>NC_138763.1:17230349-18430349 GCF_965113315.1 Podarcis vaucheri | reverse complement strand
CAAGGCATGTGAGGGGTGTGGCATGGGAAGGGGCGTGGCTTGGGGATAGTCCTGAGGGCTGACTGTCATATGGACACCTTATTTTCGAGACCTGTGGTTCCACAACCTTCAGGACTTTATTCTACCTCTATGATATGCCTCTAAATATCTGTTACTGGGAACCACAGGAGAGGAAAGTGCTGTTGCACTCAGATCCTCTTGTAGGCTTCCCATGGGTTGCCTTCCATGGTTGACCTCTGTGAAAACAGTGTTAGACTAGATGGGCTTTTGTCTTGATCTGGCAGGTTCTTCTTGTGTTCTTAGCCCTGGCGAAACTCAACCCCATAATTTCAGCAGCAGGCACAGCTCCTCAAATTGTGAACCACTTCCACCACTGATCTTTGCTGCATAGTAGAGGGGACCCAATGCACTTACTGGAGGTTGTCAAGAGGGGGCAGGGAAGGCAGGGAAGCTGCTGACCTGGGGCTGTGCAGGTTCACAGCTGCTGAATTGCTAGCTGCATTCAACGCACCCTGCATGGGTCAGTCTAGGCTAGGATCAATGGTGGGGTGAAAGCTTGTTGAAGTCCTTGAGGAATTTCCCTTAACTGCTTACAATGGGCTGAACTGATTGCTATAAAAATTATAAGCCAGCTGGAGAGAAAGAAAAGGACTAGCTTGTAGATTTGGCTGCTGAGTCATTCAGGGAAGGGGAGTGGGCTGCAAGAGTATTCCTTGGCTCTCAGTCTCTATACTCTAGCCATTAAGTGGCAACACTTTTGCTGCTGTTATGGCATTGCCAAAGAAGATTACCATCTAAATCCCATCATTTTTACTTGTGACCAGATGGTCACAGATCGTGTGTTCCAAAAATTAAAGCTTATTCCACCACTCGCAGAATTGCAGAAGAGTAACTTTCCATTATGTTCCTGGTGCCATACTATCTACTCCCTTTATTGGATCAGTTTTAAAACTAAATGAGGTGTAATGGTTCTGCCCCCATGGAGTGAACAGTTCAGAATTTCCTGTTCTTCCTTGGGACTCTCAGAGCAGGTTATATTAGGACTTCCATTCGTCTTCCATCCAAGGGCTGCTCCCATTCAAACTTGGTTAACTTCAGGTTTCCATGCTTCAGGTTTTCATGTTCTCGGATTATCCATTTGAATCTGTTGTCAATACGCAGGCTATCTGTTCCTGTGCAAACTACAACTGCAAACATCTAGCTCAAGAAACAGTTTTGAATTTAAAAAGCTGCCTTATACCAAGACAAGCTCCTTGTTGTATACACTGAGTGGCAGTGACTCTCCAGTGTGTCAGACAGAGGACATCACTAGCCCTTCTTGGAGCTGCCAGGAAGTGAACCTGGGTCTTCTGCTCTACAGCTGAGCTATGGCCCAACTTGAGTGTCCAGTTCTGGGCACCACAGTTCAAGAAGGACACTGACAAACTGGAACGTGTCCAGAGGAGGGCAACCAAAATGGCCAAAGGCCTGGAAACGATGCCTTATGAGGAACGGCTAAGGGAGCTGGGCATGTTTAGCCTGGAGAAGAGGAGGTTAAGGGGTGATATGATAGCCATGTTCAAATATATAAAAGGATGTCACATAGAGGAGGGAGAAAGGTTGTTTTCTGCTGCTCCAGAGAAGCGGACACGGAGCAATGGATCCAAACTACAAGAAAGACGATTCCACCTAAACATTAGGAAGAACTTCCTGACAGTAAGAGCTGTTCGACAGTGGAATTTGCTGCCAAGGAGTGTGGTGGAGTCTCCTTCTTTGGAGGTCTTTAAGCAGAGGCTTGACAACCATATGTCAGGAGTGCTCTGATGGTGTTTCCTGCTTGGCAGGGGGTTGGACTCAATGGCCCTTGTGGTCTCTTCCAACTCTATGATTCTATGATTCTATGAGTACCAAAGCCAAACAGGCCAAACCATAATTTTGATGGAATAACTGTGTGAGTGTGTTTACAACCCCCAGATTGATCTTAGGTAATGATTATGCTTATAAATTATATTGGTAAATATCTATGTACTTAATAAACAAATATAACATTTTTCTTTTTATTGTTTATAGGAATATGTAATTATGTCTATGAATATCTCAGTAAATTAAGATAAACTAGTGAAACAGGAGCAAGAGATTGGTTTTCAGTGGCAATCTAGAGTTTGTTGTTTGTGCAGGCAAAATTAGTTAAAAGGGATGAAAGCTCTGTAAGTATCAGATTTGCCCCCCCTTACTTGTGTAAGCACACCCTGAGCCTCTGTTCTTTGACATGGGAAGTTGGAGGGGGAAGGGGTGTGTTACCATGGTTTAACAGAGCATAAACACTGAATGTAACCCGTGGAACAGACTCCAACAAGCATTACGAAAAGAAAACAATTCAAAGGATTCCGTTCTTGAAAACGAATCTCTTTTCAAATCCTGGCGGGTGGTAAGAGAGTGTGAGTTATTCAAGAGTGTTTCTTTTATGAGGGCTTTCTCATCTGTAGCTCAGATATCAGAGAAATGTTGAGTGTTGTTGTGTGCTGGCTCTTGAGTTGTCAGTGCCGTTGGAAATCAGGCTCGTGCTGGAATGAAACTCACTGATGTGTGTCTTTGTTGTCAGCTCTTTGCTTTGTTGCTGTAAAACCTGCAACTTCCAGCACCCTCCCCTGCAGCTTTTACTAGGATTGGCCACCCATTAGCCACATCAGGAAAATGTTAACAAGGGGAAGCTCAACCTCTAGGGCAGTGTTTCCCAAGCTTGGGTCGCCAGCTGTTTTTGGACTACAACTCCCATCATCCCTAGCTGGCAAGATCAGTGGACAGGGATGATGGGAATTGTAGCCCAAAAGCAGCTAGAGAACCAAATTTAGGAAACATTGCTCTAGGGGAAGGAGGAGGAGGAGGAGGAGGAGGAGGAGGAGGAGGAGGAGGCAGCCCTGCTGAGCCCTCCCACTCATAGATGGATGCACTTGAGATTTGTTTGTAAAATGGCTCATTCTGTACCAACTTTTGATGATATCATAAGTGTCACCTTTGCAGTTCCATCTGCGAAATCTGGAACGTGTGACACAGTACCCCAAAGCAGTTTCCTGCCTGCTCGCAATTTTGTTCATCATAATACATTACCAAATCAAGAGCACTTAGATGTCTGGCTGAGTTCTCCAGGTGTAGCCATTAAGGCTCTGTGAGCGACTGAACTCACTCCATTTGAGCTTCAGATTTGCTTTTCAGTATGAGCCTAGCATCCCTAGTTAGGCATGAAGTGAAGGAAGAGAAGCCGATTGGACTGCTGATATACACCACTCAGTTCTCATAATTTAGCCTATTTCATGCATAAGGAGCCCAAGAAAAAGTGAGATTGAGCTCAGCTCCATCTAGACTTGGTAACAAAAGTTTCTCTCTCCCTTCCTTGCATGCCACAACTTCAAGTGAGCCAGTAGTCTGGCCGAGAAAACTGGAAAGACCTTTGGAGATGTTGTCTTTTATGGTGTTATGGGTAATGGGAGACCTCTGCTACTAATAAGGTTAAGAACTCATCATGAACGTCACATCAATTTCTAAATCAGGGCTGGAGAACATGTAGTCCTCCAGGAACTGATGGAGGACAACTCCCAATCATCTCTAACTATTGGCCATTTTGGCTGGGACAGATGGAGTCCAACAACATCAGGAAGACCACATGTTGCTCACTCTTGTTCTAACTACTCAACCCTATGTTTAAGCACACAAATCCAAGGAGCCACCTAACTTCCTTACAAAGTACACAATTCACCTGGGGCTTACAAGGGAGGAATCTATAGCAAAGGCGGATCTAGGGGATCCTAGGCAGAACTGGTGTGGTCACACCAGATGCAGTGCTTCTGGGACACTGCAGCAGGCACTGCAACTATGACATCCAACAGAAGGCCAGGGGGGATGGGACACCAGGGTCACACAAGGCGTCACTGAAATTTGATTTGCCAAAGCCCACCACTGATCTACAGAAGTCCTTGATTAGCTATGTTTATTTCATTGACTTTGTCTCCATCTTCTATCTTAGCAAAGCAAGATCAATTCACAGCAAAGTGTGATTGATTGTGATGGATGCGACGGCAGAGGATTTAGGTCTGTGAATTAGAGCTGTCTGGTAGATCAGCTCTATTTGGGGGAACTTCAGAAATGAAAAGAGGTTGTACAAGTCTGAGAATGTGCTATCTCTCTACTTACTTCAGAGAGATTTCAAATGGGCTGTCTTCTGAACCATCAGATCTCCAATAAAAGGCATTCAATCCCGGCCATGTGCTGGCTGAGTGACTGCCGAGAGAGCTGCAGGTATAATAGAACCCATTTAAGGGTAATCCCCTATAGATATGAGAAACTGTGAGCTGGCCACAAGGTTAATGGTAAGTGATGGTCTGTGTGCCTTAAGGTTCCCTGTAGGCACTGCATATGTGGCACCCTTCAGATCCTGGTCATAGATAGTATCTTGTGAATGTGGCTTTCAAGATGGATTTGGAACACAGGAAACTGCCTTATATTGAGTCATGCTATTAAGGACATACGAACAGACTTCCTGGATCAGGCCAAAGACTCATCTAGTCCAGCATCCTGTTCTCACAGTGGTCGACCAGTGACAGTCTGTGGTGCTCAATGAAGCTTCCCTTGGAGTAAACCCATTTAAATTAATGGACTTAACTTAGGTTTATTAATGCCAGTGGGATACCGCTTAGTGCATCTAAGATAATAATGGCATACATGCAATAAGAAGATCCCTCCTGGATTAGGTCAAAAACCCAACTAGTCCAGCATCCTGCTCGCGCAATGTGGCCAATCAGATGCCCATGGGAAGTCCACAAGCAGGACCTGAGTGTAACAGCACTCTCCCCACCAGTAATTTCCAGCAACGGGTATACAGAGACATGCTTCCTCTGAGAGTAGAGGTAGAACACAGGCATTAAGGAAGGGGAACTGCAAGTGCAAGTGCAAGTATTGAGTACCTGTCCATGCATCTCTGCCCAGCACTCAGGACTCTACCTAAGCCACACCCCTTCTCATGCCACACTCTTCGCAGGACTTGCTCAACCCACTCCTTGGCTACTGTCTCCAACAGAGGAGGGAGAACACAGCCATCATGGTTAGTAGCCATGGACAGCCCTGACTTTCATGCTTTTGTCTAGTCTTCTTTTAAAGCCATCCAAGTTTATAGGAACATCATACACTTGGTGCATTGTGTACAACCTTTATTGTGATTGTACAACCTGTGTACAATGAGTCCCTCCCCCAAACACTCAATCTCTTATCAAACAACACACCACCTTGCAAGTCAATTTCGCTATGTTATTTTCCATTCAACAGCCTAACAGCCCAAGGATAGAAGCTATTTTTTAGCCTGTTGGTACGGCTGATTATACTTCTATATCTCCTGCCCGAGGGTAGAAGATTAAAGAGGTGATGGCCGGGGTGTGAGTCATCCCTGAGAATTTTTCTCGCTCTCCTAAGGCAACGATCCCTTGTGATATCATCTAGCGGACTCAAGGGACAGTCCATGATATCATGTGCTGTATTCACCACCCTCTGTAGAGACTTTCTGTCTGTGGCTGTCAGGCCAGCATGCCACACTGTGATACAATATGAAAGGACACTAATCAGGAGTTCATCAGTTGTTGTTTAACATTATTCTTTCACAAGACCCTGAGGAAATGGACTCTCTGTTGGACCTTTCTGACCACCTGAGTTACATTGATTTTCCAAGTGAGGTCCTCACTAAGGTAAACTCCCAGGAATTTAAAGGAGGAGACTCTCTCAACACAGTCTGTTCCCCCCCCCCAATATACAACGGGGCAGGTTCCCCTCTCTTCCTCCAGAAGTCCAACACCATCTCCTTTGTCTTACTAATATTTAGGTGCAAGTTATTCTCTAAGCACCATGTAGATACTTTTTGAACCTCCCCCCTGTACGCTGTTTCATCTCCTCCTGCAATTAGGCCCATTGTGGTAGTAGCATCTGCAAACTTAATAATTACTGTGGATGGATCAGTAATTTGGCCTAGTACTGTCAACACTGATTGGCAGCGTCTCTCCCAGACCTACCTGGAGATACCAGGGATTGAGCCTGAGACCTGCATGCAGAGCATGCATCCTCTACCACTGAGCTATGGCCCGTTACATGTGCCCGGATGGAAACCTGATACACTAGCTGTTTAGCTAGGATTCGACAGGTGCTACACCAGTTAACTCATCTGCCAACTAAAATTCATGGTCCTGAGACAATGACGATCCATGGACCTACAACATGGAGGCTCCTTCAAGCCGCTCTGTTACCTATTGCAAAGCAAAACATTGTTGTTGACAGCCTTGATGCATGGGAGTAATGATGTGTAGGTGATCATCTCTCTGTAGTTGAAGGAGCACACTCAGTTAATGGTTTAATTCGGTGGCTCAAATTTTCCCAAGGCATTTCCATAGGTTTATTACAAAAAGCTACATGACTGAGGTACATCATATTTTACCACTGCCTGTTCCCAGGCAATGGAGGGAAGCATTATCCAACTGAATAATCTGCCCACTCACACAGTTGTTGCCTGCTAGTTCATAAATCAAAGTTAATTAAGCTGAAGCATCATTTCTGATGGGACTGAAATTTGCATGTACATATTTAATAATGAATAACTGCAGATACTGCTTTATCAGGAAAGACCTCTGCCATTGTATTTCTATTAATCTCTGGGGAGTGTGCTAAATGGAGGTTACACAAGTCGATTAAAGCTAATTTTTTAGAGCAGGATCCTAAGATGAAATAATGATATCCTTGGCGAAATGTAATGGGCACCAAAGCTGTTAGACTTTGGATCAAATTCCCACTCCGTACTTTGTCCACCTCAAGCTAAAAACTAAATTGCTTTTTCTGCCTTCTAGGTTACCAGCACCATCCAGGGTGATTTTTTGTGTGTGCTTTATTTGGCTTTTAGACCTATTTTCTTCAAAAATAAATAAAAATCCAAGAGCCATATAGCTACTTTATTTGCCTCTGTGTTTCTATTGCTAATGTACGTGTGCAAATATTAAGTAAATTCAATCTTATCATGTCTGCTCATATCGAAGTCCCATTCAGTTCAATGAGGCTTACTCCCAGAGAAGTCCAACCTAAATATTGCATTGATCTGGTGTGCATTGTCAAGTATTCCTCTTTGTGCCCATTCACCATTTTGTCAGCCACCAGGAAGATGTTTATGTGTGATATGTGTGTTGTACACTAACAGTTGTTGGTGTTGTTTAGTCGTTTAGTCGTGTCCGACTCTTCGTGACCCCATGGACCAGAGCATGCCAGGCACTCCTGTCTTCCACTGTCTCCCGCAGTTTGGTCAGACTCATGTTGGTAGCTTCAACAACACTGTCCAACCATCTCATCCTCTGTCCTCCCCTTCTCCTTGTGCCCTCCATCTTTCCCAACATCAGGGTCTTTTCCAGGGAGTCTTCTCTTCACATGAGGTGGCCAAGGTATTGGAGCCTCAGCTTCACAATCTGTCCTTCCAGTGAGCACTCAGGGCTGATTTCCTTAAGAAAGGATAGGTTTGATCTTCTTGCAGCCCATAGTACTCCAGCACCATAATTCAAAAGCATCAGTTCTTTGGTCAAACTCATGCTGGTAGCTTTGAGAACACTGTCCAACCATCTCGTCCTCTGTCGTCCCCTTCTCCTTGTGCCCTCTATCTTTTCCAACATCAGGGTCTTTTCCAGGGAGTCTTCTCTTCTCATGAGGTGGCCAAAGTATTGGAGCCTCAGCTTCAGGATCTGTCCTTCCAGTGAGCACTCAGGGCTGATTTCCTTCAGAATGGATAGGTTTGATCTTCTTGCAGTCCATGGGACTCTCAAGTGTCTCCTCCAGCACCATAATTCAAAAGCATCAATTCTTCGATGATAAGCCTTCTTTATGGTCCAGCTCTCACTTCCATACATCACTACTGGGAAAACCATAGCTTTAACTATACGGTTAACTATACAGTAACAGTACAATCCTATATATTTTGAAATATTTCTAGACCACTTTTCCATCCAAAGTGGCTTATAAAAGTCATGCCACATTATAAAAAGGGGAAGCGACATGACTTAGCAGTAGAGCATCAGCAAAAGGTCAGTGCATGCAAAAAATCCCATGTTCAATTCTCAGCATCTCCAGGTACGACTGAGAGAGAACCCTTTCTAAACTCGGGAGACCCACTGCTGGCCACTGTGCACAATATTAAACTAGAGGATCCAATGTTATTGACTTGGGGAGCAAGTCTATGCACAAGGAACTGGTGTGAAACAAGCCAGTGTAAATTAACCTCGCACCATACCCAAATCAGGTTCAGCAGTGGGGCGCCTGCTGCTGTGCCTATGTTGTGGGGGGGGACCTTTAAAATAGTGTTCTGTGCTGAGTTGCCAGGTAACATGACTGGGCTGAATGGGGTTAGGATCCAGCTTAACCCACTGCCCCAGGTCCTGCCCCTGCCACACACCCAGACACCCTTTTGGGGGGATTAAACAGGCCATGGATTAGCCAGGTTCAGCTCAGTTGGGATGAGCAAATTTGTATCTTGGTATCTTTGAACAAGCCAAGGTTGAGAATTTAAGGCTGGCTGAATGTGGCTGAGCCAGGAATCAGCTGTCTGAGCCAGAAATCCATTGCATTCTTGCTTAACTTGTCACATGATTTCCCCCTTAGTATAAGACAGCTTCCAATGTTCCCAAGGATCATCATTACAAAAGAACAAAACATATCTGCCCAGAAGTAATAATAATAATAATTTATTATTTATACCCCACCAATCTAGCTGAGTTTCCCCAGCCACTCTGGGCGGCTCCCAATCAAGTGTTGAAAACAGTACAGCATTAAATATTAAAAAATTCCCTGAACAGGGCTGCCGTCAGATGTCTTTTAAAGATAGGATAGCTGCTTATTTCCTTCACATCTGAAGGGAGGGTGTTCCACAGGGTGGGCACCACTACCGAGAAGGCCCTCTGTCTGGTTCCCTGTAACCTCACTTCTCGCAATGAGGGAACCGCCAGAAGGCCCTCGGCGCTGGATCTCAGTGTCCGGGCTGAACGATGGGGGTGGAGATGCTCCTTCAGGTATACAAGTAAATTTCCCATTGTTTTCAGTTGGGCTTACTCCTACATAGTGCATAAAGAACTGTGTGTTTGTGGAGCCATTACTAAAACGTATGTTGATTGCTTATATTCCACCCCATCACAAGCTTTGAAAAAATGTACAGCAAAGCCCACAATAAATTATATCTCTACATAATGACAAAGAGCCAGTCAGCAATGAGCAGTGAAAAGAGAGGGAGGGGAACATTTAGAGGAACATGACGAAAGTCTCCTGCAGAAAGCAAGTGAGTTGTCTCTATAAGCTCCTTAGATCGGAGATCACCTCGGAATGACATGCAAACCCCCGTTAGCTCCCTGTAGGAAAGAATACACAAACATATAAAATGATGTGAAGTATTACACCCTGGAGTGTGAGGCTGCATAGTCAAAACACAGAGCAGCCTCTTATCATGTCAGCCGCCGTATGCCAAGCGACTTCCGCTGCGCATTTTAAGTGGATCAGTTCCGCGCAATGGCTTTGTCATTGTCAAGATGCTCTTTCGAACAGGAACCAAAAGCTTGCACCCATCTTGGAGCTCTGCAAATTGTGCGTGACACTCTATGGATTATCACGTGGTTACACCGATCTTATGTCGTACAGCCCCTCTGAGGTTCCGCAAGTAATTAATTACGTATGGATCTACCCTTTTGCATTTAGTAGCCTATTATTCCTGTTTATAGGCATGAAGCATTTGTGACATGTGTTTACTGTTATGCTTGATGAAACAGCATTTGTGTATATCTGAGTGACAGCCAAACCACACACTACAGCAAGGATGGGGAACCACATCCCCGTGGCAAATTTGTCTCCTCAGGTTATGCCCCTCACCGACTCTGCTTCACACTCTCCTTTTTTATATAATATTTTTTACTAATTTTAGCATATAAATTATAAAATGTACCACAAAACTTATCACTTATACAATCTTTTTGGACTTCCATTAGCACCTCTGATGATCCACCGTTTTAACCACTACTTATGCATTTCTTAACTTTATATTGCCTTTACATCTCTTAACAAATCATCCTCCCCCTTATCCATTTTTACAATACTTCTAATAATACTCCTCACAAAACTTCTTGTAACCCTACAAACGTCGTCTGTTCTTCACAATTACTTTTCAAATAGTCCGTAAATTCACTCCTGACTTCTGTGAATTTCTGGTCTCGCCGGTTTCGAATCCTTCCTGTTAGTTTATCTAATTCTACATAGTCCATTAACTTCATCCTCCATTCTTCAATCGATGGTAACTCTTCTTGCTTCCATTTTTGGGCCAATAATATTCTTGCTGCTGTTATTGCATATAAAAAGAGCTTACATTCCTTTCTATTTATATCACTCCCCACAATGCCCAAGAGAAATGCTTCTGGTTTCTTTATAAATGTATATTTCAACATTTTCCCCCAACTCATTATATATCATCTCCTAGAAGAGTGCATCACACTCTCCTTGAGTGTTTTTCCTACCCAAAGTAACACAGCGTATGTGGAATTGGCTACCATAAATCATGAATGGCCACCAACTTGAACAATTTTACGAGAAGATTAGATGAATTCATCGACAGTGAGGCTACCCCTGGCTTTTAGCCATGATGTCTGTTGTTAAGTATAATTGCGTGCCGAAACAGAGGGATGCCTGGCTGTGTATTGCTAACTTTGGGGTTTTTTTATCCATGGTGGTATATTGACAGCTCTTAGAAAGTCGAGGTAATTTCAAACTGTTCTAGTAGTTTCACTTTTGTATGTTCCAAAGTATGGTTGTGATTCCCCCCCCCCTTATTTTCTTTATGTTTTATCTCTCAGTAAACTGGTTTGAGGTTCTTCACAACCGTGTGGTATATAAATTTAAGAAATAAATAAATAAATGTTGGTGCCAAGACTAGTCTCCAACCCTGGTGCCCTACTCTAAGAACATAAGGAGAGTCTGGTACTTGACACCTACGAAATTGGCAAAAAAGTATAGGATGAGTAGTAAATTATGTTGGAAATGTAAAGAGAAGGATGGCGATTTTTATCACATGTTGTGGTCATGTGAGAAAACAAAATCATTTTGGGAACTGATTGACAATGCATTGAAAAAGATGCTTAAATATACCTTCCCCAAAAAGCCAGAAACTTTTTTGCTGGGCTTGATGGGAGAGGAAATTGAAAAAGTGGATCAAAGGTTATTTATGTATGCAATGACTGCTGCTCCACCAATGGTGGAGGAGTGGCAGACAAGAATGATGGATTACGTGGAACTAGCAAAACAAACCTGCAGGATCCAAAGCCAGGAGGAAGCAAAATTCCAAAGAGATTGGAGTAAATTCATGGGTTATATAAATAATAACTGTAGAAATGTGAAGACACTAGCAGGACTGAAATTAATCTTGCAACGGGGCTTGACAAAATAAGAAGAAACTGCAGGAAGAAGACTGAAATAAGAGAACCTGTTGGAGGAAGGGAAGTCACGGCTTGGCAGAGTGATGGATAAGGAAGTGTGTGAATGACTGGTAAAATGTATCGTATTTTGTTTGTTTAAAATGGAAAATCAATTTTAAAAAAAACATTTTTTGGGGGGAGAACATAAGAAGAGCCTTCTGGATCAGACCACCATCCCATCAAGTCCAGTATCCTGTTCTCATAGTAGCCAACCAGACGCCTGGTAAGAAACCCGCAAGCAGAACATGAGCACAACAGCAGTACAGTGGTACCTCGGGTTAAGAACTTAATTCATTCTGGAGGTCCGTTCTTAACCTGAAACTGTTCTTAACCTGAAGCACCACTTGAGCTAATGGGGCCTCCCACTGCCACTGCGCCACTGCTGCGCGATTTCTGTTCTCATCCTGAAGCAAAGTTCTTAACCCGAGGTACTATTTCTGGGTTAGCGGAGTCTGTAACCTGAAGCGTCTGTAACCTGAAGCATCTGTAACCCGAGGTACCACTGTATGTAATTTTACATGTCTCCACATCACCTGCCTCCATTGTGAACCAGTGGTTGCGAAAGGATGGGGAAGTGAGGTTTTTCAACAGAATCGCGCACAAAGTTTCTTCTAAATTTGACTTGGAGGTATGTATTACTTGCAAAGTGTTTCTGTGATTGGACCTATGCTAATTATCTTCAGGAAAGAAAGGTGGCGGGGGGTAGAGAAAGCAGATGCAGGAGGCTAAAAAAAGACGTACAAAACACCATCTTGAATTGTATGCACAAAGGAAGGGTTGTTGTTGTTGTTTTATCATACCCAGCTCAGTTAGGTGTTTACCTGTTTCTGTGGCTCCAGCCTGGCAGGACGCCTAGTAATTCTTCTGGGGATTCTTGCTTCCTAGAACACCTTTGCATCTGTGTACAAAGACTAACCTCAGCCGTGGGGCAGGACTGCCTTGCTGCAGCTGGTTTGAAAGCCGGCTACGACACCTGTTATATTGCCCAGGCACACGGGATGAACAGATGAAGCAAGAAACCTTTGGCGATGCAGGAACATCACATGCTCCAAGTGCCTCATTGGCCTGTGTTTCTGTCTTCCCCTCTGACCAGTATTGTCAGCGATCCAAGATCTGACTGCAGGACTTGGGGAATTATGCACAGCTCAAGCAGGGGGGCTAGAAAGGAGAATCCACCTTTCAACCAGAGCTCTGCTTAAAAAATATAGGCAGCCAGTTTGGTTACCTCTGGGATAGAGAACATTGCTGCTTTCTCTTTGGCTGCATTGAAGAAGTACTTTATTCTGCTTTTCAAGTGTTTCTTCTGTGCAGTTTGTTTGATCTGGCGCGACTCCCGCTAATTGATTTACGATCCTCAATTAGCTCTTTACTGCCCGGCACACTTCTCCTGCCGCACGCTCTGCTCCGATCTCTCAGTCACGCCGTAGCAGAGATTACACAGCGGTGTAAAACTGTCATGTAGCTTGGCTTCCAGACAAACACACACAGTCCAGGTTTGTCTATTTACAGCTTTTTATTCCAACATTTCTCAGGAATTTCCAGGACTATTTGCAGCCATGACAAAACTGCATCCTTTCCCCACAAAGTACCGAGTGGGACTGGCATACTCTTCCCAAGCTCCTCCCAAGCTTCCAAAATTGACGTCAGAATGGTGTGGCATCATGGGAAGAACTTAACCCGTTAAGTTCCAACCTCAACACCCCCCCTTGCTGCACCTTCTGACAAGACCTTTTTGAGCTCAACACCTTACCCTTTGCCTTGTGCTCCTTCCCAGCATCTTTCCCAGGCACCTGTTGAACCCTTTCAACACTCCCAGAATCACACTGTGCGAATCTCGCCCACGCACATGTTGCCTGGTATCTTTCAGGTGGAATGCCCTTTGTTGTGCGACTAGACCTTCTGGGCATAAACTCAGATGTTACCTCTGACTCACTGCCACCAGGAAATGTGTCCTCAGCATCACGGGATTCCCCCTCTGACTTAAAACGTTTTCGAATCCTCTCCATTACACTCACAGGAGAACTAGGCTCGCTTTTGGCCTCCCTTTTTACAACTTGTGGAGAAACTACCGATACCTCCTCCTGTTCCTGACTTTGGTCAGTTACCTGATCGTCATCATCAGATTCAGCCTCTCCTTCCTCCCCCTCATAATCTTCCTGTTCTGAATCAGAGAGACACTCTGAAAGAACATCACGCTTGACAGCAGCTTGTGTCTTTTTATCCTGCTCATAGAATTCAGCGTGTTTACTGATCAGTAACTTACTCTGATCACCTGATGGAAATGCAAACCTCCATGCACTCGCTGTTGGCTCATACCCACAGAAGATCATTTTTCGGAACCTGGATCCATCTGGCCCCTGCAAAGCAGCAGGTACCGGCACAGACGCACGTGACCCGAACATACGCAAAAAATGAATCTGGGGTTTCCTGCCATGCAACAAACCAAACGGTGTGTCCCCTACCATGGAATTGTAGGTGCGATTCCAGGTGAAGCTTACATACTTGATTGCCTCCAGCCAAAACCTTGGAGGTAACCCAGCATCTTCCAGCAACACCTGTGCAGTTTTAACCAGAGCCTGACATTTGAGCTCTGACACTCCCCTCTCATTGGGTGAAGTCACTGTGTGACGTATCCCTTTCTTGTGAAAGTACTTCTGCAAAGCAGAACCTGTAAACTCAGCTCCTCTGTCACTTGTGACAGCTTGCACTTTGGTGGAAAACCTTTGTTCCACCCCCTCAATCCACCCTTTGATCAGCTGTGCTGCATCATCCTTGGATTTGAGGCCATGTATCCAGGAATTCTGAGTAAAATCCTCCTGCATCGAGAGCAGAAACCTTGACCCTCCCAGACTTGGTTCCTTTACAGGACCCCACAAATCTATGTGAATCAGTTCAAAAGGCCTTGTTGTTATCCTTTCAACCTTTGGATAACTGCATCCTTTTACCTTTGCCAGTTTGCAAGTTTCACAACTTACAGCATGTCCGCATTCTGAGATATTACAACCATTGGAAACTTCCGGCAGCACCTGTAGTTCTTCAAGAGAACTATGAGCTGTACGTGTATGCCAAGCATGTACGCATGAATCATGATTGGGAATTGTAGCACGCAGTGCTTGTGCTTTCTCAACCTTCCCACCACCCTCCAGAGACGTTTTAAGAATGAAGAGATCATTCTGCCCCTTTTTAACCTTGGCAAGCATCCTCCCTCCTTTGGAGATTGTGCACACATCACCCTGAAAACAAACCGTAAATCCCTTTTTCAGTAAATAAGGCACAGATAAAAGACAGTGTTGCATCCCAGGAACAGTACAACACTCCAACGTTTCCTGTAAAATACAAAAATGCAAATTTACAGCATTAGTCATATTTCTTTTCTGTCCATTTGCAAACAGTACAGTTTTCCCGGCAGGAATTGCCGTGCAGTTCCACCTCTCGACAGCAGGTGTCTCTGGAATCAAATTGCGATTAGCTGCAGAGTCAATAACAAAACTTAGCTCTTGGCTTGTCCCACGGCTGTCTTCAGCCAACGCCAGACTAGCCGTGATTTGATAAGTCTCCTGACGTTGTTTTCCTCGTCCTTCTCTTGCGTTCTCACGCTGACCTTCCCTTCCAGACTGGTTCCCATGGAAACCCGACTGATTTCCATGGAAGGTGTCCTTGAAGCCTTCCTGTGCAGCTGCTCTCTGTGGGCAGTCTCTTTTGAAATGACCGTGAGATCCACACACGTAGCACCGACGAAATCCAGTGGAAAAACACTGCCTGGGGCTCCTCCCAGCTGGCCTCCTTCTCCTTCTTCCGGAGAAGCACTCCTTGCCAGATCCGCCCCCCCTGAACTGCCGCTCCATTCCAGCAGATTCAGTGGAAAACTTTTCAAACTTGCCTTTGGAACTTTCCGCCCCCCCGACTTGCTCACTAGCACTCCTTGAGGCTAAATCATCAGGAACAGGGGCTCCAGCCATCTCTAGGCTATCAGCTTCCATCTGCTCTTGGCCTCCTGCTGAGCCTTCACACAGACGTTTCAGCACACTCCAGGCCTCACATGCAGATTCAACGCTTTCCAGGTGATGTTGCAAATTAGCATGAACACCTGCTCTCAACATGCAGACCTCAGCTCTCATAGCTTTCTCCCTCTGCTTTTTCTCCTCCAGAGAAACAGACTTCAGCTTTCCTGCATCTCTGTCCACCAGTTGCACTGGTTCCCTCTGGGAAATGTCCCAAACCTCCGTGGCTATAAACCACGCTCTCACCCATCTTGCCCAGGTATTCCACGCTTGGGCGGTGAGTTCCTCAAGCTGTTCAAACGGAGCTTGAATCACCTCCTGGCCATCTGCCATGTTTTCCTGTTCTCCCAAGTTGGCCCCAAGCTGTACTTACAAAAGCACCAGCTCTTCTGGCGTGGAGAAACGTTTCCTTGCTGCTCTCAGCTCACAGCTCCACAGCATTCAGCAACAGCTTCTTTCAGCTTGCTTGCTTGCTTGCTTCCGTGCTCCTCTGCTAGACACCGCAGATTTCTCAGCTCCCGGCAGCTCTTCCGTGACAGTTTTACGATAGGTGATTTAGGGTATCCATAACCTGTGCAGTTTGTTTGATCTGGCGCGACTCCCGCTAATTGATTTACGATCCTCAATTAGCTCTTTACTGCCCGGCACACTTCTCCTGCCGCACGCTCTGCTCCGATCTCTCAGTCACGCCGTAGCAGAGATTACACAGCGGTGTAAAACTGTCATGTAGCTTGGCTTCCAGACAAACACACACAGTCCAGGTTTGTCTATTTACAGCTTTTTATTCCAACATTTCTCAGGAATTTTCAGGACTATTTGCAGCCATGACAAAACTGCATCCTTTCCCCACAAAGTACCGAGTGGGACTGGCATACTCTTCCCAAGCTCCTCCCAAGCTTCCAAAATTGACGTCAGAATGGTGTGGCATCATGGGAAGAACTTAACCCGTTAAGTTCCAACCTCAACATCTTCATTTGATAATTTTGCATTTTATTAGATCTGCCACCTAGTATAGTGTAATGGTTGAAGTGTTGGACTAGGACCTGGGAGACCAGTGTTCGAATCCCCACTCAGCCATAAAGCTCACTGGGTGATCTTTGGTCAGTCACTGTCACTCTCAGCCTAACCTGCATCACATGGCTGTGTGGGGATGAAATTCATAGGAGGAGAGCTCTGTACACTACCTTTATCTCATTGGAGAAAGGTTGGAATATAAATGGAATAAAAAATAAACAAAAAGGTCAGAGCCAGGCGCGCCTTACCCATAGAGGCTAGTGGCACGGGGCGCCGGGGCGCCAAGTTCTGGAGGGCGCAAGGGAAGAGGCGGAGGGAATTGTGGTCTGAAAAACAGCTGGAGACCCAAGTTTGGGATACCCCGATCAAAACGCTTTGAAGGCAATGGCTAGCAGGGCCCTAAAATACATACCTGGACCTGTTTTGATTAATGTCTTTAGGAGACTTTGTGGATATTTAAGTTCTAATTAGAAAAATCTTAATAATTATTCATAAAGGAAACAGTTTATAAGAAGTAAATAAGGAGTCCAGATACAGGATAAAGGAAGTCTTTTATTTGGTTGTTTGTATTGTTGTATGTTATGCTCACTGTATGTTATGTTCACGTCTAATGAGGGTGGATTTGTGTATTGGGGGGGTGAAGGGTTTATGTTATGTTGTAAATAAAATTCCAATAAAAATAGACTTAACATGAAGGCAATGGGTAGCATGCCTCATTCTTCTCCAACATAGTGCCTTCCAGATATTTTGGACTACAATTCTCACCTTCCCTGACCATTGGCTATCCATTCTGTTTGGAGCAGATGGGAGCTGGAGAAGGCTAGATGTGAACATTGTTGATGTTGTGTTCTATAGAATAACACATATAGGGGGTGGAAGTGCTTGGCTACACATTTTCTACAGTGGGTTGATGATCGACTTGCAGGAAGTTCCACATAAGCTTGCTGCAGCAGAGAAAGATGTCATCTTGTACCAGCATATAACAATAGCACACATCAAGAGTAGGAAGGAATGGTTTACTTTTATATCTTCATCAGTAAGTGTTGTTTTAACACAGGCTGTGACTTTCATTCACTCAGCCTTTTATTACATAATTGGATTTTATGTAGCCACATTATTGCAATTAAATGGGACATTTCTCATCCTTTGCGACTTCTATTTCACTGAATGCTCTGCTCGCTGCCTAACCTAAAGAGACATTCATCCTACCTGCAACACATTGCAGAGATTACTACAATCTTGTTGCACAAATGTAACAAGCACAGGGCCATATCCAGTGCTACTCCAACTCAGAGTAGGTGCATTGAAATAGACATGGCTAACATTGGTCAACTCTTTCCAATAGGTCCACTCTGGGTAGAATTATTTTTAATAATTTTATTATTTGTACCCCGCCCATCTGACTAGGTTGCCCTTAATTCCTTAAGTGTTTTTTTCTGTGCTTAGGTTCCTTAAGAACAGTGTGTATATCCTGCATACTTAATCTCTCATCCGTATATTACATCTGAAAGAGCAGACCTAAGCATGTGGCCTGGCTCACTACCTCGAGTTATCTAATCTGCATGTGTTTTGGGATTTCTGCATTGGACTCACTGATGGCAACTGCGTTAGGCTCAGACCAGAGGCGTAGCTAGCCGCTCAGGTGCCCGGTGTGGCGTGCGCACCCTGCAGCTGGGAGCAAGGCCATCCACCCATGGGGGCGGGCATGCTGCGTGGAGCCTCTCCGCAGCCTCGCCCTCAGCTGTAGGGTGGCTGAGGGAGAGGCTGTGGGCAGGCGCAAGCTCCATGTTGCCGTTTTAGGCAGCGCCAAGCCTGCAGGTCCTCAAGCCACCACATCACTCCCAGGAGAGATGTGTGGCTCTGGCACGCTGCAGGCCCCATGGTGAGTGCTGGCCCCCATGGTGTGGGGCCCATAGCTGTCAACTTTTCCCTTTTTTAAAGGGAAATCCCCTTATTCCAAATAGGATTCCTCGCAAGAAAAGGGAAAAGTTGACAGCTGGGTGGGGCCCATTGCCAGCCACTTTTTGTTGCATTTGTTGACTGAACTACAAAGTTTCGTGAACCCGCCCCTTTTTAAAAAACTCATATTGTTGTCATTTTATCACACACAGACACACACACCCATAATGACACCTGGGGTGGCCGCACCCACTGCCACTGGCTTAGACTCAGTGTCCCCCATCTGTAAATAGCAAAATGTTTTCTAGATGCTTAATCCCTTGTCTAAATAATGATATGGTTGACATGATTTGTAGCCCTTGGTTCCCCTTTCTTCCTTGAGCCATCTGCACTGCATGTAGGGTATTTTAATGCTTTTTGATCATAGCAAAATTATAGTTTATGGAAGGCTTGCCTTATGCCGACTCTGACATCAATCCAGCACCAGGCAAAAACATTTTTGTATCGCCAGGCATTCAAAAGCTGGTGTGATTGTTCTCGGGAATGGACCCAGGATCAAGATTGCTTTGTGGTGGTTTTGCCATGGTTGGGAGACAAGATGTTTTTAGCTGCGCTATGCTTCTTTTATTGACATGTTTACCTAATTGAATTGTTTTATGGTGTTTAAACGCTGGGTTTTAGGCAAGTTTCATATTTTTCTATATTGTATTTTATTTTTTTTCACTGCACTGAGATGTCTTTGTAAAAAGCAATTCTTAAACACATCATCATCCTCTAGATCAGTGCTGGAGAAGCTGTGGTCCTTCAGATGTCTTGGACTCCCAACTCCCCAACGTGGTCAGAGATGTTGAGATAGCCAGCAACATCCTGATCTGGCCACAAGATCCTCATCCCTGTTCTAGATTGTGAGCAACTGCAGACATGTATGGCTGATAAAACTAGTGGCAGGTGACCTGTGAACACATAACAACATTCAGGTATGTGTGCTCTACTCCTGCCCAGCAGGATCCACACTTTCTTAACTCAAGGGATAGAAGAAGAAGAGTTTGGATTTGATATCCCGCCTTTTACTCCCTTTAAGGAGTCTCAAAGCGGCTAACATTCTCCTTTCCCTTCCTCCCCCACAACAAACACTCTGTGAGGTGAGTGGGGCTGAGAGACTTCAAAGAAGTGTGACTAGCCCAAGGTCACCCAGCAGCTGCATGTGGAGGAGCGGAGACGCGAACCCGGTTCCCCAGATTACGAGACTACCGCTCTTAACCACTACACCACACTGTCTCATCCATTTCTCCTTGAAGAAAGGCTATTTATGGAACATTAACGGAACCAGTGTGAGCAGCTGTCTGTCCAAACCATACATTACTATAGGACTTTCGCCCATGTCACTCATACTGTCTTAGTTATCTGGCCTGTTGTAGTAGATAACTCGGTTGGGAGGCACTGATTTGCATTCAGAAGGTCCCAGGTTCAATCCTGGGCGTCTCCAGGAAACTCAATGCCCAATCAGTGTGGGCCTTACTAAGTTAGTTAGACCATTGACCCAACTTGGTGCAATGCTGTTTAAGTTCCACCCTAGCTTGTTTGACCTTTACAAGATTTGGCAATTGAAGCAGAATTTACTGAGCATCGCTTCTGCACACTTCATTCTCTCCCTGCATGTTCCTTTCAAGAAAAGGTACCAAATATATTTGTTTGGAAAGTGAAACATCCAATGTCATGCCACGATAAGTGTGTGTGTGTGTGTGTGTGTGTGTGTGTGTGTGTGGTATTTCACTATATTATTTCCACACACACCCTCTACCGCATTGAGATAAATGGAGCTTAAAGGCAAACCAAGATACATCTTAAAAGATTAGCCTGATAATTCCAATATGTCCTTTAATATGGAGGCCAGCTGTGAAACAGAAAGCATGACAAGTGGAACCAACTCCTTATATTAGGTTGGCATGGCACCCGTCACTGGCATGGCCTGAGCGGCGGCTATGGCATCTGGAAAGCCGTTGATAAGAAAATCCTGTTACAATGTGGCACTTTACTGTATGATTAGTATTTATTAATTTGCACCTCATGTGACTTTGCTTTGACTCGACCTGTTTGTAAGCATGTGCGTCAGGCTGTAGCATTCTCTGGCATCAAGAAAAGGTACAGAAAAGCTTTTCAACCAATTTTGGGTACAGGGGAATACAAGGGTGGTATCCGGCGATGCCTGCATGTGAGCGGAACAGACTTTAGCTCATGCAGTAGGACTTCACTTTCCTCTCATACCCCCTTCACAAATCTGCTCTGTGTTGTTGGGGGGACAGCGTCAAGAACAGAGATCAGGGGGCTGAAGAAGGGAGGGAGGGAGGGAGGGAGGGACGGAGGGAGGGACGGAGGGAGGGGAAATGAAATCCCAGCACCTGTCTATCAAAGTGACCCACAGAAGGTTGGCCACTTCTGGATCTGGCCTTCCAACTCGATCCAGTCCCACATACCTGCCCTATCCCATGCCATTCAAGATCTCCCAGCCCTCCAACCAGCTTGCAGACCACTGCAATGATCAAAAACTTTCTTTCCCTGGAATTCCAGATGTTTCCCTCCTTCCCTTGTTTTGTTCACTCTATTCCACAACCAGGACTAGGTTAAAAGAGAGTGGGGAAAGAGAGTCCCCCCTCCCTCCACACACATACTCCCCCCCCCACCTGCTAGCACCCTTTACTAAACTGTAATTACAGTTGTGGAGGTGAAAGACTGTCAAGCCCATTGTCTGCCTCTTAACTTGAATGCATGGGATGGTTGGATTTTGATGAGATGAGCAGTTCTGGGGAAGAGGATTTTAATTCCCTCTGTAGTTTTCTAAGTCGGCTTCTAGGAAGTTACTCTTTTGGGGGTGGTTGATCCAAGTTCAGACCGCTAGTTTGAAACTATATTGTGTACTTTGCAACCAATAGTAATCTACCTGTGGTCTCCTTGTTGCTGCATGGAACAATGCATGAATCAGACCTTTGGAATTAGTAAGCAAAGCTTTTAAACTTACTTAAGAGTGTGTGCCTGTTCATTGCTAGAGGGGTAGATAGAGGGGGCAGGTGTTTTAAGGCAGACTAAAAGGGATCTGCAAAACGGTTTAACAACCTATATTCCACTTTATGCTGCTGGTTAGCTCTGAGGCTGTTTTTAACTCTGCTGGGGGTTCTCTCCCACTGGAGGCTGTGTAAAGCCCTGCATTCTGAATCTAGGCACACAGCCAATTCTTTTGTTCTATTTTCCTCCCACAAATATAACCTGTCAAGAGAGTTCATTAGCCTTTAGGATTGGCAGGCATGAAAAAAAAATCTATGGTATGAGAACTTTTATTTAAATGCCACTTCATTATTAAAATTATTCTTAAGCCTTCTTGGTATAATATTAATGCCTGTATTAAAAGTGAACTGTGACATTTCTTTGCAAGCTGTTTATCCTGAACATGATCATTAGTGGGAATGCATTTGGGTTAACAAAAGAATGTAATAAGAGCCCTGATGGATCAGACCAAAGGCCCATCTAGTCCTGTTTCCATAGTGGCCAAGCAGATGCCTATGGGAAGCACACAAGCCATTCCTGAGTGCAACAGCACTCTCCCCACTTTGATTCTTGACAAATTGTATTAGAAAGCATACAGATAGAACACTGTCTAGTTAAATCACAAGCCTGGACTTTCTTTGTTTTTAGTCGCATGGGCCTGCATTGTTGCAGAGATAAACTGGAAGAAGATAGACCAGAAAGCATTTGGAGAAGGTGGGTTCTTCATAGGTGTGTCCATCTTGAAGACTTGTATCTATGAGATGGCTTCTGTAGGCTGCCAATAGAGAACAGTAATAATCTGTAGTTTTGTGTATATTGCTGCCAAGCAACCAAGGAAACGGGGGCAATTGGCAGGCCCCCAGCTGGCTCCAGCCCACCAGCCGGTGTGCCGGGCAAACTCCAGTCCTTGGTGCAGCATGAATCTGCGACCTAAGCTTCAGAAGCTGGGGCACGCTACTCAGCAGAGTAAACAAACAGAAGTGGCAGGAGAGGCTGTGTGAGCATATTTACAAGTTGTTTTTTCAGCATAGATCAGGACAAAAGGAAACATGTCTGATCTCGTTCGTGTCCAAAGCAAAGCGGAAAAAGCTATACACAAACAGAAGTTCCCAGCAAGCTGTGCTGGAGTGTAAACAGGCATGTGACACACAACAATCATGCCTGTTCCTTAAGGTGGAACGGAAAATCCCAACATACATGTGTGCGTTGGAACTCAGGCTCACTCAGCCCTATTCCAAGAATGTTTACCTAGAAGTAAATCCTTTTATTAAGTTCAGTAGGTCTTAATTGATGCTTTTGAATTATTGTGCTGGAGGAGACTCTTGAGAGTCCCATGGACTGCAAGAAGATCAAACCTCTCCATTCTTAAGGAAATCAGCCCTGAGTGCTCACTGGAAGGACAGATCATGAAGCTGAGGCTCCAGTGCTTTGGCCACCTCATGAGAAGAGAAGACTCTCTTTAAAAGACTCTGATGTTGGGAAAGATGGAGGGCACAAGGAGAAGGGGACGACAGAGGACGAGATGGCTGGATAGTGTTCTCGAAGCTACCAGCATGAGTTTGGCCAAACTGCGGGAGGCAGTGGAAGACAGGAGTGCCTGGCGTGCTCTGGTCCATGGGGTCACAAAGAGTCGGACACGACTGAACGACTAAACAACAACAACAGGTCTTACTCCAAAGCAAAGCTGTATTAAGGACTGCAGCTTTGCAGCCCAATCCTATGACTATGCTTCCTCAAAGTCATTGCCACTGAATGACTGAATCCCCCAGGGTTCCTTTCCAAGGAAGTGTGCACCAGACTGCAATCTTTGAAAAGATGTGTTCATTTCAGTCTGCATTTTATTAATTGCTCTGCTTTGGGTTCATTCTCACTGTTCATTTTAAAAGGCACGTGTGTTTTTAAAACTGGCTATTTTATATGTTGTTAGTCTCATACAACATCGTCTGGGGGAACGTATGCCTTAAAAGGTGGTTTAGAAAACTTTTATTAACAGCAAGGTGAGGGTAGACAGGATATGGATGCAAAAGATCGATCAGCTGGAAGAGGAGAAAATATGCTTTTAACATCTGATCACAGATGAGTCAGTCTCCAAGGCATCCCATCAGAAGAAAGTTTCTGTAGGTCAGACTGAAAGCCATTTAGAATCTGAGTTTGGAAGGACAGGCTGAAAG
Organism: Podarcis vaucheri; assembly: GCF_965113315.1. Lineage (NCBI taxonomy): Eukaryota > Metazoa > Chordata > Lepidosauria > Squamata > Lacertidae > Podarcis > Podarcis vaucheri. The sequence goes on along the minus strand of NC_138763.1, from coordinate 18,406,736 downwards.
TCATTCAGGATCTAAACTAGCTCACTTGACACATGGTGGGGTAGCGTAACAAGTAAAAATATTCTCACAGCTGCTTAGTCCCCATAAGAAAAGGCTTTTGCTAATAGTTCCAAAGGACTTGGACTAGACTCATCAGTTCTTGAATAGGACCTGCAGTCCTTATCAAAAGCTTTATGAGACAAGGTTCAAGTCCCATGCAGAACTTTCACAGATCCTTGTATAATCATACAATCTCTAGGGTGGGTGGGTGCATTTCATCACTGGACTACCAATGGCATCAATGGAAAACTGCCATTTCACTGGAGAGTCCATTCCAGTCCAGACTCTATTATTGCAAGTGAAAACATACATCTGCAAGGGTAGCTGTTTACATAACTTTACAACTACAAAACCCATGACGCAGTGTGGTGGTGAGTACAATTTCTGAAGTCTCTAGCTGAGCCACAAAGTCCTGATGTCATGAAGGAACTGCTGGGGAAACCTGTCAAAGTGGCTGTTGGGTTTCCAGTGGAATTCTGCTATGTGCTACTGAGAAATGGAATTGGCAAGAAATGTAATTCCACAAGAGGTTTCACATGTGATTTAAACACACAATTACCTGGGTCTACTCCTGATTTCGTCTCGTTTCCTGTAACTCTCCAACAGTTTGACTTCACCCCTGAAAGTATACTCTTCCGTTGTCTCCCAGGACAGATGGACGCCAACAACAACTGCTTAGACTAGTGATAAATTGATACAAGTTGCTTTCTGGCTGGTGGGTGTCAAAGGCACTGAAGAAGTAGAATTGAGACAAGGATGGGGTGGGGAAAATAAGTTGGTCTGGAAGGGACTTAAAGATGGATTTAAGTGTATTCACAATGTCAGAGGTCTGAAGAGCAGATTACCACCACCATCACAAATACAAATGTGCACCTTAAGTCAGCTTCCCCTTGCCATTTTATTTGGAACATGAGCTAGGATCTCCTTGACTAAAACAAAGGTTGTCTTAGCCCAGGTGCTTCTGAAGGCAACGAGCTTGGCGTTAGGAACATAGGACGCTGCCCTATACTAAGTCAGAACACTGGTCCATCTAGATCAGCATCTGACTCTCCAGATTTCAGGCAGAATTCCCTTACATCCCTACCTGGAGATGCTGGAAAATAGACCTGGGACCTTCTGCATTCAAAGCAGATGCTCCGTTACTGAGCTATTTAGGTGGTTACTAGCAATTGCCATTCATAGACCACACTACCATTTCCCCAACCCCACAACTCCTCCTTCAAGGCCAGTTTACTTCTGAGTTGATCTGGATAGGATCGCACTGTTAGCCTAGTGAACAACTTCACAACTTGTGGCCCTGAACCTCCTTCCATGTTAAATGAAGAAGCACTTTCTTTTGCTTGTCCTAAATATACTGCCAATCATTTTTTATTGGTTCTAGCATTATGCAGACTATTCCTACCTTCTCCATCTCCTAAATTCACACCATTCATGCCCCCGTCACCTGTATCCCCTGTCATCATTCTTCTTAACTAAAAAATTGAAATCCAGAGGTCAAGGACAACAGGCTGAAAATTAGCACAACACTTCAAAATAATCCTGCATTTGTTGACCAAACTGTCTTTCTAAATTAGTCCCTGAAATTGACTATTTTCTTTTTTTTATATAATAGATTTTTAAAGAAATTGACTATTTATTTTCAAGTCATTCATTTGCTACATTTGTAAGCAGGTAAGATGGAGGCAAAACTGTATGATTCTCTCTCTCTCTCTCTCTCTCTCTCACACACACACACACACACACACACACAGCCACCATTGATCAGATCAGAATTAACAATTACCTCCCACTTCTTTAACTTTAATGTCCTTTCTGGAATCTCCACGGGATGTTCATTTCACAACATTTGCATAACACAGAACAAACATGATTTTCATAATGGCTGAGGAATCTTGCATGATATCTCAGGAGACCTGAGAATGAATCAAGAAAGTGTGAATCATTGTTTACCTTAGAAATAGTAGCCTGAAGCCCAGATAAAATATGCTAATGGATTTGTTCAATTCTAAAAGAAACATAAGGGGCAACTCAAACCACTTCATCAGTTATACAGTACCTTGTATGCAGATGAACACCAAAAAAATCTACCTGTGGGATTTTACTCTGGATATCACGTCTTCCTTCTTATATTCACGAATGTAATACCCAAATGCCTATCATTCCGATGAGTGTGATATTTGAGGGCCTGTCTCTGAATGGAGAGGGAGCCATTGTGTTCTGCCAGGCTTTCAAATTTCAGTGGCACCCTTTGTGAGGTCAAAATCCCCCACACACTTTTCATTCTGCTCAATTCACTATGTCAGGCATAGGCAAACTCGGCCCTCCAGATGTTTTGGGACTACAACTCCCATCATCCCTGACCACTGGTCCTGTTAGCTAGGGATGATGGGAGTTGTAGTCCCAAAACATCCGGAGGGCCGAGTTTGCCTATGCTTGCACTATGTCATCATTATGACATCCTGCAGCACCCCCTAGGCTTAGCACCCAGTGCCACAAAACCAGTAGTGTTGCCCTAAATCCGCATGTGTGCACACTGTGTGAGAGGCAGCTGTTCATTTAAATTGGGATGGGTAAACATTTCAGTCCCCAAATGTGGCTGTGGATGGGTATTCAGGGGCTAGTGGACATTACTGGTTGTGGACATGCCTGGTATTCGTAAGTTTAAAATACTTTAAATTTATTGTTGAGGCCACATCGGTCCAATTTTTGCAGTTGATAGCTATTACAATATAAATCACACCAAAACAGCCACCCAACACCCCAACCCAACAACCAAGAATATTGGCAGAAGTGTGTATTATTCAGTAATTAACACTGCTAAGTTTTCCAAATCCATGGATTATTATTAACATCCCAGAACACTTTGTTCTTTTCACTCAGTTGCCTTTTGGCATGCTGATCCATCACTACCACTCTGTTTTTCCACTTATTTTTTAATCTTTAGTTTTCAGCATTTGCTTATTATACAAGATTACCATTTTCACCCTGCATTGCTCTATATCAGGCTTCCTCAACCTCAGCCTTCCAGATGTTTTTGGCCTACAACTCCCATGATCCCTAGCTAGCAGGACCAGTGGTCAGGGAGGCTGGGAATTGTAGTCTCAAAACATCTGGAAGGCCGAGGTTGAGGAAGCCTGCTCTATATTTCCAAATACCCCTCCTGTTTGTAGGACAGTCTTCTACCACCAGCTAGATTGGGAATAACCAACATGGTGCCCTCCAAATGTTTTGGACTCCCATTCTCATCATCCCCCAACCAACATGGCTTGTGGTCAGGGATGATGGAAGATGTGGCCCACAACATCTGGAAGGGGGCCCTGTTGGTTCCTCCTGAGCTTGATGATGTTTCTATGCTCCATTTTCTATTTCTGTGTCCCATTCTCCAAGCTACCCATTCCCTACTCTTTCTTTCTTTCTTTCTCTCTCTTAGCAGCAAATATCCTTATGATATTTACAAGAGAAGTAATATTTGAATAGTTCCTCTGTTTGGTATTTCCCCTGAAAATACCAGAAGCAGTCAGGTTTCCATGATATTTCTATTGACATTAATATCAGCAGAGAGAAGGTTTCAGGGAGAGAGAGAAAAATATCCGAGTTCCTGCCGACCTCCAACCGGTTGATTTAAACTAGAGGGTCTGGGAAGAAAAATGGGTGGAAAATAAAATTCAGATAAGTGTACATGTCCAATGTTAGCTGCGTTTTGATTTCACATATTGTTTCAGGGAGTGCGAATTAGGTAAGTTTTCATTGAACTGGGGACCACACCAAATTTCCCTCCTACCCCTAGCATAGGCGCTGACTCCTAAGGGCCGAAGCTGTTTTGGCCCCCCAATTATATTTTTTGAGAGGGCTGAGCCTCCTCAATATTCAGAGGAGGATGTGCATGTGATGTCGAGTTGCCCTCCCACCTGATCATCTGGGGAAGCTGGCACTTCTGATCCCTAGATAGGTACCATTTCTCCCTGAGACTCCTCTGTGCTTGCCTCAGCCTGCACCAGTGTAACCAGGATGTTAAGGAGAGTGTGCAACACCTCAAAGCCTGTGGCAACCAAGATGTATGGTTTCATTATTAAAACCTCTTCATACCAAAAGCCGCATATCTTGTCACTTTACGCTCGTGTTTGAAACTTTTAATTGTATAATAACATTCTCCGTCAGATAATAAAGCATTTGTGATAACGTCTCCTGAAATTCCAAGCTGGGGCTTTAGTTTATGGTGAGATTCTAAAGCTTCTTCGTCTCCCTCTTCTTCTTCTTTGCCAAAGTCTTAAGGCTAAGAACAATCCATAAATGAGAAACATATGCACTGCAGAGGAGCATTAATTTAAGACTTTTGCTATGATTACTAGCATGGAATGCTTCTGAGAGTTATTCTGCCCCCAATCCCCACTCCATACAATTAAAACGCTAATGCTGCACAATCCTGCATGATAAACAATTTGCATAAGCCACTTTTCTATTCTGCAGGCATTTATTAATTCTCTGCTAAAGGTTATTAGTATCTTTGTTTCCATGTTGTTTCTGTGTGGATCTTTCTCTAAAGAAATGTTCATTATCATACCATATTCCTCTAATAGACTTAAGCATCAGTTTCACCATCCTTTTCACATATAAGAGACAGGCAGGAATAATTATTAAGTTCAACAGAGGCTCATTCTGTTGCTCCCCTTTAATGTAAGGGCATCTGCAATTATTTTTATTTTTATAGAGCCTGACACCTGCGGATTGTATTATGTGTCTGTTTCAGAAGACGCCCACATGTCTTTGGGAAATGTGTATAGAATTCACTGATCTAACACTCTGTTCATTTGCTCAAATCACTGTACGGCCTTTTGGAAATTGGCACAAACACCCCTGTTCAGTATTCATTCATTTCTAAGCTTATTTCACGGACATTTAGCAGAGGAAGTTTAGAAAAAGTAAGTCAAGTCACTTTTTCCCCAGTCATGTATACATGAACACTTCTGAAACTTTGAATTGTGGACTTATTTCATACCCTCCAAGTGTCCCTATTTTCTAGGGACAGTCCCGGAATTGTGAAAGCCATGCCAACTTCTGATTTGATCCCAGAATGTCCCTATTTTGGGGAGGAGGATAAGCCGGCGCTTGTCCCTTGGGCAGCACACCCAAGCTAATGCCTATGGGAAGCCCACAAACAGAACAACCCTCTCTTCCCCCAACAACCTTAGCCCAACAACCTTCTCTCCTTTGTGGTTCCCCAAAGAAAGTGTAACATATGGATCAGCTCAGTGTTGAGTCATGATGACATATCGCACCCTGCTTTCGTGCACAGGAAAGGAAACACACACAAAAATGCAGCATTTTTACATTCTGCATAATCTGAGTCAACAGCACAATCCTGCTCTATTAAGGCCCACAACTGTCATCAAACAGCCATACTGTCTAACTGAAATATGAAACTATGCACCAAGACTGGCTTTTGATGAGATGGATGGTTCTGAGCCGAGCCATAAACTTCCCTTCACTGGGTTGCTCACATCTCTCACATATTTATGTCTGGCTTCAAACATTTCATATATAAAAAAGGCTTTGGCTCTGTGTGCTGTCCCAATATTTTTTAAAGTTCAACTTCCTCCAAAGTTTGCAAAGGAGTTGGGTAAAGAGACCAACAATATAGTCGTGGTGGCTGGGGACTGAAACTGAGCTTTCGAATGCTATGGAATTTATTTATTTATTTTAAACAGCTTTATTTGGATCAAGAGTGCTAGGGCCTACACTAGCTCCTACAAGCAGGTCAAGAAAGATGACCCTCCTAGAATTAACCTAGAAGTCCGAATACTCCATTGCTTCAAGATTTTCATTTATCTTTTCTGTGGCTATGCAAGCCTTCTCTTTCGGAGGCATAATTTAACTCAGTGGGATGTTGTCTTCCATTTCAAGCCATGGGGATGCTGTGGGTCTTAAAATGAAATATGTTTCTCCAATATTTAGGTGAAAGCTCATACTACTGAGCAAAAATAATACCTTAGTAATTCCTTTATTCCTTTGCCTAATTGAGTTGTGTCCTGATATATTGAGCTGCAAAAGATTTATAAGTTAATCAACTGTAGGTATATGGCTAGCCATAACAATTTGTGAGGTTCATCAGCATTTTTGGACCCAAAACAATGAAACACTAAAAGCAGTCTCCTCTACCCTGGTTCTCTCCAGATTTTGCTGGATCCATTGGCCCCCTAGCTAGTAGTCAGGGATTATGTGAATCGTAGTCCAAAACATTTGAAGGCCACAGGGTTGGGGAAGGTCGACATCTAGAGGTCCACAGCCACAGTACCACCGCTGTGAATATTTGCCACAATATTCATGATCATGCAGCCACATGTGTAGCTGCAGTGCTCCAACACTGTTTAGGCCTGTTATAGAGAAGCAGAAGGGAGATCATATAATGGTAGCTTAGCAATTCTTGAGCACAGCTTCTGCCACTCCTGCCTTCCCTCCATCTTCTGCCAACCTCCACCCACCTTGCCAAAACCCCTAGACACGGCCCCCTTCACCTTCTTTTTACACCTGAACAAACTCCCTTTTCAGCTCACCTTCAACCTCCTTCTCACCTCACTGTCTCCCATGCTGAGCAGCTGTAGCTCAGTGACAGAGCATCTGCTTTACATGAAAAAGGTCCCAGGTTCAAGCCCCAGCATCTCCAGATAGGACTGGGAATGTTTCCTGCCAGAAAGCATGTTTTCCTAGATGGAGAGCACAGGTTGCGGTAGGGCTAACAAGACACCTCACTGTTGCCAAGCGGGTTAGTTTGGATGTCCACCGTTGTGATTTGGCTCCTCTTGTTGTTGGGGAGAGCTGATGTTGCCAGTTTTTGATTGACAGCCTTAGGTGCCATTTGGTTTTTTGCCTACTGAGTAGCAAATCGCCACAACTTATAAGGTTGCGGTTAGGCATTAGTTTTAGAAAATTGGTTGGTGGTGGGATATGGATTGACTGTGCCTGCCCCTCCAATGCTGCTGCTGCATGGGAATTCCGTTAAAGGGATCCAGGGGCTCACCATGCTTTTGTCCGCACCCCTGTCAAGGGGGCTAGGGCCACGCAAGAGCCCCTGGGAGCATTTGGGGAGAGGTGAGGGTCTGGCACCCAGCTCCATTTTCTCCCCAAAAATGTTTTCCCTTACTGACTTTGCAGGTTTGCGGATGTCAGTTCTGTCCCTGGGCAGGGACAGATAGTCGCAACCAATGCCTAAGCAACCACTAACATTTTGTATTTTAATAAAGTTGTGTCCAAAATTATGCCAAAAGCCTTAAACAAAAATTCCTGTGTGAAGTGTGAATTCATTTGGGGGTGGCTTGGGGACCTCGACACGCAAATACTTGAGAGCTACTGCCACTCAAGGCAGACAATGCTGACCAAGGTTTGATTCAGTATGTGGTCTCTTTCCATGTGCCCATCCTAACTCTCAACATCAGAAATACCGTTCTCACCCGCGCGTGTATGTTTTAGGCCCCAAAACTTGTCAGGTTTTTACTCCTCTTGTTTCTTCATCTCCCACAGACATTCTCTTTCTAAGACTGATTATTTATTCCTCTGGAGGAAGCAATTATAAAATGAAGGAACACGTGAGGACATACGGAGTCAGGATAATCAGTCACTCTTGATTTCACTCTGCAACCTTTGAATTATTGATTATTGCATAGATGGCAGTTTTGCTTGGCTTGCCTTCCCCTCCCCTAGGATTTCTTCCATTAATTTAGTTCATTAGATCAGAGGTGGGGAACCTGTGACTGTGTTGGTGTTGCCAGACTTCAACTCCCATCAGCCCCAGCCAACAAGGCCAATGATCAGGAATGACAGGACTTGGAGTCCAGTAGCATCCAGAGCACCACAGATTCTCCACCCCTGGAAAGAGTAACTTTTTTAAAGATGGGGGGGCATGGTGTGTGCATGGTGAGGGTTTACCATACAAAATAAGCCTAAGCCATTCAATTAATAAATGAAATTGTGCAATGCGGTAAGCACAGACACTTAAGAGACATGCAGACAGGCAGAATGCAAGTTTTGTTAAAGTTAGCATTGCAAGGATTGTATAACGGGGGGGGCTATGTGGTACCCTCAGATGTTAGATTCCAGCTCCCATCATCCCTGACCATCAGCCATGCTGACTGGACCTGATTGTCAGGGACTGTGCATTGAAGGAGGAATGGTGGAGACTGCCTCCCCCCCCCCCGGACCCTTCCGGGAAGAGGAGAACAGTATAGATTTACAACAGTGGTGTGCAGAAGGTCATGACTCTAAGACAGAAGAGGGACAAAGCTGGGAGATAGTGGAAGGAGAGAAGGGGGAAGCAGCAGAGCCAGAGCAGCTGGCTGACACATTATCATTAGAAGGCATTCCAGACCTCCCTTCTCCTAGGACCTGGAGGGCATTGAAAGTAGGAGAACAGAAAGCTCAAAGGCAGAAAGCACAGATCAGCCAGCATAGAGATGGTGTATAATAGGAGAGACGGAGGGGATGAGGCTTTACTCAGAGCAACACCATTATCCTAGAGACGTCATCCTACATCTCTCTCTGTGAATATTGAATAAAACACCTTGGTAAGAGCTTCTTGTTTTTCCATTACTGGCAGCCTGCCGTGAGGGAGGAGGATCGGATTCCCTGAAGCCTGACAACTGATGGGAGTTGAGAGATCTGAAGGGTCCCAGTTTGTCTATCTGTACTGTATAGAAACAGAAGAAAGGCTTTTAGGATAAGAATGTAAGAAGAGCTTGCTGGATCAGACCAATGGCCCATGTCATCCAGCATCCAGTTCTCACAGTGGCCAATCAGATTCCCAGGAGAAGCTTGCAAGCAAGACACCAGCATAAGAACACTAACATTCAGAAGCATACTGCTAACATTCAGAAGCATACTGCCTTCGACTGTGGAGGCAGAGCGTCGTCATGGCTTGGAGCCATTGATAGATGTATCTGCCATGGATTTGTCTAAAGCCATCCAAGTTGGTGGCCATATGGAAGTGAGTTCCATAGTTTAACTATGTACTTTAGGAAGAACTACTTTGTTTTCTATATCTTGAATCTTCCAACACCCAGCGCCATTGGATGCCCACAAGTTGTAGTGTGATGAGATAGGGAGGGGAAAAATTTTCTCCATCCGCTTTCCCTATGTTGTTGATGTTTAGTTGTTTAGTCGTGTCCGACTCTTCATGACCCCATGGACCAGAGCACGCCAGGCACTCCTGTCTTCAACTGCCTCCCGCAGTTTGATCAAACTCATGCTGGTAGCATCAAGAACACTGTCCAACCATCTCGTCCTCTGTTGCCCCCTTCTCCTTGTGCCCTCAATCTTTCCCAACACCAGGGTCTTTTCCAGGGAGTCTTCTCTTCTCACAAGGTGGCCAAAGTATTGGAGTCTCAGCTTCAGGATCTGTCCTTCCAGTGAGCACTCAGGGCTGATTTCCTTCAGAATGGATAGGTTTCCAAACATCACTACTGGGAAAACCATAGCTTTAACTATACGGACCTTTGTCAGCAAGGTGACGTCTCTGCTTTTTAAGATGCTGTCTAGATTTGTCATTGCTTTTCTCCCAAGAAGCAGGCGTCTTTTAATTTCGTGACAAATCATGTCAATTTTGCGCCCCTTCAGCTCAATGCACTATGCATGCACCCGTGGAAATGATGATGTCAGCGATCCTACTCATTTCACTGTTCCATAGTGAAACAAGAGCCTTGATGTGGTCACTTGCTCTATCCACTGCAAAATCCCACAGAGCCATCAGAAATCCACCAGAGTCCATCAGCCTCTTTAGACTTCATATTTATCTATTTCACAAAATTTCTAACCTGCTTAACTGTAAGTAAAACTTCTAAGTGGTTTGCAAAGAATTCCCATAGCCCTGCGTTAGCCACCATGAGAACAGAATCCAGGATTTGGAACTTTTTTAGTTTGGATAGTTTATAAAATTGTGCAGTATAGGGAAGTGAGAGATTTTACTTTCTTGGGCTCCATGATCACTGCAGATGGTGACAGCAGCCACGAAATCAGCCCTGAGTGCTCACTGGAAGGACAGATCCTGAAGCTGAGGCTCCAGTACTTTGGCCACCTCATGAGAAGAGAAGACTCCCTGGAAAAGACCCTGATGTTGGGAAAGATGGAGGGCACAAGGAGAAGGGAATGACAGAGGACGAGATGGTTGGACAGTGTTCTCAAAGCTACCAGCATGAGTTTGACCAAACTGCGCGAGGCAGTGGAAGACAGGAGTGCCTGGTGTGCTCTGGTCCATGGGGTCACAAAGAGTCAGACATGACTAAACGACTAAACAACAACATCACTGAGAAGATTCAGGTGCTACATTTTTACCTCACTCAGAGCTCCATACTACAAAAGATTACCAAATCCACCCTTGTTCTCAGGGGCCATGAAGATCTCATTACTCACCGCTATCCTGAGGAGGTGTAGTTGATGGGTCATGTTGGAGGAGGACTGGGGCGCAAATGTTAGAAATCTCACTCTGAAGCCAACCAAACTCATGGTATGACATATCATCGTGCCTACTATACGTTGGTGAAGGCAGCAAATAAATCATATTTAGCTGCATCCATCACATCCTCGTGGAGACAGCTGGCAGAGTAGTTCTGTGTAATCCAGAAACTAGATCTGGGGGTGGGGGGGTTGGGACAATCCTGGGAACAAATGGTGATTAGTTTGGGGTTTTTTAAAAAAATAATAATAATTTTTATTCTTAGTTTACCCAAAATGTGCATTGTGATTAGATGTGAGCAATCTGGAAGGCATTTTGAAAATAATGCCACTCAAAATTGCCATTTCTTCCAGCAGAACTTGTAGAATACTTTTCCTGCAGAAATTCATCCTTGCTTCTAATCTTCTGGCATCTCTTGAAGGATTTTTTCATGATAAGCCAGTCTTTTTGATGGTTGTTTTGGACTGTTTTGTGACATTCTATGTTGTATTGTGATTGCATATTTTGTTGTATGCTGCTTTGATATTTTATATGATATTTTATATGAATATATGTAAATATATTTGTAAATAACGGAGGAGGATATTCCTGCGGTAGCATTCTTCTGCTGATTATGCCCTAACCCCTCAGCCTACATATCACTAATATGACCATCACTACCAATCATGTTTCTTACAATCTTAGCAAAACCTTCCTTGTCCACAGAACAGCAACAACCAAGTATTTCCCTTATGGAGCTTTGAACATTTTGGAACCATTTTTGTTCCAAAGATACAGCAAAAGGGTCAGCAAAGTAGAAGATAGTACACCAGTTTGGCAATAAATTTCAGTTACCTCTTAAGCGAGATAAAATGCAATCACTGCTCTAGCCAAGGTGTACTGAAAGTTTGCACAGTAAATTTCTCCCAGATAGAAGATTTTTTCTAAGGTACTCCACTCTAAAGACTTTGCTCTTCCTTTGCAGAACATTGTTTGGAACTAATATATAAGCCCTGGCATTTATATATTCATACTATTTATATTATACCCTACCTGGAAAAGGAATGAGTTGGCTCTACACCAGAGACAGGGGAGAAATTTGATTCTGTTTGCATTTGTTATTAGCAGCAATAATTATTATTATAATTGGATTTATACTTTCCTCTGGGGAGCCCAGAGTGGCAAAACTCTCTGAAACAATAGGAGCACTGAAACACAGCCATCGTTTGAAACGCTCACTTCTCTGAATTTTGTGGTGTAATTCTCCAGCCAACCAATGTTTACCAAGCATATATTAGAAGAAAATGTGCGTAAAAATAAATACATTGGTGAAAATAACGTGCAAAAAATGTGTTCTATTGGGGGGAAATTGTTTGCAAAAATATGTACATTGCTCAAAACTACATTATTAGGAGAAATTCACACTAAAATACTAATGAATTTTCATGAGCATCTTTTTAAAAAATCTGCAGATTGCTGCAGAAAATGTGGACAACCGTAAGATTGGAAAAATGAAAAGCTGAGGAAACTGAATTCAGTGAAAACATTCCTTTACTGGCTCAGCCAGCCTCTTGCCAGCCAACACATGCCCTCGCTTCTGCCCACTAAATGGGCAGAAAGGCAGTTGGTGGTATTCTTGCTAGTGGAGCCTGGCAGAAGACCACATTCTGGTAGCAGGGCTGAGCCTCCTAGATCCTGAGCCACTCTCACAGCTGATCCAGCACCAATCTGCTCTCCACCCTCCCACCTTCCACCACTGCCTTCATGAATGGCCATGCTGTGGATGTTGTGATAGCTCCATCACTCCACAGAGGCAGAGCAGTGGCAGATTGGGATGGCTCTGCCCACGATGCTTAGAATATAAGCATGGGAATCCATGGGACTTAATAAAAAAATTCCTTCCAGTAGCACCTTAAAGACCAACTAAGTTAGTTCTTGGTATGAGCTTTCGTGTGCATGCACACGAAAGCTCATACCAAGAACTAACTTAGTTGGTCTTTAAGGTGCTACTGGAAGGAATTTTTTTATTTTGACTATGGCAGACCAACACGGCTACCTATTTGTAACTGGAACCATGGGACTTAAGTTAATCATAACTTGTCAGCATCCAACCCGATATATTTAAAATGCAATAAAGCAAACAAAGGGGCGGGACTTTCCTCACCTGTTATATTTACCAATGAATGCTGACTGGGGTGAAGATGGAAAGCTGAGGAGGAGAGTGAAAGGAATCCTGGAAGAAGGTTTGGCCGATTAGCTGGATAGAAGGAGCACTCTCCACTGTGTCATTTTATTAAAGGTCCCACTTGCTTCTTGTGCACTTTAAATGAGAGAGAGAGAGAGATGGGGAGAGAGGGAGAAAGAGAAAAGCTGGGTTGACTTACAGTTCATTGCTAGTGAAACAGACACTCTCTGAGTGATCAGTACTCACGATGGTCATCATGTATACTTTGCCCTGGCAGGTATACTTTCAAAAATGCTACTTCTTCCAATAGCTGGCTTCTCCTTGAGTTACTTTTATGGGACCATTTTGTTGGCTCTGCTGGAGTAAATTGGCTTTAAATTCACCCCAATGACTCCCTCGAGAAAAATGTGTTTTTCTTGTATGTCTCTGTTTATTATAATCATAGATGGCCATCCAGCCTCTGCTTTAAAAATGAAGAAAAGTCCACCGCCTTCTGAGGGAATCCAACATAAGAGGTATCACATCAGTTTGCAAAGCCCTTTCCTATAAAAGCTATTCTGCCTCATTGTCTAGTGCCTCAGATACTTCACACATTTTCCTGATACCTGGGCGTACATCTGCCCTGTTTGTTCCTGTAGCGTGGCATCATGAACTATGTGGGTTTGTATTAAACTTGGATAGCTTGCTTTATTCTTTTATTCAGACTTGCATTTTTCCCATCCTTATTTTCCAACAATATTCTTCTTTTGTGTGTGTACTTCCATGGGTTCCCTTTTATGCCCCGTATTTATTCACTGTAAATAAACTACCTCACTTAAATTTGGTGTGCTTTATTCTGGAATGACCGCTCCCCACATCAAATGGGGGGCGCCTTTTGTGTGGTCACGCACAGCCCCACCCCCCGGATCCCATCGTGGCTCCCGGTAGTACGAGCTGGCTTCGCCCTCCCCAGGCTGGATACCTGGAGGTCTCTGCCTACCTAAGCCAATCGCCCAATCCCGCCTGGGGAGGCGTTGCCAGGGGATCGGCCAGGTAGGGGGAGGGACCGCCCTGCCCACACAACAGAAGGTGAATCTTACCTGTGAAACGTCAGTTGGCCCCTGTGTTTTGGACTTCTTGGTTAACTCCTACTGTATAGTGTAATTGCCTGAGGTTCAGAGAGCGGAGAGTGGACTTTTCTTGCCTATCTGTATCTCCAGAGATATCTGGTAAAGTCTGATGGGTCTCTTGTCCCAGACTATACGACAATAGGAGTGATGGCGGCCTCCTATTTTTGCAGAGTCTAGTTGGAAGGCTCTGGTTGGAATTCTGTACCAGCTTAGGCCAAAACAAGATTTCTGACTGCTGGGGCTTGCAGGTCAGGCAATCTTGACACCCATCACCCTTGAAGATTGGCTTATGATCACAGGTGTGGCATAGGGGTGCCAGGGGGGCAGTTGCCCCAGGCGCACAATGGGTAGACGCATGCGAACCAGGCGCCATCTGCAGAGATCCCCATCACACAGCTGCTCACATGGAAGGCGAGGTCTGGGTGATTGGAGGGTGGAGAATACCCTCTGTGCCACACCCATCCCTGCCCAGAATGTGAATGCCCACTCATTGGGGGTGAGGGCTGGGCGAGCAGAGATGAAGAGCACCTTCCATTCCCTGCTCCTGCCCAGTGTGTGAGTGCCTGCCTGTTGGCGGCAAGGGCTGGGTGAGGCACAGAGGGTGGTCTTCACCCTTCACTTGCCCAACCCTCGTCCCCGATGAGCAGCCAGCAGTTCCACTCCCTGGCTCAAGCCTGACCTGGGGAGAGGAGAGAGGAGAGTCAACAGCAGCGTTGGCTGGGTGACACCGTGCAAGGATGCTGCCAAGGCAGCATTCTCTTGCCTGGCCAGGCTGGAAGCAGTGGGCTATCTGTTAGAATTCCTTGCCATGATTACAGTCATGGGACTTTTGTCTTTCACATGATGGTATATGTTTTGACAGGATGTTTGTGTTACTGTGTTCCATGAAGTGGGACTATTGTCCTTTGTTCTTTTTCTCTTTGCTGTCTGATGCTAGAGAGAGAGGGAGCCATGTTGCAGTGCTCCGTGTGTGTTTATATGTAAATGAAGTAGATTTGCCAAAATGCTGAGTTGCTGAGGTCTGTTACGCAACTGCGCAAACTCTGCGGATCCCTAAGTGTGCCGTTGTCGGTTGGCATCGGTCGCTGTGATGTTCAGGCTGAAGAAAGCTTTTGAAGCTCCCGAACAATTGACCAGGAGGGAGAGAACATGCCAGTCGGGCATGTCTCTGCCAGGGTCCTACTGGCAGGGTCCTACATGCCCCTTGGGGTGCACCCACCCTGGGAAGCTGGAGCATACGCTCCACCGCTGTTTATGAGACCTAGAGTTCAAGCACAGTTGATAAGTTCCTCAGCCCTAGCCCTTCATGCCATGGATCAGCCCCCAAAACATGTATTAGTACCATAGTACTATGGTACCCTGGAGCACATGAAGTCATAACTGGAAGCATATTCCAAGAGACCTTCCGTCATCATTGAGTAACTGCAAGTAGAGATGGAATTAGGAGGGACCGAGGAGCCATTACTCTGGGCCCTGAGTTGAATGAGGACTTAGATTCCATGTTGTGTTGCTTGGATGCCAACCAGATTCTCAAATGAGCTGGGTACTTGCACCCAACCATACACATGTCAGATCTTCTCAATGTCCCAGAGCTGTACAATGCAGTGCAGAATAATAATAATAATAAAGTACATTGGTTTGGATTTAATCTATTTTGTATGAATGTGTTTGATGTAAATAATTCAGAATAATTGAAGGAAGATTGCATACAGTTTATTCCTGTGTGAGGACACGATGAGAAAAGCCTTTTAAAGTCATCATAGACATAACTGACATGACAATCTAGCTCAAACTGAGACACCATTATTTTTCTGGTGGAAAGTAAGAAAAACTATATCAATATAGCTACTCACACAGGCATGCACGTACATATATACAATACCATAATCAGAAATGTGTTCTAGAGCAAGGAGTTCTTAAATTACTTCTTTTTTTAATGAACTGAACTATGCTTTCTCTTTGCCTGCTGAATTTAAGATCAAGACTCTATCCAAAGCAAGGTGCAAATATATGTATTTAAAAAAAAACAAAAGCAAACAGTAAAATCCATATCCGTGTTCAATTTACCTAAAAATAATGTTAGGCTTCAAATAAGAGAAGAGAGGCTATTAACCAACCTGCCTAGTGTTGCATTTCATTTTAAACAAAAAGATCACCTAAGATTTAGTCCATTACATTAAAAGAGACTGCAAATAAAATATAAGTAGAAAATGATGGCATAAAACTGCAAGCCACACCAGGGAGAACTAAGACCAGTTTTATCTTTCCTTTGCAATGCATATTCCATTTTTCTTTCCTGAATGGCTTCATATATAATTTTAATGAAGTTGGGGGGGGGGCTTTTGATATCGGTTTAATTTTCTCTCTGTTTACCAGCTTCTGAAGATCTCGTGGTGCGAAGCACCAAGCGCTCCTAAACCTTCTACTGATCCAGGCAGGTGGTTATATCCAATGAAGACAGGCTCAGAGAAGACCCGTTGACATCAGTGGACTTGTTCATGACTAGCTGAAGTCCATTAATTTCACTGGAGCAACCTCTGAACACCAAGCCAAACATGGTTCACACTTCCTACTGCGGGGAAGGTCAAAATTAGGGGTGTGCAGAAAGCCACAAGATTTGGTGTCTCACTTCTTAACCCATTCCTGATCTATAGCAAGACGACTCATTCGTTTCACTGTAAAAACAATCCCTGATTAGATTACAGTAAAATATAATTGATAAGCGTAAACTATAAAGCATAAAAAGCAATATAAAACATAGTAAAATGACACAAATGAAATACAACATTAAAACTTCAGGGCTTTTCTGGGTGAATTTGTTAACTTTGGTATCTCTCCACTTCATATTTTTCAATCTTAAATTCAGCTCTCCACATTTCAACATCAGTTGGCAGTATATGCAAAGTCTTCGTGAACATTCACCAGCATTTTAGTGTGAATTTCTCTGAATGCACACATTTTTTGTATGTAATTTAGCCTGGTGCACATTTTTGCAAAGCGATTTCCCCAAATACAATGCACTTACGTATGCTATTTTTATTAACATATGCATTTTTAGCCACATTTTCCCCTAGTATATGCATTTTTGCACAGATTACATGGCCAGAGAACTGCACTGCAAAATTCAGACCTGTACAAATTTTGAAGGGCAGCTTCAGTTCTTGCATTTTTTCAGGAAGTGTGAATTATGTAGGTTCACCTTTAAGTGCAAATGGAATCAAATTTCTCCCTAATCCCTAGTGATGCATAAATTCAGTAAACTGAAACTTCCTGCCCGAAGCTTCTCCCTGTGGACCCTGAGTCTCTCCACTTCCTTCCATTATTGATTCCATGTGCAGAGATTGATATATTCAGTGCTCTGGGTTTTTAATGCACGTTTATCTCAGCCAATAATTTCTGTTTGCTCTCGTTTCCCCCCCTGTTCTTGCCTTTGTTTCCCAATTCTCTCTCTAGCTCTCTCTTCCCCCATTACTTATTTATATTTACAAATCCAAAACCGCATTTCATCAAGGATAAACTGCTGGTGCTCGAGGCTAGCTCTAGCTTTCAAATGTTCAGCAAAAGTATGCGCCTCTCAAAAATAAAACAAATGCTTTATTATCATTTGCCACATTCATTCTTATGCAATGCGTTTGCTCCGAAAGTTAAGCTGGGTTAAACTGTAATCATATTTTTGCTGTGCCCATAACGACTTATTATTCTGCATATTTTTCTGTAAAGCTAAAACCATGGTGACAAGCTACAATTGGCCAGTTTTTATACTGCCCCGGGCCTTGCGAGCCCAGATTCATAGCTGTTGCTGCATCATCCAGGGTGACACTGTTTGGGTATCATGATATAGAAATGGCTCACTTCACAACTGGTAAACCACCAGCACCCAGATAAATGCAGCTGTGGCCTGCTTTAGGTTTGAGTGGCTCATGGGAACATAATAATAATAAGCGGCCATATGCAAGTCAGACTATTGGTTCATCTCATTCAGTATTGTTTATACTGTCTGAAAGTAGCTCTCAAGGCAGCTGCGAGAATACTAGTGGCCAGAAGTTGCGAAACAACACCAACAATAACAGAATGGCAAACACTCGTGATAGAGTATTTCCAATTAGCAAAGCTGACTGGAAAAGCCAGGGGAACCTTAAATCAATAAGTATATGGAGAATGGAAAATATTTAAGGAATATATAAGACTATATTGTAAAAAATGATACCATCCTAGCGGAATTGAATGATATTTGTGTAAAATACATAAATGGAATAAATATCTTAGAGGAATATATGGAAAAAGATATAAAACAAACTGCGTGATAAAATCAAGACAATAGAAAAAGTATAATGAGAACGACTGGAAGCTTCTCACAGAAGACTTTATTGGATAAGACTTGATGTTGTATAAATATCTGGTACTTTTAATTGTTATTTTCTTTTTTCTTTTTTTGTTACTTTTACACTTTTTGTACTTTTGATGCGGAGAATTCTTTTTTTTTTCCCTCCTTTCTTTTTCTTTCTTTTCTGTGCTTAACTTTGTTGTACTTACCTTTATTGTAAGACTGTATTTTAAACTAATAAAGATGTAATTATAAATAAAAAAAGAAATAAAGTGGCTCTCAAGGGTTTTAGATGAGGCATTCCCAGCCCTATCTGCAGATGCCAGGAATTGAACCTAGGAGCTTCTCTAAGCAAAGCAGAAGATCTACATCTGAGCCACAGCCCTTCCCCTAATTCCTCACCAAAGGATCCTCTGGTGAGCTGGCTTAACCAAATGAGGAAAATGGCAAAGGTATTCTTCTGATGAGCACTGCACAGAATGACCCAGAGTGATGTAGCACCTTCCTGGAGCATTGTGGGGCAATTGCAATACTGATCACCAAGTAAATATATATTTAAAAAATAAAAAAAATGTCCAGTAGCACCTTTGTTGTTGTTTAGTCGTGTCCGACTATGATGACCCCATGGACCAGAGCACGCCAGGTACTCCTGTCTTCCACTTCCTCCTGCAGTTTGGTCAAACTCATGATAATAATAATAATAATAATAATAATAATAATAATAATAATAATAATAATATTTGTACCCCGCCCATCTGGCTGGGTTTCCCCAGCCACTCTGGGCAGCTTCCAACAAAGATTAAAAATACATTAAAATGTCACACATTAAAAACTTCCCTGAACAGGACCTTCAAGAACACTGTCCAACCATCTCATCCTCTGTCGTCCCCTTCCCCTTGTGCCCTCAGTCTTTGCCAACATCAGGGTCTTTTCCAGGGAGTCCTCTCTTCTCATGAGGTGGCCAAAGTATTGGAGCCTAAGTTTGTTCTTGGTATAAGCTTCCATGTGCATTCACATTTCTTCAGATACATGCACACGAAAGCTTATACCAAGAACAAACTTAGTTGGTCTCTAAGGTGCTACTGGACATTTTTTTATTTTTTATATACCGTATTTTCGATCCATAGGACGTACTTTTTTCCTCCTAAAAAGAAAGGGGAAATGTCTATGCATCTTATGGAGCGAGTGCACGGGGCGGCAGAGGGATCCCTCGGCTACCGCTGCAGTCGCGAGCTGAGGGATGCTTCCGCAGGCAGAGCCATGGCTCCCATCTGTCGCTCTTGCTCTGCTGGCTTCTCAGCAAAGTGGGATGAGGGACGGAAGGGGCTCCATGTAAGGGCTCCCTTCTGTCCCTCCTCCTGCTTCGCTGGGAAGCCAGAAGAGAAACCAGACGCACTGCGCTGCACTGCACTGCACTGCGCTGCTGACAGCAGAGAAAGAAGGAGAGCCACAAAGTGCCTCTTGCTTTTCTGGTTTCACAGTGAAGCGGGAGGAGGGACGGAAGGGAGCAAGCAAAACGAGAGCCGCTTACATGGCATTTGTCCCACTTTGCGCAGCTCTCACTTTGCTTGCCCATCTCTCCTCTCACCTCGCTCTAAAGCAAGCAAAGCACCTGTCCCGGTGTCTCCTCCTCCTCTTTTACAGGGAGGCGGGAGGAGGGGTGGGCAAGCAAAATATGAACTGCACAAAGCAGGAGAGAAGCCATGTAAGCGGCTCTCGCTTTGCTTGCTTTAAAGCAAGAAAAGTGAGAACCACTTACATGCTCTGCACAGAATTTTTTTTCTTGCTTTCCCCCCTCCAAAAACTAGGTGCACCTTATTGTCAGGAGCGCCTTATGGAGTGAAAAATATGGTATTTTGACTGCGTCAGACCAACACGGCTACCTACCTGAATCTGATCACCAAGTATTCATCGGAGAAATGTTGGGAAAGGGGACTCAGCACAATGACATTGGATGCTGCTAGCCAGCAAGATATAGTGGCCCATCAGGCATGAGATAGAGCACTCTTTTTGCTGCCTGTCTGGAACAGCAGAAATGGAGGCGTGGATTGTCACACACCTTAGCAGTCTACAATCCATGGCATTGGATTTTCCATTTTTCAGCACCCTAGTGCAGCCCATCCCTGTGGGGCTCACTGCCAGTGCTGATCAGATTCATCCTAAAAGCAAGCCCTTTCGAAGGCGTGTGTTCCCCTCACCTGAACCAGGTCACCTGCAGAAAGGGGTTTGCAACTGGCAACTCCCTGGTACGGCCAACCCCAGTGGGGCTCAGTGTGGGTACCAAACAGTAGATCAGTAGGTCCTGCTTGCACAGGAAGAACCAAGATCTCACTTCAAGCTTGCAGTTGCGCTTTTGGAGCCATATTCTTATCTGCCTCACACCTGATGTCACATACAGCATCAGGTATCAGGCAAGTAATGATGTGGGTTTGTAGGAAAGGCTTTGGCAAGCCACATTGGGGCCTATGAAGAGCACAATTAATCCTGAAGGCTGGAGGTGCCCCACTCCTGCTCTACAGAAGTGTAGAGAAACCTCTCTTTTCTTTAGGATGTCAGTATGGATATCTCAACATCTTACTTATGTGAAATCAAGTTGACTACCTTCACTCCAAGTATGTGTGCTGAGGATCCAAGTCCTAAATAAGAATCCTGCTTAGAAAATGAAAGGAAAAAATCCCCAAATGAAGATAAATCAGAAAGCACAGACTTCCTCTACTTTACTCTTGATTATTCGTTTCACAGAAAATGTGGCAAATGTCCTAATTTCTGGATATGGTAAAGGTATGCCCTTTTCTGTTTAGACTTGGTAGAATTCCTCAAGGAAAGGGTAACATTAAACCTGCAGTAAAGAGGGAACCTGATGCTTTCTAATCAAATGTGGTTATCCATGCTTTTCACTGCATTCCCTAATTCAAATCTTCAATGCTCACAAAGTTTGTCAAATACATTTAATATGCCACTTCGTATGTAGTACTTTCGTATCTTTTTTCCAGTGTTTTGCTAAAACACATCCAGCCTTCCCTTGAAAATCTCTGGGGAACTAGATTCTACAATATCTTTAGACAGCTTGTTTCATTGATGAACTGCTCTTATAATTAAGACAGATAGGCAGATAGAGAGGAGGAATGAGTGTGTGCGTGTTTTACCTTGGCGTTTAAGCTAAATCTATCTTCTTGCAGTTTAAATTACAGAAGTTTGAAACGTTCCAGAGAAATTGCACTGGCCTCACAGTGATTTTTCTTGAAATTCCTCAGGTGTTTTCCCCTGCAGGGCAAAAACTTCAACATTTGATTCAAATTTATCTTCAGATGAAATTTGCAGACATTACAGGAAAGCACAGAAATTTTGCAAGTTGCAGCTGAAGTGTTTTGCCTTCTCTCAGAACTCCTTAGGTGTTTCACCTGCAAAGGAACCATTCACTTTGCAAATGGGTTTTTCTTTCCTTAATGTCCTAGACAAGCCTTTCTGAAGAGGATAAAGTAGCTGCATCTTTAGGATGGGACCATGATTCAGTGGTAGAACATTCTGTTAATAATGTTTAAACTTCCCAGTTAAAATGATTCCATTTGGCATGTCTGAGAAGAACCCATGACCAGCACCTTTACAGAATGACTCCCAGTTGGAGTAGACAGCAGAGCCAGATCTAGTGATATGACAGTCTGGATACTGAAGGACAGGCAGCATTGCCAGACCTCTCTGGATGACCAAAGGTTCCCCACAAATTCGCTAAGCCATGGTTTGGCTAGGTGCGGCTTGTATAGTGCATCTGCCCAGATGGAAATGTGGTCCTCAGACTGAAAAAACCTCTGCTCTAGACAAATGATTAGTTCTGTCTCATTTTCTCTTCTATCGGGTTTTGTTTCATAACGCCCCACCCAAATATATGGCTGCCATTGTTTTCTTTTACATTCTTATAGCCTATAGCCAGAACCTGAAGAATGCACAATGCAACACATCCCCCTTTCCGCTGCAAAAGTTTGTTTCCATTTTGTGTTATCATCACTTCAATAAAGCACCCGCAGCAGCTACACCCAGCCAAATTGCGTTAGTGGGATTCCTTCCTTTGTACTCCAGCGAGCTGAATGCTAGTGAGAAAAGGCCGAAACGCTTTCTTTTTCATCTCTTGCATATTAAGAAAAAATACATTTCTTCAGTAAATTACTTTGACACGAGGCCAACAATGTATCTGCATGTTGTGTTTCAAAAATGTTCTCTTCTTACTAGAGCAACGTTGGTGTGAAACGCAAGCGGTTCGGAGACAAAATTCAGAGGATTGATTCCAGACAACAGCTTAATATTGAAAACAAGGAGCTAAGCAATTGCAGAGAATTTATTGGATTTTTGATAGAAACCCCAACTCTGATCCTCTTCTGAGGCTCTTCTTCATCTGCCTCTTCCACCAGAGGTCTGGAGGGTGGCAACATGAGAACAGGCCTTTTCTGCAGTGGCTCCCCATTTGTGGGAAGCTGTCCCCAGGGAGGTTTGGCTGGCATCTTCATTATATATCCTTGTTGTTGTTGTTTAGTCACTTACTCATGTCCAACTCTTTGTGACCCCACAAACCAGAGCACGCCAGGCACGCCTGTCTTCCACTGCCTCCCGCAGCTTGGTCAAACTCATGTTGGTAGCTTCGAGAACACTGTCCAACCATCTCGTCCTCTGTAGTCCCCTTCTCCTTGTGCCCTCAATCTTTCCCAACATCAGGGTCTTTTCCAGGTAGTCTTCGCTTCTCACGAGGTGGCCAAAGTACTGGAGCCTCAGCTTCAGGATCTGTCCTTCCAGTGAGCACTCAGGGCTGATTTCCTTAAGAATGGAGAGGTTTGATCTTCTTGCAGTCCATGGGACTATCGAGAGTCTCCTCCAGCACCATAATTCAAAAGCATCAATTCTTTGGCGATCAGCCTTCTTTATGGTCCAGTTATATATCCTTATACGCCAGGCAAAAACATTCCTCTTCAACTAGGCCTTTGACTGATTAATATTATACAGCCTTTTAAATGTATTTGAGGGAGGGGGTGCTACTGTTTGTTGTTTTTGTTTTAACTACTTATTTTTAATACAGTGGGCCCTTGGTTCTCGAACTAAATCCATTCTGGAAGTCCGTTCCAAAACCAAAGTGTTCCAAAACCAAGGAACGCTTTCACACACACACACACATACACACACATACACACACAGAGAGAGAGAGAGAGAGAGAGTGGTACCTCGGGTTAAGAACTTAATTCATCCTGGAGGTCTGTTCTTAACCTGAAACTGTTCTTAACCTGAAGCACCACTTTAGCTAATGGGGCCTCCTGCTGCCGCCGCGCCACTGCTGCACAATTTCTGTTCTCATCCTGAAGCAAACTTCTTAACCCGAGGTAATATTTGTGGATTAGCAGAGTCTGTAACCTGAAGCATATGTAACCTGAAGCATATGTAACCTGAGGTACATACATATATATATATATATATATATATATATATATATATATATATATATATGCTTTCGTAGATTTTCACGGGTACAGGAATGCAGGTTTTGGTGTCTTCGGGTGTCTTCCCGTGTAAGAGTCGGGGTGTCTGTGCGACGT
Source organism: Podarcis vaucheri (assembly GCF_965113315.1). NCBI lineage: Eukaryota > Metazoa > Chordata > Lepidosauria > Squamata > Lacertidae > Podarcis > Podarcis vaucheri. The sequence continues at coordinate 18,383,089 of NC_138763.1, read as the reverse complement.
TTCGACGAGGTCTCACTCGTCATCTTCAGGCTGGTGCTTTCGGCTTCTTGTTACTGGAACAGAGCTCTGTTCCAGTAACAAGAAGCCGAAAGCACCAGCCTGAAGATGACGAGTGAGACCTCGTCGAAACGTCGCACAGACACCCCGACTCTTACACGGGAAGACACCCGAAGACACCAAAACCTGCATATATATATATATATATATATGCAGGTTTTGGTGTCTTCGGGTGTCTTCCCGTGTAAGAGTCGGGGTGTCTGGGCGACGTTTCGACGAGGTCTCACTCGTCATCTTCAGGCTGGTGCTTTCGGCTTCTTGTTACTGGAACAGAGCAGAATCTGGTGTTTGAGTTCCTATAAATACTGTTGAGGGGTGTGGTGTATAGCCTCCAACGTTCTGGGCAGAGAGGAAGTTCCTAGATTAGTGTGCCTTTTCTTCTTTTGTTCCTTAATTACTTGAGGGATATCTTGAGTGATTTCATGAGTGATATTCTGAATACCACTGGGTGGGTCATTAAGTGTAGATTAGTTGCTAAAGCTTTCGTGTCTTGACCTCTTGAGCTTGTGAAGAGTTTTTCTGAGAAGATGGCTGTGCTGCATTTAGTTGTGCTCTGGCTTGGCTTCGTGTATATGTAAACCACAGCTCGCCCCTATACACGAAGCCAAGCCAGAGCACAACTAAATGCAGCACAGCCATCTTCTCAGAAAAACTCTTCACAAGCTCAAGAGGTCAAGACACGAAAGCTTTAGCAACTAATCTACACTTAATGACCCACCCAGTGGTATTCAGAATATCACTCATGAAATCACTCAAGATATCCCTCAAGTAATTAAGGAACAAAAGAAGAAAAGGCACACTAATCTAGGAACTTCCTCTCTGCCCAGAACGTTGGAGGCTATACACCACACCCCTCAACAGTATTTATAGGAACTCAAACACCAGATTCTGCTCTGTTCCAGTAACAAGAAGCCGAAAGCACCAGCCTGAAGATGACGAGTGAGACCTCGTCGAAACGTCGCCCAGACACCCCGACTCTTACACGGGAAGACACCCGAAGACACCAAAACCTGCATATATATATATATATATATAAAAGGTAAAGGTACCCCTGCCCGAACGGGCCAGTCTTGACATACTGTGGGGTTTGTGCGCCCATCTCACATTTATTGGCCGGGGGCCAGCGCTGTCCGGGGACACTTCCGGGTCACGTGGCCAGCGTGACATCGCTGCTCTGGCGAGCCAGAGCCGCACACGGAACGCCGTTTACCTTCCCGCTGGTAAGCGGTACCTATTTATCTACTTGCCCCCGGGGGTGCTTTCGAACTGCTAGGTGGGCAGGCGCTGGGACCGAACAGCGGGAGCGCACCCCGCCGCGGGGATTCGAACCGCCGACCTTTCGATCGGCAAGCCCTAGGCGTTGAGGCTTTAGCCCACAGCGCCACCCGCGTCCATATATATATATATATATATATGAGGAGGGCCAGGCTCCTCCCCCAAAGTTGATGGACGTCACCATTCAAATTTTGTATGCGTGTCACATCTTGTGATTGATTGTGTGGGGAGGGGCTTACCTGCCCCCCCCTATTTTATTCAAGTTGGCACCTCTGCACAAACCTGAGACAGCTCTTTGGATTCCAGACACTGAGGTGTAGGGCTGTCCTTGGACAAGTTTTTGTTCCCATAGCAACCGCATGCCATCGAACAACTATTCTGGGAGGCCTATCTGCAACTCTGAGGACCAGGAGGCTAGATTACCTTAGCTATCTATTCCTGTCTTCAAATATGTCAGAACTATGACTATACCAAAGAGCTCGCAACACCTCAGTGCAGGCTTCACTGACAGCTCCCATCAAAACATTTGCCATGATGGCAGCCATTGCCAGCTGGGAGATGCCATCCAAATTAGTGAGAAAAGAGAAGGGTATAAAAAAGTCCCCGGAGGTAGCTCACAAACAACAGCAGGCTACTGGATCTGCAGCCAGGCAAAACTTTTAATTTTTGAGTGTAATGTGGAGTGGCAAAGATAAAGTAAATGGAATGTCAAGAACGATGGCCTTTTCAGAAATGTAAGATATAGTTTCTTGTGGTATCTGTTAAGACAGGGTGAAATTGGGAAACATAGTTAACAGTGCTGCTCCGTTAGAAATAATGGCCATGGCAGCCAAAAGGAATAATAATCTCATATTATCTTAGGATAACAGCTCCTATTAACATAAGCCACAAATGCATCCTATTTCAAGTGTTCTATGCCCACACACAAAAAATCCACCATGTTAAGGGCCTTCTCGGTAGTGGTGCCCACCCTGTGGAACGCCCTCCCATCAGATGTCAAGGAAATAAACAACTATCCGACTTTTAGAAAACATCTGAAGGCAGCCCTGTTTAGGAAAACTTTAAATGTTTGATGTTTTATCGTGTTCCTGGTATTCTGTTGGGAGCCACCCTGAGTGGTTGTGGAAACTCAGCCGGATAGCTGGGTATAAATAATAAATAATAATCTACCCAGAGCTTGGGGTACAGATACAAATAATTTCAGTGAATATTATCAGAAATGCATTATTAAACATGAAGGAGTTTACAGTGGTACCTCTGGTTACGAATTTAATTCGTTCCGGAGGTCTGTTCTTAACCTGAGGTACCACTTTAGCTAATGGGGCCTCCCGCTGCCGCTGCGCCATCGGTGAACGATTTCTGTTCTCATCCTGGGCCAAAGTTCTTAACCTGAGGTACTACTTCTGGGTTAGTGGGATCTGTAACCCGAAGTGTTTGTAACCCAAGGTGTTTGTAACCCAAGGTGCCACTGTATTGGGAAAATTGGAAATTTAGAGGCAAGGGGTCAAGTAGAAGCCTTTGGGAATAAGGCAGCTCTGGGCAATGTTCATGGAGCAGAAGAGGCATTTGCCTTGCGGCTTCCCCCAAATGCATGGAGATTCTCCAGAGAAGGACTAGACTCTGTCCAGAAAGTGTGAGAATCTGCTCTGCTCTTAGTGTTGCAGCTACTGCATGGTGCTGCCACCATGTGGAAAGCACGCATTTCATTTATTTGTTTGCTTCTTTGATCAACCATCATTATCCAGTGGCATTTTATGGAGGTGCATTACAAAAAGATGGGTGCTTTCATTCAAAATTAAATAGTACTTTCCCACCACCACTCCTCCAGGGAGCTCAGGGTGATTTGCATGAGTTCCCTGCCCCTTCTTAATGCCCTATCTCCTTGCATTTGTATTGTTACTTTGCACTGTACCTTTAAACTCAACCTCCTTGTTATTAGCATTACCTGGAGTTGGCTTTATATGTTTCTCAAAAATTATTGTTAGTTGCAGTGACTACATTATTACATAAGCACTGTTCCACAGCATCTGATATTTTCATTTACATACATTCATTCGAAATAAGATGGGGTATGTACTCTTTTTCATTACTGTTTGTATTATATATAATTTTTATAATTTTTGTAAAGTGATAATTTTTGTAAAGTGATATGTCATGCAGGTCATCGTCTGTAAAATTTTATTTTTAGTTTATGAAGCATTCTATATCCACCCACCACGCTGACGAAGAATTCTGCGAAACAGTAGTCAATATCCGGAATCACTCTTCAGTGTTGGACATCCTATTTGTTGAATACACAAAGCTTCACAGCTTGTCTTTCATCGTACCAAGTTTGATACCTCGTTTCATTTAAAGATTTTCAGAGACTTTGAGACTATAGATTTCATTTTGAACTTTTTATGGTTTGAAGGAATTCTATAAAGATTGTCTATTACATACGTATATGGTCATCGTGTTGCCCAGACATTGTTGACGTTCTCTTTGCAACACAGGAGTTTGTTTGAAGAAGAGTTTGGATTTGATATCCCACTTTGTCACTACCCAAGGAGTCTCAAAGTGGCTAACATTCTCCTTTCCCTTCCTCCCCCACAACAAACACTCTGTGAGGTGAATGAGGCTGAGTGACTTCAAAGAAGTGTGACTGGCCCAAGGTCACCCAGCAGCTGCATGTGGAGGAGCGGAGACACGAACCTGGTTCACCAGATTATGAGACAACTGCTCTTAACCACTACACCTCACTGGTTTGGATACCTTCTTAATGCCCGGCTACCCTCTGATGTAGAATAAGCTAGTAAGAGGACCCGAGCCCAGCAGTGCCCTTCCTACTTGAGATTCCCAACAACAGGCATTCAGGAAATTGGTCTCTGGTGGTGGAGGTACGACATGAGCATTGTGGCCACTGATACTGACATTGTCTAATGTACTTAACTGGAATGAATAGATAGATATAAATATGCAATTGGGTGTCTATCTATACTGGTGAGGATGATTACCTTTTTACTCCCTTGAAATGCACATAGCTCCGGCAAGCTGCAATGGAGCTTAACAAAATGTCTGGAATTGGGAGAAATGGACTAGCTGACCGAATTTGTTCAAAGGAGAGAAGGAAAGTTGTAGAAGGTTAATTTTGCTATGGGGCCGTTTTGTTGGGGGGAGGGAGTTTTGTTGAATTCTGGAATATAAAATATGGACCTGTAAGACCTGAAAGAACTTTGTTTCTGCAAATGGCATCACTTTATTAAAATCATAGAATTGCTAGATGGGAGGAAGAAACTTGCATAGAGCTGAAGCAGGAAGTTGAGAGTGTGGTGTTCTTTCCCGCTTCCTCTTTCAGCTCTATGGGCTTGTTAATTCTACTTGGTTCAATTTTAATTAGATCCCTTGGAAAATTAAAATGCGTATACACACTTCTTTCTTTCTTTCTTTCTTTCTTTCTTTCTTTCTCTCTCTCTCTCTCTCTCCCCCCCCCTTCTCAGCTGGGGGGGGTGCATGATCCGGGGAGAGAAGTGACCAGAGAGGGTGGCAGCCACAGCGCTAACACAAAAATCCAAACATGCCCATGAGCCTGAAAAGCATTAGTAACCCATCCTGCAAGCTACACTGGTTCCATGTGGCCTGTGAGTCGAAAGTGCCTGGAATGAGCACTCAGGAGACCTCAAAAAGTACCTTAGCTTAGAGGCACTCTCAGGAAACACTTTAAGACTAAAAAGTCCTACATTCAATAAAGGAAGGAAAAAAACCACAATTCTGATGTCTAATGCTCAGCTGCTAGCAACCGAAACATCAGTTGTAGTCAGTGACTGTGACAATAACTTCTAAATCTGTCCTATTTCACAATGTAACTTTTCCCCCTCTTTCTAAAGATCTCAAGAAAGAAAGAAATGGGGTTGCATTTGATTTCCTCTTCTTTCTTTCCCCCCTTTTAAAGAAAATGTTCATTTGCATGTGTTCTAGTTTCATCTCGAGCAAGAAAATTGTAACATCTCTATGACTGTCAGGCCATTTTAATGAGTTGAAGAAAAGTGTTTTCTTATAAATTATTCATCCCATAACTCTTCTATTTTCAAGTTTCTTCCCATTGCTATAGGACATTAGTGTGCTGTTCCTTATGTGAGGGGGGGATACAACTCCAAAACTGCCATGTGACAGCTGACATTTTCACATGAGGATGTACAGATTTTGGATATCTGAAAGCTCTGGGATAGAACTTTCAGAGCTCTGAGTGTTGGCAGCTGCAAGGCTGGCAACATTTTTATTTCGTACATCAGAAAAGCAGGGGACTGTATACCTATAATAGGTTTTTTCTGAAGTTTTTTTTCTGAAGTTTTTAGTCCCTCTGTAAAACTTGGGGTTGCCTTGTGCCTGGCAATTCCCCTCACCCTTTGCACATGGGTGATGTCATTTTTGGTATATAGAGACTGACTCTTGGAGAAAGAGTTCACTGTTAATATATAAGATGGGTGAAATCTGCCCATCTTATTTCAGAATAGCTTTGTCAGGGAATGAATCACTTTTACTAGGGGTGGGGATCCAGCCAAGGGATCCAGTTTGGCCCAAGAGATTGATTCCCCAAAACCACACGCACATCTCAGTCACTGGGTAACATCAGCGGGGTGAGGTTCAATCCTTCTGGATAATGCCCTCCCCTCCACCCTGCAAAAGTTGGGTATGGGGGAGAGGGAGATAAAAGATGTGAACCACTGAGGGAAAAAGGTTCCCTACTCGTAAAGTTCACACTCCACTCCTCCTTTCTTTAAAAAGGTGTGGGTATTATTTGCTGTGCATGCATACCCTGTAACTTGGTAAGATGTGCAGTTATACTAGGGTAAGTTACACTAGGGATGTGAATGGTGCTGTGGTCTAAACCACTGAACCCTTTGGGCTTGCCTATCTGAAGGCCGGTGGTTTGAATTCATGTGACAGAGTGAGCTCCCGTTGCTCTGTCTCAGCTCCTGCCAAGCTAGCAGATCAAAAACACTCCAGTTCAAGTAGATAAATAGGTACTGCTGCGGCGGGAAGAAGAAGAAGAAGAAGAAGAAGAAGAAGAAGAAGAAGAAGAAGAAGAAGAAGAAGAAGAAGAAGAAGAAGAGTAGTAGTAGTAGTAGTAGTAGTAGTAGTTTGGATTTGATATCCTGCTTTATCACTACCCTAAGGAGTCTCAAAGCGGCTAACAATCTCCTTTCCCTCCCCCCCCCCACAACAAACACTCTGTGAGGTGAGTGGGGCTGAGAGACTTCAGAGAAGTGTGACTGGCCCAAGGTCACCCAGCAGCTGCATGTGGAGGAGCGGAGACGCGAACCCGGTTCACCAGATTATGAGTCCACTGCTCTTAACCACTACACCACACTGGCTCTCTGGGAAGGTAAATGACATTTCCATGCACTCTGGCTTCTGTCATGGTGTTCTGTTGTGCTAGAAGCGGGGTTTTTTGTTTGTTTGTTTGCTTGCTTGCTTGCTTTGGACAAAGCTGTCTTCAACCTCCCTCTTCCCCAGTGTCAAGAGAAACTTCAGTAGAGGCTTACATAGAAGCATCTCAGCCGCTCATTCCTATCTTTCTGGGTAATGGCTTATGCTCAAGTGATTTGAACCTGTATGTATAGCATAGGAAGCTGCCTATCTAGCTTAGTATTGTGTACACTGACTGGTAGCAGCTGCCCAATGTTTCAGGTAATAGTATCTCCCAGCCACACCTGGAGATTCCAGAGATCAAACCTTCTGCATGCAAAGCAGATCTTCTACTACTGAAATACAACACTTCCCAAAATGGAGAGCTCTACCAAAGCCTCTCTTGCTTTCTACCAGGCAGGAGAAGGCACTGAAGTTCCCTTTCTTGTTTATCAGCCTAGAAGAAAGTGGCTAAATTACATGTATGTCACGCCAGAAGTGGTTTAGTCATGCCAGCCACATGACCCGGAAAGCTGTCTGTGGACAAATGCCAGCTCCCTCAGCCTGAAGTGAGATGTGCATTGCACCCCATAGTCACCTTTGACTGGACTTAACCATCCAGGGGTCCTTTACCTTTTTACCATGTTGCAGTTATACTCTTCTGAAAGTAAAGGTGCCACTGTATCTTTGGTTGGCCAACCAGTGAACTGGAGCACAAAACAGAACTGCAATTTCATTTGGGCAAAACAATAAATAAGAGAACTGCATTTTCAAGACACCCACTCCCACAGATGCCTATATTCCATACTTACAGGAATATGTCAATACAAACAATTTACTATACTACAGTAGAAGAGCGCTGAGCAACAGAGAGCCTGCAAATGATTGTTTTTATCGCTCATAAAATGTTTCTGAAATGTGGCACTGTGATGCTCTATCAAGCATACGCAATTGCATCTTGCTGTTAACCAGAAGGTTGGTGGTCTGAACCCACCCAGGGATGACTGTGGGCAAGATTCCTGCATCGCAGGGGGTTGGGATTGATGACCTTTGAGGTCCCTTCCAACTCTATAATTCTATTATACTGAGCAGATGACTCTTTTAGAGAAAATCACAAGCCTTTTAACAAATGCCCAAATGGTACCAGATATGAACTCCTAAATAAAATCAGATAAGCAACTGTTTTCTTTTTGATCTCGTCATCGCTACTCTAATTAAATTAACTTCAAGCACCGTATTCCACAAGGAAACTAATGAAGGATTTTTTTCTATTAGGAGATGTGCTGCACATTAATAGCGAAATGAATGGAGAGAAATGAGCAATACCTTATGCATGTTAAATCTTTGTTTAACAAGATGTCTATTAGGACATGATGTCTATTGGTATCAGCACTGTCTGGAGGCTATATGTTTTGACAATTTATCTCTCATTTTCTTGTCTAGCAGGGTAGACTCACAAGAAGATGGAGAGGCTTGCAAATTCAAGCTGAGCTTTGTAAGAACAGTTTTGCTGGATCAGACCATCCACCATCTCATCTATCAGGGATAGACTTTGGTAATTTTTTGTCTTATGGTGCCCCGTGTAAGGCCAAAATTTGGCACCCCCAAATGGATCGTCTCAATTATGGATCTTCTCAATTTTGCATCCCTTCGGCTAAGCACTCAGTGTAGGGGAATCACTTTGTTGTTGTTTAGTCATGTCCGACTCTTCGTGACCCCATGGACCAGAGCACGCCAGGCACTTCTGTCTTCCACTGCCTACCGCAGTTTGGTCAAACTCATGCTGGTAGCTTCGAGAACAGTGTCCAACCATCTCGTCCTCTGTCATCCCCTTCTCCTTGTGCCCTCAATCTTTCCCAACATCAGGGTCTTTTCCAGGGAGTCTTCTCTTCTCATGAGGTGGCCAAAGTATTGGAGCCTCAGCTTCAGGATCTGTCCTTCCAGTGAGCACTCAGGGCTGATTTCCTTAAGATGGATAGGTTTGATCTTCTTGCAGTCCATGGGACTCTCAAGAGTCTCCTCCAGCACCATAATTCCAAAGCATCAATTCTTCGGCAATCAGCCTTCTGCCCTTCATGGATCACTGCCTCCCCTTTATGGATCACTGCCTTGCCATGGCAAAGGGGCTTGAATAACTCGGAGAAGCTATGAACTATGCCGTGCAGGGCACCCAAGATGGACAGATCATAGTGGAGAGCTTTGACCAAACGTGATCCACCTGGAACAGGAACCGGCAAGCCACTCCAGTATCCCTGCCAAGAAAACTCTATGGACAAAGACAACAGGGGAATTGCTTGCACCACCCTAAATCCAGCACTGTGTCTAGTATTCTATCTCCAACAACAACCAGACAAATCCTTCTGGGATTCTCACAAGCATAACATACCCAGTTCTATTTTTCTAGAAAAAGAAGTGCTGACCATGAACACCTCCTCATTCTCTTAGAATGGCAGTGGTGTTCACCTAAGAGGGGCCGGAACTGAGTTCCAGCAATTTCTGGCTGAAAAAAAGTCCCAAGAATACCCTTTGCTTCTAGTAAAAGTGTAGCCAGCACAGTTATCCCATGCCGAATGCCCTATTGTCAGGGATGATGGGACCTGTAGTCCAGCAAAATCTGAAGGGCACCATTTTGAAATCTGATCTAACAGAGGCATTCTCTCTGAAGACAATAAAGAAGAGTATATTTGTAAAGATGTCCAAGCTAGTGTCCATTGCCACATATTCCAGCAGTGAACTGCGTAAAGTTCATGAGTTGAATGAAAAATTATTTTTGAATACCCTTCCTGAGGGCAAGACAAACAGGCAAAGAGGGCTTCATTCAGCTTCTTGGTGTGAAATCCCACCTCCTCCTTATTAAAACAATTAAAAAACCCCTAAAGCTGAACAATAAATAACAAACACACATAAGAAAGCAGTGAAAGGAACAGGAAGCACATGTCACAAAAATACTTAGAATAGTGAAGAAGAAGAGGAGGAGGAGGAGGAGGAGGGGGAGGAGGAGGAGGAGGAGGAGGAGGAGGAGGAGGAGGAGGAGGAGGAGGAGGAGGAGGAGGAAGGTGTATACCTAGCATCTAAATGATATCAAGACAGTCACTCTGTTGGCTTCCTTGGGAACCAAGTTCCACAGAAAGACACCCAAGCTGGAAATGTTCTCTCCATCAATGGTGAGAGCAGTTGAATGGTCCCACTCTTTAATTCCATCCTTGTACTGCTCCAGCTGTTGACACTTTGATACAGAAGAAGCTGTGTGATAACCATGACATATAACTCCATGAATTGGTGCAGGGTCACTGGGTCTGGCAACACAAGTATTTTGTGTTGTCTGAAGCCCTCTCTTAGTTCCTTTGAATGAGACAATTCTGCCTGTAGCCATATTTGATCAAGCGGGAACTGCTGTTGGGGTTACAAATGAATCCATTGGGGGGGGTCCAAAGAGCCAACAGGTCCCCAAAATCTCAGAACAGCTACTGCATGGCTAGAAACAGAGTTTGTCAGAGGATGCCTGGATACAACAGTAGTCAGAAGATCCTGTTCAGATCAGCCCTGAGTGGGAAATATATTAAATCTCTCTCACAGCAGAATTTGCATATATAATCTACTCTATGTAGTGCAGAAGGTTTATCCTGTCAAATAAACATACAGTAATAATTTATGCGCTCTCTCTCTCTCTCTCTCTCTCTCAGCAATCAAGCTAACGGTTTTGAAATATGTAAATGGTTAGGATAGAAAATGGCAACACTTTGGAGTAAGTGGCAAATCTTCATTAATTCCATTGGCAGCAATTATATTAACGAAACCAATTTCGAATAATTTGTATTAATGTGGAAATGGATGGAGAAGCTGCCTTTAATTACCCTCGTAACTGCAAAGATAAAATAATATACATTTTTATGCAATGTCCTTTTCTTTTCTTTTTTTACAAAGGAGATGTAAATAAATCTTTAAAATAATTTATTCTGTTAGTTGCTGGGGAAACCTTATTGTTGATATGACAACCGTGGCCAAGTAAATCAGTTCACAGCTTGCCTCCCATTCGCCTGTACTCCACACTTTCATTGGAGATAACTATTTTCTATCTGCTATGCGACAGTGACATCTAGAGAAAAGGAAGCAAAGATGAGGACACACAGGGGAAAGAGGCTGAATTTGGAGTAGCAGCTCACAACAATCACTGCTACACTCATAACAGCAGGCATAGCCCTAAATCAGGGGTAGCTAGGAAGTCTGTGCAGCCTAGTCCAATATGGGGCCGGATCCAAGAGAAATTTGCTTCTTCTGCTGGGCCCTGTTTCAGATGACCTCTGCGCTTTCGATACATCTTGCAGGAAGGTCTGGGAGCAGCATGGCTACATATATGAGATGCTCTGCCAAGTGGATCCTTCATCTATCCATTATCAGAGAAGAATGATTACAAGCCATAGAAAAGGGTCTCCCATTTCATTCCCTAGGATTTGTAGTTCAATGGAACGAGAGAGAGAGAGAGGCCAGGCATCAGTAGCAGAAAATTCTCAGCATCTTACCAAGCTACAATAATAATAATAATAATTTATTACGGCCATAGGCCCATACAGATAAAAACAAGACATAAATAACAGCTTGTGCACGTGGGGAAAAACAGCCGCTAAAACACTACTATAACAATAAAATACTATAAGATGGAATGGCATACTACGCCTTAATTAGCTTGTGGTGCTCCTTGGCAACTCTTTTGGGTAAGGACAGCGACCAGGAACCTAGCCACTTTCAGGGTCGTATGGGTATCCTTATCCTGCAAGATTTGGGCAAGGTGGAATTTTGGTGGGGTACCCTCTAGTTTCTGTATGATTGATCCCAACAAATTTGCCCGTGGCACCTTGAATAAGGGGCAAGTGAACATAATGTGCTGAAGCGACTCCGACGTCTCCTTATCACATTCGCACATGGCGGAGGCTTGGCCCTTTGAGAATCTATGTCTCAGGACATTGGAGGGAAAAACGTTAAACCTCGCTTTGGTGAAGGCCAGCCTATGGGCAACAGTCGAAAGGGAGGAGAGGTATGATGGAACGCGGTAAGTTAAAGTAATACCAATGTTCTGGGGCGAACAAACACCTCCCCCCAGCATATAATTTCGCTGTAAATCGATGTCATCCAGTCTTTGGCGGATCAGTCTTTGAGCAGTGATTTGATCTAGTTTTAGGGAATCTAAGGGAGAGATTCCATAGCTCAGGAGTTTGGCATGAATTCTACTAGTCCAAAGGCTGGAGAATTCATCTCGTCATAAGCATTGGACAAGGTAATGGTCTGGTAATCTATGCCACAATGATAACCAAGCTACAATTCCCAGGATTATTAGGGGAAGCAAGGGTAAGATCAAAACAAAGCAAGTTTGTTATCAAGTTACAAGGTAAGGTCAAGAAACACATTTTGCTGTAGCTGAGAATGTATCATTAGGATGGATTTATGTTAATAAAAACATGCTATTTTTGGAGGACATCTGTGTATGGTCTGAATTGTAGAAGCGATCATGATACCCCCCTCCCAAAAGACAAACTCACTGGGGAATAAACAGTGTGACACAATACTGACTCCAGGCTTTGCATCAACAGTTCCAACTGCCAAGCAACTTTTCTAAACCAACAAGTGGCTTGTCTCCTTGGCTATGGGAACACCTAAAGGTAGACAGCAATCAAAACTAAATCTCCAGCTGAGGTTCTTTCTTCTTGTTGTTGTTGTTTAGTCGTTTAGTCATGTCCGGCTCTTCGTGACCCCACGGACCAGAGCATGCCAGGCACTCCTGTCTTCCACTGCCTCCCGCAGTTTGGTCAAACTCATGTTAGTAGCTTCAAGAACACTGTTCAACCATCTCATCCTCTGTCGTCCCCTTCTCCTTGTGCCCTCCATCTTTCCCAACATCAGGGTCTTTTCCAGGGAGTCTTCTCTTCTCATGAGGTGGCCAAAGTATTGGAGCCTCAGCTTCAGGATCTGTCCCTCCAGTGAGCACTCAGGGCTGATTTCTTTCAGAATGGAGAGGTTTGATCTTCTTGCAGTCCATGAGACTCTCAAGAGTCTCCTCCAGCACCATAATTCAAAAGCATCCATTCTTCGGCAATCAGCCTTCTTTATGGTCCAGCTCTCACTTCCATACATCACTACTGGGAAAACCATAGCTTTAACTATACGGACCCTTGCCGGCAAGGTGATGTCTCTGCTTTTTAAGATGCTGTCTAGGTTTGTCATTGCTTTTCTCCCAAGAAGCAGGCGTCTTTCAATTTCATGACTGCTGTCACCATCTGCAGTGATCATGGAGCCCAAGAAAGTAAAATCTCTCACTGCCTCCATTTCTTCCCCTTCTATTTGCCAGGAGGTGATGGGACCAGTGGCCATGATCTTAGTTTTTTGATGTTGAGCTTCAGACCATATTTTGTGCTCTCCTTTTTCACCCTTATTAAAAGGTTCTTTATTTCCTCCTCACTTTCTGCCATCAAGGTTGTGTCATCTGCATATCTGAGGTTGTTGATATTTCTTCTGGCAATCTTAATTCCGGCTTGGGATTCATCCAGCCCAGCCTTTCGCATGATGAATTCTGGAACTCTAGATTTCTCCATAATCCAGCACATGTTTGCAATTTGGTCTCTGGTTCCTCTGCCTCTTCTAAATCCAGCTTGCACTTCTGGGAGTTCTCGGTCCACATACTGCTTGAGCCTTCCTTGTAGAATTTTAAGCATAACCTTGCTAGCATGTGAAATGAGTGCAATTGTGGAGTTGGAGCATTCTTGAGAGTTGTTAGGGGACCCTTATTTCCCTCCTAAAAAGGTAAAATTCCCAGAGTCCCCTGAGAATGGATTGGCTTTTAAATTACTCTGAGAATTTTAGCTTTGTGTGGGGAATAAGGGTTTCTTAACAACTCCCAGCACCCTTAACCAACTATGGTCCTGAGCATTGGGAAGCCATTGCTTCCCAATGACCTCAATGACAGTAAGAGCTGTTCAACAGTGGAATTTGCTGCCAAGGAGTGTGGTGGAGTCTCCTTCTTTGGAGGTCTTTAAGCAGAGGCTTGACAACCATATGTCAGGAGTGCTCTGATGGTGTTTCCTGCTTGGCAGGGGGTTGGACTCGATGGCCCTTGTGGTCTATTCCAGCTCTATGATTCTATGATTCTATGCTGTATTGCTTTAAGTGTACAGAGGGGCCTCACTCCATGCAGCCACTGAGCAGCCATTTTCTGTGAGGATAAAAAGGGTGGGGAAACTTGGATTTGCTAGCCATCCTGAGAACCCTTGTGATGAAAGAAGATGGGGGGGGGGAGAGAAATGCCTAAATAAATGATCAAGCCAACACTGCAAGCCGCAGTTCCTTAAACCACTTCAGGAGTGATTAGCTTCCTTGCACCTTGTGCAATTCTTCTTATGCTGCTGTGTTTAATCCTTAAATTTAAAAATAAAATAAAAACGCCAAGATTGGCCATTGGTCTTGGTTGTCACACAAATTCTGGTGGAAGGGAATACAAATGTGCTTCCGGTGTAACTCTGAGGCAGTTGAACGCTGGCTGTGTTGTGCTGTGACTTATTGCTTGCTGCTTATTGCAGCGGGAGACATGATTTTGCCATAAGCTGAACCCCAGGTGAGTTCAATTTGCAAGGAACAGATAGTGCACCTAGTAGGGGGGCCTGGAAAACAGGTGCCTACTCTCTTGTTTTATATCATGATCATGCCGTGTTACTAAGAGAGCGTGAAAACCACTTCTGCCGGAGACAGAAAATGAGGAGGAGGACACATAATAACTTTCTTGTACATTGGTCTAGAAGTGCTGAACAGAATTAAGGCAGCACAGAGTTAGATGGTACCCAAAACAACTGCAGGAACAGGCTTATTTATTTGAGAAAGGAAATGTACTGCACCACCCCAGAGAATACAGAAAAACCAAAACAATTGAGGAAGAGATGACATGACTTAGACAGCTGAAGTGGGAGATCTGGTATTTGGTATAGAGAGACCTGGGCCAGCCCTATCATTAGACTGATTGAAGCAGCAGATGCCAGAGTGCAGGAAGCATTGGCATCCAGGTGCTGGAGGACAGAGCTGTTTAGCTGTATGATCCCTAAGCTAGTCTGCTGCCCTCTGGTGTGCTGGAGGATCCATCGCCAGTGTGAAAGTAAGATTCAACCGTCACCCCAGTCAGCTTCTGTAAATGAAATGGGCCAGGGCAGCGCAGGGAGGGAGGTGGAAGCCATCTTGTTCTTTGCCTCGTGGCAAAATGTCTTGGGGCAGCCTGGGTGAGAACTGCATTGTGATGCTCAGCAACAGGGGAATTGTAAAGAGGTACGGCATTTGACTGAGTATGAGCTGAAGCTGGGAAGTTACCTCAGCCATCAGCTCCTTACGCCTCAGGCATGTCTCTTTTGTCTCTTACTCTCAGTGGGGACTCACTGACTTCTGGTGACTGCTGAGGATTTTCAGACAAGAGTCTCTGACTCCTACCTGTGAGCTATCCTTCCTTGTGGGAAGAACTACTTGAGGACTGAATGGATCCATTTTCTGAGCTCGTTTCAAGAATCCAGGTGCATGCCTTTATTTATATTTTCCATTGGCAAGATCCCGAGGCTGCTTATCATAGATTCTATCACTTCAATTTAGCCTAAAGTGATGGGATAGCTAAGTGAGGTGCTGGAGGAATAAAAGGTTCCAGTTTCAAGAAGCCCTGAGCAAGGTGCCCTTTGGGGACCCCACCGCCACCCCACTGCCACTCACCTCAGTAAAACTGACCAGTGGCAGCAGGCAGTGCTCCTCTAAAAAAACAACCATCACTTTTTTATTGGGTCTGCAAAAAGTGTGGCTGAAGCTGGTCGCCATCTTCTTTCCCTCACAATTGCTCTAGGTCTCGATATAGCAGGACCCAGAGGCATTCTGGGGAAATGAAGATGCTGGGCTGCTGCAGCCTCGAATGGCCTTTCACTTCCCAGAGTACCTGCTGACTAAGTGAAAATGTGAAATGTCAGCTGCAGTGCAACTCAACATTTGCCAGACCATGCTGGGCACTGACACCGGGCCTGGTGTCCCTCCACTGGCCACCTGACCTCACTGCCACGCTGCCCTTCTGCCCCAGCCCTGTAAACTGCAGCATGAGGTGTCCAGAGAGTGACTCTATGGCTCTGCCCCTCACTGCTGTTGATTTTTCTGGGCCATAAGGATCCCTCAGTGGTTTTTCTTGGAGGGGGGAGTTTTCCCCATGGTCACCAAAAGCCTTTGAGGACCCCTAGGGAAATAAAGGTTGTTGACAGATTACTTCGGATTCTGGACACCAGTGTGGAAGAGGAATCTCCCGCCATAAACTAGCCCATGGAACACACTTACTTTTTCCCAGTTCTGTTTTTTGCCTCTTCAACTAAATATATATTTATAAGTTTGTAAGAGAAGTGAATCCCGGAGGACAAGAATTGCCTTCACTTCACTGAAGATTCCCCTCCCCGCCCCCTTGAAGTCTTTTGAAGACAGATTCCTTTCCACAGATGTGAAGTCTTTGATGTCATGCTATTTAATTTTCCCATTAACATATAAGTATGTAAACGTGCCAGAGTGGGGGTGGAGGAAGGGTGAGTCGCTGAAACTGCAAGAAGGGAAGGCAAAGGGATCTGCCTGAAAGGATGACAGGCTGCCCACTTGGGACTTTCTCAACCTTCAGAAAGCTGGATTACATTCGTGTCGGATTTGATTCAACTTCTGCTTTATGGGCCTCATGCCCCACTCCTCCACAATGGGGAAAAAGCTGACCAGTTCTTGTCCTAGCATAAGATTGTAGGGAACTGTCCATCAAGATCAATATTTTACACACTGACTGGATACAGGTTATTGGATGAGAAACCTTCCCAGTCTTAACTGAAGTTGCCATAGATTGAACCCTGGACATTCTGCAATGAAAATAGCTTCTTTATCCATGGACAATCACTTGGGCGGCAAAACTTAATTCACAAGAAGCATCCCAATGTATCCAGGTCTTGAGATACAAGGGCTGTAATGGGATAAACCAGGGAGGTGTGGGGGCCTCTGGAGAAACATTTTAGCCCCTTTTTTTGCTTCCTAAGTTAGTCTTCTGATTGGCTAGAACCTTCACACTCACTCCGAAATTTTGTTTTAGGTGAATTTTGTTGGCAGCGCTAGTTAGTGTTAAGCAACCTCTCACCTAGAAAGAAGAGAGGTACATATATTTTAAAAGAATCTCCCCTGGTATGCAAGACCATGAGAGCAATGGAAATCAATAGGAAGTCTGAAAACAAGGGCTTCTTTTGCAAATCCAATAGCAACACAGGAAACAAAGTGCTGATCATCAAAACTGTAGTGTTAGTGCCTCTAAAGAACTGTTAATAAGGTGGATTCAGCAATTAGAATAACTAACATTGCCTGGAAAAGCACTCTTAGCAGGATTGTCAGACATAGCAATGGTGAGGGCGGCGGGGGAATCTTATAAATTAGGTCCAGGGAGACTTGTGGATTATTCAAAAGTTTCCTCAGCTGTGTTCATTAAGTATTTCCTAGCCTGCTGGAATTGCTTCTGGAAGTGCCCTTGCTACTGTAGGAGTCAAGCATTCCCGAGGGGGAAGACGGTCTGTAGCTCAAACACAAACATTCCTGGCAAAACCTCATGGTACTGGAGATGCCAGAATCCCAGTGCAATGAAGAACCAAAGACCCTCCAGGTACTGTTGGACTCTAACTCCCATCAGCCCCAGCCAGCATGGCCAATGGCCAGACATGATGGGAACTGTATTATTTCTAGAGCACTTCTTGGTTGGGGGAAATGACATAGCTAAGCAGTAGAGCTTCTGATCCACACACATTGTACCAATGGTCTGAACTGGTATAAGGTAGCTTCCTTTGTTGCTAGTCCCATGGAGTGGGTGGGTTGCACTCATCTGACCTCCAACTCGCTGCTGCTACCAAGAGTTAGACAGGTTCGGTGCTGGTGAAATCTGCATGGTGCAGACACACCAGGAAAGTCAATCTTTCACTTCCTCTGGTGTGTTTGCACTGTGCTAAGCTCACTGCCACCTCTCCCTCCCTCCCAGGAAGCAGCAGCAACATGACCAACAGGAAGTCAAGTGACTGCCACACCGTACCATCAGCTACTGAGATTAGACAACGTGGGTTAGAGCAATTAACTGACAGATCCACAATATGCATGCAGAATTCATCATGTGAAAGGCTAGACTGGATGAATCCCAAGCCGGAATTAAGATTGCCAGAAGAAATATCAACAACTTCAGATATGCAGATGACACAACCTTGATGGCAGAAAGTGAGGAGGAAATAAAGAATCTTTTAATTAGGGTGAAAGAGGAGAGTGTATAATATGGTCTGAAGCTCAACATCAAAAAAATTAAGATTATGGCCACTGGTCCCATCACCTCCTGGCAAATAGAAGGGGAAGAAATGGAGGCAGTGAGAGATTTTACTTTCTTGGGCTCCATGATCACTCCAGATGGTGACAGCAGTCACCGAATTAAAAGACTCCTGCTTCTTGGGAGAAAAGCAATGACAAACCTAGACAGCATCTTAAAAAGCAGAGATATCACCTTGCTGACAGGGGTCCGTATAGTTAAAGCTATGGTTTTCCCAGTAGTGATGTATGAAAGTGAGAGCTGGACCATAAAGAAGGCTGATCGCCGAAAAATGGATGCTTTTGAATTATGGTGCTGGAGGAGACGCACTACCCATGCATGACAGAGGTTCAGTCTCCAGTACTGAACTCAGGTAGCAAGCCTAGAGACCTGTGCCAGATGTTTGAGGTCAGTCACAGTAAACAGTAGCTGGTAAAACAGATCAAGGACCTGACTCAGTATGAGCACCCTTTTAGTGCTATGGAGCTAAGGCTTGGGTTAGATGGGTTCTTGTGATCCCTTGCAACCCTTTGGTTCTGTGATTGCAACCATTGGCAGTGTTCTACTTGTGAAGACTCACCACCCAGTGTAGTCCTCATCACCCGGGATTCTGCAATGTTCAGGAAGATGACATGAGTACAGCAGGCTACCTGATGCAGACAGTCAACCTCCAACCAACACACCACTGCTCTCTCCCCTCATGTGTTGACTTAGCCAAGAAGACAAACGCTTGGCTACAGTGAAGGAAACCGACTCTTAATCGCTGTCCTTATTAATGTTCAGCAAATATCTGATTGGGATGCCTCCTTGCTTCCGCACTAGGAAAGATGTAACCTAGCAATGTTTGTGGGGAACCCCCACAATATTTTGAGGCCAACAGGGTTAGAATAAGAAAAGTAAAAATAAAATCTAAGGTACAGGGGTATTGGTTGTTCCCCTAAAAGACCTGGTGTGAGTGCAATGGGCTTTGGATGACTATCGGAGTGGAGTAATGTGCTTCCCTCCACTGGTGCTCAACCTGTATGTTTATAAAGGAGATGCAAATATTTCAAGAATGCCATTAAGCAGTCAGTGACCTTGTTCCACAGGAAATCAAACCCAGACAGAGGCTGCGCTCCTGAAACCTCTCACTGCTTGGAGAAGTGGGGCAAGCGTAAAAACACCTAATCTGCATCTGTAACTACAAGATGGATAGGAAGTCTCATCTGCATGCCCTGCAGTGCACAACAGGCTTTCCATATCCACGTGTACATCGTAATGCATGATGTTGACTCCACATAACTAAAGGCCGTGAAAATTCAGATCTGCATGGCAACTCAGACAGATACCACTTCCTGCAATGCACTCGGGTATCATCTTGGATGCTTTGCACCTCAATAGACACCCCAAAAAATGGATCATGCAGCATACTGCATGACCTATTTCCATGCACAAATCTTCCTTTCCAGATTCAGAGACAGTGATTGTTCAAGCATGCCCACTGAAATCAATAAAACACATGTTAGCCACTGAGCTATGCTTCCAAAAGCTTATTGCAGAGGCAGTCCACCCATGAGGCAGGAGGAAGCCGCCGCCTCAGGCAATGGAAGTACAAGAGGTGGTGTCTCACCTGGAACACACACCCTCATCAAGTTGCACCGAGAGGGGGGTGTTCCAGTGCCTAATGTTGCTGCACATCTTCCCCACCCCTGGATTGGAGAAGATGAGCAACGCAAGGCCTTGTAAGATGCCCCCCTCTCATTGAGTTTCACCAAGAGGTGGGTGTTGCAGCAGGAGGTGGTGGGGGCGTGACAAGGGGGGGACACAGGGATGGCACATTCCTGTTTCAGATCAGATGGTGAAATGGGACATGTTGCTCTGACTTCCTGACATTAATTTATCATTTGTAATTGGGGACCGATTGAAGATCGCTCTGTACCAGTACTGGAAGGTGACTTGTGTCACTTGGGGGGGGGGGAGACCAGACAATCCCAGCACCTAAAAAAAAAAGAGACAGTGACTGTTGGAATTATTCCATTTACAGAGCACCATATACACATCTATTCAAAAGAAAGTCCCCATTGAGGGCAGTGAGGCTCACTCCCAGGTAGGGATGGAAAGGACTGTCAACTCCAATTCACTGTTTCTCATTTTCCCAGTCTTAAATTCGGTTCTCCACATTTCTGCAGCAATTTGCAATTAAGAAGAAAAAAAATCCTCATGAAAATTCATCAACATTTCAGGGCAAATTGTATGCAGTGTTGACTAATGCAGACATAGTTTTGCAAGCTGTCCTCCCAGATATGTTGTTTTCACTAATATATACATTTGTTTGCACACTTTTGCCTAATATATGCCCCTTTTTGGGAAACATTGCAGAACTGCATTGCAAAATTCAGATAAGTGTGAATTTCATAGATTTGCCTTCAAACGCAAACTGAATCAATTTTCTCCCCATCCCTACTCCCAGGTAAGGGCACATAGCACTGCAGCCTTAACGGCAGTGACAATTTTGGTCTTTAGTAGTTCATATTCTCACCACCTACTTGATACTTTCCTGTATAATAATCCTCTATAAGCATCTTTGATCAAAAGCATCCAATTTCCCCCACTTCTAACTCTGCCAAGTTCCAGGTTTCTTAACTACACACCAGATGAGAGATTTTATAATGAGCATTATATACTTGATCTTCTCCAAGAGGCTCAAACGTCATTTTCTCTACCATGTGTCAAGGATTTTGAAGGATCTAAGAAATATTTCCTGTCCCAACAGCAACCACATTAGTAAATTAATTATCTAGAATAGCTGTAGAGGAGACACAAGTGTCGTTATAAAATGGGGAAATAACTATGAGGAAACATACCAATATTCCTGCAATCTGACCATTAATCATGCTCACAGGGTATATATATTTATTTTACCCAGTATAGATTCAGGTTAATAGCTTTCATTTTAGCTCAGATGTGATGTTTCACAGAATAGCCTTTGATTTATGGACGGAAGGAATAAATTGAGGGAGTTTTCAAAGTATCGTGCAGAAGTGCTCTTTTAGTCTCCTCGGGGGCGGGGAGGGAAGAGAATAATCCCAGAATACAACAGGAAAATTGGGGTCCCAATGGAACAATAGGCAAAATCCAGCCAAAGTTAAGGCAGCCTAGGAAGGTACGCACAATCCCCTCTATGCACTGAATAAACATATGGAGATGTGGGGCTGTGTGGGATGCCCCAACTCCCTAAAAACCTCCAAGGAAGGAGAGCCCACAACCTCCCAAGGGAGTCCATTCCACTGCCGAACAGCTCCTACTGTCAGAAAATTCTCCCTGGTGTTTAGTTGGAATCTCCTTTCTGGTAACTTGAAGTTCTCAGTTCAAGTCCTAACCTCCAGAGCAGGAGAAAGAAATCTCGCTCCATCTTCCGTGTGGCTGCCCTTGAGATTGTCAGGGACTGTGCTGAGGAGGGCTACAAGAGGAGGCATGGCGGCAGCTGCCTCCTCCTTCTGACCCTGAATCTCCCAGGGGCAGGAGGACAGTATAGATTTAGAGCAGTGGTTTGCAGAGGGGCATAGTTCAGAAGGGAAAAGCTGGGAAATACAGGATGAAGAGCAGCTAGGAGAAGAAACACTGGGAAAGAGAGGGTTAACAGATTCACAACCATTGGGTAGCATCCCCCTTCCCTCTTCCTTCCCTCCCCATGTTCTAGGAGAGCTGCGAAAGTTGCTGAACAGAAAGCACAGCAACTACAAGCTCACGTTGCCAGACGCAGGGGTGATGTGGACTGAGAGAGACGAGGTGGGGTGTAGCCTTAATTGGAAGCACCAACCATTCTTAGAAGGAGACATTCATTATCTCTCATTGTAATTATTAAAGAATTCTAAGTGGTAAGAAGACTCCCTTCACATTGTTCTGCTTATCTACTGCCAAGGCGGGAGGAAGCCAATTCCCTGAAGCCCAACAGAGATATTTGAAGATGGGACATGTCCCGCCATGCTCGGGGGTGGCAGGCTAGTTTAGGAAGTGTGGAGCAGATCAGGTTGTATGCACACCTCTGCCCTCCAATGGAGAGGAACGATCAGACTGGCTACCACTGCTGCCCCCTAACTGTTGTCACACACACCAGCATCTGCCACTTGGACTGGTCGCCTCACTCTCCCTAAGACCTCAAGAAGATTCCTGCTGGATCAGGCTAAAGTCACGCATCCTGTTCCCACAGTGGCCAACCAGATAGATGCCTATGAGAAACCAGTAAGCAAGAAACCTGAGCATGAGAGCATTCTGTTTCCACAGCAGCCAACCAGAATCCTATGGGAAGACTGCAAGAACAAGCTTAGCCCGACAGCACTCACACCTGATTGCTAGCAACTGGTATTCAGAACCATACTGTCTGCAACTGTGGAGGTAAAACACAGTAAATTTTAATGGGATTTCTAGGTTGAACCATATTCACGTGTCAGAGGTGGATTTAGGGAGGCGCAACCGGTTCGCCCACACTGGATGCCAAGCCGAGAGGCCACTGCAGGAGGCGCCACCATGATGACTTAGAACTGAAGGTGAGAGGCTGCGGGGAGAATTTTGGCATCACACAGAGGTTGCTGCAGAAATTTGAAAGCCCAAAGTGCACCACTGCATGTGTTACTCGTATGTAGGGCAGACGCATGCAGAGTGTAGGTTTGTAAGTAAATAAAGTCCTTTATGTGAGTTCCTCCACATGTGCAGGGGCTCCTCACCATCAGTTTTTGCACTCAAGTGGAGCTCCTTCCTGCTCAGGAGCAGGCGCTCAGATGTTGGGGTCTCATTACAGAAACACAGCACGGACTTGCAGAAATAAGGCATGACATCAGGGGCAGGGCTGAAAGCATCCACTGCATGCTTATGTCCTGCACACAAGTAACACATGCATACAGTGCTTCGATGTGCATAAGAGTTGCTTTTGTTTTTGTTTTCATCTTAGATTGGTTGTAACTCACCATTCATTGTTTCTCTTCCAGGTTGGTCCCATTAACAACAATAATTAAATGCTATTTAAAATGCAGTCAAAACACAATTAAGGAATGTGCAGCAGCAGTGCAATAATAAATTCAGTTCAGCAGAGAACAACAAAGAGGAGAATGACAAAGTAAGGGGTTTTAAAAATGGAGTTCACTCACCATGCAGGATGTCACAACTGGAGAAGACTTTTCTCCCATCACCAGCCATCCAATCAGCAGGCAGGCTGCTCTTCTGCTATCATGAACATAGTCTGGTCAGATACTCCTTCCTATCAATCTGTCTCCTGCCACAATCCAAGGGGCCTCAGTAACGTTGAAGGTCTATGTACACTGGAAGAAGGAACATTCCTCATCTACTGCTGCAAACTCCTCTTATTGCTTGGGACAATGAGTGCTCTCAGACTGTTACTGTTTTAAGCAGGAAAGAATTGGAGCACATGCCAGAAATTTGGGGTTGTGCAATTAAAGCGTTCTGTTGCCTTAAGCACAGAAAATGTACTTTTTAAAAGAGGGGTTTTTTTACCGTTAGGAAAGTGATGGGGAGATTCGCTGACAATTTTGGGATGAATAAATGATTCTTGGCAAGGTGCACAAACACCCAGCAAGCAAATCAGGATGCTCACTGATGTCTAACCTGCTCCGTAAACAAATCAGAATGAATGCTCAATCAAGACTGGACACAGCCCTCCAGACATCCTTTTTACTGTGCATTCATGCTGATTCGTTCTCACGATGATATCGGGGCAGTTACACATGCAATCTCGCTTTCAAAACAGTTTGAGCCTGCAGAAGTTTCAAGGCAGACATACTGCTTTGCTTTCAGTCCGTGCATGTCCCATAATTTCCGGCTGAAATCCTATAACTTTTCATACTACAAATGTTCTAGCATGGGGGAGTGTGTCCCCGCTTTTGTTGCAGTATAGCACAAGGGTGTATTTTCAGACCGCAGTAATGAACTATCATTGGGGAAGCATTGGGGAACTAATAAAATGGAATGGTGCATGGACAATCCAGTATAAATCAACCACTAATGGACAATTATTGCATCAATGACACATCACAGACAACATCTGCAAAGAGAATCCAGTCTGGAAAGGTTCACAGTCCCTTCTTCTTCTTCTTCTTCTTCTTCTTCTTCTTCTTCTTCTTCTTCTTCCAATCAAGCCTTATCTGTCATGGGTGCCATAGTTGAGATTCTTGCATATAATCTATGATTATATGAGTATATAAATAAAATTCAAACAACTAAGCTTTGTGCAAGTAAATGAGGATGGATTCAGGTCATCTAAAGGAGCCTGATTCCAGGAATCAAAAGACAACAGCTCCAGGGTTCTTGAACACCAGCAGGGGATAAGCAGAAGATTGTCACACACACGGCAACAAGGAAATCGAACTCAAATGGCTGAAAACGAAAAATGTAGGAAGATTCTGTCTCTTTGGGCTACAGTCCCTAATGTGGTGCTCAAATTACAGGTGGGCCAGAGGTTTGTTCCCCTATCTTTTGGAAAGCTGCTTAGATGCTGCTTTTAGAAGGGAGGGGGTGGTTTCCTAAAATTGGGGGGGGGGAGTATCAGGGGGGTAATGCATTTTGTTTCAGAGCCTCCTACCTTCTCCCACCAATAATGTGTGAACTGCTTAGATCTGTGTTCCTTCACTGCATTGTGCCCTATCAACTAAACTAATTGATCGTCATTGTAAAAACACACACACACACACACACACATTGTAAACACACACACACACACACATATTTATATTCAACAGATTGCATCCGTACAGAATCAATAATTCTTCCAGGAAATCTGGAAGATTTATAAAAACTTACACAAAGAGAATTGCGCCCATAGATTCTAGGAAGAGAAAAGTAGGACTAATGAAGCAATATTGATATAATAAAGCGCTGTCTGTTTTAAAAGGTATATAGAGTGAAATCACCATAAGCCATCCAAAAATTATAATTCTGTGAACATATTCAGCAGGAGGAAAATTTAGCATGCAAAATATGCTGTGGGAAAGATATTTTGACTTGCAAAGCAGACTCCATCTCTCTTCCAGCATATGAAATGTAAGTTGGTGATGCTTATCTTAAGACAGTTAAGAGAATTTTAATTTGCACTGCAGAATGGAATTGCATATACTAAAGAAGGTTGGCTTTTGAAGTCCCGGCACTTATAAATGTCTGTTAAATTGTCAAAGGTAGCGTGCATCGGCACAGCAACACAGAAAATAATATGCAATCATGACAGTTGTATATTATGCTTTGATGAAGTGAATAGCTAAAAAAAACCCAACCCAACACCCACTGTAAACTTTCTTTGGACAATGACCTTGTATTTTCTTGTAAAAGAAACGTGGACATCCCACCATATCTTGGTATGTTGAAAGGAAAGGGTTTTATTTCTTTTAAAAAAACATCGAAATAGTCTGAAGAAAAGTACTTTATCACTACTTTCGCTTTGACGGTTCCTGATAACTTGAACAGTACTAATCAGAGCTGGACCAAGATATTCATTCTGGCACTGAGGCGTAAAATTCAAATGATACTGCCCCCACCCCCATCTGCCCTCTGCCAAGCATACAAGATGGATAATGGATACACAGGTCGATAGAACTTAAAGAGTGGCTGCACACTCCTTGCCATTTCTCCTACACGATCACAGATCCGTCCTGTCCCAGTTGTATGCCACTGGCTCACCCCACTGCATGCCATTCCTTTGTGCTGTCTACATTTTCTGCACACTTCTTACATAAAATATGCACTTTTCCATAAAATGCACTTTTCAGTGCATCAGTAAGATGCACATTTGCGTATGTAAAAAAGGGGGGATTTTTGCAAATACTTTGCCAAATCTGGAGGTGGTTGCAGAAGAGTCACCGCTGGCAAATAGATGCAGCAGGCTCAAGGTATCTTTTCCATCTCTCAGGGAATTTAACTTTCACCCATATAAATGTTTGCCCTTCACTTCTCTGTGGAAATGCACTTGGGGACACTTCTCCAAGTGGGGGGCAAAATTCCCTCACCTCTTCTGTCACTTGAGTGGCCCAACTCCCTGACAACGACCCTGCGGGGACGCCTCACTTGTGTGACTACTTGCAGAATACAGTCCCCTCCAGCCACACCAGCAATGTGGGGTGGACAGAAAATGCCCCATTCTGTTAGTTTGTTGGCAACAATGAACAAATGCCAATTGCAAAGGTGGTATTAGGCACGCTTGGCAGCCTCAACGTTTTAGCAGGGTTTACGAAATAAAACTAAAATAAATGCACTAAATTAAGATTGCTCTCCAGGATAGAGCAGGGGACATTAATCCATCTTGAGGGCAGCATTCCTTCCTGCGCAATCTTCCAGGGGCCACATGACAGGGTGGGAGGGGCCAGAGGCAAAAGGATAGAATGAATGCAATGCACGCAAATTTTACTTTTGTGCAGTAGGCTAGTTTACTCTCTCTCTCTCTTCTCCATGCCAGTCCTGACGAGTTCAGAGGCCAAAATCTGCTTTGTGTCCTCACAGCATAATGCACTTGTTAAATTGTTTGCTCCCTGCCACACTTGCTCCAGGTATCACAGCCGACGGCTGCATTGCGCTTCTTTCAAACAGGTAAATGCCTAATTACACAGAGACTACAATTCTGTGGCAATCCTTTGTCCACATGCCTCAGTGAATAAAACAATTGTGCGGCTCGGAGGCAAAGGAAGGAGCACTTTGCTAATTAGCGCACTTAATCTCTGCGCACAGATAATGGTTTTCTGCCACGTCCCATCAGGGCAGGAAGTGGGTTTCGCGACTCCAAAGTGGCAAACAAATGACATTCTGTCAGCTTTCGAACGATAAACACAAGGTGGCTGGTGAGGGTTGCGGGAACAAACAGGGAGCAAACCGAGCGTGGTCTGGAGTCGTCTAATCTCTGCCCTTGGCAGTTAAATGGCAACATCAAACAACCTGAGAAACCAATTCGTAGCAAGCTTAAGCATGCTGCATAAATTTACTAAAAGCTGGCGTTTGCAGGTATGGTCTGAGCGCTATTCTTATTGAATGATTCGGGACGGGGGGGGGAATAGGTACCTTTTCACACAAGAGGTATTTGCAGCATTTGAATCATAGAATTGTAGATCACATTCATCCAGTGCTTTACTAACTGCACTGGCTCCCGGTGGTGCACAGGGTTGGGTTTAAGGTGCTGGTTTGGACCTTTAAAGATGTAGTGATGGCTGTTATGTACTGAGTTCTCACCCGGGGCCAGCAGGGGGATACTGTAGATAGTTATGCTAATGAAGGATCGAAAGTGACGTTCAGTGATTGGATATTTTGTATGCAAATGAAGGATCGAAAGTGACATTCAGTGATTGGATAGTTTTAGAAAGTTGCAACAGTTACGTTGTTCTGGAGCTCTATATAAGCAGGCTGACTGAGCTCCTCAGTTCAGTTCTGTTCCAGCTTACAAATAAAGAGCTGCTTTGGAAGAACCAATGTGTCATCTGATATGTTCGCCCACAACTTAACAATGGCTACCAAGCTGGAAGGCTTGAAAGGATTAGACATGCAGAATAAGGCTATCAGTGGCTACTAGCTACAATGGGTACGTTCTACTTCTACAGTAACAGGTAGTGTGCTTCTGAATACCAGTTGCTGAGAATCGCAAGTCGGGAGAGCACTGATGCAAAAGCAGAAAGCTGATCCTGCCTGATCCAGCAGGGCTCTTATTGCTGAACCATTATTATATCATATCATATGTAGTGGGTGATCTTCAATCACATTTGACTCAGAACGGACCCACTGAATTTAATGAACACACCAAAGTTATGCCCATTAATTTCAGGGGGTTTACTATAAGGAAAACTTAGCTGAATACCACCAAGCAGAAACTATGTTTCCCATGCTTATTTTAACTAATAAATGCATTTTAGGCACACTTTCCTTCTCCACATATGTTTTTGCAAACATTCCTCAACTGGAGAAAACATTCAGAAAATCTGGAATCTTGGGAGGATAGGTGCATTTTTTTGAAAGTCTAAACATGTAATTCTGAATAGACTTCGAACTGAATTTCCCTCACGTTCGTATTGACAGTGCAGTGCTTAACAAAAATAAGCAGGAGTTATCAACAACTTTAATTTCCAAAGCAGTCATAATTTTTGTATAAACAGCAATAATGAGTGGGTGGCTTGTGAGACGGCATAGCCGAGGGAAGTAATCTGGGAGAGGTTAATGACTGAATTAACAGGGAACAGCTACTATCCATCCCCGTTTCAAAAACTAGTTAAAAGGGGTCTTTGTTCTCTTCTAACGTGGTCATAAAAAGTTGCGTTTTTACTGCAAGAGATGCAAAGAGGGTAAACACTTATCAACAAGAACCGTACGACAGACCTTGTGTGACAGCAATGATTATTTTTTTTAATGATAGGTCTAAAAGAAGTCGGGCATCACTGACAGGAAAAAAGCTGACAAAAAGAAAACAGAATTAACTTAGTAGCAAGCTAAGATCACACAGAAACTACCAAGGAAAGTGAGAATTAGTTTGTATTAGTATTTACAAAGATTAAAGTGATTCTTGATTCTAGAGTTCTCTCACAGTACTGTTCAGTGCACTTTCTACATTTTTCAAGGGTATGAGACACAGCCAGTGAATCAACACATCACCAGTGGAGCACGTTTCCAAGGCAAGATGCCATAAAAGTGTAGCGAATTCTGGGGGACCAGGACTTATGGTGATGATGCCTGTTCACTAAACGCCCACACCACTCCTATAAGCCTGTTGGGGACCCTCCATGAAGTATAAACCACAAAGTCTTTTGACACCACAAATTTATTGTGGCACACGCTTTTGTGGACCACAGACCACTTCATGTATCTGACCATAGTTCACCAAAAATGTTGCAATAAATTTGTTGCCCTTTAAAGTTGCCACGAGCTTCTTTTGCCGAAGACCCATTCCAGACTCTGCTCAGGAAGGATAGCAGCAAAAAAGGACATTTGTGGGTGAAGCCATACCAGCTAAGCCTGTATAAGCCAATCTTGCCTTTGTGGTATTAAAAAAACTGATACCAAATCAATCTGAAGGTACTGTTCTGTGTTGATATTCTAGGACTGTTTTCAATTTTCATACTGTTATAATAGTAATAATAATAATAATAATAACAACAACAACAACAATAATAATAATAATTTATACCCTGCCCTCCCCAGCCAAGGCCGGGCTCACCATTAAGTTTTGTCTAGGAATAAGGAAGATCTCCTGGGTTTTTCCGTCCAAGAGTACAAGATCCAGAGAGTTGAGAGCCTGAACAGCAGCACTCTTGTTAGAAGAGAGAGGAATACTGCAACATTTTGCAGCAGGTCCCCACTTGCTACATAACGGTCAAAGCCACGCCAGCCACCTGATCATACAATACAGCTGGAATTTGCAGCTTTCCCACCAAGGCTGCTATCTCCATAAACCAGAAAACCTTATAGCCACAAACCTTCTCCAGCGAACAGCAACTAAAAATTGATACAATGGAACAATACACCATTCCTCCTCTTGCTTGGCCCGGGTGAACCTAATTCATCTTTTCCAAGGAAAACACATAATTTTGTGTTTTTATTATTTGGATTTGCTGGCCACGTTGGGAGCTTTTCTGGTTGAAGAGCAAGGTACAGATGCATTGAACAAATATAAAAGGAGAAAACAATGGAAGTAGCGAAGTAGGAAGAGCCCAAACGTGTTTCTCTCTGTTTGTTTTTCGGCATCAACATGCATTTTATTTATTTGAGATTTGTCTTCACATCAGCTCAGTTAACCTGCCGTGCTGGGGAGATAAGCGCCTCAGCCTGATGATTTTATATGGATTGAAGCAGAAGGGTACATCAAGTTCGATTCCTCTGTGTGTGTGTGTTTCTGTGTGTGTTTTTCACTGCAAATCTATCACCTGCTGCTTGTCCCTCTTGTCTTCCTCATCGTCTGTATGGCTTTCGTCATAAACTCTAAAAATAAAACATAATTAAAAGGTTCAGCTGTTTCGTTTCCAGAAATCCAAATGCAAGCAAGTTCCTGATACAGAGATAAGATGAATTACAATGAAGCAAAACAGATATGTAACCCAGTGGCTTGCATCCATTCAAGTGATAACCACTGAAATGCTGGGCTTGGTAGTCATGCCCATTGACTTCCAAAGGTCTACTGTGATTATGACTTGGTTAGATTCAACCTATTATCGCTCTCGGATTGGCATAGAAGATCAGACCACCTACTGTTTCGGAAAGTGGAAATTATTTGTCCTGTTCCATCCATTCTTTTAAAGCCTTTGCCAAACATATCCGGAATCACTGTTCACAACGTCTGTTTGCGAACTACTTCGGCAGCGTTGGACACCATAAACAAAGCTTGTTTTCACCAGATAAGAATCTGACTCATTGCTTCTTTCAGAGACTTATAAGACTTATGTTTATTTGGTTTTATATTTTCAAGAGAATCTATTAAGAGTGCATATTTTGTGACTTTCAGAGATTCATAAGTTTTCTGTTTATGTGATTTCATATATTTCATATTATATAAAGAGTGTATATTGATATTGTATCACTGTATTTGGTCATCGTGTTGCCTTGGATATTACTGACTATTGTTTGCAACACAGGGGTTAAATTGTTTGGTTATTTGCCAAATATAAAACAGGAAGTAAAACGCAAAACTAAAAACAAAAGCCACTTGCAAATGTTAGGGTATAGTGCAAAAAAGGTGAGACCTGCCCTTATAGAATCACAGAACTGTAGAATTGGAAGGGACCACAACGGTGATCTAATACTACACCCTGCAATGCAGGGATCTTTCGCACGTGGGGCTAGAACCCACAATCTAGAGATTAAGAGCCTTGTGCTCTACCAACTGAGCTATATTCAGGCCCTTTTGCCTACCTTCTGACTTACAACCAATTCAGGGAGTGGCAATGGTTGTCAGCCTCCTCCACAGCCTCCATGTTTATAGTGACTGTGGAACTGAACATGCAGGATGTTGGGAACAAAATCAAAATTAGCTGGCTCTGCCTATTGTTGGCGCACATCTCTGTTGGGTACACTTGATACACCAAGCTCAACATACCACACAGTCAAAAAAAAATTCCTGTTTTTTCTAAAGAATGTAATCTCTGCTGCCTGCATGCCCCGCCCCCAAAAGAACCATGTTGCATGTTACATGTGAAGCTTGGAGGCGATCTTTCTGTTCTTACATGTCTGGGGCAAGAAAAAGCCCCATGGTGGGAGATAGCAGGCTTTGAAAAAGCAGGATCAGAAAGTGTGCTGAACAGGGTTGTCATTGGAAGGCTCTATTTTTTTAAAAAAGAACAAAGGCTGGGGAAAGTTAATGCTTTCAAATCTTGCATAATTAATCACTTCTCAGTGAAGAGGAGATGAGCTGATAATTGAGAAACAAGCCATATTAGCAGATAATTAGGAAAAATAAATTAACCTAGATGAGAGGGTGCAGGACTCTTCTGGCAAACCATGCAGACCTCTAGTGTTTGTAAGCAGAATTCTGATTTGATTTTGTCACATGCGTCGTATAAAGGAAAGTTCGTTGTTACACAGAATGTGAAATGCTGGATTTGGCTTTTACATTTCTTTTACCCTATTGTAAAAGTTAATGGCAATATTAACTCACCTTATAGCATCACCTTTGCTGTAATCTTTTACTTCATGGCTATTAAGGAATTCAGGAAAATTCTGACATGCCCCCTTTGAATGTCTACCGAAGTCTCCAGAGCTTAAGTCATTGAATTCTTCCCAAGGATCTGAAATTTTGTAAGTATTTTCTTTTAGTAACAAGCAACAGAAATGCTAAGGTGCCTGAAATTCTCATATGGCATGAGAAAGAACAGTCAGAGCCATCAAAATGTGACATATTGTGTATTAAAACTGGGGGAGGGGTATATACTCCAGTTCAAAATATTGCTAGAAACTCTCCAATGTCCATAGTACTATAGTTCATAATACACAGCACCTGCCTCTGTTATTATACCCTTATGAGAGCATCCCACACTGCCCATTCAGTGCTTTAGTGCTAAACTGGAAATGCTAGCAAAGGCATCGCTCCAACTGATCCTGCAATTCTCCCTGTCTGCACTCTGCAGCACAGATTAACAGGGGTAGGCACAGCTGCTGTGCATCTTGTGGAAACTGCATGGGGGACTGAGTGTTAGAATTCCTGCTCCATGATTGCAGTCATGGGATTTTTGTCTTTCACATGATGGTGTATGTTTTGACTCCACAGAGTGGGAAGTGACCGAGACAGGATGTTTGTGTTACTGTGTTCCATGAAGTGGGACTATTGTCCTTTGTTTTTTTCTCTTTGCTGCCTGATGCTAGAGAGAGAGGGAGCCATGTTGCAGTGCTCCGTGTGTGTTTATATGTAAATAAAGTAGATTAGCCAAAATGCTGAGTTGCTGAGGTCTGTTACGCAACTGCGAAGACTCTGCGGATCCCTAAGTGTGCTGATGTCTGTTAGCATCGGTCCCTGTGATGTTCGGGCTGAAGAAAGCTTTTGAAGCTCCCGAACGATTGACCAGGAGGGAGAGAACATGCCAGGTGGGCATGTGTCTCTGCCAGGGTCCTACTCGAGTGTAGGACGAGCTCCTAACACTGAGTACATCTGAGAGTCACCCAAAATCTGAGGCAGGATGGTCATGTTTTGATTCCATTTAGACATTCAACAAGTTGTGGGCCAATGAGTTGTTCAAAACAATCCCATCTGTGGATTTGAATTTCGCTACAGAGAACAGAATCCCTGCCGTGAGTGTTAATGTATATTCTAGACTTGATTCTAGAGCACACAGTATTTTTCATTGGAAGTAATCTGCACTTTCTGCTAAAACTGAGTGATGAATGTGCAATGTATGAACTGGTCCCCGTCCAAGCTTCCGCTTGCTATTTCTGCTCACTAATACCCCATGCCTATCGCTAAACCCTCTCTACTCTTTATTATTCCAATTCATTTCTACAAGCCCCCCTTTTTGCCCCTGCCTCAGGGTCCTCTAAACCCTCCACAAGCAGCCCTATGCAGACTGCTCCAATTGTTCTATAACTCCAATATGCTATGCCAGAGAAGGGGAACCTCAGGCCTGGGTATCAAATGTGGCCCCTGGATCTTTCTATCTGGCCCTTGGGACTCTCCACAGGCCACACAACCTTCTGAGCCACACCCCTCACCAGCTTTATTCTGCACTCTCCTTGAGCGCTCCTGCCAGGCTAGAAGGCGTCCTTGAACTCTGATCGTGTTGGTTGCTTGGCTGGCTGGAGCATAGAGGTCAAAAACTGAGCCAAAACTAACAAAATTAATTTCAATAAGGACAAATGTAAGGATTAACACTTATTCAGGAAGAACCAGCTGCACAAATATAAGATGGGAGACACCTGGATCTTGGGGTCTTAGTAGACCACAAGCTTAACATGGGTCAACAGTGTGATGCAGCAGCAAAAATGCTAATGCTACTCTAGGCTGCATCAACAGAAGTACAGTGTCCACATCAGGGGTAGTAATAGTAATAGTGATAGGAATAGGAATAGGAATAGTACTTCTCTCTTCTGCCTTCATGCAAGATGATCAAGGGTCCAAACCAAACCTTATAAGGAACAGTTGAGGAAGTTGGGTATGTTTAGTTTGTGCCTGCCCGACTTCACCCAATGTTTGCCTAGGGATCAGGGAATCAGAGAAGTGTTGTTGCTTATGTCCCAATATTGTGGACTTCCTTCTTTATAATCCAGAGAATATGGGAAAATGAAAAACATCCAGCTGAGCATAAACGCAGACTATACAGATAATCAAGCTACCAAAAATACATCTTTCAGAATGGGAGTTTAATGATATTGCATAATTACCCGCATTACTTTGCCATTCGTCTTCTAAATCTGCTAAGGCTTGTTGATCAGTACTGTATTCCAAGAAAGGATCATCATGTTCGGTGACATCAATGCCTTCAATTTCTGAAATTTCAGAAGCTGCTCGGGATAAAGGCCAGGTAGCTGAGCTTTCGGATCCTGTCTGAAGAACTGAAGAAGGGCGAAGTGTGGGTGTGATGGTTCTGCAAAAAGGAATATTTGCAGAAAGGGGCCTTGCAGAAGCATTTTCTGAAAATGTGAGAATGATTTGCTGTTAAAGACCTACTACAAAAATTTCCTTTTCTAAAGATATGCATAAAAAGTCCTTCCCTATTCTAGAAAACATTAAGCATGGGTCCAAAGGGTGTTTACAAACACACTAAGCAGCACTGCATTTTCCAAATCTAGAAACCACCTCAGTCTGGACAGGAATCAGGCTGAAGTAATGTTGAAGGCCCAATTACATCTAACTTTTTTTAACATGAAACCCCAAAAAATTAAAGCATGAAAACTCATAATACTTGCACATACAGTCATGAAGTAACAGGGGCAGGAGGAAAATTCTGTGATATGTTAAAATAGGAGTTTTCAACCGAAGTATTATTGTTTTTTGCGTATCTGCAAACTTTGTGGTCCCCCCATCCTCTTATGTGTAGGTGGTACTGTTTTCAACCCACTAATACCAAAGTCATGCTCCACACTTGAGAAAGGAGTTTACTATTAGTAAATATGACACTATCAATACATGAACTCTTGCAACCCAATTTTGATTTTTTAAAAAATATATATCAAAATCTACTTTCTTTGTTCAAGAAAAGCCAGATACTTAACTCAGGAGTTATACAAGCACTTAAGCCCCACCCCCAATTCGTCATTATAATTACACACACACACACACACACACACACACACACACACACAGCTCTCCTCCTACTCCCTTCAGTTCTTGTTTTGTGAGCTGGAAAGTGAATTTGTGAAGTAAGGAGCCTCTATTCCTCATGGAGGCGCTCTGCACATTTTGGAACCCGGGAAAATCAGGAATAGCAACAGTGGATGTACTTCGTCCTGGTTTCACCGTGGAAGCATGCGTTTTAAGTAGGGCTCTTACCGATGGACAACTTCGACCGATAAGCTCTTGGACCTGGGCTTTGCCTTCCCAGTCTACTTGATGGTCTGCCAAGCTCTCTTTCCAAGACATCTTGCACTACAGACTCATCAGCACATTCACTTAAGCTGAACTGCCTCATCCACTGCTGAGACCCTGGAGTTGAAAAAGGTAGATGTTTAATTCCCATAATCAGAATTTTCTTCTTAAAGCATTATTTGGTTGGACAGATTACACCTGCCTTTAAATGCATCCACCAGTGGCGGAGGAACCCTCTCAGGCACCCAGGGCGGGACGAACCACCCGGTGGCGCATGCGCAGCATCCCGTGTGGTCGCCATGCAAGAGGCAACCCGTACAGACGCCAGTACGGACGGTGCAAGAGAGCTGCAGCCCGTACAGACACTGCGTGAGCTGCGCCCATACTGATTGTGCGCGCCCTTGGTCGCTCTACAGCTGGGGGGAGGCAGGGGCCATCTTGTCACACACACACACCCAGAGTGGCACCCAGGGCAGACTGCCCCCTCCGCCCCCCACTTTGTACGCCCCTGGCATCCACACAGATTATTTACATGCACTGGGTCCTCACTCCATTCCCAGGACTTGCAGGTCATACTTTACAGGAGTTCTGCCTCTTCCTTCCCTGATCCCGTGCCGTTAACAATAAACTGGCACACAGAAATGAAACAGATGACGTTTCCCCAACTATTTGCTTCCATGCACAGCTAAGGCTTCACCTTCTACAATTCTGTGTGCCAAGTTGAGGTCTAATTCCAGTAAATGGGACTTACACAGCACAAAGACAACAGATGGAATGAGGGGTGGGGAAGAGAGAAAAAAATGCAAGCTTTGATTGGTTTAATCACCACCACCAGTCCACTAGATTGTTAGCTGATTAATTGATGGCACCAGCATCAATGAACAAGGGTGACTTTCATTCCACAAACTGTTAATTTTTAGAGGCTCTCCTGTTTTATGTAATAAAGAATGAAGAGGGGGCCTTTACTGCTGCATATGGACTTCTAGTTTATCAAATTATCTCTGCTTCTTAAACATGTCAACAAGCACCTATACTGAGATTTTGCTAATATGCACATTTAATTATTTGTTAAGTAAGATTAGTCTGTTAAAAGGCAGGTGATCAGATCAAATTAAAAACATTTGATTGGATGAAGGTCTTTCAGATATTTTATTTTATTTGCTTAATAAAATTTATATGTTACCTGGTTGTAAAAAATAAAAATCTCTAAGTGGTTTTCAAAATTATAAAATGAAACATTGAAATTATCAATACAAAACAGTTAAAATTAGGCATTTTAAAATATTTGAAAGATGATTAAAATAAACAGTAGCTAAAAAGAAATAAAACACATATAATTTCTCCACATCTAGACAGGTTTGCCTAAACAAAAACATGTTAAGGTACAATGGGGCATGGTCATTAGCAGTTTCCCAGAACAAGATGAGCGTTTTGAATTGTGCCCGGAGGATTAGAATGGAAACTCTTGGATACTGGGTATAACATTGTCCTGCCATCAAACAGTATCTCCAGCTGAAGCCTATGAACAGTCTTTATATATAAAGCGCATAGTGGCAGGCACAGTTGGTGGGAATTGTCCCTGGCCATAGCTGAACCCTTCAGTGCAGGATCCCTCCAAGGCTGCAAGCCAGAGTGATCTGGGAAGGCTGGACCCTAACTTTCACTTCAAAAGAGTACAAGAGCAAAATACAAACACATTCTAAGAAGAGTGAAAGTAAGTCGCTTGTTAATTTTCATTTAGCAATTAGCTTGTGTACTCAAGCAACTGATTTATGACTGCTAATGGCTCCTTAATAATTTCCCAAAGAGCTTAATGCACAGTTATTAAGGGAAAACAGGCCTCATCAAAGCTTTGCTTCAGAGAGGAAAATCAAGACATTTCCAGGTGACTTACATAATTGCGTTTCCCACTACAAGTATGATAAACACGGCTTTACAACTTAAAGCATGAAAGAATGACATGCTTTTGTCTCGTTGGTTTTGCTGCTACAATCTTTTCCTTGCGCCTTCTCAGTATGGCAGTTACACCAGCTTATGCCAAATGCACTTATACATGATGTCCTAGACCTGGCATATCCAGATAAGGATGCTTTGGGTACTTAAATATGCAACTGGGGCTACCATGCCCTAAAGCCAATGTGCTCAGTAAGCAACACACATGGAAACAGGTGTTTGATTCTGCATTACTACCTGAAAATGAAATGCCACGGCTTGGCGATTGCCTGCCTGCACGTGGCGAAGGAAACGATTCCATCATAACTTGCTCACAGCTTGTAAAGAATTCCTCAAGCCCTCGATATGGGGCACAGCTAGGTTTCTCCTTCTGGGCTATTTCCTGTAACAACTGGGGAGAGAAAGAAGATTGGGAAGACAACGCTGTTTTGAAGCCCCTTGACATAAGCTTTCCCAGCAACATTGCATTTTTAAAATATGAAATCTTCTATGTCCTGGTGAAGAAAGAATGGTTAAACCAGGTTAGTACTAACCATGGTGGGCTGTGTTGGTACTAACCCAGGTGTACCTTTCTCAGCTAAATTAACTTGTGTCTAAGTGGGGCTGTACAGGAAAACACCAACATGGCCTGACTGTCAATTTGCAAGCAAGAGCAATTGGGAGAGGCTGAAAATCTGCCTTAACCATGGTTTGCTTGACACAGATGGAACAGTGACAATGTAATCCTATGCGTATCTACTTGGAAGGCCCCTGAGTTCAATGGGACTTGCTCCCAACAAAGTATACTTACAATGGCCGCTTTAATCCTGGTTGGAAAATGCGATTCAATCAGTTTGACAACCTGGTTTGCAGCCAATCCTGAACAATGGTTTAATAGTAAAGGTAAAGGGACCCCTGACCATTCGGTCCAGTCGTGGCCGACTCTGGGGTTGCAGTGCTCATCTCGCTTTATTGGCCGAGGGAGCCGGCGTACAGCTTCCGGGTCATGTGGCCAGCATGACTAAGCCGCTTCTGGCAAACCAGAGCAGCGCACGGAAACGCCATTTACCTTCCCACCGGAGCAGTAGCTCTTTATCTACTTGCACTTTGATGTGCTTTCGAACTGCTAGGTTGGCAGGAGCAGGGACCAAACAACGGCAGCTCACCCCATCGCAAGGATTTGAACTGCCGACCTTCTGATCAGTAAGTCCTAGGCTCTGTGGTTTAACCCACAGCGCCATATGGTGTACAGCTTTACCCTTAAAACTATTCTTTAAATATCATACGGATATTAAAAAGCTAAAGTTATCCACATGTATTATCTTGTCTTTCTTCAAAAAGCTAGGAATTTTGGCAATGTTGAAATTCGCTTAGTTACACAGGGTTGAAATTATGCATAAAAATGAAACTCAGACTTTTAAAAGGTCACAAAAACTGCATTGCTGTGGTTGCATTAAATACATTAGATGTACATCTTACAAGGCAAGCACAAAAAATCCTCTATTATATACTGTGTCACCAAGGACTTTAGAGTCTGTGGGCCTCCAGATTTTGTTGCAACTACAACTCATAGCATCCCCATATCATTGGCCATGATGGCTGGGGTTGCTGGGAATGCAGGCTCAAAGTTTCCCAAATGTCTGCTTTAAGAATATTCTGAAATTCCTGCCAAGGTTAGAGTCCAGCAAGCTACTGATCTGTTTTCCTCCAATTTGAGTCCCTAATAGTATTCCTAGCCCCTCCAGAGCTAATGAATGAGAGCAAATTCCGAGCCACTGTTTCTTATTTCTCTTCACTTTCTGTATATATTTTTTAAATTAAAATAAAAATTGTGGTTGTCAACATAACAGCAAAAATCAAGATCCAAATCAACAGTGCATACACAAAATGCAATTCCATAAAAAACTATATGCCATATTTAGGGAAAGCAAACATCTTATCAAGTAAATAATCAATCTGCCCTTTAATCAATCTTCAATTTATATAACCAAAAACACACTTTAACAACGAGAGAGAGAGAGAAAACCACCCAAAAAAACCACAGCTCATCTTAGAAACATATCCTCTAAATCTGCCACACTGGAATATTTTTTCCGTCTAATTTTTAATGAACAAATCTAGTCCTTGCCCTTGCTTACTCCTTAAATAATAAGTGACTTAGGCAGTGGAAAGTCTGACCTACTGATGCGGCTTCTGCTTTTTGCAGAAGGGGTGTTGGGCAGATACTTATAAACAACTTGGCCAATATTGTTCCTAGATGCTGTTTGAAACCCCTCTAGGAAGGCATCAAAGTCTAAGAAAGCCAAATCAAACAAAAATAAAGGAAGGTAAAAGGTAAAGGTAAAGGACCCAACAGTTAAGTCCAGCCGCAGACAACTCTGATGTTGCGGTGCTCATCTCGCTTTACAGGCTGAGGGAGCCGGCGTTTGTCCACAGACAATTTTTCCGGGTCATGTGGCCAGCATGACTAAGCCGCTTCTGGCACAATGGAACACCAAAACCAGAGCAGCACACGGAAAGTCTGTTTACCTTCCCACTGGAGCAGTACCTATTTATCTACTTGCTCTTTTTTTTTGGCGCACTTTCGAACTGCTAGGTTGGCAGGAGCTGGGACCGAGCAACGGGAGCTCACCCTGTCGTGGGGATTCAAACTGCTGACCTTCTGATCTGCAAGCCCAAGAGGCTCAGTGGTTTCATACCACAGCGCCACCCGCATCCCCAAAGGAAAGTAGTAGTATGTAATAAAGAACTATTCTATCATCCCCTCCTAGCATGATAACAATGAAACTTTCTCTGTGCTTTCTCTGCACTGTGGCCCTGCTGAGCTGCTGACCATTGGCTTGTAACTCAGAATGGATTAAAGAAATAGTTTACACTTATATAACTTTTTAAAGATGACTCCTTTAGCAGAATCCTAATTTCTTGCTTGATTATGTTCATAGAGTTTTGCCGGAAAGCAAAATATGCAGGCACAAAAAAATTACACAGGCAGCAACCATTTTAGATGCATCCAATTGAAGGACGATTGTCGATGTGCAGGTCCCTTGGGACCCAGAAGAAAGCAGAATGGGGGCAAAACAGGAGCAAGGGGGATGGAGAACACTGATACGTGCTCCATCGAC
The DNA here is from genome assembly GCF_965113315.1 of Podarcis vaucheri. Lineage (NCBI taxonomy): Eukaryota > Metazoa > Chordata > Lepidosauria > Squamata > Lacertidae > Podarcis > Podarcis vaucheri. Next base: position 18,343,017 of record NC_138763.1, on the reverse strand, counting down.
ATGCATGGGGGGGCAGGAACACAACCTCCGCAAGCAATGCTCTCTTGCCTGTGTATTCTTTAGTTCTACAGATTATGTACCAATTAATCACAATTGCCTCTAAACTAAAAAAGAAATCCTCCAATTTCAGGCACTCTCAAGACCCTCCCCCAAAGTCAATTGTGTGGATGTATGGGAGATTAAAATAGTAAGGAAGAGGAAGAGGAGGAGGAGAAAATCATCTTCCTAATGTCCCACCAGGCAGGAGTTACGTGGGGCCTCCTCGTTCCTAGAATGGGAGAAAAATGGGGGTGGGGGGCTCCCTTGAGATACTTTTGGAGGGTGGGTAGTATTTTCCTCCCCCCTTGCTGGGGATTTCCTCTTGGATTCTGTTCAGGGAGCCACCCATGGGGGAAAGTATGTGGATAATCCATTGAAATGAATCTTTTCCATTTGTTGGATCCTTTCATTGAATTATTCTATGAATGGGAAATATTGCCACCAGAGAGTCCTAAATGAAACAGGGTGAGGGAGAGGAAATGCTAGCAGTCAACTAGGAGGTAGAGCCAACCTATGCTTTTACCTCCCTATTCTTGCTTGGGTAGAAGCTTGTTGTTTATTTGCTGCATTTATACCTCACCTTTTTTCTTCTTCAAGGAGCTCAAGGTGGCATACTTGGTTCTCCCTCTTATTTAATCCCCACAACAGCCCTATGAGGTAGGCTAGTCTGAGAGGAGGAACTAGTCCAGGGTCACCCAAAGAGCTTCATGGTTTATGCTGAGACTGGCAGAAACCCTTCAGGATTTCTCTCCCAGCCCTACCCAGAGATACCAGGGATTGAACCCAGAAGCTTCTTGCATGAAAAACAGATGCTCTCTCACTGAGCCAGAGCCCTTCCTTCTGTAGAGACTTGGGAATAAGAAACCTCCTTTCCTTCTGCATCCTGTACTGTCCCCTTTCCCCACACCTGCTCTTCTCATCCCTCCGGACAGATGAAACAATGCAGTGGTTCAACTGGCACAAAAATGGCCCCATTCACAAGATGAAATGAAAAAAAAAGTGCATTGCGCCATACAAGACAGACATTTATTCCCGCTGTTATTCTACTAATAGTTCAACCAATAACGAGGAAATGGCCCCTGCCCCCTCTCCCCAAAAAACAAAAGTGGAGTTTAATTCCTTTTATTTATTTATTTTTTACCACTGAAGACTTGGCAGTGAGTGGCGACGCTTCGTGTGACTCTGCGGACATCGCTGCGCAAGGTTCCCTCGGAGCCGATTTGGGCGGTCTAGAAGCCTGCTCCGATTTCTTGCGAGTGCTAATTTTCCTTGTCTTCGAATGTTTCTCTTTTGCTGCAGCTACTTTAAAAGGGGTGCTAGGAACCGTTTCCTCTGCGCCGGAACAGCCCCAAGCGCCATCTGCTCTTCCTGACTCTGCAAAAGGTGCTCTTGCTAAAGAATTGAAGCAAGAGAGAGAGAGAGAGAGAGAGAGAGAAACCGTGTCAGTTCAAATCCCTGCATGTAGTTTCTCAAATGACTGCCTTAAAATAGGCCATTAACACACAAGTTACATCAACTCGCATGTAAAACCAGGGACCTGCACTCAGGGGCTGCACATCCAGATAGAAGTTAGGAACAAAGTAGGTTCAGTCCACAAAAGAACCGCCTATGTAAGTTTGAAAGCAGGCAGATAGCTATATTTTATTATTTCCTTCTTGCCACATTTCACCTTAAGCTGTTTCCCTTAAACAAATCTTTACTCGGTGGTACATACTCCAGGAATGATGCTTAAGGGTCAAAGGCTCATCCAAGATTTCTGAATGCTGGGAGATTCAGGCCTCCTGCCTGACTGCATAGTCAACAGAAACAGTTAGTTATGTATAGAGGTTAAAAGGTACCCACTATTGGTTTTTAGGAAGGTGTGCGCCCTTGGGAATAAGCACAGAAGTTGTCACTTATCCACGGGTTAAGACATCTGTGCAAACACAAACCACCTACTCTGGGGGAGAAAACTATGTCAACACAAATCCTCGTTTACCAGTAGAAGTGACTACCATAAGCTCACCTCGAGGTGTTTCTTTCTGTTTATTATGAAGCATATTTACACACTGTTCTTTCTGAGCTGCAGGTGAAAGCGATGACCTGGTGGTAATATTGCCAGCTTGTGCCAGAAAAACGTCAGGTTCAGTTTTCTGATTTTCCGACATGGGACCACTTGAGGTACAAGACAAAAATTGGAACAGAAAATGACCAGAAATGACATTAAAGAAACTTCCTACAGGTCTATGGGAGATAAACATATATAAATACATATATGTGTGTGTGTGAGAGAGAAAATGACTTCTTTTTAAAGAAAGGCTTTTAAAACACATCATCATCATCATCATCATTATTATTATTATTATTATTATTATTATTATTATTATTATACCCCACCCATCTGGTTGGGTTTTTCCAGCCATATGAAGCATTGTAAAACATCAGACATTAAAAAATTACCGATTTACAGGGCTGCTTTCAGATGTCTTCTAAATGTCTGATAGTTTTTTATTTCCTTGACCTCTGATGGGAGGGCATTCCACCGGGCAGGCGCCACTACTGAGAAGGCCCTCTGCCTGCTTCCCTGTAATCTCACTTCTCGCAGTGAGGGAACCGCCAGAAGGCCTTCGGAGCTGGACCTCAGTGTCCAGGCTGAATGGGTGGAGACACTCCTTCAAGTATACTGGGCCGAGGTTATTTAGGGCTTTAAAGGTCAGCACCAACACTTTGAATTGTGCTTGGAAACGTACTGGGAGCCAGTGTAGGTCTTTGAGGACTGGGGTTATATGGTCTCAGCAACCACTCCCAGTCACCAGTCCAGCTGCCACATTCAGACCATGTGATAATTTTACACTGAAGCCATTTGATACTGATTTGGTGTGGTGATTATGATTTTTATCTGGGATAATGACTTTTGCATTTACATTCCACACAGAAAATGTCATTAATTGCACTGCTTTTTTTTCTTTAAAGCTGTAATTTAAGTACAAAAATATGTGTTACATGTTTCAGGAAACAAAGAGGGAAAAGGAGGCCAAGTTAAAGATTCTAAAATATGATTTTCAGGAGACTGAGCAGCAGATGAGATCCTTCAGTTGAAGCGGACTCTGAAGAGATGAAGAAGCCTCTGCACACATTGCTCACATGAAGGGGATGAGGCAATGGGGCTTTTACAACTTAAAATCAGAAGCCAGATAGCTCCACTGTTGAAGGCAGTATGCTTCCATGCACCAGCTAATGGGAATCACAAGTGGGAAGAGTGCTGTCATGTGCATGTTCTGCCTTTGGGGTTCCACAGGCATCTGGCTGGTCACTTTGAGAAATATATGCTGGACTTTGAGCCTCATCCAGCATGGTTCTCCTTATGCTCGTAATAGGTCTATGTTGGGAAGATCCTTCATGCATTATTAAGGTAATGGGGCATCTATACACTGAAAAGCCAACAGCATTGGCCTCCAGGTCCTGCCTCTGGTGTAATGTGGCTTCCCTTTCCACACCTCTGACACCTGCAAAATGCATAGGTAAACATAAAGGTACCCCTGACCGTTAGGTCCAGTCACAGACGACTCTGGGGTTGTGGTGCTCATCTCGCTCTATAGGCCGAGGGAGCCGACGTTTGTCCACAGACAGCTACCAGGTCATGTGGCCAGCATGACTAAGCCATTTCTGGCAAACCAGAGCAGCGCGCGGAAACGCCGTTTACCTTCCCGCCGGAGCGGTACCTATTTATCTACTTGCACTTGACGTGCTTTTGAACTGCTAGGTTGGCAGGAGCTGGGACAGAGCAACGGGAGCTCATCCCGTCACGGGGATTCGAACCGCTGACCTTCTGATCAGCAAGCTCTACACACTATGGATAGGCACCTGCAAAATGGAAGCCTGCATGCCTAGCCTTATACGCCAACAGATTTTCAATGGATCCAGAAGTTTACACCTACAGGCTTCTGTTTTGCGGGTGTTTACACTCAATGTGTGGACATCAGGGGTGGGGCTTGGGGAATCAGGTGACCTGGAAGCAGGGCCAGCAGTGCGATGCTGCTACCCCTTTTCAGTGCTTGGAGCCCCCTTGCCTTGGAATATCGCATGAAATGGGCTACTTTCTTCTCTAATATATGCCTGTTCAGGTTCTGGTTTGAATAAAAAATTCCCAGGGAAAACTGCAGGATGCAAATCAAAATGTGTCAGCACAAATGTGTGTAACCATGTTCCATAATTAGGCTGTAATCGTTACCTGTAATCAATCAAATCATCAGATCCAGCTTCTGACACCACAAAATTGGCAGGTTCTTCTGGCTCCTCTTTGCAAGCCTTATCAGAAAGAAAACTCACGTATTCATTCATTCAAAAGAGAATCTCAGTCCACTCCATCCTAAACCCAGTCATGTTCACAATACTGTAACCTAAAATCTAAACAATTACATGGTACTGTAGGCAATACAGAACAAACCCTTGGTTGTCTGAGGATTGGGCCGATTTTTAACAGATAATTTTAATATTTTATATTTTTGCAGACCGCTTAAAACAGTTTTTCTTACCACCAAGCAGCATATAAAATTTGTTAAACAAACTAAAAAGGCTTCCTGTTGCACCGGACAAGTTTCATTCCCATCCCACTTTGCCTCCCAATACGGATGGATAACAAAAAGGAGAGAAGCCACTGTTTGGGAGCTAATGACTCTCAACAATTGCTCTAAATAATAAGCCTGTGTAGAAAATAGTTTTAATACAGTGCATTCATTTTGCGCTTGTTGACTGGGCAAATCCATTTCATCGAAGCAGAAGCCACAAGAATTGTTATAAAAATCAATGACCTGTTTGGTCCAGCATAGTCAGCTGTGCCTTCACAGCATAAGTAGGTAGGGTATAAATAGAGCAAATTCTGCACTTTCCTTCTAATATGACAGAGGCTATAATTCAGGGGGTCCCCTGGACCTATATACCCATCCCCTTAATCCCAGCCACAAGGGCTGAGTTTGCTTTTTTGCTGACATAACCAAGGCACTCTCTGTAACTTAAAAAGAGTACACTCTTGGTGCACATTATTTAGCATATTCCAGGGTACCAAAAATAAGTGCAAGGTAAGCCCTGACTCAAAATGTAGCAAAAAATATTGGCTAGATTTATGCCATCAGATGATGCCAGGGAATCCATGAAAATGTTCCGCTGCCTTGGCTGCCTTCATTAAAAGAATGGCTACGTAAAGTTAACACATAAACAAAGCAGAAACATTTGGGCTTGTAATGCAACCCAGCTCTAACTGCCCTGAATATTTGTTAGAAAGATGGGCCATTCATGCTGCATATTATGCCTTTTGCAACCACTTCTCAAACTCATGTCCATATTTCTTCCTCCTGACAAGCCTGTAATGCAACGGATCCCACATTTATTTATTTTCTGCTTTAACTGCTGTTAATGTTACCAGTGTTCAGCTCTGCTTAGATTATTTGTGTTCTTCTCACCTCGCTTCGTGCTACTGCGGTCAACCGTGGGCTTGTTAAAACAAGCCTGTCAAGTTAACTGTCACGGGAATGCAGACAAAGGAAATTGTATGTGGTGGGCGATCCCATTTGTACACATTTATGCTACTGTATATTTTGTGAAGTCTACTAAGTGCAACAAATGAAACTGAACTTGCACTAGCCAGGCAATAAAACACTTACGTCTTCAAGGACCCTGATTTCCAGAGAGGACTCAACGTTTGCAAGAAGTGCCTCGGGCTCTTCTCCTTTGGAAACATCTGCCCAGTACTTTTTCATTTCTTTAGCTGGAATTAAAAATTAAAACTCTGCCAGTGTTTGTATTTTAGATTTGTACTAAATAATTGTTCTTACGCAGCTGCGAAATTGCAGTGCCAGCCATTCCAGTCTGTTGAGGAAGCGCTAATGGCAAGGTATTCTCTTGCCTCTTGTTCTAGGTGTGAATAATTGAAAGCATTAGGGTAGTACGCTTTGTGCTAAGCAGGAACATCCCTATCTGTAGTAACAATGTGTAATAACAGCTCAGTGAATGGGGGGGGGGATGCTGAAAACATGGAGAATCTAAAGGATAGAATGATGGCTCAACAGCAGTATAATTTCACAAGAAAAGTAAGTGCGGTGGGCAGAGCGATGGATGGAGCCAGAGACAAAAAAAAACCCCAAACCCCATTATGGATTAACTAATCTGGATAAGGTTGGTAACAAGGGATTGTCTGGAGAAAGGAAAAATTTTAAGGACTCGCCTGGACAGTGTATTTCCAGTTTCATTTCTGATATTAGTGTAATATGTAACCGACACATAAAGTTTTTGAAGGAAAAGCCAAGAGCCTTTCTCAAGAACAATCACCTAAACACCCCTAAATTCACTGGTTCTAAGGACACCCATATTCACTTGTCTCCTACCAGATTTTATCAGCCGTGTGGAGTTGGCAAACAAACAAAAAAGGAAATATTAAAGCACCCTGTATCTACAGACTTTGCAGACTGGAAGCACTGAAAGGGTATTAAGATCTCACAAACTGAAGAAAAATACATTTGCAATAGCTGGCTTTTGTCAAGCCCAAGCTTCTCAATTCCTGCATCGCTCAGGACTGGGTGACACAACCATTTTCATATGGGGAGAGTGGGTTAATGTACTTCAAATATTATCCTTTCTGGGCAAGGAATGAAATGGCTGCACAATAGCTTCACCTCACACTCCCAACTTTCCATACCACCATTTGCGTGTTGGTGCAACTGCATCTTAATTTAACTTTGTAAATTGTCAAATCGCTTTTTGGGAATTCAGTATGTCCCAATTGCAATTATTCCATAAACCTGATTAGCCATTCAGATTCTTGATGTAGCTTGCCACTGGGAGCATAAAGGTGCACTATAATGGACTGAGAAGCCTAGCAAACCTTCAAAACGAGCAAATGCTATATCATCATCGTCTTCATCATCATCATCCTCTCCTCCAACCCAAGTGTCATCAGGTTCATTAATCTGCGGCTTTTCAAGTTTCAGTTCATCTGTTATAATACTATCTGGCAACTTATCAACTGGAGTTCTAAAAAAACAAAGAGGAGGGAAATGCTTTAAAACTGCAAGCCTATTATCACACTGTTACTCTTTTTGGTATGCACAGAGAATGTGAAAAAACTGATCCTGACTTCTCACAATGGTTATCTACTTCCAGACTGGGTCTTTTGCTGAGTCTCAGTCACAACACAAAGGCATAGTGCCATGGTGCAGAACAAACATGCAGGATCCCAGAGAGACCAAAGCTGCTTTGCTCTTCCTCTGGTCCTGCTACTGAGAGTTAAACAATGGTTTGGTTCTTAGCATGTCATCAGAACCCAGGCTTTATGGTTTAACTCCTTTGGACAAATCACAAGATGAAACCCAAGAACAAACCTTGGTTTCAGCTCCCGATTCGTCTGGTGTGTGACAAATAACATGCCCGGGTTTCGATGACATGCTAAGCCAAACCACGGTTTAGCCCTGGTAGTGCAGCAGCAGCAGCAGGATCAGAGGAGGTGCAAAGGGGATGTGATTTCTTCTCAAGGGAACCACACACTTTTGCTTGTAGAAAGCCATGGTTTGGCTTAGAGCTATGTGCAAATCTACTGAGATACTCAAGTTCAATTTATAAAATTGCAACCCTTCACAACACTTTCACTTTCAACACTTTCAGAATTATTGGTAACATTATACCCTAAGTTACCTTGACATCCATAAAGTCATTCCCAATAACCATTCTAAATCAGCAACTCCTTTCCCTATGAAGGAGTATTTTCCAATATTACTGCCTGAATACTTTGATTGCACTATTTTAGAATAAGCAATTAGATTAAAGTCCCTTGTGTATTGCAGCAATCCAGCGAATACCTTCTATGCTTCTTAATCAATAATCTTTCCATATACTTCAAGCCATCTTCCTTGAATTCAATTTCAATAGCTTTCTTCGCAACTGGAGGGCTTGTCTGCACCTGACAGGAACCAGTATTTTCTGTAACAATATAGAGAAAACTATCAGCTACCATTCAAACATATTAGGACATGCCTCACATTAATTTGCCAACAGTAGCTCTACAGCTCTGGCAGAACCAATGAGATTAACAATACTAAGAAAATAATTCAGAATTGATAATATTTAATTGCATAAAATGCAACTCATATTAGTGCAGCCCTTGACCAATACATGAAAACTGCAAGCCAAATGTGTAGGCTAAACCCCACAAGTAATCAGGGCAGTGAGGTGTCCCTTATATGAGTTCATGCCCAGGAATTTATTTAAATATTTCCCCACTTTTTGGACAATCGCTGTCATCATTCACAAGTCAAATACTGACCTATCCTTGTGTCACGTGGAATACTTAGAATGTAAGCTAGATCAGCTTTCTTTTCCAAATATTATGTAGCAATTGTTAATCCTTACCTGGTCCAACCTGACAGGAACGTTCCTCCTTAGATTTCTGAGAGTGATTTCTACTTCTCCACTGATTCAGAGCTTCTTGAAAAGACTTTGCAGATTCTTCTTCGTCAAACACACCATGCAGTAAAGACCCACCACTCTGGCTCTCAGGCCTATCCTCCACAGAAGGTTCTGTAGATGCTTCCTGAATTAATTTCGAGAATTAATCTGGGTTAACCAAAATTCACCCATTTCTGATACATCCCAGTATGTCATTCGGTCACAAACCTGTTTTATACCAAACACTTGGAATATATAAAGCTTCCTGAATTTAAGGAAATCAGGTATTTAGAATAGAGTACCGTGGAGTAAGGGATGTGGGTGGCACTGTGGGTTAAACCACAGAGCCTAGGACTTGCCGATCATAAGGTCGGTGGTTTGAATCCCCACGACGGGGTGAGCTCCCGTTGCTCGGAACGTCAAAGTGCAAGTAGATAAATAGGTAGCGCTCTGGCAGAAAAGTAAATGGTGTTTCCGTGCGCTGCTCTGGTTCGCCAGAAGCGGCTTAGTCATGCTGGCCACATGACCTGGAAGCCAATAAAGCGCGATGAGCAGCGCAACCCCAGAGTCGGCCACGACTGGACCTAATGGTCAGGGGTCCCTCTAACTTTACCTTTAACGTGGAGTAAGCCTGGTATGTAAGCTTCAAAACGAACCAAGTTATCACTAATGCAATTCAAGACTGCATTAGGAAATCTCTATATATGACCACAATGGCCCTAATCTAGTACAGTTATGCATACTCAAATCCAGTGAAATACTTGGAAACAGAGGGGAAATGGACTTTTCTTACTGGGTTAACTTCTGTTGCTTCTGGATGGCACTGTGCAATATTTGGAATGGTACCTCCTAGTCACTAGATTTTTTCTGGTGGAAGAGCTGCCCCCTGCCATCCAGACCGACTGGCAGCTATGGAATATTCCCACCCATCCACCTCCTAAATTTTAAGAAAAACTATGGAAAGAATTAGCAGCCAAAAAAACACAGAACACTGCCCCAGGAGATGTGACGTGCAATATAAGGCAAAGAATCAACTAAAATGTTTTGGGGTTCCCTTGACTTGTAACAAAATCTCAGTCCCCGCATCTAGTTAAAAGGGATAGGACTGAGCAAGATGAAAAACAGAAAGACTCCTGAAAAGAGAGAGAAAGAAATCAAAGTGCTGATGGGGGGGGGGGACCAGACCCTGACCCAAGCATAAACTCTCAGCTCTGAAGGTACAGCCATTCTGGGAAAGCAGGGATGGTGGCTCCTCCTCTAGAAAAAAGTTGTATAGTATAGTGTATAGTACACATTGTATAGTACACATTGTATAGTGTACAATGGCCACTAGAACCAATCAAGTGAAATATAAGTATATAGCCATACCCCTTCAAAAAATAACATTCTAACTAATGGACTAATTCAAGAGGTCAAAAATCCTCACCTTATTCTCCCCCAAGGAGAGAATCCTAAGATTTGGTATTTTCAGAGCTGAATGTACTTTATGAGGAAAGGCTAAGGGAGCTGGGCATGTTTAGCTTGGAGAAGAGGAGGTTAAGGGGTGATATGATAGCCATGTTCAAATATATAAAAGGATGTCACATAGAGGAGGGAGAAAGGTTGTTTTCTGCTGCTCCAGAGAAGCGGACACGGAGCAATGGATCCAAACTACAAGAAAGAAGATTCCACCTAAACATTAGGAAGAACTTCCTGACAGTAAGAGCTGTTCGACAGTGGAATTTGCTGCCAAGGAGTGTGGTGGAGTCTCCTTCTTTGGAGGTCTTTAAGCAGAGGCTTGACAACCATATGTCAGGAGTGCTCTGATGGTGTTTCCTGCTTGGCAGGGGGTTGAACTCAATGGCCCTTGTGGTCTCTTCCAACTCTATGATTCTATGATTCTATGATTCTAATTCCTGGGACTGAAAATGCCTCAAAAATTAACCACACCCTCAATAAACGGGTCCTTTGACTGGATGGCATCCATACCATAACAATTAAAAGGCCAGCTTTTTGCTGTGATTATGAAAGAGAAATTTCCGTAGAATTTAAAACAAACAACACTTCAGATGGTAAATTTCCTGAATTACCTCAATATTGTAGGCTGCCATTTTTGGTAAAGGTGAAGGAATGTCTGAAGTATTCACTAATATATCATTAACTTCCTTCTTCAGTCCACTATTTATGCAGCCATTAGGTTCCTCAGGATTTATTGTTTTCAGGAACTGCTGAGCAGCCTCCAATTTCCTTACTGGTATACGTGCTTTTGCCTACAGAAAAAAAGTAAGTAATATATTGAATTCAAAACAAAAACAGATACTTTGCATAACCAACAAGAGGAGACTACAGGTATGCTGCCTGGATCTTCTATTGCAGTACACAAAATAGCAGATCAGGTATGTGAAATCTCTGGCCATCTAAATGTATCCAAACTCCCATCATCCCTGATCATTGGCCATGCTTGCTAGGGCTGAAAGGAGCATCAGCTTAGCAACATCTAGACGGCCAAAGGTTCCCCAACTCCTGTAAGTAGATGTAGTCAACTAGGCATTTCTATTGCACTTGGAGGCTTCTATTCTGGATTTCCAAAAAAAATCCCTGTTCCCAGGAATTTCACCCACTGTTTCAAGAGTGAGCTGAGTGGAGAAGGATCAGAAGTAGACAATCGAAGAGGCAACTGTCTACACATTGCTGAAATGTTTTGGAACACAATCTAGGCTATCACTCGACGAAAAGCAAGGTAGAATTAGTAAGACTAGGGATTTATCATTTAGCAATAGTTTGTGTAGAAGCAGAAATTACCAGCAGAAGCATGTAATGGGAGAAAATAGTATTGAAACAGCAGTCAGAGAATGCACAGGCTGGTTCACATATAACATGTCCAGTTCTCCAAACAATGGTTTGGAAGACTGAGAACATAGCATTTTATGTGCTCCTTCCTCCCTTCATGCGCTGACTCACATTTGCTACTTCCTGGTTCTTTTGCAACTGAACTGGCAAACTATCTTTGCACTTGCTCTCTCCCAAACAGGACTAGAAACCAGCTTCCATGTATGATTCCTGATCCTAATTTGGAGGACAAACCCAAGTCATAGATGGCCAGTACAAATGTAATGGCAAAGTTCAGCTTGACTGATTTTTTTTTTAACTGACTCTTGGCAGTGTTTAAGGAATGGGTAGGCAAACTAAGGCCAGGGGGCGGAATCCGGCCCAATCATGGCCTAGAAGTGGGAACCAGGGAAGAGGGTCTTTTCAGTAGTGGCACCCGCCCTGTGGAACGCCCTCCCACCAGTTGTCAAAGAGAAAAACAACTACCAGACTTTTAGAAGACATCTGAAGAAGAAGAAGAAGAAGAAGAAGAAGAAGAAGAAGAAGAAGAAGAGGAGTTTGGATTTGATATCCCGCCTTTCACTCCCTTTAAGGAGTCTCAAAGCAGCTAACATTCTCCTTTCCCTTCCTCCCCCACAACAAACACTCTGTGAGGTAAGTGAGGCTGAGAGACTTCAGAGAAGTGTGACTGGCCCAAGGTCACCCAGCAGCTGTATGTGGAGGAGAGGCAGCTCTCTTTAGGGAAGCTTTTAATGTTTGACAGACTATTATTTAATGTTTGACAGACTATTGTATTTTAATATTTTGTTGGAAGCTGCCCAGAGTGGCTGGGGGAACCCAGTCAGATGGGCAGGATATAAATAAATTAATAATAATAATCATTATCATTATCATTATCATCATCATCATCATCATTACTTTCTAAATCCGGCCCGTGGACGGTCCAGGAATCAGCGTGTTTTTACATGAGTAGAATGTGTCCTTTTATTTAAAATGTATCTCTGGGTTATTTGTGGGGCATAGGAATGCGTTCATATATTTTTTTCAAAATATAATCTGGCCCCCCACAAGGTCTGAGGAACAGTGGACTGGCCCCGTGCTGAAAAAGTTTGCTGAACCCTGGATTAAAGGAAGGAGGGATCATACAAGCCTATGGCACATATACCAACTCCCCTACCAGGAGACTGCACAATCAGAAAAATCACGTGTGATTCAGTCCAATGAAACAAACACGATAAAAAAGGCAAATATTCAACGAAGCTGTTGTTTCATGTGTGCGTGTGAATCCACAAAAATGGTTTGCGGCTACTTAAAAAAAAGTAACTGGAGAATATTCAAGTCAATTCTACAGGTAACAGGGTGTTGTATTGCATATCCATGTGGCAGATGATATGGAATGATACACTAATCATTCCTCTTCCAAGCTTTGGAGAGCAGTACTCCAAGCAGATGCTCCAACAGAATCAACAGCCCCAGTAACGCACTGTGTAAATTCTTTCTCTCTTCTGTAGGAATTAGTGAATACTCTTTTATGTTACGAAGAGGCAGTCTAATTGCTTTGCTTTGCGTTGCCTGTTATGTTCAGCATCTGACTTTCTCTACTCTGCTGACTTTTAGATTCTCTCTCTCTCTCTTACACATCTGTCCTCATTCTTTTCTACATGCACGGAAGCACCCTTAGCTATTCTTTGGGAGTAGCAGAGTAGCAAACGCTTTGAGAATTTGTTTTTGGCAATAAAAAACAGAAAGGCAAATAAACTACAAGTGTCGCTTCTAGGCCATGCAAGTGTCCCCTCATGCTCATTCAGATAATTGTTGTTATAATTAGTATTTTTATTTTTATTTTTAAAAAAGAAACATCAGACTGCATTAAAGGGTGGCAAACTTCACTCTGAAATAGGAGGAAAAATCAGTTAAAAATATTTCATGGAAGGGTGAGGAACTGCATCCTAAAGTCTCCAATCAGATCACAAAGCAAGGCTACATATGGCAAGAGAAAAGTTGATGGAAAAAAATGTTATTAATTCTCCTTTATTTCCCTGCAAAGGACAAAGCTTATACTCTCTCCAGCCACCTCCCCATTTTTCATTTTCCCTTTCAGAGGCCCTGTCCCCTCCCTGTGTACAACTTTGAGGACATTAACTTCTCCCTTTTCTTCTTTTCCGACCCTTTAATGTTGCCAATTCTTTCCCCCGTTGTACAATTACATGCCCCAGAATTTCTGCACCAGAACTGTGGCAATGCCATGTATTTGGAAACCGACTGCGTTTTGTAGTGCTGAATGCACTAAATCTTCAAACGCTATGCCTTTGGTCACTGGGGGATAACTTACGGCAGGTTAACCTCTATTATGGAGCCTTATTTCAGGTCCCTCTTCTCCACCGGATGACAAGCCAATTTCCTATACTATTTGCTAAGGTTCAGACGACAAACTCTCAACTCCACCTTTCAGAGACAGTCTCTGCTACAGTTGATGACCGTATTGTGACGTATACAGTTTCACTCAACAGCGCATCATAAGCGTTGTTAAGCCACATTCCTGGATGGCTTTGAGTCATGCTTGGTGGAACAATGGCATGAGACACTGTGGCAATCAAGGATGGAACAAAAGCCCCCCTGGATCAGACCAAAGGCCCACCCAGTGTAGCATATTCCTCATAGCTGCCAGCCAGATACCTCCAGGAACCCCAAAAGTAGGGTCCGGAGGCAAATCCCTTTCCCACTGTTGCACCCCAGCATACTGTGCATTCTCATGCGCTTCCCCAACATTTCACACACATACTGCTTTCTATGCAGAGAGGAAAAATGCTTCTGTTTTAGGAGCATTCACCTCTCTACAAAGACTCAAAGGGCCTCCCTCTGAGAATCAGCTAGTCGTCAGAGAGCTTCCCTGAAGGCCTGTTGATTTGTGGTTACAGCCACTTCGACAATCACCTGACAAGTGTCAATCACCTTCTTTAAAAACCTAATTATGGTCACACATTTCCAGTCTTGTCCTCTGAGTTTTCAGTTGGTTTGTAATTGTTTCTATATAAACAGTTGTTTCTATATAAGCAATTTGTCTAAGAATAAATGCAGAAAAAATGACCTCAGCACAGCAAAAAGGTACGACAACTAAAGATGCTCCTGGAATTGCAAGCATAAATAAATTAAATGAATGAATGAATAAAAAAGCAGAAAATAATAAATGCAGAAAAGGATCCCAACAAAAGGATTTCTACACGCGACAACTAAAGGAGCTCCTGGAATTGTGATAATAATAATGGCGATGAGATGTGTGCCTCCTTCGAGAGGATTATTGTACAATCATAACATAAAAACTTTTGAAAGCAACATACCTGCAAAGAAGTAGTTCTGTGGAGCTTAAGTGCCCCCTTCTGGTGCACTCTGGCAAAGCAGCTAGGACAGTAATCTTCTCCGCACTCTAAGCACACCTTGGAAAAAAAAATGAAGGCATAAACATGAACTAGCAGCAAAGCTCTCTGCATGTCTATCTGAAGAAAGCCCCACTGAGTTCGTTGAGACCTAAGTCCCAGGGAAGTGTGCATATAAGATTGTAGCCTAAGGTTAATAACACAGCTTTCATTGTCTCATCACAGCTCACGATGGGAAGCTAAAAACTGAAGGCAGAAAGTGACAAGTGTGAAGTGGGATTTCAAATTTGCAACTGGTGTTCAGTCAGGCTGTCACTTTAATTAAAACGTCACCCCAATTAGGTACAACTCTATCTCACCTAAACAAATTATTGTGCCATTGCCTGCATCTATCTGGGGGAAGCTTACATTTTAAACAGACCGAACTTGGGATTAAACGTTTTCTCCGTTGATTTATTATAAACATTATCTTAAGGGCCTTTCTAGGCATTTTATAGCACATGCACTTCTTGCGTCTTTTGCTGCATGGGAGCCAGATAATTTAGAAAGCCCCAAATAATTTGGGACTTGCTTTCCGGAGTGCCTCTCTCCCTACAGTCTGAGCATTGAAGGACTCAGTTGTGGAGGCCTTCTTGATGGTGTTGCACTCTTAGTTAGTAGCCCCCTTCCAGTGGAATCACCTTTGTCAGATCCCGCATTGAAATCAGAGGGGGCAGGTTAGCCGTGACTAAGTCAAGTCTCATGGATCTGAATGAAAGTTCAAGTTTTAAGCTAACTTGGGGGTGGGGCTTGATGGAGAGTCACAGCAAGCACTGCTCTCTTAGCCCTGCCACTCATAGTGGCCAGGGTGGAAAGATGGGCAGGAAAAAATACCCACTCGCTGCACCAGCTCCAAGGCTGGCAGAGTGAAGAAGCCAGGACTGTTCCCTTTGCTATCAACAGGATGGCATCCAGATCAGCCAGGTAACTTTCAAAGTTTTGGGAAGCCATATACACCTTACAATAGTGTGGAGGTTTGAACAGCTTGACAGAAAAGGCTAAAAGAACACAGCACTGTGTCTCACAGAAGCAGCAAAACAAGTTTGACAATTGTAATGTTTTCCTTTAAATTTCAACCATTTGTATATCACTTAATCATAGTCATGGTATGCAGGAAGGGAAGCTTAAAATGAGGTGAAATGATAAAATCAGAATTCATGTTCCTATTAATGATCACTATGTTCTATATTGGTCCATCCAACGACAATGGGTAGATCACTGCCAGTTTTTTTATACTGTGAGTAGATCGCTGTCTGTTGGGAGTTGGATGTCCCTGTTCTATAGATTCCACAACTATGTGATCTATTGAAGATAGGTTGGGCATGGAAAAAGGCAACTGTATGGGATCTATATGCAAAATATATTATATTAGTAGGCCCCACTATGGTACAGTGGTACCTCGCAAGACGAATGCCTCGCAAGACAAAAAACTCGCTAGACGAAAGGTTTTTCCGTTTTCGATTTGCCTCGCAAGACGAATTTCACCTATGGGCTTGCTTCGCAAGACGAAAACGTCTCGCGACTTTGTTTCCTTTGTCTAAAAACAAAGACATGTTTTGTTTATAAAGTTAATTTATTTTCCCTTCAATTTTTGAACTGCTCTTTACAGTATGTGTGACTTTAAAGAGCAGTTAATAAACTGTTGTTGTACGAAATTTGGCTTTGTTTAGACTTTTTTGACCATAGGAACGCATTAATTGATTTTCAATGCATTCCTATGGGATTTCGTGATTCGCAAGACGAAAAAATCGCTAGACGACAAAACTTGCGGAACGAATTAATTTCGTCTTGCGGGGCACCACTGTATTAAGGAAGCAAGACAGGAAACAGATATGAACACAGTATAGTATGAATTACTGGGGGGATGGGGCAGAGAGAGAGATTGTAGAATAATGTCTGAATCGTCTGAACAATATAGGACAGGTATTTTAACCTCCTCTTTATGAAGGGGCTAGTCTGAAATGCAAACAGTGATAGTGTTTTATTCAATACAGGGGTACTTACTAGCCTTCATAGGCATTAAACAAAACCCCACTACAGAGAAATATTTTAAAAATATTTCAAGAGCACACTGAACTAACAAGTGCGGCTATTCTTCCTTTCTTTCACGTACTTACTAAGAGCGCAGTCTTTGTCTCACACTGCCCACATGCCTTTCCCTTCACTTTGGGCTTTTCAGGGGCTGCATCTTTTGCTACTTTACTTGCAAGCGGCTGCTTAGCTGGCTCTGGAGCTGCAAAATGTAGTAGAGCATTGTTGCTGTTGTTGTTTTAAGCCATAAACTGTACAGAGTGTGGATTAAAATGAGGCACTGATGGGGAATGCTCTGTATGAGAGGTGGAAGCATCTGGACAAACCACAGTGCACATGTGGACTCAGAGAATTAAAACCCACAGGTTTATAGGATACTGTTAGATCACTAGATAAAAATGAAGTAACAAGGCAAGAGCTTGTTTGTGTTCAGATAAAAACATCCCAGTTGGATGGCAAAGACTTCAGTCTACAATTTTATTACTTAATTGCAACTCATTTTAACAATAATGGCTGGTGTGGCATGAAAGACCCTTAGATCTGCTCTCCTGACTCGGGTGTCACTACAGCTTCCCTGGATGGTGGTGAGGTTGGCGCCATGAAGCAAATTGGCTGCCCCATTGCATCCATGCAGCCCTAACCACACTGATGCCCTACCCCCACACCATCCAGGTAGGCTTGCCTTATTTATAAAAATATTTATTGATCACTTCTCATAATAAGTATCAGAGCGGTTTACAGCAGTATACAGTTGTACCTTGGATCCCAAATGCCTTGTGAGTCGAACGTTTTGGCTCCCGAACGCCGCAAACCCGGAAGTGAGTGTTCCAGTTTGCAAACGTTCTTTGGAACCCAAACATCTGATGCAGCTTCCACAGCTTCCAATTGGCTGCAGGAGCTTCCCACAGGCAATCGGAAGCCGCACCTTGGTTTGTTTCCAAACGTTTTGGAAGTCAAACGGACTACCGCAATGGATTCCGTTTGACTTCCGAGGTACCACTGTTTATGTAAAACCAAACAGCCATATAAACATTTTAAGTTCGAAAACCAACAAACTATTGTTGAAAGATGCATTCGCAACTACCTGCGTGAGCCTGACAGAATAGAATTTTTTTCTGTGAATGTTTAAAAGTTGAAACAGAAGGTATCACCTGAATCTCTATTGGCAAGAGTATTCCACAAAACTGAGCCTTTGAAGCTAAAGGCTTGGTTTTCTTGTTGCCATCAAACGAGCCTCGTGAACTCGGGGAATGACAAACAACACTGACTAAAGCTCTAGCAATGCTGATGTCAGGAAGGCAGCTATATGGCTTCAAGTGTGTTATAATTATAACAAGACTTCAAAATAGTCTGAGGCACTGAAAGTTCTAAAAATATCTGATGTACCTCAATTTATAATAAGATTTTTTCAGCGTATTCCTTATGGCTTATGCAACTTGTTAGGTTTATTTGGGCAGTAGGTCAATGGGCCGATTATCAAGATTGGAGGAGGATACTTCTCCTGTATTCCAGAGTCTCGTGTTAATCCTTAAAACTGAATTCCACAGATACTGACCAAAAGTTCCCCCAAAGCTCAATTTATGTATTTATTTATTTAAATGGGTAGCCACTTTTCAAAAGTAAGTATTTTGTCAAGGTCTAACCATGAGCCAAAGTTTTCAATGCAACTTGATTACAAGGTATAATGAAAACCCTGGGGAAAGATCATAGCTCAATAGTGAGGCACCTGTTTTTCATGCAAAGTGTCACAGGTCTCAGTTAGGGCTGAGAAGGACTCCTGCCCCAAACCCAGGAGAGTCATTTTGGACTCACAGCTGTCCATGAAGGTGCAGGTCAATTCTGTGTCCAGCTCCATCTGGTATGCAGGCTGAGACACTACCTAACCACAGTTCTAGTTACAGGTAGGTAGCCGTGTTGGTATGCCATAGTCGAAACAAAATTTAAAAATTCCTTCCAGTAGCACCTTAGAGACCAACTAAGTTTGTTATTGGTATGACCTTTCATGTGCATGTAAGGTGCTACTGGAAGGAATTTTTAAATTTTGTTTTACCTACCCACAGACTGTCTCGCCAAAGTAGTGCATGCTCTGGTTATCTCCCGCTTGGACTACTGCAATGCGCTCTATGTGCGGCAACCTTTGAAGGTGACCCGGAAACTACAACTAATCCAGAATGCGGCAGCGAGACTGGCGACCGGGGGTGGCCGCCGAGACCATATAACACCAGTCTTGAAAGACCTACATTGGCTCTCACTATGTTTCCAAACACAATTCAAAGTGTTGGTGCTGACCTTTAAAGCCCTAAACAACTTCAGCGCAGTATACCGGAAGGAGCGTCTCCACCCCCATCGTTCAGCCCAGACAATGAAGTCCAGCTCTGAGGGCCTTCTGGCGGTTCCCTCACTGTGAGAAGTGAGGTTACAGGGAACCAGGCAGAGGGCCTTCTCAGTAGTGGCGCCCGCCCTGTGGAACGCCCTCCCATCAAATGTCAAGGAAATAAACAACTATCTGACTTTTAGAAGACACCTGAAGGCAGCCTTCTTTAGGGAAGCTTTTAATGGCTGATGTTTTATCACTTCATTATTATTATTATCATAGATTCTGTTGGGAGCCGCTCAGAGTGACTGGGGAAACCCAGCCAGATGGGCAGGTATAAATAATAAATTATCATTATTATTATTATAGAGCCAGACAGTGTTGCCACACAGTGTTGACTACACTGAGCTAAATGGACCAATAGTCTGACTTGGTACAAGGCAGTTATCTATATTCCTATGACAGTTTTT
This sequence comes from Podarcis vaucheri, assembly GCF_965113315.1. Classification (NCBI taxonomy): domain Eukaryota; kingdom Metazoa; phylum Chordata; class Lepidosauria; order Squamata; family Lacertidae; genus Podarcis; species Podarcis vaucheri. Next base: position 18,323,530 of record NC_138763.1, on the reverse strand, counting down.
CCAACACTAGCATCCTTTTACCTGGAATTTGTTCTTTGAGTATTCTTAGTTTTATCTTGCCTGATGAAACCTAGTTAAAATAAAAAGCAAAGAGTTATGTTAGACATGATTTAAAATCTGGGCTGATTTTAATGTCATTTTTGGTCATACTGACTGTTTTCTATTCATCTCATGTTAGCATGCATGTGGAATATAGTTGTCCAAGTAGTCAGACTTATTTCCACATCATGCAACAGACAGTTTTGAAGCATTTTACAATGCGGCCCAGAAAATCAGAATCTGGATGCACAACCATGCTCAGAAGATTGCTTCTCCGAAAGGCTGATTCACATTCAGTGCTGGTTGATTAAAAAAAAATACTACCCAAAATGGTTTTTTTTAAAAATCCTCAAAAGTCGCCATATGAATCAGCCTAGGAGGGCTGGAAAATACTATCAAGTACATCAATAACTGCAAATACAGTGTCTTAGTCCACCCCCCACTGCTAGCCTTGCATTCATAACAACTTTGAAAACCTTTTTTCTCTCATCGTGCAACTGCAGCAGCAGCTGGTGGACAGAAAAACACTGGCAGAACAGCAAGCAAGAAAGAAAAATAAAATGAACAATGGAAACATACCCAGGAACAAGAAAGCATAACGTGGAATAAAAGCATAATAATTCTGAAGTGTTTCTCATTGGTGAAAATAACTTCAATCTGTTGCAACCCTGAAATTCAATGAAGCTACAAGCTAATGGGTCATTTTTAGGTGGTTTCTGCAATATTCAAAGCAAACTTCTTCATAGGAGAGGGGAAAAACATCGCCCTTCTCCATTTCCTTTAAAGGTGCTGCAACAGAGATGGGGGAAACGGTTCAATTAATGGCTTTGCAGAGTTAGCAACCTTTTGAACAAAGCCCTAAGTTACAATAAGCCTACCTTATTGGAATTCTAGTGAGAGTCTTACCTTTCCAACATTCTCTTTGTTCTGCAACAACAGTTGGGGCTGCATGCCCAGGCCAGCTTGGCCTGATTTCCAGCGATATCCACTTGCTCGTCTATAAAAGTTCCAAAACTGCATTTGTACATGTTTTCAGATTAAGAAGAGGAATTTTTACTGCTCTCCTTTCCCCCTACCCTGCCAATACCAAAGGTAAACTTCTAAAAACAGGGAAACAGAAGTATTGGGGGAGGGGGTGGTTTCCTAGATTCTTTACCTTTGGAATATAAATCTGACAAACACCAGCTGTAATGTGTTTTTGGCACAACTGAGGCCTTCGTGGCCCATTAGTATGGCCTGCTGCTGCATTCATTATTGTTATTACTGCTCATGTATTAATTAAAATGAGTGTTTCTGTCTTAGCTGGCTGCTATGCTATTTTTGAATAACAGGAATAACATCAATAAAAAAGAAGACCTATTCCGGCATTCTTTGTTCACATAAGGGAGAGTGGAGTGCAATTCATATTATTATACTATGCTTGGAGTCTTCACAACTGGAATGCAGAAACTCAGGCCTAAGGGGCTGAATGCTGCCCTCCAGGCTTCCCTAGCTGCCCTCTGGGCCTCTCCCCATGCCATACCTCACCCTGGTCCTGCTTCCATGACACCCCTGAAGTGCTTTTGCTTTACCAGAATGTGCCATTGAACTGCAATAATCCTCTTGCTTGCCTGGAGGGAGGTGTGTAAAAATGCAGCTGTCCGTCACTCAAACAAAGTCCATTGTACAAAGGTAAGGCTCACATCTGTTGTCCCGCCCATTTTCCCTTCTCACCACTGGGAGGCAGCCCCAGGAAAGGAAGGTGAGCCAGTTTTACTCTACACCAGGCTTCCTCAAACTTGGCCCTCCAAGTTTTGAGACTACAATTCCCATCATCCTTGACCACTGGTCATGCTAGCTAGGGATGATGGGAGTTGTAGGCCAAAAACATCTGGATGACTTTCATCATGCCTGACAGGGCAAAGGATGTTACCCTATACTCCCAATACTGGCAGGAAGGGACTGGGAGCAAATTCATCCATTTGCAGCCATGCCGAGGCCTCGGCTTCTCCTCACAATTAAAGCAGCACCAACCATTGGTTCAGTGAAGGTTTTTCTGTTTAAGGAAGGGCTGGAGAGGGAGATGGGCCTGCTGCTTCATCAAAGGGTGTCAGATAATTAAAACAAAAACAGAAAAGGAAGAGCAAATTGCTGCAGCTCACATGTTCATCTGTGGTCAGCAACAGAAATCAGCCAAGCAAATGCAATCTGTATCCATTCACGTTGTTGTTTTTAAGAACACAAACAATACATAATTGATCACCGCCTGAAGTGTCTGTAACCTGAAGCGGCTTTAACCCGAGGTACCACTGTACCCTTTTTAAAAAAATTAGGGGGAAAAAGCACTGGGTATAGCTAAGGATGTACGAAGGCATTCTTTTCTGTTCTGCCCTGTACTCATCACATGGAGTACTTTTTCTGTTCTATTGCAGTTCCACCAAAAACTACATTATCTGTCTTGCTGCACACTGGCAAAACTACGTTGTCATTATGTTAGTTCACCCCATTCATTTCAATGCAGAAAAAAAATGTAATGCAAAAGGGGGAGGAATGCATTCAGAATGGATTGGTCTCCGTTCTGAAGATGGGACAACTAAATGAACACCAGCCATTTCTGTTCCTGAATTTTGTTAGAATTATCTGATATTCCTAGATGTAGCATGGTGACTATGACTATAAGGTTGAATAAGGTATGAATCAAGAAGACCTTGGGTTCAAGCCTTTGATATTACTAAACTAGGTGGCTTTATGCATTACGGAAGCCTTTCTCCCCCAGCTAGTCATGATTTCCTGACCATGTTCCCTCACATCTACTGTAAATTACAGGATTCTTAAACCTAGCCTTTCCCAACTTTCAATACACTGTTAACATACAGTGGTACCTCGGAATGCGAACGGGATCCGTTCCGGAGCCCCGTTCGCATCCTGAACAGAACGTAAGACACGACTGCGGGTCGCGTTTTGCCGCTTCCGCACATGATGCCATTTTGAGCGTCTGCACATGCGCGAGCGGTGAAACCCAGAAGTGCTCAACCTGAAGCACATTCAACCCAAGGTATGACTGTACCGGGGAAAATCCCATTTAGAGAATATTAGTTGCTTCCAGTTCCAGTACTATTTTGCTCCTTTGCAAATGAACAGCAAAACAAATTGTTATGAACTAAAAAATGAAGTGCCATTGCTTTTAAAAAATGAGCTTCTCCTAGCTAGAATCCAGCATTAAATGTTCTGAGAAAGGATGCAGAAATTAATGATTATGATCCAAGGCAATTAGCAACACTTAACACTTAAACAGAACCATATATCTTGTTAAGCGCAGCAGAACACTAATGACTGCACCCTTGCAAAGCTCTTCTGAGAGAGGAAAGTTAGCATTATTATTCACATTACCGAGAAAGAGAAACAGATACAGAGAGGTTAATAAAAGTGGCTCTCGGAATTGAAGAGAAGAGTTACAGATATTCAGCGTTGTGCTTTGTCTGCAGAACATTTTGACTTCCTAAATGGATTCTATCAAATACAGAACAATTACAACTTTCTTGTGTTTTTTTGTAAATGCATGCATATGCACTTAAAACTCATATAGAATTGAGATTCTATTAAAAGATAATGACCGTTTCATGAACAATGAAGCACCCTGAAAGAATACCAAACAGAGTTCATTGGGGGAGAGCGGGGATTGAAATTGAATTCTGGTATCAAAATCCCAACAGCAGCAAAAGACAAAGGCTGCAATTCTACAAAGCAATGTGCAGCACAGGGCAGAAGCAGATACATAGTTGGGGGTTATCTTGATGCTTCTACATCTGCTGCTGGCACAGATGAATAGGCAAGCCACTTTTCAGTTTAAAATCCACTTTGCCCCTACGGCCAGATGAGGAACAATTGGAAGTTTTCACTTAGACTTCTTCCAGCTGAGCATAGAGCACCCCTGGAGACTGCACATAAGTGTCAGGGGGAAACCATGCCACGAGCTATTGGTTGTTGTTTTTTTAAAAAAGGAAAAGCACAAAAGCAATGTGAAATTTTACAGCTGTTATCCAACTGAAAATGGGGAGGTTGGCAATTTTAATTGGCTGCTCTTTGTTTCAACCGATCTTATTTACTCAATTTTTTTAAAGTTATGTTGTTATGTATTTTAAGATGGTGATATCTTTTCCTGCGTAGATTTCTTGCACTGAAAGACACTTTGGGTGCAAACAGCAGACAGGCGGAGTTTGAAATCAAATAATAATTAAAGAAAGAACTCTTGAGGAATACAACTCAACCCAGTCCCCAAAAGTGGGGGTTTGGGGTCGGGGGAGCAGGGGTTCACTAGAATCATCACTCTTAATTTCAAATCATTAAATTTCACCTACTCTCTCTCTTGTTTTTCTCTGCTCATGTTTGATTGTAGCTGCTGAAGTGTCTTCTCCATCTCTTTATTTTCAAGTTCCAGCTGAACCTTCTCCAACTGCAGCTCTCGTATACTTCTGAAGTGAGATTTAAGTTCAGACACCAAATTCAGATTTTCCTCCTCCCGTATACAATATAATATGATCAGCACGGTTCAGAAACACGCAATTTTAAACCCATTTACTTGGAAGCAAATCCCATATGTTTCAACAGAAGTAACTCCAAGCAAATTATTTTGTGACAGTAGCCATAAGCTGCAATCCTATACATACATAACTAGGTGTGTAAAAACAACAACACCGCCATTGAACTCATGCAGATGATTGCTCTGTTCATAGTTATGAATAGCTTGCTTTCATGGTGCACATAAAAAGCCAATAGATTATTGAAGCACACAAGACAGTTACAGGAAATGAACTTACTTTGCTTTCAGTTTTACAGAGACTCCAGTTTTTGAACCAGGGAGAATCACAAAGTCATTGACGCTCATGATTGCCAATTGTCAAACAGTTACAGCAATACAAGAAGTTGTACAGACTTGATATCTGCTCAGAAACGAAAAAAATAAATAAATAAAGACAATATCCATAACCTGTTACCAATTCCAACTATATATTTAAAAAGGGAAATAGGAAAGCCAATCACTCATTTTAGCACACAAACAACTAAGATGCAGCAACATGCTAAAATCATCTTTACTTGGGTGTAGATCCCAATGAATTCAGTAGTGCTTTCTCCCAAACAAGCATTCAGGGAATTGCAGGCACAGGCTAATTCAATATGTGTTTACCCATAAGAAAGCCCCACGAAGCCTGTGCATATGGTGAACTGGACAAAGCTGGATTATGCCACACATGCTAAATTGTTTTAAAATAAAATTCTAAAAAATAAAATATTTGTTAAGGTACTGTTCTAATGCTTTTTTGCAGCAGCAGATGCAACATGGTTACTGTTACAGAATTTGTATATGAGAAAAGGGACGTGGGTGGCGCAAGGGACACGGGTGGTGCTGTGGTCTAAACCACTGAACCTAGGGCTTGCCAATCAGAAGGTCAGCAGTTCGAATCCCTGCAACGGGGTGAGCTCCCATTGTTCGGTCCCTGCTCCTGCCCACCTAGCAGTTCGAAAGCACATCAAGTGCAAGTAGATAAATACTGTATTTTTCGCCCCATAAGACGCACCGGCCCATAGGACGCATCTAGTTTTTTTGGGGGGGAGGAAATAAAGGAAAAAAAATATTTCCCCCCCCCAGGTGCGGGGATGGGGCGGGGGAAGCCCGAGCTTCCCACGACCCCAGCCCCCAGAACAGGCTGCTATCCGCAAGCCGTGGGAGAGCTGCGCGAAGCCCGAAGCTTGGGGCGTGCTGAACTCAGCGTGCCCCAAGCTTCTGGGTGCCGGCAAGGTCTCCGCTAGCCGTGGGAGAGCTGCGTCTCCCACGGCTAGCCGATAGCTTCCTGAAGCCTGGAGAGCGAGAGCGGTTGGTGCGCTCTCCAGGCTTCAGCGAAAGCCTGCATTCGCCCCATAGGACGCACACACATTTCCCCTTCATTTTTGGAGGAGAAAGGGTGCGTCCTATAGGGCGAAAAATATGGTAGGTGCTGCTCTGGCAGAAAGGTAAATGGTGTTTCCATGCGTTGCTCTGGTTCGCCAGAAGCGACTTAAGTCATGCTGGCCACATGACCCAGAAGCTGTCTGCCAACAAACGCCGGCTCCCTCGGCCCATAGAGCAAGATGAGCGCTGCAACCCCCGAGTCGTCCGCGACTGGCCCTAATGGTCAGGGGTACCTTTACCTTTACCATATGAGAAAGCATAATTCTGTTAATCACTGTCACAAGAACATCAGAAGAGCCTTGCTGGATCAGACAAAAAGCCCGTCCTAGTCTAACATCCTCTCCTCAGTGGCGAGCAAGGTGCCTATGGGAAGCCCCAAGGCAGGACCTAGATGCAACAGCAAAATCTCTCCATTTGTGGTTCCCAGCAACTGGAATGCCGGCTGCCTCTGACAGTGGAAGCTGCCAACACTGTTGAATTTCCAATACCAGTTAAAGACTTTGTCGCGCACACAGGCCTTTGAAAGATTGGTTGGTTACATTTTGATGAGGCTCCTAATTTCTCTCTCCTTAATATGCCATTGCTTTTACATTAGGGTTGCCATATTTCAAGAAGTGAAAATCGAGACAAAAATTGTTGAGATATTTTTTTTTGGCGGGGATCGCCCAAAGAAAGTTGCTTTGATTGGGGGGGGGGACATTTCCAAAACCCGGACTGAAATATACTCGGAGTCGCAAAGTGATTTCATGCTCTTTATTCAGCTCATAGTGGTGAGGAGGAATGAAAGCAAGTCCCCTCACAGTATCTGCTTTATATACACTATTTACACAATGGGCTGCACATGATTGGCTAATTCCGGAATTCTACTGTAAGCCAATCAGGTTGTGGATTCACTTCTATCTGGAGCAGGATTGGGTGGTTCCTGCCAACCAATCATACTGCTGCATTGTTCTAGGACCAATCAGACTGCTGCATTCTGAATCCTATTGTTCTAGGACTAATCAGACTGCTGCAATTTGGATCCTATTGTTCTAGGACCAATCAGACTGCTGCAGTTTGAATCCTATTCAACTCAGTACATAACACCCCTCCCCTCTAAGTTCCAGTCCTGCCCGGGAGGTCGCATTCATAGTCCTCAAGGTATGCCGGCGGCCTACGTGTGCGTTGCGGCCTAGGGTGTTCCCTGGTCCGGGCTCCAGGTTCTGGCTCGTGTTCCAAGGATGCTGGCTGTGATGGGGTTGTTTGGTCTGGTGCAACCGGCTCGCTCAGTCGTGGTTCTGGTTCTGGTGTCCTTTCGGCCTCACGGGTCCTCTCTGTATTTACTGATTCTGCCTCTCCTGCTGGCCCCTCCTGCTCTATGGGCCTCACTGCCCCGCTGTTCCCTTGGGACTCCTCTGACATGTTCTCCTCCTGGGTTTCTCCCGGGAATCGTCGCCGTATCTGGTCGCAGTGGCGGCGCCAGCATTGCCCCCCATCCGTTAGCACCTCGTACGACACTGGGCCAGTGACCCTGGTGACTGTGGCGGGTACCCATGCTGGGCCTGCCCCAAAATTCTTTGCGTACACTGGGTCCTGGGCCTCGAAGGTCCGGGGGTTCCTGCCTTCCCCCACCACTACCTCATCCTGAGCTCTATCAGGGTGAAGGCGGTCCAATCTGATTGCAAGGCGCCGACCCATTAGTAGTTCAGCGGGGCTCCGGCCGGTTGTTGAGCTGGGGGTGCTGTGCTGTGCTAGAAGGAATGTGGCAAGGCGGTACTCCCAGTCCCCTTGCGTCATGCGGCGAAGGGTGTCCTTGGTGGTCCGCACCATGCGTTCTGCTTGGCCATTGGTGGCAGGGTGGAACGGTGCCGAACGGATGTGGCGGATGGCGTTCTGTGCTGTGAAGGTTTGGAATTCTCCTGACGTAAATGCCGTCCCGTTGTCTGAGACGAGAGTGTCAGGGAGCCCGTGGGTTGCAAACAGCCTGCGTAGTACCCGGATGGCTGCGGACGTGGAAGTGGACGGTACCAGTGCGACTTCCAGCCATTTGGTGTAGGAGTCCACCACTATGAAGAATGTTTTCCCCTGAAAGGGGCCAGCGAAATCCACATGCAGGCGTGACCATGGTGCTCGGGCGGACTCCCAGGACTGGACTGGGGCCCTTGGGGGATCTGGGCGGGATTCTTGGCAGGCCTGGCAGTGTTTGACCCAGGCCTCTATCTCTCCATCGATCCCCGGCCACCACACATAACTCCTGGCAAGGGCCTTCATTCTTACTACCCCTGGATGTGTCTCGTGTAGGGCTGTGAGGACCCTTTTGCGGAGGGGCTGGGGAACGACGACTCTGCTTCCCCATAACAGGCACCCCTTGTGCGCCGACAGTTCATGTTTGCGGGTTGTGTAGCCGGCGAATTCTGGCCCGGGGCTGCCGCTGGGCCATCCCCTCCACACCCAGTCCAGGACCCGGGAGATGACCCTATCTTTCTTGGAATGGTGTGCAACTTCTTGTGCCTGAATGGGGCGGTCGGGAAGCAGCTCCAGGCTCATAACCTCTTGTGCAGGTGCTGGGTCAGGGCCTGTTTCCGGCAGTGGTAGCCTGCTGAGGGCGTCCGCATGGCCCATCGCCTTCCCAGGTCGGTGAATCAGTGCATACTGGTAGCTGGCAAGGAAAATTGACCACCTGAGGACCCGAGGAGACAGCACTTGGGGGGTCTGCTTTTCGGGGGCAAACAAGCCAAGCAACGGCTTGTGGTCAGTCACCACGGTGAAGGGCCGCCCATACAAGAAATCATGGAATTTTTTTACTCCCTTCACGATTGCCAGACCCTCCTTGTCAATTTGCGAGTAGTTCCGCTCGGTTGCGTTGAGTGTCTGGGAAAAGTACGCCACCGGTACCTCTCTTCCATCCGAGAGTTGGTGCCCCAGGACAGCGCCAATGCCATAGGGTGAGGCGTCGCATGCTAGCACCACCGGCAGCCTCTCGTCGAAGTGTGCCAAGACAGAGTTTGAGACAAGCAAGTCCTTGACTGCCTGGAATGCGGCCTCCTGGCGCTGGCCCCACACCCAAGGGGCCCGCTTGTCCAGGAGTCTGTGTAGGGGCTCCGCTACCGCCGCCTTGTGGGGAAGGAAGGAATGGTAAAAGTTCAACGGTCCCAAGAAGGCCTGAAGTTCAGTCTTGCTCTTGGGCGCTGGGGCATCACAAATGGCCCGTACCTTGTCCCCAGTCGGGTGGACCCCTTCTGCGTCCACCATAAATCCCAGAAAGTCCACCTGAGGCACTCCTAGTAGACATTTTTCCCGCTTCACCTTGAGACCCGCCGTCTGGAAACGGTGCAGAACGGTGCGGAGGCGGTCCTCAAACTCCTCTGGTGTGGGCCCGGCAATCAACACATCATCGAAGAAGGGGGTGACACCAGGAATCCCTTTGAGGAGAGAGTCCATTAAATTCTGGAATATGCCTGGTGCCACGCTGACCCCGAATTGCAGCCGCTTTACCCTGAACGCTCCTCTGTGTGTCACAATCGTCTGTGCCTCTGCTGTGGCCTCATCTACTGGCAGCTGTTGATATGCTTGGGCCAAGTCCAGCTTGCCAAAAATTTTCGACCCAGCCAGGGTGGCAAGGACATGGCTGACCACTGGCACTGGGTATGCGTGGGCCGTGAGGGCCTTGTTTATGGTACATTTGTAGTCTGCGCAGATGCGGACCGAACCATTAGGCTTGACGGGTGTGACGATTGGAGTTTCCCAGGGGGCATTAGGCACCGGCTCCAGCACTCCTTGCTCCACGAGTCGGTCCAATTCCTCATCTATACGGGGTTTCAAGGCGAACGGGACCCGGCGGGCCTTGAGCCTGACCGGTCGTACTGCGGGGTCAAGCTGTAGCGCAATGGGGGGGCCCGTATACTGTCCCAATTTCCCGTCGAAAACCCCTGGAAATTCCTTGCATATGGCGTCCACGTCCACTTGTAAGCTAGTGTGGTTCACCCCGGTGACAGCTAGCCCCAGTGGTCCAAACCATGCCAATCCCAGTAAGCTAATGTAGGGGCCCTTGACCACAAGCAAGTCTAGTTGCCGCGTCCGCCCTCGGTATTGCACCCTGAAGCTCCCCACCCCCATTGTGGGGACCTTACGTTTCTGGAAGTCCCGGAGGGTGAATGGGGCCGGCCTGAGTTTGGGACCCCCAGTAGGACACAGTTTCCTTAAGGTCTTTGCCGAGATTATGGATAGAGTTGAACCCGTGTCAAGCTCCATGCGGCATGGGGCCCCCTCTATCTGTACCTCAACATAAATTTTCTCTACGTTGGGGTGGGGCAACTGGTATACCTGGCAGTCTGTGAGCTCCGTCGAGTTGCCTTGGTGCGTTGGGCCCCGGGACCTGGGGCTCTTGGGTTGGTCATCTGATGCCTGGTGTCGGGTGGGCCTAGCCCGACACACCCGGGCGATGTGTCCCGATTTTCTGCACTGCCTGCACTCTGCGTTGCGGAAACGGCAGGTCCTCCTCTCGTGACTCTCCCCGCAGCTTGCGCAGTTTCCTCCTTCTCGTCGAGGCAGCTGTGGTCTGTGCGCTGCTTGAGTGCGCTGCTGTACTCGGTGCACCTCCTCCCTGTCAGATCCTGAGTCGTCGGTGAGGTCTTCATGGTGGACCCTCGGTTGGGATGGCAGGCTCGGCCGTGCCTCTTGCGTCGACCTCTCGGCAGCTTCCGTTGCCAGGGCCTCCTCCAGAGCGACCTGGAACGTTAGGTCCTTCTTAGCGTAGAGGCGTCGTTGCAGCTTCTCATCCTTCAGGCCACCGACGAGGCGGTCACGAAGCATGTTCTCCAGCTCTGAGAAGTTGCAGAACCGGGCGGCTTGGCGGAGAGAGGTCACAAACCCAGTTATGGTTTCCCCAGGGGCTTGTCGCTTTGCGTAGAAGGCATTTCGACGAGCCACCACTGAGGGCTGCGGCGAAAAGTGCCCCTTCAGCTGTTCCATTATTGTTTTGTATGGAGCAGTAGCGACGTCTTCAGGCGCAAGGAGAGCCCGGGCGATTTCAAACGTCTCCTCTCCGCAGACGCTGAAGAATATCGCCCTCTTCTTGGCGTCTTCTTCGTCGGTGACCCCTTTGGCTTCTAGGAGGAAGGTGAAACGGGAGGCGTACGCTTCCCAGTCTCCAGATGCTGGGTTGAACGGTGAGAAGCTGCTGTCGGTTGCCATTCTGAGTTCCTTGTGTCCCGGAGCTGAAGCCTGGATACACGGTGCGAGGCAGCGGTGCGGCAGGTGGCGGTGCTGCGGTGCTGTGTGTGGCAGTCAGCTCAGCGGGATCCCACCTTCGTCGCCAGTGAAATATACTCGGAGTCGCAAAGTGATTTCATGCTCTTTATTCAGCTCATAGTGGTGAGGAGGAATGAAAGCAAGTCCCCTCACAGTATCTGCTTTATATACACTATTTACACAATGGGCTGCACATGATTGGCTAATTCCGGAATTCTACTGTAAGCCAATCAGGTTGTGGATTCACTTCTATCTGGAGCAGGATTGGGTGGTTCCTGCCAACCAATCATACTGCTGCATTGTTCTAGGACCAATCAGACTGCTGCATTCTGAATCCTATTGTTCTAGGACTAATCAGACTGCTGCAATTTGGATCCTATTGTTCTAGGACCAATCAGACTGCTGCAGTTTGAATCCTATTCAACTCAGTACATAACACCGACATTTTGCCAATTCCATCAGTTATTACTTAAATTGTACCCTGCTGTGAAATCGCTCTACAATGAAGAGATGTCTAACTATATTTAAAATAAATAAAATAGCTATACAGCACTAAAAACGAGTACAGGATACACGTGATGAAGGTATGCTTTTTTAAAAAAAAACACTAGAGTAATTTAATCCAACTAGATTAAGCTTATATAGTAAACAGAATTAGATGTGTAGGAATTAAATATGTAGAACAAATGGTGATATTGGCCCCTATAGTGATGATCACCATTTAGTGGTAGGACTTGTCCTTATGAATATGTTATTGGGTGAGCATGGTATGGATTTTGGTGTTTAAAATTATCTGGTTTTGTTTCATTTGTAGTGCTTCTTGTGGTTAAGTCACTTTGCAACTGTTTCTTTTGTACAAAACGACAAATGTAAAAAAAAAAAAAAAAAGAACCCCTATTCTTACTCATTCCCTTCCGCATCAAAGGCCCTACTTTTTAATAGGTGTCTACTAGCAGATCCCTGTTTCATTCCTTGGAACTCCCAAAGGATGCTCACCTGGCCAAACGCAGCCTTCAGAAGCTTTAAAACCTGGCTCTCTAAGGAGATTTTGGAGAATGGTTAGTTGGCCCTCTTTTCTGTCTTCGTTCTGATATGGATTCTTCCCTGTGGTTATATTGGCTGGATAATAGTCTGTCGATTTCATTTTTCTTCTCTCTGCTGATGTGTAATTCTTATTATACTATGTATTTATTTGTTCTTTTTTTACTGTGCTTGCTTTTGAGCTACTTTGAATTGTTTAAGAAAAGTGGGATATACATAACGGAAAATCTCCAAAAACTTCCGCAATACTTAAGTGACCAAAAGATTTGAGTGAACAATTTGCATGATCTATATACATAATTCACATATTATCATTTAAGAATGGAGGCTTACCACTAGCCTCTTAGAAATTGAGGTTAGTATTCTGCAAGTGGGAAGCAAGCTAGGAGTTGTTGCTTACAAGTATTATCAGAAACTGAAAAATAAAGTTTTAAGCAAGAAGAAGAATTCAGCCGAGGTGTTGAGGCATACATTGGTTTGTCAACTAAAATACCCTGAATTTCATCTGCACCTTTACAGCAGCTTGATCAGCAACATAAATAAGCAACGGTTAAAAGATGGAGACAATTATTATCATCGTCTGTTAATGTCAGCAAATCAAACATCTGAAGAAGGCAACTAGGGGGGAAATTCTGTAAAATAAAATAAAAAGTTGGTAACCAGGTACAGAAGGGGAGTGTTAGGTGGAAGAAATCAAAAGCTCTAAAGGCTTGCGTTACCATCTTAAAAGCACATAGAAATAAGTCTATGGAAGGAAGAAAGACACAGATGAGTAACCTGGCACTCATCTGCCTTTCTTGCAAGCAACAGTCAATTAAGCCCCTCCCAAATGGCAACATTAGACTCAGCAGCAGCATACGGCAACACTGCAGGGGGGCTGCAGTTCTGTGCTCTATATGCTTTACATACAAATGCTCTTCATGTTATATTGCCAGCATATCCTGCCACAAAGCAAAGGCAGCGTACAGGTAATAAGGCAGCGGAAACCCTTGGAGAGTTAACATATTGGGTTGGATGGGCCCAATAAAATGCAGCTTTGTATGTTCATTCTGTGCCCTACACAAATGTGACAATGAACAGAGAGCTAGCTACACTGGGTTTTCTGCCAGTTAAGAATACATATAATTACAAGACCGCTAGCCCAGCTAGCTCAGTATTGTCTACACACTGACCGGCAGCAGCTCTCCAGGATTTCAGATGGGACTGTCACCCAGCCCTACCTTGAGATTCTGGGGGTTGAACCAGGCACCTTCTGTGTGCAAAACAGAATTGCTGGGAGCACGCATGAGAAAAGACAGAACTGCTCATGGTGGTGAAATAGGAGTGAGTCTGGAGTAGAAGGGTTTCAATAGGGGTTTGTCACAGCTACAGTAGCACCTTGTTTTGAGTCCGCCTTGTCGAGCGTCCATTTCATCGAACGTCCGCAGCAAACCCAGAAGTATCAGAACGGGTTACTTCCAGGTTTGCTACTCGCGCATGTGCAGAAGCGCTAAATTGTGCTATGTGCAGAAGCACAAACCACTCCGCGTGTGTGCGCAGAGCGGCGCTTTGTTGTGCATCCTTTCGGGGCTCCGGAACGGATCCTGGTCGCAAAACAAGGTACGACTTTATTCTACAAGAGTGGAACATTCTGTTATTAGGCATTCTTTTATCCAACTGGTCCATGTATGAAAAGGGTCACAATTCCAACCACACCAATACCGAGCTTGTTGAAGCTCTTTAGGGAGATTATGATTTGCTATGTATTTCACACTTTTAAAAACATTTAACAATTGATTGTTGCTACCCTTCATAAGCATTCAGGACAGTCTGAACTATAAGTTTTAATGAATGTGCAAATGAAAGAAGGGCCAGAGCACATCTTTTGCATGAGGAAGAAAGTCAGCAAGTGTGATTGAGACTAGGGCAGAGAGAGGGAAGACTCCAGTTGAATGCCCCACTCAGCCACGAAGTTCATTGGGTGACATCGGTCTAGTCAGTGTTTCTTACCCTAACCCACCTCACAGAGTTGCTTTAAGGATAAAATAAGGAAGGAAAAAACATGTACGGTGCCTTGCATACCTTGGAAAATCTTATAAATAAACTGCTGGTTATCTCCGATGAAAGGAATTAGGCGGCATGTGAGAAGAAACAACCTTCTCTGCCAGAGACCCAGAAGAGTCACTGCCAGTTGGAGCAGACACTACGATGCTAGATCATAGGCAAAGAGTGCCTGACCTTGTATTGCACAGCTTCTTATGCATCTAGGATCACTTTGCTGCATGCAAATCCTAACTCCGCCACCTACTTAACAACCCCACTGCAAGTTATCTCCCAGAGCCGCAATTGAAAGTTAAGTTTTTTCCTGGAGCTATTCCCAATAGAAAACCTTCTGGTGTTTTCCTAAATGAATATCTAAACATTTTTTTTCATTTCGTTATATATTGTTTCCCAAAATTGTTTGATATTTAAACAATTCCACCATATATATATATATATCATAGTACCTTTTCCTCACCCCTTTGCCACCAGAATTCCCCACCTTATTTTTCCCTCAGGGTGGATTTGCAGCAGGCAAAAATTCAACAAGGAAAGCCCCCTAGACCCCTCCCCCCCCCAGCTTCACCCACTGGGTTTCCGCCTTATTTGCAGCTGTTCCATTCCAAAGGCCCAGCTTGGGGAGGGAAGGAGAAAGAAAGGTGGCAGCCTTCAGGGCTGGGATGATGGGTGTATTGGGGGGGGGGGAGCTGCAACCCTAGATCAAGTAAAACAATAGAAATACTCAACTAATTGACAATCGCGGCAGTTCTGCACTCCCCCCTAACCAAGTCCTGCACCCACCCTAACAACAATCTGGCTGCGCCCATGGGTGGGATCCACCAATTGCAGAAATGAAGCAAGCGAAGCTTTCTAGTTCCTAAACCACAGGGGGGGGGGTTAGGCTGAAGGTACCGTATTTCATGTTTGGCCCTTCAGCAGGAACCCCTGTAAATTCAGGGGAGCTGCCTTGTAAAAGAAAAAGAAAAAAAAAAAACCCAAATCAAGGCATCACGTCATCTAGCTCAGTATTGCTTACACTGACTGGCAGCAGCTCTCCAGGATGGCTTCTGCATGCAGAGCGGGTTCTCCACCAGTCCAGCCCTACCCCGCCCCGCCCAAGAATAACCCGGCGCCCTTCCGACGAGACCCCCGACGCCCCTTTAAATTAACCCTTTCTTGGCCGCCGGCTTCCCCCGCCTCACGCAGCCGCAGAACCATTTTGGCCCCCCCGCCACCACCACC
Source organism: Podarcis vaucheri (assembly GCF_965113315.1). Classification (NCBI taxonomy): domain Eukaryota; kingdom Metazoa; phylum Chordata; class Lepidosauria; order Squamata; family Lacertidae; genus Podarcis; species Podarcis vaucheri. Next base: position 18,308,034 of record NC_138763.1, on the reverse strand, counting down.
ACACCCCTCAGCTGCCCCCTCGGCCCAGCATTTCGCCCACCCCACCCCTCAAGACCTGCCTCCAACGCGGGAGAGGGGCGAACTAAGCGCCGCAGCGACGCGAGCAGCTCTCCCACCCAACCAGCCGCCTCGAATCCCTCCTATCGCAGGGCGGGAGAGACGCGCCGGACCGGGCCTCGCCGGTCTCCATGGCAACGGGTCAACGCGGCGCGTTCCACTTCGGAAAGCGGGGGGGGGGAGGGCAGTGGCCGCGGCCGGCACTTCGGAAGGTTCTATGCTGCAGAGCGGGGGGGGGGTGGAACAGAGAATGAGCCCGGGCGGGGAGTGGAATGATCCGGTTTTTCATTTCCGAGCCTGCTTTGATTCGCTTTTGGTGCATCCCAATTCTATATTTCGCTTTAAGGCCCCCGCCTAAGGCTGCAAACCAAACTACTCACCACCACAAGATCCCTAGTCTCCATGGTTGCCCAGGGCACTGGAGCCCCCCAGGGGGAGTTGGTCCATTAGGGCAAGGGGCGGCCATTGCCCTGCCATCCTCAGTGTGCCCCCAGTAAGCCCCCACCTGCCTGCAGTGGGTCTTACAATGCCTACCAGCTCCTTCCTGCTTATAGTATTTCCCTTGTAAAACGGGGGAGGGAAGATGGGGACATTGTTCTAGGATTCAGATCAGTACAAAACAATTGTTATTACTGCTATTGAGACACAGGTAGCGCTGCGGCCTAAACCACTGAGCCTCTTGTGCTTGCCGATTGGAAGGAAGCAGTTTGAAAGCATGCCAGTGCAAGTAGACAAATAGGTACCACTGCGACAGAAGGGTAAACGGTGTTTCCGTGCACTCTGGTTTCCGTCACGGTGTCCCGTTGCGCCAAAAGCGAATTAGTCATGTTGGCCACACGACCCAGAAAGCTGTCTGTGGATGAATGCTGGCTCCCTTGGCCTGAAAGCAAAATGAATGCCACAACTCCATAGTCACCTTTGAGTGGACTTAACCGTCCAGGGGTCCTTTACCTTTACCTTTACCTATTACTATTTTGGATTTCATATATGTACCATCTTCCTTCATAAAATAAATTCAAAGTGCCTTACAGAATGAATTTTTGGCTGCGGGAGGATTTCACATGTCAATATATAAAGTTGTTCCTTGTGGCTTATGGTTTATTCTGTGGTTGTAATTAATTAATCTAGTGTGGCAGCATTTGCACTTTGCCTATTGACATCAGGTGGGCACCTTCACTGTACTTTCTTTGGTACCTGCTAAAAACACGCAAGCCTGTTTAGACACATATAATGTTGTTGGCATGCATTTTAATCTGGTTTTCAGCTTATCATTGATTTTAATTACTTTTTGGTATGTTTTAAATAGTTGTTTTCATCTTTTTTTTACTGGTAATTTATTCTTTCTGCAAACTGCTTTGAGGTTTTATTACAATCAAGTGGTATATAATCTTGTGAAATAAATAAAATACAATGCACTTTATGAGCCAGACCTAATTTAGAGTAAGTCCATTGTTCATCTAATTTGCAGCTCGGATGGCCACACATAAACGAGGAATAGGTCACTTTCATTCAACAGCGAAGAAAGAATCTAAGCAGGTGTATCTTGCATGGCAAATTACGTTTGCTGAAATTCCCTCTTCTACAAAGCTATTAAACATGCAGGAACCCTGTCTCTTACTCTATTCACAGCTCAATGCTGTGTTTACTCAGAAGTAAAACTCCCTTGAACTCAATGGGGCTTCCTCCCAGGTAAGTGAGTTGGTATAGGATTGCAGCCTAATTCACTTTGCACATTCTGCTATGCTTGCCTTTCCCCATGAAAGAATATGAAGAGACCTAAGGCATGAGAGGGTCAGCTGTTTATATTTGCTCTCGTGAATGATCCTGGTCTGATCAAAGGTCTCTTCGACTCATTTATTTTGTGTGTCTGGTAATTACTTGCCTGAATGCACGGGGGCAGCTGGATTCTTTTTCATTCACCCAGGGATACGCCAGCCTCTTAACTGTACAGCAGAATAATCAATACAGGCTGCAGGATGAGAATTGCATCCTTGGATAATCTGGAACGAATGCTGAAAGAATCTCTCTCTCTCTAGACAATAGACCTCAACGTGATTCTGCAGCTACATAAAACCCTTAAGAATACTTGAGAAACATGAACTGGAAGTAACATAAATTGGAAATGAAGGTGGCATATATATAGCAGCACTCAGGTTGTGAAATTAAATGTCTCAAAAGCAGATTGCAAACAGCTCTCTGCTAATGTTACACAGAAGATGTGGATCTGATTGCATTCAATATCTTCATTACTGAAGAACAAAAGACTGAAAAATAAAAAGTATATTTTCGGATGCAGGACTCTGCCCTATACTGAGCCAAACTGTTGGTCTATCAAGTTCAGTATTGTCTGCACTGACTGGCAGTGACTCTCCAGGGTTTCAGGCAGGAGACAATCCCAGCTCTTCCACAGAAGCCAGATGTTGAACCTGAGAGTTCTGCATGCAAAGCAGATGCTCTACCTCTGAGCTATGGCGCTTCTTAATATTCTGAATGAACCCCTTGGCACAACCCCTTAGTTGGCATTCTCCACTGCAGCTAAATCTATCATAGAATTGTACAGTTGGAAGGGACCCCGAGGGTCATCTAATCCAATCCTCTGCAATGCAGGAATCTAAACTAAAGCATCCATGACAGATGGCCAGTGCCGGATTACCAAATAGGCAGAGTTGGCACTGGCTTAGGGACCCCGCGGGAAACAGCTCAAAGTAATATTGATTTGATCTTGAAAGAAAATGACAAGCCTTCTTAGTTCAATGTCATCCCACTAGAGCACGTGCAAGAGGGGTGGGGCCCAAGATTTTAACTGCCTAGGGGCCTCTGCAGGGTTTAATCTGACACTGCAGGTGGCCACCAAACCTCTGCTTGAAAACCTCCAACGTAGGAGACTCTACCACCTTCAGAGGGAGTCCACAGTGGCAGACTTTGGGTCTCAAATTTCAGCAGCTCCCTGTTGTTTAGTTGTTCAGTCATGTCCAGCTCTTCATGACCCCATGGACCAGAGCACGTCAAGCACTCCTGTCTTCCACTGCCTCCCGCAGTTTGGTCAAACTCATGTTGGTAGCTTCAAGAACATGGTTCCAACCATCTCATCCTCTGTCATCCCCTTCTCCTTGTGCCCTCAATCTTCCCCAACATCAGGGTCTTTTCCAGGGAGTCTTCTCTTCTCATGAGGTGGCCAAAGTATTGGAGCCTCAGCTTCAGGATCTGTCCTTCCAGTGAGCACCCAGGGCTAATTTCCTTAAAAATGGATGCGTTTGATCTTCTTGCAGTCCATGGGACTCTCAAGAGTCTCCTCCAGCACCATAATTCAAAAGCATCAATTCTTCGGCAATCAGCCTTCTTTATGGTCCAGCTCTCACTTCCATACATCACTACAGTGGTACCTCGGGTTAAGAACTTAATTCGTTCTGGAGGTCCGTTCTTAATCTGAAACTGTTATTAACCTGAGGTACCACTTTAGCTAATGAGGCCCCCCGCTGCCGCCACGCTGCTGCTGCACAATTTATGTTCTCATCCTGAAGCAAAGTTCTTAACCCGAGGTACTGTTTCTGGGTTAGTGGAGTCTGTAACCTGAAGCGTCTGTAACCCGAGGTACCACTGTACTGGGAAAACCATAGCTTTAATTATACAGTACAGACCTTTGTCGGCAAGGTGATGTCTCTGCTTTTTAAGATGCTGTCTAGGTTTGTCATCGCTCTTCTCTCAAGAAGCAGGCATCTTTTAATTTCGTGACTGCTATCATCTGCAGTGATCACGGAGCCCTATTTGTTTGCAACTCCCTATGCAACACCAAAATTCGGTGACCCCGCCTCTCATGCTCCATCCTACATAATTGTTGTGGCATCCCCTGTGGCACCCCTGGGACTCTGCGCCCTAAATCTGCCCCTGGAGTCCATTCCACTTGACAAACAGCTCTTACCGCCAGAAAAAGACATTCCTGGTGATTAGTCCTCAATCTCCTTTCTTGTAACTTGAAGCCATTGGTTGCACACCTTTTCTTTTTATTGCAAGCCACTTTGAGATGTATAAAGGAAAGCAGGGTATATATCCTATTTTTAAAATGATAATAATAAACCCTACCCTTTTGAAACTGGAAACAAAACTCCCACCAGATTTAATGAAACCAGAATGCGGTTCAGATCTTTCTTCATTGCATTTCTCCCTTATGCATCATGCATAATGGCACAAGATAAATGACCTCCACCCACTTGCACACCAGTCCAGGCCGAGTTCCCACACATGGAGCATTCTGCTTATGCAGGGACAGGGACGCACACCTCCCTGATGTGTATCCAGCCTTCCCTTTCCAAGCCTTGCCAGTAGTTGTTCCCAAATTACTTTTGCTTTGAAACAGTGTGCCTTCAGCAAGAGAAAGCAAGACCTGAAATTCAGCTGAAATCCATATGGTGGAGTTGTCCTATAAGTTATCAGCTTCCTACATTTCACAGGTCTTGGTCTGTGTTTGTTTCTAACAATTCGCACACACAAAAGGAGGGGATACAACGCTTCCTCCCCCCACTCCCACCCCAAAAAAGACCATATTAAGCATATTTTTAAGAAAACTCTTTTTAAGACAATCTGTGCAGTGCCAGAAACACCCGCTTTGCCTCCAGTAACGTAAAAAAGGGAGGGTTTGTAAGAATTTGCAGTGTCACACCTACAACCCAAAATTAGCTTCTGGGGAGTGGGATAAGTTAATGAGGCAACCATGAAATCTCAAATGCATTTTTTAGGGTGAGGGGCTGGGCACATTTATGTGTTGAACGCAGTGTGACCGTTTAGTACCCAATCAAACAACAGCGTCCCCAAAAGCTGTCGGTGACATTCTTATGCTTTAAATCAGCGGTTGGCAAAGTTTTTGTGGATTCGGCCGGTTCACGATCCCACAGACGCCGCAGTGGGCAAGCAAACATGCACAAACACTATTTCCAGCTCTCCTTCCAGCGAGGAGGCAGCGTGCGCAGCTTCACATTGGCTGCAGGAGCGTCACAGAAGGCGGTCCTCGCTCTGTTCCGCACTGGTTTAGCGTGGTGCACGGGAGCTGACTGAGCAGGCTGTGGGGGCCCCTGAGCAGGCGGCAGGGGCCCATGGGCCCATTAAACAACCCCATGAGCCGCTTTTGGGCCATGGGCCTTAGCTTGCCAACCCCTGCTTCAAATGCTATGTATGCTTTTGGGTTCACCTCAGTGACCGGTGGGGAAATGCGCCTCAGACTAGGAACATGGGAAGCTGCCTTGCACTGAGTCAGACCCACTGGTCTTTCCAGCTCAGTATTGCCCACCCTGATTGATAGTGGCTCTCCCAAGATTTCAGGCATGGAGTCTCTCCCGGCCCTACAGGAAATGCTATTGGGGAATGAACTGAGGGTCTTTTGCTTGAAGGCAGATGCTGTACCACTGAGCTACAGCCCTTCCCTGAGACTGCACCATTTCACAAACCAGCTACACAGTACACCAAGCACTGGTCAAAACCGGAAGACCATTTTTTAGTGGTTGATTGGCAGTGGGACGCCTCCAGCTAGCAAGGCTACAGCACCCAGGTCATACTTAAGAGATGGGCTGTGATGCGTGTGCTCTGAGGACTCCCTTCTGTTGTGGAAATGAAACCAGCAGCAGTTAATCAGCAACAAAGCCAGGAACAGCTGCTAAACCTGTTGCCTGGAATCCAATCTTTATGAGTGAATTGAAGACCAAAAAAACCAGAAGTTCAGAAACAGTGCAAAAAGCAGAGCCACTTTTTAAAAGGGGACAGTGGGAACCTTGGTGTGGGAGAATTCAAAGTGTCTTAGTGCCTAAAACACAAACGGGGAAGTAACCAAAAGGAATACAAAACATGAATATGCTCATAATAATATCATCATCATCATCATCATCATCATTTATTATTTATACCCTGCCCATCTGGCTGGGCTTCCCCAGCCACTCTGGGCGGCTTCCAACAAAATATTAAAATACAGTTATGCATCAGACATTAAAAGCTTCCCTAAACAGGGCTGCCTTCAGATGTCTTCTAAAAGTCTGGTAGTTGTTGTTCTCTTTGACATCTGGTGGGAGGGCGTTCCACAGGGCGGGTGCAACTACCGAGAAGGCCCTCTGCCTGGTTCCCTGTAACTTGACTTCTCGCAGTGAGGGAACCGCCAGAAGGCCCTCAGCGCTGGACCTCAGTGTCCGGGTAGAACGATGGGGGTGGAGACGCTCCTTCATGCATGAAAGTGGGAGGGTAACATTATGTTCTGTACGTCACAAGCTGCTTAGTGGGGTGAGTACACCTTTGGGAGATCTGTGAACCGTACTGTGTACTGGTTTCTCAGATGCTAACATATTTGGAAATACTGGAAGCTCTTTTAATGCACTAACCATGAGTGTTTTCTCCAGATTGTCCCTCTCTGTGATGCTTCAAGTGTCTTTAGGGTACTGTTCCATCTCTCCCACACTGTGGTCCTATTCAACTGCAGGATAGTTTGCAACAGAGGACAAAGTGCTCATAACCAATGTCCGCTATCAACCAGGACTCAGCAACATTGGCAAAGAAAAAGCGCTTTATATACACTGTTTACGCATTCTAACATTGTGACACCAGATGGCGCCTAGGAGCTCCATTTTGGCCAACCTGATTTCTCATACAAAGTTTGCAACATGTTTAACTGAAACACTTGTCTAGATCCAACCACAGTGTTAATAATAATAATAATAATAATAAATTTTATTTATATCCCGCCCTCCCCAGCCAAAGCCGGGCTCAGGGCGGCTAACAACAATCAAATAATCAGTCAAATAATCACACAATCTAAAAATATTTCATTATAAAATTAATTAAATTAATTTGTTGCAATTGGCGTCCGGAATGATATGTTTTTCGCCATTTTGAAAAATGGGGGGGGGAGACCTTTTAAAAATGTTTCCCATAATAAGGGGCGTTCTCAATATGGCAAATGTTCAGGATATGTCCACCACCATTTTCAAATCCCCTGAGAAGTATATGTGGTATCACTGAGCATGCAGTGTGCCCATGCCACATATGAAAATATAAGCTTGATTTCCCTCACAATATAAAAGACATGACAGTGAAGGCAGGAGGTGGGAATTTAAATATGAAGTCAGCTAAAAAGCAATATGGTGCCACCCCAAAAAAGGATGAGCAGCCATCAACGTTTTCTACCCAACTGAAAAGGAGACATATTTGACCATCAATTCAAATACTGACTCTGGTTTGCAAATAAAAGCTTGTTTATGTGCACAATCAAATAACAGGAGAAAAAAATGAATGATTGTTATTTGGGGAAATGAATTGGGGGGGAGGAGCCATAACTGTTAAGGTGCTATAAGTGGGCTTTAATAAACTACAGTTCCCTGCTTTAAATATGCATTAAAGGTACTTTAAATGTGCATTGAATGTACTTTAAATGTATGATGTGAAAGCAACTGACAAATCCAGAAGAGTAAAACTGTGGAGCAGAAAAACCCTGGGCTGGCATCTTTTCTGAGATGGTACAAACTTGTTTCTATAATCATTATTACCTCCTGTGCCAAAACAACTATTTCTGGCTTGCTGGAATCAATAACCTAAAGAATGCACCCAGTTTCCCAACCTGCCTCCTAGCATTCGCAGTGATCACCCAAGGCCCTTCATTTTCCCAGCTAATTCATTACATGTCGTTTCTATAAATACAATCTCAGCAATGAAACGGATCGGATATTACAGTAGCAGGGAGAAGAGGATCCGCAAATATTATTCTGCAGCAGTTATTTCCTTGGTTTTAGACAGCTACCAAAATAACTGAGTGGTGCTGGCAGACAGCAATCTGGAAAAAAATATATGTTTGAGTGTGGGAGGAAGTCAAACGTTAAGAACTCCTCCAGAAATGAATAGTTAAGCCCCCAAAGCCTGCCAACCCCCAGGGCCTGGTTCACACAACCATTTAATACCACTCGCAGTCAGCATGAATTGTCTTTCTAAATCAGGAACAGGGAACACGAGGAACTCCTGATGTTGTTGAACTCCAATTCCTGTCAGATTACATAAACTGGAAATCAAGGGGCACCAACATGGTGCCTATAGGTGCCAGCATGCCCACCAGTTTTTTATTTGTTTGTTTATTTCATTTATATGCCACATTTTTTCTTCCGAGGAGCTCAGGGTAGTGTACATGGTTCTCCCCCCCCCCCCATTTCATCCTCACCCAGTGAGGTTCATGGCTGAGTGGGGAGTTGAACCCTGGTTTCCAAAATCCTTGTCCAACACTCTAACCGTTATGCCACACTAGCTCTCCTATGGTTCCTGCAAAACAACAACAACAACAACAAAAATGCCTCCCCACATACATTGGATACCACCGCTTAAACTTACTCACGTTTCACTGGATACCACGACTGAACACCTCTCACCGATCTGTTACATACCCTCAACATTTCTCTGATGAAAAGACAGTGGACACTCAGGTTGTGAACGTGATCCATGTGGGAAGCACATTCTCAACCCGCAGAGCTGCATGTGCACATGCGCTGGTTGCGATTCGATGCTTCTGCGCATGCGCAAAGCGCAATTTAGCGCTTCTGTGCATGCGTGACTACTGAAACCCGGAAGTAACCCGTTCCAGTACTTCCGGGTTTCGGCGTATCCGTAACCCAAAAAAACGCAACCTGAAGCGTCTCTAACACGAGGTGTGACTGTAGAGACGTCCCCTCTGACATTTCTCCAATGAAAACAGGGACATCCAGTGCTATTTCTCTAGAAAAAGAGTTGCCAGAGCTCACCATGGACGCCTCTCTTGTTCTCTTATAATAGTAATTGTGCCCACTTGAGAGGTGCTGGAACTGAGTTCCGTCAAGTTCCAGTTGATAACAAGGCCTCAGGATGTCTTATTCCATACCCTCCAACATTTTTCCAATGAAAATAATGACATCCTATGGAAAAGCGGGACATTCTGGGATTAGATCAGAAACAGGGACGGCTTCTGTAAATCCAGGACTGTCCATGGAAACGGGGAACTCAGAGGGTCTGCTGTTATAAACAGCGGAGAGGGGCAAATAGCTTCTCTCTGTAAGTGTGGCAGTGATTGAAGTAGATCTCACCACCACCACCACCACCAAGTTGCATGGTGGCATAGCTGCACCATGGTCCTCGTTTTCTTCTCTTTTAGATGTGGCAGCCATTTTGTGTTATGATACACTCCCCTCCCATAGCACCTATGTGTTGCCATGTCCGCGCAGCAGCTGCTTTGTCTTATGCCGTGCCCCCTGCCCAAAAACAGACATAGCTGTCAACTTTCAGATTTGAAAATAAGGGATCAGCACCCTTGAAAATAAGGGATCAGCAGCCTCACCTGTCCTGGGGACAGTCTACGGGATATCTAACAATCCGGGATAGCAGTGGGAAGCAGCGGGAAACGGCACTGGAATAAGGGAATTTCCCACACAAAAGGGAAGGTTGACAGCTATGAAAACAGACCCTTTGTGACTGGTGCTTCCTCAAAATTCCAAATGTGTTCCCTGGTCCCCAAAAAGCTGAAAACCCCTATGTGTAGTTTAATAATGTCCAGAGGGCCCCAGGTTCCCCATAATTCTTCCAAATGGAACTGTGCTCACATATTCAACCATCATGCTAAATGGCCCTTTCCCTTTCTTGTATTAAGGCAGTTCAAACACGGCGTAATTTTCTTCAACTCTCCTTGAAGCTCCCTGCTTGATAGTTACCTGAATATGGCATGTTGTAATATTTATTTTCTACCTAGCTTGTACTTTGGGAAGCTCCCGCTGGGAGGTTTTTTTCAGTCCATGTAGCTGCAGGACTTGGGAGTTTGCGGAGCTCTGTTTAGCCATGTATATACATTTACATTCCCTGGTGCAGAGCACAATAATTTCATTTCCAGGGGCCAGTCTTCTTGTAAGAAGCGGACAGTGATATTTGGTTTAGAAAAGCTTTATTAACATTGAAAATAAACAAACAACAAAGCAACAACAATGCGTCACCACAAGGGTAAAGTGCAATCTAAAAAGAATACAGTCCCACATCTATTTGAATTGTAGAATAAAATAGAGAATGCATCTGAACTCTGTCTGAACTGACTTATTACAGAAGAATGTATTACAACCAACAGTCTAACAAATGTATAGAATGGTGGAGTTTATTTGTGATGTTTTGGAATGGCAAAATTCAGGATACGTATACTACTACAGACTGGTAACTACTTTTGCTTTATTGTAATGGACATAATTTTATTGCTTGTCTTTTTGTGGTATTTTATCATTTTACCCTCCATATTTATTTAGTTCATTTAACCCAGTGCTTTTTTTCTTGGGGGGCGGGCACAGGGGTATGCATACCCCTAAACATTTTGTGAACCTTTGTACTTTTGTCCATTTGCTGTATTTATTTTTCCCAATTTGAACTAGAAAATGGTGGTTTTCTTGAGTCAAAATGAGAGTACCCCTAAACATTTTTTAAGGGGAAAAAAACACTGGTTTAACCAATTTATTAACCGCTTCCTAGCATGAAGCCACTGGAGCAGTATTCAAGACAAAAGTGGAATAAACACCAAAAAGACCTCCAAAAAGACCTAAAAGCTATTAAATGGTTTGTATGTTTCTATGGATGTACAATTAGCATTCCATAAATAGGGTCATAAAGGAAAGTCTTCCGAAACAAAAATGTCTCCGGTGGGCACCAAAACATCATGGCACTGGGGCAGCAGGTACAGTGGTACCTCGGGTTACAAACACTTCGGGTTACAAACTACACTAACCCGGAAGTAGTACCTTGGGTTGAGAACTTTGCCCCAGGATGAGAACGGAAATCACACGGCAGTGGCATGGCGGCAGCGGGAGGCCCCATTAGTGAAAGCACACCTCAGGTTAATAACGGTTTCGGGTTAAGAACGGACCTCCGGAACAAATTAAGTTCGTAACCCGAGGTACCACTGTATTAAGAAGCATTGCTGCAGAACACAGTCATCATGATGACTAGTAGCCATTGACGGCTTTATCCTCCATGAATTTGCCTCAACCTCTTTGAAAGCCATCTAGAATGGTGGCCCCCGCTACTTCCTGTTGGAGAAAGTTCTGCAGTCAAACTATGTGTTGTATGAAGAAGACAAGGCAGCACTTGGGAGAGGATCTTTTACTGCTTCCAAATATGCTTTTAGGGATTTTCTGCTCAGCTTCTATTTGAAAACAAACTAAAAAACAACAACAAAACCACACATACACATTGGAACTGGCAAGATGGCTGTATCCCGAAGCAAGCCTGTTTTTCCCTCCAATAAGTCTATCCCCAAAGACAGAGAGATTCCCTGCACAGACCTAGTTATGTGGTGACAGCTATGTGCTTCCCAGCAGCCAATTTCTGTCTAGTTTATCATTACCATGGATTATATTTTGTAATAACATTGAGGCTTATCGAACAGAATCACCAAACAGAATGAGATTGCCTGTTGGTAAATTGGGGAAAGGGGCCGTCAACACACAAAAGACAGTATTTTTACAGCAGGAAAAGAAATATGACCAAGATTAGCTGCGGCTTCCTGTGAATTTCCCTTGTTCTCTTGGCAAGGATTAAAAAGACCCACCAAGAAAGCTCATTTTAAGGCATTCCCATCTGAGCCATGTGTGTGTGTGTGTGTGTGTGTTTTATCCCTGCTTAGAAGCAAAGACATTATGTTTCTTCACACCTAATTGTAATCGTATCCATTAATTACGAATAAGTCTTCAAATTATCCGGTGTCTTTAGATGAGATGGGATGAAAAGATTTAAGGCAACGGAAGGGAGGGGTGTGAGGAGAGGAAGGAAGCACACACCTGAGAAGTTCTCTACAACACTGAATGTAATGGAGGACACAGATTTGATATTTTTTTCCCCCACAGCAGGAGCAATGGTTCATTTGCCAGAGGAGTATTGGCCAGTGCTGAAAGCTTGCAGAGGTTAAAGGACCTGTTGTTAAGACGCTGGCTGCATTCACATGGCAGCTTATTCCATTTCCTCAATGTTCCCTTAACTGTTAATTTCCACATTATATCTGAACTTCTACATGATATAAAAGCCACTTCTGGAAAACTAATGGACTGTGGTGCAAGTTTAATGCTAATTTCTGTGTCATTGCCAGGGGGGAAAAATCCACCCAAAACCAGTTTAACCCAGATAATCACCAGAGAAAAGTGATGAAATTTGGGGTAATATACCAGCATAGAGGTCCATATAGTAAAAGCCATGGTTTTCCCAGTAGTGATGTATGGAAGTGAGAGCTGGACCATAAAGAAGGCTGATCGCCAAAGAATTGATGCTTTTGAATTGTGGTGCTGGAGGAGACTCTTGAGAGTCCCATGGACTGCAAGAAGATCAAACCTATCCATTCTTAAGGAAATCAGCCCTGAGTGCTCACTGGAAGTATAGATCCTGAAGCTGAGGCTCCAGTACTTTGGCCACCTCATGAGAAGAGAAGACTCCCTGGAAAAGACCCTGATGTTGGGAAAGATTGAGGGCACAAGGAGAAGGGGATGACAGAGGACGAGATGGTTGGACACTGTTCTCGAAGCTACAAACATGAGTCTGACCAAACTGCGGGAGGCACTGGAAGACAGGAGTGCCTGGCGTGCTTTGGTCCATGGGGTCACGAAGAGTCGGACATGACTAAACGACTAAACAACAACAACAACAACCAGCATAGAGTTCTGCACTGTTATCATGGAAAGACACACACACATGTCGAAAGGGTGGGAGAGTAATGACATTGTCCAGTGACATTTGTTGTTGCATCGCATCACGCCCCCTAGTGTGAATGAAATGTAGCCTGTCATACCGATCTATCGGTCAAAAAGCCACAGTTCCATAATGCAACAGGTACTGCGGTGTGAAAAGAACGTTAGACTATGGGACAGAAACACTAGCATTATAATATGGAAAAATAGCACCATATTCCTCATGTCTGAATGCACTTGTTGTGTGTTTGCCCACCTCTGACATCATAAAAAATATCAAATTATGAATGATGTAATGTCTGGTAATGCAAAATAACTTTGCATAACTCTTGGAGAGCTCTGGAATGGGAGCCTGATCAACCCGATAGAAACCTTTTTTTAAAAAAATGTATTTACTTCAACATGCTGCTAAATGATACAGACTCTGAGATGAGGACAGCAGCATGAAGCTCAACCTGGATAAGATGAGGATATAACTCATCGAGGGTATCGTTTTGGCAAAATAAAGATCAGCACTCAGAGAATGAGTTCCGTGTTTGTTTGTGTGTGTGTGTGTGTGTGTGTGTGTGTGTGTGTGTGTGTGTTTGTGTGTGTCCTTTTTGGCCTATAAAAGAAGCTATTGGAAACATTATGTGAAAATGATTGATAGTGAGGAAGACACAGAAGGACCTGTGTTAATTTATCCTCTGTTCCCAGAAGGAGTCCCATAGCCTTCACTCTGGGTGCTGTTGGACCATAGCTCCCATCATTCCTGACCATTGGCCATGTTGGCTGGGTCTGATGGAGAGCCACAAATTCCCCAGTCATAGCCCAAGAGGCATTTCCTTCCAAGTTATCTCTCCTTTTTTGGAAACAGAAGCTTGTCAACAATCACAGGTTAAATGTCCCTTATTCTAGAGCTTCTTTTTGTTATGGAGTGTCGTTCTCTGAGCACGAAGCCAACACTGGCTTTTCAGTATCAGGAAAGACACCTTGAATTGGCTTACATGGGAGGAACGAAACAGCAAGCAAATGTCCTCATGTGGTCCTGCAATGCTTTGCAGATGAGCTGTTGCCTGCCTTTTGCACATCAGCTGGGGATTTCTCAGGACACACATGGCTTTGACTTTGAATGGGGTTTTTTTTAGGCTGCTACATTTGGCAATTGGGGCCAAGGTTATGGATATAATCGCTGCAGTCGGCTGTTAGTCAGTGCTCTGTAAGATGGCATCTGTGCAACACAGTCGCATTATGATACTATATATCTGACTACAGAGAGAAAGAGAGAGAGAGATGGTTAATCCTAAACATACAATATGATAATGCAAAGATAATCTTATTCAGAAATAAGGAAAGCTACTGTCCCTCAGACCTTGTGGGGGGCTGGACTATATTTTGAAGGGGGGAATGAACAAATTCCTATGCCCCACAAATAACCCAGAGATGCATTTTAAATAAAAGGACACATTCTGCTCATGTAAGGCGATTGGGCTGGATCTGGCCCCCTGACCTTAGTTTGCCTACCTGTGTTCACAATGCTCTAGACAACTGATTTAGTAAGCTGAGTAGAGAACCTATGTTGACCAGTGGAACTTGCAAGAAAATGTTGCAATATATTCTCACCTCCTAACAGGGCTGTTCAGGGTCTCAATCTGCCGGCCGTGTACTTATCCGGCAAGTAGGACCTCCTGAATTTCCTGTTTTTTTCTTTTCCAATTGGCACTTGACATTCCATGGTTACTGAACATATTTCCTCCTTGGGCTGTTTTTTTTTTGGGGGGGAGGTGGGGACAAGTTTGTCGCTGAGCTTTAAATAACTTTTAGTACTCCTCCAAATTTTAGGCGTCCCCTTGGCATTGGCATTCTGCAGCTTCTGCCTGTTGAGGAAAAAGCGCCTTCTCCTCCTTTACTGTTGCCGCTGGAAACCAATTACTCCATCACTGTGTCCAGATGCAAGCAGAAGCTGCATATCCATTCTGGATACAGTGGTACCTCGGGGTTAAGAACTTAATTCGTTCCGGAGGTCCGTTCTTAACCTGAAACTGTTCTTAAGCTGAAGCACCACTTTAGCTAATGGGGCCTCCCGCTGCTGCCACGCCACTGCAGCATGATTTCTGTTCTGAAGCAAAGTTCTTAACCCGAGGTAATATTTCTGGGTTAGCGGAGTCTGTAACCTGGAGCATCTGTAACCTGAAGCAGCTTCAACCCGAGGTACCACTGTACAGTCTTTCTGTTTTTCCTGTGTTCGTCTGCTTCTCTTGATCCCCCATTTTCTGAAGCGTTGGGGTGTTCCTGGGCACCCCGCTCCTGCCCATGCCCATGCCTCACTGTAATAACTGGAAGAAGAGAAACTACCAGATCATACTTCTTTTGAATATATATATATATATATATGCAGCACAGCCATCTTCTCAGAAAAACTCTTCACAAGCTCAAGAGGTCAAGACACGAAAGCTTTAGCAACTAATCTACACTTAATGACCCACCCAGTGATATTCAGAATATCACTCATGAAATCACCCAAGATATCCCTCAAGTAATTAAGGAACAAAAGAAGAAAAGGCACACTAATCTAGGAACTTCCTCTCTGCCCAGAACGTTGGAGGCTATACACCACACCCCTCAACAGTATTTATAGGAACTCAAACACCAGACTCTGCTCTGTTCCAGTAACAAGAAGCCGAAAGCACCAGCCTGAAGATGACGAGTGAGACCTCGTCGAAACGTCGCACAGACACCCTGACTCTTACACGGGAAGACACCCGAAGACACCAAAACCTGCATTCCTGTACCCGTGAAAATCTACGAAAGGCCTTTTCCTCTCAGACGGTGCTCGGCGGCTGCGGAGGACAAGAGCGGGAACGCGGCGGGCGGAGCGCGGACACGTAACAAGAAGCCGAAAGCACCAGCCTGAAGATGACGAGTGAGACCTCGTCGAAACGTCGCACAGACACCCCGACTCTTACACGGGAAGACACCCGAAGACACCAAAACCTGCATATATATATATATATATATATATATATATATATATATATATATTGCTCTATGTTACAGGAGTTTTTGTGCTAACAGAAGATATCCAGAGAACAAGGGCAGATTTCCTACAGAACATCCTACCCAAACTTCAGAAGGCTGGTCTGAACTTTAGACCTTTACACATTCAGCTGCCATGATTAATGAGTGCAAGGAAGTACATTCCAATTTTGCGGGGGGCTAAAATAGCTTCCGAGAGCCTGGTGAAAACCTGGATCAGCACATTTCTGCCTCTGTACCGACTCATCTGTTAAGTACTAGGCAGACTGTGATGAATTTATCTTTGCCAGTGTGAAAAACCCTGTCCCGGCTATTAAAATGTAAGCAGAATTGCAAAGGCTCCAAACAACTAGATTCTGACTGCTCTGAGGAGCAAAGATATCACAGAATCAAAGAGAGGGAGGTGGTCTTGTAGCCCAGGATAGTCCAGCATCTGCAACTGATACTCTTTAAAGGGGGTAGAGGCACCCCAAAGCCTCCCTCTGCTTATTAGTAGGGCGATCGCTGCAAGCAGGAGCAGGTAAAAAACAAGTGAATTAAAGCAAATGAGGAACATCAACAATGAAATCCCCCACCTTGCCTTAGCAGGTTGAAGGCCTGTCTAAACAGGAAGGTCTTTACTTGCTGGCACAGGGAGCTAGGAAAGTCTCCCTGGGAAGGTCCCAAAGTCTGGATGTAGCCACCGAGAAGACCCTGAGCAGGAAATTCCTTCCTTCCCTGACAAGTCTCTTTGGAGAATGGATTTTGCTGCTCACGTTCCAAGTATTCATCCCAGGTGATGACTCCCTCTCTGCCATTTGTTCATGTCTTTTCATGCTCCCACAAACTTCAGTGGTCTTCCCAATCCATTCCCCATTCGTATTATTATTATTATTATTATTATTATTATTATTCCCCACCCACATGGCTGGGTTTCTCCAGTTGCCAATGAAGATAGGACATTTTGACATGTAAGGGTTAAATTGCTCTTTTTTCCTCCTACATCTTCTCCCTACCACCGCCACCGCCTAAAATCAAAGCAGAGCATGACCTAGGGCCACAGACAGGGAGCCAAGAAGAATATCATGGCAAGAGGAAGAACGACTTGACCCCATTGGTTGGCAGCTGCTCCCATGCTTTGCTTTTCTCTTCCCTCCTCCCTCCCACCCAATGCTTACTAGAACAAAACACCTCTGAGCAGTTCAAAATAAACAGCCTGAAAAAGCTATTAAAAACACTGATAAAAACAAACTACACACACACACACACACACACACACACATATATATACCATTTTTTAAAACTAAGTGTCAAGATTATGTGTTAATCCTCTAAACAATGGCAACACATGTAATGTATTATGTTTCTGAGATTGTGAACCTGTAAAGCAGGGATTGTCTTGTCTTTTAATATACGTGGAGCATTTGGGAAAACAGGCCCTGGCTAGCCCCTTCGACAAGCAGGTTTCTAAGCACTTTTACCAGAAGATGAAGAGTTTGGATTTGATATCCCACTTTATCACTACCCGACGGAGTCTCAAAGCGGCTAACATTCTCCTTGCTCTTCCTCCCCCACGACAAACACTCTGTGAGGTGAGTGAGGCTGAGAGACTCCAGAGAAGTGTGAGTAGCCCAAGGTCACCCAGCAGCTGCATGTGGAGGAGCGGAGACGCAAACCCGGTTCCCCAGATTACGAGTCTACCGCTCTTAACCACTACACCACACTGGCTCTCACAGGTTTCCCAGTTGCACTTACAAGTCTTCCTCAGAAGCTCTGCAGGCAACGTTCAAGGGTGTGGGTTCAATGCAGTCAGCATTGTATTTCTCCATGGTTAGCTTTTAAGAATGGCTGGCGAGGGATTTGGACTCTATGGCCACATCCACGCCATGTAGGTTGGCATCTGTCTGTCTCGAAAGGCAATGAAGTGTGCCTTTGGGGGCAAGGCCAAGCCATTAGAGAGGCTTGGCACCTACTGTGGGCTGCAGACCAATAATTTGTAACTGCTGCCTCCTGTGTTGTTTTTAGCGCCAAAGTGACATCTTTGGGGTGCCATCCAACACTGCTAGGGACTCCACTCCAGATTTGTGTAGGGTTTACTCCTTAGCCTTTTCTTCTCCAGAATATGTCCTGCAAGGCAACGGGTAACCATACATTGAAAGCACCATTATACCACTTTAACGACCATGGCTTCGCTCAAAAAATCCTGGCAACTCACACAGTGGTTGAACAATGAACCCCACTTCCCAGGGAACTCTGGGAATTGGGGCTCTATGAGGGCAACTGGGGTCTCCTAATAACTCTCACCACCCTTAATAAATGACAGTTCCCAAGATTCTTTGGTGGACACCATGACTGTTAAAGTGGCACAACAGTCCTTTAAATGTATGGTACAGTGGTACCTCAGGTTACAGACGCTTCTGGTTACAGACTCCACAGGTTACAGATGCTTCAGGTTACAGACCCAGAAATAGTACCTCGGGTTAAGAACTTTGCTTCAGGATGAGAACAGAAATCGTGCGGCGGCAGCGTGAGGCCCCATTAGCTAAAGTGGTGCTTCAGGTTAAGAATGGTTTCAAGTTAAGAACGGACCTCCAGAACGAATTAAGTTCTTAATCCGAGGTACCACTGTACAGTTGTGGCTTATAGTTCCCAAACTTTCATTTCATACCCTCCAACATTTCTCCAATGAAAATAGGGATGTCCTATTTCATAATATTATTTTTTACTATTTATACCTCGCCCATCTGACTGGGTTGCCCCAGCCACTTTGGGTGGCTTCCAACACATATAAAAACATAATAAAACATTAAACATTTTAAAACCTGCCTATACAGGGCTACCTCCAGATGGCTTGGGGGGGGTCAGATAACTCCATACACTCCAACATTTCTCCAATAAAAATAGCGACATCCTAAGGAAAAGCGGGACATTCCAGGATCAAATCCGTTTCCTATCTGTTATATCATAGCCATGGACAGACCCAGTCAGCATAAGGCCTGAGTATCTTTGAATAAAGAGAATATACTATAAATAAATTTCCCTCATTAGCATCCTCCAGCGAATGAAGCTTTCCATGATTAAACGTTAATATATAAAGAAGTGTTAATGGACATTGCTAGCAGCTGCTGCTGCTGATTCAGTGCAACAGATATCAGAGAAACGTCTCTGGTTCCCCAAGAATTTTGGATTTTATGTATACATAAAATCATTACGGAAGAGCACAGAACTGCAGACGGTGCACTGTTGCTAGAATCACATTGCCCACGTTATTGCTGCTGATGACTGTTTAGCAGATTATCTTGGGGGAAAATGCTGATAGTCACAACTTGGCTGCCTGCTCAGAAAGTTTAGATACTGCCATGCCATGCCAGAATGAAAGAGGCTGTGTAGCACAGCACAGCGTTTTAAGAAGTCAGACCCAAAGAAGAAACAGGTCATATCTGCCTGGACTTGTGATGACCTGTGCTCTCTGGAGAGCGATTTGTACACAGCTTGGGATCATGCCTGCTTCAAACTTGGCTGTGTTAACAAATGGCCAGCTATAAGGGGAAACATACTTTAAAAACAGGATAGCGTCTTATGCAGAATACAGACCCTGCTGCTTCATCGTGCATTAGTTGAGCATGTGTGCAGCCCTTTAAAAAAAAATCACTGAGACTAGTATAATAAAATGTGTAAATGATGCAGCAACGCAATGATCAGTCAGATCAATTAAATCTTATTTATTAGACACCACCGTATTTCAGTGCGTATTTCACCGTATTTCAACCGCTTGCCAGAGAAAGCACCAAATCACCCAGTTGCAGAGTTATGAGGCTGAGAGAAAAGGGGATAGGTGAGAGAGTGGCAGGTAGTCGGGTAGAATCTTTTGCTTTTAGGCCCAGCGCCAACACCTGGTATGGCAGGGGAAATGCTAGGACCCACAGGCTAACAGCAACATCTCCTTTAAAGAAATAAAATAAACTTGTTTAGGGACTGAGAAGTAGTGAGAAGCACCTGGCTGTCTGCATTACTCTACCTCTGGGATCCAGGAGCTTCCTGGGGAAAGAAAGATGGCGGTTGCTACAGGTACTTTACCTGCTGCTTCCTTTCTTAGTACAGGTGTGAGCAACGCCGCTTGCCCCAAATGCAACATCTGCCAGTGTGGCAGTGGATGTGCTGGACTGTCGTCTTGCCTCTGTAGTGGACTGGACAAGAGCCACAAGCTGAGGCTTGATCCAGATAAGACTATGAGTTAGGTGGTTCCCTAGACCACATGGATGTCAGGTTGCCTGCTCTTGATGGGGTTACTCTCTCTGAAGGAGCAGGTATGCAGCTTAGAGGATCCATGGCTGTCGCTTAAGGCAGTGTTTCCCAACCTTTTTTGGGCAAAGGCACACTTGTTTCATGAAAAAAATCTCGAGGCACACCACGTTACAGCCCCGTGACGTCAGCGCGCAGCGTCACGCCGGGAGGGACGCACGAAGGAGGGGGGGAGGGCGAGTGGAGGCAGCGGCGAGCCCCGTTCCTCCCCATCCGCCCCTTTCCGTGCAAGGAGCGCGAACAGGTGTGAGAAGGGGGTCAAACCTGCGGGCCGGCGCCGGGGAACCTCCAAGCTTTGGGGGTGGGGGGGAGGAGGCCGCAAAGCAAGGCAGGAAGGAGAGCGCGGCTTGGCTGGGCGAGCTTTGGCAGGGGCAGGGAATGAGAGCCGTGAGGCGGGCGCTGCGGACAGAGGCGCTGCCCGCCGAGCTCGCAGGCAGCCAGGCAGGCAGACGGCAAGAGCCCCGCGCTGGGCGGCCTCTCCTCGCCGCCCGACTTGCCCGCCTCCCTCCGGGGACGGCGCCCCAATCGAAAATTTGACTTTTTTTAAAAAAAAATCTTTCGAATTTTTTAATTTTTCCCACGGCACACCAGGCAACATCTCGCGGCACACTAGTGTGCCGCGGAACTGGTTGAAAAACACTGGCTTAAGGCTCAGGCGGTATTGGTGGAGCAGAATGTCTTCCATCAACTTGGGCAGGTGGCCCAACTGGACAGATATAGCCTTCTGTTGTCTGTGCTCTGCTAACCTCCAGGTATAAAAAATCAAATCATGATGTTCATCCAAGCCCCATCACCCAACCTTTTGTAATCTTACTTTGGCAAGATAAACCATGGTATTGCTAGGCAGGCCTGAGTGTCAATTATTTTCCAGGGCTTCTTCAAACATGGTCCCAGCCCAAGAAAGCTGAAGGAAAATAGACCCTGAAGTTATCAAAGACAGCGAAAAGAAACGTTTTGTAGCATGGATTCAAAATCCACATATACTTTGTTTTCTTGTTTTTTTAAAAAAATGCAGAAATAGTAACAGTATATTCTTTTTCAAAATCTCCTTTTTGTTTATCTCGTCATTGCCAATGGATTGAAGGATTTTGTTTTTATTTCTTACCCGTTTGCTAGCAAAGCCGAGCAGCACGTAGGCTGAAGCAATAACTGTCAAGGTGCAATCAAAACGGGAAAGCTTGCCATTTGAAAATTTCCATGAGAACTTAGAAATGCATGAGAATTGTTTTTCTCTTTTTCCTTTTATGGTTTAGATCAGAAACAATACGTTCTCTTGTATATAGCTGCTTCTTGAAGTGCACATTCCTTTCAAATATCCACTTTACGAATCTTCTATAATTACCTGGAGTACTTGAGAGCATCCAAAGTACATAAAATAATTTACAGAGAAGCTAGAGACGAACAGTACATGCAGAAATGGTTTATTCAACCTTGCTATATGAGGTGCAGAGAGACTATTCAGCAGGGAACAGCATTAAAAGAAACCACACTTCCATCTCCCCCTCAAAGCACATGTGACCTTAGTGTGATTTTTATTACTTTTTAAAGGGAGTCTCTGTCTCTTCTCTTTTGCGACTGCGTGTCAGGATTGGCCAGCTTCCCCATAAATACAATGGACCCTGAGTGGAAGGCAGAGAAAAAGTTATTCAGATGGGAACTTCCAAACAATTGCAATAATTTCATTTTCATTATGTTTATCTGGACATTTCTAACCTGACCTTCAAGCACATAGGTAGACAAACTAAGGCCCAGGGGCTGGATCCAGACCAATCACCTTCTAAATCCGGCCCATGGACACTCAGTGTGTTTTTACATGAGTAGAATGTGTCCTTTTACAGCCATACCTTGAGTTACTGATGCTTCAGGTTGCGTTTTTTCAGATTACGGACTTGCCAAAACCCGGAACTACCAGAATGGGTTACTTCCGGGCTTCGGGGGTCGCGCATGCGCAGAAGTGCTAAATCGCGCTTTGTGCATGCACAGACGCACTGCTGCAGGTTGCGAACGTGCATCCCGCACGGATCACATTCGCACCCTGAGCATCCACTGTATTTAAAATGCATCTCTGGGTTATTTGTGGGGCATAGGAATTTGTTCATTTTTTTTTTCAAAATATAGTCAGGTCCCCCACAAGGTCTGAGGGACAGTGGACCTGCCCCCTGCTGAAAAAGCTTGCTGACCTCTGTTCTAGTGCCTATGTGGGCACTACACAAAACCACTTGTAACAAATAAAAATCACAGCATCTCACAATCAGTCATGAGTACTTATGCTGCACTTTTCTCAATGGCTCCAAGCCATAGCTGTCAACTGTCCCTTTTTTTTAATATTTATTAAGATTTTACACAAAACATACAAAACAAATTTTTTTTTTAAAAAAAAGTTAAGAATGATTAAACCAACTATTACACATACAAAAAAGAAAAAAGAACAAGAGCTAATAAGAAAGTTACCAAAAAAGAAACCTAAAAAACCGGTAGTTAAAAAAATAAAAAATAAGAGAAAAAAGAAAGAAAAATATCTTAAAAAGAAATAATCCATTTTTCAATATCTTTAAGTTCATTTGCTTATATCCTTGACCTCCTCACACCTCCCCTTTTGTATTCCCGTTTACAAAGTCCTTTCAGCAAATCCTTACCCTCTTTCATTTATCTTTACTCTATAATCTTAACCTATTATAACTATATATTTTCATCCAAATAACTATCTATATTTACATATTCTTATTAGCCTTAATACCAAAACCACTTATTTTCAGTCCAACATCATTTTAACATTCATTAATTTTACAGTATTTCTGTAGATAGTCTTTAAATTTCTTCCAGTCTTTTTCCACCATTTCTTCTCCCTGGTCTCGGATTCTGCCAGTCATTTCTGCCGATTCCATATAGT
The DNA here is from genome assembly GCF_965113315.1 of Podarcis vaucheri. NCBI lineage: Eukaryota > Metazoa > Chordata > Lepidosauria > Squamata > Lacertidae > Podarcis > Podarcis vaucheri. The sequence continues at coordinate 18,285,102 of NC_138763.1, read as the reverse complement.
CCATCACCTTCATCTGCCATTCTTCCAGAGTCAACCGTCCCTTATTTGACGGGAAAGTCCCTTATCCCAGCGCCGTGTCCCGCTGCTGTCCCTTATTGATGATGTCCCTTAAATTTCCCAGGTTTCAAAGGAAGCAGCTCCTCTCCCTCCCTCCCTGCCGGCCAGGGAGGAGGGAGGCTCCAACTGTGTTGCTTGGCTGTGTTGCTCACCCAATAAGGAGTCTAAGAACGACTGGGGGGTGGAGCTTGCATGCCTTGTGCCGATCAAATCGGCCGCGTTGCGTGGGGACTCGCCTTTGCTCAGCGCTTCCCAGCGGAGAGGTGACGGTGGTTTTCCTTGCTGCATCCCCTTTGCCGGGTTGCTGCACTGTGGGAACCACCGCTTGAGGCTTTGTTTGGCTGCTGGCTGGGCTTTCTGCCTTTGGCTCGGGGGGCTCAGAAGTCGAACATACCTATGTTCTGAAAATTCCTTATTTGGGCTGCTGATCCCTTATTTTTGAGGCTGCTGGTCCCTTATTTTCAAATCTGTAAGTTGACAGCTATGCTCCAAGCACCGCATGTTCATTGGGTTTTATCCAACAAAGTTTTCCTCAGAGTAGCTGCACTAAAATGAATGGACCTAAGTTGGCCATATGTCTATTGACTTCAATGGCTCTACTCTGAGTAAGTGTAGCACTGGACACAACCCATGGTCATTGCCACAGCCCTGAATTGTTATTGGTTTGTCACAGGTGGAAGGGCTGAGACTGAGGGATAGTTCTTTGCCTGATGGTGCCTGCTTTATAATTATTATCAATATATATTTATTTACACCCAACCTCCTTCCCTGATAAGATTCAAGGTGGCTTACAGATAAAAACAAAAACTGCTAAAAGCAGAAAAATCAGTCATTAAAATATAATTAAACATTGATGGAATTAAAAATATATAACATCTATTTAAAACGTACAGATAATTAGAATAAAAACAGCATGGCACCAGCCCTTTAATAATAATAATAATAATAATAATAATAATAATAATAATAATAATTTATTTATATCCCGCCCTCCCCAGCCAAAGCCGGGCTCAGGGTGGCTAACAACAATAAAATAATACAACATTCTAAAATTATTTCATTATAAAATTAATTCAAATCAAATTGATGGCAACCATTGAGTTAGAGTTCTGTGAAGATTGCCAAAGGAAGAGTCAGGCTAATAATAATATTTTTTTATTTAGCAGTCAATTCCCAAAGGCCTGTTGGAACAAGAAAGTCTTCACTTGCCAGCAGAAGGACAAGGAGGGAGCTGTGGGATGTAAACACAGGAGCAGTCAATGACAACATTCCTAGAGTGTACATGTTAGAACATGGGGAGGGATGTTTGTCCAGCAAGCAGGTAAACTTCCTGGGGACGGACTTCCTCCGCATGTGACCAGAGGTGGGTGTGGCCTCACCTGTGCAGGTAATGACAAAAGCACAGGGCAGGCAGCCATCTCTCTCTCTCTGCCATTTTCCTTCGATGAGGAAGCACCAAAAGATGCCCTCTTGGCTCTCAGCCAAGAGAGGAGATAAGGTCTATCTTACAACAAGATAGATTCTAAGTGTATGTAACCTTTTTAAGCCTGTCTGCCTTCTGGGATCATATTGTGAACAGATCATGAGTAAACTCTTTTATACTTTTATAAAGACTGTGTTGTGTCTTGTATTTTAAGAGGGAACAAAGGGGAAATTACCAGAGTAATTATTATAGAGGTTCTAGCGAACCTGTGCACACGTTACCGTTGCGAACTTAAAGGGGAATGTCTATAAACTCTGCTGATATTTTGGGAACTTGTTAGCACAAGTTGGATAAGGATATAATTAGTCAATATATCCTCTCCTGCACCCCAGAACATTCCCACAGGAGCCAGTCTAGCTTCCCTAGGGAGAGAAGTCTGGATAGCTTGGACCTAAGCTGTGCTTTGAATTGTGCTCAGAAACAGACAGGTAGCTAGTGGAGCTGTTGTAGCAAGAGAGTTGTCTGCTCCTTATGACCAGTCCCGATCAACACTCTGGCTACAGCTCTTTGAGCAGGTCGAAGTTTCTGTGTACTTTTCAAAGGCAGATCCATGCAGAGTGCATTACTGCAATCCATATAATATTTTTTATTAATTTTCAATTACCATAATCCAATAAAAGCCAAAAGCCAATAAAAATTTGGTATCACAATACCAAATTACAATACAATGAGAAGGCCAATTACTCAAATACCAAATTAAACAATTTTGAGTGACTTCCCTTATGCTGAATTTCAGGGTACACGGTTTTTATTTCTTCCTGCTTCCCTGATCTTGATTGATCCAATTACAACAATTCTGATCTACTGTAATCCAAACAGGATATAACTAAGGTGTGTGTCACTGGCACCGAAGGAGCTTTTAAGCTCTCCACCTTGTGTGCAATTAATTTGCAGGATTTCGACCAACCAACTTTCAACCATGCAAGGTTGGAATTGCACAAGCAAGACATGATCATGCTTTGCGGTCTTTTCAGCCTTCGCCCAAAAGACTGTGATCCTATGTGCAGTTACTTGGGAGCAAGTTCTTTTAGAGTTAAACAGAACTTACAGCTGAGTGTGGGATTGCGGTGTAAGATAATGAAGCTATTTTCCATTTTAATCCTTCTGCAATGTTTCCTCAGCACATGTCAAATAAATGTTTTGACATACCTGACAAAGGTGACATCTTTTGGGAGTATAGTCAACACTAGAATATTTTTTTTAAAAAAAACTTATTGTGCATTGTTTTTTAAAAATGTATTTCTATCCTGCGCCAATGATTAGGATGCAATAATGGTTTTACTCCTTATTTATTCAGGGGCTCTGCCTCTTCCTTTTCAGTTCACTTCAGCCTCAGGTTAACCCAAATAATGCAAGCAGCGTCTGAAGGAAGCTAAGGTCTTACCAGGGCCTTTTCAACACTGGCTCCGGCCTGGTGGAACGCTTTGTCTCATGAGACCAGGGCCCTGCAGGATCTGATTTCTTTCCGCAGGGCCTGTAAGACAGAGTTGTTCCGCTTGGCCTTTGGCTTGGAGCCAATTTGATTCCCTCCCCCTCTTTCTTTTTCCTTCTCATCCTGTGATGAGGCTGCATTTTAATATTTTAATATTTCAATATTTTAATGTTGTATTTTAATCTTGTTTTTTTAGTTGTATTTTAATCTTGTTTTTTAAGTTGTATTTTAATCTTTTTTAAGTTGTATTCATTCAATTTGTTTTTATTATTGCTTGTTAGCCGCCCTGAGCCCGGCCTTGGCTGGGGAGGGCAGGGTACAGTGGTGCCTCGCAAGACGAAATTAATCCATTCCGTGAGTCTCTTCGTATTGCAGTTTTTTCGTTTTGCGAAGCACGGCTATTAGCGGTTTAGCGGCTTAGCGGCTATTAATGGCTTAGCGGCTTAGCGGCTATTAGCGGCTTAGCAGCTTAGCGGCTTTAAGAAAAAGGAAACAAACTCGCAAGAACTTGCAAGACGTTTTGTCTTGCGAAGCAAGCCCATAGGGAAATTCGTCTTGTGGAACGACTCAAAAAATGGAAAACTCTTTCGTCTTGTGCGTTTTTCGTCCCAGCGCCTGCCAACCTAGCAGTTCGAAAGCACCCCCGGGTGCAAGTAGATAAATAGGTACCGCTTACCAGCGGGAAGGTAAACGGCGTTCCGTGTGCTGCGCTGGCTCGCCAGATGCAGCTTTGTCACGCTGGCCACGTGACCCGGAAGTGTCTCCGGACAGCGCTGGCCCCCGGCCTATAGATGTGAGATGGGCACACAAACCCCAGAGTCTGTCAAGACTGGCCTGTTCGGGCAGGGGTACCTTTACCTTTACCTTTAAGATCCCTAGAATTCTCTTAGGAGATATATGCAAGTAAGACAATTAAGGTATTTATCCTACAAACAGAATGCAGCTTTGAGTCCCTCCTGTGGCCCTTTCGCCTCATTAGATCGGGTGTCCTCTCTGCGCACAATGTGCATGTGAAAACAGTTTGCAGTATCACAAGTTGTATAAAACACACAACGCTTTTCTTCTTTTTTTCAGCTCGAATCCCCCCCTCCTTTCCTCTCCTGGCTGCTGCCAGTGTTCTATTTGTGGGGCAACTCAGAGCTGTCCAAAAAAAATAAAATACCCTGGGGAGTTTGGCGCAAGACAGACCTAGAAGGATTTGTATTTATTATTGGAAGCAGTTGCCAAGGGAGACTTGAGTTTGCTCCTAGCATTAAAGGAGCAGGACCCCTACCCACGCATGCCTTTCACAGCAGACCGTTTTCGACTCACTTTATTTTATTTTCCATCTCTTTTTGTTGTTTTTGTTGTCGTTGTTCAGATCTATGCAGTTCTATTTGTTGTTTTGTTTTGTTTCACAAAATGTATGCACTACTTGATTGCTGTTATCCATCTCCTCAAGCTAGGCAGACCCTGGCTGCAGGAATATCAGGTCTTCCCACATATGGACTCACCGATCCTTGAGCCACAGAGACTTTGCAAAGCTACTTGGCTCATGCCAGATGTTTTCTGGCTCAAGCCTCAACCTGCTCCTTGGGTCTTTTAAACCTTGAAAAGACAGTCTGCTTACAGATTAAAAGTCCTCAGAAGGAGCAGGGCTGGTGTCAAGGATGGACGCTTACTAGTCCAGATCCTTCGCTGCTTGTTGATGTGCCCTCTCTCAGCGTGCAAGCAGCAACAAGAGCAAATATATATATATGGAGAGGCATCTTCCAGTTGCCTCAAGCTCAGCTGGTATGGACTGAAACCAGAGGACGAAGACAAGCAAATAGGCAGAAGGGACCAGTGGCGTAGCGTGGGGGTGCAGGAGGGGCTGGCAGCACCAGGCGCAACATCTGGGGGTTAGGATTAGGGGGCTTAAATCCACGGGTTAGGGGGCGCAAATTACTTGCCTTGCCCCGGGTGCTGACAACCCACGCTACGCCACTGGAAGGGACAAAGAGGAGGGGAACACATTCAGAGGGAAGGCCCACTATGGGCATCATGCACAAAGCCCCACCCTCTCAAAAAGACACCTGGATCCAGCACTGATGTAGGAGGTTGGAAGTGCGGTGTAGTGGTTAGAGCCTCAGATCTGGGAGACCGAATCCCTGATTGGCCAGGAAGCTCACTGGCTGACATTGGTCCTGTCACTGCTTCTTAGCCCATAAGCACCCTCCCAGGGTTGTTGTGAGGATAAAATTGGAAGGGGGAGGGGCATTTACGCTACCTTGAACCCTTTGGAAGAAAGGTAGGGTATAGATAGATTGACTGGTACCTCACAGGTAGGTCATCAAGCTAAAATGCTTCTTTTGCCAGTGAGGCTATCCTGCTCTCGCCACCATTTGGAGGCAACAATTTTAAATACGTTTCATTTTTACATGCCAAATTAGAATTTAGACACCACCGTGATTCCCAAGGCTCTAATTCCGTTGCGGCAAGGTTACCAAGAGCTTTGATAAAGCCTGCCTGCCATTGCGATGACAAATTATCAGTAATTCAATACGAAAGTTGCGGTAACAGAAAAAAATACTGATTGTGTAATTGCTAAAAATAACAGTAATTTCCCTTCTTTATTGCAGTCACTATTATTTCCTGAAAATGAGCTGCCACTCATCCTAATCCTCAATTTAAAGCAGCGGGTTACTTTGAGACAGTTTGATTTCAGCAGGGAGCATAAAACAGTAATGCAAATCCCCCAAACCCTCACACCTTACTTAAGAACAGGTTGTTAAATGTTATGGAGCCAATAAAGAATAGATTTTCTCCCCTATATTTTCCTATGGATAATGTTCCCATGGCAGCTGTCTGGCTGCAGGGTCTGTTCAGAGACCCACAGCTTCTGTTTGGGGGGGGGTGATATAGGGCAGGGGTGGGGAGCCTTTGGCCCTCCAAGTGTTGTTGGACTCCAGTTCCCATGAGCCCATGCCAATGGCAAGAGATGATGGGATTTTTAGTCCAGCAATGTAGGGGGCAGGTTGCCCATCCCTGATGTAGTAACTAACCCACGAATGGGCAGTTCTTAAAAAAAAAAAACCCACCTGCAGCCAGCCCTTAAATGGAGTCAGATAATGTTGGTCCCAGGCTGAATGTGAAATCATGTCACATAAGACAGTAGGTTTTAGAAATTACTATTATTTTTATCATCATTAATATATCAGTGTTAGTGACAGATTTCAAAGAATGAGAGAACAAGTCTCTGCCCCAAGTGGTTTGCAATCTAAAAAATACACAATCAGGAAAACAGCAGAGGAGAGGGAAGGAAAGGATGGGTGGGGTGAACAGGAGAAAAAAAATTACAATTATTTCAGTGGCTCCTACTTAGGCTTAGTTACAGTGGGTTCCGGGGACAAAAGTCCTGATTGTGTAATTGCTTAAAATAACAGTAATTTCTCTTTTGCATTCAGCCACTGTTATTTCCTGAAAACGAGCTGCCCCATTTCCTAATCCTCAATTTAAAGCAGCAGGTAAATTTAGACAGTTTGGTTTTAGCCAAGATCATAAAATAGTAATGTGCATTTCTACTGCTTTTACAAGAAACAGTAATAGATATTGTTTAGCTGTCTATTCCTCCTTACTTCCTGTAACTTCTATGACAGGATTGCCTGGAGTAGTTGATTCTGTGGGAAAAGTTGCCAATCTTGTTGGGCCTGTGGGAACATTTGCAATTTAGGGGGAACTTTTTTGGGTATTGCACACATGCCCAACCACCCAGAACACACTGCAAAACTTCATCTTGAGGACAGGACGGGGCCAGGTGGGTACCAGCAAAAGCCTCCAAGGACACATGTGCACCTACAGTTGCCAGTGCCATATTGGTGTTGCCTTTGCCCTAGGGTCTGGGCAAACTCCCTTACTGAGGGACTCTTCAAACCTTCTTCAAAAGCCTAAACTTGTAAAAGATGAATGCCTCAAAAATGTGTATCATAAAGGTCAAGGAGCTAGGATTTGCTGGCTGCAACTTCCTGTCAAGTGTATATTCAGTAAGTCGCCTGGTTTGTGGCTTCATAATGTGTGAAACTGCCCTGAGCTGACTTAACCATGGTTCCACACTGGCACTGCCAATTAAACTCCTCTCTCCAGCTGGGAATGGAAACAAACAAACAAACAAAACTCATAGGAAAATCAGGAGGGTCAGAAAATTCATTGGTCACCTAAACCAATCCAGTTTCTATCACAACAACAGAACCCAACAGACACAATCAGGGCTCTAAATTCTGTGAGGAGCCCACCTGAGCATAATAAGAGCTATGGCCTATCTAGTCCTGCGTCCTGTACTCACAGATGAAACCTGAAAGCAGAACCTGAATACAAGAGCACTGTACAGACAAACAGACAGACCTACACACACACACACACACACACACACACTGATGGGCGTACATATCAGAGGAGAAGGTCTGAAAAAAGCTAATGTCTTCACCTGCTGAGAAGTGGTTTAGGACAATGGTCTTTAACTTCCAAACCCTTACCAACCAACCCTCTAATAAACAACAATACATTGAATCAAATGTAACAATAAATACATCGCTTATCCATTTACCTGTCGAGTTATGTCTCAGGATAAAGAGGAATGGTCGGTTTGCCACAACCTGCTTGTGGGACAGGCTCATGATTGCTGTCAAATGCATGCCTGCAATATATTTTTTACAAAGGCAAAAACAAGCACAAGGTTCAGAAAAAAGGAAGTGTTTTTCAAATGAAAAGATACAGTAACAACCTAAATTATTAGCTCTGTCATGGCTAATCAGAAGTAAGTCCCTTTGAGTTCAGCTGTGCTTACTCTGTCAGTGGGTAAAGGATTGCATCCTAAAATATATACAATCCAAAAATAACAGTGGTAACATACAGTGGTACCTCACAAGATGAATGCCTCGCAAGATGAAAAACGCGCAAGACGAAAGAGTTTTCTGTTTTTTGAGTCGTTCCACAAGATGAATTTGCCTATGGGCTTGCTTCGCAAGATGAAATGTCTTGCGAGTTCTTGCGAGTTTGTTTCCTTTTTCTTAAAGCCGCTAAGCCGCTAAGCCATTAATAGCTGCTAAGCCGCTAAGCCGTTAATAGCCGCTAAGCCGCTAAGCTGCTAATAGCCGCTAAGCCACTAATAGCCGTGCTTCGCAAGACGGAAAAACCGCAAGACGAAGAGACTCGAGGAACGGATTAATTTCGTCTTGCGAGGCACCACTGTATAGCAACACTGAAATAGTAGCTCTAAATCCCAACAAGGAACAAGGTAAAATATAAAGGACCCTTGGATGCTTAAGTCCAGTCAAAGGTGACTATGGGGTGTGGCGCTCATCTCGCTTTCAGGTTGAGGGAGCTAGTGTTTGTCCACAGTCAGCTTTCTGGGTCACGTGGCCAGCATGACTAAACCGCTTCTGGCACAACGGAACATTGTGACACAAGCCAGAGCGCACGGAAATGCTGTTTACCTTCCCACCACAGCTGTACCTATTTGTCTACTTGCACTGGCATGCTTTTGAACTGCTAGGTTGGCAGGAGCTGGGACAGAGCAACGGGAGCTCACCCCATTGCATGGATTCAAACTGCCGACCTTCTGATCGGCAAGCCCAAGAAGTTCAGTGGTTTAGACCACAGCACCAACGAACAGCAATAGTATAAGTCCTTAACTAACCAAATCCATGCTGAAATAAAACATGAGTTAAGTTCCAGGGATCATGCCTAAAGCCAAAATCAGAGTCTTTTTTACCAGATGCCTACCCCCTTTTTAAAATTCATTTTTAATTTTTGCCAGGCACATAAAGCTGAATGCCCACAAATTAAATGTGTGTAAGTTGTGGGCTTGCTGTATGCTTTAAAGCAAGCAAAGAAGGAGCCAGGTAGAACAATCTTGGGATTATGTTCCATGGACCAGGTGCCACAACCAAGAAGTGTTTTTCTTCCCCTCTCTTTCTCTCACACACACCAATTCCCTGCCAACTTCACATCTATTGGCAGGGATGACTCCGAAACTGAACCATCCTATGAAATTTGCACTTCTCTGAATTTTGTAATGCAAAGTCTCCAGTCAAGCAATGGGCACAAGAAGAAGAAGAGTTTGGACTTGATATCCCGCCTTTCACTCCCCTTAAGGAGTCTCAAAGCAGCTAACAATCTCCTTTCCCTTCCTCCCCCACAAGAAACACTCTGTGAAGTGAGTGAGGCTGAGAGACTTCAGAGAACTGTGACTGGCCCAAGGTCACCCAGCAGCTGCATGTGGAGGAGCAGGGAAGCAAACCTGGTTCACCAGATTATGAGTCCACCGCTCTTAACCACTACACCACACCAGCTCTCAACATGCACATATTAGTGAAAATAAAATACAAATATGCATTGTATTAGGGGAAACTACTTGTAAAAAAAAAATGTGCCTATTCGAGAAAATTGCATACAAAATATTTATATTAGGAGAGATTCACACTAAAATAGGGATGAGAATTTTTATATATAAAAAAAGCAAAGTGATGCAGAAATGTGAAGACCTGAACACTAGAAAAATGAAAAATGAAAAGAAATCAAAATTGACAGTTTCAACCATCCCGAGTCTTACAGTGGAATTTTGTGCTAGAAATAGTAGGGATTTGAAAGAGTAGGGATTTGAAGAGCAACATATCAGGGCGATGAAAAGTGAATGGCAGTGGTGTTCTGGTTAGAGATGAGAGGCACAGCAAGCAAAGGCCAGAGAGAAGAAATATCTCTGCAGTAGCCTGGGAGCATGACCTGGACTTGTAGGCAAGAGAGCATGAAGGAAGGGGTGGGTACCTGCTGTGTTGTTTTTTTCAGAAGCAGTGATGTGGCCCATACAGGAACAAGGGCAGCGTTGGAATCAAATAGCAAATCAAGGCTTTGTAGCTAATCAATAGAGAGAGTCGTGATTTTGCCCTTAAACACCAGAGAACAAATGAGAAATATAGGGCTTAAGTCATGGACTTACAAACCCAAGTGATAATTTAGGGAGGGCTATGATTTTTTATGTGTCCCATAGAATTTTACGGTGCTAGGGCTCTGTATTTTATAGATAAGGATAATTCCCGAAACATGCGTCATTTCTTATAAAACGTGAGCTGTCCAGAAAGGAAAAGAGAGCCTAAGGCAGCCTTTCTAAACTCTGGGTTTCCAAATGATGTTGGATTACAGTTCCCATCATTCCTAGCTAGGATGCCCAGTGGTCAAAGATGATGGGAAGAGATATTGTTGCTATCCGTCTGTCTGATGGAGTATGCTTCCAGGGGTGAAGTCAAACTGTGACCTCCCCAGGGTGCAATCCTGGGCAGCGTGTATGGAGGTCCTGGGCTCCCCAGACGACAAAACCCCACTTCTCAGCCCCACTGGAAAGCAGAGTAATAGTCAAACAACATCTACATGGCACCAGGTTGGGGAAGACTGGTTTAATATGGCTTGGTGAGTCAAATAAAGGATGCTTTTCAAGATTGAGAGTTCTACCAGCTGTACATAGATGCCAATACCTGGTTGGGATTCCTTTACACTAGCTCATCGCAGCCATAATTCCTGAATGCCTGCACTTCTAACATATTCTGCCCCTCTACTGAAAGCATGGGGGGTGGGGTGGAATCAGCTGCTGAGTGATGGATAAAAAGGAATGTTTTTTGAAGTGGCAGGTACTTGAAAGGCAAACAGCCAAAGTGTGTGGGAAACAGTTTTCCAAAATGCTTAAATGAATGCATAATATCATCCAATTGTCATATCTGACATGTTTGCACGTGACTCTCTAGGGTAGAAATGTAAGAGGACATCGTTTTCTGTTTGGCTATTTTTGTCACATGCCAAATCGTCTTCCACCCAAAATATGTTATTCCTTACTGCTGAGAAACTGCATAATTTATGTGATTCACATAATCAACTGTGCAATCAATTATAGAAATCAAATGTGAACATTACATAGTTACATTGCCATTATGTTATTTCACCCCATTCATTTAAATGCAAAGGACGTGCAATGCAGATTGGGGGGGGGCATAATCAATTACATATTGTTTGTGGACTGAGTCAATTAGCTCACTCAGGACAAGGTTGTGGGTTCAAGCCCCATGTTGGGCAAAAGATTCCTGTATTGCAGGGGGCGGACCAGATGATCCCCACAGTTCCCTCCAACTCTACAATTCTATGATCCTATGAAAGAGACGGGACGCGGGTGGCACTGTGGGTTAAACCACAAAGCCTAGGACTTGCCGATCAGAAGGTCGGCGGTTCGAATCCCCGCGATGGGGTGAGCTCCCGTTGCTCGAACCCTGCTCCTGCCAACCTAGCACGTCAAAGTGCACTTAGATAAATAGGTACCGCTCCGGCAGGAAGGTAAACGGCGTTTCCGTGCGCTGCTCTGGTTCGCCAGAAGCGGCTTAGTCCTGCTGGCCACATGACCTGGAAGCTATATGCCCGCTCCCTCGGCCAGTAAAGCGAGATGAGCACCGCAACCCCAGAGTCGGTCACAACTGGACCTAATGGAAAGAGACATGAATTTCAAATACCAATCACATCCACTAGATTGCTTTCCCTTCCAGGCATGGGATGAACAAATGAATGTATTGCCACTCCCTACCTGGGGGTGTTGGAGATCAAACATGGGACCTTCTGAATGCAAAGCAGTTGCTCTGTCCCTGAGCTACAGCCTATAGAATTTGCTTAGCTAAATCATCTGCAAAGCTCCCTCCTGTCCTGTCAACCGATGGGATATTCCAGTAGAAAAAGCATAATATTTTATAACCTACTTCGCTCAGCCATCATGAACTGTAGATCAGTTTCATGGCCAAGGGGACACTGATGCCTATGTATTAACATAGATGAATATGTCACAGATTAACAATATTCCTTATACCTTTTTAGTAAAAAAAAAAAAAGAAGATTTCCTGTAAGAGATCAAACCACCATGTGCCATCAGTTAAGCCTCCAAAATATGACTCAGAAGAAGAGAAGCAATTGTTAAATCCTGTTAAATGCTTTTCACTTTTCGGATCACCTACCGTTCTGAGCAAAATCTTTGCAAGTGGAAAATGAGTTACAACATTCTCCCCCACCCGCTCTGCCGCTTTATAGTTACAAATCATCAAAAGGCAATTGAGCCATTACTGGGAAATTCTTATACACCACACCGTTGTTTTATAATATGGCATTTTCTTTAGGGATTTCTCAAAAGCTATCAAGGATAATAACCTGCTAGAGATGCATTGAGTTGAAGAAGTTGAAATCTCAAGATACGGCTCTCCATTTTGAAACTCATTTGAAGGACATATTTGTGACTATATTCACTTTTAACTATAGTTATTACCTTCCCTGCAGGCATTTGTCAAACTGAAAGTTTAAAATGGGCCACATAAACTGCAAAATGTGCTTTAGAAGAGTGGTTTAAATCTGAAAATACATTTGCCTTTTCCCTCTTTTCTTTTACTTTTTAGCAGAAGGCACTATGATAGTAGGGATCTATGCCATTAAACTAAATATCAGCTTTTGTTCAGATTCTTATTAACACCCTTGCTAAGTGAAGGTAATCATTTGCAAAGTGACGTTATATACTGTACCACTTGCATACAAATATGCCATACAAAACGGTCAGCAAAGCGGGCACACTCCAGTCCAGGGCTTCCTGAGCACCACAGGCATTCAAACCTTTGATCTGTACTTCTTCTGTGAGAAAAACTGGGCTTCCAGAAGAGGTCCAGATCGTGTAAGCCAGTCTGCCAAATGACCCAGAAGACCAGGGTTCAAACTGCCACTCAACAATGAAGTTCACTAAATGACCTTGGGCCAGTCCTCATCTCTCAGCCTAACCCATGGGTAGACAAACTAAGGTCCAGGGGCCAGATCTGTCCCAATTGCCTTCTAAATCCAGCCCGCGGATGGTCCAGGAATAGCGTGTTTTTACATGAGTAGAATGTGTGCTTTTATTTAAAATGCATCTCTGAGTTATTTGTGGGGCATAGGAATTCATTCAATTTTTTTCCAAAATATAGTCCAGCCCCCCACAAGGTCTGAGGGACAGTGGACCGGTCCCCTGCTGAAAAAGTTTCTGAGCCCCTGGCCTAACCTGTGAAGCCAAGGGCACAGCTGCACTTCTACTTATCTCATGCCTAGACAGCACATGCTCAAGTGTTGTTTTGCTTCCGCTTTCTAGGCATGGGTCTGAGCAGTTTCCCTCAGGCCCCACTCTTTCCCTGGGGAAAACCCACTCCTTAGTGCTAAATTGGAGCAAACATCAATCCAGAAAAAACCAGAACTACTGTTTGTTCCGAATGGGTGCTAAAGAGCAGTTTTCCCCAGGAGAAAGCCATGGGACCAAAAGAAAGTGTGCATAAACCCTAAACAGAAAGGGGTTGTTGCAAGGATCAGATGGAGAGGGAAAAAATCGTATACATCACCATCTTGAGCTCCTTTGGGGAAAGGTGAAATATAATTGTCATTAGGGATAGGGAAATCTGACAGTTTTGGTTTCTCTCAGTTCTTCGGTTTTCCAGTCTTAAGTACGGTTCTCCAAATATGCACTGTTTATGATTTTTTTTTAAGTCCTCGTGAAAATCCACCCACATTTTAGTGTGCATTTCTCTTTATACACACATTTTTAAGCAATTTTGCCTAAGATACATATTTTGCAAAGCAATTTCTCCTGCCATCAATGTTTGTATGGTGCTTTCACTAATATATGCCTCTACCCTGTGAATTTTTATACACATTACTTAACTGGAAAAGTGCATTGCTAAGGGGAGATCGTAGGAACGGCCCTTTAGGATGCATATGCATGAGCTCAAAAGAATACAGCAACTTTTCTTTCCCATAGGCATACAAGCATCAGCCCAGGCATAGTCTGACGCATGTTCATTTAAAGTACTTGCCCACTGAACAACAATGAACTTCACATTAGATTGTGCTCCATTGGCCATTGTATTCATGAGAGATGTCTGCAAAAGAACTTCCAGCGAATTCAGCCCTTAAACAGGAAGAACCTTGGAAGACAGAGCCACATGGCTGACTCCCAAATGAGTGTGAGTTCTAGGACTGCAGCCTTCAGATCATAGAAATTCAGGCGGCATCTTTTGCATTGCTCTAGACTGCTGAGAAGCACTAAATATATTCCAATGTGTCTGGAAGGCTACAAAGTCATTAATTATTGATGCCACTAACAAATGGCTCCTCTGGGTCTTGACTTTTTAGACCCTCGTGCTTTGGGGGCAAATGCGTTCTGCCTAAATTATAAGTTAACCAAAGGAAAACCAGAGGGCTAACAGAATAACAACAGTTCAACATCTCCTCTCAAATTAGGACCATGCCCTCTACTGCATCCTTTGTTTTCTTGCCCCAGTGAAGCCCAGCAAACTCCAACAAGCTGCAGACCTGAACTGGTGTTTGTGTAATGTATCTCCACATAAAACTTGCTTGGAGTCGTGGGCTGGGGGGCAGGGGCTTTTCTGTGGTGGCCCACTAGGCACCTTCATTACATATCTTTAGGTCCCAGGTAAAAACAAACTTCTCCCAGGCCTTTGTTTAATTTGTCAAAATATGGCCTTTTAAACTGCAGGGGTGGGTGGTGTGTTGTTGTTTTTTGCTTGTGGTAACTATGTTCTATATTCGTGTGTGTTTTATATTGAAAACCACCCTGTGATCCCTGGATGAAGCGTAGTATATAAATTGAATTAATTAATAGCAACCTATGCTTGTTCATATGCAGCTCATCCTCCAGTTCCCATTCACCCCAGCCACCAGGGCTACTGTGTATGGATGATTGTGCTTGTAGTCTAGAAATGTCAGGAGGAGGAAAGGTTTGCCATGTCTGCTGTAGAGCATTTGTCTCTTCATCTCCCAGGGCTCCCCTGTCTTTACCCTGACATGCAGCTTTCTTCCATAGGCTGGACGTTTTGTGCCAACCAGCAAACATTTAGCACGTGCCATTAAAGCTATGGTTTTCCCAGTAGTGATGTATGGAAGTGAGAGCTGGACCATAAAGAAGGCTGATCGCTGAAGAATTGATGCTTTTGAATTATGGTGCTGGAGGAGACTCTTGAGAGTCCCATGGACTGCAAGAAGATCACACCTATCCATTCTTAAGGAAATCAGCCCTGAGTGCTCACTGGAAGGACAGATCGTGAAGCTGACGCTCCAATATTTTGGCCACCTCATGAGAAGAGAAGACTCCCTGGAAAAGACCCTGATGTTGGGAAAGATGGAGGGCACAAGGAGAAGAGGACGACAGAGGATGAGATGGTTGGACAGTGTTCTCGAAGCTACTAGCATGAGTTTGACCAAACTGCGGGAGGCAGTGGAAGAGAAAAGTGCCTGGCATGCTCTGGTCATGAAGAGTCGGACATGACTAAACAACAACAACAACAAATTATTTCCCATGAGTATTATTGCCCACAAGTTTAAAAAGTACAACCCTTTGACCTTTTGGGCACCTAACATCAGCCCATCCCATCCAAATATGGTAGCCTAGATCTGGTCACGTAACATTTGTCCTGATAGACTGAATAAGATCTCTGTCATGTCATTACCAGCAGACGCTGCTGCTTCACTCCCATCTTCATGCAGCTCAAAACAGACTTTTTGAATGGCTTTAGAAATGTGGACATCAGCAGAATCTGAGAGGGGACATGAATGATAAAGAGTTCACATATGATGCACGTGTCATTATTAATCTCAATCCTGCCTATAGAGAAGGGGGGGGATCACATGGGATTGTTCAGAGCAAAAGACAAGTCTTATGCAGCCATCCTGTCTGCAACGCGGCGAACCAGATGCCGAAAGAGTGATCACAACTCGCCTCCTGCTATTGTTACCCAGTTACTGATATTCAGAACCTCAGTTCCTGGAGGTAGCATGCAGCCTTCGTGACTAGTAGTCCAGTCAACCTTGCAAGGTATAGGCCAAGGGAAGCGCCCCCTCGAGGTGTGTATTCTGCAGTTACTCACTTTCCCACGTGGGACAGTGGTGAGCAGTTCCCAACATCTTCCACTGCTATACTGTAGCCAACAAAAATCCCACCACTGCTACCACAGCTGCTATTAGACTCCAGACGTTTCTCTCAGAGACTATTGGCAGTCTCTGGTGCTATTAGGAAATTCCCCTCAGAGACTAATGGCAGGCATGTGTGTGTGGATTTTTGTCAAGTACGCAGTGGGTAAGGAGAGCATTTTCAATGTCTGCATGTTCCCAATAAATGGGTGGGGTGATGTGGGGTGGAGAGATAAGCTGACATTAATTTTTTTAAAACAACACAGCAGCAAGTGACATAGTTTGTGTCGCGCCGTCTAGTTTTGCCCCGAAAGATAAGCAACAGTTTCATGGCTGCTTTTGCTAACACTTTATTCCTTGAACATGCCTTCTCCTGAGAAGGAACTTCCTCACTGGCCTTGAATTTTACTTTAAATGATTTGTGTGCTGTTGTTGTTTTCTTAAAAAAGAGGGACATGAACATTTGCAACAAAACTGACTACTTTTAACAAACCTCTTGTGCCCACCTTCAAAATTCCTTAGCTATTTCTCCTAAGGAAAGACCATGTTTCACATGTGCTTCCCTCTGAGGCAAAAAAACATGTGGCAGTTCTGTTCTGAACATTGTTCCTTTTCTTGCCTTTGCTTGAAATCTGGGGTGAGATAAGCAAGGATTCTGTCACAGAATAATAACCCCTCACTCTTTTTATATAGTTTTAAAAACCCTATATGTTTAAAAAGCAGGGTGTTCCTTTGTCCTTGAACGAAACACTGAAACACACTTTGTTAAAAGTACATGATTACAGCAGACAATAAGGACCGAAAACACAGATAAAATGTTCGCAGCAGCAACCATCAGCATAATAAATCAAAGCACCTGTTATTCCAGAAAGGTCACAGCCATTATTAAAAATCTCAGTAACGTTGAGAGGCTGGATAATCTCTTTCAAGTCCACCATTTGCTCTATTTTAAACCTGTAGGAAGTGAACATATAGAATCAGTGTTGGCTGATTCCTGTTAGAACCGGCTAGGTGCAAGGCAGAGGCACCAGTGATAGCTGGAGCCCAAGTCAATGAGAGGCAGAGCCAACTAATTCTAGTTTTGACCCAGCCCACCTCCCAGCTGAGTTCTACATGGGCAACACAGAAATTAAGGAGGAGGAAGCTGAC
The DNA here is from genome assembly GCF_965113315.1 of Podarcis vaucheri. Classification (NCBI taxonomy): domain Eukaryota; kingdom Metazoa; phylum Chordata; class Lepidosauria; order Squamata; family Lacertidae; genus Podarcis; species Podarcis vaucheri. The sequence continues at coordinate 18,268,009 of NC_138763.1, read as the reverse complement.
AGACATTGCTGCCCCCTGAGCTGGACATAAGAAAGGTCCGGCTGAGGAAATGCTAAAGGTGATGGGACACATTCACCCTAATGGAGCAACCTCTACAAAGGTATGAAATTGGGTTGTACAAGAAAGTATTAAGGTATCCTTGGTCCACCACGGATAATTTTCTTTCTGTATGTCTCAGTTTCATTCAAGCTGGAGAGTCAGAATATGGTGGGCCCTGGAATATCCCTCCCTTCGAAGCAGTTCCATCTGGCCTCCCTTTGCCAATCCTAGATGTGAGGAGCATCTATGGCAATGGGGTTTCAAAGCTGGTGATTAGAGGTAGAGGCATGGAGCCTTGGCCCTCTCCAAAACCAGTTGATGAGAAGGGATCTTAAAAACTTCCCAAATATTGATCCCTATTGGATGGGAGGGTGTTTTACTGCTTCTTTTGTAAGTTGGATCCAAGGTCTCTTTGGTGAGGAGGGTGTTGTTGCAGATACAGTGGAACCTCTAGTTGTGGACTTAATCCATTTCAGGGTGCCATTTGCACCCCGAAAAATCCACAACTAGAGCATGTGTGTGGCATGATCAAGTGCTTCTGTGCATGCATGAAGCGCGAAGATCACTTCTGCGCATACATGAAGCACGCCAATCGCTTCTGCGCATGTGCGCAGGGCGAACCCAGAAGTAAACACTGTGTTTGTAAGCTGCGTTCATAAGCTGAAAGTCTGTAACAAGAGCGGAACACAACTAGAGGTACCACTGTACAATGGTAAGTAAGGAGTCTGCATTTATCTCTGCAAAGGCTCAGACAGACAATGTCCTTGATGAGCCTATACATGCTTTGCAAGATGAGAGATAAGGAGAAGCATTTTAATTTGTGGGGGAAATATAAATATATATCTAAGAAGCCTTTTATGGCATTTTAATGAGGTTTGGCTCTGGCAGTGTGACAATGCAACACTATATGTGCCTACGCAGGAGTAATTCCATTAAGGCCAATTGGGTTTACTCCCGTGCAAGTGGAGATGTGATGGCAGAAGATTTACTACCCTGGATAGATTTTGAATTTTTCTTTATAGATATTATTTGAAGGCTATGACAGGCGCATTTTGACAGTTTCATTGGATGTATTATGAGGGATATACAGTAATAAATCATCCTGATTATAATAAGAGTGGTTGGAGTATAGTAATTGTAGTAATTATTTTACTTGGTTTTTCTGCTTAAATTATGGATTGGATCTAAGTTTGTATCTTTTACTAGCATGCCCTTGGTTCCTCTTTACCCATATTTTAAAGATGAATTGGCTCTATTAACAGGCACCACTTCATTTGTTCTGCTTTCCCAGATTATCTTTTCCCCTTCACCCACCCACAACTCTTTGCAGGTGAAAATACAAGGGTGCTCATGTTTCTGTTCAGTACTCCAGAAATGATCACTATCTGAGCTCCCTGAGCCCTCAGTTTTTACACACTGCTGAAGACTCTTTCCCACCTACTGGTTCATTTATTTTGCACCAGGCTATTTTAAACTTCAGGTTGCACGTATTATGGAACCAGTAGGTCTTGCAGTCTATTCTCAGCCCTTAATTTGAGTGTTTCTGTTCAGGTTTCCTGACAGACAACCATGCCCTCCTCCAGTTTATTATGAGCTATACAGGACTCGAAGGACTCAGCCAACCATGCAGTCCACCAAGACACTAGCAACACATGCTAACATTTAAAAACAGACACAATTGGGACAGTAAATACAAGAAAAAAGGGCATTCAAGCAGGGATGGGAACCTTTGGCCCTCTAGATGTTGTTGGACTAAGCATCCTATAATCCCTGACCATTGGCTGTTGAAGGGAATTGGAAGCCATCTACATTTGGAGTGCCATCTCTGGATCAGGGGTGGTAAAAGCGCGTGGGACCATTACCAGCTTCATGGTGCTTCTCGGGAGAATAGACGTTTTGTACCTGTCAGCTCTTAATATAGGCCCTAATTTCATTTACATTCGCTAGAGAAATTAGTAAGCACAAACTGCCATTAGCTTAAATAACTGCAAAGCTCCCAGGTCAGTAAATCAGTTTGCCCTTTTCAGTGTCTTAATTCCACAAACTCTTCCGCAAGAAGGATTTAAGACCAAAAGGGATAACGAGGAAGATCAGATCGTCACAGAGGTCATTACATACCTGGGAAGGCTGATTTCTACGTCCTCGTCCTCTTCCATCTCAGCAAACCAGCTTTTCATCAGCTGGGCTGTAATGAGTTTCTCGACCTCTTCTATAGGCACATCTTCTGCTGGAAGGATCAGCACGAAACTGAATTCCTCTCCTTTGTACGGCAGCTCCAAGACTTGGTAGCTCACATTATGGTCAGAGAAATGACCTAAAACAAAGAATAGAAAATGGGCAAAAGTCTTAATTACCAGACTGTAATAGGAGAGAGGTGGCAAAACAAGAGCAAATGAAAGAGGATCCCAGAGGCTTCAGACTATTCATTAGACCATGGTTTACAGAGCAACCCAATCCTCCCTTGCAAAAGACTGTGGCTGGTTTGGGCTGAGTGGAGGCATCCCTCCACTCAGCTTTGCCAGCTGAGCCAGCCTCCAGTTGGCTGTCAAATACACAGGCAGAAGGCCTGCAGATGCTGCCAGGAGCATAGGGAGGCGGTCCGCCCCTGGGGTCATCTTTATGGGGGGTGATAAAAGCCCCCCTGGGTGGATAGCTGTGGCACCCCCCTGGGTGCCAATCACCCACCTGGACACTGATTGCCCCCCTGGTTGGCACACTCCACCCCCAAGTGCACGACATGTTCGCTGTTTCGGGTGCCCAAGCAGCTAGCTCCACCACTGGCTCCGCGGGGAAGCTGCTCCTCTCTTGGCTAGCCTCCAGTGCCCTTCTTCTCCTTCCTCCTCCAGGGCTCAGGATGCCTCGCAAGCGCAGGGGGGAGACTCTGCCACAGGCACAGCCGGCCAGGACAGGAAGCGCAGCCCCCGGGAACGATGCCGTGGATGCTGGGGGTAGCCAGGGGTAGTCAAATGGGTGGCACGCTGAATGTCACCCCCCATGACTCCCAACCCTACCCCAAGACGCCGTAGGAAGGGGGGAGCTGCGCCACTTTGCCGACGGCCTTCCCTCCTTCCCCCTTCGTTCTGACAGCTCTGCTAAGTTAGGAACCGAAAGTTTGAACAGCCTCTTGGTCACACTCCTGGTGGGCTTGGGGGGTGAAGGAAGGCTCTTCTAGTTGCAGGCGAGTCGAAAAGGGGTGGACCCCAGGCAAGAAAGGGCTCTACCTGTAGCTGCGCTGGAGGGTCCTTTGGGGTAAGGAGGCAGAGAAGAGGCCCCTCAATGTGTTGTCGGTCACCTGGTGACTGGGAGAGGAGTGGCAGGTGATCAGGGCTCCTTCCAGCTGCCCAAGAGCCATGCCGCCCACCCACAACTCCCAACTTGGGGGGGGGGGGTTGACAAAAAAAGTTTGCACCAGATACCACCTGACCTTGCTACACCTCTGGGTGCTACCCTTCCCAGGGCAGCATAGCAGAAAGCCCTGAAATGGTGCATTCTGTGGACAGGAACATAGGAAACCTATACTAAGGTTTCAAAGAATCCGGTGACACTTTTTTTTTTTTTTTTGAAAAGAGGGGGGAGCTATTAATTTTTTAAAAAAAATTTAAAAAAAGAAGTAGTATCTTCTCTTCTGTGGTCTCCTCTGTCACGTGGCCTTCGTCTGGACCCTGGCCTGGTCTCTTGGAGTGTTAGCCACCATGGAGTAGGCTTGGGTCGGGCCTGGTCTCTTCCACGTGTCCTTGTCCTCCTGGTGCTCTCCTACCTCTCCTCCTCAGTGGCGGTGGCGGCTCAGCAAGCTCAGGGCTCCCCTCTTTTTTCTCCTTCCTCTTCCTCTCTCTTCCTGCTCCTTCTCCTCTCCTCCTTCTCCCTGCATCGGCTCCAGGGTTTTTACTGGCCCCAGAGCACTGCTGGGCAGTCGGCTGGGCACTCTTGCTCCCAGCTCAATTTGGGTCATGGGGGAGGGGTGTCAGCGGTTCCCCATTGACATCCCTGGTTCCCCCTCGGCAGTGGCAGCGGCAGTCTCAGCAGCCCAGAGCCAGACTGGTAACACAGTTGGCTCTGGCTGGCTTCAAGAGCTACTCGCTGCTGTGGCGCCCACCATTTTGCCTCACTGGAAGTCCCCATATGATGTGTCTTGTGCTGTTGAACCAATCATGCAACATTCATTCCCTGCTAATAAATCTACAACACTTAAAATACAAATCCAGGGATATTAAATGAAATCCAGGAACATTCCGGGGACGGATTTTGTCCGGGGACAGATTTGTAAATCCGGGGACTGTCCCCGGGAAGCGGGGATGTCTGGTAACCATAGCCTATACTGAGTTAGACTGTTGGTCCATCTAGTTCAGTATTGTCTACACAGATCAGCAATGGCTCTTCACGGTTTCACACAGGAGTCTGTCCCAACCCTACCTGGAGTGATTGAACCTGGGGCTATTTTCATATAAAGCAGATGCTCTACCACTGAGCTTCATCCCTTCCCCCAGGAAGTGGATAGGGCTGAGCCAGCCTGGGACCCCCTGGCTGGCATCAGGTCCCATCTGTCCACCTTCCACCATGGCCTGAAGACAAGACAAAATGCGCTGACTCTGCATTCTTTAACACAGGGTGAATTTTGCATATGCAACACTAGTGTTCACTCCTATCTCTGTTTTAGCATCCTAAATTATGTAAGAGATGCTCTGCCAAGCCACCAGGTTCCAATTTTGCATGCATTTTAGACATCTCTGTAAAGTCAGGTAGCCAGAGCACTTCTGAGTATCAATTTTTAGAGAGTGAGGAGGCAGAACAGTCAGTGGTGGAGCATATGCCCGTGCTGCCAAGGGTGTGTGTGCTCCTGAGGGGAGAGGGGAGCACCCCCGAGGGGGCGGAGGGCACCCTCCCAGGCACTGGATAGCCACTCAGGTGCATGGAACGGCATGCACGCTCTGCAGCCGGAGCTGTAGGCGCTCGTCTTCCAGGCAGAATGAAAGGCACACCCACCGATCCTGCTTCCTTCCTCTCCCCTTCCCACCCCCCTCTGTTGGTTGTTTGTTTGCTCGCTTGCCTCCTTCCCGTCCTGTCCCCTGCCTGCTTGCCTGCCTCCTCTAGCCAGGAGCGTGGGGCAACAGCACCACGCTCGCCCGTGACTCCCAAGCCTACCACAAGCCAAATGTCAACCCCCCCTCGGGGATAACACCCAGGGCGGTCCACCCCCACCACACGCCTCTTCTTCCACCACTGAGAACAGTCAACAGCTTTATGAGACCAAGTGGAAACTTATTGCTTACTTGAGTCACGTGACCACAGCTGAATTGATAGCTGCATTTTGCCATCTTCAGGAATGGCCTGGAGGCAGGTACTTCTCCTGATAAGCTACCACAATGGTGCATGGGCACCTCAGCCACCCAGTTGCCAGAGTCCCTGGTTCAAGGCCCCCTGCTGCCTTATAAGGCAGGATCAAACTCACTAATAAACTGAAATGCATACATGAGTCCTTCATTTTGGAAGGGAAAGAGTTTGACATGCTCCGTCCATGATTAATTTAACACATCAGGTTAGATTCAGAGAAAGAGACAGAAATAACGAGCAGAGAGCTTGAGATGTGGAAATTATTTGTCTTGTACATGCACATGATTTAATTGGAATGTCACTATTGCTACTTCGCAATTTTGAGGAAAGCGTCCATTGATCTGCTTTGCCACTTCTCTTTGAAAGCGTCTGCATTTCGTGGGGGGAAATCCCCTGCGAAACACCACACATTTAAAACGGCACTGTCATACCAACACTTCTGTGCTGTGGTTCACAGTATGCAGTGCACTGCCACCAGAAGATTAAAAGAAACGACATTAACAATTAAAAAAGAAAGGAAGAAAGGAAGAATGTGATACTTGTCACAGGAAATAGCCAATAATTAACTGCAGTGCTATTTTTCTATTAAAAAAAAAGAGGTGCCAGAACACATCATGAAGACCTGCCTCATTCTCTTAGAATGGCAATGGCACCCACCTGAGAGGTGCCAGTACTGAGTTCCTGTGAGTTCCCCTTGAAAAAGAGCCCCAAGTGACTCTAATAATGGTAGCTTTGTGCAACAGGCAGATAAACACACAGGAACTCGTGGTCCTGATGCAAGTAGGCTCAGAGTTCTACAGAACCTACTGTACTTTTCCATGTATAAGACTATTTCCCCCCCTTAAAAATCATGCTAAAAAGTGGGTAGTGCATAGGGTGGATGTTTGATTGGTTGCTGCCGTGGCTGTCAGTGGCTATTGCACATATTATTCATTGCTGAATGAATGGGTGGTGTTGATTGGCTGATGCTCCAGCAGTTGGGCGGGCGATTGGCAGCTTCTGCCGGCGATGGGACAAATGAGAGGCAGATTTCTCAATGTGTACGGGTGAGCAATTTTCAGCAATCCCCTCTAAAAAAAGCTAAACAACCCTGGATAATCCCCCCCCCCAAAAAAAAAGCTCAACAACTCTGTGCCATCTCCCACCATTTTCCTAAATTTGAGTCCCCAAATTTGGGCGTCTTATAACAAATACGGTAATTGGTTGATCTGATAAACAGATTGGAATATAATTAACCTTCAGATTGTGATGCAATTCTTGTCTCCAGAAGCATACCAGAATGCATTTATAAAATGTCTATTTTAGGATAAAATGATATTGAATACATATTTTGTGTTAAAATACATAGTTAAGTAGGAGTTTAGATATTATTTTTGTACAGATTGGTGGTTGTTTTTAAGAATCACACCATGGTGAGGAAATGATATGGAACAGACTTAGGAATAAACACATGAGAAATCAACCCGGAGCAGAAATGGACTAATCTACACATCCATTCATACAAACTCATATAGTGGTACCTCGGGTTAAGAACTTAATTCATTCCGGAGGTCCGTTCTTAACCTGAAACTGTTCTTAACCTGAGGTCCCACTTTAGCTAATGGGGCCTCCCACTGCCGCTGCTCAATTTCTGTTCTTATCCTGAAGTTCTTAACCCGAGGTACTATTTCTAGGTTAGCGGAGTCTGTAACCTGAAGCGTCTGTAACCCGAGGTACCACTGTATATGCATGTGAAACCAAGTGGGATGTCTGATTACCAAGCTTTGCCGTGAGCTGAAGACGCATCATCGGTATCTCAGTCACGGAACCATCACTTTTAGTGAAAGGCATCAAACTGGTGTCCTCTGCTTTGAACGTCTGCTTCCAGTCCCCTTTGAAGAAAAGGGCATTCACCAGCAAAAGTCTAGTCAAAGGACCAAGGTCTCCACTTGCCACGAGGTTCCTGATTTTACCTGCGCAGAAAGAGACCGTCAGTTGTGTCTAGCTGCTTCTCTAATTGTCCAGGATGCAAATTAAGATAAAATAAGAACAATAGCATAGAATCTCAGAAGTGTAGAGTTGGGACCCAAGGGTCATCTAGTCCAACCCTCTGCAATGCAGGGATCTAAGCTAGATCATACATGACAGATGGCCATCCATCCAAGGAAGGAAAGTCCACACCTCTCACTGGAGTCTGCTACACTGTCAAACAGCTCTTACCTCTGTCCATTTTAATATCTATTTTGATAGGTTTTAATTATATATTATGTTTGTTTGCTGGTGGTGTAATCAAAATTAATATATTTGGAAAAATATATTTTGGGGGGGAGTTGAAATGAAATTTCAAACCAGTTTGGTGGGTGTTGCTTGGTAATACATCAGTAGGGATTTTTGTAAGAATTTAAAGGAATTTCCTTAAGACTAGCAAAATTTCCTAAGAGGACAATTCCCATATTTTTAGCTTTATAAGATTCACTGTGGAGGTGGAACTAAAATATCTTTTCATAAAGAAATTATGCATTTAATTGGTACACCATGACACAAAAATAATTCCATCTATATATATATAAAAAACATAAATTTAAAAGCATTATGCCTAGAACAAACCTGAAGTTTAGGGATCATAAGTGTGGTACTTATTAGGTCTCCTTGGTTACTATTATGGCTTATATGCAAAATGTCAGATTACATTAGTGAAATGAGCATACAAAGCTGGGCTGAATTTTGGAGCTAAAATATCTTTTTAAAGGAGGATAATTTGAACAGTCTTAAATTGCACTGTGTGCACAGAATTTCCCAATATTTTTTTCTCTTTTATTCACGTGAATGTGCCTTTTAACTCCAGGGCTAGCCCAAGGCATTTTTCCGCCTGAGGCAAATAACAAAATGGCGCCTCCCCCAGTTGCATCTTTCTTCAGCACTGGCAATGGGGATAGTGTCCTCCACCTCCAGTACAGCTGAGGAGAGCAAGCTAGCTTAGGGTATGTGTGACAAAAGAGGGGAATGGACAGGGGCTCAGTGTCTCAAGGCGCTGCTGCGGCCACCCACTTTTTGCCACCTGAGGCATTTGCCTCAATCCACCTAATGGTTGTTCCCACGAGATCTGCCCTTTGAAAAAATCAACGAGGCCTAACCAGCATGCACTGGGAAGCAAATCCATGTAAGAAAGGGGCAGGGAGCTTTTTTTTTACCATCTGTTTTATTTTCTACCCAAGTACTTATGGCCTCTGCGGAAGCTTTCGTATCTTGGAAATTCACCAGCTTTACAGCTGTCTGAAAGAATTCCTTGTTGCTATGGAGATACTGTTCCTTCACCATGAATCCTTCTTGAAGGTAGAGGGCATTGGCAAGATTAAATGTAAATGCCTTTCCTTCTGAGGGGACGGAGAGCAGTGTCTGAAGCGGCTTGAAGGCTTCACCTGAAGAAAATAAGTGTTAAGAGTTAACATCTTCATTTGAAGAACACAAACCAGCTGTGTAATAGGGTAGTTATCCAATACAGACATGCGTTCATAATCCCCGCTTCCTGGCCGAGGGTCTCCCTAAGGTAAGTCTGCAGCAAAGATGAAGAGACACAACACAAATGCTATTATACCTGGAGCAAAGAAAGAGTAAGAATGGGGAATGGCAGTATCACCTCTCCCGAGAACCGAATTTGCTTTTAAATGAGCCAGCCACTCAGGCAAAAGCCTTGCAAAAGCCTTGATAAAAACAACAGACGGGTTGCTCCAACATCCCTATCTATTAAGTTAGCATTGATCTGAGAGCCAGGATGGTGCAGAGCAGGAATGGGGGAACTTTCTCAGGTTGAGGGCCGCATTAACTCATGGGCAATCACCCAGAGGCCACAAGCCAGTGACGTGTGGCGCCAGAGGAAGAAATGGGTGGAGCAACAGGTGCCAACCCTCCAACATTACTGCGATGAAAATAGGGACATGCTAGTCATTCATTATCAACATCAAAAAACGAAGATCATGGCCACTGGGCCCATCACCTCCTGGCAAATAGAAGGGGAAGAAATGGAGGCAGTGAGAGATTTTACTTTCTTGGGCTCCATGATCAGTGCAGATGGTGACAGCAGCCACGAAATTAAAAGACGCCTGCTTCTTGGGAGAAGACAGCATCTTAAAAAGCAGAGATATCACCTTGCCAACAAAGGTCCGTATAGTTAAAGCTATGGTTTTCCCAGTAGTGATGTATGGAAGTGAGAATTAGACCATAAAGAAGGCTGATCACTGAAGAATTGATGCTTTTGAATTATGGTGCTGGAGGAGACTCTTGAGAGTCCCATGGGCTGCAAGAAGATCAAACCTATCCATTCTGAAGGAAATCAGCCCTGAGTGTTCACTGGAAGGACAGATCCTGAAGCTGAGGCTCCAATACTTTGGCCACCTCATGAGAAGAGAAGACTCCCTGGAAAAGACCCTGATGTTGGGAAAGATTGAGGGCACAAGGAGAAGGGGACAACAGAGGACAAGATGGTTGGACAGTGTTCTAGAAGCTACCAGCATGAGTTTGACCCAACTGCGGGAGGCAGTGGAAGACAGGAGTGCCTGGCGTGCTCTGGTCCGTGGGGTCACGAAGAGTTGGACACGACTAAATGACTAAACAACAACAGTCATTCATTCATTTATTTTACCCCACCCTCCAGTTGTTGTTAGACTACATATCCCATCAGCCACTGGCCATGTTGATGAAGGCTGGCACTGGTTTGAAGAAGGTTGGTCTAGGGGAAGGGAAGGCCACGTTCAATTCCTTTTCAGCCATGAAGTTCACTGGGTGGCTCTGATTGGAACCAGGAACCATCTTTCAGCCTAACCTACCTGACTGGTTTGCTGTGAAGATAAAGTGAGATGGCAGGGGGGGGGCAGCCATGTGTATCACCTTGAGCTCCTGGGGGGGGGGAGGATCACCATGTAATTAATGAATTGGCTATAAACCAGGCCAACTCTGCCAGTGACACAGTCTAGACAGGTGGCTAGAGTGACCCAGTTCAGAAGCCATCTGCCAAGCCACAAGTGGTGCAGACATTTTTATCATCTCCTTGCCGCATGGGTGGATCCTTGGCCCTAACTGAGGTAAAGGAAATCTTTAAGTAGCAAGGCGGCACAGCTACCCCATAACAGTGCTGTGTATGCATGCACAGTGCATTTCTAATAATAATTTTAAAGTGCATTACAATTTTTAAAACCTAGCATATGGGTCAACGCCATCAAATTATTTATCATCCTAGTGAACAGTTTTTAACAACCATGCTACTTTGCTGTCTATCTTCATGCCCTCTAATAAAATGCATCAACTTGGACATAAAAGCTACTGGCCATATCCTCGGGAATCGTTCCATTATTGAAGGCGCATCAGCATTTTCTCCTCTTAATAGTCTTGAATGTTTCCTTCTTTTTATTGCAGAAACCTAGCCCTTGCAGATTTAACAAGGGCCCCTTAAATTTTCCCGGATTCGAACTTCACGAATGTATCCTTGAAGGATGCCTATTCCAGGAGTCTTGAAGGATGCACATGGCCTCAGAAGATGATCTCATATGGAGAGAGACACTGCTTGAGGTATTGCGGTCACCATCCTCTAAGGAACCGGGTAGGAATTTGCCCACCGGGCTAATTGGCATGGACCTCGTGGTTTTGCCTACCTCATAGAAATTGTCACAACTGGTTGGGCATTGGGGCAATCCTTTGTTTTGGATGGAGGGGAGGTTGTAGTCTCTGCCTGCCCCTTCAAACTCTGGGGTTTCCCTTTAAAGGGTTACGGGGGGAGTGTCCATGTCTGCATGTCTAGGCAGGGCCAGGGCCAAGGGTGCTCCCCCAGACGGTGGTCCCTGCTGTCAGCATCGCCCTAGAGCCAGTGCACCGACTGGACTCATGCACCTCAACCCCGACTGGGCTAGGCAAGCTGGGAAGCATCGCCAGAGACCTTCTTTCTCTCAGGAACAGGTCACAGTGCTGTGGACTCACAGCTTAGAGCTGAGAGCACCAGATTCACTGTCTCAATAATACAGTCGTTCTGCAGCAGAGTTTTGCAGAGTCTTGCAGAGTATAAACCACTCGGAGAGCAGCTCTGTAGAATACCTTCCTTTTATTCTGTAACTACAACTATGATACAAAACTATATACAGAGCTGAATGTTCTAAGCATAAATCAATGCTACACTGAGAGTCTGCAGCTGCACTTAGCAGCAATCTTATCTCTAGAATCTCTAACACTCTCACTTTCTCCGATATACTGACTGACTGTCTCTCACTCACACACAGATATGTTACTGGGCAGAATAAGTAGATAGGCAGGACACGCCTCCTACTCTCTGGAGAGTCAGCAGAGACCATCAGGAGACAATCAGGAGATTCTTGGGTATGGGAGGGGTGAAATCTCCTCACCTGCAGGGGTCACCTATTTGATGTAAGTCTTAGGAACCCCCATCTGGACTGACCACGCATCACTTCCAGCGGGCGGGCCAGAAGTATTTTGATTGCCCCATGCCCAAGCCAAACCTCTTTCATTGACTGAAATTGCAATACTTTATTGTCACTTGTACAACTTGTATACATTGAGATTACACGAAACCCCCCCCCACTCAGCTCTCTTAGTCTTAATTCCCCTCGTTTACTGACGCACACCCACCAAACCCGAAAGTCAGTTTCCCTGTTGTTATCTTTTCATTCAGCAGCCTAACAGCCCACAGATAGAAGCTGTTCTTTACCCTGTTGGTGTGACTAATCATGTTTCTATATCTTCTGCCTGAGGGCAGGAGATCAAGAAAGTGCCAGCCAGGGTGTGAATCATCCCTGAGAATTTTCCTCACTTTCCTGAGGCAACCTTCTTCCGCTATTTCATCCAGCAGATTCACGGGACAGCTCATAATATCTTATGCTGTATTCACCACCCTCTGTAGGCACTTCCTATCAGTTGATGTCAAACCAGTGTACCACACTGTTATGCAGTATGGAAGGACACTTTCTATTGTTGACTGGTAGAAGGAGATCATCAAATGTTGATTGATATCATTCTTCCGCAATACCCTGAGGATATGGAGTCTCTGTTGGGCTTTCTTAACCACCTGGGTTGTATTTATTTTCCAAGTAAGGTCTCCACTGAGATAAACTCCTAGGAATTTAAAGGAAGAGACTCTTCATCTGTATTCAATAAAGTTGTGGCCTGTTTTGACCCAAAACCCAGCCTCATTGGTCTCTTATTTGGATGGGTTGGAGTATGGGAATCCGATGCCTGGTCCTGCAAGTAGCTTGATGCCATTTACCCATATGCTAGGCTTTAAAAGCTGTAATGCATTTTATGATTTTTATTAAAAATGTACTGTGCATGCACACTCACATAGCATTGTTATGGCTATGCCATCTTGCCACTTGTAGTTTTTCTTTTGCTCAGTTTGCAGCCAAGGCTCCGGCCATGCGGCAAGCAGATTATAAGAACTTCTGCATCACTTGAGTGGTGAAAAGTTCCAAGGACAATGCTCTCAGGGTTAGATTACTTGGATGAGAAAGTATTGGAAGCTTGCAGAGCGCAACCCTATGCATGTTTTCTCAGAAGTCATATTGCCTCCAGACTGTCAGTATTTTGCAGGAGGGATTCAAGAGCACAGCAGAAATATAGGTTTGCACAATTCAAGGGAGAGCTCTGTCGCCTTGGCGTAACAAATCCACTTAAAAATGAGTTAGTTGCAGTTAGGAAGATGATAGGAAAATGCACCTCAGAATGTGGAGTGAACGGATTATTTACAGGAAGATGTGTAAATACCCTGCAATCACTTCAGGATGAATATTCATTCCCTTATAACCTCCCCACAAACAAATCACAATGAAAGCTCAGTAAAGACCAGGCTTCATCTAAGTATCAACTGACTACCATTCTTTCCTATAATTAACTGACCACTCTAACAAAGGAACGGTTTTTCAGCACTGCTGTCCTAATAGCACATATCAGAGAATCAAAGAATTGTGGAGTTGGAAGGGATAACAAGGGTCAATGCAGGAATCTTTTGCACAAGATGGGGGTTGGACCCATAACCTTGAGATTAAGAGTCTGATGCTCTGCCAACTGAGCTATAGTCATACTTATTGCTGGAGTAAGAAGTGTGGGGAAGCTGACGGCAGCAGCAATAGACCAGTAAAATATAAGAGAAACACAGCGGTGCAGGTCTTATAGGGTTCCTTTTATGATGGTCATCTCTATTGCTTTAAAATGTGATCAGTCATGCCTGGTGCACTGTGGTCCCCTCCCACTCATTATGGTGAGCAGGACATTGGACTTCTGCCCCAAAGTACAGTATTGTTCTGATGGCATCACAACAGAAACCCCATAGAGGCAGCAAGAGGCAGAATGGGCCCTGGGCTACAGTCGAGACCAGAGAGAGGGACAGCAGCTTGTCAACAGGCAAGCATTCCTGTTCTCTGACGACAGACTCCCAGGTCCTGAATCTGAATTATCCTCATTTCATGCCACAGGTTGTTCATTTAATACCACGGGGGCTGCGTAAGAACAAGGCTGATAAAGTGCATTATTTCACACTCCTCCTAATATCACTTCATGTTGCCATATAGCAAGTCAGATGTTGCATTTCTAAAGCAATAGAAAGTCCCGGGAGCTCCAGCAGGGATTAAAATAAGCTTAAATAAGGAGAAAGCAAGATCTGTTGAATTTAAGAGTGAGCTGAAAGCATCCAAGCGCTGTTCTGATGACATATAAATTTATCTTTCAAAACGACTCTCTGCACAATTTTCAGAACTGGTGTTACAGAAGATATTGAAGCTTTAAAAAAATTACTTCATGTGTTAGTCATCCTGATCTTTCCTTCATGAATGACGTATATGTACTCTAATGAACCTTCTCCCCTCTTAAAGTCACATGTCCCTTTAAAAAGGGTTTAAGGGTTTCCTATTTGGGTTTTTCTTCTAGTGGTGAAATGTGCATTTAAGGTATAATCACCAACTTTTTATTAACAAGGAGACAATTGGATGGAATTTGCAGGCATGGATGCCCCTTCTGAGAGCATGAATCCTGCCAAATTTCAGAAGGATAACTGATTTCTCTACAAGGTCAGCTATTACAGTTTTGGGGTGGGTGATGAGCAAACCACTTAATCTCCCCATGTGTTTTATGGACCATTGTTCTGAAAAGAGCAGATGTGAAGGAGGTTGCCTCTGTATAAGAAAACTGCTGGATTTCAGGCAAATAGGTCTGGGGACTTTTAAAGCTGAATTTTTGGGTAGGAAGAAATAACAACAACAACAACAACAACAACAACAACAACAACAACAACAACAAAAAATTTATTTATACCCCGCCCTCCCCAGCCAAGGCCGGGCTCAGGGTGGCTAACAACCAATAATAAAAACAGTTGAATGAATACAACTTAAAAGCAAGATTAAAATACAACATTAAAACATTAAAACAATTAAAATTAAAATGCAGCCTCATCACAGGAGGAGAAAGGAAAAAGAAAGTGGGGGAGAGAATCAAATTGACTCCAAGCCAAAGGCCAGGCAGAACAGGCCCTGTCTTACAGGCCCTGCGGAAAGAAATCAGATCCCACAGGGCCCTGGTCTCATGAGACAGAGCGTTCCACCAGGCCGGAGCCAGTGTTGAAAAAGCCCTGGCTCTGGTTGAGGCTAATCTAACTTCTTTAGGGCCCAGACCTCTAGGGTGTTGCTATTTATGGACCTTGAGGTCCTCTGTGGGGCATACCAGGAGAGGCGGTCCCGTAGGTACGATGCCTATGGGAAGCTCAAAAGCAGGATCTGGGTGAAACAGCACTAATCCCACTTGCCGTTCCTAGCAAGTGGTATTCAGAGGCATAATGTTTCCACAGTGGAAACAGAACATAGTCATCATGACTAGTAACCATTGATTGCCTTTATTCTCTTTTAAAGCCATCCAAGTCTATGACAATCACAGCCTCTTGTGGGAGCAAACTCCATTGTTTGTGCACTGAGCGAACTTTATTTTTTTCTGTCATGAATCTTCCAAAGTTCAGCTTCATTTGATGGCCCAAGATTTTGTATTATAATTGAGGGAGGAAAACATTTTTCTATCCATTTTCGCCACATCAGGCATATTATTGACAACCCTGATCATGTCCCCCACCCACATATTGACGTTTTCTTCCTCAACCAAAAAGCGTCAAAGGTTTGCTCCAACCCTTTGAGCGTGATGGTTGCCCTTTTCCAGCTCTACACTATCCTTCTTGAGGTGAGATGACCAGAAGGACACACAGTGTTCCAAGTACCGTCTCACCATAGATTTGTATGATGGCATTCTAATACTGGCAGTTTTATTTTCAATCTCTTTGCTAATTATCCTTAACAAGAATTTTGCCCTTTTCATAGCTACCACATACATGGCCAACACATTCATCAAGCTATCCACCGACCTGGGGCATTCGGTTTTCCATTTTTCTCTGCTAGGTGACAATGATTTATTTATTTGTGGAATCCTTATAAATAAAGCTATGTTTGAGCTGCTAAAAGACATATTTAGTCATTTGTGAAGAATGATGTGATAGAGGAAGATAGTCTGGCTATAGATCAGGAAACTGGGAAAAGAAATATATGGATTATTAATCATGTCTGGATAACTTATCTTTACACCTGGGATACCCCAGTATAGGATGATTACTGGGTTGTGAATAAATGTTAGGAGAGGATATATTTATTAGATAAAACAAAATTTAAAAATTCCTTCCTGTAGCACCTTAGAGACCAACTAAGTTAGTTATTGGTATGAGCTTTCGTGTGCATGCACACTTCTTCAGATACACTGAAACAGAAGTCACCAGACTCTTATATATAGTGAGAGGGTGGGGAGGGGTATTACTCAGAAGGGTGGTAGGAATGGGTGATTGGCTGATAGGTGTGGTAAACCTGTTGACAACTGTTAACAGCTGCAATTGGTCTTGCAGGAAAAAGCAATGGGTGAGATGGCTAAAAATAGCTTTATCATGTATAATGAGATAAGAATCCAATGTCTCTGTTCAGACCAGGTCTCTCCATGGTTTTTACAATCTTGTAAAAGGTAAAGATAACATTTTCTCATCCAAAATACTTGTTGAAAAATAACACATACAGCAGCTTTGTTCAGGCAGGCTTAAAATGGTAATTCAGTTATGGAGACATACCTAAGTCCAGCTTAAGATGGAATCTGAGCATTGGACCTTAGACTTAGCCTCTGAAAAGGAGAATGTGCCCAGGCAGGTAAGAGAATATTTATGGCTACGCCCTCCCCCTATCACGGCACAGTGAGAGTGTCTCTCACAGTGTTCTCTCTAGCAAACCTACAGGAAAACTCCATGAGCTTCAGCTCCTATCATGTGCCTATCTAGCAAGACTCGAATTGTTGGTTTGAGTGCATTTTAAATATCCCACAATGATAAAAAGGGTAAGTTCACACAATCTGTTTACTGGGCCTTTGTAAATCGACAGGATACTGATTCTCTCCACTGTGGAGATGATAGCCTAGGCATTCAATGAAAATTGTTGTTTGTGTGAAAGACCCATACGTGTGAAAGAGAGAAATGTCCATGGTTGAGTATCTGAATGATCAGGTCAACGTGGAACACCCGTCTCATATGTTTACACTGAAGTGTAAGTGGATTCCCACAGGGCAAGACACAGCGATAATGGCAAGAACCTTCATTGAACTACATAACTGGGAAATAGGTGCAAAGCAACTGCTTATATACATTCCTGAAAGCCTGGGCCACTCCCACTCCCAGTGTGATTGGCTGTCTGAACTTCCAAGCTGCAAATTACGACTCAGAGGTCAAGGGCCAATAGCAGAGGCCCAAATCCTGAAATGTTCTGTGACTAGACATCATGTATCGAATCAGAACACAGGAGCTCAGAATCCTTAGTCCAGACTTAAGGCTGGAGGCTTAGTCCAGACTTAAGGAGGTGGAATGGATTAGTGGAATGGATTAGTCATCTGACATGTGCAGACCCACTGAGGTGTGGAAACAGGGACACATACTTTTGATGTAGCCTACCATGCCTGACCTCCTTCATGGATCACTGCCTTACTTTCTTAGGCTCCATGATCACTGCAGATGTGGCAGCAGTCACAAAATTAAAATATGTGTGCTTCTTGAGAGAAAAGCAATGACAAACCTAGTCAGCATCTTGAAAAGCAGAGACATAACCTTGCCTTCAAAGGTCCGTATACTTAAAGCTATGGTTTTCCCAGTAGTGATGTATGGAAGTGAGAGCTGGACCATCAAGAAGGCTGATATCCGAAGAATTGATGCTTTTGAATTATGGTGCTAGAGGAGACTCTTGAGAGTCCCAGGGACTGCAAGAAGATCAAACCTATCCATTCTGAAAGAAATCAGCCCTGAGTACTCACTGGAAGGACAGATCGTGAAGCTGAGGCTCCAATACTTTGGCCACCTCATGAGAAGAGAAGACTCCCTGGGAAAGACCCTGGTGTTGGGAAAGATTGAGGGCACAAGGAGAAGGGGATGACAGAGGACGAGATGGTTGGACAGTGTTCTCGAAGCTACCAACATGAGTTTGACCAAACTGCGGGAGGCAGTGGAAGACAGGAGTGCCTGGCGTGCTCTGGTCCATGGGGTCACAAAGAGTTGGACACGACTAAACAACAACAACCATGCCTGACATTGGCAGCTGGCATGCCTGTGTACCTGCTGGAGCTCACATACATATAGAAGACAACAGCTAACCAGAGACATCCAATCTGACCGGTAAAGCAGAAGGTGGTTGTCACTCCTCCTCACTGAGAGAGTGAATGAGAGGGGAGAGGACAGAGGTGGAGGATAATTGCTGAAAAGAATAAATGGGTACCATGGCCAAGATCTCTTTCATGCCCCTCTTTATATCTCGAAGAGCGGCATTTTTACAAAAACAGCAGTGTGAAGCCAATCAAGCATTAAGCCTGTTCCATCACTAGATCGTGTGATTGCATGTACTGCACAGGCGTTCCAGAGACCTTCCTTTTGTCTCCGTGATTGATAGCAGGGCATTTGGAGGAATTTAGAGGAAAGAGGGTTTATTTAATGTATTTTCTAAAGGGGGGAAAATGAACCATAATAGTAGGCAATCATCTGCTTGAATGGGTGGATTTACATCTTCAGTGAAAGGGCTAAAAGAAATGCCGCAAAGATGCCCATCTGTCTTTAGGTTTTGTTTTTTAAGTTATTTGCCATAGATGTCAAAGGATTATTTTTTTTCAAAAAGTAAACTAAGCTATGGCAAATGTGTTCCTTGCACACTGGGGTTGATTTGTAGGTTTCATTTTGCCCAGACTGCATTTGAGATACAAACAATTATATCCAGTTATTGCATTTTCTTAGACCTTGCATTTGAAAGCAGCCTTCAGTTATCAGACCTTTTAGCTTCATAGGAGGCAATGTTGCTTTTGTTTGCTTTTGCTTCTGCACAAGATACGGAAAGCAAAATGTCATGTTGCGTGCCAACAGACAAGAGGTAGGGCTTAGACCTCCCCACTGTGCAAGTCACTCACAGTGAGAAACCTCAGAGAACTTTGGTGATATCTACGTTTTCTATGGATGAACATACTCTTGCAGAACACTTGGGATTTGAAAAGGCCCAAAGCGAGAAGTGGAGCAACATGTTGTTGTTGATTTTTGTACTTATAAAGCACTTTATTTTTTCTAAGCACTGTGCACATATTAAAAGATGAGGGCATCCCTGCCCACATGATCACAATCTAATAAATAAGATGTAAAAGGAATAAGAAGGGAAGAGGAAAACGAGTATTGGAATAATTGCTCCCACACTGACCAGTGGATGGAGCCAGACTGACTTTGCCACTACAATGGTACCTCGGGTTACATATGCTTCAGGTTACATATGTTGAATGGTTTCTTTAAATGTAAAGGTTCATCATTGTTCCACCCGATGTGTATGTCTTTAAGGAGCCAGAGCAAGGGCCAGAGCAAACTAACGAGACCCAGCTTTACAGCTGTGAAACATAGCAGGTGCTGCTGAGTTGTATTGATTAAGCTGTGTCAGCATTTGGGTATAGTATATAAGGAGCAGCACCTAGCTCTCCCATTACCCTGGGGGATGGGTTGGTGGTTGGGTCTGGTTTGTTGTTGATGTATTTAGTGTATAAGGAGTTTTTGTTTTTGTTATTAAAACCTTGTTTAAGTTATTTTTGAGTCCCTTTTTAATGCATGGTCTCCCCAGCAAGCTCTCTGCAGCGCTACTAAACTGTAAATAGCCAACAACATATGCTTCAGACTCTGCTAACCCAGAAATAGTGCTTCAGGTTAAGAACTTTGCTTCAGGATGAGAACAGAAATCGTGCTCCAGCGACGCAGCAGCAGCAGGAGGCCCCATTAGCTAAAGTGGTGCTTCAGGTTAAGAACAGTTTCAAGTTAAGTACGGACCTCCGGAACGAATTAAGTACTTAACCTGAGGTACCACTGTATGTTCTTTCTGGGAGGCAAGGGAATGCTTTCTCTGAACATGGATCTTTTTGTAGCCGAAACAACACCATTCAGGCACAAGAAAGAGCTATCACCAGATGGGCAGCAGGTTGGGCAGAACTTCAAGGTCTGAAGGACAAAATAATTGAGGAGGACCCTGTGCAAAAACAAAACAAACCCCTCTCCATTGAGGACTGAGCCTATCCAGTAGCCACAGAATGCTCACTGACAGTTGAAGTGTGTGGCATACAAAACCAGGCAGAGGGGAATTGGAACAGAGGGTTTTTTGTCTTTAAAAAAAATGATTTTATTGTGTGTCAGTAGTTGGTTTCCATATTGTATCGAAATTAGTCAAAGTGGTTCACTACAAGTAGTATATAATTTTTTAAAAAAATAACCTATTTGTCTCTGTGCATACACCAATGATTATTTATTATTCCATTTATTATTATTGCATTTACATCCCACTTCCCCCCTCCGTTTGCTTACAGATACAAAATTCAACGTAAAAAACAAAAGTGATTTAACTGTTACCATGCAACTTAGCAAACTAAAAACAACAGCAAAACTCAAGAAGAGCAGGTAGCTAGACAGATCATTCTGATTCCAAACATTGGATGGCTACACTGGCTGGGTCTGATGAAAGTTGCAGTCTAAAACAGGAGGTGGAGGGAAAGGGGAGCACCAGGTTTGAGAAAGCTGGTGTGGATACTCACCATCATTTCCTTGCAGGTTGAGAAGTTGCCTGATCTCATCGCGTGCTTTTCCCTTGGCTCCTAAGTGGATTGCCCCGAGGGCCAACAAAACTCCAAGTGGAGAATAGAGAATGTTCTCATTTTTCCGGGAGACAGAAAGAACCCGGGACAAATCCCCTGCCAAGCGTGCAGTGCTTTCAGCCACAGGTTGGGAGGTATGGCCTCTGGTGAGGTGGATTCCGGTGACAGCAAGCAGAAGGCATGGAAGTACAGCTCTCCTCATTGTACTGCAGAATGCTCGGTAGTTCCTTGAGCTGTTGAATTGTTGGAAAGGAAGTTTAATAATGCATAGTCAAATTGCTTCCGTTCCCTTTTATGAATTATCCCTCCCCCAACCCAATGAAATCTTCACTTAGATTTTGTTTCCAGAATAACCTCATCCAATAAACTGCTATTTTCAGAGTACACCCTCCCTTTTGGAAGGGGGGTACCTTCCCAGCATCACAAATCCTTATCCAACTAGCCATTCTGCTGTCTTCAGGGGACTGGAGGAGAAGAAGAAGAAGAAGAAGAAGAAGAAGAAGAAGAAGACGACGACTTTGGATTTGATATCCCATCTTTATCACTATCTGAAGGAGTCTCAAAGCGGCTAACATTCTCCTTTCCCTTCTTCCCCCACAACAAACACTCTGTGAGGTGAGTGGGGCTGAGAGACTTCAGAGAAGTGTGACTAGCCCAAGGTCACCCAGCAGCTGCATGTGGAGGAGCGGAGACGCGAACCCGGTTCACCAGATTACGAGTCCAACGCTCTTAACCACTACACCACACTGGCTCTGGAAGGAAGGAATTGTAATGTATTTGCAAACGCAAGATATATTACGTTCGATGTAAGCAAGTGTTAAAAGAATGAGCAATGAGAAGTGGAATAAAACACCCTGTCATAACATATAGGTAAAGGTAAGGTAAAGGACCCTTGGACAGTTAAGTCCAGTCAAAGGCTACTATGGGGCTGAAACGCTCATCTTGCTTCAGGCCGAGGGAGCCGGCGTTTGTCCACAGACAGCTTTCCGGGTCACATGGCCAGCATGACTAAACCGATACTGGCACAACAGAACACTGTGACGGAAGCCAGAGTGCACGGAAACGTCATTTAACTTCCCACCACAGCAGTACCTATTTATCTACTTGTACTAGTATGCTTTTGAACTGCTAGGTTGGCAGGAGCTGGGACAGAGCAACAGCTCCTCACCCCGTCATGGGGATTGGAACTGCCGACCTTCTGATATACACTAGTGGGGTTATGACCATATAGACAGGTCTTGGGGTTGTGGTGGATAGGAACATAATAAGAGCTCTGTTGGATCCGGCCCAAAGTCCATCTACTACAGCACCCTGTTATTACAGTAGCCAGCCAGATGCCTATAGAAAGCCTGCAGGCAACAAACCTCTTTCCACTTGTAAGTGTTAACTTTGTACAGTAGGCTGCTTTCAACACCCACTCACCCACTCTAGCCAAACAAGCAAGAGGCATTGGCAGAGTTCAAGGACCTGTTCCAGCCAGGCAAAAATGCTTAGGGTTCAAAGCAGGACCAGCGAGGGCTGTGGCTTGCAGAGAGTTCCAGGTAAGAGAGGCCTGAAGGGGAGCATTTGGCCTCTGGGTCTGAGGTTCTCAACCCCTGTTCTAAACTACACAGGACTTCCTTATGAGTAAACTGCAGGCTTGTTTAAGCCTCTTACCATTAGATTCCTGATAAGTCCCCTTATATCCCTCTTAAAAGAATGAATACGCCACAATCTTGTTTAAAGTATATAAAAGAAGTTTACTCACATCATCAGTTCACAGTTGGATCCCTGAAGGCAGACTTAGTTACAAAGTATATACATGTGGGTCTATCCCATATGGAGATAGTCCCTTTGTCCTCTGAAAGCCAACAGAGCATCTCTAGCCATAAAGCTGCTGGTCCAACGAAGGAGGGAGTCAAAGAGAGAGAGATGGCTGCGTACCTTGTCCTTTTTGTTACCTGGACACGTAAGGTCACGCCCACGTCTAGTCACATGCAAGAGGAAGTATGTCTCAGCCCAGGAGGAAACAGGAAGTTCCGACTGGTTGAATCAAACACCCCCCTGCATGTCCACTCTAGGAAAACAAGGAATGTTGTATTTGACTGCTACTTCTGTATCACATCCCACATAAACTCATTTAGAACTGGACTTTTAAGATTCCACTCAGTGGACAATATTCAGTTCCAAAAGAACAGCCACCTTCCTTCCACAAATGCAGTTTCTCTGACAAAGTAAAGCTTTTTTCCCCCTTATGCTCTATCACCAGCGCCTTTATCGCACCCATAAATCAAAGATCCATTTGAAAGGCAGAGCGAATACAGACTCCTACGCCGTGTTAAAAAGGTGATGGAGACATTTTCATATCCTCATGCAGGGACGATGTCTGCAGTCACAAGCCGCCAGCAATATTTATTCTGAATGGCCATTTAAGACACTCCCAACATAACTTAATTTTCTTTTCTACTGATGGAAATTACCGTGCTGGAGTTCCTGGCATCAATGATCAGCAGTGCTGTTTTGCCGCTGGTAATTAATGGTTTCATGGTAAATAATGGATGCAGCTGCAGAGCCATTTGGCACATCCGTAATGTGAGGTCTGCTTCCCGGCGTTAATGAAACCGACATCCCAGCATAACCTGTGTTTAGGGTCGGTCAAGCTGTTTGGGGAGTAGGCGAGTGGGCAGATGAAGAAGAAGAAGAAGAAGACACCCCTCTTGTAGCATTGATCAGTTGTATAATGAAAGTGTGTGTTATGCAGGGTGGAGAAGAGCTATACTAGGACTGAAAT
Source organism: Podarcis vaucheri (assembly GCF_965113315.1). NCBI lineage: Eukaryota > Metazoa > Chordata > Lepidosauria > Squamata > Lacertidae > Podarcis > Podarcis vaucheri. The sequence goes on along the minus strand of NC_138763.1, from coordinate 18,244,689 downwards.
ACATACATTTGCACTTGAAAATTCTCCTCTGAACATTGGCAGGGGGTGATGGAGAAGTGGAGAAGCAACTTTGGGTACAGTTTGGAGTAAAGTGGCAGGAGAGGAGAGGGTGAAGCACATAACATATTGTCACATTTTTTTCTTTTAAGGCTGTCTCCCAAATATTTTCTTTAAGCCATGCCATTGGGCAGGGTATTCTTATTTATTTATTTATTTATTTATTTATTTATTTATTTATTTATTTATTGCTTGCATCCGGAGAAGACTCTTGAGAGTCCCATGGACTGCAAGAAGATCAAACCTATCCATTCTGAAGGAAATCAGCCCTGAGTGCTCACTGGAAGGGCAGATCGTGAAGCTGAGGCTCCAATACTTTGGCCACCTCATGAGAAGAGAAGACTCCCTGGAAAAGACCCTGATGTTGGTAAAGATAGAGGGCACAAGGAGAAGGGAATGACAGGGGACGAGATGGTTGGATAGTGTTCTCAAGGCTACCAGCATGAGTTTGACCAAACTGCGGGAGGCAGTGGAAGACAGGAGTGCCTGGTGTGCTCTGGTCCATGGGGTCACGAAGAGTCAGACACGACTAAATGTCTAAACAACAACAACAAATCCCACTTTTCCTCCAAGGAGCTCAAGATGGTGCACATGGTTCCACCCTCTCTTCATTTAATCCCCACAACAACCCTGCGAGGTAGGTTAGGCCAAGAGGCGGTGACTGATCCAAGGATACCAGATGAGCTTCATGGCTGAGAGGGGATTTGAACCCTGGCCTCCCAGGTCCTAGCCCAATGCTTTAACCACTAAACCACACTAGCTCTCTTTACAAGTTTCTTTATCAATACAAAACTTTAATATTCTGTTCATCCTCCAATTTCGGGGTAGCTAACAAAAAGGTTTTTTTAAAAAAAACAGCTAGCCAAATTAAAACAAAGTTTGCAATTTTTGCCTTGGCCCTGAGAGTTCTCCCGTATCTTTAAGTATGGCAAACAAGGAGAAAATAATCGCCAGCTGTGGTTTTTCCCATCTGACATATCTAATCAATTCTCGAACCTTTTTTCCCCTTTTCTTCTCTGCACAATTAAAGTTGCAAAGTCCTGCAATCAATAAGGCAGGTATGGGAAACCTTCAGCCCTCCAGATGTTGCTGAACTACAACTTACATCATCCATGGCAACATCTGGAGGGCCGCCGGATAATTAAACGCGCCGCAAAGCAGAAACAACTGAGGATCCAACAAGTGCAGGAAACTGGTTTATTGGTCCAAAATCGTAACACATTTTGAGCAATGCCAGCTGCCCCAGCAAGTGTAAGGAGCTCATTTTGGAGCTAGTCTTACAGTTGAAAACCTATTGGGGGAAAATGCTTTTGGGTCAATAAGTCAGTTCCCTAAACCTTTGGGAGGTTTTCATTGTTCCTCGTACAGTGGGACCTTGGGTTACATACGCTTCAGGTTACAGACTCCGCTAACCCAGAAATAGTGCTTCAGGTTAAGAACTTTGCTTCAGGATGAGAACAGAAATCATGCTCCAGTGGCGCAGCAGCAGCAGCAGGAGGCCCCATTAGCTAAAGTGTTGCTTCAGGTTAAGAACAGTTTTAGCTTAAGAACGGCCCTCCGGAACGAATTAAGTACTTAACCCAAGGTACCACTGTACTCACTTTACAGCAGGGATAGGGAAGCTGAGGCCCCCCAGATGTTGTTGGATTCCAACTCCCCATCAGCCCTGACCTCTGCCCATGCTAGCTGGGGTTGATGGAGTCTACCAGCCTTTGGAGGGCCAGCCCTTATCCACAAGCCAGAAGAGAAGGCAAAGTCCATTACAGACCAAGTGAAGGGAGGGAGAGACACCGTGTCCATGAATCACTTGTCCTGCATGGCTGAACTAATTCAGTCCGTGCTTTGCTTCTTCATATTTCTGTACTGGGGAAGCCATGTAGATGCCTCCAGCAGAGCTACCAAAGGCAGGATATTTCAGCACAAGCTGGAACAACATCATTACTTATTTAGAAATGGACTCGTGTGAACTCTTCAGGAGCGGGATCACTTTCTGCTGCAAACTTAGTGCAAAGAGCAAAGCAGAAATATTCCCTGTAACCACGGTGAAAGAAAGGAAAATGACATGGCAACGAAAGGTAGGGCTTATAAGTCACTTGAGCTTTGCATTCATAGCTGCCACGATTGTGCCATCTTCCCCCTCCACTTTTTAATGACTTTATCAGGGCATATAAAAGGCACGTACCTGGAAAATGGCAGCATAATATTCACCATTCAGCGATTTGCAGAAGGTCTGCGCATCCAGCGTAGGCTGTCGAGTAATGCAAAGATCGAGGAGAAGGCCAAGGGCGTTTACATGGCAACATTTATTGGGAAAAGCCGCTTGATTAATGAGGCGGGCACGTAACAGGTGGTCGCCGAATGTGTTATGAAAGGCTGCTTTTCTTCCCAAAGTGCTGCACTGTTAGATAAACCAAGCAGCTCGCTTTGCAAGAGGCTCGAACATCAGGCCGTTTGTAAGCGTTCCAGCAGAATGGAAATGATAACCCCGAATCTCACGAGGAGCCCCAGAATCCAGTTCAATTTGTTGCTGCTTTACCTTGGGTGTTATTGGCTGGAAAAGTTATTTATACAAATTGCTCCCCTAGTGAACGCTGGGACATAAATGGTCATATCCACCTGTCCAGTGAACGCTCAGCTAGCTGAATGGTTTAATTGTGTATATCCTTACGGACATGTGCATAGATACATTTTGAAATGGGCAGAAATGATGCAGGGGTGTTTAAGAAGGAAAGTCTACATGTAGCAATTGGCCAGAGTCCTTGAGGGCTTAAGTTTGAGACAGCGTTTAGCACCGGAATCTATTTTTACTGGAAGCACTCAGTCCTGGTTTGAACAGAGCATCAGCTCTAGAGGCCTTAATGAAATGCACAAATCTTTTTATTCCAAGTCCAGGGCCAGTATCTGGTTTCAGGAGGCCCCGGTCAAAGTGAACTCAGTGGACTTCCCTAGTGGGTCCTTCTAGAAGATGCAGAATCCTCCCATGGTGGTGTTGGGCTTACCAGATAGCAAGCAGAAATATGAAGAATTGAACAACTGGGAAACTGAAATTGACATATTTGCCCATCCCTAATCAGTGCTGTGCCTACTTAACAGTCTTTTGTCCTTTTGCTGCTGCCACCAAAGTTTGTGAAGTCTTAGCAAACCCCCCACCCCCCAAAAAGACTTAGGGGGCTGATCAGGTCTCCAGGATGGGGGTTCACCACTCCTGCCCTATTTCAAAATTGGACTGGGCAAAAACAAACGATCGTGTGAAATCAACCTCACCTAGAGGAGCAATAACTTTGGATTTCTGAACCTTTGTTTTCAGAATGGTTAAATATTCATTACATGAGCAGAGGGCTGCATAAATATCTTTAATGAATTGCTATTAAGACAATCTTCTTCAATAAAGGAAATGGCTTCCAGTTCTTGTCTGCTTTTTCTCAAGTACATAAACAAATCACAAGTACATGGCAGGCAGAAGATTCAGGCCTGCAGTGCTGACAGTTTTTCATCATTTTTTTTTTTGCTGCATCTCAAAAAGCAGACAAACCTTTAATCCATAATAAATGTAAGAAAAGAAGCAAAACTTATATTCTGAATGTACAACACAAATGCACTTCTTCATTCTGAATTTGGATTTTGAAGCTGCTTGTCGTCCTTTGATTTGGTTAACTGTTCTTCAAACCATTTTTCTTCTAGGGTCTAGCAATGCTGTGCAGAACCTTGCTCTAGCAAAGGAAAAGAAATATTGAGAATGAAGTGAATAGGTTTGTACAACACAAAGACTCCTTGTTTCCACTTAGGTGAAGCATAGTCAAGTTTATTTAGTTTATACAACTTCTATCCAGTGTTAGTCATGCTCAGAACAGATCCATTGGTTCCATTGTGTCAGGGGACTGCCATCGGAACAGGGGAGGGAAGCAGGGGGGCCGTTGGGATACAGAGAGCCTCTGAAACCCCTGAGGAGCAGTTCCTCTTCCAGCGGTGGGAAAGCCACACCTCCAGTGGAGAAGAGAGGGAAGGGGCCAGCCAAGCGAGGAAAGGGCTTGAGGATGCTGCTGAGAACTCCAGGGCCTCACCTCACCAGGCTGGCCAGGAGGGATGCACGCCACTTCCGTTGCCCAGCTTGCACAGAGGGGTGAAACACAAGGAGGGGAGGCGGAGATTTGGGGTGCCAAAGTTCTTATGTTGAGGGAGAAGCAGGAAGGGGCTACTCCCGGATTCTGCAAGTGACTAAGATGGACATGAACTTTGTAGATCTGCACTGTAAATAGTTTGCACAATTGGTCTCCGACCGTAATAAATTATCTATCATCTATCTATCTATCTATCTATCTATCTATCTATCTAGTTTGCACAATAAAACCTGCAAAAGACAGGTCGGAGTCCTGCCTGGTTACTCACGAGCAACCACCATCAGCATCTGACACATTGGTTCCATTGATTCTCCATTCTTCAAAGCCCCAAACAGAAAAAGGTGACTTTCCCTTAGGAACATAGGAAGCTGCCTTGTACCCCGTCAGACCATTGGTCCATCTAGCTCACTATTGTCTGCACTGACTGGCAGTGTCTCTTCAGCGTTTCAGGTCAGGAACTCTCCCAGCCCAACCTGAAGATGCCAGGAATTGAACCAGGGACCTGCTCTCTCACTGAGCCATGGCCCTAGTGAGGATGTCTGGCTACATCCCTTCAGAGGCCCCATTATCAAGCAAATGTAGACCAATAATAAGCATGCAGTGGAGAGAGCAAAACCACACAAATGATCAAGGATGCATTAAGATATTAAAGGGAGAGGGGAACCAGAAAGGCTTTTAAAAACAAAAAAAGTATCAGCATCAGAATTAGTTTATAGCTAATTCTTTTGGTGAAGCTTAAATAACTGGGGCAGAGACAAGGAGGAGAAGGTGATCTGGGTCAACTGTTTCCATCCAATTTGCGAGACAGAAGCAAGGGTTTTGCAAGAAAGCATTGTAATATGATATATTATAACCTAACAAAATGTAATATCAATGTACTGGAGCCGAGATTATGTACAATGTATTATTTATTGGGTGTAACAGGCAAAGTTCTTTTTAAAAGAGAACAGGACATTCTGTGACTGCACAGGACACAAGCTGTGTACTCTGAACCAGTGCTATTTTTCTGGAAAAAGGGGTGCTGGAATTCGCCATGAACACCTCCTTTGTTCCCTTATAATAGCAATGGTGCCCACCTGAGAGGTACTGGAACTGAGTTACGACTGAAAATAGCCCTGCTCTTAACAACGGGGGGGGGGGGGCATCTCAGCTAAGCTTAACACCCCTGGCAGATCCTCTGGCATTTCACAGGGACACACTCCAGTGTATGACTGGGAGGGGCAGCGATCAAAGTCCAGCGACATAGCTTGCATGACAAGGTCGACACAATCCATATGCAAGCGGAAAACCGGGACTGGTAGATGGCTCCAGGTGACAAAAGCAGGCAAGCAAGCCATAGACCACTGGTCCTGCTAGCTAGGGATCATGGGAGTTGTAGGCCAAAATTATCTGGAGGGCCGAGTTTGAGGAAGCCTTCCATAAAGCAAGTCAAATATATTCTCTCTCTCTCTCTCTCACGCACACACGGAGGGAGAGTGGGAGTTTATATGGTTAAGGAATTCGGCATTAACAGGGGATGTTGGCTCCATTTGACAGATGAGGAAGACCAAGGTCCAGCAAGAAGTCGAGGACTCTAACCATTACACAACACTGTGTCTCAGTTTTCAGTTTTCAGTTCCATGGCAAATCAAATGGGATCCTCATAAGAGAGGGTCCTGGTTGCGTGCGGGACCCAAGAGCTCACCTGATAGGGTTAAAATGGGGGGAAGGAGCTAGAAGTGCTGGCCATTCCCCTGGGATCACACCAGGCGATTTTAGCCAATAGCCAGTGGGTGGCGTGATCCCAGGGGCTTTAAAAACAGCAGTGTGATGCAAGGAGGGGCACTTGCTTCGCACTGTTGAACACCCACCCTCCCTAGTTTAGTTGGAGTCGCTTGGCCTTGCTTTGGTTGGGTCGCCTGTCTTGGAACAGGGTCTGGGTAGGAATTTTTCCATTTGGCAGATTGGCTTTAGCCATTTGGTTTTCGCCTACCCCTTAGCAAATCGTCACAACTTGTAAGGTGGCGGTTAGGCATTGGCTCAGTTGGATTGTGGGGAGGGGAGGTGTGGCCATCACCTGCCCCTCCAGGAACTGGGTATTCCGTTAAAGGAATCTGGGAGTCCTGGATCTCATCCGAAGTCCGCTTGAGGGGCTAGGGCCATGCCAGGACCACAGGAACACCGGGGTGAGCTGGTTGGTTCTCATCGACCTAGCTCCCTCGTTTGGTTTACCCCATTTGACGATCATCCTGAGAGGTGGAGCCAGTTATAGTGGGGAGTCAATGCCTAAGCCAATACCGCTCACGTGATTGTATTTCAATAAAGTTGTGGCCAATATTGTTGCCCAAAAATTTAAACTAATATAAGTGTCCGTGTGTATTTATTTTGGGGGTGGGTCTTGGGGCCTCGAGACGCAATTGCATAGCAAACAGTGGGGGCTTCCTTGGTGGACAAATCCAGGCTTTCCAAGGGAATTTTGTTGTTCCCTATCTTTTATCTACGGAAGCTCTCTCACACGCACGGTCTGTAGACTTCCTTTAGAGGAATTACCTACCCAACCCCTTTATCATCTCAGAAGCTGTCTTTAGACTCTTTCCCCTGCCTCCTTCTCAACGGGCCAACGCTTGCCTCATGTCATCACCAGGTGGCATCCTTCATACCTACCTCCTTTTTTTGGAAGCAAAGCTTGATTCATTTTCCTTTCAACTTCCCTTGCTTTCTCTCGTTTGTTATCCTGCCTCTGTTGCACATTTCCTCATGCAGCTGCCTTGATTTTTTTTCACGGTCCAGAATTTCTTTGGGGAATAAGTTCTTTTCATCAAATGCAGCTTTCAGGGCTACAGGACGAAAATAAAGAAAATTAATAAATAACCCCATTACGACTGGACCGGTTCATCTTTATTTTAAGAGAGAGAGAGAGAGAGGAAGAGAGAAGACTTGTGGTGAATATGAAAATGAATGAGAAGAAGAAAGCAATACAAAACACAGCCTATTTATTGGTAAGTCGTCATCCTATAGCAATTAAGAAACAAAAACCCCTTTTGGTTTAACATGTTAAGGGCTTTCTGTGTTCACATAAGCTCCAAAATGCTGGGGAATGACAGCTGTTAAGTTGCATGTATCCAGCTGACAAATAATACCACTCACATAAAATTCCATATATGTAGAATTAAAGGTAAAAAAGAGGGGGGAGGACCCCTGGACAGTTAAGTGCAGTCAAAGGCGACTATGGGGTTGTGGTGTTCATCTTGCTTCAGGCCAAGGGAGCCGGTGTTTGTCCACAGACAGCTTTCTGGGTCATATGGCAGCATGACTAAACCGTTTCTGGCGCACGGAGGACTGTGAAGAGTGCCAGAGCACATGGAAATGCCATTTACCTTCCCGCGGTAGTGGTACCTACTTATGTACTTGCCCTAATGTACTTTTGAAATGCTAGGTTGGCAGGAGCTGGGACAGAGCAACGGGAGCTCACCCCACTGCATGGATTCGAACCGCCGACCTTCCGATCAGCAAGCAAAAGTGGCTCAGTGGTTTAGCCCACAGCACCACCACCCGCTCCCTTGTAGAATTATTAGGGGCCTTGCCCCAGCCCACTTCACTCACCAACCCTGCCAACCCCTTTGCCAATCTCCATCCCCTTTTAAAGGAGTGGGGAGGTGCTTCGCATAGCAGTTTGCTAAAGTGCTTTGTAAAGCACCTCTCCCTCCTAGGTTAAACACCTGCGACCAGCGCTGCTTCCTTGATCTCCTGCCTGCTGTTAGCCCACCCACTGGAGGCCACACAAACCACAGACCTAGATCTCTGTGTATGTGAATAAGAAGGTGGCTGCAGCTGAACCATAACTTCGGCTACATAGGCTTCCATGTGCCTATTCAAGGATTCACCCCTGACTCCAAAATTATATTGTCCAGTTGGTGCATGAAAGAGCTTCATCTCAGAGGCTGTATTCTTCCTCACTTGAATATTCCACTCACCCCCATCCATTTTAAGGGTGAGGAGAAGGGCTCAAACTGCATAGCAATATGACTTCCAAAGCAAACATTGAGGTTTACACATTTTTATGACAATGAGAGATTGATCACCCTGGATACCAAAACAAAAAACTTCTGAATCTTTAATGGTTGCAAACTCCTTACTGAAAGTTAACATGAAAGCTTATTTAGTCTTAGTTAGCTTATTTAGTGCCTAAAACAGGAGTTTCAGGAGGATTAATGAGAAAAATTCTGAAGTGCTTCATATAAATTTAATAATAGCGTTTTGTATCCAAAGCTCCTGGGGAACAGGGAAAGATCCAAAATTCTGGCAAGATTAACGACAGCAAAGAAAAATCAGCATTTTGCCAACTGAGATCATGCACCTGGCTAGTCAAAAAAGCTCTTTGGGAATTGATCCAGCCTCCAAAAGGATTATATTTTAATTTTTTTAATTGCTTTTTGGAGCCATGTGGGGGCTGTCATTGGGCTGTGCTGAATCATCAGCATAAACTCCCATTTAATTCTCTCCTTTTTCCCCCTCAGGGGGCTTTCCATCTAATTCTCTGTTGCCTCTTCTTATCTAGCTGGAAGATATATTTTTCCCTCTATCAAGTCAGGAGTGCTGATGCTGAGATATGAAAATAGCCTTTCTCCTGCACCAGCTCCATTCACTGTTATAGCCTACAAAACATCTGAGGAAGCCTTGGTGAAGAATCTGCTGCCACGAAGGCAGTCCTTTCTGAGCAGCACTATGCTAAACACTTCTTCTGATGTCCCCACAACTATTCTCCATCAATCAACAAAGGGGTAGGGAACCTTTTATAGCCCAAGCGCCACATTTTTTTCTGAGCATCCTTCCAAGGAGCCACTTACCAGTCGTGGGTATGGCTAGAGACAAAGGTGAGTAGAGCAATGAATACATTTTTTAAAAAAGTAATATTTATTAAAAGTTTAAAAATTACAAAAGTTACAAAACGAAAAAAGAGTTAAACAAAGCAAAGCAATACAATACATAAAAAACAAAAAAACAATACAATAAAACCACAAAGGAACAAAACAAAAACATTTAAAAACACATCCAACCTTTCCATATCTTTACCTTTCATATACTTGTTTCATCGACCTCCTCACACCTCCCTTTTTTGTATTCTAGTTCAATTAGCTATTTCAGCAAGTCCTTTCCATCTTTCTCAATTTTCGTTCTAAAATTTAACTTAAGACACTCTAACCTTAAATTTTCCACTTTGGTCCATAAACAATCTGTTTTTACTTAATTCTTTATAACATTTCTGCTAAAGCCATATAACTTCATTCCAGCATCCTTCTAACATTCGTTAATTTTGCAATATTTCTGTAAATATACTTTGAATTTTTTCCAATCTTCTTCCACCGACTCTTCTCCCTGGTCTCGGATTCTGCCAGTCATTTCCACCAGTTCCATGTAGTCCATCAGCTTCATCTGCCATTCTTCCCTAGTGGGTAAATCTTGTGTCTTCCAGTGCTTTGCGATAAGTATTCTTGCTGCTGTTGTGGCATACATGAAAAAAGTTCTATCCTTCTTTGACACCAATTGGCCGACCATGCCCAGGAGAAAGGCCTCTGGTTTCTTCAGAAAGGTATATTTAAATACCTTTTTCATTTCATTATATATCATCTCCCAGAATGCCTTAATCTTTGGGCATGTCCACCAAAGGTGAAAAAATGTACTTTCAATTTCATTACATTTCCAACATTTATTATCAGGCAGATGGTAAATTTTTGCCAGCTTGACTGGTGTTATGTACCACCTGTAAATCATTTTCATTAAATTCTCTTTTAAAGCATTACATGCCGTAAACTTCATACCAGTGGTCCATAACTGCTCCCAGTCAGCCATCATGATATTATGTCCAACATCTTGTGCCCATTTAATCACAGTAGTTTTCACCGTTTCATCTTGAGTATTCCATTTCAACAGCAAGTTATACATTCTTGACAAATTCTTAACTTTAGGGTCTAGCAATTCTGTTTCCAATTTTGATTTTTCCACCTGGAAGCCTAATTTTTTATCCAAATTGTATGCCTCCATTATTTGATAATAATGGAGCCAATCTCGTACTCTGTTTTTTAATTTTTCAGAGCTCTGCAATTTTAATCTGTCTCCCTCTTGTTCCAAAAGCAATGAATACAAAATTTACCTTTGTACAGTAGGCTAAGGAGCAAGTGGGGCTTGTCAACCTAGGAAGGTAGCCCATCCAGGAGAAGGAAAACTCTGATTCTAACCCTCTGCTGCCTTGAGAGACATGTTCAGGAGAAGAAAGGGCTAAGAAGTAAACCCTACACAAATCCAGAGTGGAGTCCCTAAGATGGTTGGATAGTGGCTTGTGCGCCTCCTTCCAGCAACTCCTGCAGCCAGGCCTGTACCAAACGTATTTCTCAACTTTCCTATGGACCACGTAAGCAAGGCCAAGAGGGGAGTCTTGTTTTCTGAACAGCCCAGGATGTCCAGACACACTGCCCAGACTTGCGCCCCGAGGAGGTCACTTTGGAGCTGCTAACACAGCAGTTTGACTTACGCCCCAGAGGCACACTCCATTGTCTCTCAAGATGGACAGATGACAGCAAGAAAAGTTGGCTCGTTTCTCCACACTCTAATGCACCCGTCTTTTTCTTCCATCCAGGCAAGCAGGAAACATTATCAGAATTCAAGAACACTCATCGAGGGCTGATGGGGCGGCTTAGAAGTGTGCGTGACCTGGCTTGGAGTGCCACCTTCAGCCCTCAGACCTGTGGTTGCCCATCCTTGAGGGTACTTGTGTTCAGAAATCACGTTCAAAAATTATCCAAGGGGAGAGAATTCCAAGGGGAATTCTTCCGGGTACAGTGGAAGGGTCTTTTGTCAACATTTTTTTTTTAAAGTGATGTTTGCTGTTAAAGAATTCTGTGTGGGTAGATGTTCGCTTGTTTTTGAGTAAAAAGAAAGGACTTCCTTTAAAAACTGGCTAGAAGAAGGGAGGGAGGGGTGAGAAACCAGGAACAGGTGTGATGTTGTTGTTTTGTGGAAGGGAAGACACAGGCTCAGGAAGGATCTTGGGCAGCAGGCCTAGGGAAAGCACCACTTCAGCCTGTGCAGATCTGCTGTGGGTCAGGCTGGCCAGTACTGGGCTCAATGGAATCGGGATAAAGCAGTTCATCAAGCAAAAGAACTCCAGCGATCAGCTACCAACAGCAAGAGGCAGCTCCCTCCTGCTGCTCCTACTTGGGGGCTGCCCGTGAACCTGGAGCACCTTCCTGAAGACTTTTGCTCTGGCCAGGAAAATGGTCCTCATATTGTTGGCTGGGAAAAGCTGCAAAGCAAAGGCATCTAGCAGTTCTGAAATCCACCTGTGGCTGACTCAAGGCAGGGACTGGACCACAAGCTCAACATCCGCTTCAGGCCATCCTGGATAATAATGATGAACACCTCATACAAGATGTTGCATGTACAGAAAACATCTCATGGGAGCAAATTCCACCATTTAACCATGCATTTTCATTTGTCTGCCCAATACTATCTGTCATGGTGGCAGCAGCCTATCTCCTATCCCAGCAGAGTAACTGAGCATCCACCATCCCCTTTGATCCTTCAGTGGTCACAGCTTGAGTGCAGGCTTGCTTTGCAAGCGCCCTAACCATTTGACCACGGCAAGTGACATATTTAACATGCCAACCTTGTTTACAGCTTGGATTGCATGCTTCCAGCAACTTCCTGGCTTGTCACATCCTCAAAGGCTTGCCAGTGGCCAAGTGATAAATTCTAGACTTTCCTATTACCGTTACTTTCTTTTAAGAGAGATAAGCTAGTGACCTTTATTTTTGCCTCTTGCTAGCAGGAGCTAGAGTAATGAGGATATAATGAAGGTCTACTTACTTGCCGAAAGGGTAGGCAGCTTTAAATCTTCAGAGTCCTTCTCCGCCAACTTTCCCCCAAAGTATTTGTCAGGGTGCAGAAGAAAGTCGCTCTCATTCATTTCTGTCGTCTCCTCCAGGGCTTCAATATTTAATGACCTAAATACAACTTTTCAAACCAGAGGATTATTCCAAAGGCAGAAAATCATTTCACATATCAGCACAATTGCAGTTGAAGCAAAGCTAATGTTTTGTGCCTAATCATACTATGCCACTTCCACAACTGAGAAATATTCAGCTGGATAAACACAGATACATATGCAGCGAGATTCGCTGGCCATTTTTTATTAAGTTCTGCCAAGGAAAACTCTTAATCTTCTGCATTAAGAAAGGGAGGGCCATAACCCTTAATTTTAATTAACAGGCAAGTTTTCCAAGCAGACGTCACGAAATCTGCCATTTACATAAGATAAATATGATTCTTTTCATTGAGTTTCCCCATCAATGGGAAGTTCTTGACTAGTTCTTGCAATTTATCCCTTGGCTGGGATCCAACAAGCCACGCTGGGGCTTTTCAGCTATTTCCTTCCAGTGACAGTCTCCTGCATTCCATCCCCCAAACCAATCCTGCCCCCCGCAAAATGTGAGGGGAGTGAAGGCATGGCATTCTATGAGGTGTGAGCAGGAGTTCACCTCTCAGGTGGGTGCCATTGCCATTATAGGAGAACAAGGGAGGCATTCATGGTGAGTTCTGGCCCCTCTTTTCCTTGAAAAATAGCACTGGGTGTGAGGCGCTGCATCAAGGATGGAATACATCCAGCCCACATTGTATGCTGGCCCAGTGTGGGACATCCCATGCTCTCACAGAACTCCAAACTCCCATAGCAGTAGCAGCAATTTCTACGAATATCGATTTCTACAAATATTCATTTCTTTGAGCCAGGGATGGGCAACCATTTTTTCTTTTGTGGGCCTGATTCCCTCAGGTGCAATCTATCAGAAGTCACATGCCAACTGTGGGAGGGTCAAAGTCAGGAATGGGTGGGGCCAGAAGCCTATCCCTTCTTCCTTTTTCTTTTTCTTCTTCCCCAACCAGAAAGGAAATTGAAATATACTCAGAGTCGCAAAGTGATTTCATGCTCTTTATTCAGCTCATAGTGGTCAGGGGGAATGAATGAAAGTCCCCTCACAGTATCTGCTTTATATACATTATTTACACAATGGGCTGCACATGATTGGCTAATTCCGGAATTCTACTGTAAGCCAATCAGGTTGTGGATTCACTTCTATCTGGAGCAGGATTGGGTGGTTCCTGCCAACCAATCATACTGCTGCATTGTTCTAGGACCAATCAGACTGCTGCATTCTGAATCCTATTGTTCTAGGACCAATCAGACTGCTGCAGTTTGGATCCTATTCAACTCAGTACATAACAGAAATTGTTAGCTGCTTTGAGACTCCTTAGGGTAGTGATAAAGCGGGATATCAAATCCAAACTCAACTCAACTCAACAAGGACTGGTGGCTCTTGCCATAGGTAAGGAACATAGGAAGCTGCCTTATATCAAGTCAGATCAATGGTCCATCTAGCTCACTATTGTCCAGGTGTTTCAGGCAAGGAATTTCTCCCAGCCTTACCTGGAGATGCTGGGGATTGAACCTGGGATCTTTTGCATGCAAGGCAGATGCTATTACCACTGAGCTATAGCCGCTCCCCAGGTCTGAATGGATTGCTTGAGACTGCTTTTGGACTTGGGACTGAAGGCTGTTCTGCATTAGGCTGAAGGATGCCCACCCTTGCTTTAAGCCAACAGATTGGCTGCATCCACTAAGATGCCCAAATGTTGCTGAATTCATCAAATTAATGACATACCTGTTGGCTTTATCACAGCAGTTCTGTTGAAAAGGGTATGTTTTCTTCTCTTCTGTGTTTTCCCCTCTTTGTATCTTTTACCTAATATTGTGTTGTCCCATATATTCGGCCTGGACAGACAGAAATCAGGAAGCCAAATGAACTGACATTCCACAATTTGTTTTATAGTTTTCCTGAACTGACCTTCTGTGTACAAAGGATCACGACTTCTGAAGATGCATCCACTCTTATTTAATGGTATAACAGAGCACTAGGATTAGAGGCCAAGTGGTATGTTTACCCTGAAGTGGAGTTCACTATCCATCCCTCTCAGTCGGCTTAACAGGGCTGAACAAATCAGATGGATGAATCAAACAAAGCAGCCAAAGAAAATATTTCATAGCGCCAATGCTGAGTGTTGTCAGATTCCTATAACACCCAAACAGAAGCTCTCAGGATGAGACAGAGGTGAACCTAAAGTTTGAGACCATGCTGTAAGGCTAAATCAAAGAATTGTCAAGAGACGAGGCTTCTTCACAGAAGAGGCTTCAATATATTTAAATATTTCAAGTGAACAAAATAAATCTTTAATTGGTTTGCAGCACCAGTACTATGCACATTTAGCTGGGAGTCAGCACCAATGGAGCTAAATTCCAGATAAATGTGCACAGGACTGCAGTCTTAATTATTTAAACAACCTCGATATCATTTTTGCTAATGTATGCGTTTTTACACACAATTCCTCCTAATACGTGCGTTTAATTGGTAGACATTTTTGGGTTGGGAAACTGCACCACAAAAATCAGAGGGTACGTTTTGAAGAATAGCCTTGCTTTGGTTTGCATATTGTTTTGGTCAGAGCAAATCGGGCAGGGGGTGCAATGAAAACCAAATTCCTTTCCCGTTCCTGCCTTAGGACATGAGACGACACTGAGCAAATCAGTCTCCTGAAACCAGCACACCAGTTGCACATCAACCATCAGCACCGATCCTGCTGTGCGGATCCTCAACTGTTGCTGTGCTCAGCATCTTTTCCTGCCCAAGTGCATCAAGCTCCAGGCAAAAGGGGCATAGGAATTATTCCCTGGGGGGCTGTGGCAGTATAGGAAGGTTACATTCTTTCGCCCAAGGTTATTAAAATGTTTAATAATACAAAGGCTTCATTATGTTACATCAAGGAAGTTATTTAAAAATGAGGAAGCACTTAGCCAGAGTTTAATTTTACTGTTCTTATGCTCTGGCACAGTATACATTACAAAGCCCCATGAAAGATTTATACATTTTAGAATGTATGAGCTCATTCGGAATCAAAGAGCCTCGCACCTCTAACCTCTCAGCCGTTAGAAGCGCAAAATTAGACCAGTTTGTCATAAAGAGTATTTCTGTATATCACTGCTATGAAATGAGGATGCTGTAAAACCTATTTCTAAAGCAGAACGCAGCACGTTGTCATGGAATATCTTCACACAGGACTGCCACCTTCCTTCCTCGCCCTGCTCCTGTGCTTTTATGCCATGGCCGAAGCTTTTGCTGCAATGTATTGGGCTGCTATGTGTCAGGGGCCAAAGGAAATACTTGCCTTGTACAGTATACACAGGATCAGGAGAGAAAAGGCAAAATAAAATCATTGGGTGGCCAGAACTAAATGTCACAATAATTACCAGTTACAATTTCTTGGAAAATAAGAGAGCCTTGATCTGGGACCCAAAACTGACTGTATAAGTGAGGATGGCATTTAGTTTACCTGGGGAAAATCATTTCTCCACATTTCCACATTAGTTTGTGGTTTTAAAAAAAACCACATTCTCATGAAAATTCAGCAGCAATTTAGTTTGAATTTCTTCTAATATACATCTGTTTGCATTGCCCAATATACACATTTCTGCAACACAACACTTCCTGATATAATGCACTGTTCCTTTTTTTTTACTACTGTATGCTTCTTAATGCATACATTATCCCAGTATATGCATTTCTGTGCACATTACTTGACTAGAAAACAGCATGGCAAAAATCTGAAGGATGGCTGTGATTGGGGAAGTGCAAATTAGGTAGATGTGCCTTTAAATGCAAACTGAATAGAATTTCTCTTCCATCCCTACATGGGTGCCACCATGAAGAAGGCCATTTCCCTGGCTGCCATCCTGAGATACCTCTGAAGTCAAAAGAGCATCTGCTGCAAAATGGAGCTCTCAGGCCCTGTAGAGTTGGCTCATTTCAGCAAACATGTACTAGCCGTTAATACCTACCCTGAAAGCTTAGAGGAAACGGCTTCTCTTCACTTGATGGCCCAAACATTCCCGGACGAAATTCTCCAGCATCATATTTTTCTCCCTCAAACCTTTCTGACTTAGACCCCAAGGAAAAACTGCTACTGGTGGGGTGGAGATTCTGATCTCCTACAAGAAATCCATTTCCTGGCCAGGCCTATTTAAATTTTTCTCTCTGAAAGGAAGCTCCTGATAATTATATACTTTGGCTCTGTCTTAATAGCCTCCCTTTTTCCAAACGTGTCACTGTAAATCATGCTTTTAGGGAAATTACTTACACGCATGCGAAGTTGTCGTTATCCTCTGTAACAGGTACAGCTTGTTCCACTGGAATAGGGGGAGGCTCTTCCTCTTCAACCAAGGATACGGTGTTCTTTTTAATATCATTCTCCTCCTCTGTGTCATACTTGTTTTCTTCCTTGAGGAAGGGTGGAACATGATTTCCAATCCTCCAATGTCCTTCCTAAGAAGGAACAGAGGGTACAGTACACGTATCAGAACTTCGCAAGAGAGGTCTATCTCAGACCCTCTAAGTGTCCGTATTTTTCAGAGACAGTCCTGGATTTACAGAAGCCATCCTGGTTTCTGATTTGATCCCAGAATGTCCCACTTAGAACATCCCTATTTTCACTGGAGAAATGTTGGAGGGTATGGTAGGACGTCCATATTTTCATCAGAGAACTGGTGGAGGGTCTATGTGTTCCATCTCCTGTTCAGGAGACTAAGGCTGCAGTCCCAACATTTTTGCTAGTTTGGCAGGTGTTGAGTACCATCTGTGGGCCATTTTCATCATATTTTATTTTACTGCGCAACACGCCGTAAAATTCATATTTACTTTCCATAAATTCTCCCATAGCTCATAATTAATATTATGACCCACATTCCTGTGTCCACTTAATCATACTTATTTCACAAATTCCTCTTTTGTTTCCCACTCTAGCAGCAGTTTGCTCATTTTTGATAATACTTTTATTTTTGTTTCTAATAAAACCATTGTAATTTGGGATTTTTGTTCTGCAAATCCAATTTTCTAATCTCTTTTAAACAGTTCGTTAATCTGATGTATCTGTAACCAATACATTAATACATTTTTTAATTCCTCAGGATTGTTCAGCCTTGGTTCCTGTCCTGTAAGATCTAGGATTTCTTTATATGTTAATCATTGTTTATCCATATTTGTTGTTTTCCTTCAGTTGGGGATATCCACATTGGTGTTTTCTTTTCTTATAGATTTTTGTGCTTTCCCCCTACTCTGTATATTTTTCTTCTGATCACATAGTTTGTAGAGATTTTATACATTTTGGCCTTCCCATACCATATGTAGGCATGCTACCCAAATTGTATATCATGTCCTTCCAAATTTAACACTCTGATATTTTCCAACAATATCCAGTATTTTATCCACCATAAACATGATGCCTCAAAGTAGATTTGTAGGTCTGGTAGAGTGAAGCCTCCTCTTTCTTTTCTATCAAACATAACTTTATGTTTTATTCTGGGCTTCCTTCCCTGTCAGATAAACCTAGATAAGGTTTTTTGCCACTCTTTGAAGCATACCTCTCTGGAAATTGTTTTGCCTAGAACAAACATTGCCCTGCTGTTGCAATGCCTGAAGCTGCAAAATATGCCAGACATCAGACTTCCAAAAACCATGGGGTGGTGTTGCTAGTTTTTTGAACAATCCAATAATGAAACCACTTTGAATTGGCTTAATAAATGTGAGGCACTCATCTCCAAAGACGGGTTGGGCATTAACGTCCTAATAGCTGATGTCTTAAAAGCTGCTACCGCTATAGCTGGCCAATGAGAGTGTATTAAAAAATAAGGTCATAGAGTTTATATCAGCTGTGTCTCACATTCAGGATTTGCAGTGCTCTCAACATCACCGCTTTATTTAGACAAATTACGACCCATCCAATTATTTCTTTGAGTTATACGTGCTTTGAGGAAAGCTTTTACCTCTCTGCAATTTCAAACATTGCCTTTGGCGCATTTAACGGGGAGATGTGCCAAAGTCCCTGTGAGTTGTTGCTTTATGTATTTTTGGCAAGGGAGAGAAAACCTGGCACACTATATATGAGATTGCTCTTTATGTGCCTTCCCCTGGGGAAAGATCTCCGCAGGAATCCTTGACAACTTTTTATTCTTAAATGATGGTAATGAGTGCAACGCTGAGAGGAAGCAAATAGTAATGTCAAAAACACAGTGAAAACAGCCACCTTCCTACCTGCCCAAATATTCCAAACGGAACGCCAGAAATATCAGTAAGAACAATGCTGCAGTCTGCCGAAGACGAGAGGATAAAGAGGCAGTTGTTTCGTACACAGGTCTCCAGATAAGTGATACAATCATCGTGCATCTGGAAAGATCTGATCAGAGTGGGTGGTTGGTAATTCACATTTTCTCCCAAAGTAAGGCAGTAATCCTTGTGGGAGGAAGAAAAGAAGCAAGTGCTAAGGTTATTAGAAAGAAAGGACAAGGATTGGGAATGATTTTTGGCTGGGGGCTGCATTGCAAATCTGAAATTGGCTACTGGGTCATATCTAGCACAGAAAGAGAGAGAATAGCCTATAGCAGGATTGGGGAACTTTTCCAGGCCAAAGGCCACATTCTTTTGGGGACTTCTGAGCAGCTTCTGGGGGGCCAGAGGTTGGTGTGACCAGAGGCAAAAATGAGCAGATTGGTGGGTGTGACTCTTACCTTTGTACAATGGGCTACATTCCAGCCATATAAATAGGTTTCTACCCAACACAAATACAGTACTCCATCATTCATCCAGTTAAAGGACACTTTCCAGGCAGGTAGAAGCCCCCAAGGAGGACATGGATGAGGTGCGGACAAAGGGTTTCGCCTAGGGAAATGAGGTGTGGCCTAGTGAGCACCTCAAGTGTTATATAAAGAGGCCTGGAGAGCCACATTTGGTCATTGGGTTTGAGATGGAGGCTTCTCAGAATGTCCACCTTCATCTACTGTCATGGACTGTTATTTGAAGGGAAACTGCCTGAGGACATGAAGGTTCCATAGTTAACAGACTTACCCTCTATGAATGTGGCCATCTAAGCTAGGATTGCCATATTTCAAAAAGTGGAAGTCCAGACACATAAGTTGTTGAACTTTTTGGGCAAAATCTCAAAAAGAGAGAGGTTTTTGAGCTATTTTTAAGGTAATTTGCCAGGGGGGAAATCAACATTTCCAACACAGGTTGCATATGTCTGGGTTTTCACGGAAATTTCAGATATTTCTGGAAATTCCGCCTGGAAATTCTGCCGGGCAAATATAACCGCCTTATATTGAGTCAGACCGTTGGCTCAACAACCATGTCATGGAGCCTGCTTTGACTAAGCCCTAGTTGGGGCAGTGCTGCTAGTTATGTTACTTGGAATTATTTACATCAGATAATACTTTTTTTAAAAAGGAAAAAAGAAACACAAAAGAGGCTGGAAACTAAATGCACTATGCTTCGGCCATGATTTTGAATAGAAGCTTATTACTTTTCAGTCTGCCTCACCTCTTCTCGACTGATGTATGACTCTTTCCACTTACCTCTATGTTCCAGATCTTCACCCATCCAACCAGGTCTCCTGTTATGAGGTACTGGCTTCTTTCATCAATGGCCATGATAATGGACCCCACCCCGCTATGGGCTTCAAACTCTGCCAGCAGCTTCCCTCTCTGCGTGTTCCAAAACCTCACGTAACCAGCACCTCCACAGGATACCAGGTTTGCACCTCCTAAAACATGAAAACCATGGTGCGTTAGTCCAGTTAGCTCTGGGAACATCTAACTCAGGGGTCCCCAACCTGCAGCCAATGGGCTGGAAGCAGACCACAGAGGCTGTTTAACCAGTCCATGAGCCACCCCCGAAGCAAGCCGCCCGCTCGGTGAATCCCCGTGTGCTGTGCTAAACCGGTGCAGCGTGGCATGGGGACTCTCTTCCGCGGCTGCGGAAATCACTTCTGTGCATGCCCAGACACTGGAAATCATGTCTGCGGATGTCTGTGGTGCCAGAAATCATTTCTGCGCATGCCCAGATGCTGAAAATCGCTTCTGCACAGGCACAATTTTCAGCATCTGGGCATGCGCAGAAGCAATTTCTGCGGCCATGGACATGCACAGACCTGATTTCCGGTGTCACATTGTGCCGGCCCGGTCCACAGAGGATCTCCGCAGGAGTGATCTGGCCCGGTAAACCTTGCCGACCCCTGATCTACCTCAAAAGAATTGTGGTGATGGATCAAAAGAAGGCTCTGTAGAAGTAAGGACGTGCAAATGACCTTCTCCAGGCAAAATGGAGATTGTGGGGAGAGAGAATGACCACTGATTTTTGTAGTCTTTCACATTTTATAAGAAGCTGAGCCTGTGCTGAACTTGCACATGTTCTAATGGATATTTTGGGTGTATCATTTACTGTTTTCTCTTCTGTTTTGAGGAAAGTTCTGCAGGTAAAGCTTTAATTAAACTTATGGGCTTATGTGTATCCAGTCGCTTCAAGATGCACAATATTTTGGGTGGCGATGTATATTTAATATATGTGGGGTTTTGTGTCAGCATCGCTTGAAGCTGCACAATATTAACATCTGCCACAAAGTTCCCATCAGTGCCAGCTGGCATGGCCCATAGTTAGGGATGATAGGAGCTGGGATCCATCAACATCTGGAAGGTCACAAGTTAGCCACTCCTGTTCTCATTCCTGACATATATTAACATAGGAACCCGCTTTAAACTGAGTCAGACAATTTATCTCAGTGTTGTCCGGTCTGAACGACAGGTGGTGGTCATCCAGGGCGTCTCTCCAGGGTCTTTTCTTTCTTTTTTTTAAATTGAATTATTACAGAAATAGAGAGAACGAACAAAGGAAAAAGAAAAAAAGATAACCTTTACACCCATACCGTACAGAAAGTAAATAAAGTTATTACAAAACCAAATGAAAAACACAAATGACTTCCCGTCTACTCCTTGGTTCAAATACTGCACACAAAACCTGTTGCTGATACAAGCTATTATCATGATTAAACTGCTTCTTAGTTAGTCTTAGGTCTTCTTAAAACTACTACTGAAATTAATCAAATGCTGCAACAGAATTTAAGCTGCTATAATTATTTTTTAAATACATTTTGAGGACTTCCCATTTTGATACAAATAACTCCAGGGTCTCTGCTGCTCCAGAGAAGCGGACACGGAGCAATGGATCCAAACTACAAGAAAGAAGATTCCACCTAAACATTAGGAAGAACTTCCTGACAGTAAGAGCTGTTCGACAGTGGAATTTGCTGCCAAGGAGTGTGGTGGAGTCTCCTTCTTTGGAGGTCTTTAAGCAGAGGCCATTACAACCATATGTCAGGAGTGCTCTGATGGTGTTTCCTGCTTGGCAGGGGGTTGGACTCGATGGCCCTTGTGGTCTCTTCCAACTCTATGATTCTATGATTCTAGGGTGTTTTCCAAATGTGTTACTTCAGAAACCTGCTGAAGATTAAACCTGGCACCTTCTGTATGCAAAACATTTGCTCTGCCATTGAACTAAGGTTCTTCCTTCTCCCCGTCCTCAGGAGAAACATGGGATGTAACGCCCCATGGGAGTCAGTATTGTGTAATGCTGATTTGCACTCTCCTTGTGTGCTTTTGCCTGGCAAGCCCTTGAACTCTGATCGTGCTCTTGCTTACCTAAGTGGAGGAGAGAGAGAGAGAGATGGGCAAGTACCATATTTTTCTGTGTATAACATGCCCCCGTGTATAAGGTGCCCCCTATTTCTGGGCACTCAAATTTAAGAAAATGGGGGGAGATAGCCCAAAGTTGTTGAGCTTTTTTGGGGGAGGATTGTCCAGAGTGTGGAGCTTTGGGGGGGGGCGGGATTATCCAAGGTTGTTGAGTTTTGTTTTTTTTTGGGGGGGGAGATGCATAAAATCACTGACCCGACTAACAAACGCTGACAATCAATCGCGTTCGCAAAACCCAACAAGCGCCTGTCCACTCAACCACAGCAGACAGGACTCAAACGCCCAAGAGTTGCAGCGGCAGCCAATCCAAAGCAGCCCTTGACGAAACAACCAATCACACACCAAATTACCACAGCAGCAGCCAATCAAAAGCATCCCTTGCCGCAGCTAACAATCACATACCAAAGCACCACTGACAAGACGCAGCGCGCAGCTGCAACCAATCACCAGTCCCCCCTATGCACTATCCGTGTATAAGATGACCCCCGTTTTTAAACATTATTTTACAGTAGAAAATCCTCGTTTTATACATGGAAATGGTATGTTAACATTTGTTGCTCAACCCACTTTTGTTTCCAGACAACTGGCATGTAGCCCTATTGAAAGTTGACTAGGAGGGAATGCAGGCTTCAGGCTGAGAGGGGTTCCCCACCCCTGAATGTGTGTATGTGTGTGTGTAAGACAGAGAGAGAAAGACCAGCTGTAAAGTGTTTGCTTCCCCACCCCTCCCAGAAAGAGCACTCAGGTTCAAATATCAGTCAACAGCAGGTCCAAAGGAAAACATCTGTTGGGCCTATTCATCGGCAAGATGGCTAAGGGTTGCTGGGGCATGCTTGCGTTTGTGTGATGTATTTCAGTCTATTGATAATAAGTCCTGAGAATTGCTTGATTGGAAGGCAGGGCATGAAACTTTAAAATAAAATAAAAAAACCCATGTCACCTGGATGCATGTCCTGGTAAGTCCGATGGCATTTGCTCCCATGTGAGTGTACCCAGAGTATTAAGATTACAGCCTTGAAGAAGTGTGCATACACACAAAAGCTCATACCAAGAACTAACTTAGTTGGTCTTTAAGGTGCTACTGGAAGGAATTTTTTTATTTTGACTATGGCAGACCAACACAGCTACCTATCTGTAACTGGAGCCTTGAACTTGAATTGTTATTTTTTTCTAGCGTGTCTTGCTCGAGAGTAGTACAACGGCACTGTGCATCACTTTCTGTGCTTAACTTTCTCAATGCAACTGTCCTTCTCTAACCACAAGCAATTCTCCCACTGGGCATGAACCCAGTTAGATTTGTATTTTGTTTGTTTGGCTTTTGGTCTCCATTTTAATACTGCAGCTTTCCAGCAGCAGTGAAATACGGTTCAATCCATTGGCTCCCCAAACTGAAAGAAGTTACAGGAAAAAGAAATTGGGCCTTGGGAACTCATTTTCACAACCTTTTATTTTTCTATTTGCAAAAGTTTCACACGAGACTGTAAATCTTTATGTAAATGGTTTTCTCTTTGGCAAACCAAAGTTCTTCTTGTCAATTGTATGTTCTTTATGGACACTGAAGAACCCTAAATAAACCCTTAAGGCAACAGATTTCCCAAATCATTGCAGATAAATCTGCAGAAAGATTCCAATTTGCCTTGGAGGGAAATAACGATAATTTGATTCAGAAAACACCTGGAAAAAAGCTGCTAAGATGAGAAACGGTTTTATACTCTCAAGATTAGCTGCTGCAAAACTCCCCACTGGACCAAATTCTATCATGACTTAACATCCTGCAGCGCCTTGCTGGCTTGCAAGGGGTATAAATCAATAGTGAGTTTGACTCTCTGCATGCAAACAGCCTTCTCCTACACATTTGCTCATTTGGCTTATTGGAATTTGCAGTCTTATCTCAGGGACAGTCGGCTCAATTCTCTTAGGTCTGGGCCATGGGCAACAATCTGGGGGGAGGCAGGAGAAGGGAAGAGGAGCTATGGGGCAAATCAGGAGGCAAGACTGAGGAGAAAGCCAAACACGAAAAAGCAAGTTAGAATTTGGAGGCAGAATTGAGGAGCGGTGGCGATCTCAAACTGAACCAGCCTGATTCGGGCCTCAACTGGATTGGATTGAGATAGCTCCAGACCAGGTTGGCCCACCCAGAATGATCCAGGACTGTCAATGTTAAGTATAATGGTTCAATTCACACAGAAATGAAAAATGTATATGTATTAATGAAAGCTTAATATGGCTAAATGTGCATTGCAAAGACTGGGGGTTTTCCACAAGAGTTTTTCGAAAAGACTCCGAACTGTAACTAGTTAATTATCTGTTGATTGTTTCTCTACTCTGCCTTGAGAGTGAACCTTTGATCAAGTGATAAAGGTATTGAGTTGCAAATCTGCCATCTTGAAAGGGGGGTGGCTGTTAGTCACATGTGAAAAGCAGGTTGGAGAGAGAGACACCTTTGCTTTTAGGTCTGTTTGGATTATTTCATATTTTGTAAGATGCTGAGCTTGTGCTGGACAGTGCAAGATTTTGCATAGATATTTTTGATGTTTTAATTCTGTTTTGAAGAAAGTTCTGGCAGTAAGAATTTAAATGATATTTTCATGGGTCTGGGCAATGCTTCATTTCTAAAGGAGTCAGTTCTTATGCTTCTAGTCGCTTCAAACTGTGCAATATTTAATATCTGCAACAGTCAAAAGGTGGGGTGGTCAGGTGGCAAGATGGACGGGGACGGGGGGATAAGAAGAGGCAGGTAAGGACTGCTTCACCAGGACTTCCCTACAGTGAACATGCTAGAAAAGGAGCACCCAGCAGGATTTAACTCTCTGCTAAGAAGCTGGTGAGCAGAAAGTTCAGCTTCATTTCTGCAGGGGTCTGGAAGGTTTCCCACAAGAGTAGCTATGCACTGGGCTGCAAAAAAGGTTTCCTTTCCTAATGCTCATATGAGATGGATCCTAACCCAAAAGAAGAAGGAAGAATCTCTTCTCTGGTAGTGTTATTTGGTATTCCGTAACTGGCATGTCTCGCATGCGTTTACGCAGGTGTGCCTTTGCTTCTGCAGTGAAAAGGGCAGTCTCAGTGTTAGGAATTGCAAGGAAGGGGCTGGAAATTAAAGAGCAACTTTCATAATGCCGTTATATAAATCAGTGACACAACCCCATTACAGAACCTGGTCGCTCCCATCTCGAAAAGGACATCATTGTAGATCCAGAGGAAAGGCTGCAGAAAAGGGTAGTCGTGAAAGGCCAAGAAACTTGACTCATCTTCTTTATGAAGAAAACTTCCACATTCTGGGGAAGAGGAATGAGTTGGTGGGAGGCCAGGGGTCAAAGCCTCCTACCACCAGTGACTATATTGGCCAATACTGGGAGTAATCCTGCTGTCACTTGTAAACATTCAACTAACAGCACAATCCAAACCTGAGATCCCTTAGGTCAAGAGAGTTGGGATATGGCAGATCTTGGGCTTTCTCGACGAGGGCTCAGTCAGCAAAACTTAAACCAGTCCGCCAAAAGGGCTGTGGTGGGGGCTTCCTTGTGTGTCAGGGCAAGCAGAGGTTTTCACCTATTCCAAAACCCTTCCAGCTCAATCATGTGTCCAAGCAACCCAGCAGAACTTAGCCAGAAAAAAGGGTGATGTTGGTCATATTCCTCCTGAACAAAGTTCGGAACTGGTCTAATTTATGCTGGCTTCCTGCAGTTAGGATTGCTTTGTAGGCTGAGTTGGCATGCATCCACACTTTCTTTATTAAAAGCATTTTTACACCATTCTTCAGCTGAAAAAGCTCTCACAGCAGTTTACTGAGTGCGTTTTTTATATATATATAAAAAAAACCAGCCAGTCCCTGCTCTCAGAATTACAATCAAAAAGATGGTACAGAAGGAAAAGGGGAGTGGGGAATCAAATGTGAGCATGTTCTTAAAAATATGGTATTCTTATGAAAACAAGCTGGGATGAAAACTGTTCAGAGAAAGGAAGCACCAAAGGGAAGTTGTCAGTGCGGTGTAGTGGTTAAGAGTGGTAGTCTCGTAATCTGGTGAACCGGGTTTGATTCCCCACTCCTCCACATGCAGCTGCTGGGTGATCTTGGGCCAGTCACACTTCTCTGATGTCTCTCAGCCCCACTCACCTCACAGAGTGTTTGTTGTGAGGGAGGAAGGGAAAGGAGAATGTTAGCCGCTTTGAGACTCCTTTGGGTAGTGATAAAGCGGGATATCAAATCCAAACTCCTCTTCTTCTTCTGCCCAGCAGAGTCACCCTACTTCTCACCTCTCCCTTGCTCTGCAGTCCGATAGAACACCTTTTGCTTTTCCGAGGTGATACTTGAGAAAGAGGAAGAGCTGGCTGCTCTCTCAGCAGGGCCGGTCAAGTGGTCTAGCTTCCCTTCTCACCCCTCATCCAAATGACCGAAGAAAATGAAATGCCATTCCCTTACCTGACACTGAAACGTTCCTCGCCTCCAGGAAGAAGAGCCTAGTAATGGCATGACAGTTCTCGTCAGAGTTGGCGTAGTCAGCTGCAGATAGTGTGTGTCTTCTGGAGGACAGCCTGCCAGCAGAAGTTACATTCCGCTGCATCTGAGAGCCTGCGAGAGAAGCTCCTGATTAGGGTCTAAAAAAAGAAATGTATGCTCTCGAGATGCCAACAGCGGCCACCTCCCCAAGCACAGGTGCTTTCTCCGTACGCACTTCAGCTTAATTTTTTTTATGACTTCCCCTCTCAGCAGCTGTCTCAAAACTGCTTTTAGAACTCCTCTGGGTTTTTAAAAAGCTGTTTGCAGAGCTTGGCATGAGAGCTGCTGGAAGGGAAACCCCAGGGCAGGGAGGGACAGGGAGAGAGGTCCCACCTGTGTGCCAGCGGTAATTTCCCTTTCTCACCCAAAGCCCCCAAAACAAATGCAGCCATGCCAACTAGGAACTTGCACTTTTTTATATTTAAAAAAATGTAAGCTGGCTTTCTGAAGAACTACAGAGGCAGGCAGATTTTAGGCTCGCCAGATCAATTTTGTTTTTCATTAGAACCTCAGGATTTACCAGCCATATCCAGCTACGAAATACTGTTGGAATTGAAGAATAGGGTGCTTCTGAGCCTATTTTCAATACCACGCCATCCACTCCTGGTTAAGGTTTCTTTTTCCAATTCCCATTTGGGCAACCCCATTTAAGCAGGAAAAGTCTTTCTATTCCACACTTGGGAATCAAAACCCCTGGTCAATCTACTGCAAATCACCAGAGAACTACCAGTAGGTCCCAATGTACTTTTCCGCCCATACCTGAGCTAGAAAACCTATGCCATTTTGCACATTTCTCATGTCGTATGTGTGTTATTGATTTATTATGTAGAGCCAATTTTGTACATGGGGGTCAGTAACATTCTGGGGCCCACAAGGAACATTTGCAACCAGGAGAAGCTATCGTGGGAACCACACACAAACCGCAAACCAGTTCGCCCTGACATCATCTCTGCTGGCCACAACAGAATGCTTCTTTCCACACCAAGGAAGAACTCTGCAGGTCCACCCAGGGCAATTCCTCCAACATTTCTCCACTGAAAACAGGGACGTCCTATTCCATAATAATAATTTTATTATTTCCACCTTGTCCATCTGCCTGGGTCGCCCCAGCCTCTCTGGGCAACTTCCAGCATATATGAAAACATAATAATACATTAAAAGACTTCCCTATGCAGGGCTACCTTCAGATATCTTCTGAAGGTTGTGTTAAGTTGTGGGTGAACATATCAGATGACACAGCGATTCTTCAAACAGCTCTTGTTTATTCACAGGCCAGAACAGGACTGAACTGAAAGGTTCAGCCAGCCTACTTATATAGAGCTCCGCTAGAACGTAACAGTAACCACTTTCTGTAACTATCCAATCACTGAACGTCACTTTCAATCCCTTATTTGCATATGTGGACCTAGTGAAAACTATCTACAGTGTCCCCCCTGCTGGCCCAGGGGAGAACTTCAGTATATAACAGGTTGTATAGTTACTTATCTCCTTGGCTCAGGGGTTACACAACTCCATACCCTCCAATATTTCTCTGGTGAAAATAGGGACATCCTAAGGAAAAGCGGGACATTCCAGGACCAAATCAGAAACCAGGATGGCTTCTGTAAATACAGAAAGGTCCCTGGAAAATAGGGACACTTGGACAGTCTGTCATGGACATCACACTGGCGATCAGCTAGACTGGTGACTGGGAATGGCTGCCGAGACCATATAACACCAGTCCTGAAAGACCTACATTGGCTCCCAGTATGTTTCCGAGCACAATTCTAAGTGTTGATGCTGACCTTTAAAGCCCTAAATGACCTTGGTCCAGTATACCTGAAGGAGCATCTCCATCCCCATCGTTCAGCCTGGACACTGAGGTCCAGCTTCAAGGGCCTTCTGGTGGTTCCCTCACAGCAAGAAGTGACGTTACAAGGAAGCAGACAGAGGGCCTTCTTGGCCTGTGGAACGCCCTCCCATCAGATGTCAAGGAAATGAACAACTATCTGACTTTCAGAAGACATCTGAAGGCAGCCCTGTTTAGGGAAGTTTTTAATGTTTGGTGTTTCACTGCATTTTTAATATTCTGTTGGGAGCCGCCCAGAGTGGCTTGAGAGGCCCGGCCAGATGGGCAGGGTATAAATAATAAATTATCATTATTATTATCCCTGCTGCATGGGATGCTTTACAAAGAGCAGCTAATCCTTTTGGAGGCACTGTTCCTCCAAATCCCAGTTGCTAGGAATCGCAGGTGAGGAGAGTTGCTGTCATGCTCAGATCCTGCTATTAGGTTTCCCGCTATGAGAACAGCATGCTGGGCTTAGATGGAGCTTTGGCCTGATCCAGCAGGGCTCCTCTTATCTGAAATAGACCCAAGGACAAGGCAGAAGAAGGTTGGAAATGGCGAGGTCATGGGTAGGCAGGAGGAGAAAACGTTCTTACACATACTTAGAGAGCTACACTCTGAAATTCATGAAGCGTCCAACCAGTTCCCTGGGATGACTGTTAAATTTTAAACACTCATTAATATGCAAACTGAACCGAAATTCTCCCTCTTGCCTAATTACCCCTACTTTATATTATACCTAAAGAAGTTAGCATTCCTACTTCCTTGCAAATATATTTTTATTATTATTATTTTAGAGAGAACTGTCACTCACATTGCAATTGGGGAGAGGTGGGTTTCTGAGCAAGCAGCCTCTTTCACCTTTACTGCCGAAAGTTTTTAAAATACCTCTTTGGCGTAGAAGGCAACATCTTTTTTACAAGGAGATTTGTTGATTTTAATCATTTGCATTTTGATATGTTTGCTCAGTTCTGAAATGATTTCATTCCTACACGCCATCCTCGGTTTATATGCTTGTTCAGTTTTGTTATGGCCTATGGGTTCAAAACTATAAAATTGCTGCCGCTGCATAGCAAATCAGAAGATAAGTTTTGGAAATAAGGCCTGCCTTTTGTTAGACAACATAGGAAACTTCCACAGCCTCTTGCTGCTTTTTAAATTTGGGGAAGTTTGGTAGAAAGGCTTCCTCATATATGACTACAAAATTGTGCAGGCATACAACCAGATTTTAGGAAATGGCTATAATATTGTTATGCTTTACTCGTATTTCCAAGCAGCGAGAGATTCCAGGGACAACTGCACTTCTTCCTTGGAATGAAGGTCGATGGAGACTATGGTATCTTTAGGAAATATGGTTTTATTTACACAAATATACCACCTGAGCATGGGACATGGGGGCTCATAGGATTAACACTCACATAGATCCCCCCCTTTTAGGTTTCCAAGGGAGCCCCAAAGACCAGCACAGAGCAAGATATGCTTCTTTCTCCATCTTCCAACATTTAGCTTCTAGCTCTCACAAACAACTCTGTCTATTGTTCTTCGAGGTAAAAGGTAAAGGACCCCTGGATGGTTAAGTCCAGTAAAAGGTGACTATGGGGTGCGGCGCTCATCTTGCTTCAGGCAGAGGGAGCCAGCCTTTGTCCGCAGACAGCTTTCCGGGTCACGTGGCCAGCATGACTAAACCGCTTCTGGCGCAACAGAACACCATGATGGAAACCAGAGAGCATGGAAACGCCATCTAGCTTCCTGCCACAGTGGTACCTATTTATCTGCTTGCACTGACATGCTTTCAAAGTGCTAGTTTGGTAGGTTCTTCTACCTACTAGCCAGGTGAGGAAAGGCCTACCCATTTGTTTCTACAGCAATAGAGCTCACTCTTTTAAGATGAAGCTCACTCATCAAAGATCATAGAATCATAGAATCATAGAGTTGGAAGAGACCACAAGGGCCATCGAGTCCAACCCCCTGCCAAGCAGGAAACACCATCAGAGCACTCCTGACATATGGTTGTCAAGCCTCTGCTTAAAGACCTCCAAAGTAGGAGACTCCACCACACTCCTTGGCAGCAAATTCCACTGTCGAACAGCTCTTACTGTCAGGAAGTTCTTCCTAATGTTTAGGTGGAATCTTCTTTCTTGTAGTTTGGATCCATTGCTCCGTGTTCGCTTCTCTGGAGCAGTAGAAAACAACCTTTCTCCCTCCTCTATGTGACATCCTTTTATATATTTGAACATGGCTATCATATCACCCCTTAACCTCCTCTTCTCCAGGCTAAACATGCCCAGCTCCCTTAGCCGTTCCTCATAAGGCATCGTTTCCAGGCCTTTGACCATTTTGGTTGCCCTCTTCTGGACACGTTCCAGTTTGTCAGTGTCCTTCTTGAATTGTGGTGCCCAGAACTGGACACAGTACTCCAGGTGTGGTCTGACCAGAGCAGAATACAGTGGCACTATTACTTCCCTTGATCTAGATGCTATACTCCTATTGATGCAGCCCAGAATTGCATTGGCTTTTTTAGCTGCCGCGTCACACTGTTGGCTCATGTCAAGTTTGTGGTCAACCAAGACTCCTAGATCCTTTTCACATGTACTGCTCTCAAGCCAGGTGTCACCCATCTTGTATTTGTGCCTCTCATTTTTTTTGCCCAAGTGCAATACTTTACATTTCTCCCTGTTAAAATTCATCTTGTTTGTTTTTGCCCAGTTCTCTAATCTGTCAAGGTCGTTTTGAAGTGTGATCCTGTCCTCTGGGGTGTTAGCCACCCCTCCCAGTTTGGTGTCATCTGCAAATTTGATCAGGATGCCCTTGAGTCCATCATCCAAGTCGTTGATAAAGATGTTGAATAAGACCGGGCCCAAGACAGAACCCTGTGGCACCCCACTAGTCACTCTTCTCCAGGATGAAGAGGAACCATTGATGAGCACCCTTTGGGTTCGGTCAGTCAGCCAGTTACAAATCCACTGAGTGGTAGCATAGTCAAGACCGCATTTTACCAGCTTCTTTACAAGAATATCATGGGGCACCTTGTCAAATGCTTTGCTGAAATCAAGGTAGGCTACATCCACTGCATTCCCTTCATCTACCAGGCTTGTAATTCTGTCAAAAAATGAGATCAGGTTAGTCTGACATGACTTATTTTTCAGAAATCCATGCTGACTATTGGTGATCACAGCATTCCTTTCTAGGTGCTCACAGACTGTTTGCTTAATGATCTGCTCCAGAATCTTCCCTGCTATTGATGTCAGACTGACTGGGCGGTAATTATTTGGGTCCTCTCTTTTCCCCTTTTTGAAAATAGGAACAACATTTGCCCTCCTCCAGTCTGCCGGGACTTCGCCTGTTCTCCAGGAATTCTCAAAGATGACTGCCAGTGGTTCTGAGATCACATCTGCCAGTTCTTTTAATACTCTTGGATGCAGTTCATCTGGCCCTGGAGACTTGAATACATCTAATCTAGCCAAATATTCTTGTACTATCTCCTTAGTTATTCTGGGCTGTGTTTCCTTTGCTGAATCATTTGCTTCAAATTCTTCAGGTCGGGCATTGTCTTCTTTATCGGAGAAGACTGAGGCAAAGAAGGCATTGAGGAGTTCAGCCCTTTCTGTGTCCCCTGTTTGCATTTCACCATCTTCTCCTCTGAGTGACCCCACTATTTCTTTGTTCTTACTTTTGCTACGAACATACCCATAAAAGCCTTTTTTGTTGCTTTTAACCTCTCTAGCAAGCCTGAGTTCATTCTGTGCTTTAGCTTTTCTGACTTTGTGTCTACACGTGCTGGCTATTTGTTTGAATTCCTCTTTGGTGGTTTCCCCCCTTTTCCATTTTTTGTACACATCCTTTTTTAATCTTAATTCAGTTAAAAGTTCTTTAGATAGCCACCCTGGTTTCTTTAGGCACCTTCCATGTTTTCGTCTCATTGGTATTGCCTGACGTTGTGCTTTTACTATCTCCGTCTTAACAAACTCCCAGCCATCATGAACTCCCTTTCCTTTTAGTATTGCTGTCCATGGGATCTCACCCAGCACTTCCCTAAGTTTTATGAAGTCGGCTTTCTTAAAGTCAAGAAATTGAGTCCTAGTATGCTTGGCTGCTACTGTCCGCTGTATAGTAAACTTCAGAAGAGCATGATCACTCGCGCCTAATGATCCTTCCACATCTACCCCACTAACCAGGTCATCAACATTGGTTAGGACCAGGTCTAAAATGGCTGTTCCTCTTGTTGCTTCTCCCACTTTCTGGACAATGAAGTTGTCTGCAAGGCCAGTGAGGAATCTGTTTGACCTTATGCTCTTGGCTGAGTTTGACGTCCAACAAATATCCGGGTAATTGAAGTCCCCCATTACTACTATCTCCCTTCCTTTTGCATGCTTGGCCATCTGTTCCAGGAAGGCATCATCTATGTCCTCCGTTTGGCTTGGGGATCTATAGTAAACTCCCACAATGAGGTCTCTGTTATTCTTCTCTCCCTTAATTTTGACCCAAATGCTCTCACTTTGGCTTTGAGGTTCTAAATCTTGGATCTCTTCACAGGTATACACACCCCTGACATATAACGCCACTCCTCCTCCTTTCTTGTCTGGTCTGTTTCTCTGAAATAGATTGTATCCCTCCATTATTACATTCCAATCGTGGGACTTATCCCACCAGGTTTCAGTGATGCCTATTATGTCATATTTAGTTTGCTGTACCAAGAGCTCAAGCTCATCTTGTTTATTTCCCATGCTTTGCGCATTAGTGTAGAGACATTGAAGTCCATTAATCATTCCCCCGTGTCTCTTATTTAAGGATTTTTTCCTCCCTCCACTAGGTCCGCGTGCTGTTTGCTCCATTTGGTCTATGACATTTGGATGATCATCTTCATTAATTGATAGACTCCTACCTTCAGGAGCACTGTCTCCCTCCCCCACATTAGTCAGTTTAAAGCCCTCCTGATGAGGTTTCTGAGATTTTTGGCAAAAACATTTCTCCCAACCGTTGTGAGGTGCAGCCCATCACTTGCCAGAAGTCCATCTTCAAGAAACTGCAGTCCGTGATCTAAGAATCCAAACCGTTCCTGTTTACACCATTTGCGAAGCCAGCTGTTCACTTCCACTATTTTCCCCTCTCTCCCTGGGCCACGTCGTTCAACTGGGAGGACAGACGAGATGACAATTTGTGCATTTAGTTGCTTCAATTTCCTGCCGAGAGCCTCGTAGTCTCTTTTGATCTTCTGGAGGCTATTGCTTGCAGTGTCATTGGTTCCCACATGAACCAAGAGGAAGGGGTATTCGTCAGTGGGTTTTATGATTCCTTGCAGTCGTTCAGTTACATCTTGGATCTTAGCCCCGGGGAGACAGCACACTTCCCGAGACATCTTGTCAGGCCCACAGATCACTGCTTCTGTTCCCCTCAGTAGGGAATCCCCTATCACCACTACACGCCTCCTCTTGGGTTTGGTCGGGGTTCTTCCGTGAGCTGTCCGTTCCAAGGTCGCCTGCACATTCCCTGAGGACTGACTTTGCTGCTCGTCTTCATATACCTGATCGACTGTAATGAGGGAGAGATCCTCAAATGGAGTCTGCTCTTCGTCTTCCATGCTAGGGGAGAGGACCTCAAAGCGATTGTGTATTTCTAAACAATCAGAGTGAACCCTGGGCCTCCTACTTCTTTGAGTCACGTTTCTCCATATATCTGGCTCCTGTGTTGGTGAACTAGCCTCCTTCTCAGGGGAGTCCCCTGTCTCCTCCCTGGTGGAGACGGTGTGCTCTGTTGCTTCCAAGAAGAGCTCCAGCTCTCTAATTCTTTGGAGCGTAGCTACACGTTCCTCCAGTTGCTGGACTTTGTCTTTTAAAAGGGCAATCAACATGCAATTGCTGCAGGTAAAGCTGCCTGCAACCTTTGGCAAGATGGCAAACATTGCGCAGGAATCACAGGCGACTGCAGCTGTTCCCTCCCCTTCCATCTTGAGATCGTGTCGTTGGGGGTGGCTACAGAGGTCCTCCATCATAAAAAGCTTGAGGACAGGACAAATAACTTCCCCCCCCCCACACACAAAAAAAACCTAGGTCTCCCCCAACAAACGTTTGAGACTAGCTCCCCTAAATCTAAAAGATGGGTATAACTGCGCGCGCCCTTCAGACTCTGATAAGCTCCTCCCACAGCTAATCCCCTGCCTCAACAGAAACCCTGCCCCCTCTGACCTTTACACAGGGAAAACAGCTAACCAGCCACAAAGAAACACACACACACAAGAAAACCCTTTTTGCTCCTTCTTCAACTGCTGCCCTTCAGACTCTGATAAGCTCCTCCCACAGCTAATCCCCTGCCTCAACAGAAACCCTGCCCCCTCTGACCTTTACACAGGGAAAACAGCTAACCAGCCACAAAGAAACACACACACACAAGAAAACCCTTTTTGCTCCTTCTTCAACTGCTGCCCTTCAGACTCTGTCTGCAGATGTTGAGCACTTGGCTGAGCAGCAAACCTTGCCAAAGGGACAAGTTTGAGCCCTATTTTATAATAGGGGTCACATCTTGGGCCAGCACCACTGGAGTTCTCATAGGACTCCAAAACATGTTATTGTAATGATGCTGGTCTAGAATACAACGGCCTGATGATAGCCAGATCCACTGAATTGGGCTGACGGATGGTCCTGTTAGCTCATTACAATCTCCACCCTGCCTTTTAGGTTCTCAAGTGTTCGGGAAATCGTCCTTCAACAAAGTAATTGCATTCATATCCATTAGAGTTTGTTCCTGGCACATCTAGATAGATCTAGGGATTATTTATACAGCGAAAATTAGGCATTCTCCCATTTGGGTGTTTAAAAGGGAGGAAGGGTGAAACCTCCTTTCCTGTGGCTGACATAGAAGCAATAGAGCAAAAGTGCCCTATCATATCATTCTGCCTAGTGTTTTATAGGCAACCTAGACAGTGGGATTTCAGAAGATTAAAGATATATATATATTTCCTTTTAAAATTTGTCTTGGGAGAAGTGTCAAGAAACCTAAATAAGAAACATGTAAAAACGATTTGTCAAAGCCCTCTGTAACGTTAATTTCTCTCTTTTTTTTTTTTTTATAATCATATTTATTAAAATTTCCAATAATAACAGAATAGGAAAATAAGAAAGATAAAGGAAAGAAAGAAAAAGAGAAACTAACTTAGACCCTTCTTTTCATAACCTTCTTTCTGGGACTTCCTCCTTCCCCTCCCGATTGTATTCCCCTTTATCTAAGTTGGTTCCACAAGTTCTCATCCCCAATTAAACCTAATATATTATACTCATAAACCAATTTAAATTTACACCATCTTAGCATCACTCCTCGTCTTATAATAGAACAAAATTTTCCCCAAGATCCGCTCTCATTTCTTCCACGAGTTCCCCCTTTCTAAAAAAAAAGAAAAAACAGAAACGTAAAATATCAAAGTTATAAAGAATATAAGATAGAAAGTATAGAGAAATTCAAAAAGTTGGTTACAAAGCCTTTGGATTCTAAGGTTCCCCCTCCCTTCCCCGGTTTTGATTCCCCATGTCCATTTGTCTGTATGTTGTCGGCCTGGAGATCTTAAGTCCACAGCCAAATTTATCTCAGTCCATCATGCTGTTTTCTTCGGATTTGATTGTCTTAATGATGTTTAACGTCGAAAATCCAATCTAATAGAGGCCTTTAATTTTCTTTAATCTTTTGTTGCTCCTCCCATTATTCTTTCCGTGTCGTATTCAGTCATCTACTCTTTTATTTCTTGGTTTCTCAGGTTTCTGTCTTGTTCAGCTGTCAAAACATTCTTGTTCCAAAATTTAACGTCTCTACAGAGGTTTGTTATTCAGGGACACAGACTTACGTCCAGTTCCTTTCTTGCTTCAATAGAAGATTCTATTGTGTTATAGTCACCTCTGTAGACAAAATAATATTTCAGTTCTGCAGCTTTCCCAGGAGATAAGACCTTTACACATCCCAGAGTAGTTTTCCACATACGACACTTGTAATGTCCCGAATCCCCTCTAGAGGGATTACAATAACTTTGTATCCTCTAATCCAAAAGTCAATTTGTTGTTTCTTTTTCCCGACAGTTTATATCCATATTTATATCAAATTGTAACAAAATTAACCAGCAAAGAACTTGTAGCAAAGTCCTCTTTATAATTTCCAGTTTTGACAGCTCCTTTGACAGCTGTCAAAATCTCCATCTCTCTTCGCCAGGCTGTCCGAATCGCCCCGGTTCCCAGGGGGGGGGGTTGCTTTTTCCTCACCCTCGACTCCTCTCCTCCAGCACAGTTCTTATAATTCACATCGTGGAGTTGGTAATTTTTATCATCAATAAGCTTCTGAATAGATCTTGGTTTCTCAGTCCTTGTTTTAGCATGTTTACAATCAGGGAGGGGACTGACTTCCTTTTTTGGATCCCCTCCCGCTCGTGCCAAATCCGGAAAAAATTTTCTTTTTTCCTCCTTTTAAACCCGGTTGCCCAATTACTCACGGGTTGTTGATCAATTGTCCGAATTTCCTTTGGAAGAAGCCAGCGCTCTCCGCCGAATGGCATGCGGCTGCGCCCGGCAGGGGAAGCGGAGGACTCAAAGCACCACGCTACTCCCCGGCGCCCGATCCGTAGCCTTTAAAAAGGCTCTTTCACAAGCCGGGAGAGCGATAACGGTGCCAGCCGAGTCACCATGTCCACGGGATCCGTTCCCGTGGTTTCTAAGGGTCCCCGCGTCGCCGGCGCGGTAGGACCCAGCCCCTGCCGAGCAGACTCCCTCCGGAGCTCGGAGGGAGTCCGCCATTCGGCGATGGCGCCAACCCGGAAGTCTGTAACGTTAATTTCTCTCCCTGCTACAGATCCCTTTTCTGCCCCCCACCCCCACCCCACTTTATCCACCAGTATTTCTCCCATAATGGAAGCTGTGGTTTGTAGAGGAGGGAACAATTACGCATTGCCTGCTAGCACAGCGCTTAATGTATGATAACCATTAGAGTGTGAAGACTTTCAACCAAATGAAATTTTTCAGGTTATGAACAGCCTCAAAGGAGGGGGGGCAGGCAAGCTCTGCCAGGCTCTGTTCCGGGAGGGTGGCCTGCAATTATTTATCACCCCTCACCCAAAAAAGGCGAAAATTAAGGGAATGTTCCCTGCTGGAGGTAATGATGTAAAGAAACGCTGACGTAGATCCGGGACAATAAACAGAAGCAATAGCCTTGAGAGCGATGGGGAACTAGTGAGCCCCATCCCAACCTCGCTGCCGACGCTTTGTCACTCTGACGCAGCAAAGGCATAAACAATCCCAGAGCTGGAACTCATTGTTAGTGATTTCATAGATCAAAGTTTTTCTAGCCTGGTTGATCCCACAGAATGAGAGACTTAGGGTGCTAGGAGGGTGAAAACAAACGATCATTTACCAAGTGGATAACTTGTTCGCAGCAGCTTTGCAACCACACGGGGAACTGATTGTCTGTAACATCCGCCCATATGATAAGGAGCATTTTGCCACCACTCCTGGCACCAGGGGCAGATACTTGTCAAATTATTCTTGGACTGATAGTGCAGATTACCAGCTCCATGTGCAACTTGTTATCCCAGTGAATCTTAGGATCTGTATTCTCCACACTGCTTCTCCTATACCCTCGGGATAAAGTGAATGTCCCTTGGGGTGACTATCTAGGTTTGTGGAGAGGCATGGCTCCCGTCTAACCTGTCTTGGTCTACCTCTGTGGAATCAGATTCCACTGGGTGGTCTAGAAAGATGCCTCAGGCATCTACAGTACATTCAGAGCTAGGGCCACGGTGGGCAGTATCCTGCTTTGTGGAGGAGTTGAAAATGTGGACCATGCGGGTGGCAGTGTACCCACCAGTACCTGTTACAGTGCCTGAAAAATGTCTCAATAAGTATCTCCACAAAAACAAACAATGCTCAAGAGGCTTGTGAATTTTCTTGTTCAGTGCATTAGATCAGACTCTCGCCTACACTCAACTTGCTCCACTTGTCACTGGATCTCCACATATCATTGGAGGCCAGGATGGGGCACCCTCTTTCCCCATCTGTTCTGGACAGAGGAGAGATGCAAAAAGGTTCCCCCTGTGAATGAAGCTCAGCTGATAAGGTGCCTTCTCCCCATTGATGAGGCTGCTGGTGCAGGGTCTTGCACCATTTTCGTGACCCTGTCTCTTTTTCTGCTGTTTCATTAGCAACACTTCTGTGCTATGCCACAGCCCATGGCAGCCATTTTGAGTTATGCTGCACCCTATGGCAGCCATTTTGGGACTGGCACTAATACACCCAATATGCCTACTGGCCCAAAAAAGTTGATGACCCTCTGGTCTAATGTTACATTCTTGGGTGCTCCTTGCATGAACAACACTCCAAATAAAGGTTCCTCCTGCAGTTTTGTTGGTCAATGTTATTTTCCTTCCCTAAATTAAGGAAGGTAGAATCATCACACTCCTCCTTGGTCCTAGTGCTCTCCATCTCTACAGAGACCCCGCACCTTTTTTCCCCTTGGTTTTTGTTTGTTTGTTTGTTTGTTTTTTGGCTCTCATAAAATTTGGGTTATATGATGGTTTCATGCTGACCTGAGCTGGATTTCAGTGATCTCCTGGAATTCAAGTGCAGCTTAGAGCAGGCGCTTTCTGTGCTGTTATTCCATACAACAATGTCACCATCCGAACTCCCTGAAATAGACAATGAAAAGTCGATGCACTTTCAAGGTGGGCTATAATAAAAAATGAAATTTTGTAACGTGAGTTTTTTATTTTAAAGTGGGGGATGTGCTGTGAAAATGCAATGTCTTTTTGTGGCTTCACAGGGGAATACAAGCCAGAGCTGTTAGAAGAACAGCAAGGTCTGATTTCAAAGAAAATACAATAAAATTCTGTTGTACAGATGCTAAATTAAGTCATACAACCTATACCTTGTATCACCCAATCTTACTGTCCCATCTGATTTCTGTTTCCAGCATTCAGCTTTCCTTATCAGGTGAACATTTCAATGCCATTTCCCTTAAATGTTCAATTGTCTCAGATTCCAAGCTTTGGGCAGTATCTAATGAAGTAGATTCACAAAAATTCCAGCTTGCACAATGGAACCACCAGAACAGATTTAGCGGGCCCAGGGAAAGGAGGTTCTGTGGTACGGTCAAAAGTCATTGCATTAGTAGATCTGCTTTGCTGGATACTGTTCTTTGTGCTTAGCTGTTCGAAAGGTACTGAACAGCAACTGACTTTGGATCAAACATCAGGTTCATTTGCAAAGAGAATCTATAATATATAACAGGTCAGCTGACTCAGCATTTAAGCAAGAGGTCGTGGCCCATACTCCCAGGAGAGGCATTGTTGCAGCTTTCAATTTCAAGACACATCATCAAATACTTGGGATACATCCTGATCCTGCCAGCAGGTTGACAAGAAAGGATAAAGTTTAACCAATGGGGCGTCCATCACAGAGAGCATCTTGGGACCATTTGTAGCCTGATTCTGCCCACTGAGTGATTAGGAGCTTTAAATTCTAAAGCTGAGCTGGCCACATTGTGACTTGCTTGGCTCTTATTTGAAGGTGAGGGCAAAACCAAACAATCATATCAGCATAGTTTTTATATTTAAAAACTATTGTTTTCAAGAAAATATTGCATCCAACCCCTCCTACTGCCATGCCCCCTTAGTTGCTTCAACAATTCAGATCATATATTGATTTCGCATGTTAGGTGGAGGTGACTTTTGAAGTTGGCTTGTTTCCACTAACCATAGTTAAGATTAACCACTGTTTGTTGGGCTCGGATGGGTTGTCGAGTTCAAACCCAGCGAGCTTCCAAACTCCTCCTCACAGCCACACCACGAATGAGGGGAAAGAGAGAACCTATGGGCCTGAGGGGGGAGGGTAGGCACATTGTAGTAACACTAAACTGGGCATCCCAAAATTGTGGGTTGTCAAGCAGAGAGCAGTGGGGGCTAGTGCTCACTGTGATTGGTAGGGCAGAAGTCCAGGAGTCCAACAGTAGCTGGATTCAGAGCCAATGACAGGTGGGGCCAGCTAATTCGAGTTTTTCCTTCCTCCTCCCCGTTGCAGAGTTCTACAAGGTGGAAACTAGGACTCTGCATCCAAGGTTGTCCCCTCATCTGGTTGTATGCCTGGCAAGCAGGGTGAGGCAGCGCTGAATGCACACTGAGGTTGGTGGGGCAGTGCCCCATTTTCCCTTATCAACCAACCATTGGTGGAGAGTTTTGATTGCTCTCCACCACCATTGACTACGGGATATAATAATGTTCAACTAGACCTGATCCAAACTGATTGAATGTCAATAAGCCATGTGACAAAACCTAAGCCAGCAGTCAGCAAGGCTTACTGGGCATGGGCTGGATCACTCCTGTGGAGATCCTGCAGAGATCCATGTCTGCAGCGTCGGAAATCGCTTCTGCGCATGCTCAGACGCCGAAAATCGCGCCTGCACATGGGCATGCACAGAAGCGATTTCCAGCACCACAGACATGTGCGGACGTGATTTCCGATGTCTGGGCATGGGCAAAAGTGATTTCTGGAGCAGCAGAAGAGAGTCCCCGCACCATGCTGGTTTAGCGCAGTACGCAGGGACTCGCCGAGTGCGCGGCTCAGTTCAAGGGCAGCTCATGGACCAGTTAAACGGCCTCCATGGGCCACAGGTTGGGAACCCCTGACCTATGCTCATTCCAAGTTAGGAAAACGCTTCAGCCTGAGCAAAAAGGGGTCCCACGCCTCTCTCTTGATCTTCTCTGGCAACATCCAGACCCACCTGGGCATCTTCTATGAATCTCATTCCACTGACTTGGTAGGAGCTTTCCCTGCCCAATCCCATGCAGAGGAGGAGGAGGTGGAGTATCAATCCCATCATGACACACTTGATGACACACTTTCTTTGTCTGCTTCTTAAAAGATGTCATTTGTCTGTGTCTTGTAAGTAATTCAGCTCTGCCAAGAGCTGAGTAGCTAAGCCAGGCTGGGCAGGATCATCTCTCGCCATGCGTATAGATGACGGCGGACCCAACCGCTAATCTCAGGATGATCTATTGGGCAATAAACGTTCCACTACCTGTAACTAGAGTCTGCGGGGGCAGAAACGCCGCACATAAGATGTCGTCCTGGTGCTGAGCTCCTCCTTTCCATTCCGAAGGCTGAACCAGAAACTGAGTCAAGCTGCTCAGGCGGAAGACAGTAATTGTCCTAACGAGACAGACAAGAGCAAACAAAGCAGCCTGAGTGAACTCCAAAGTCACCATTCATTTTCCAAGCTGAGGCTCTGTGTTTATCCCTCAGGTTCAGGTGCCTGCAGCAGAAGGCGGATTCCAGAGGAGCGGAAATGTTTTATTTATTCCAAAGGTAAAAGTGCTAGTCCTCAAGCGTGTATAGAGAAAAGTTTGGAAATGGGGAGTGTCAAAGAAACCAAGCCTGAATCTGAACAGGGTTTTCCACTGATCAGCAGAAGTGAGACGGAGGCACAGCCTGTGCATATACAGGTCCACATAGTTAACTGATATCCAGAACTGCAGACTAATTTATTCCCCAGGGCTGGTATGAGCTTTGCAATTTGCATGGCAAAGGAGCCTGTAAAGGGAACACACTTTTGCTTTAGCACCCAAGAATCATAAGTACACTGGTACCTCAGGTTAAGTACTTAATTCGTTCCGGAGGTCCGTTCTTAACCTGAAACTGTTCTTAACCTGAAGCACCACTTTAGCTAATGGGGCTTCCTGCTACTGCCGCGCTGCCGGAGCATAATTTCTGTTCTCATCCTGAAGCAAAGTTCTTAACCTGAAGCACTATTTCTGGGTTAGCAGAGTCTGTAACCTGAAGCGTATGTAACCTGAAGCGTATGTAACCCGAGGTACCACTGTAACTGTAGGGGCAGGAAACTCTCACCTAGAGCAGGGATGGGGAACCTTTGGGTTTGCAACAGCTGTTGGAATCCAAATCCCATTAGGCCCATGATCAATGGTCAGGGATGATGGTTGCTGGAGAGGTATACCGTATGTTTCACTCTATAAGGCGCACCAGACCACAAGACGCACCTAGTTTTTGGAGGAGGAAAACAAGAAAAAAATATCCTGAATCTCAGAAGCCAGAACAGCAAGAGGGATCGCTGTGCAGGGAAAGCAGCAATCCCTCTTGCTGTTCTGGCATTCACTCCATAAGATGCACACACATTTCCCCTTACTTTTTAGGAGGGAAAAAGTGAGTCTTATAAAGCAAAAAACTCGGTAGTTCCCCATCGCTGCTCAAGAGCCTCCTTTACTGCATTGCACCTTCTCCCATGCCTATTGTCAAATCTGCACACAGTTGCATGGCCGGGGGTGAGGGTGCAATAGTGAAGCAAATGCCACGCCCAGTAGAGTCAAATTCTGTCACTTGTGAAAACAATTTTAACTAAGCAAATCTGCATAATACCTCTACTAGCTACGGGAGAGACTCAGTGCATTATTAAAAGTCCCCAGCCCTGAACATTCATCCCCTACTCTTGTTTCTGAGATATTAACAGACAGGCAATAATCTATATGCACACTCTGGCGCAAACCTGCCAAATGCTCCAGGGGGGAAATGGGACATTTTTTCACACGTGACCATGGCAGCTATCTTGGGTGCCACAATCTCACACACTCTTGCACTGTGCTCTTAACCCCCCCACAAGCACTTTTGGGAGGGCAAGAGCAAGGTACGGGTCATGTGACTCACCCAGGAGTGCATGCGAAAAGATGTACATCCCAGTTTGGGTTCTTCAAAAGTTGGATGATATGCTGGTGGAAGGGATATCCCCATAGCATGCCACTCTTTGAGTCCTTGACACAGGGGAGGTGTGTCCCATTTC
Organism: Podarcis vaucheri; assembly: GCF_965113315.1. Taxonomy (NCBI): domain Eukaryota; kingdom Metazoa; phylum Chordata; class Lepidosauria; order Squamata; family Lacertidae; genus Podarcis; species Podarcis vaucheri. The sequence goes on along the minus strand of NC_138763.1, from coordinate 18,201,727 downwards.
AAAACCAGAACATGCTACATCCCTCCCACTGCTGTCCCCCCCCCATTGCCATACCACTGGTGACACCATGCCTCTCTCATCTGTGTTGTGTGGCAGTGCCTGCAAAGCACAAGATCTCACAAGATCTCACTGAAATCTTGTATGCTCTGTGAGTCCTCACCAGAAACTGGTGCCACTGCCTGCATGGGCATTGCCTCTTGGGCTTCCAGCACTCAGGGCAGGTGCCTCACCTTATAATACTACTAATAATATTTATTATTTATACCCCGCCCATGTGGCTGGGTTTCCCCAACCACTCTGGGTGGCTTCCAACCAAATATTAAAAACAAGACGGCATCAGACATGAAAAACTTCCCTAAACAGGGCCGCCTTCAGTTGTCTTTTCAAAGTAAAATCGTTGTTTATTGCCTTGACATCTGCTGGGAGGGTGTTCCACAGAGCAGGCGCCACTACCAAGAAGGCCCTCTGCCTGGTTCCCTGTAACCTCACTTCTCGCAACAAGGGAACTGCCAGGAGGCCCTCGGTGCTGGACCTCAGTGTCCGGGCTGGATGATGGGGGTGGAGACGCTCCTTCAGGTATACAGGACCGAGGCCACCTTGCCTCATCTATAGACCAGGCCTGCTTTGACAATGCATTCCTCATAGCACCCATCTGCCTCTCCTATAGAGCAGAAATAGAGAACTTCATGCCAGATGCAGTCACCTGGGGCTCTCCTCATGACACACACACACACACACTTCCCAAGCTATGCTCCTTTCTGGCCCTGCTTTGCACCCTCTATGGCGATTTGACAGTCTATTGACCCTGTGCCACCATTATGATTGCTTTCTTCGCTGCCACCAACCCGTTTCTCATGGGTACACAAGGAGTTCAGACAGTTGTTAACATTAACAAATAATCAAGTTTATTTTATAGGTATGAACAAGCTTATGGTTTCAGTTATTTTTTCTTGGCAGTTTCTTAATCTTAGTTTCTTTAGTGACCCAATGTTCCTAACAACTTCAAACTGATTATCCCAACTAACTATCTGACTCCACCTAACAATTCCTCTCACTCTCTCACAACACAACTCAACCAACCAACCCAGAGACTATTCCTTCCTCTTCCTTCTCCAACTCCCAACTCTCAACTGACATCCACACAACACCAACTCTCGCTCTAACTCCTCCTATCAGTTTCCACTGGCCAATCACATCACACTCATTTAACCCTTTCCTTATGACCCACCTAGGAGGCAAACGCCACACCCTCCTTGAGGTTTTTTGCTTGGCTGCAATGCACCCTTGAATTCTGACAATGGATGGAGGACATATGTATGTGAGTGTGTAGAAACCAGCCTACGGCACAAAGGCACAAAGGGTAAAATATGCATCCATTGGTCCGCCCACTCTTGTCTCTGGTCCCACAAGTGAATTTGACCCTCAAGCTGGAGAAGATTCACCTGCTGGGCTACAGAGCCATCCTGCAGACCCACATATTTCCCAGAGTGCCATAGGCAGACTATTCACACTCCCTGAGTATGAATTTAGTGCACCATAGTGTTTAGACTGCTGGATCAGGACCAGTGAGTCCAGGGTCCAAATCTTCACTTGGTCATCGAGCTAATAAGGTGACTTGGGGCCATTTCTTAGCCAAACAAACCTCACAAGGTTGTTGCCTGGACAAATGGGGAGGCCCAAGAACCTTGCCCTCGGAGGAGGTAGATGAGATGATAAACAGTGGGTCGTGCTGTTGACTTTTTCAAAGGAAACTTGACATCTTGAGTGTCTGAGTCAAGATGTCAAAGCCCACTCCAAACACCAGCATCTGTTTTTCTCTGCGGTGTCATCACGACACAGCAGAGCACATCTAATTTAGGATCTCCATCCCCCTCCAACCTCCTGGTCTCTGTGCCTATCTCATCCTCCATTCTCATCTCTCCTTATTCAAATAAAGCAATTTGTGTGAAATCCCCCAAACTTTGGAAAGAGAGCCAGTAATCAAAAAAAAGGGAGGGGTGACTAACCCTCAAGCAAAGAAAATATAGCACATTGATACATATCTTCGCAACATGAAATGGAATATTTTAATCATTTGTTTCTATTTCTCCCCCTTTCTGTATCAGGCATTGTTATAGAAACTGCATTGTAAGTGTCATTCTGGGATTTTCTCATCCTTCGCCTATTATAGTTCAATCATACTTCCTCGCTGCCAAAACATAATGGCAAAGCTGTCTCCAGTGCAATGCGCATTGTTTCCGACCGTACTAATAGACAAGGGGGATAATTATTGTGGAGTCGTCTCACGGCAGTGTTATGACGAGCCGCAGTGTTGATTTCTCCCCCACCTTTTTTTTCCTAATTAAAATCTGCATTGGAGGGGATGGGCAGAATCAAAAAGAGAAGAAGTGTGGAGTTCTTAAGAAACCCAAGAAGTACACAGGTTTGGGGTTTTTTAACAACCACGAACACAACACAGAGGATAATAATAGGGATGGGTGAATCTGTCAAATTTGGTTTATCTCCGTTTCTCATTTTTCTAATCTAAAATTTAATTCTCCATATTTCCACATCAATTTGCTTTTTTAAAAGATAGTCTCGTAAAAAGTCTTCCGCATTTTAGTGTGAATGTATTCTAATATATTTATTTTTATTTATCTACCGCATTTATCTCCCACCTTTTCCTCCATGGAGCTCAGTGAGAAAGGAGTTCCTTTTTCTCCAAGTTGCGCAAACCCTGGGAGCTTCATGGCTGACTGGGAATTTGAACGCTGGTCTCCCAAGTGCTAGTCCAATAGAGTCAAACCTCAGTTCTCGAACAGCTCCATTTTGGCTCCCGAAAGCCGATAACCCGGAAGTAACTGCTCTGGTTTTCAAATGATTTTCGGAAGGCGAACCTGCTATGCAGCTTCCGTTTTGAGTTTCCCTGTTGTATTGAGGCTTCCGCTTTCAGTTTTCTGTTGTCGAACGTTTCGGAACAACTGACAACAACATTCGACAACCGAGGTTTGACCATACTCCAACCACTGTACCACACAGCCTATGTTTGTGGGGATTAGGATGCTGGTGTAGAGATTAGAACTGCTTTGGGGGGGGTTACTATAAAGTGGTATAAGAATTTTATGGAACAAGTAAATAAAATAAAAAATTGTCTCCTATTGTAGTCTCCAGTCTGATCAAAGCCCCCATGGTTGCTAACTGCAGCACAGGGCAAAAAGTTTCCCCAAACTCCATACACACCAGGTTCCCAATCTGGATCTGGACCTCCAAATCAAAAATTTCATTTGGAAGTATTTCTTCCCAACTTTCCATTCCTGGAAAGATGGAAAACTTGTGAAAATACTGAAGAGGTGGAGGGAGCCTCTCATGGCAACATTTTCTATTTCAGGATAAGTAGTGTTTTTAAAAAATCATCCTGTTGCAAAAAAACCCTATAGCAAGGTGTCAAAAATGAGTAATTTGAGTCTGACGGGTGCTGAGATTTAAACTTGCCACCCTGACGCCTTCAAATTGAACCCCAAAACTTGGGACCTAGCAAGGCTATTTAATTCACACCAGAATGCAGAGACAGTGGGAGCAATTCCCCCTTCCCACACATTCAGTGGTCCATTCGCCCATCACCAGCAGTCTTCTGTATTCCTGTGTCTTTTTTTATTTCCAAAAATACCTATTTAAATGTGCTTGACTTCAAAGTCAAAAGAGGGTTAGGAAATATATTTTTAGATCAATGTTACGGGGAGCTCTGCTTCTAAACTGCATGTAGCCAGTCTGAGGTGGTTCTGCTTTTCAAGTCTGCGCAGAGAACACCTCTGCCCTGAGGCAATCCCTTATGAATTATTCCTTCAGGGAGAAAAAGGAAGACAGACCTCATAGAAGCCTGACTGGCACAATACTCTGGGGGGCAAATCCAATATACCCAGCGAGAACTGGAAAATGTTCTGCGAAAGTACAAAATCTGAAAGGTTTTGAATCTATTTCCCTGCCCCACCCCAAGTGATTCCACAACTCTCCACAGGAGACCCAATTGGTTTATTGCTTTATTGGTTCTTAAAAGGTAAAGGGACCCCTGATCATTAGGTCCAGTCGTGACCAACTCTGAGGTTGCGGCGCTCATCTCGCTTTACAGCTTCCGGGTCATGTGGCCAGCATGACTAAGCCGCTTCTGCTGAACCAGAGCAGTGCACGGAAATGCCGTTTACCTTCCTGCCAGAGCGGTACCTATTTATCTACTTGCACTTTGACGTGCTTTCGAACTGCTAGGTTGGCAGGAGCAGGGACCGAGCAATGGGAGCTCACCCTGTCATGGGGATTCGAACCGCCGACCTTCTGATCAGCAAGTCCTAGGCTCTGTGGTTTAACCCACAGTGCCACCCACGTAGCACCTTATTGGTTCTTACACACCATAAAATGTGGTTACATTATACCTACGTTCAGGGACCTAAGCTCTGGCCGAGGGAGAGTGTCCCAGGCACCCAGGCCCAGAGCTGATCTCTCTCTCCAAGAGTGCAGAGAGAGGTCCACACTTAGAGTGAGAGACCTGACCTTGTAGATCCCCTCCTTACTGCCATGGAAACCTCTGTGGCCCTAGCTTGACAGCATGCCAAGTTGGACCTTTACAGCCCTCTAATATACGCCAAAGCAGAGATAAGTCTATGCCAGCTCTGGAGCTGGTGTAGGGAACATCCTTCCCATTGTTTCCAGTGTCAAGCATCCTGTTCTCACAGTGGCTAACCAAACAGCCTTATCTTCCATGAATTTGTCTAATTCTCTTCTAAAATCATCCAGTTGGTGGGCAAACTTCAAGATGCTGGTAAAGCCTCATACAACCTGGGACCCAGGATACCTAAAAAGCTTATACAGGTAACCCCCACCCCAATTTATATGTGTTCAAGTCATGCATATCCATGTGTGGTGCCAGAAACCTCGAAGAGCCTCGGCAAAAGCCCTGCTGCACCACTGGCTTGTGAGGAGACTCTCCCTGGAGCCCTTGAGAGGATGCTCAAAGAAGATACCCTCTGCGGGAGACAGTATCCTGCAGGGTAAGGTAAAGGTAAAGGACTCCTGGATGGTTAAGTCCAGTCAAAGCCGACTATGGGGTTGTGGTACTCATCTCACTTTCAGGCCGAGGGAGCCGGCGTTTTTCCACAGACAGCTTTCTGGGTCATATGGCCAGCATGACTAAACCGCTTCTGAAGCAACGGGACACCATAACGGAAACCAGAGTGATCGGAAATGCTGTTTACCTTCCCACCACAGTGGTACCTTTTTATCTACAGTGGTACCTCAGGTTAAGTACTTAATTTGTTCTGGAGGTCCGTTCTTAACCTGAAACTGTTCTTAACCTGAGGTACCACTTTAGCTAATGGGACCTCCCGCTGCTGCCACGCCGCCGGAGCACGATTGCTGTTCTCATCCTGAAGCAAAGTTCTTAACTCGAGGTACTGTTTTTGGGTTAGCGGAGGTACTATTTCTGGGTTAGCAGAGTCTGTAACCAAAAGCGTCTGTAACCTGAAGCGTATGTAACCTGAGGTACCACTGTACTTGCACTGGTGTGCTTTCAAACTGCTAGGTTGGCAGGAGCTGGGACAAAGCAACGGGAGCTCACTCCATCAGAGGTGTAGGAAGGGGGTGTGGTGAGTGCGGTGAGCCCCAGGTGTCATGACTGAAGGGGTGACAAAATGGCAGGCGAGTGGGCTGCACACCGCGTGCCCGGCGGCAGCAGCTCTTCTGACCCGGCGGCAGAGAGCAGCCCTCCTCAGCCATGGCGAGGCGCACCCAGCCGCAACAGCTCCATTGCCGGATCATGTCTGAGCCGGCTGCGGAGAACAGAAGAAGAGTGAGCAGCAGCTTCCCCGCCCCTCTCCTACCCTGAACTGTGGCGCGTGGGAGTGCACCCTCCATGTCACTCCCCCCTCGGGAGCACACCCACTCTGGGCAGCGCAGGCATTATGCTCTGCCGCTGCACTCCATCGTAGGAATTCGAACCACCAACCTTCCAATCGCAAGTCCAAGAGGCTCAGTGCTTTAGACCACAGTGCCACCCGCGTCCCTCAAAGAGGATACTCTCTGCAGGCGAGGGTATTCTGCAGATACCGCCTAATTAGAAAGTATCCTGTGTGGTATCAGAATCAGCGGCCCCTACTTGTTGAAATTTTGACCTTTTGCATATCCTACATCTCTGTTGTCTTTCTGGGTGCCTGTTGAAACTTCCCTGTTCCAAACAAAGTTGAAGTTCTCAATCCCCATCCTAGCCCAAGGGAAGAGAGAGACATAGGACTGGGGGGCGGGGGGCTGATTTGTCTCTAAGAGACAGCACAGAGTTAATTTGCTGTGTCTGAATGCAATAGAATATGGATAAGGCGTTCACACTCTCCTGCCTTCGTTACCTCAGAGTCATATTCAGGATGTACCGGTATTTTCCCCCTGGAACTAAGGGCTTGCAGAAAAAGAACAGTACCTTGAAATAAGGATTATTTTTTTTGGTCACTCTGCTGAGAGAGTAGAGATCAGCAAGCAGAGGCTCTGTCCCCTTAATCCTGCCTAATCTATAGTTTATAAAACCACAACACTTATCCTGACTAAAGCAGGCTTTGTAGAGCAACCAGCGCTGCTCCCATTTTCCATTCTGCTTAAGCATATTTACATTGATTTTTTATTGCCCGTGCCAATAGAATTTGCTCAGGAGAAATGAGGAGAAGCCAGGGTCCACAGCTGAGCAGTATCAGACAGAACAGGCTCGAGGGGAGAAAACCCAGATTTTGATATCATCACTCACTCACGCTATGCTACAGGAGATTTTAAAGACTGAAAACCTCTAGGCACCTTGTTTACTTATTATGAATTTTTAATAGCATAACCGTAAGTGCCTCACACTTCCTGTCCCACTGCGTTTCGCAGCTCATTTGCCCGCTTTCGTTCTCCCCTCTCATCCTTTAAAAGATGTTCAAGTTCATGATGGACGGACAACTTGTGCATCTTCCAATTAGGCGGAAGACGTTGGATGGGACATTCAGGGAAACAGAAAGTGCACACAAATGTGTCATGTCTGGAATCAGATAGAGACTAATGAGCAATGGCAGCAGTAACTCTACACATCACCCACTAGTCTCTTCCCTATAAAAAGACTGCTTCCCACTTGTTTGTGCACTTCCTTCAGGTTTAATATTCATGAACTGATGATTTAGATTATGTAGTGTCTTTATTTTTAGCACTTACCAGGATGTGTTCTTTGCATCCTCATTATCTTTCCTTCTTACTTTTGCTGTTTGGAGTCTTTGCGCCTCTGTTCCTCTATACTTGTGGTCAGCAACTAGAAGCCCCCAGATTGACTCCATAGCCTTGAGAAACACTGCTCAACTCTTCAATTGCAAACCCACCCATGAGATATCTGTTCAGTGCTCTTTTTTCCTTAAAAAATGTTTAGGGGTACTCTCATTTTGACTCAAGAAAATCACCGGGAAAGGAAATGAAGCCGCCATCGGAGGTGGTAACAATGAAACTGACCAATCACCGTGGTAGATTCCAACTCCTACTTCACACATTAAACGCTCGCTTCCGTCTGAGAGTCAGGAAACACAGGGACAGGAAATGAGGGGTAGCAACTGACAATTCACTGAAAATTCACCATGCTATTCAACATTGAACTGACAATTCACCATGCTATTCAACAGAACTGACGATTCACCGTGCTAGAGAAGAAACTTAAAAATTTAAAATTTTTAGTTTCTTCTCCTGTTAGATTCACAAAATGTTTATGGGTATGCGTGCCCCTGCATTTCCCCCCCCCCCAGAAAAAAAGCACTGGATCTGTTTAAAGAAGTGGGACCTCTGGCAGGAGTACTTGCCAGCAGAGCATGGGAGTGCAGGGAGAGTTAGTGTCATGAACTGGTTGGATGCAGAGGGATGGTGGGAGAAACCAGCTGGAGAACCACCAATGGAAGAAGGCTCAGAGCCCAGGAAGTGGTGGTGGGACAATGGTAAATGGTACAGGGAGAAGAGGGAGAGGACTAGGAAGAGGACAGAAGCTGAGGAGGTAACAAAACTACGTTATTCGCCTCAATCTCCACTTTGACAGAATTATACTACTTACGTAATTAATTTTGTAAATCACAGGGATTTAACTTTCTTTTTTCATGTAAATGCAAAGAAGCATAATGCAAATGGGTGGGTTTACACACCAATTACAGGCTGAAAGCATTTGCCCCCCCCAAAATTAGGGGCAATTACAAACCATTTGGAGAATGAAAGCAACAGCAACAATGAACGTGAATCCCATTGCTGAACTGATTTTTGCTCTGGAAATGGGTGAGTAATGGGGTAATTTCCGCTCCTGTTTCTGCCAGAATTCTCTGACATCCCTATTTGCTGCACTAGCTTCCTTCTCAGTCCGCTTCCTATATTGGATGAAGCAGAATTTTGCCTAATGAAAGTTCACGGCTACAAGATACCAGCTACTAGGGCCAGGCCAAGACATTTTGCTGCCTGAGGTGACAAGATGGTGCCCCCCCCCCAATACACATAACAGATGCTGACCAGAAAAATATTTCTTTAATGTTGTCATGTCCTCCACCACACCTGAGGGCAAGAGATTGGCTGAGGATGTGCCGGGCAGACCATGTGGCACACACAGCACTGCCTTTTTTGTTGCTGCTCCCCTGCCCCTGGCTTCTGCCACCTGAGGTGGCTGCCACACTTTTCCCAATGATAGGGACGGCCCACCACTTACAGTTTCAAAGTACATTTAAATCTCTGAACAGTGTTTTACTTTGTCCCTGTTTTGAGCCGATTCCCAGTGTCATGTTCAACAAGTGCAACCATTGTGTGATCGTTTGGTGGTGTGGAGTAAGTAGCTAATTGCTATGAAGAGAGCTGCTTTATCAGATGAATGCAGTACCCTTCGGCGGAGAAAAGCAACGGAAGGATGATCTTCAATTTATGCACAGGTGATAGAAGACACTTGATAGTCATCACCTATCAGTGTGGCATCTGTTCGGTAACTGGCCAGCCCAATAACCCATAATAACTGATGAGAGACATTCCATGCACGCACTTTATCAAACGATAAGCACAATCAATTATCATGTGACTAAGGTAAGGTATAGACCTCAGTGATAACCTTTCTGTTTGGGTAACTAGCAGCTACACAGACTTTGTAAAATAAATGGAGGCAACCTTGGCTTTCTAAGCTCTTGTCTCATAATGTTGGTTCTGTAAATAGCACTGACTTGGCTACAAAGAACCTCTTCCACAATATTTTGTTAATGTGTGTGTATGTGTGGGGGGCAGAGGAATAGAGAGACTCTGGTTTCCACACTCTACCTTCTAAAGCTTCTTCTCCACAATATCCCATTAGGGAGGGGAATTTGGTTCACTTTGCATATTCAAACTTCCCCAAACAAGAAATGAACTGAAATGCAGCCATCCTGAGAAATTTGCACTTCTCCAAATTTTGAAGTGCAGTTTCCCAGAGAAGCAATGTCCAGAAAAATGTGCACAATGGGGGGAAGTATGTATAAAAAGGCATATATTAATGAAAACAACATACAAAAAAGTGTTTTATTAGGCAAAAATGTATGTATGACAATAAATGAGCTCTCAGATGCTGATAGATTTTCATGAGGACTTATTCAATTTTAAAAAATGTGAACTGATGAAGAAACATGGAGGAATGAACCTAAGACTGGAAAAATGAGAGAAATCAAAATTGACAGATTTGTTCATAGCTACAGCTCAAAACTTGCTGAAGGGTGCCTGGCCATCAGAACTGGCTTTTTAGTGGGGGACAAAATATGCTGCAGTGGGAAAGAGGTAATGGGAAAGGAGAATTTTGGTCTCTGGGCCCAAAGCTAGGGATGTAAGAAGGAATCATTTCCTGTTCAGCACTGTGTTAATTGCATGCAGCACTGTTTCTGTTCTACTGCAGTTCAACTTCTGCCAAACACTATGTTATTTATCTCTCTGCCCACTGTGGTGAAATTACATAATGTACATAATTTATTATGTAAGTTCTATCACCATCCTCTTATTCCACCTCATTAATTTCCTTGTAAAGGAAGCAGAACACAAATGGGAGAGAGGCAATCAATTACATATTGTTCTGGAACTAAAGGCAGCAACAGCAAATACTAATATCTGCTGTACTGATTTCTATTTTGGACATGGAACGGATTAAAAAAAAAAAATTAGCAATTTCCATTCCTGCTTCTGCTTATGTCGGAATTCTCTGACAGTCTTCATCTAAGCTATTTTCCACCATAGCAAGTGAGAATTTGTAGGTGGGGGAGAGAGAGAGAGACTGGGGGAAGGGAGGAAGATTCTGGACCTGTAGAAAAATAATTTCAAAGGAAAAGAAATATGCACAAAAAGCAATTCATCTCACCCTAATTTCCAGACCCTCCACATAATTTTATAGTGAACAACAGCAATGAGCCTCTGCCTCTATAGAGGAAGCAGCCTTTGAGTGTTGTCTAAGTTTTCAAATTTATGGACAGAAGGGTTTCTAATTAAGTCCTGCCATTATTTTTTTGCAGAACATCTTGGTGGAGGAAATATATAGCTCATCCCCTCCCTGCCAGGATCTTTAAACAATTTTAATGGCTTTCTCTAACTCCAGCAGAAAACAAAAAGAAGAACTTTTTTAAAGTAAAGAACTCACCAAATAAAGCAGTGCTAGAATATTACACTTGAGTGTAATCCCACAAGGGCTCAACTAGGACACGTTTGAGTGTCATGAAATTGGTTGCCGCCCCACCCAACACAGAACACCAGTTCATGCACTCATCAGGCCTTCAGAGAATTGGGCTACCTGAAGGGAATTAAACTTCTCTGTGTTGGGTCACTTTTAGAAGAGGAAAACAGGTTAACAATCCATCTGTGCGGTAGAGACGAAAGGACTGTAATGCTCTTCCACCACAATGGCTACAGTAGATGTGACATTTGTTTGCCCTTGCATCACTTTTTTTTAATAGCCAGCATTGGGGATCTAGGGTTGTTGGGCCTGTGGAATGGGTAGCGGGACAGGGGGTCTTGGGAAATAGCGTTTCCCATGACCCTTAACTGGAAACAGGATTTGCTAGGATCCCAAGGACAGGATGCCAAGGACTGAGCCTGAGACCTTCTGCATGCAAACCAGGTTGTTGGGCCTGTGGAATGGGTAGAGGGACATGGGGGTCTTGGGAAATAGTGTTCCCCATGACCCTTAACTGGAAACAGGATTTGCTAGGATCCCAAGGACAGGATGCCAAGGACTGAGCCTGAGACCTTCTGCATGCAAACCAGGTTCTTTATCACTGTTGTGGTCTTTCCTGCTCACAAAATATCACACTAGGTATGCATTAGCAGGAGGACCATATCCCTGCTGTCAGAGCTGCCCTCGGTCCCAGCTCACAAAGGACCAACGCTGGTTCATTGTTATATACAAAAGTCTTTATTGAAGTTCAGTTTTTGCTTTCACAGCCGCAGCGCGCAGCTCTATGTCTTAAACTCTAGACCGCTGAAGCTCCGTCTGAGTCTCCTCCCCCCCCCCCAGACACCAGTTTAAGACCCTAGCCTTGCTCCACCTCTTCCTCTGCTCTTTCCTCCTCTGGGTCCGCCTGTCAGTTGGGGTCTCGCTCTTTCTAGACTCTTCTGATGCTGAGTCCCCTGAGTCTTCCCCCTGCCTCCGGCGGGCTTTAGGACCTGGTTCCCGATCTGGGCTTTCTGCTGTCCCGCACGCCTGTACATTTGAACTTGGCACACGCGCCCAGCCGGCAACCTTCCTCCTGACCGTTACACTGCTCCTGTCACTGCTTCCCCCACTCTCCGCTGGAGGTGTGGTCAGTCTCGACTCATCTTCTCTCCCTGCTGGAGGAGACGCTGGCCCTGACACCTGGGACTCCTCCCCCCCACTACGCTCTGGTGGGGAAGCTGGCCCTGATCTCCAGCTGCTGCTTTGGGAGTCCCTGCTGGCCCCCCTTGCCCTGACCATCGGCGCCTCCTTCTGGGAATCTTCTGATTCGCTGGAGAAGCTCATGGAATCTCTCGGGTCACTGCCATACTCCCCTACGCTGCCCTCAGATCCTTCCCCTTCGCTCTCCGTCTCCTCTCTCCCCTGTGCCTCTGTCCCTGAGCCCCTGACACCTGCGTTTAAATAAAAAAGGGAGATTGGATTACACACTTTGCTATAATTCAGGCTCTCCCAATCTGGTCCCTTCAGATTTCAGACCACAACTCCCATCATCCTGGCTATGCCAATTGGGGCTGATGGGAGTTGGAATCCAAAACATATGGAGGGTACCAGGATGGAAAGGTTGCTTTAGTAACAGGTTAAAAAAAAAACCTTTCTAAAACACATTGTTGTTGTTGTTGTTGTGCAATTTAGTCTTGACTACATCCAAGGACATTTCCCATAGAACCTTTTGGAAAGGCTCACTTCCCCACTCCCCCTCAAGGAAATCTAAAATGGTGTCCCTGATCAAGACAGATGAGATCCTTTCCTGCTACGCTGCACCTTTGAATATCACATCCTTTCTCAGATGACACACAGACACTGCTAAATCTGTTCTTGGATTCAGTTATCGAACAGCCCTTGAATTGGTGTGACAGCCTGGAGAGATAAGCATTAGCTGATGTTATCTCCAGAAATGGAAGCAAAAAAAAAGTACACTTTTCCAATTTGCACATTCTCCAACATTGCGGCGTGATATTTACACAGTACCTGTCCCAGCCCAGAACTAATATAGTCCAGCTTAGCACCATGATCTGGGAGATTTCAACTGCTCGGTCTCTTCCGGCATTGAGCTTATGGTGACAATGTCCGTTGAAGTCCCAGATCTGCAATTTAAATTAGGAAAACAATATGTCAAAAAACAAAGTAGGCAATGTCTCTTGGTAATTTCAGAAGCAACACATCAAAACATGCAAGAACATAAACATTGCTAAGACACGCTACATAGACCTATTTAATGTAGGTGGAGGGTGGAACATTGCTTGTTGGTAGGACACAGGAGATCATGCAGGAGACCCCAGCTTTTGTCCTTGTAATCTTCCCTTAAAAGGATCACATAACATGCAGTGGGAAGGACTCTGCTGGGTGAGACTGATGTGCTCACACTTCTAGAAAAAATGCAGTAGCTTTTCTCAGTACAGTTATGGAAGAATAAAGCTGAGTAAGAGGACATTCATGAACCTGGACCAGGCTAAACCTAGGGGCTATGCAGATGCTGAAGTCCAAAAGATGCTGGTGTACTCCAGTTCCCATCATCCCTGACTATTGGCCATACTGGTTGGGGCTGATCAGAGTTGGAGGCCAACAACCTGCAAAGAAAACATTTTAAGTGTGTTTTAAGTGCAGTATACAATGTGACACTAAGATGGCGATGAGCTTTATGGAAAATTCAATGTGTTTTTTAAAACGCTTTTTAAAAAAAGGCATTTTCAGAATGTTTTTTATATGTGTGTAGATTCCACCAGTGTGTTCAGCTGAATGTCTCAGTGGATTTTACATGTGTACAACTGTACAAACATTGGGTTCTTATCTTGCAAGCAGGAATACAGGTATATGGGTCTCATGCAAATGTTCAGCTGAGCACACAGAGGTTATGGGTGAGGGCCCTAAGCACATTCTCTGTATGTAGTTGTAACATCTGCATGGGATTTTAGCCATTACAAACTCAATTTGGGCATCAATAACTTTAGCTGGAATGGAACAATGGCTTTTGAAAACACAGCCCTGATTTTCTTAAACCAGTAGGGTTGCAATCCTAAACTGACTGAACTGGGAGAATGCCTCAATGAATTCAATAGGGCTTAATCAGTGCTTTTTTCCCTAAATAAATGTTTAGGGATACTTTCATTTTGACTCAAGAAAATCACCATTTTATAGTTCAAATCAGGGAGAATAAATACAGTTATACCGAGGGTTAAAAACGCTTCAGGTTAAATCTTTTCAGGTTGCGTCCTGGGGCGACCCGGAAGTAACGGAACAGGTTACTTCCGGGTTTCGCCGCTCGCGCATGCGCAGACTCTCAGAATGACGTCACGCACACACACAGACGCAGCGAATCGTGACCCGCGCACGCGCAGAATCGGGTTGCATTCTGCTCATGATGCAAATGGGGCTCCGGAACGGATCCCATTCGCATCCAGAGGTACCACTGTACAGTAAATGGCCAAAAGTACAAAGATTCACAAAATGTTTAGGGGCACGTGTACCCCTGTGTCCCCCCAGAAAAAAAGCAGTGGGCTTAATTCTGAATCAATATGATCAGGACTGCAGCCTAAGAGATTTCAGTGCTTTACACAATGGGTATGGAAATTATGGTCCTTAACAACAATTCCCCTTATTGTTTCAGCTAAGCAGGAAAGTGATATCTGCTTAGCAAAATAAACAAAGATCTTTTTAGTGGTTGGAATATGAGGCCCAGAATGAAGGATTAGCACCATAGGCCTCCTACAGATAACCCACCTCTGCACCAAAAATCTAGTCTTCCATGGTGAGTTGGATTTCCCCTCTCCAGCAGCACTTTCAGCTGTTGCAAACTTTCCGCCTCCCATACTTCAGGGACTGATCTCTCATGAAGCCAGGGAACTCGGAGGTCTGTAAATGATCTCTGACTATCGTCAAGGGGGGGGTCAAATTTGGATTGGACTTGATATGAGACAAGCCATTTCCTGCTTTTTTGGTATGGCTTGGCTTATTTCCAATCTAATTCAGTGTGAGCTCCATCCATCTCTACTATAATTATTCTGCCGTGATTCCTGTTAGGCAGACAATAATTGCCAGCCAGAAGAACCGACCACATGGAAATAAAATATTGGTATTTATTTTGTATTTATATCATCATTCCTTTCCTTTGCTAACAAGAGTGGGTAAAAACATGCCTTGTATGCAAAACTCCAGTAATCCCAAAAGCTTTTTAATTGCTGCTAATTAAAGCAGGAAAGGTTTCCTGAACTGAAGGAATTATGTGCTGAATTAAGCATAAATGGTTGAAGAGCTGTTGCACTTCTGCATAACTCTCAAAGCACTTTCCATTGGAGGTTAAAACATTATCTCCATTTTTGTAGGCAAGGATAGACCATAATCTTTTCAACATGCATGTAGTGCGTTGAATAACTTTATGCTTCTCCTTACCACCCCTTCTCATCGAAAGCTAGCCCGTCAAGGAGCCAAGTCTTTGATCTAACATGCTTGGCTTTTATTATGTAAGAGTTTCTAATGTAAAAAAAGCACTCCAAAAATGTAGCATCCCAACTACTGAAGTACTATCACCATGCCTTCTCCATCCCACCTAAGGCAGAGAACACTTTTTATTCTATATAAAGCTGGCAATTGAAATGGATCGGGTCTTGACAAAGTGAGCTCAACAAAGGTTCCATTGAAACCAATGGGATAAATTCATGGGGGGAAATTCAAATAAACTCCAGCCCAATCTAAATATATAAAAAAAAATTTAAAAAAGTCCAGTAGCACCCTAAAGGTAAAGGTAAAGGGACCCCTGATCATTAGGTCCAGTCTTGGCCGACTCTGGGGTTGCGGCGCTCATCTTGCTTTGTTGGCCGAGGGAGCCAGCGTACAGCTTCCAGGTCATGTGGCCAACATGACTAAGCCGCTTCTGCTGAACCAGAGCAGTACACAGAAACGCCGTTTACCTTCCCGCCGGAGCGCTACCTATTTATCTACTTGCACTTTGACGTGCTTTTGAACTGCTAGGTTGGCAGGAGCAGGGACCGAGCAATAGGAGCTCAACCCGTCGCGGGGATTCAAACCGCCAGCCTTCTGATCAGCAAGTCCTAGGCTCTGTGGTTTAACCCACAGCGCCACCCACGTCCCTAGTAGCACCTTAGAGACCAACTAAGTTTGTTCTTGGTATAAGCTTTCATCTGCATGCACACTTCTTCAGATACACAGATTCCAGCCCAATCTGTTTCCCTTTACCATTTTGTCATTCCAGAATCCAGTTGCTAATATTTGCCCCCTGCAACTCCTGCAACAGAGCCATGCACTGTTGTTAGCCCATGTATTCTGTGAAATTGCATGTCGAGTGCAGCGGCTTCTCCCCCGACACAAACACATACACACCTTTACGGTTCCATCTGTGCTTCCGGTGAAGAGTCTGGTCTGAGTCCCATTGAGAGCCATAGTACTGATCTCAGCATTGCCATGGCAACCTGTGAACTCTTTGATTTTCTGCCCAGTATCAATCAGCCAGAAGATAACAGTAGATCCAGCATCTGAGCTGATTACCTAAGAAAGAAGGAGGGGGAGAGAGTTTCTGGAATGAAAACCTTGCTTATTTGCTCTCCGCATCTCCTTCCACACAAACACCTTCATTACTATAATCTTACACATACGTGAACTTCACTTATATAATTGCCAACATTTGAAATGCAAATCCGAAAAATGTCGGCATTGATTTTCTCATCTTCTTCCTTTCAACTCATTAGAAGATTTATCTCCCCCCTCCCCATTAAGGTTTATGGACTGCTTCTTATCCTATCTTAAATACCTGCCTTCCCAGCAAGCTCCGTTTAACTAAAGAATAATGATTTAACTGCCATTATCATTCAAGGGAGAAAAGAGGTGACTTGTTCCTTCTGCAGATAATACCCCAATCCAGAGGGGGACAATGTGTCCTCAGCAGCAAGAAGTGCAACAGAGAATTTCGCAGCTGAAATTATAAGGGTGCAGCAGGCAAAGCGCTTTGTACAGTGCCATGAGATAAACCAGCCTCACTTTATCACAGCAATTGATCCATTGAGTAATGGATCTTTAAAGCTGATCTAAGAAATGTCTCAGTATGCATTAGCTTTAATTTAAAAATTTAACTGTGTGGTCAGATTGGAAGAAAGTCCATTTGGAGACAGATCATGCTCAGTCTCCTATGATAGCTTTAAGTCCAGGACATGCTATGTTACTCATAAAATTACATTTTCTTCGCCATTTTATGTGTGATTTATTGCAGAAGAGTCAGAGCCTATCAGTCTTATTCTGGCATAGGGATAGACAACCTTTCCCATCTTGCAGCTTTAAAAGTCCGAGTGACAAAAGCAATATATGGTTTTTCAACATGGACATATTTGGGGGGGGGTTACGTTCTGGACCCCCCCACACACTGGCCTGCGTAAGGCAGTCCAGCCCCACTCTGCCCATGCTCCCCGACCTGTTTTACCCCTTTCTCTGATGTTCTTGTGACATTTTCAGGTGTCTCCCAGGTTTGGTACAATGCTTGTGTGCGTGGTCACACACAATGTTGGACACGCGTAAAAAGGTCACTGCCTGTACTCAGAGAATTGTATCCAACTAACTCATTCTCTGTGGTCTAAACCACAGAGTCTAGGACTTGCCGATCAGAAGGTCGGCTGTTCGAATCCCCGCGACGGGGTGAGCTCCCGTTGCTCGGTCCCTGCTCCTGCCCACCTAGCAGTTCAAAAGCACGCCAGTGCAAGTAGATAAATAAGTACCGCTCCGACGGGAAGGTAAATGGCATTTCCATGTGCTGCTCTGGTTCGCCAGAAGCGGCTTAGTCATGCTGGCCACATGACCCAGAAGCTGTACGCCGGCTCCCTTGGCCAATAAAGCGAGATGAGTGCCGCAACCCCAGAGTCGGTCACGACTGGACCTAATGGTCAGGGGTCCCTTTACCTTTACCTAACCCATACTCAAGAGAAGACCCACTAAAATCAGTGAGCTTGACAAATTTGTATACTGATTTTAGTAGGTCTGTTCTGAGGATGACTTACAACCTAGAATAGTATCTGCTCAACATACCTAAAAATCAAAGCGAGAGAAGGCTGCCATTTGGGGATATGGTATCGGAGTCCTCAGAGGACGAACCAGATACCCCACAGGTTAAGGACCTTGAGGATGTTATAAGAAAAAACTGCTCCATTTCCTTTATGGGGTGCCCAAGACCCCTTATAGAGTCCTTAATTAGGTTCCCTATCAGTAGGAGAAAATAACAGAGGCCAACCAGAGAATATTGAGAAGCAAAGCAGCTAGTAAGCCTGATCTTTATTAAACAGTTGCAACATGGTCCTCACTCAACACACTCAGGAGGGAGGAGGAACCCAGAACAATGGTGTGCAAGCCCTTACATAGACTTTTGAAATTGCCTACCCTGTAGCTCAAGACCACCACCCCAAAACATCATACATACATCACAGAAGGAGGCGGTCTACGGCAGAAATCCTGTCTGCCAGGAAACCTGTTAATGGTCAGTGATTGCCCTACCTGGGCAGCCTGGCCATTCTTTTGTGATGGTTAATACTTTAGTTCCTGAATCCAGGTCACAGGCTCACCCTATTCATACACAAATATGCCCTTAAGACAGGATTTGTAAGCAAAAAGACAAAGGGAAGGCTTTCCCCATTTTCTCCCTCCTTGCAGAGAAATACCGGTATATCAAGGTTAATTTGGGAGCGTCAAAATGGCTTCAGGATTGTTCTCCTGTACTATTTCGGACACGTGGTTTATATACTTATGTGTGTGTTTGCCTTGTACATTTATGAATGTATTTAATATTTGAAACCTTAGATGAAACCTTAGAATTCTTATAGCGAGGAGGAGACAGAGTCCCCTGGAAACTGTGCTGAAGATCCACTGGGTTGAGATCTAGCAATGAACATGTAGAGATCTTAGAGGTGGTCCCAGTTATCAAGAACACTGGCACCAAAAAGTCCTGGTCTAGACTGGAGAGATGTGATACAGCGTGCTTCTATGGACCTAGAGTCACTGTGTGGCTTGCGAGTAAGGGCTCTCTTTTCCCTGTTGTGCCTTGTTCGAACTCCCTGTGATAGTGAACTTGGATTATTGTCCAATGGTGCCTGTGGATCATATTTTGGACCTCGACTGATTTTCCATGTTTTATCCTGCTTTGTCTGCACTGTGCCTGCAACCCTGGCCTTGCAGAAGGCTGTCTCATTAGTGGCACCTGCCCTGTGGAACGCCCTCCCACCAGATGTCGAGGAAATAAACAACTCTCTGACCTTTAGAAGACATCTGAAGGCAGCCCTGTTTAGGGAAGTTTTTAATGTTCAATGTTTTATTGTGTTTTTATTTAATATTCTGTTGGAAGCCATCCAGACTGGCTGGGGAGGACCGGCCAGATGGGCAGGGTATAAGTAATAAATGTTGTTGTTGTTGTTGTAAGAGGCTTACACCTCCTAGGGACTTGGATCCTCATCTCTGAGGGCAAAGATCCACTGGAGCAAAGCAATACCTTTGGGGTAGGTATGAAAAACCACATTTTTTACTGCAATTGCTTGGAGTTTTCCATTCCCACCCCCCCATAAAATGACTAGCCTATAATCGCTTGAGACCCTGTTATTTGAAATATTGGCTACAACCATATTAACTTACCCTGGCATTAAGTTACTCATCAGAAAATCTTCTCTGGTTGCCTTTGCTTTCAGGTACAAGGCAGGTGAGAACAATGAAATTTTAATTGGTGGTGTCCTGTTTATGGGATGTCCTCCCTCAAGAGGCCTGCCAGGTATTTCCTTGTTGACTTTTGGGTTGTCTGAACTGAACAATAATTTAGTTTTATCAACCCTAACTTTTACATTGAGTGCTTTTTTTGTTAGTATATATTTATTTATACCCCAGCTTTCTCCCTGTCAGAGACTCCAAGCAGCTTACAGATAAAAATAAGAACAGCTAACAAAAATAAAAGCAACTGTTAAAAACAATTAAGCATTGTTAGAATCAAAACTATATATGCAAACATTAAAAATCTATTAAAACCATACAGATAATTGCAATAAAAACAGCACACCCAAGCCCTTTCATTAGAAGCAGTCAGCCAAAAAGCCTATTGGGACAGGAAAGGCTTCACTTGCTGGTGGAACGACAACAAGGAGGGAGCCAGTCCAGCTTCTCTGGGGAGGGAATTTGAAAGGCTGGGAGCAGCCATCAAGAAGGCCCTCTCCCATGTCCCCACCAAGCGTTCCTGTGAACGTGGAAGGACCAACAGAAGGGTCTCTCCTGAGATTCTCAAAACCTTGCCAGGTTCATATGAGGGAATGTGGTCTTCCAGGTAGCTTGGACCGAAGCCATGTAGGCCTTTGTAGGTCATAACCAGCACTTTGGAATTGTGCCCAGAAACAGATTGGTAGACAGTGGAGCTATTTTAACAAAGGAGTCATTCGCTTTAGCTGCTATAGTATCATGGTTTTCCTATTTTTGCTGCCATGAGTGTTGATCTCTTGAGTTTCTGCTGCTAACCCATTTAATCTTTTGAGCGGTTGTGGCGTTTTCAGTGTGTTTTGGATTTATTGCAAGCTGCACTGGACATTTTATCTGGAAATTCAAAAGCAGAATTTAAACCTTTGAAATCAAAACAGGTCTGTTCCGAACACAAGATAAATGCTGTTTGCTACCCTACAATAGCAATGGTTGTTAATGAGGCATCTGATGAAGACCTGCATTTTTAAAATGAGCTTTAAAATATATTTGTAAATGTTTTGTATCTCTCATGCCAGGCATAAACCAGCTAGGTGCTCTGGCAGCTGTTTAAGCAAGTGCCTCAGGGTTGTAAAAGGAAATTACAGGCTAGGAGCAAAAGGTCACACTGACCATACAAATTACAGAATACAATCAAGCTGCAAAAACACAATTAAGAGTTGGTAAATAGTAAGTTTTATTGTTTAGCAGAAGACTCAAGTCATATTTTCATAAGGTTAAAAAGGGCAAGAGCTAAGGGGAACAGCAGCTGGCTAAGGAAAGAGGCTTCTCTTTGAAGCTGCTTTGAAGCTTCAGAAAACTTAGTAAAAGCTAAATTCTCTAAGTTCTTTAAGTTCCTTTTCTTCTAAAAATCTATATATGTTATGTATGAAATATATTGGCTTAAATGTAATTATGCAAAGGATTTAGAAAGTAAGAAATGTTAGATTCTTATGTTAGATTCTTATTTCATTGATGGTGTGTGAGAAGGTGAACCCAAGATCTCTTTAAGATAAAAATTAAAGACCATGCACCATCTGCTTTAGCCATCTGTTTTGCAGTGAATAGGGCAACAGGGGCCAAAGGTTATCTGGTAATTAAGGTGCCTTGTCGAGGTAAATGTAAGATATATGGCTACTTGTTTGCCATTTATAGATAGAAGGAAATATACCGTATTTTTTGCACCATAACACTCACTTTTTCCCTCCTAGAAAGTAAGGGGAAATGTCTGTGCATGTTATGGAGGGAATGCCTACGGGTGGCATGCCTACGGATTTTCTTCCTCTAAAAACTATGTGCGTGTTATGGTTGGGTGCGTGTTATAGAGCGAAAAAGACGGTAGCTCTTTGTCTCCCATAAAAGGAAATAGGAAATGGGTGTATCTTTTATGATTGGTTCTAGCAAACAGCCAATAGGAATTTCAACCAGGCTGATTGGACAGAGACAGCCAAAGGAGGAGCAAGGGGGCTGGGCTGAGGGAATATAAGTGCTGGCCATCAGGGCTGGAAGAGCAGAGCTTTGGTATCCATATACCACTGTGTCTCTCATTTATTTGTCTGACAAATAAATTATTATTTTAATTTCTCTATTGGTGCGCTGAATATTTCATTCCAGCTAAGCATTAACCACAAACAGGGTGCTATAGCAGTCAAACCTAGGCTAATGAGGGGTTTAGCACAGTTACCTACATTTAATCACAACCCCACTTCTGACCACAAAGGCAATGAAATGCTACATTGCCTCTGTTACTTGCTATATAAATATTATGTCATTATTCCATAGATGTGCTTTGGAGAGTGCATTTTTGACCAGCTGGCCAACTAATGGTCAGCAAGTAACTTGAAATGCCTGCATATTCAAGTTTGGTGGAGGGTTTTTAAAGACCCATCATTACAACTGAGACTAAGCAAGTGAAATAAGTTTGCTGCCCTTCAACTTTGGTAATTAAATGAATCTTCCTTGTGAAGAAGTGATATGCTCCATACTTATCATATCAAATGAGCAGTGCTCCTCTAAAGCCCTGAAACCATCATTACAAATGGCGCCCAAGTGGAATTTTAATTGCAACCCAATGTGCTTTTAATAACAGGAGCACTGCCCACCGGTAATATTGGAAAGTCTCCTCCAAAAAAAGTGAGCGAACTGGGATAGTGAGACTTGTCGTTACAATACAAAGCAGTGGGAAAGAAATCGCCTGAGCCTCACTCTTGGCAGCACCTGAAAGGTATGAACATCGAGTCAGCAACAAAGAGTAGCACAGCTGTTTTATGGCTTCATGGACCCAGCATGAAGCAGTGAGAGGTTGTGTGCGTGGTTTTTTTTGGTTTTTTTGAATGGCTTTATCCTTTTAGTCTGTGTAATTCAGAGAGAAGGGTCACTGTGCTGTTTCTTCCTATGGATGGATGTCAGGAACTCATGGGGAATAGATAATTATAGGTGGGGAATTAGATTGTGCCAGGTGTGAAAGGGAAATCTCTCTATATCATGGGTAGGAAAACTATGGCTCTTTGGGTGTTGGGGTTCCAGCTCCCATCAACCCCAACCAGCTTTATTACATTTGTATTTATTATTTCCACTGATAGCATTTAAGATAAAGGTAAAGGACCCCTGGATGGTTAAGTCAAAGGCAACTATGGGCTGCGGTGCCCATCTTGCTTCAGGCCGAGGAAGTCAGCGTTTGTCCACAAACAGCTTTCCGGGTCATATGGCCAGCATGAATAAATCGCTTCTGGTGCAACGGAACACCATGACGGAAACCAGAGCACACGGAAACTCTGTTTACCTTCCCACCACAGCGGTACCTATGTATCTACTTGCACTGGTGTGCTTTTGAACTGCTAGGTTACCAGGAGCTGGGAGAGATCCATGGGAGCTCACCCCGTTGTGGGGATTCGAACTGCCGACCTTCTGATCAGCAAGCCCAAGAGGCTAAGTGGTTTAGACCACAGTGCCACTGAACCAGGAATCTGGTTCAGATTCCTAGAGTGGTTCACAAGTAAATGTACAAAATGCACAACAGCAAACAATGAATAATGTTAGAGGCTACATTAAAAACAGAAAAGTCATCTCATGACTTTCAAAAGAGCAAAAAGATGATCTGGAGGGACACAGGATCCCTGCTCCTGCTTTGCCTCCTGCCTTGGTTGAAGAAGGATGAATAGATAGACTAGTTGGGACTGTGTGATTGTTATATTTATTCCCTTAAAAGGGACACACAAAGTAGAGGGGAGCATTGGTTGGTAGAATGGTGTGCTCCTTTGGGAAAAGGCAACAATCTTTCCCGTGTGACATGGTGTATAGAAGGAATGGGGGGGGCGGGTCTGAGATCATCCCCACGCCTAAACATGTTCAAGAGACTTTTTGAACAATCTGTATATAAGCTTTTGGGGGTGACTGGGGATACTGAGCTGCTTTCAGCAGGATCCCGGACTGCACATGCAGAGTTTATGTCAGGGATGGGGGGTGGGGGACAGCAATGAGCCAAACTCGGCTTCTCAATCACATGCATTCCTTGTACCCGCCTTGTCTTGTAAACAGAGCTGTAAGGCATTATTGATGGCACCTCCTCAAATTAGTGACTCCCCTCCCATTCACACCTGCAGATTTACCAACATTCATGCCTGAGCACATTTTGGGAAGGATTCTAAGATTTAGCTGTTAGTCTGCCTTTAGAGTTCAGGTTTAAGTCAGGGAATGGTAGGGGAAATCCTACTGAAAAAAGATAAAACCTCATTTCGTTTTGCTGACTTTTGCTTTTGTTCTCACTCTGAGTATCTGCCCACGGCAGACTGTGCACAAAGGAGTAAAAAGAACTGAAACTGTAGGGAGTTTGGCAGGGAGCTACTTCTGTTTTTCCGTCTCCTTTCCCCTTCCCTGTCTGTTTTCTCATTGAGAACTTTTCAGCTTCCTTTATTTCAGATATTTTGACTAACGAAAGGGGCATATACACATATATACAGTGCTTTTTTCTTAAAAAAATGTTTAAGGGTACTCTCATTTTCCTACTCATATTGAAATACAGATATATAGATGATGATAGATGATAGATGATAGATAGATAGATAGATAGATAGATAGATAGATAGATAGATAGATGATAGATGATAGATAGATAGATAGATAGATAGATAGATAGATAGATAGATAGAGATATTAATATATATTTGCTTCATCCAGCTGATTGTTACAATGCTATGCAATGCTCAGGGCTGGATCTAGACACATTAAAACACAGAGAAATCCACTTTCTAAGAGGTCAGGCTATTTGTCCATCTCACCCACAACTGTGCACTCTGACTGGCAACTGCTCTCCAGGGCAGAATTTCTTCCCATCACTGCATCCTGAACCTTTTAACACCAGGAAGTAGACATGGGATACTAAGTATGTGGTGCTTTACCACTGAGCTACAGCCTCTTCTGCATTGGTCTTCAATGTCTGTGGAAGGACGTGTGGATCCAGAATTGGCCTCCACAGTCATTCACGGACTCATTGTTAAAACCGTGTTTATGGAAGAACATCTTACTCGGCTATGAGTGATAGCAAAAGAAGAAGAAGAAGAAGAAGAATTGATTTTGTAACGGAATCATTATTTCTGCTCTTTGGGCAGATTCAAGTATCCCATTCTGCTAGCGGAAGCCAGCACAAAGGACTCGTGTTAGCACAGCAGGGCTTTCCACTCTCTCGTCACCACATGTGCACCTGCATCTCCCCCAAATCCACTCTGGTGGGTTGGAAGAACCCCCAGAACAGCAGGTGAAAGAAGGAGAGGAGAGACTGTTCCACTGGACAACCAGAAGTGCTTGCACTGCTCAAATGCTCCATTGAATTCCACCCTTTGTGCTTTCCTGCACATCTTCTGATGGGGCTATTTGCCTGTACTTCTTCCATTCTTCCAGTTAGGAATATCAATGTTTCTTGCCTTCAGCCAGTGTGTGCAGAATATTTTCAATCGACTCTACTGGCAAATTGAGGAACATTTTTAACATTATGCAGAAGCACACCTGCATTTCCCATGGGGCATACACTCAATAGCCAGTCACAGATATAGTGTGTACACAGCCATACACTTAAAACTTCCTAGGTGTACACTCAGTGCTATTTTTCTAGAAAAAGAGGTGCCGGAACTCACCACGGACACTTCCCTCATTCTCTTATACAGTCGTACCTTGGATCCCAAACACCTCGTGACTCAAACGTTTTGGCTCCCGAACACCGCAAACCCAGAAGTGAGTGTTCCAGTTTGCGAACAATCTTTGGAACCCGAACGTTCAACGCAGCTTCTGTGGCTTCCGATTGCGTGCAGGAAGCTCCTGCAGTCAATCGGAAGCCACACCTAGGTTGTTGAACATTTTTGGAAGTTGAACAGACTTCCGGAATGGCTTCCATTCAACAACCAAAGTACGACTGTAATGGCAATGGCACCCACCTGAGAGGTGCCAGAACTGAGTTCCGGTGAGTTCCAGCTGGAAAAAAGCCCTTTAATATACCTAATGTGTGGACTGGTCCTCTGTCTGTTTAAATATTCTTCTTTTAAAAAATACCCATGTCCTATGCACTTGGGATTTTATCCTAACAGGATATTTGAATATTCTGCATGAAAACTTCCTTTAGCAACATTTAGACTTTTGCTGTCACTCTAATTCAGGTTCCAAATACTTGATTCGTACAAAAATACATGACCAATCGCATTATTGACACTTGCAGTTTACAGATCTCTTTTCAGATTACAGTGATGGCTTTAATGCATGGAATGCAGCAATGTTTTACACATGCACACCTGCACACATTCTACAATAACACAAAACATAAAGATTGGGAAGATCTAAGACTCAGGGAGACCTGCACAATTAGAAATCTTATTTTTTATCACTGCAAGTACCAAGCCAAAGTACCATTTCATTTACAGTTTGTTTGTTTTTTTGTAGTTCCAGAGGGCTCAATGTCAACACTGCATTGCCATATGCTGTACACATATTTGTCCAACTTCCATGATATTTGTCCAACTTAGACACGGTTGCTAAATTCCCTTATTGACCTCCACTTGGTCTCATTCATTACATAGCTAAATAGCACTGGTCCTTGAGTTGGGCTTCGTCTAACTCCTCTCTCCACATTGAATTTTTGAAGTACTTTAGCCTTGCACTCCTGTGAGCAGTGGATCCTGATTTAATTTCGCCCATTCCTCAAATGTCATTTTCTGGTCTTCCATCTGCTCTCTAAAGCTCATAATTTTTTTCTAAATCAAATGCAATTTTTTTTAAAAAAAGAAAAACCCCAAAGAAGTGATGTATAGCAGTTGCCCATATCTATTATATGTCTGCAATAGTGATCTAAGTGAGATAATATTGTTGACGGTTCAGATAAAAAACAGAATCTCAGTTCAGACATCACACCAAATGGTGATTTGCATTAGCATTTGCATTTATGGAATCCAAAGCATGATTTTTTTGTCAATCCCAAAGAGCAACAAGCCCTAGTGTCTCTTGATTTTTCCCACCCCCCTGTCTTTGTGACCTGATGTTCTCAGCATGAGGCTTCTGTCTAATTCAACCCCATCTTCCTCCAGTTCATCCCTGGCCCCTGCGGACGTCTCCCTTGTGGTTTATCTTTGCCAACAGGTACATCAACAGAACAATCCTATTTAGTTGTTATTTGTTTATTGAACCACATTAACCCCAGTCTTTAGGCAAAAAGGCTCCCAGTGCAATTTACAGAAATCAGTGGTAAGATAATTCCCGCCCCACAGGCTTACAAACTAAAAGAAATGATATACAAGGGGGGAAAGTGTGAGGAGGGAAGGGGGGGGAGCAAGCTCCTTAAGGTTTCAGCTCCCTGGTAAATAGACACAGGGGGTCCTTCTTTCTCCTTTCGTTTCACAATGAAACTTAAGGAGAAAGGCAGGCTGTATTAATTGCTTGCCTTGCGGTGCATTTGAACTGATATTTTCATTGATATATAAAAATCAATCACACCTTTCATTCTGGAGTGTCCCCAAGGGATTTTTTTAAAAATTGAAAGATAAAGTACAGAGAAGATATGCCACACAGACCCCCGCCTGTGTGCGCACTTTCAGACACAAAAGATACCACTGTTAGCAGATAAAATGCAGCAGTAAGAGAAAATGTCACATGGCCGAAAGCTTATGAGATAAGGAGGCTGGAAGAGAGCTGTGGTAGAAAAACTGGAGATAGTGTCCTCAGTTATGAAGAGCTTGCTGGATCTGACCAATGGTTCAACTTAGTCCAGCATCCTGTTCTCACAGTGAAATTTACCTTTGGTAAATTTGGTAAATGGACTCGGGTGGTGCTGTGGGTTAAACCACAGAGCCTAGGACTTGCCAATCAGAAGGTTAGCGGTTCAAATCCCTGCGACAGGGTGAGCTCCCGTTGCTCAGTCCCTGCTCCTGCCAACCTAGCAGTTCGAAAGCACGTCAAAGTGCAAGTAGATAAATAGGTACCGCTCCGGAGGGAAGGTGAACGGCGTTTCCGTGCGCTGCTCTGGTTCGCCAGAAGCAACTTAGTCATGCTGGCCACATGACCCGGAAGCTGTACGCTGGCTCCCTCAGCCAATAAAGCGAGATGAGCGCTGCAATCCCAGAGTCAGTCACGACTGGACCTAATGGTCAGGGGTCCCTTTACCTTTACCTTAAATTTGATAAATTTTTGTGCCTTTGGTATCAGCTGCAAAGGGGGAGCTGCAACCAAATCACACACATTCAGGAGCCTTACTCCCATGCAGGCGTAGATGTGATTGCAGCCGATTAGTGCTTAATTTACAGCTAAGGATGGAGAACCCTCCAGATTTTGTTGAGACTCCAATTCTAACCATCCCGCAACATTGTCCCTGCTGGCTGGGGCCAATGGGAGTTGGAGTCCTACATCTGCAGATCACAGATTTACAGCGATGGTGCTCAGGGTAGCTATTGCCTTTATTTGACAGGCAGCAACATTCCTGCTTTGTTCCAAAGCACTCACACACAATCAAACGAAAGAATACGGGGTTGTTGTTTTTAAAGGGGTGGGGAATATAAATGATCCCCCACCCATAGCTCTGTATCACCCCACAGCATACAGCTACGTTTGCTTTAGCTGAATCTCAATCTGGAGATTAAAAGATGCTGTTGGGCGCAGCTGAGGGAGAAGGAGAGGGAGAAATCAATCACAGGGGTCTTTCCCTTTTCTTCCGAGCCTGGCTATTCATTGAGATGCAGGTAGTGCTCTGATGGCAAGGGCCGCAATGCTGGGAAGACAAATAACACCCAACTTGCATACCAAGTGGCATTGCATTTAACTGATTTCATTTTGTGATGAAATACATAACTGTGATCCAGGGCCACCACACTGAGAGTCACTTCTGGGGAAATGTGCCAGCTAGAAGGCACATCTCAGCTAATTACACCGTGTGCATATTTTATAACTATCCTGGCAGGTGCAGTAAGGTGACTTCAGAGGAAGATTTCAAAACCGGGTGAATTTGCAACTGGAAGGAAGATATTAGCAGCAGCAGCAGCAACATATTAATATTGCTGGTTCTTAGGATTGGTACTGGTGATGGAGCAATGCAGAGTTGCAGCATCTGCTGCACTGGGAGCGAGAAACAGCTGTTTGCCAGCAATTTGTTCTGGGATGGATAAAACTGGACCACTTCAAAGCAGGGCTGCAAAACCTTGAAACTGGATTACTGCTGTGTGCAATTTCGGGCTGCACATGGGCCACACCCGGAAACTCCAGCTAGTGTAGCATGCATTGGCTAGACTACTGTTGGGGGTAGACCGCTGACAGCATGACACACCTGTGCTACAACATCTGCACTGGCTGTGCATATGATGTCTTCTTTCTGGTCCGAAATAACTGTTGATGTTAACCTTGTCTTGGAGAAACCTGTGGATGTTCACACACTCCATATGGCATGGGGACTAACAGATTTGTGAGCCCTTTTGACCAAACTGTGGTAGGCAGTGGAAGACAGAAGTGCCTGGCGTGCTCTGGTCCATGGGGTCACGATGAGTCATACATGACTAAACGACTAAACAACAACAATGGTGCACAGAGCTGGAAGAGCAAAAATCCACTACGTACTGCTCAGTGTTCTGAAGTTATTGCTGCCCTTTCTACGTTTGAATGTGTGGCTTATAACCTCTTTAGATAGCTATTTGGACATATGGAATGTCTGCATTATTATGCTTAAATTAAGATTGATAGAATATTTTTATTGTCACCTGGTGATGTTTTTATATTTTCTTTTTTGTAAAAAAATTATTTAGTTTTACATAATAATTATAAGCAACAAACATAACAAATCCAAAGGAAAAAGAAATAAATAACGAAAAACACCAAAAGGTTCTCTCAAACCTCCAGACTGCCCTCCCTCCCTCCATGGTTTCCACTTCTAAATTTTATTCCTGCATCTCTTACTGTATTCTATCTATTACATCTCCATAGTATCCAAAGTTCATGTTACTTTTCAAGTGTTATTGTATTCCTGCTAAGGATTTCAGCTGTTTACATTGGTCTCTAAGATACGTTATAAAGTTAATCCAGTCCTTAATAAAAATTTGATCTGATCTTTCCCATCATTTTTGCCAGCATAGTTCATTAACTTGGTCTGCCATTCTTCTCTGGTCAGTGCTTTGTCCCTGCTGCTCTTGACACGTACATAAATAGTCTTGTTTAAGATAACTTACGTTTTTATATTTTCATTCCTATCTTTTTGATATATTTGCGCGCGCGCACACACACACAAAACACACACACATGTATATACACATACACACATTCAGGTTAGGGGCTGTGTCCCTGTTGCCAACTCCCTTCCCAATACACACCCTAAGACCATTTTTGGTAGCTCTCTAACCAAGCACTCTGTGGCTACATAAATCTGTATTGAGAATGAGCAAAAAAAATATGTACATGGTGCCTCCCTCCACCTGCTGCCTCTCACAACTTCATTTTGTATGGAGGTTGTCATTGATAGCCCTGTTTATGCAGCCTATTCATGGAACAGAGAGCAAATTGCCCTCAGTGGCCCTTCCCAATGGCTTCCATACATCGATTCACAGTTTTGAGCTGTGCTTAGGCACCTACAAGAAGCATGCAGGGCACCCCAGTCGTATGGGAAGGTGTAGGTTTGGTGCAGGTTCAGAGGGATGCATGGAGCATAGGACTTGTTGTCCATGGCATTTGCAACACCAGCAAGTAATCTTTGAACAGAGATGAAGTACATGGACTTAAGCCATACTGAATTCACTGGCACCCTTGTGAAACAAAGCTCTTTAGAAAGCCAAAATGCTCACAATCCTTTGCAGGAAAGTCACCATACGCTTACAATTAATACACGTTTGTATTACATAGTTTCCTTTCCCCCCGTGCTTCTACTTGCTGAAATCGCAAGGTGAATCAAAGGTTCGGAATGCTTATCAGACAAATACAGAAAGGGGCTCTATTTTCTTTCTTATTTTACCTGCTGGAGCACTGAATTGTAAAGGAGGCACGTAACGGCTTTCCTGTGACTGGCAACTCTGCTTTTGCCTGAATCTTGCTCCATCTCCAGCAATGTCAATTGGTTGTTAAACGAGATGAAAAGACGCCCATGGGATTCATCAAAGCAAAGCGTGGAATGGAAATCTAGGCTTTTGGGGAAGGAACCAGAAATCCTTTGGATGCAAAGCTGATGCTGAATGTCCCATATCCTTAAGACCTGTGCATGGTAAGGAGAAGAGGAATAAATCAAAACCAAACTTCCTTCTTTTTTTAACTCAGAAGGTGAAGAAATAGGTAAAACCAAAGCTTAGGTATAGTTCCTCAGGGATGGGGAATCTGTGGTCCTCCTGATGGTGCTGGACTACAATTCCCATAATCCAGGACCAAAAGCCATGCTGGCTGGGACGGATGGGAGTTGGAGTCCAGCTCTATATGGAGGGCTACAAGTTGTACTCTATAATAATAATAATAATAATAATAATTTATTATTTATACCCCGCCCATCTGGCTGGGCCTCCCCAGCCACTCTGGGCGGCTTCCATAAAAACCAAAAATACAATAAAATATCACACGTTAAAAACTTCCCTGAACAGGGCTGCCTTAAGATGTCTCCTGAATGTCAGGTAGTTGTTTATCGCTTTGACATCTGCTGGAAGGGCGTTCCACAGGGCGGGCGCCACTACCGAGAAGGCCCTCTGCCTGGTTCCCTGTAGTTTTGCTTCTCGTAATGAGGGAACCGCCAGAAGGCCCTCGGCGCTGGACCTCAGCGTCCGGGCAGAATGATGGGGGTGGAGACGCTCCTTCAGGTATACTGGACCGAGGCCGTTTAGGGCTTTAAAGGTCAGCACCAACACTTTGAATTGTGCTCGGAAACGTACTGGGAGCCAATGCAGGTCTTTCAAGACCGGTGTTATATGGTCTCGGCGGCCGCTCCCAGTCACCAGTCTAGCTGCCGCATTCTGGATTAGTTGTAGTTTCCGAGTCACCTTCAAAGGTAGCCCCACGTAGAGTGCATTGCAGTAGTCCAAGCGGGAGATAACCAGAGCATGCACCACTCTGGCGAGACAGTCCGCAGGCAGATAGGGTCTCAGCCTACGTACCAGATGGAGCTGGTAAACAGCCGCCCTGGACACAGATTTAACCTGTGCCTCCATGGACAGCTGTGAGTCCAAAATGACTCCCAGGCTGCGCACCTGGTCCTTCAGGGGCACAGTTACCCCATTCAGGACCAGGGAATCCTCCACACCTGCCCGCCTCCTGTCCCCCAAAAACAGTACTTCTGTCTTGTCAGGATTCAACCTCAATCTGTTAGCCGCCATCCATCCTCCAACCGCCTCCAGACACTCACACAGCACCTTCACTGCCTTCACTGGTTCTGATTTAAAAGAGAGGTAGAGCTGGGTATCATCCACATACTGATGAACACCCAGCCCAAACCTCCTGATGATCTCTCCCAGCGGCCGCATGTAGATGTTGAAAAGCATGGGGGAGAGGACAGAACCCTGAGGCACCCCACAAGTGAGAGCCCAGGGGTCTGAACACTCATCCCCCACCACCACTTTCTGAACACGGCCCAGGAGGAAGGAGCGGAACCACTGTATAACAGTGCCCCCAGCTCCCAGCCCCTCAAGACGGTCCAGAAGGATGCTATGGTCGATGGTATCGAACGCCGCTGAGAGATCCAGCAGAACTAGGAAACAGCTCTCACCTTTGTCCCTAGCCCGCCGGAGATCATCAACCAGTGCGACCAAGGCAGTTTCAGTCCCATGATGAGGCCTGAATCCCGACTGGAAGGGATCCAAATGGTCCGCTTCTTCCAGGCGTGCCTGGAGTTGTTCGGCAACCACTCGCTCAATCACCTTGCCCAGGAATGGAAGATTTGAGACTGGGCGATAGTTGGCCATCGTGGCCGCATCTAAAGATGGTTTTTTAAGAAGCGGTTTAATAACCGCCTCTTTCAGTGGGTCTGGGAAGGCTCCCTCACGAAGGGAAGCATTCACCACCCCACGAAGCCCATCGCCCAGTCCTTCCCGGCTAGCTTTTATAAGCCAGGATGGGCAAGGATCCAGGAGACAGGTGGTTGGTTTCACTCGTCCAAGCAGCCTGTCCACATCCTCGGAGGTAACAGATTGGAATTGATCCCACTCAACTTGACTAGACAGAACTCTAGCACTCTCCCGCCCCGGCCCTGCTCCCACGGTGGAGTCTACTTCTTCCCGAATCTGAGCGATTTTATCTGCAAAAAACTTTGCAAAATCATTGCAGGAGAACATGTGGCCCGTACTGGGCCCTGATGTTGCAGGTGGTTCCGCTAAATTGTGAACCACCTGAAAAAGTCTCCTGCTGCTGTTTTCTGCAGATGCAATAGAGGCGGCGAAGAAATTCTTCTTCGCCGTCGCTATCGCCACTTGGTAGGCTCGACGTTGAGCTCTAACCTGTGCCCGGTCAGATTCGGAATGAGTTATCCGCCACCGGCGCTCTAGCCGTCTCAACGATTGTTTCATTGCCCTCAGATCCGTGGAAAACCACGGGGCTGTCCGGGCTCCATGCAATCGGAGAGGGCGCTTCGGAGCCAAACAGTCAATAGCCCTGGTTAACTCCACATTCCAGCGGGCCACCAGGGAATCAGCTGAAAGGCCATCTATAGGAGGCTTCATCAAGTCCTCTGAAGGCTGCATATTGTTCAGGGTGGCAGAGCCATGCAAAGCTGGCAAGAGGCCCATGCAAGATGGGAAATGTAGACCCCAATTCAATCATCTTTACTAAAGGGCCCCCTTTGCCTTTACCTGAGGTTGAGAGGGAGATGAGCACGGATGCTGGAGGAGCTGAGGAATTTTTTTTAAGTGCCTGGGGAAATATTTTGGCAACTTCTGTGTCACTATCAAAGGACCCAGACTTTTCCAGACTCTGTGAGGGGTGAGAGATTCCTTCCCTCATTCCAGTGAACCTGCCAGAGGGACGAGGATAGAGCGGTCCAGGGCAGGTGAAGTGATTTTTGTTGCACTAGGTCAGGGATGTCCAACTTACAAGAGACTGTGATCTACTCCCATTATAAAACAACTGGCAATGATCTACCCATTGGATTGACAAAAGCAGTTGAGCTTTTTTTGGGGGGGAGGGTCTCGCGGTTGACCAGGATCTACCACAGACACCCCCCCAGTAGATTGCGATTGACCTGTTGGACCTCCCTGCACTAGGTGAATCTTAATTTTGTCTCTTGCCCCCCCCCCCACATCTTGCATTTCTCTTGTGGAGGCCTGTGTTCAAATCCTGGCTTGTCCACATACCCTCCAACAATAAGGACATTTTCATCTGAGGATTGTTGGAGGGCATGCTAACTGGTGGAGGAAAAAGGGGGCAGGGGGAGCGCACCGCCCCCGGCACAATGATCCCAGTGGGGTGCCATCGTGGCTGCCCCCCCCAGCGCTGGGTGCCACGCCCCTGCAGGCAGCACGCCACACCCCCAGGACGTGTGCCACGCCCCTGTGGGTGGCATGAAATGCCTCCAGGATGTGCACCAGCCACGCCCCCGCCTGCTCTCCGCCCCCAGTGCTGGAGCACAATCTATATATGTCTCTGTTTCTGCTGCCACCCCACTAGGAGTTACCACTCCCATCCCAACTGCCCCCCTTCAACCCCCATTTTTGTGCCTCCCCATGGAGCATTTCCTATCAGAAGAAGGCTGAGTGCCATCACAGCTACACCAATGGGATGCCCCCCACTCCCCCTTTATTCTCGCCTAGGGTGGCCCTGCCCTCTGCCTGCCCCTCAGAGCTAGCACGTCATGCAGGGGTGGGCCTCAGTGGTGGCGGCGTCTTCTACCCGAACTCGGTGGCAGTGCTGTCGGGGGAAATTGGGACATTCCAGGATCAAATCAGGAGCCAGAATGGCTTTCATAATCCCGGGACTGTCCCTAGAAAATTGGGACACTTGGAGGGTACATCAATGGAAGCCCCACATCGTGACCTCCTGCCAATCACAGTCTCTAAGCCTAACCTTCCTCACATGAGATAAACTCCATGAGTGGTGATGCTGAATTCAATAGCCACAGACTACTATTTGACAACGTCATTTCATGCACTGTTTGCTAAACTTCCCACTGGTCATTTCTACCCCCACAGGCAAACCTCTTAGAAATCATTACTTTTAAATCCCTGGACTGAAAGATATCCTAGTTTCCTTATGAGGATGCAACCAAATTAAAATTAATAGTTGTTTTCTCCCCAAATCAAGGCCTTATCTGATGTGAAGTGCAAGCTAATCATGGACGCCTATATTTCTTTTCTTCCTGAGCTGTCAAACCAAGGCTTTCAGCAAAGGAAGCCTTTTTATCTTTTCTTATTCCAGCCCTTGTCCTACATGGCACTGCGTAGCAGATGTGTCATTTGGGTTGGCTGGCAGTATGTTGGCGGTTGCTCTAGCAGAGCAGGAGGTTTGCATGTAAATAAACTCTACCAGCTCAGGTGCCCGTTCATCCATCAAAGTGAAACAGATTCATGTTAATGTCAAGAATGCTAAAAGGCAGTAAAATAAGGGCTAAACCACTACAGGCAAAACAATGGTCACAGAATGTATTAAGAGGCTTAGTGGCAGGGAAATAGTTTTTGTTGTTTTTTAATGACATGTGAACTGGACACAAATCAAGACTGCAGGCTCATATTGGCATGGCAAACACAACTAAGGAAGGACCTTAGCTTAAGGTCCAAAACTTTCCCACTCGCCCTGCTTCTGTGCATTTAAAAACAGCCTCACACCAGTGCAGCAGGTGAAGCTTTTCCTGGAATGGAAATAACTGATCCAGAGCCAGTAAAAATGTGGCAATAAAAATTTGAGAAATGTCGATAAGTCGTTTTTTTAAATGGCAGCAAAAGCTGACTTGCATTCTAGATATTTCAGTGAAACAATACACAAAATTCAATGGAGAGGTGTCTCGTTATTTCATAAGGTATTAAAATAAATGCCATTGTGGTTGTGGCTAGACATTCCCCAGGGCAGCATCCCTAAGGATGAAGAGACTGGGAGTGGACTGGAGGGAAAGCAGGTCCAGCTGGTGGCAGCTGCAGCGAATGGAGAAGGGGATTTGCCATAGCTGTGAGAAACAGTGAAATGAAGGCCATAGCAACTCAAGACCAGAAACGAAGAGAGCCTAGCTAAAGGTGGGCTGGAGGCCAAAGGTAGAATCCAGGAGTTGACACCCAATGAAGTCGTCCAATTGATGCAAAGAAAAGACTTCTGCCTATACAATGGGCCTTTCTCCCCCTTTCCTCTCCCTTTGTGCCCCACAAATGTGTTCCAGGAATTCCAACAACCATATGGAGCAGATTTGGGGGGCAGGAAGAGGAGAAGGAGAGGAAGTCCCATCGCTCAGGTAGAACTCATTGTGCTAAAGAGATGGCTCAATTTAATACAACCACGGGAGATGTTCTGTTCTCTAACCCTGGGGAACTGGCCGTTGAAGTAGCCCTTCAAAGAGAATTGAGAGGCAGGACAGAGAAAATTGGCAATGAATAGCTAACCAGAGAGTCTCAAGAGGCAAGAAGAAGAAGAATAGCTAAGAGCTACTAAGTGGACTTACCGTATTTTTCGCCCTATAGGATGCACTTTTCCCCCTCCAAAAATGAAGGGGAAATGTGTGTGCGTCCTATGTCCTATGGGGTGAATGCAGGCTTTCGCTGAAGCCTGGAGAGCGAGAGGGGTCGGTGCGCACCAACCCCTCTCCCTCTCCAGGCTTCAGTAAGCAATCCGCAAGCCTTGGGAGCCCGGCGGGAGTTCCTGCCGGGCTCCCAAGGCTTGCAGACAGCTGCCTGCAGCCCGAAGCCCGGGGAGCACGGCACTGTGCACCCCGGGCTTTGGGCAGCTCTCCGCAAGCTTGCGGAGCCCGGCGGGAGTTCCCGCCAGGCTCAGCAGGCTTGCGCACAGCTGTCTGCAGCCCAAAGCTCGGGGAGCGTGGCGCTGTGCACCCCGGGCTTACGGATAGCAGCCTGTTCTGGGGGCTCGGGTCAGGGAAACACTCCTTTTTCACTTGAGATGTGAATCTGCTCTCATCTTAGGAGAGAAGCAGGATGGAACTCATATGGCCTTCTGCCTCCTTCATATATTAGTGCACGTGAGGGGAACATTTCTCAGTACTGGGTGGGACCAGCATCAAAAATGTGCAGAGCAACAAATGTAAAATTTACCTTTATGCAATAAGCTGTTTTCTACATGCACAAAAACTACTCAAGAAGAGCAATGGTAGTGAGGGGTGTTGCCTGAGGGGAGTGGATGTGGCTAGGGAAGGAGGGGTGTAGAGAGAGTCTTGAGAACCAGATAGAAGGGCTTGAAAGGCTGCATTTGGCTCCCAAACCTGAGGTTCCCCACCTCTGTCTTAGAGGCTTCATTTTGCTTAGAGTCTTCCAAGGACGAGCCCATTTTTACCCATGTTAAGTAGACTTAGTCACAAGCGCTACAAAGTGGAGCAGCTGCTGGATTGAGAAACTCAAAACTAGTGCCCTTCTGTGTTCCATGTTCTTAACCAGAGCATTGCCTAGAGGAAAACTAACGATCTCTGCTTCTCCGGCTCTTCCCAAGCTCACCTTATCCTTTCCGAAGCTGAAGAGCAGTTTGCGCTCAGTAATGAACCGGACTGCGATTACACTGTCTGAATGGCCCTCCAGGACTCCGGCGGGCTTAGATGTGACATAAGGATTCCAAAGGCAAACATGGCGATTAACTCCTGCGGTCGCTGTTCAAAGTCACAAAGTTGAAACTCATTTATACAAACGTATTTATTTTTTTTACAAGCATGACAAAGAAATATGCCAAAGTTGCAGCAACCGTAAACAATTTTTGTTTAACGGATTCCATTCCACTCTCCAGATTTGATTGCCTTGATGCAGCTTCTCCCTCACCCCCTATTCATTTCCTTCATAAAAATTAATCTGTTTTTGCAGCTGCTTGACTTGATATGGAGCCAATGTGAGCCAAAGAAAGGGAACACTGGCTGAGACTAGGAAAGATGAGTCTTGGAGACCTTGGTGCAGTCCTACAATGGACACTCCTTGGCAGCGATGAGGAATCTCAGGTCCACAGGCCTAAAGAGGCCTGTAAGGCCTCTCCATTTGGCCTGTGAGGGTGTTTTAGCAAAGCCCTGTTCATCTTCCCTGTACAGTGGGATGAAACTTAATTCATTCTGGAGGTCTGTTCTTAACCTGAAACCGTTCTTAACCTGAGGTACCACTTTAGCTAATGGGGCCTCCCACTGCCGCCGTGCCGCCAGCATGCGATTTCCGTTCTCATCCTGAGGTAAAGTTCTTAACCGAAGGTACTACTTCCGGGTTAGCGGAGTTTGTAACCCGAGGTGTTTGTAACCCAAGGTGTTTGTAACCTGAGGTACCACTGTATGTGACATCGTATATCCATAGGCTGTTGACACCTGTATCAGGGGGTGGAGCCCGGCACACCTCAGAGACTCACTGGGAATTGCTTGAGAACACAGCCGCTCATCTCAGTAGCAAGCTAGATGCCAGGACTGATACAGTCAGTCCCAAGTAAGGTGTTGGTTTTTTTAATGCTCCATCAAGTCAAGTTTCATGAGATCAGTTTCAGTTTTCGCAGTCTGAGGTTGTTGACAAGGTACTTATGTGTATGCACACAATGACATGCCCTTTGGACCCCTGCCTTCAATTGCTGACTAAAGCTAGCCTGAGTGGCATGACTGGGTGGGTTCAGGCTGCAGTGAATATGTCTCTGCATGAAGGGGGGCAAGTAGCAACCACTTTGAAGGAGGTGAAAATGCCCACCCCGTCACAAACACTTCCTTTTTGAGCACAGTACTTGACAGGCTTGCGGCAACACAGCTGCAGGCATTCCTGGAAGAAACTGATTCTCTAGACCCATTTTGGTCTGTGTTTAAACCCAGGTTCAGGGCAGAATCTGCCTTGGTTACCCTGATGGATGACCACTATAGGGAGAGCAACAATCCTGTTGCTTTTACAAGCTTTCTCATCAGCTTTTGAGACCATTGGCCATGGTATCCTCCTGGGCCACCTACAGGAGATGGCTTTTGAGGGCACTGTTCTGCAGTAGCTTCAGTCTTCGCTCCAGGGACGTAGCACTGGATGAGTGCTTCTCAGCCCCTTGGCTCTTGAGCTATGAGTTGCTGCAGGGCAGTATATTGCCTCCATTGCTATTTAGCATCCACATGAAGCTGTCGGAAGCAGCCATTAGGAATTTTGCAGCAAGGTGACACGAGTACACTGATGATAACTCCCATCAGCTCCGACAATACGGTTGATAGTCAAGGGATGATGGGATCTGCAGTCCAACAACATCTGGAGGGCCACCAATTCCCTATCCCTGTCTTAGCATATGTTCTAGATTTGGTTGCCTCTTCTTTACAGCAGCCTCCCCAGTCCTCTACAACATCTCTTTATTGGTTTTGCTGTCTATCCATCTCCTTACAAATGCCTCAGGTCCCCTTTGTTCCCCTTTCCCTACCACCCCACTGCACATCAATTCAGAACAGAGCTCCATTTGTACTTTTTTTGTTTTTTGTTTTAATGAATTTCCTTTTCAGTGTGAAGCTTATACTCCTTCCTCCAGCAAGTGTTTCGTCGCCAATATACGCTTTATCACCTGCACCTGGCTTTTGGAGGGTGCAATCAAAAGTCTACCCCCCAGGCATTTGTGGGCTGTAGAGCTGATGCCAAAGGGGGGGGTAGAGAAATTGACCACCATAAGCCTAAATTGGCTGGACAATTACTAAGAAATACTTGGGATTTTTTTGTTCTGTTTGGGGATTAAGAACATGGTATACCCGGAGAGCTCACTAAAGCACAGCTTGCAAGAGTTCCTCGGGGGAACTTATGTTGGTTGTATTTATCTAAAATCAGTTCACATTTGTCAGGCAGAGGTACCCTGATATATAGAGCCCTGGGCATTTAAGAGTTCTAAGATGCAGCAACCACTAGGTAAATGTCATGTTTTACAACATCAGTACAATTTACTGCACTTTACTGTCTGGAATGCAGCCCAGAAATTAATCCCATACTTTATCACACTTCCTTCCACATGATAACCCCCCTCCAGCAGCCAGAAGACTTTGAGAGTAGACCAGGCATAGGCAAACTTGGCCCTGCAGATGTTTTGGGACTACAACTCCCATCATTCCTGACCACTGGTCCTGTTAGCTAGGGATGATGGAGAGTTGTAGTCCCAAAACATCTGGAGGGCCAAGTTTGCCTATGCCTGGACTAGACCCCTCTCTCTGAGGAGAAATATTACCAGCAAAGGACAACCAGCTAGGCCACAACTGGATTCATGGGCATTTTCAAAACGACCTTCCCTTAGAGCCATTTCCTCCCATCCCTTTTCCATATGTGCCTCGTCTCGGGTGCAATATCCGAATCAAACTAGAATTTCTGCCTTCACCTATTCATTTATACTGATATTATGTGGATATACCGTATTTTTCGCTCTATAACACGCACCCGACCATAACACGCACGTAGTTTTTTGAGGAGGAAAATCCGTAGGCATGCCACGCGTAGGCATTCCCTCCATAACACTCACAGACATTTCCCCTTACTTTCTAGGAGGAAAAAAGTGAGTGTTATGGTGCAAAAAATACGGTAATTGTCACGGCTTTCCCCAAAGAATTCTGGGCATTGTAGTTTAATGAAGTTGCCGTTAGTGAATTTCTACCCAGCCCACTTTACCAAAGTGAAATTGTTAGGGCTCCCCTGGGAGGGGAAAATGGCTGCTATACTAGGTTGTCTGCAATAAACACTGGCCCATTAGGGTGCATGAGGTACTCAGTCGCAAACTCCCCACCTTTCTACCAGCTTCTCCTTCTCAGTCTCAGTGTTACCTCATTGTTGTCCTCCAGTAAAGAGGAGGATGGAGACAAAACTAGAATTAGGTCTTCTGGCTGTCACTGGCTCTGGTTCTAGCTCCTGTCAGGCTCCGTTCCAGTCTACCAATCCACATGGGCACCAGTTACAACTGCTACAGTGCAGACATATTCTTAGACTTCTGATTGGCCCTTTCAGTTTTACAAGAAAACAAATTATAGTGACATACCTATCAAGTTGAGCCTTGAATGGAAATCAAAAGCATTGACTCCTTGAGCGACGTGGAAAGTTGTCATTGTAAGACGAGGACTTAATTTCTCTCTCCAAGCTAGCACCAGTGTGTTTGTGCTGCTGGTTGTAACAGATAGAAAGACATCTAAGGAGGGGATGTATGCAACTGAAACAGTACAGAGATGGTATTTTGATTAGATTCGTCATCAAGTAAGAGGTTCTTACAGAGAGCTGAGTCAGTTGCAGTGAATCAGTTTTTAAGTTTTGTTGTGCTGTGTTAAGATTTGGGTGTTTTGAATGTTTCTGCAGCCTGTTCTTAGTACCCTACTTGGGTAGAAAAGGAGAGATATAAATGACTAGAAGATGATAGATATAGATCAATTGATTGATGATTGATAGATAGATAGATAGATATAGATAGATAGATAGATGATAGATAGATAGATGATAGATAGATAGATAGATAGATAGATGATAGATAGATAGATAGATGATAGATTATAGATAGATAGATAGATAGATAGATAGATAGATAGATAGATAGATAGATGATAGATAGATAGATAGATAGATAGATAGATAGATGATAGATAGATAGATAGATAGATAGATAGATAGATAGATGATAGATAGATAGATAGATGATATAGATAGATAGGTAGCTATAGATAGATGATAGATAGGTAGCTATAGATAGATAGATGATAGATAGATAGATGATAGATAGATAGATAGATAGATAGATGATATAGATAAGCAGAGCACAAACATTTGCAGTAGAAATTTAATTTTTCCAAGCCTTCACATCTAGTACTATTCTTTCCCCCAACCTGGTACCATATTTGTTTTTGTTGTCTAATACAGTTATGGGAAGTCATGCAACATCACTAAGCCCCAACACTTGAATTTAAGGTTTGAGATGCCATCAAGCTGGCAACCTAAACATGAAGTGTACTTTTGTTGGAAAGCCATGACTAACTCCAACTGCCAGACAAACAGGGCTTTGTATTTGCATGTGTGTGTTTTCATGCATTGCCTTTATATGTGCATATGTAAAAGCATTTAATGGGTACACAGTAAAAATGTATCACGTGAAGACGGCCATTGAGAAAGAAGTTCTGAATACAAAATTGGTGGCTACACTACAGCAGTGATGGGGAAGAAGATGCTGTTCAACTCCAATCAGCCTTAGTGAGTATGGTCAAAGGTCTGGATGATGGGAGTTGTAGTCAAACTACTTCTGCAGATATCTATAAAAAAGGATAACCACCTAGAAAAGGGTTTTTATATGCTGCTGTAATGTTTGCTATTGAATGGCATAGTTGGAATTTCAATAAAACACACACACACACACAACCTGCCTCTCTGGACTCTAGGGACTTTTATGAGAGTAAAATGTTATGAATATTAGGAGCTGAGATATCTTCGCAGTTTCCAACAAAGACATAAACTTGTTTCTGACTAAATTACATTGTAAGTCAAGCTCCTTGGAGGATGCCTGGCTGAAAATGGTGGTCTTAAGAGTAATTCCCATATCAGAATATATATGGCAAATTAAAATGTTATGTTCCTTGAAGACAAGACTGAGCCAGTTGCTGTTCTTCGTACTGTAGAATCATATGGCTGGAGGGGTATTATAGATAATCTAATCCAATCTCTGGCTCAAGGCAGGGAATTCATAGCTAGAGCATGTCCAGTCTCTGCTTGAAGACCTCCAGCAAGAGAGAACCTGCCATGTATACCATGAGTCCATGGTTAACACATACAGCAGGGGTAGGGGACCTGTTGTAATTGAATGAAACTCTAAAGGCTGGGGCCTTGTTCACAATGAAATGGTAAAGCTACGTTTGGGCTGTACCAATTCAAGTTTCAGCAGGGGTTGGGGTTGCTAACATTTAATTTAGCAAAAATATTTGAGCACTGAGTATTTCAATTTTTAAAAATGGGATCCTGTTGCACTACAAATCCCATCAACCACAGCCAGTGAGCAGGGATGATGGGAGTTGTAGTCCAGCAATTGCTGGAGGGTCACACCTAAGCAACCCTTAAAATATTGGACCAGGCTGCTGTCGGAAATCAAGCCTTTATCGGGAGAAACTGGCAACTCTCCCAGGCACCCGGCTTGGTCTCCTGTTGACCTCCCTGTCTGCTTTCCCGGCAGGATCCAGGCTAGGTCACGATAGGCGATTCTTCCCAAACGTGGTAAGAACACACCCACTCCCTTCTGCTCCCCCGGCAGGGAAGGAGATTGACAGAAATGTATTTACATGCCTTTATTTCTGTCTTTGCAGCATTACAGAAAACATGTCTGTACTCTTCAAACTCCAGCAGTCAAGTGACAAAGACTTCCTGTACTTCCTGTACATATGCAAGAGGAAGAGCTCATATTACACTCTGAGCAAATTCCGGTGCATCGCCCTGTGAACTGACTGTCCCACTGTTTCCCACGGACAGTCCCAACATTCCCATCATGTTTTGTTTTCAAGCTAGCAGTTTGCAGCTGCATTGCATCC
This sequence comes from Podarcis vaucheri, assembly GCF_965113315.1. NCBI lineage: Eukaryota > Metazoa > Chordata > Lepidosauria > Squamata > Lacertidae > Podarcis > Podarcis vaucheri. Next base: position 18,158,771 of record NC_138763.1, on the reverse strand, counting down.
ATATCGTAACAGCTGCAACCCAGAGATCTGTCTTTGGATTGCATGACACAGAAGGAGACAAGGCAGCTGCAGTGGCTTCTTCCCATTCATTACTCTCCCAGTTCTGCTGCCTCTCCTACTTGCAATAAAAAGGAGCGCTCCAGGTATGCCATGCAGCAGGCAAGGTAGGGAAGCATAAGCAAGTGGACAGGGTGGGACAAGAAGAAGACGCCATGGATTCTTGTTCTCCAACATTACACTGTGACATCAAAAGTCCAGATCACATCCTTGCAAGCATAACTCTGAGATGCAAGGTTGAAATGTTGTATTAAGCAGAACACTTGAGTGGCAGAAAAGAACGATATTCCCCCCAGCAGGGCTAGGAAGGCCATTCATTATTCAGGCACGAAGAGTTAGGTTGATTGCATGCATGCAAATTACTTTAACTCTTTTTTTAAAAAAAAGAAAAGAAAATAGAGTCACTTCAGGAGATGTGATTTCAGAACCATTGTTATCCTCTGGCTTTGATTTAAAACTTTTAAATGAGCTTTGGTGTTAAAGAGGCTATAAAAGCTTCTGGAAGGAAGCAATCAGGCTTTTTTGGCACAGGACTTGGCAGCAAAATCTTCATTTCCAAAAAGCAGGCCCAGAAGTCGCAGCCTCCTCTCTCCTACTGCCAAACACCCCACAAGTCTGTCCCCCCTCAAAAAAGAAGAAGATGCAGCTATAAAAAATATTACCACCGCTTAAACATCAGCAAAATTAACCCCCAGGAAAAAATTACAAATGAGAAGTTGAAGTTTGCTGTAGAAGCTTCCCTTGGGAACTGTGAACACCAGCATGAGAGCAACCATTAGCAGGTTGGCGTTGCTGATGTAAATAAAGTGTGGTAGAGAAGTTCATATGAATGTGTGAGAATTCTAGGGCCACATAGGATGTGTGAGCCCAGCTGCCCTTGAGGCCAAGAACTCCAGAACCCACTAATAACAATGCAAACTTGTGTGCGTTTACACCGAAGTAAGTCCCGCTATGTTCAAACAGAGTTTCCTCAAGGTAACCACATGTTTTATTGTTTATTATTATTATTAGTTGCATTTGTATCCCACCTTTCTTTCCAAGGAGCTCAACATGGCTAAGAGGCAGTGACTGGCCAGATATAACCCACTGAGCTTCCTGGCCAAGTTCAGATTTGATCCCTGGTCTCCCAGGTCCTAGTCAACCACTTTAACCACTACACCACACTGCCTCTCATAGGATTTCAGCCTTTAAGAGCTTTTGTCTGACACCCCAATCTACACCAGAGGCTGGCACTCAAGATTAAAAATAAATAAATAAAGGACTTCCTTGCATCATTTCTCAGATCAGTACCTTGTCTAACCCATTCCTTCTCATGGAGTTTGTGCCTTAACACATAGCAGCATTTGTGATACCCAGAGACCAGCTCCTGCCAAGTGACAGTCATTGTCACATTTTCATCTTCAGTGGAATTTGAAGGTCGTTCAAACAATGAGATCAGAGCTGTGTTGAAGACAATTGCTTGGACCTGTGAAGGATAGAGTTAATTTTATATATATATATATATATATATATATATATATATATATATATATATATGCTTTCGTAGATTTTCACGGGTACAGGAATGCAGGTTTTGGTGTCTTCGGGTGTCTTCCCGTGTAAGAGTCGGGGTGTCTGTGCGACGAGTGTCTGTGCGACGAGTGAGACCTCGTCGAAACGTCGCACAGACACCCCGACTCTTACACGGGAAGACACCCGAAGACACCAAAACCTGCATATATATATATATATATATATATATATATATATATATATATATATATATATATATTGCTTTCGTAGATTTTCACGGGTACAGGAATGCAGGTTTTGGTGTCTTCGGGTGTCTTCCCGTGTAAGAGTCGGGGTGTCTGTGCGACGTTTCGACGAGGTCTCACTCGTCATCTTCAGGCTGGTGCTTTCGGCTTCTTGTTACTGGAACAGAGCAGAGTCTGGTGTTTGAGTTCCTGTAAATACTGTTGAGGGGTGTGGTGTATAGCCTCCAACGTTCTGGGCAGAGAGGAAGTTCCTAGATTAGTGTGCCTCTTCTTCTTTTGTTCCTAAATTACTTGAGGGATATCTTGAGTGATTTCATGAGTGATATTCTGAATACCACTGGGTGGGTCATTAAGTGTAGATTAGTTGCTAAAGCTTTTGTGTCTTGACCTCTTGAGCTTGTGAAGAGTTTTTCTGAGAAGATGGCTGTGCTGCATTTAGTTGTGCTCTGGCTTGGCTTCGTGTATAGGGGCGAGCTGTGGTTTTGTGCCTTGTGCCAGCCAGATCTGTGTAGGGATTGCAGGGGGGTGCAGCATCCGGAGGTGCCACTATAGTTTGGCTACTGGATGGAGTCTGTAATATGTCTGTGGAGAGGGTCTGGGTTTGGGTCTGGTGTGGTTGATTGGTGACGGTGTTCTGTGTGCCTCTGGTTCTGGTGTCGGTTTTTGTGGGGAGGGCTAATTTCCAGATGTCTGGCAGGCGGGACGTGTCGTCACGCTTGTTCATGTTGTGAGGGTGTTTCTCTATCTCGATGGCTTCCATGATTATTCTCTTGTGGTGATGTTCCATGTTAAAGAGCAATTTGGAATCTGCAAAATTAATTTCGTGTCCTGTTTCTTTCATGTGTTGGAAAAGAGAGGAAGTTTTTTCTTCTTTTTTGACGGCATTCTTGTGTTCTGCGATACGTGCATTTATTCGTCTGTTTGTTTGTCCAATGTACGTGGCTGGGCAGACTTTGCAGGGTATTTCATAGACCCCTTGGTTTTCCAGCTGGATTTTGTCTTTTGGGTTTCTGAGGATATGGGCTATTTTTTGGTTGGTGCAGAAGGCTGTTTTGATATTGTGTTTATGGAGGATTTTGCTGATTTTGTCTGTAGTGCCCTTGATATAAGGAAGGAGGGCCATGCCATTGTTTTCTTCTGTGTCTTGGTTTTTGGGGGGTGTTTCTTTTTGGATTAGTTTCGTAACCCTGTTTTTCTGGTATCCATTGGCGATTAACACATTTGAGAGATTCTGTAACTCAGTTGTCAAGTGGTCTTTGTCAGCCAGGCGTTTGGTTCTGGAGATGAGAGTCTTGGCTACGGAGTTTATTTGTGCAGGGTGGTGGTGTGATTGTGCATGTAAGTAGCGGTTGGTGTGTGTTTTTTTCTGGTAGATAGTGTGTCCTAGGGAGCCATCAGGTTTTTTGTAGATTAGGACGTCAAGAAAGGGGAGTTGGTTGTTGTCTTTAGCCCTCCCCACAAAAACCGACACCAGAACCAGAGGCACACAGAACACCGTCACCAATCAACCACACCAGACCCAAACCCAGACCCTCTCCACAGACATATTACAGACTCCATCCAGTAGCCAAACTATAGTGGCACCTCCGGATGCTGCACCCCCCTGCAATCCCTACACAGATCTGGCTGGCACAAGGCACAAAACCACAGCTCGCCCCTATACACGAAGCCAAGCCAGAGCACAACTAAATGCAGCACAGCCATCTTCTCAGAAAAACTCTTCACAAGCTCAAGAGGTCAAGACACAAAAGCTTTAGCAACTAATCTACACTTAATGACCCACCCAGTGGTATTCAGAATATCACTCATGAAATCACTCAAGATATCCCTCAAGTAATTTAGGAACAAAAGAAGAAGAGGCACACTAATCTAGGAACTTCCTCTCTGCCCAGAACGTTGGAGGCTATACACCACACCCCTCAACAGTATTTACAGGAACTCAAACACCAGACTCTGCTCTGTTCCAGTAACAAGAAGCCGAAAGCACCAGCCTGAAGATGACGAGTGAGACCTCGTCGAAACGTCGCACAGACACCCCGACTCTTACACGGGAAGACACCCGAAGACACCAAAACCTGCATATATATATATATATATATATATTCTACCTCTCGCAGCATTTCAAAGCAACCCATTACTGATGGCAATAACCTGAATATCACACAAAGCCCCTCCTTTGTTATAAATTCATAACTTGCATGCGTTTGAATTTCACAGCCACGGCTAAGGCTATTTTTTTGCTAATGAGGCTGCCGGGATTTGCTTAGGAGAGGACAACGGAAAGAACTTAAATATGTATAGGTAGCCAACATGTATAGTTGGGCAAGATATGACAAAAGGGGGAGGGTAAACCAATCTAAAAGCAAATGAAGGGAACAAAGCCTTGGGCAGCTAAATGTACTTTCAGGAGAATGAATATGAGTAATGAGAAGCAATTGGGATGAATTGACTTTTGACTTAACATAAGAAGAAAAGCTAAATCTCCCTGGAGTTGGAAGTTTTGAAGCACTGTCTCCACCATTGAACATTTGAAGGTGGACTGGACTGACTCAGTATATAACTTAAATTTTGTGAAAAGCAAGAGGAATGCAAAAGGAGGAGTGACCATCCAGTTTCCATCGTGTCCCCTTGCTCTCCTCAACTGCTGCTACAGGGACACCTGAAAGCCCATCTTACCCTGAGGGGAGGGGAGAAGCAGCAGAATTGATTTTTCTTTTTTAAAAATACAAGTTGTTTCCCGCCCACTCCCAATTCTATTTCAACTTTAAAGAAAAAAACCCCACCATGCTTATTGTTGGAATAATCTTATATGAACTGCTTTGTGAGGTCTGCCTGAACAGTGATACTGTGAACAAGTACTGTCACTAAATAAATAACAAGTGCTCGATCTGTGTGGATAGTGCCCTTACATACTTTACTCACTAGATGTTTTGTTGGGTAGAGCCGGACATTGCCTATTACTTTCTGTTCTTCTCTAAGAAATATAGCTAAGCTCTTCTCTAGCTCCCTGACTGATGTGTCCACTAAGCCTTCTGACAGGGGTGGGTACCAGGAGCAGGTCAGAAATAACTCATATGACTTCAGTGAATTCTTTATTCAAAGAAGAAAGACAGTCTAGGAGGCCGTGCCTAGTGAGCACAGCAACTCTTCCCCGTAGAACTTGCCCCTCTGAGGTAGTTGTGGGGACCAAGACGCACCGCTTTCCTACAGCTCCCTAAGATTCCTCCTTCCCCAAGCAATTTGAGACTCTGTCATCTTGCTTGTCTTTGCTCCGCCCTCTGCATACCTCTTCAGGTTCTGGGAGATCAGGGGGGAAGGGAGCTGGTCACAGCAGGAGGGGGAGACACCATGGCTTCTTCACCAGCCTGACTCATCTCTGCCTCTTGGCATCCCTCCAGCTTCTGCCTCTGATTCTAGACTGCTCTCTGCCACAGCCTCTTCCTACTCACTCAACCCTGTTACCTCTTCAGCTTCTGACTCCTCTTCCTCCCAGTCTGCTCCTTCTTCTCCCTCTAACCACTCATCACTGTCCCACAACCACTCCCCTGGCTCTGAGCCTTCTTCCCTTGGGGTTTCCCCAGCTGTTGTCTCCCACCATTCCTCTGCATCCAGTCAGGCCAGGACACCTTCCATGATACTAACAGCTCAGCACTCTTCAAGAGGCAGCTGGTGTCCCAGTACAACAGGGATGAGGAACCTGTGGCCACCCAGATGTTCTCCTGACATTGTGTGCCATACTTGCCTGCCCACAGACATCTCCCATTGTCAGAATAGCATCGTTTCCATCGTGAGGGTTGTACCAGTAGTCCATGCATATCACTGTTCCCCCAAAGCCTTGAAGTCTATACTGACATGAGAACCCTTGTTTGGAATTCAGCTCAGCAAAATAGATCTCTTTGCTTGTAAATGAGACAGCTACCTATATGGGGTGGGAGAGAAACAAAGTTAGTGGTGGGGAGAGAGAATATTCCTCCAGGTTTACCATACAGGAGCCATCCAAAAGTGCCTTCATTTCTTAAAAGACTTGCCCATTAGCCCCTGTTGCCCTTTATGTCTCCAATCTAATGCAAATAACTCCTCTGTTGCCTGTGAGCATTCTCACTTTCTTCTTCAAACCCCTGCTCAAAATCTACCTCAAGCCTTTGTCTTAATCCAGGAATAAGGAATTTGTAGCCCTCCAGAGATTGGTTGACCCTAACCTCCATCAGCTCCAGCCAGCATAGCCTATGGTCAGGGACAATGGGAGCTGTAGCCCATCAACATCTGGAAGCCCACAAAGGTCCCCACTCCTGCCATCACCCCTCATTCTCTTACCTTTCTGAAAGAAAGCCTCCCCTCTCATTCATCTCTTGATATATTTATCTTCGTATCCTCTTTCTGCCTGTACATATGACATAATGCGAATTTTAAAGTGCTGTGTTTAATTTTAGTTTTGAGATAGATTTTATGTTTTTATTGATGTTATGACCTGTTGCCGCCTACAGAGAAAGGTTTTTACAGAAAGGCAGGCAAGAAATATTGGTGCCTACAGTGCAAAAAGAAAGAAAACACAGACCTCAATGGCCTAAGAAGATAGAGAAGGAGGTAATTGTTGAGGCTGGAGTCAAAAGCTCAGCACAGCAAAGTTGCTTGGTCCTTTGATCCACTAACTGAGGAGCTGTGTGTACACGTACACACACACACACACACACACACACACACACACACACAGGCACAGACACTCAATCAGCTTCCATTCCAGCACTATAGGCAGGCATCATCCTTGCTAAGACCAACTTCAGAACCTAGAACCATTGGACAGCTCCCTAAAGGCACACTGCCTCTTAGGTTTTACGTACTCTGGTCCAGGATTCCAAGCAGTGCTATGCAGCTACCTTAAGTCACTGTTTTAAGTTCCCACAATGCCCTAACCTAAGCTAACTCTTTGTGGGAACTTTAAATGCTGAGTAGAAGAAGAAGAAGAAGAAGAGTTTGGATTTGATATCCCGCTTTATCACTACCCGAAGGAGTCTCAAAGCGGCTAACATTCTCCTTTCCCTTCCTCCCCCACAACAAACACTCTGTGAGGTGAGTGGGGCTGAGAGACTTCAAGGAAGTGTGACTGGCCCAAGGTCACCCAGCAGCTGCATGTGGAGGAGCGGAGACGCGAACCCGGTTCCCCAGATTACGAGTCTACCGCTCTTAACCACTACACCACACTGGCTCAATATTGAGAGCTATCACAACAGCTACATAAGCTCACCAAGACAAAGGGGAGCCCACCAAGTGAAACTTTGCCCAGCATCCTCTTAAACTCAGTCCTGTTCTTTGCAACTCATTTCCCATCATTCAGTCAGGGTTTAGGTGAATAGGAGGGCTCTGCTTTCTGGGCTAGGGTGCTACCCATCAGCTGTAGCAGGAGCTGTATCAGAAAACAGACCATCCTTTCCTTGGGACTAGGCTATTGCCCACATGTTGGAAGGGAAAATTAATGTTTTCTGTGTCCTGAAGGGCAGTAAGTGATTGATACCTCCAACTGGGAGGCGATTCCCAACATGGATGGGATTTGTGAGAAGCTATGAAAAATTATCAGCACTAACATGGTTTCAGAAGTACTGTTATACTTCCATGAGCACAGCTACGTACCTTGTTAACATTTGGCAGTGCAACCAGAGAGGTCACCCAGAGGTCTTTAGGCTTGACAGCTTCTGTGGTGATCTGAAGAGTCCTCTGTAACTTTAGACTCTCTCCCCAGCAGCCAAGCAAACCGCTCCTGCTCACAGTCAGGTAGCTGATAGGGCTTTTCAATAATGTTACGCTCTGAACAGCATCTTTGTGGATCAGAGGGAGAAACCGGAGGTCCTTCCAGTGAGGGATGACCGATCGCCTGGCCCGTTCATCTCTCTCATACAGCTCAAGCAGCACAAAGGAGGTCAATTTGTCCCAGTCGATAAGGCCATCTCGGATCAAATCTATCTTGTCAAACAGCTCGCCGTACTCTTCTTTGGTGCCTTGCCGAACTGCTGTGGACATTTTGTCTACAAACTCTTCTCTCGTCATTGTGCCTGTGCTCTCATTTGATTCTGGGAGCTTGAAAGAAAAGCAAAGAAAGAAGGAGGAGTTTGCCAAGGTGCTAAGGATCGACCCTCATGGAATTCATTCAGTGAACCACTTCTCAATGGCACCCAGAAGAACTGTCTAAGTGAGGGAAAGTGCCATGTTTGGTGGTGACAAGGTGCTTTGAAAGCTCCATCAGTGACATTTTCTACAGGGGATGTTCCATAGCTCAGTCGGTAGAGCATGAGACTCTTAATTTCAGGGTTGTGGGTTTGAGCCCCACGTTGGGCAAAAAGAATCCTGCATTGCAGGGGGTTGGACTAGGTGAACCTTGGGATCCCTTCCAACTCTACAGTTCTATGATTCACCATTTCAGGGCTGGTATCTTTCATAGTGATGCCTTCCATGAGGCATTACAGAACATAAGAAGAGCCTGACGGCTGGACTCAGGTGCAGGGCCCATCTGTTCAAGCATCCTCTTCTCACAGTGGCCAAACAGATGCCCACGGGAAGCCCACAAGGTTGTATGTACCTGATGTTAGTCTTACTCAGAGTGGTCTCATTGGAAATAATGGATATGGCTAAGGGCTGTATGCAATGCTAGTCATATTTTGAGTAGACCTAGTGAAATTAATGACTGCAACTAACTTAAATTCTTAAATTTCAGTGGAATCATTGGATACAACCCACAAAGTCCCTGGGCAATGTAAAATTGACCCTGGGTGATTGCTTGTCATTATTATTATTATTATTATTATTATTATTATTATTATTAATACCCCGCCCATCTGACTGGGCCTCCCCAGCCATTCTGGGCGGCTCCCAACAGAATATTAAAAACATGATAAACCATCAAACATTAAAAACTTCCCGATACAGGATCGCCTTCAGATGTCTTCTAAAAGTCAGATAGTTGTTTATTTCCTTGACATCTGATGGGAGGGCTTCCCACAGGGCAGGCGCCACTACCAAGAAGGCCCTCTGCCTGGTTCCCTGTAACTTCACTTCTCATAGGGAGGGAACCACGGAAGGCCCTCGGAGCTGGACCTCAGTGTATGGGCAGAACAATGGGGGTGGAGATGCTCCTTCAGGTATACTGGGCCAAAGCCATTTAGGGTTTTAAAGTTTTTAAAATCAAGAATAAACCAAAACTAGATTAAATAGATATTTTTACATGTCTGAATAGGTTTGCCTAAACAAAAGTGGTTTTTTATCATGTACCAAAAAGAGTGAAGGCATCTGTCCAATGTCAATAAGCAGGGAGTTCCAAAGTTGCGAGTGCAGCTTCACTAAAACATAAATGTCTTACAGTTGCAGAACAAGTATTATGTGGCCCCTCTAACAGTGCCGGTTCTGCAATTTAAAGAGAGGGCAATTCGATACATGGGGCAAAGCAACCACACAAGTAAATTTAGTACTTGTATGGTGGGACTAGATTTATTTTAATTTTTTATCTCACTCTGGAGTCCTCTTTGCAATGAAGAGTGGGTAAGGAATGTCTTAAATAAAACTAAATACCGTATTTTCTGCTCTATAAGACTCACTTTTTCCCTCCTAAAAAGTAAGGGGAAATGTGTGTGCGTCTTATGGAGCGAATGCAGGCTGCGCGGCTATCCCGGAAGCCAGAACAGCAAGAGGGATTGCTGCTTTCACTGCGCAGTGATCCCTCTTGCTGTTCTGGCTTCTGAGATTCAGAATATTTTTTTCTTGTTTTCCTCCTCCAAAAATTAGGTGTGTCTTGTGGTCTGGTGAGTCTTATAGAGCGAAAAATACAGTAAAATCCTATGCATGCACACTTACTCGTGAGTAAGCCTTATTGAACTCACAAGGACCTAATCCAACTAAATACAAACCTCCTCTAAAATTATGGGTTGGTGACAAGTCAATTCTCAACTTTGTATCCCCCATAAATAACTGCCGATTTCCTTCTGTAAAATATGCTTGGTAAATTGGCTTCCTCTGCTTAGGTAACAGATTGCAATGGACATTTTCATCATATAGATACCTGGGGCCAGGTATGCTTCCATATGCTCCGATGAAAAGCTGTCAGAATAATGATTTTGGATCATTCTGCTAAAAGCCTCTTTATCCTATTTAATAATCATCCAATCCACTCTTCCCTGGGGGATTTCTTCTTTTCTTTCAGAGGCTTCCTTGAATTTTCTCATATCCACAAATGAAAACATTGTGGCAAGGGGATAAGAAATGTTGTTATGTTATAAAAGGCCTCTTCCTAATCCACTGTTGTAATTATTTAACTGAACAGCAGTAAAAAAAAAAATTAAATGACACTTCGGTTTTAACATTTCATACACAGAGGGGGAGGGTGGCATCTAAAGTATAACACCATGATAACTTTGTGGGAAATCGAGTTTAATTAATTTTCACGTTTTTTAAACGAGGAAAAAAATCCCATTAGTATTTCAGCACTATCTATCTCCGTGTTCCACATAGAATGTTAATGAAACAATATTTCAAAATGGAAATTACACTCCATTGCCCCTTCAATATTATTTCGCTTTTATATATATATATAGACAGCAAACAGGAATCTGAAATGAATCAGGGCACTGGGTGTGTGTGTTGTTTTAAGAGTTAAGTTTACAGCCTTGATTTTGAAAACGCTGCACAGCCAGAACCTCTGGACTCAATATACTTCTTGTTATCCATGAAACATCAGCGGTATCATGATTGATTGACAGCTACAGGCTTGAGCCCATCTGGAGAGCAAGCATCAAAGGCACTAACTCGTTGAGTGAAATCTTATTTCAAAACAGTCTATGCAACAAGTCCCTATAAGTCCCTACACAACCATTTCAACAGGGATGCTTGAGAAATTCAACTCATTGCATTTAAAGGTCACCAAATGGACAGCAGGAACGAGGGTCTGTAGAAGAGGGTGACTATTAGGAAGGTAAAGGACGCAGGTGGTGCTGTGGTCTAAACCACTGAGCCTCTTGGGCTTGCTGATCAAAAGGTTAGTGGCTCAAATCCCCATGACAGAGTGAGCTCCCGCTGCTCTGTCCCAGCTCTTGCCAACCTAGCAGTTTGAAAGCATGCCACTTCAAGTAGATAAATAGGTACCACTGTGGCGGGAAGGTAAACGGCATTTCCGTGCACTCTGGTTTCCATCACAGTGTTCTGTTGCACCGGAAGCAGTTTAATCATGCTGGCCACATGACCCGGAAAGCTGTCTGTGGACAAACGCCGGCTCCCTCAGCCTGAAAGCAAGATGAGCGCTGCACCCACTAGCCACCTTTGACAGGACTTAACCATGCAGGGCTCCTTGTTTACCTATTAGGATCATGGAAAGCTGCTTCACTCTGATTGAGGCCATTGAGTTCATCTTGCTCAGCAGTGGCCACACTTCCTGCCATTCGCTGCCCTGGATTTCAGGCAGAAGCATTCCCAGCTCTTCCTGGATATGCTTTTCCTAGAAATGGACCATCTGCCTGCAAAAAAGATGCTCTACCACCGAGCTGTGTATGGCATTTCCTCCACTGACAGATACCAGTGTCCCTGCACCTGTTCACTGGGTCTTCTGCAGCTAAATATGACAGACAGGGCAGCTGGAAAACGCCAGATGTTTAATTTTTTAGTTTTTTATTTGTTTCCAGCCTTTCACCCTACTATCCAAAGGCAGGTTCCAACACTGAAACACAATACAGTGGTACCTCAGGTTACAGACGCTTCAGGTTACAGATGCTTCAGGTTACAGATGCTTCAGGTTACAGATGCTTCATGTTACAGACTCCGCTAACACAGAAATAGTACCTCGGGTTAAGAACTTTGCTTCAGGATGAGAATAGAAATCACGCAGCGGTGGCAGTGGGAGGCCGCATTAGCTAAAGTGGTACCTCAGGTTAAGAACAGTTTCAGGTTAAGAACGGACCTCCAGAACGAATTAAGTTCCTAACCCAAGGTAAAGGGAAAGGAACCCCTGATCATTAGGTCCAGTCACGGTCGACTCTGGGGTTGCGGCGCTCATCTCGCTTTATTGGCCGAGGGAGCCAGCGTACAGCTTCTGGGGCATGTGGCCAGCATGACTAAGCCGCTTCTGGCAAACCAGAGCAGCACACGGAAATGGCGTTTATCTTCCCACCAGATTGGTACCCATTAATCTACTTGCACTTTGTGCTTTCAAACTGCTAGGTTGGCAGGAGCTGGGACTGAACAACAGGAGCTCACCCTATCACGGGGATTCAAACCACCAACCTTCTGATAGGCAAGCCCTAGGCTCTGTGGTTTAACCCACAGCGCCACCTGCATCCCTGAGGTACCACTGTAACCCGAGGTACCACTGTATTAAAAACAGTTTTAAACCAGTTACCATCATAAAAATAAACTGGGTGCTAAGAATATGCACCACAGGTGTCAGAAGCAGTCAAAAAGCCCCCTCTGGCCATGCACTGATCATAGAGAGGAGGGGGGCACACTCACTGGACCTGCTATCATCTTTAACATGATCACACTGTCATTGGTCTGTGTCCAAATCACACAGATGGGCGCCATTGTGGGGTAGCCCTCACCCGACCCATTTCTTGCCTTTACATATTTCTAAGAAGCCCCAAACGAACATTTCAACTGGCCAGCGTGTGTGAGTCTACACTTTTTTAAAAAAAGATCTATGACTCCATCTAGTTTTTAGCTGCTCCTTGCCGCAATTGGTCAAATGATGGGGAGGGGCCAATTCGTATTTCCTTTTCCTCAATCTGTCTCCCATGTAGTCACAGTGGGCTTTAAGCTTTCCTTCCAGGCCTCTACCGTTGCACACACACATGTTTGCATGAGGCCCCTTCTGAGCTACCCTCGTCATGTGCCTGAATCTAAGAGATCGAGGGAGGCGGGGGCAGAAACAGAATGGACACATCCCAGTGGATTTAGGGATGGAGCAATCGGTCTACTACTGGCCCCTATCAACTTTCCACGTTTCTGTTCATAAGCCCATTCTGTCCTGTTTTCAATCTGTGACTCCTCCTTTTAACCATCATATTCAAATGCATATCTTATTACAAATTTTATCACATGATGCATAACTAAAGACAGCGTGTGCATTTGTAAATGCATTGTATCCCCCTTAAACACTTTTTTTTAAAAAAAAGCAGAGAACCATATCACACATTTTGGAGAAATGCAAAACCAAGTACATTTTGCTGTGCATGATGAGTCCTGCAGGAGATATGGATCAGGCTGATTTTGCATTGCAGTTCACTGAAATTGAATTCCTCAGGGATCCGTATGTGGTCCTATCTTATGAAGGAGGTGGAAACTAAAGAGCCTGTTTGTAACAGATACTCAGGCACTTGGCAAAGAGAAACCCCTTCATTTAACAATAACGTAAAGGCAGAAAATACTTTGTCTCCCTTGGGTCATTCCGTCTGCCGAATTACACATTTCCATACAAATGTAATGCTAATCTCAGAGGTAACATAGAACAGCTTCTCCCACAGATTTTTTTTTTTAAGTATTATCAATACATGTAAATGAGACAGCTGGGAAAGCGCTTCGTATTTAAAACGGCTTGTTTGTACTTCACTGGGGTACTAAGAAGGATACCTGCAAAACATATTTCCTGAAAGCAAGGGACAGCAGCTTACTCTTGAGACAACCAAAATACTAAAGTATGTATCAGTGTGGCAGAGAGTGAAATTGTGACCACATCTACAGTGGTGCCTCGCAAGACGAAATTAATTCGTTCCGCAAGTTTTTTCTTCTTGCGAGTTTTTCGTCTTGCGAAGCACGGTTTCCCATAGGAATGCATTGAAAATCAATCAATGCGTTCCTATGGAAACCGCCTTCAGACCAGGTCTGGGGACAGTCTGTCCCCCGACCTCTTCTGAAGGCTGGGGGGGGGGACAAGGGCTTTTCTTCCCACCGCCAGCCTTCAGAAGGCTGTTCTGAAGGCTGGCAGTGGGAAGAAAAGCCCTTCTCCCCACCTCCCGCCCCGCAAGCTCCGGGGACAGGAGCGCTTTGCTGCCGACCGCCAGCATTTTAAAAGCCCCCGCTGTCCCGGGGCGATTTTAAAATGCTGGCGGGTGGCAGCGAAGCCTCCGCTGTCCCGGGGCGATTTAAAAATGCTGGCGGGCGGCAGCGAAGCCTTCGCTGCCGCCCGCCAGCATTTTAAGATCGCCCGGGACAGCGGAGAAGTCTCCGCTGCCCCGGGGGCTTTTAAAATGCTGGGGGTCGGCAGCGAAAGTTTCGCTGCCACCCACCAGCATTTTAAGATCACCCGGGACAGCGGAGAAGTCTCCGCTGTCCTGGGAAGGCAGGCGGGAGCAAAGACTTTTGCCCCCCGCCGGCCTTCAGAAGAGGTCCAGGACCTCTTCTGAAGGCCGGCGGTGGGCAAAAGTCTTTGCTCCCGACCGCCAGCATTTTAAAAGAGGTCCCCGGAGATTTCCCTATGGGCTTTCTTCTTGCGAAGCAAGCCCATAGGGAAATTCGTCTTGCGGAACGACTCAGAAACGGAAAACTCTTTCGTCTTGCGAGTTTTTCGTTTTGCGAGGCGTTCGTCTTGCGAGGCACCACTGTATTGCTACAAACCGCATGCAGACTCCAATCAAGATACAGTTTTGTGCAAAAATGCACAAGTAGCCCAGTGGAGTGGCGGGAGATCTACACAGTGGGGTTGTGGCAAATTTCCAAGCACAGGAGCTTTGCCTCCATAGACACACACCCAATGAGAGTCCAAAACTGCAAATAGTTGTGCTGACTCATTGCAGAGAGAGAAGCAGTACACAGTGCAATACCTCTCTGTGCTAATATGTCACTGGAAAACTTGAAAGCCTTGTCATTGCCTCATTTGCTTGCAAGAGGGAGGAGGGTCCAGTCTGTGAATTACACTAGAAACGCCGGCAGATACTACCACCTGTGACGTTAACATATGAGAGTGCTGGAGGTGAAATAGTTAAACAGGTTAGCCAATCAGAACTCGGGGGTGGAGTCAGAGGGACTATAAAACTAGCTCTGGGAGGGGTGAAGGGGGAGTTTGTAGGGAGTTGGGTGGTTGGTTGGAGTGGGAGTGAATTGGGATAGAGTCTGTGGGTAGATTGAGTTAGTGCAGTGAAATAAGCTGAGTCAGGAACAATTAGGAACTAGGAAGACAAGGAAATATCTGAGAGGTGGTTTAGTGAGTGAGAGCAGGTAGTGGAGGTTATACGTCTGGATAGGCAACCCATGATTGTAATGGACCGATACCGTTTATGAAACCACACGCTTGTTAAACTGCAATAAATAAACAGAAGTTTATGTTCCAATTTAATCCTGACCGGACTCAGTATTGTACCAGGTAGGGCCTGGGTGGTGGCAGTGAGAAATAAAGTGGTGGCACAGGGGTCAATAGACGGTGAAACGTCCGGGGACCCTGTGTGATCGCCACACCACCATTCCTGCTTTGAAAAATGTCCTGGAGCCGCACTTCCTAGTATTACAGCTGCAGTACACTGCTGCCATAGACCCACAACTCCTGCCAGTCCAGGGAATCTGCACACAAATGCTGCTCCTTCGGCTGGGTTGGGACAATCACCATGGAATCACCTTGCAGAGCCAGCAGGAGGGAGTCTGTACCAGAGAGCAGTCCAGACTCGGAGGCAGAAGCTGAAGCAGGAAGGTAAGATTAGGGAGGCCAAGAGGCAGAGGTGAGTCAGGCTGGTGAAGAGGCACGGGTGTCTCCCACCCCCTGCTGTGACGAGCTCCCCTCTCCCCCTGGTCTCCCAGAACTAAGAGTGGCGAGAAGAGGGCGGAGGAGAAGTTAGTATCATGCCAGTGCAATTTTTTGGGACTCTTAATCTCATGGTTCTGGGTTCAAGCCCCACGTTGGGCAAAAGATTCCTGAATTGCAGGGGGTTGATCTTTCATGGTCCCCTCCAAGCCTACAATTCTAGGATTGTACCCAGGAATTCTCCTCTTATACCTAATTTTTCCTTGCCAACGAACAATTTCTAGGCCCCTCCGCCACCTTGCAAAACTTGTTAAAGACTAAAGAGATCATCAAACAGGGGAAAACAGGTGGCAACAGTAGTCAGGCTAAATACATTTCACTGTCTTGAGTGATTTTGAGGGACAGGAGGAGGTCTGACTCCATGCACAAAGAAGAGCTGTAGTTTTTCAAAAGCAGTAAAGAATAAAATATACAAACGGGGATTGTTTGAAGACAACAGTAAATCAGAGCTTTTGAGAGACCATTCTGCTCTCTGTCCTCCCTTCTGCCCTTGCCGGCAACTGCTGTCACCAAGAAAGGGAACGGCTTTTGCATCCACCCACGTCTGAACAGTGGGGGCTTTTGATTCTGCCAATGAAACTGTCTATCACACTCAGGAGTCGTAGAATTTGTCTGCCTGAGAGTGATCATTCTCAAGATGTTTGCATGCTGGGACTTCACAGTTGTCCAGATAAAGCAATTGATGGAATAAGCAAACCGCAGACATGCTAACGCAGAGCAGGCAGGAAGGAGATCCCAAGCAGCTTTTTCCATACAGGCAGGGACCTTAAATTAACACATTCTGTGTAAAAATCTGTTCTCCAATTTCTCAAAAGTTTTCTTCTGTGAAAGAGGCATTTATTTTCACCTGTTTGCACTGTGCTGACCTCAAATCCCTTCTTCCCCCCAGTATGCCAAAGCACCTTACCTGCTATCTCACCTGGTAAGCCATTTCCAGACCCTCCAAGTGTCCCCATTTTCCAGGGACTGTCCCGGATTTACAGAAGCCACCCTGGTTTCTGATTTGATCCCAGAATGTCCCACTTTTTTGGGGACGTCCCTATTTTAATTGGAGAAATATTGGACGGTATGGAGTTATGCAACCCTCAAGCTAAGGAGATAAGTAGCTATACAACCTTTAGAAGACACCTGAAGGCAGCCCAGTATAGTGTTTTTTTAAAAAAATGTTTAATGTTTTATTATGTTTTTATATATGCTGGATGCCACCCAGAGTGGCTGGAGCAATAATAAAATGATGATGCTGATGATGATGATAATGATGATGGAATAGGACGTCCCTATTTTCATCAGAGACATAGGAGCCAACTCCTAAAGCCCAAGAAGTCTTCACCCCACCAATAAAATATTTGAGGGGGCCAGGCCCCCCAAAACTGATGGGCATTGCCATTCAAATGAATAGTGTGCACAGCATCATGTGATTGATTTTGGGAGGTGGGCCTGATCACAGAAATGTTGGAAGGTATGTAATTTTCTTCTCTTTCTTTATGTTTCCACACCCCTTTTTTTTATTCAATGCCTCCCAACTTCACCTGAGGCTAATATTGACGCTGATGCCACCCCAGGATCATTCCAGCGCCCCCCAGGGGAAGTTATGTTGGATATTCTCTCTGTGTGCGAGAGAATCATTTGTTCCAGAAACAGAGAAGAACAGAGAAGTTTCAAGAAGCAGCAGAAGGCTGAGATTGTTTTGTCTATGCAAGGACGTTTTCTGTGGGAACTGTTCTTTGGACTTCTGCAGTGAGACAGGAAGTACTGATAACGGTTCTGTGTAACTTGTTGCAACTTGTTGTGAATCTCTTGTTTGCGTCTTGTGGTGAGAGAAGCAGAGAGAGCGCCTTGGGATCTTGTTGTGGATTCTAAACATGCCTTGACCACAGCATTGGTGAATGTCTGTATATATTTGCTACCAATATGCTTTTATATGCCTGTCAAGTAAACCTCTACACTTGGCTGAATCCTTATGGCGTCCATGAGTGTTTATTGCCGACTGTGTGTACCTTCAACCCCAAATACGCTTCCAAGGAAGGAGCTGCATTGAGATGTAACTCTGCTGTGTATGGATACTGGCACAGACGCACAGTCAAAGTGATGCCAGACCCAATCCTTCTAAATCATGGGTAGGCAAACTAAGGCTCGGGGGCCAGATCCGGCCCAATCACCTTCTTAATCTGGCCCGTGAACGGTCTGGGAATCAGCGGGTTTTTACATGAGTAGAATGTGTCCTTTTATTTAAAATGCATCTCTAGGTTATTTGTGGGGCATAGGAATTCGTTCATTGTTTTTTTTTCAAGATATAGTCTGGCCCCCCACAAAGTCTGAGGGACAGGGGTCTGGCCCCCTGCTGGAAAAGTTTGCTGACCCCTGTTCTAAATCATTCACCAGAGGTTGATTGATTGATCCAACACTTTGTTGCCCACTTTGGGAAACACTGCACCAAGGGTTGCTAGCATTTTTCTCTGCTGATACAGCGGTACCTCGGGTTAAGAACTTAATTCGTTCTGGAGGTCCGTTCTTAACCTGAAACTGTTCTTAATCTGAGGTACCACTTTAGCTAATGGGGCCTCCCGCTGCTGCCGTGCTGCCGGAGCACAATTTCTGTTCTCATCCTGAAGCATATGTAACCTGAGATACCACTGTACTTCGTTAACACCTGCCCACCAATCAGAAATGTGGCACCTGAAGTTCCCTGTCGCTGCATAGGGAAAGGGTTGATACTATGCTTGTTATGCCACTGTTGCGAGATGGAGAAATAATCAGTTGGCAACCCTGATTTCTGCTGCCAGCAGCTGGCAGCACTCCCCAATAAGCAGCTTTGTGTACCCACTGGCAGATCTGAGGTTTTCATCATTTCATGTGAAGGAAACCCCCCTGCTCCCACCTCCTGCCAATTCTTTTTTCCATGGAAAAGCCGGCGATCGCATAAACGATTGAGCAAGAGCCCTGCAGGTGATCTGAAAGTGATCTGTCAGTGAGGAAACGACAAGTCGCTTGCTCCGTTGAAGCTCAGAAACGAGACCTCTCCTTTTCGTTTGTCCAACGGAAGATCTTTCTCTTTGCAAAATCAAAGCAGTGCATGCAGCTCCAAAACGAAGCTGACCGTGAAAAGGGTCCGTCACCTCGTCGAACCGCCTGCCCCCCCATGTCTTGCTCAAAAAAGAGATGCAAGCCACGTTCCTCTCATTTCCTGCCAAGATACAGTCCGCTATATATGGATGCCGTCAGCTCCCATTAGCAGAACGGCTGGCAGAGGGGAAAAGGGCAGCTCGTGGAAGGCAAGCTATTGTAATCACAATCACCTCAATTAGACCCAATTTAAACCACAGGCCTGACATGCTACAGTAATTAGAGATCAAAAGCTTGGCCTGTCAAGCTTTTGCTGCTTCTCCGCTCTCTTACAGAGGTGCAGGTTAGTGCAAGAGGTCTTGCAATTGTACTACTTCTACACTACAGCGGCAGATAAGGCCAGATCAAAGGACATACGCATCTCCTCCCTGCACCCGTCAGCACCCATTCCGAGAGAAGTGACTTGTGCTGGTAGAATAGCAAGGAATGGAACAAGAACCCATGGAAGAGTCAGCCAGGGTGCATGTCTCTGTCTGTGTTGATGCTCGTGGGTACATGCATTGCTTGACATTGCAGAACTTTTGCTAATAAACTAGCCGTAGTCATTTGCTTTTCATACCTTGAGCTCACTGAGATATTCTGCTTCAGTATGGAGCATTATTCTGGAAGGGCCGGCATCCGTTTGTCTCGGGAGACAATGGAGGAGTGCGCCTTTGGGGGTAAAGTCAAACTCTTGGAAGGTTGCAGCCGCTGCTGTGGCTGCAGAAACCGATATGGGAGAGACATGTTTTGGGAGGGGTGTAGCTGGGTGGTAAGGCCCATGCTTTGCGTGCAAAATGGGCCAAACTCAACCAATCCCTGGTATCTTCCAGGTAGGTCTGGAGGAAACCCATCTGGAAACCCTGGAGAGGAACCAACACTGAGTGTAGATCTGAGGTTGGGAACCTGTAGTCTTCCAGATATTGCCTGCCATCATCTGTGACCATTGGCCAAGCTGGCTGGGTTTGACAGGAGTTGGAGTCAAACCACGTATGGAAAGCCACAAATTCCACATACCTGATAAAGACAGTACTCAGCTAAATGGGCCAACCATCTCACTCACTATAAGGCAGCTTCCTATGGTGACATCGACATTTAAAGCACACTTAGGCCACTCTTGTTAGTCATGGCTTCTCCCGAAGAATCCTGGGAACTGTTCCAGGTATGTATGTTAACACTGGTCTTTGTTGACCTCCATTCCATGTGGCTCTTCCCTTTGAGCTGGCTCCACTTTCAAGATGTGGAGCTTCTTTTCCTGCAAAATCCCAGGTTTGGGTAGTCTGATCATGTTCTCTTATTTAAATTCTGTCTCTACTATCTCACTGCTTCTCTCTCTGCGCTTGAGCACCTAAGTTGCCTCCAGAAGCCTTCAGTTCTCTTCTTTCTATATCTGTAGGGAGAAGGCTTTAGGTTTCCATGGGCTTTGGCACAGCACTAGTCCATCCTAGTTGTGATTAGTCTCAAGGACTTGGACCAAAAAAACAGACGATATATTGAGGAGCAAGTGAAAACTCACCAATTAACAAATTCTCAGCTGGAGAGGAACTTCTTAAGAAATGATGTTCAGTTGGAAAGACATCCAAATTCACATACCAGACCAAATTCATATCCCCAAAACAGATAATTAAACATGTTAGCAACATCCCTACTGGTGAGCAGAGTTTTCTGCCTAGTACCTCACGCAGCTTTCTTGGTTAGAATCGCAAAATTATTGTGACGCCAATGACTGGCTTTGTTCAGATTATGCGTATGCAGCTTCCCCCATTTTATTCTTTTAATGAATAATACTATTTTCCACAGAAACGTAAGCATCTTCGACAACAGTTTGCTTGTTCCCTTTCCACTTCACAGGCAGGATCAGGGAAAAGCACATAAAGAACAGGAAATCAGGAACTGTTGGCTGAAAGGTCCCCAGGAGGCAGCATTACTGAAAAGTCAGGTGCTACCAAACCAGAGTTTTTGTGGGCAACCTGCAACCTCTCAGCCTAGACTACATTCAGATTTGGGGAATACTGTGTTGGTTTCCCTGATTATAATAGTGCTTCTGTTCTGCTTGATAACATTTATTTCACACTGCAGAACCTGTTGTATTATGGGGTTGTGGCTTTTGGACCAGTATATTGACATGTCGTGCTAAATTTCATTCAGCAACCAATGTCATAGGACAATGGCACTACTACTGCACCACTTCTGTGTAGGCAGCCCTGTATTGGGAAGTTTTTAACATCTGATGTTTCGCTATTTTTTAATATTCTGTTGGAAGCTGCCCAGAGCGGCTGGGGTATAAGTAATAAATTATTATTATTATTATTATTATTATTATTATTATTATTATTATTATTTTGTTCCCCCATGAAAGCCAGTATTGTGCCCCAATTTTTGTCACTTTACTCACACAGTTTTCCAGGTTAAGGGGTCTGCTGGAATCAAATAACATGGAAACGAGTGCTAAACACGTGCTATGTTCCATCCTTTTCCTGGAAGTGGCTTTTACGTTGTATGAAAACTCAGATATCGTGAGGAAATCAACAATCAACAGTTAGGGGAACGTCAGGGAAGTGGTGTAAACAGCCACATGAATGCCACCTTAATTTCATACAGGTGGAAAGGAGGAGAAAACTGGTAGTAAAGGATAGAAGAAAGTGAAAAAAATGGAGTCAGAGAAAGAGAGACAGAGAATGGGGGGCCCCACCAGCATGCAACCTCTAAGTAAATGCAGCCCTATGCAGAAAGGTGGGGAGCCCACCCCTCCCCCTTCTGCTTTACAGGCCGAGCTAACATTTTATCCTTTTAGCCGGTTGCCAGAATCAGACGAGGCAAAGCCAGCGAAAAAGCATAATCCCATCACTTGCACTTGGACTGCTCAGAGACCCATTACTGAGTGACGGCAGAACAACAGCATCACTGCCTTTTAATTCCACGGGCCGTAAAAGCTTCCTCTGAGGATAGTTTGAGAGCAAATGGCACCTGTGGGCCTTCTGGGCCTAACAATTCAGAGCAGCTGGACCAGCTCCACTCTGAGACTGATGCTCTCACTGTTCGTTAACCTGCCATCCCACACGAGGCTACAGCGCTAGCTCAGGGGCACACTTCAGGTTTGGGGGTTGTTTCTGCTTTTGTTCCAGGCTGGTCTGCTCCTCTGGCTTTTGCAACCTTTGAAAATAGATCCATGCCGTATTTTTTTCCCTTTTTTGTGTGCTAGGTACAATCGAAAGCAACCATTTATTTTCATACAGGCTGTCACTGGGCTTCACCTGTGTGTGTGTTTATAGATTACAAAATATAACACCGCCATTTCCTTCCCAGACTCCTCTCTAATTACACTTTTGAAAAGAAACAGGCCTCTTGAGCTAAAACGTGCCAACTGTCAGGGACGGGCTGGACCCTGAGGAGTGGGTACCAGGAGGGTGGTCCCCCCCCCTTTAATCCCAGATGGAAGCCGTCTGACATCACTAAGTGCTGGAGATATAGCACTCTGCCTATGTTGAAGGCGGTTTACCAGTATTATACGCCCATTTCTAGAGCTGAGCCTTGCCACTGAAAATAGGTTCAGGGTCTACAACGTGGCGAGCCCTGGCTCAAAGTACGTCTTGCTTTTGAAACAAACCTATGATCAAAATGTGTTGGGATTTATGCTTGGTAGATTTCTGGTTTTTGCAACTATCAGAAGCACAGGTCTGCCCTTCTTGGCATTGGATCAGTTTCCTTAAGACCCGCTTGCATCTCCAGAACCACCACTTGGAGAGTAATGCAAGTACAGGGCACCTCCCAACCGAATCATGGCATTCTCCATGTACAGCAAAAAATGCAAAAACATGCAAGTTTGTTGTGACTGCTCCAGGTCAGAAGTGTTGATCCACAAGCCTTGGGGCTTAATACAGCCCTCCAGGCCTCTCTATCTGGCCTAAGGGGCACCCCTAAAGGCTATACCAGGCATAGGCAAACTTGGCCCTCCAGATGTTTTGGGACTACAACTCCCATCATCCCTAGGCTAACAGGACCAGTGGTCAGGAATGATGGGAGTTGTAGTCCCAAAACATCTGGAGGGCCGAGTTTGCCTATGCCTGGGCTATACCCTCTCCAGCCATGCCCCTCTTCCCAGCCCCCCATTGCATTCTCTTTTGCATGGTGGGTATGTGTCCTTGAATTTTTGCTAATACTTCTGACGCATCTGGATAGAGAGTAGAGAGGAGTATGTATGAGAGTATATAGAAACCAGCCTCCTGTGCATTGCTCTGCCCACTATGCCTCCATCCCTGGCCCAGGTAGTCCCCAGAAGTTTGTCCACAAAGGGATGTGTCTCTTAGGAAGAAACATGTTGCCCATCCCAATAGGCTCTCCTTGCTCTGATCTCTCTTTCCGCCCCTTTGTTTTCTACCTCAATGATGATAGGAAAGGCGATCTTTCCTAACAACCCTAAAGCCCTTCAGGTCACTTGAGAACTTACCTTAAAAAACTCCTGCATCCTCATAAAATCATGAATAGTCAGCCTGTTTTCAAGTCGTTCTGTACTTTTCTCTCTCACAGAATCTTCAGCCATGTTAAGCAGCTGCTTCCCAATAGCAGCCATGGCTTTTTTTGACCCAGGAAATGTGGTGCTCGTGCTTAATTTGCTTTTATCTCAATCAATACATCTCCAAAGGTGGTTCTTTGCTCGGCTTTGATGTCCTTTCAGAATTTAATTTCCTCCAGAATAATTTGTGGTGAGCAAGCCGTCTCTGGAATGTCAAAAAGGGTTTGGATGGACAAGAACCAAAAGGACAAAACACGGACTTCGATCACAATGCTCTTGTTTTTATTTCTCACAGGTTGCATGTGAGCTCTGGAATGCTGTATGCGAGCCAGGAAAACGTAAGTGGCTTTCTCTGACGGTAAATAGAATCCATCCCAGCAAATTTATAACCTTTTACAGTTTCTTCCTGGAAATGTAACAGAAGCTGTTCACCTGGAGAAAATCCATTTTGCTTACCTTGTTTGCTATTAATGTGCTATTTATTCAGATTAAAATCCCATTATCTTTCCCAACCACACTTGATTAGCTCCAGCACTCCTTTTTCTTGAGTGCAGAGTGGAGGCTATAGGCATTTCGCAGGACTGCTTCGAGTAGCTGAGTTTCCTTGAGTTTGCAAGCGTTCCTTAGCAACCTTGCACAACACTAGCTAACTGCCCTTTCCACCCCTCCCAATTAGTGGGAGAAATTGCTTAGCTAGGAAGGATCTGTTGCAGCAAGCTGGGAAAGGAAGCCCACCTATTTGATTTAAAGACTTGGAAGCCGTTCAGAAGAGCAAAGGGCCTTGAATTCTGAACAGGTGCATGCACACAGACAGGCATAGTGCTTGCGCAACCCTCATGAGCTGCTGATCGGCATGGTTGTTATAGAGCACTGAGCGGGATCCTGGCAGTAACACAATTATTACTAATTTTAGACCAGAGGTGAAGACCCTGTAGCCCTCCAGCTGTCCCAGCTCTCATCACTCCCAGCCAACATGGTCAATAGTCAGGGATGGTTGGAGTCCAGCATCATTGGGAGGTCTATAGGTTTTCCATCCATATTTTAGTCCACCTGTAGTCTGTTTGCAGAGCGGAATACGACCCAGTACCTCCTATGTTGTATTTGGTCTGGTTTTGCTTTACTCAGAAACAAAAGGAGATGGAAGGCCAGGAGAGGTGGAGATTACTACTATAGTAAATTGTAGCCGCCATGTGCAGTCTCCTTCCACCCAACCACCCCAAAAAATCTCACATATGATGAGCCTTCTGAGCAACAGTTTGGCTTCTTTGGGGCTTATTTATATATGGTACATCCATTAGGAAACTCACATGAACCACTGGGTGCCCCCTTAAGAGGTTGCTGGACCAGAACTCCCATCATCTCTGACCACTAGTCATGTTGGGTGGGGGTGATGGGAGCTAGAGCCTAGCAACCTCCAGAGAGCCACATCCCTCAGTCTTTAACCTATTTCTGACCTTGGTAGGAGAGAGAGAGAGAGAGAGAGAGAGAGAGAGAGAGAGAGAGCGCCCCAACTACTACAGAATGCCTTCCATCTGTTTGCAAGCCTTAATAAATAATAACAATAATATTATTTGTATGCCGCCCATTTGACTGGGTTTCCCCAGCCACTCTGGGTGGCTCCCAACAGAATATTAAAAACACCATAAAACATCAAACATTAAAAACTTCCCTAAATAGGGCTGCCATCAGATGTCTTCTAAAAGTCAGATAGTTGTCTATTTCCTTGACATCTGATGGGAGGCCATTCCACAGGGAAGGAGAATGATGTCATTGTCACAAGCTTGATGACCACTGAATTTTATCAGTCCCATCACCTGGCTGAACATGGGATTCAGCACCAGACTAAAGACTTCTGGGGTGATGGGTGGAAGAATGGGATTTTTTTAAAAAAAGAAAACATTTTGGTAGATTTACCTCTATCTGTTAGTCAGTTGGCACTCCACTGTTCCACTTCCAGGTGCTGCAAGATTATTCTGCTGTGCAGCAAAACATAGCCAAGCTTAACACTGGGCATTGAGAAAGGATTGACAATGCAGCTCTTTCTGATGGCTACGTCCCCGTTAAACAGGAATGCTTTGATCTTATCCTACACAATGCATCAGATACTCCAAATTATACTAAAATCACAGGCCCCTTTCATTGCTGTCACCAGGCCTAAAAACTACCTTTAAAGGCTAATCCCTTTTCTGCTGCCTCTAGAGCTGTGATCAATTTCTGTCCTGCTGCTGAGAGTAATCCAAGGCTTTGTAGATGTTCACAAAACAAAAATGCAAGTCAAAGCTTTACATAGAGAGGCTGCTACTGGGCTATATCCCCATGAAACCAAAACCCATGCAATCAATTTCTTCTTTAAAATTTCTTTTACTGAAGTTTGCTGCTGTTCCGTACATAGGGAGCTACCATTTCCTCTTCTAGCCTAATAGTGTTTCATTTTATTGGTGTTCTACTAATAGCGTTGGCAGCAGCAACAGCAGATTTCCAGGTTCTCAAGGCAGAGGTCCTTCACATCATCTGCTACTGAACCTTTTTTTACTGGTGGGCTCTGGGTTTGAATCTTGGAACTTCTGGGAGGAAAGCCTGCACACTTATCATACGTATAAAAGGATCTGGAAAATTTTGGCTCTCAGTTTCTCATTTTTTCAAGGCTTAAATTCAGTTATCCCAATTTTTCAACATTTTGTGATTTAAAAACAACCTCATCAAGGTTCATCAGCATTTTTGTGCAAACTTCTCCAGATAACTTTTTATATGCAGCTTTGACTCACGTACACATTTTTTGCAAGCATTTTCCCTGATGCAATATATTTTTGTATGTTAAATTTTCACCAATGTCTTCACTTTTATGCACACTTTCCCCCAATATATTCATTTTCGTATATTGGCTAGAGAACTGTTTTTGAAGGATAGCTGTGTATCAATTTATGTAGTTTTGTAAACTGGTAAGATTCAGCTTTAAGTGAATACTGGATTGATTTTTTCTCTCTACTCCTAGTCCCCACCCTACAAACTAAGGGCTAACACCTCCATCTCAGAAAGCAGGGGAGAAACAAACCTGGACAGGAGCTCCCTTCTAGTTCTCAAATAGAACTGCAGCTGCTATTCAAAATACAATAAAATATTACTTCAAAATCATCAGATCAAACTTCAATCAAAAGCAGAGATTTGTTGTTGTTTAGTCGTGTCCGACTCTTCGTGAACCCATGGACCAGAGCACGCCAGGCTCTCCTGTCTTCCACTGCCTCCCACAGTTTGGTCAGACTCATGTTTGTAGCTTCGAGAACACTGTCCAACCATCTCATCCTCTGTTGTCCCCTTCTCCTTGTGCCTTCAGGGTCTTTTCCAGGGAGTCTTCTCTTCTCATGAGATGGCCAAAGTATTGGAGCCTCAGCTTCAGGATCTGTCCTTCCAGTGAGCACACAGGGCTGATTTCCTTAAGAATGGATACGTTTGATCTTCTTGCAGTCCATGGGACTCTCAAGAGTCTCCTCCAGCACCATAATTCAAAAGCATCAATTGTTCGGCGATCAGCCTTCTTTATGGTCCAGCTCTCACTTCCATAGCAGAGATACAAGAGAACAAAGGACTGAGCAGGCACAAGGAAAACTCCTGCTGGGCCCTGATCTAACATCTGAATGTGGGGAAGGTCCCAGGCACACACTGGTTTGTTACCTGATCTCCAGCAAAAAGAAATAAATGTGATGGCAAGTCCAACCATCCTTTCCCATGTTGTGGCAGATCAATCAGCTGCTTCACACCTCAAACTCGACTACAGGTCATCAAGGCCGCCCCCGCCCCCAAAAAACATGCCTACTGAAAATGTCATAAAGGCACAAATGTCAATTCTTTAACAAAAACCAAGGGTAGACACTGAGGTCCAAATTGCTTGCACTTTATGGAGCTTTTATACTAGCAACTGACAAGAGCAACCATCAGAGTGAATTGTATTGTGGAATTTTAACACTCTTGTTCAACCAAGACTTGACAGCCACTTGGGCTGAATGAAGATCAGTTTTAATTATCCACAACACCCTTTTGATATTCTGCAGTTCTGGCATATGTTGTGGCCTTGTATGTATTTTACTAAATGTTTCATATTCTTTTCTGTCAACTACCTTGGGAAATCTTTGTGCGGTCCAAAAGAGGCAAGGGCTTTCCCCATGAGTTCCAGCGTGAAAGAGCTGTGTGCATAACAAATGGAGCAGAGCTTTGAAACATGCAAACCAGCTGCAAACTCCAAGTACTATGTATAAGACTTGTGTGCAATCAGTGCTTTGAGGGAGACAAGCAGCTGCACACCCCACCACTCTCAGTTGCTACCAGAAATACAGAACATCTGGAAGCTAGGAGGTTTAAAAGCTGTTAACAGCATTTCAGAGAAACCAAGAAATGCCCTTTTCCGAAAGCACTCAAAAGGTAATAGTTATTAACAGCTGACAAGCAGGGGTTAAGTTTGGCTGTGAGCATCTGGAGCAGGCACACACAGCAGAAGACACAAGCATCAGTCGCACTCGAGAGAAGTCCCTTTCACAGTGTATTAGTGACTAATGGAATGGCTGAAGAGGACATAAGAAAAATAGTTTTCCCTTTCCCTGCTATCATCTTTGGGATAATATTTTAAACCTTTGTGGATGTGAAAGACATGCACACCGCCCATTTCCAATCCTAAAATATAATATAATGGAAACAGATTATACAGATAATCTAACAGATGTAAACTATTTATTGAATATTTGCCACCAATATCGTTAAATACATCATCTTGCAGTTTTTTTGTTTGTTTTTTTGCTTTCAAGTTAAAATGTCAGAAACAGAACACCAAATATTTACAATTCTTATAAGGAATGTTACATAATGACACATTAAGGCGTAAATTCTTTTGGCTTATAATTCTGAAAAGAATGATAATAGCAAAAAAGTGATGCAAAATCTTCATCGTGAGATTATGATTAAGCTACAATGTTTTTACAAAAATATGGTGTAAGATGGCAATAAATCCCATTCAAAATCCTGCAATAGGTCCCTTCAACTGGGACTGATAATTTATACAGTCAAAACTTTAAAGTTTACATATAAAGGTATCCTATCCACCATTGAAAAGTACAGCTCTCAACATATACAGGGTTTTTTTTCAGGCCACAGTTTTGAAGGTCTGGAGTATTAAGTTGGTTTGATGAATTAGTCGGTTGGCACTTATGAACACATTTATTGCCCTGTTGTAAGAAAGAAAACACATTTCAGTAGCAGAATGGAGACCTGAAGCCATCAGATAGAATACATTTCAAAAGTTATTCAAGTGGAATGGCACTAGTGTCGATTTCAATGCTGCTTATTTTTCAGCACTTACAACTCCAAGCAAGAACGCTGATCAATTGATCATTCAGTGCTAGAGAGGAGGAGCACCTGGACTGATAACGTGAACTAATTAGGTTGTTTGTTTGTTTGAAGTGCCCAGCAATTATAGTTTCTCTCCCCACAGATTTCTCTTCAACCAACTGAATGAATGACATGCAAAAATACTTCATTTGCACAAAACATTCCACATATTAGCAAACCTCTCACCTCCAATTCTGAAATAAGGAACTCATTCACACATTCTTGCATAATAATAATAATAATAATTTATTTATACCCCGCCCATCTGGCTGGGCTTCCCCAGCCACTCTGGGCAGCTTCCAAAAAAATATTAAAATACTGTGATACATCAAACATTAAAAGCTTCCCTAAACAGATCCCTTCAATAAAGGACACAATGAGGAACACATCTTTCTTATTACCAGTGTGAGCAAAGAAAGTAAGGTGGTCTTACCCATCTTAAATCCTGTTGCAAAGTTGACACATTTATGCTTCATTTTAGTTTCTTAAAAGTGTAACTTCTAAAGCATTATTAAGCTACTTTTTCAGATGTTTAAAGTGATGTACCTCATTTAAAAAACCCATGATAAAATAATGAAGAGAATTATAAGAACAGTCCAAAATACACTGAGCAACTAACACCTCAATTCTGTACTGACGAATAAGTCCCTTTGCGGTAAATGTCTTCATTTATTTCATTAATCTATATACTGCTCAGCAATGTAAAAGTAGCTGAATACAGTTTGTTTGTTTGTTTGTTTGTTTGTTTGTTTGTTTGTTTGTTTGTTTTATTTTTTGAAGTTGAGACAAGTTGAAAGCTTAAATCAGAATTCTGTTAAAATACCTGCTTGTGGGGGGGGGGAGACTTCAAAAAGTATTACAAGTTCAACACAGAGGGGAACCATCTGAGCGCAAATGGAAGAGTGCTCCATAAAATTGTGCACACAATACTGAACACACAGTTCCTGGTGGATACAAGTCATGCTTCTGAGCCATGGCGGACCACTAAGAGTGACTCTCCTACCCAAAACTTCAGTTATTGGCTAGGGAAATAATAAATCAGGTGGTCCTTGAGACATCCTGGATCCAACTTGTTAAAGGCCTTGTAAATTAATGCAAGAGCATTGAACCTGGCCCAGTAGCGTATATGAGAATACATGGGCCTTATTCCTAGGTAAGTAGATATAAGATTGCAGCCCAAATCAACCAATCACAGCTCTTGTGGAAAAACACAAAAAGGGGCTGCTCTTCATCTCTAGAGGCAAGTCATTCAAAGGTCGTGCGGCCAAGGCAGTAAAAGCCTTAATTTTTCACTATCACCACTCTTGCAAAAACTGCTTGATTAGCCAACCACAACTATTATATGGGGCAATAAAAGAGTAGGTGGTTTGTAGGCAACAAAGGGCCTTATAGGTAGAACACTGAATTGGGCCTGGAAACAGTAAATAGCACAAAATTGGCTCAGTGTACTAATCCTGTGATGTTAGAAGGTGAGCAGAAGAATTCTACTTTGACACTTCCATGCCATCTTCAAGGGAAGCCCTATGTAAGAGCCATGGGAGCATTGTACACAATTATATTCCCCCCACCAACCAGTGTTACACACATTGGCCAGGATTCAAATAATTACTTTTGGCGGCACCCAAATGCTGGCACATTGTCAGGGATGTTGTTAACTTTTTTCAAAAGCAGAGAACCCCACAAGCAGCAAACGTGGAAATAGAAATTTGGTAAGACCATAGCAGTAAAATCCAATGACCTACATACACTTGCAACCCCAGACAACTCAGCTTTTATGCTAAGTAAAGCTAGAATGAATTAACAGGTAGTGAAGGCCATCAAACTCAAATGTGAGTGTTGCTTGGTGAGTAAAAGTGACTTTTTTTTTGCTTCATCCTCAGCTAAATCAATTTCACTTCTTGTTTGCAAATTATACCCAGTCACAGCATATGTTAGTTTCACTCTTACTAACTAATGAATTCCTGGGCTGCCCAGTGTTTAACAAACCGGAATAATACCATACAGTAGTATAAACTTTAAATAAACTGAGCACTGTACAATGCCAAAGACTGGAGGAGTTTGTGTATATCAGCATTGTCCATTTAACTCCAACTACTATGAACCAGGTCAAGGAACAGATGGATTCTTTTCCTCCTCACTACCGAGAGCTAAAATCGCTGTTTGATAACTTCCATCACTGGCTGCTGTAGCTAGTATTGTCGCACATGCTTCCCCTCATGTGCAGTACACCGCTAAGGAGCAGTGAAAATGCATGCACTCTTGCAATGGCATACGTTAGTTAAGTTCCAACTGCAAGAAGGAACTGATCAGTTGGGAAAGTGTGGCACAAAGACCAGACCACGTGCCTATGTAGTTCAGCATGCTGTTTCCCACAGTGGCCAACTCTCAGAGTCCTCTTGTCCTCTCCCAAAGTTGTTCCTTAGCCACTGGTACTCAAGATACATAATGTCCTGGACAAAGCATAAAGGCCAGAGACATCCTTCTACCATTTGCTCCCAGTATGTGTTCCTTTGGGATGTATCACTTCTATAGTTGGATACTCCTTTTCAGCTATCCTGGCTTATAAGGAAAGATCTCTAGAAGGTCACAACTTCCATAATCTCCGAACATCAGCCATGCTGGCTGAGTCTGATGGGAGTTGGAGTCCAACAACCTCTGGAGGACCAGTTTCCTCATCCCCATTCCTCATCCTCATTTTAATGTATGATGCTGTACTGTTTTTAATATTCAGTTGGAAGCCGCCCAGAGTGGCTGGGGAAACCCAGCCAGATGGGCAGGGTATAAATAAATAATAATAATCCCTAAAATGGCCATTAACTTGACCTTTTATGATAACTACTTTTAGGAGACTTCCCATTCCTTATTCCTCCTCCCCAAACAATCTGTCACAGCAGCATTAAATGTGTTAATTTTAGTTGGGGAATGCTGGACAGTGTTGGAAGAGCAGAAGAAAACATGCTTGGATGATTTTTCCTGTTTTGAATCCATCAGGTTTGCAGCCATCTCAATATAAGCCAACAAAAGTTTCAGTATTTTAAAAAAATCCCTGATTCCCAAGAAAAGTTAATGTTAAGACAGAAAACATGGCAATCTCTATAGTAACAGGCCAATCTATTTTCGAACACTTGTTGAAGTGTGTTAGCAGAAAGTGAAGAAGTGCTTAAGACACTAGTCAGTGCAAACAATACTCATTGCTGTTACAAAATATTTTAAATAAATATTTAGAAAGAAAGATGACAGGCAAGACATAACAAATTCACCAATTCAAAAAACGAAAAGAAAAAAACTCCCAAGCATACTTACTTTCCATCTTTAAAATAGGTTTTCAAAGTGTCGCTGAAACTTTTAGAGTATTTTACAAACTCTTTCTTTTGGTGCTCAAGTGCCTGAAATATACATATGCAAAGAGTCATTCAATCAAAGCCTCAACCTTCATAAACCATTTTTATTAGCCACTGGACACTGATTAAAAAGATAAACAGAAGAAAATAAGCATAAGTGCTGTGATAGCAAAATTCTGTGTAAGAAATGAAACGACTAACAGCACTTCTGTAAATGCATCTGGGAATGTTTGTTTACAGCAACAAAATTCATACAGAGCATATTAGAAAATTATACCAAGCCTTAAATGTAGCCACTGCAGACAAAAAATCCACAAATACTAAAAATCAGGCAGTAGGAAAAACTAGTAGCTTAGTGACAGAAGATTGGTTTTCATTCTGTTTGCTTCTTCCTCTGCAAGTTTATTTGTCTTAACTGCCAGTGGTTGTTGAAATGATTTACAATTCCCACCATCCAAGCATTATAAACTGCGGATCCTTTAATATTTATAGTTAATATGTTTATATTTCTGACAAGCCAACATAGCAGAATTTAATTCACATACCCTCCGGTTCTGGTATTGATATTTCTTGAAGACATTATTTACTGTGTCAAGAAGTTCCTTTATTGCACTGGCGATGTCCCTATTTGGCAATGAAAAGATAATTGCAACATCTTTTAAAATTAGACTAACTCAATGCAGAATTTTAATCACTTCCAAAATTATGTCTGACATGTATTTCTAAAGGATTTGCTGCCTTACAGAATGAGTTTTAGATATGGCACAGCAAGAGTGAACACCAAGAACTAATTAGATTATATAGCATTTCAAAGTCCAAATTAGGTTTAATGCAAGCCTTCCTATGTGGAAAGGTAGCATCTGCTGGATTTAGAGCTCCACACAATAGTGTTACACAGCAGGAGCTCTGGACTATCTTCAGAATGATACCCTCCCTTCAGAGGAACTCTGAATATATACTATGAATAAAATGAACAGATATGAAAAAGTGACCCATGATTCACCTTAAACTATTTTGTGAGCACTGATCTCATGAATTGAGGCTGTTATCTTGTCCTACCTAAGTCTCTAGGCATTTAAATAAAGTTAAACCACCTGGAAGAAAACTGTCACAGCAAGTATCATTGAAAGCAATTTGATGGCAGTAGCCCCTCTCAGAATTAATGGATACAATTTCATCTTGTTCTAACTTGGCAGAATTTAAGGTCACTCTACAACAAGACTAAACAGCCTTGCACTGGGGCTAATAGAGGGCAGGAGAGAGAAAAGACAGTTAACACTATGATCTGTGGACAACTCTCAGATTTTCACAATTACAACCAAAGCCACAGAATCCTCCCCAAAGTCACATGTGAAATTAAAATCATAGCCTGAGAAGGGTTCAGACAAGCATCTACACCCAAGCCAGCAAGTGTGACATTAAGATGTTTGGAGTAACTGAGCATATTCAGGTCTACTTCAGCTTCCTTGCAGATCATCTTCAAAAATGCCTATCAAACTGCCACGTTAAACCCAAAAGCACAAAAGAGTTGCGATTATAATTTGACAACTGAAGCCGGGTAGCAGGTCTTCTATGTGTACTACTGCACAACTGGGATACACTTTCCCATTTTTTAGGTTTGGGATTCTGCGGGCAGCAAGCTGTTCAATAACCCCCCTAAAATTAGTTATGTCACACCAAT
This sequence comes from Podarcis vaucheri, assembly GCF_965113315.1. Classification (NCBI taxonomy): domain Eukaryota; kingdom Metazoa; phylum Chordata; class Lepidosauria; order Squamata; family Lacertidae; genus Podarcis; species Podarcis vaucheri. Next base: position 18,125,194 of record NC_138763.1, on the reverse strand, counting down.
CATGCTTGCAGCTGGTGACTTCAGCATAAGGAAGAGATTGTGGGAAAGTTGGGTTAAGAGGATGAACCTTAATGGGAGCTGGAGGGATTAATTAAGATTTGTGGAAGTGCTTTCTCTCTGATCCTAACAAATGCTTCTCAAGGGGAGAAGTATTTTAAATGTATGGGGAGAGTGGGGCTTAACTACTTCAAATATTCTTGAATAAGGAGTGCAACTGGGACAAGAAAATATGTGCTCTCAGTCTACCTGCTACAGCACCATGCACATGATTTTTTGCACATTTTTTCTGCCTATCTGGGAGCTCTCCCTAGGTATGCAGAACCCCCTCCTACTCAATCTGCAGAGAGCTCAATTTTGCTGCCCTGTCGATAGGCAAAGTGCCTTTAGCTTAACTATTCAAAGGAATCATGGATCAACTTATACAGAAGTTAATTACACCAAATGAGTCTCAAAACTAATTTGAAGCTTTTTTAAAAAAAATTGGCTCCAATCAAATGACTGAGATGAACATGCAAGCTTAACTCTCTCATGGATTGTGGCCTTTTACTTTCTCATCACTGCAATGCAGAAAGTGTTTTAAACTTATAGTCATAAACATAGGAGCGTTTTTAAATATGCCATGTCACAGGGCACATCTAAATTGAGAGGCCATGCAAGCTCTGGACCAGTGCCTAGATGAGAGGGCCAAATTGTCTCTAAATTCTGGCAAGAGAGACATTTTGGTCAGTGACCTGCATTTGATGGGGTTTTACTCCCCTTGAAAAAAAAAGGTTTGTAGTCTGGGGATGCTCCTGGATCCACCTTTATTCTATAGGCTGACTAGGACTGCCTTTTACTGGCTGATAAAGGAAATTATGATCATTCTGGACCACGATTGCTTGAACACTGTCACCCATGTGCTGGTAACCTCCAGGCTGGATGTCTACAATATGCTCTATGTGGGGCTGCCTTTAAAGTTGGCCCAAAAGCCGCAGGTGGTACAAAATGTGGCAGGTCAACGGCTCACTGGGGCAGGAGATTGCCGACACATTATCCTGCAGTAAATAACTGCATTGGCTGTCACTTGGCTACCAGGCTAACTTCGAGGCACTGGTTTTAACATATCAAACCCAATACAGCTTGGACCAGGATACCTGAAATATTTCATCAATCACTGTGCTCTGCAGAAACCATCTTATTCAGAGTTCTGACACCTACCCTTTGGAATAGGGTTTAAATATTATGTTGTGTTTTCAGTGCCTACTGAAGACCTTCCTCTTCCCAGCAGCCTTTTAAGTAGAGATCTTTCCCAGTTTTTCATCTGCACTGGAACTGTTTCTGAGATGTTTTATTATCACTTGTTGTTTGCCACTGTGGGCTCTTTTGGGAGGAAGGGCAGAATATAAACTGATTAAATAAATAAAAACAGCTGCACATATGGGTCTTGGCACCACTGGAAGTCAGTTGCTTCTAGTGCCCATCATAGCTACTCTTTAGGTAGACACTGTGACAGCCTCTTTACCCTAAAGACTTTAACAACTTTTTTAAAAACTTGGTAAAGCTATAATGCAAACTGGCACATGGTTCCCTTAAGGTTAGAGGAAGCCCATTTTTTAAAAAATCTAATGGAATGCTTAAAGTACTATTATAAGTTAAGAGTTTATCACGGCAAACTGGGCAAAATTGGCATTGCTGTCCAATGCCAAGTAACAGATGCTGGTTAAGCTGCTGTAGCCACTATTAGCACTGAAGCGGTTAAAGTCTATCCACAGCTTGAACAGCAGACAGAAAGAAAATTTAATTTTGAAGCAAAAATTCACAAGCACCGTACACTAAAATGATAAAAACCATAATTTAAAAACACTACATGCTACACTACATATAAACTGTAAGCAAAAAATACAAAGGGGGGGGGGGGAGAGACCAGCATAAAAGATAGGTTTAAGGAAGGTCTTCTGCTTGGATCAGCAAACTAGTTTAGACAGGAGCACTTACTTGATTGTCTGAAGAAACCTCACTCTGTCATTGATTTCATCTGGAATCTTACTGAGAATCTGTTTAAGTGCTCGTGCCTTTTCATTTAAATCTTGGAATTCTGGCTCTGGCCTCTCAATCATATACTCTGGAGGGGGTGAGAGAGAAAAATAAATTGGTTACTTACTGCAATAAGATTAGTTTTCTTTTTCAGTGGGGATTTGAGCCTGAGTCTCCCCAAAAACCACACCAGTACCAAATGCACAATGCACATGGTGGGCAAGAACTGAACTATGAACCCACCCGGTTTTCCATCTTCAGTGTAAGACAATGTAGGTAACTAAAGTCCTAAGACATGTGCCTGACTGCCTGAAGGATGCTTGAGGGACATGCCAAAGCAGGATAAGCAAATGGTGCTCTAGGTGTATGAGGGGTATTTCAGAGCCAGTAAACAAAACAAAGTCCTGGATTTGCATTCAAACTGCACTTCTGTTGAACTCACAATTATTTTTCATCTCTTAAAAAAAATAAAAAACATATTTCATGATAAGAGTAGTATCAATCAGCACAATCACAGAAGTTTAGCAGAAATACCTTCTACGTCGTCAGCTGCCATGCGCAGGAGAGACTCAGTAAAGTTAACTTCAACACTTTTTTTCTCCAAAATTTTTATGATGATATCTTGTGTGAGACCTGGATTTTCCTTCTCAGCCTGCATTTCAAATAAGTTTTATTTATTTAGTACACCAACAGTCAATTTGCACGCAGCAAAAGATATCCAAGAATCACTACAGGTTCTAAATTCAAAATTATGTTTTTAAAAGCTAACCAAGCAGCACTGCATCATAATAAACATCCAGTTCTGCACCACCATTTTCTCCTTGAAAGGAAGACCTATATTTCTTGGACTGCATCAACATTTTTCATTTGTAACTTTGCCCAGTAAGCCATTTCATTTATTTCTGTGCAACATTTATTTCTATGCACTATAACAACCTTTCTTCTTTTTAACCCAACTGAAATTAAGGGACAGACTTATTTACATGATTACATTTAAGTCCCTACAACATTATAGGCTGCACAGAATTAGGTACGTTCAACTTATCTTCATAGCTCTTATCTTCAGATATACCAGAATAACTTTTTCAACAGCTAGCAATGTGCATATCTTGTAACAGTAACAGGAGATAATGAACTCCATGGAGGGTAAAAAGGAGCTGCAAAACCTCACATTTCCTACATCCCATGTCTTACACTTTCCTCAGAGTGCTTTTACAGTATTGATTTTTTAGCTTTTTACAGAGGATATAACATGAAGTAGTAACAGTCAACCACCACAGTAATGACTATACAAACTATGAAGTAAGATTGACACTTTCTGCTCCAAACACCTGTGCCCAAATTCCTCTAAATTATAAACAAGGAAATCTGCACTCCCACTTCACATGCTTGTTTCTCAGAACAGAATCTAAAGGTAAACTCCAAATCCCAGGCCAGAGACAGGCTACCCTAGGCCACAAATACTGTATTGATCTTCTGTCCCTCCCTAACCCAGTCCACCAGGCTAAAGGAATGGGACACCATCTCCTGCATCACCAAAGGAGGACCACTAAGGAGACATAACCAAGTGCCCTTTCCCCTTTTACATTGGGAGGCCCCGCCAGGTCAAAAGCCAAAGGCTGAATGAATTTGTTGGCTTTAGTGATGTGCAAAATCAGGGGCGATTCACACCCCGGCCAGTACCTCTTTAATCTTCTACCCTCGGGCAGGAGATATGGAAGTATAATCAGTCGTACCAACAGGCTAAAAACAGTTTCTATCAGTGGGCTGTTAGGCTGCTGAATGGAAAGTAATATAGTACAACTGACTTTCGGGGTTGGTGTGTTGTGCGACAAGCACACAGAGTGCAATGAGACTGAGTGTTTGTGGGGGGTGGGAAGGCTTGGTTAATTTTATTGTACACAGGTTGTACATTGATAATAAACATCATCATCATCATCATCATCATTATTATTATTATTGAAATGTGCTTGTGAAGTAGCTCTCATACAAGCCAAACTGCAGCATGCAAGTCACTGCTTCCTGAACCAGCAGCCCCCCACCCCCACGATAGATGGAGATGCCCAAAGGACCTCTGTAGCATTAGCTTAACAGAAAGATGCCTGCCCAACCATAAAGGAAGATTCCAAAAGCTCCCCAGACAGACATTGCTCATCTACTCTTATGGGCCACAATCCAGAGAACCAGATTGCTAATTCTGTCTGCTCAGTGTGTCTTTTGATATTGTTTGCCTTTAAACAGTGGCCTCCCATGTTGCATGGCAAGCCTTTCAAGAAATTAAGGGGACTTTCAAAAGCAATTTGCAATTCAGCATGGCAGAAAAGGGCACGTGTTTGAAGGGGGAAATATCTAAGTGCCAACTGGGTTTGTGAAATCTTTTGAGGGCAAATGCTGAAGCTTCTCGATTCATGTTCCCGATGTCAAACATAAAACCTTCCTCATTGAAGCATAAGAATATAGCTTCTTTTCCTACTGGATGAATTTTCTTAAAGCATTTCAGAGTGTCAACAAAGCCCCATAATCAGCTGCTTCCTAAACTAAAGTTAGCTAGTTAACAAGAGTGCTTTGCATCTTTTGCTTAAAGATACAATTTTCCCAGGTACACACTTGAGTCTTTTAAGTTGCCAAAATTTCTTCTTGAACCAAGGGCACACAAAAAGGAGTATAGTACTTTCAAAGCAAATTCTACTAATGCCATATTAAGAAGTATTTTAGTTCCTTGTCCCTGGAAACCAAGCATTTCAGAAGCCGTAATATCTCTACCAAAAACAAAAAAATGTTGAGAGTGAAGTTGCTTAAGCTGGTGCAGTTATGCTCCGGTAATTCATGCCCGCTTAGTGACAGAAGGCAGAAGAAAAAGCACTGAGCTTACATGCTGTCAAAGTTAAGCTGTGCTCCTAGACAAGAAATGGGACAATCTGAACATAAACCATACAATTTGGTAGTATTTTTTTGATAGGGCCAGAAATTTAACCATAACTTCTTATCCATAAATAAAGCCCACTTCTACTAGAAGAAAAAATGTGCAACTGATTTACAAAGAGTGCAATTGTGCTCATTCAAAATACAAGGTTGTAAGTAACAAGCTAAAAGCTTGTGGCAAAAGAGCACTGCTGATTAAAGTTTACAATACTGATTAACAAATAATTTTGATATGAAGTGTTTAACTATGACTATATTCCATTTTACGCATTTGTTAGAGGCATGATTGGTTTTCACATAACAAAATATAAATAATTTTATTTGAGACACTTGCAGTTCTTTTAAATAGTGGCCAAGGTCGCAGCACCCAGAATATAAAGCCATGCTTTCGAATTTCTTTGGTTCAAGAAGCAACTGTCCCAGGAACTAGCATGAGTGGAAAAACTCATTGGACTTCCCACCATGCTCTTTGTGCTCTAGCCCAAGGAAGAAAACAGATACCAAGGGATAATCACAGCTGCATTTCTAGGCTCTCTAAGAAACACAGCCCAATGAATGCCATAGCAGTCTTTCCAAAGGGTGGGAAGCAAAGCTGAGCTAATTCCAACTCACTTCTCAGACCTCAAAACCAAAGCCAACAACAGGGTTAGCACTGCATGGCTATCTCTGCTGTATCTCCTTTAAAGTAGTGTGACAGGGAACCCTTTTAAGCCTTTTGCGACCAGGGAAACAGTACAGTAAATGACAGGAAGAGGAGAGAGCATGAATGGGACCAGGTTTGAAATGGAAGACTGGCATATCAAGCTCAGAGAAAAGGAGCAGAATCTCCTTAAATGTCTGCAAATCTGGAATACATCACCAATGCCATAGGGCATAGGCATTTAACTTATGAAGTTAGACCAAGTCAGGGTATCTAGCCCAATACTTCTACTCTAGAAGATCTTCAATGTCTCTGCAAAGGTCATTCACAATTGCTACCAAAGATACCAGAATTTAACTAGGACCGTTAGCATGCAAAGCAGATGCTTCACATCCGAGCTATAGCCAAACAGCAGATAGCTTTCTGCCTGTCTCAACCAGATGCATGCTCATTAGTGCAGGAAATGGGAATTTGTTTGGGGTCCCTAGGGAGAAGAAAAGTAATGGATCAGGACAGAACAAGACCAGTAGCTAAATCCGGTATGCAGTTAATCCAATTTTTACATTGCTGTATGAAGCTCATGTACAAATACACACAGTGTTAATTATTCTTACCTTAATAAAAGCTGCTCTCAGTGTCTGAGCTGCAGATAGATTTACTCGTTCTAGCTGCAAGGTGGAGTTAAAAGTAAATTGTTACACTCATATAAAACATGCAAAACAAAAAACACTTTGCCTTATGAAACTCCACTTCCAAATTTTCTGTCAACTTACTTAAGCTGATTCTATGTTTAAGAGTAGCAGACACCACCTCTCAGCTCAAAATTAAGGGTTCACACAGCCACTTATAAGCATAAAATTAGATAGCATGGTGATTTTTTGCTCTCTATATTCACATGGCAAAATGGTTGTGAATGGAGCAAAGACCTGAAAATTACTGGTTATCTGGTAGAATTTGACAGCTGGTGGAGAACCATTTCCACAAAGGCCAAGGTTTTGACTAACATACAGCCAGGGGTGGTGCAGTGATGCATTGCAACAATCCATTCATAGGACAGACAAAAAAGGACTCCTAAAGATTTACAGTTGTGTTTAACAGACTCAAGGGTGACAACTGGAACACAGCTTATTATAGACAGACATAATGAGATGCTTATACTTCCAAGGAGTGTGTAATAATTGCAAAGATAATTTAATATTTATATATGTTTTTCTTAAATGCACACCAGAGAAGGGCTGTTCCCTTGAATACTTAAACAAAAGTTCCAGCTTCCTGGATCAGCAAATATTTCTGGATTTTACCATTTTAAAACAGGTCAATTCTGTGAAACTGCAGAAACATAGTACAAGACTTTCTGCCATCTCTGTGGCTGCCTAAAACCTGGATACTAATTAAAACCAAGTGAGTTTACATTTCAGAAACTTGCATATGCTGAGAAGTATCTTGAGAGCATATAAGTCCTGAAAAGAATGCCAGAACTAAGAAACAAACTGGGGCCAAAAAAGTTAAGGTTATAGATATTGATTTCATGGAAATAAGCCAAGCCAAAGAAAGATAGAAAGCAGGACTCATTACTGCAGTTTGTAAAGACTTGGTAGAAAATGTTAGCTTACCAAGTATAAACAGTATGTTAGGGTATCCTCTAACCTCCTGCTTCCCAAACACTGTAATACATAGAAAATCAACTAGAAGGCATGTTACCTCATTAAAGACAGGATACATAACAGCATAGAGAGGCATGGAAACCATAGAAGTGGTCTCTGCTTCATTCTTCATCTCTTCCATTGTCATCCTCATTCAAAGACCCACTCTTGAAGAAAATGGCTATCAAAGCAATGGACTTCTCATTCAATGAAGCGTTTCTTCTTTCTTCTAGTTGTATCAGAATGCTTAGAGCACTTTAAAAAACTACCCTGGAAGGAAGAGAGAGAAGAGGCTTCATTATGATCAGTATCACTTTTCAGACAAGAAGTACTACCAAAAATGTAATGCAGTAGATTCAGTACTGCCCCAATAAGCTCTGTTCCCTTCTAATCAAAGTTCAAATGTGCTGCAGGTTAGCTGGTGATCTGTACGCAATTAATGCAGTTCTTGAGGATTTATCACAAGTTCTCATTTCAGCTACTTTCTTGAAAAGAGCAATGAAAATGAGAAATGATGTCTTTAAAATGCTAAAGGTCAATACTATTTTTACAATTTATACAGCAAGTGTTCATCAGCGCTAGTAATGTTAGTCATACATCCAACAGTGACTTGCTTGGAAAGTGATCGAACACACCCCAAATAGCAAGTAGCATGTAAGCTGTATGTATGCCAGCATAATGTCATCTGCAAAGGCAATAGCCGATGGTCTATTTAACAGATTTACTGTATAAGTATGACTATGCTGTAATAAGTTTAAAATGTACAAAAAGCTACACAAACCTCTATGCTTAGGTTGCTTTAAAACAAACAAAAGTCTCAAGCTCTGTTTTCATAAGGGTGTGCCAACAACTGTTAGCTCAATGGAAAATAATGGTTCATGAAACCAAATCTGGTTTGAGATCCTCCACCCTACCCTGCCCAGCCCAGCCCAGAGAACAGTGGACCTGAATTTCAAGTATTGGTAAGGAATTACTCCTATTTCACGGAGGATATGAAAAACTATGCTGGAAAAGCATTAACCAAGTGTATGCCTAAAAATTTGATCTTAACAATTAAGTATGCCAACTCTGACACATCTGAAATATTTTTTCATCCTAATGAGAAGTTTGTGGAGGACATATACTGTATTTTTTGCACCATAACACTCATTTTTTTCCTCCGAGAAAGTAAGGGGAAATGTCTGTGCGTGTTATGGAGGGAATGCCTACGGGTGGCATGCCTACGGATTTTCCTCCTCTAAAAACTACGTGCGTGTTATGGTCGGGTGCGTGTTATAGAGCGAAAAATACGGTATGTTTCAAAATATCTATTAAATGGGATTTTAATAATATGACAGGTAAAATTAATCTAGTCCATTGGGCTTCAACCAGTGACCCAGGCAACACAAGCGGGTTGCCTTCAACCCAAAGTGAGTCACAAAGCAACACAATCTCTTTTTTAGGTTACTGTATTTTTTGCACCATAACACTCACTTTTTTCCTCCTAGAAAGTAAGGGGAAATGTCTGTGCGTGTTATGGAGGAAATGCCTACGGGTGGCATGCCTACAGATTTTCCTCCTCTAAAAACTACGTGCGTGTTATGGTTGGGTGCGTGTTATAGAGCGAAAAATACGGTATATGTTAAACTGATAAGAGAAAAAGCAAGGAAGAATCATAGAATTGTAGAGTTGGAAGGGACTCTGAGGATCATTTAGTCCAACCACTGTTCAAAATCGCGTTGGCAACTGACACCTCCAGCTGGCTGGCCCCTCCAGCTTTTTTAAGCAGGTAAGCAGAAGAGCTTATTTATTGCATTTATATCCCACCCTTTTCTCCATGGACTACAGTATATGCTTTCGTCCCCATCTCAGTTAATACCTACAATGTCCCTGTGAGGTAGGCCAAGAGACTGTGACTGAACCAAGGTCTCCCGGTGAGTTTTATGACTTGAGTGGGGATTTGAACCCTGATCTTCCAGGTCCTAGTTTGACATTCTAATCACTATACCACACTGGCTTCCTAGAATACTGCTATGGGAGAGCTATATAAATTAAGTAAGTAAATAAATATGGGTAAAGCAAACCTGGAATATTTTCCTTTAAGCTTGAATCTGTTTTATTCTGGATTGATGTTTTAATGTGCTGTAAACTGCTTTGAGATTTTTTTGTTTAAAATATAAAGCCATATAGAAATGAGTAATAATGATAATAATTCCCACAGCAAAACGAAAGGCACCTAAACAATCCATTGTAGCAACTGTAAGCTAGGTTTAAGATGCCATTTGGCAATTGGATTATACATGTTGTAACACCGACTCCAACCCCCTGCATTGGAGGAATATGCAGCTGTCCTGTATGGGTACTGAACTTGCAACCTTGGTGTTATCAGCATCACACTCTAATCAACTGAGCTATAAAGTGGTACAGTGGAAACTGTGAGCAAAGGAGATGGAAAGTAAGGGGGAATGAAGGGAGAAAGGGCAAAAGAAAGATTCAAAGTTTCCTAGATTTCAGGATGGACTAAAGGAGAGTGCCGAGTCTGAAAAGGTTGGAAATTACTGCTCCAGTTTCTACCAAATCACTTTATGATCCTGTCTCATACAAAAGCTAACCTCCATTATCCATGCATTGCCTCAGTCAAGAGCTCCTCTCTTATTTCCTTCACCTTTAAGTATAAAAAACTCATTTTGAGGTTATTGTTAGCTGCACAGCCTCTAGAATGTCAGGTTCATCTAATAAGGTATCGAACAAGTACATTCACTCACCCAAGCATGAGTAAATGGGTAGGAAAATGGGGGAGGGGGGAGAGAGAGAGTTTAAAGTGATGCACATTGGACCAAAAATATTTCACATATATGCTCATGGGGTTTAATGGCCAGCAACAAGTCCTTGGAGTCACAGTGGATAACTCAGTGAATATGTTAATCCAATGTACAGAAGCTGTGAAAAAGACAGATTCCATTATAGGGATCATTAGGAAAGGAATTGAAAACAAAATTGCAAATATCACAATGCCAATTTACAAATCTATGGAGGGATCACACTTGATGTAATACGCAGAGTTCTGGTTACCTCATCTCAAAAAGGCAATTGTAAAGATGGAAAAGGCTCAGAAAAAGACAAGCAAAATGATCAAAGGGATGGAACAACCTCTATGAGGAAAGGGGCTTTTAGTTTAAGGGGGAAAGTGAGTAAGCGGTGATATGGTAGCAGCGCATGAAATTATGCATGGTTCAAATAAAGTGGACAGAGCAAAGTTTTTCATCCTCTCTCATAACACTAGACCTCAGGGACATCCAATGAAGCTGAACACTGGAAGATTCAGGACAGACAACAGAAAGTACCGTATTTTTTGCACCATAACACTCACTTTTTTCCTCCTAAAAAGTAAGGGGAAATGTCTGTGTGTGTTATGGAGGGAATGCCTACGGGTGGCATGCCTACGGATTTTCCTCCTCTAAAAACTACGTGCGTGTTATGGTTGGGTGCGTGTTATAGAGTGAAAAATACGGTACTTCTTCACACAGCACATAGCCAGATGGGAGGGGTATAAATAAGAAAATAATAATAATAATAATAATAATAATTATAATTACAGTTACAACTCTGGAGTTTTCACCCACAAGTAGTAGTGATGGTCGCCAACTTGGATGGCTTTAAAAGAGGATTAGACAAATTAATGTAGGTTAAGCCTATCAAGGGCTACTAGCTACAATGTTCTACATCCACTGTCAAAGCAGCATGCCAGTTGCTGTGAATCACAAGTGGGGATTGTTCTACTCTGCTTCTGCTTGTCTGCTTCCCACAGGGATCAGCTTAACTACTTTGAGAGCAGGATGCAGGACTAGATGGACCACTTGCAGGCTCTTCTTATGAGGATAACCAACTCCACAAGTACTGCCTGCAAGGCTGGTTTTATCCAACCTCACGCTGAATTCAGCATTTCCCTAGCAAAGAGAGGTTAAGTTTTGAAGAAGGAAGATGACATCTGTCTAGCTACACTGCAGTAAATTTACTGGTTTACAGACAAAAAGCTTAGGGGAAGCTACAGCAAGGCAATTAACCTTGACCAATTTTCTAATGTATATTCTCTCAGCATGCAAGCCAAATAGAAAAGCAAATAGAAGCTGGCAGCTGTGTATTTGGCCAAAGTACAAACATACTGCCAAGCCAAGTTGGCGTACACTATTTCTACACTTAGCTTTTTACAGAAATTAACACTCATGCTTCAGAAGAGACTGCAGCCTCCAGTCAGGATTTCTGAAAATAGCTGAAACTGGATTTCAAAAGAACATTTTGGGCTGATGAAATGTACACCATCTTCTGCTCCCAATAAACTCTCAAGTGCCACAAAGTGCAATTACATAGATATGCACCAACATATAACAAACCTGTGTTTTTTCACCCCAATGGTAAAAGCAGTTAACACACTGCTGTAATGCACTTCAAATACCTGATAGCCAGTAGTGCACAGAGCTAGTAATAATAACAAATACAGGTACTGGGCATCATCATCAGCCAATATTTAGGCATCTTGGCATAGGAAGAGCCTGGATTTTTTCCAGGACCAAACAGAAACATTAGCAACACATAAGCATATGAGAGCCCAAATTAATTTGTCTGACTTCTGTATTGAATTCAAATTTCAGGTATGCTTTCAGAGCTGAAACCATTTCATACTGAGAGCACCAGACAAAATTATGAGCCAGTGTGAGTCTTGAACAGAGCTAAATTTTCAGTTCTCAAGTACCAGCATCAAAAATCTAGGTGTGTAGGATTTTATCAGATCCCAAATTTTGAAGGGGAATATAATTAAATTAGATGAAGAATGAAATACTTCCCTGCTGGTTTGTTCTATCTGTTGGGGAGATACAGCAGTGCTTGGAGAGGACAGAAACAGGACTCTTAAAGGAAACTAACAATTATCCTAAATAGAAACTTACATACAATTGTCCAAAAATAATCTAACTTTTACGATTTGCATACAATGCTCTGTTTATACTCTTACTTCTACAAGTGTTCAATTCATGGCAACTTCTTCAGTGCATACACAGTCATGAGTACCATAATAGTCAGCATTTCTCTACGTAATTATTTTGACCTAGTTTACCTTGATATGCCACAGGGGAAACTGCTATTAAGAACTACCTGCTCTTAATGAAGTCTATGAGAAGATTTTCATTCCAGAAGAGAGCCTGTTCTCTAAGTCTCCGGAGAAGAAAGCACTAGCTTGAAATTTCAGTCCCACAGTTACTAACACCTTTCTTTGAGCTCTTTATGGAGTTACCTGCTTTTTAAAAAAGTTAACTCTTATTATTTTATCTTATCATGATGACTAATGACTTACCAAACCCAGGGCAGGTACTGCCAAACCAAATCAGATCACAAGGCAGTTTACCACTTCTAATAGTAGCTCATTACAGCTGCTTAAGGGGGAAATGAGATGCGGGTGGCGCTGTGGGTAAAACCTCAGTGCCTAGGACTTGCCGATCGCATGGTCGGTGGTTTGAATCCACGCGACGGGGTGCGCTCCTGTCGTTCGGTCCCAGCGCCTGCCAACCTAGCAGTTCGAAAGCACCCCCGGGTGCAAGTAGATAAATAGGGACCGCTTACCAGCGGGAAGGTAAACAGCGTTCCGTGAGCTGCGCTGGCTCGCCAGATGCAGCTTGTCACGCTGGTCACGTGACCCGGAAGTGTCTGCGGACAGTGCTGGCTCCCAGCCTCTAGAGTGAGATGAGCGCACAACCCTAGAGTCTGTCAAGACTGGCCCGTACAGGCAGGGGTACCTTTAAGGAGGAAATGGGGCCCGTCAACCTGGGAAGGTAGCTTATCTGGAAGAAGAAAAACTCTGATCCTAAAGCTCTGCTGACTTGCGGCTATACTCATGCGTGAGGAAAAACCTGTACTTGCTGCCTTTCAGGACACCTTTGAGAGAAGAAAAGGCTAAGGAGTAAACCCTATACAAATCTGGAGTGGAGTCCCTAAGATGGTTGGGAGGAGTCCTGTACTCTTTCCTTCTGGCAACTCCTGCAGCCAAGCTGGTGCCAAATGTTTTGCTCTGCTTTCCTTTGGAACACATCAGTGAAGCACCAGGTGAAAATGTTCATCTTTAACCAGGCATTTGGTTGATTGTCATCCAATGCCCTTTTAAAAATGTGGGGGGGGGGGGCTTGTTTGTTTTTATTTTGATTATGTATTCTGTTTTTATATTGTGATTTAATCCTGTGAACTGCCCTCCAGATGCAGGGCGAAATATAAATTATAATATAAAAATAATCTGGGCAGCCCAGGACCTCCAACCACATTGCCCAGGCCTGCACCCTGGGGAGGTCACTGGGTGCTGCTAATGCAGCAAAAACAATGCAGGAGGCAGCACATACGAGTTATCTGTCTCTGTAGCCACAGCAGGAGCTGCAATTTTCCAGCTGCATGGTTTAAGCCCTGAAGTAGCAGTCCATTGCCCAAGACAGATGGATGCCAACAACAGTTGCTTAGGAGGTGGTGGCAGAAATGTTTTCAGCACCATTTAGACATCAGTAAGTAACCTTCACCCATTCTTCTGTGCTTATCTATAAAACTATTTAGTGTTTTTTGGGAGAGAAGTGCTGGCCAAACATCATGAATTTAACAGAATGGCCCTCCATATTTGATTTTTAAGCACAATCCAGGATGTCCGTGTTGACCTTTACAGTGCTAGACTCACTTACCAGGGAAGATGGCTGCCTAGCTGCTGCAGAACCCTATCTGCTAATGATGTGCTACAGTCTGTGGCAAGAACAAGAAGTTTACACGGAGAACAACATTATCATTACTGTCACTTAATTCTACAACTTCCTACCCTTGGAGTCTGTCAAAGTTTAAGAACATTTCAGCAGTGATACAAAAACAGCAAACTGTTTAAGTGTCTGATGGTCTGAAATAAGCATGTTTATTTAAAGGCTAACACTTTTCTCTCTCAAAGTACTAGTAAGCTGCCATGGTTTAGAAACAAGCCACAATACATTTTGAAGGAAAATAGCTTTTCTAACCAATTTTTGCTTCTGCAAGTACATCACTTATTTGCTTACCCATTGTTTGAAAATTCTATATAAATATAACAGATTAGTTGCTATTATTAGATTAGATTTCAATTAAAAAACGAATAAATAGGTCTAGGGTTTTCATTAAGGGCAGTTCCAAATGCCAGGTTTCCTGGTGCACAAACACAGAGCTCTTCTTCATTTGTTATGAAGAATCCAGGCACCTTTCTTCAATGTTTTTTTCTTTATGAAAAATTTTCACAGGGGACAATCATATGGCAAGTTCCATCAGGAAAGGCAGCTTAGGATGCAATGGATCTGTTTCAGCTAGTGTTACCGTATTTTTCGTCCCATAGGACGCACCTAGGTTTTTTTGGGGGGGGGGAATAAAGGAAATTTTTTCCCCTTTATTTCCCCCCCCCCCAAAAAACCAAGTCGGGGAAACCGAACCAGGTCGAGGAACAGCGGGATGGCGGCGCTGCGCCTCCTTGCTGTCCCCCGAGCTTGTGGGGCTGGCCGATGTCTTTTCGGCGCATGGGGCGCTCTGCTTCAGGGCTAGGGAGCCCTGCGGGGAACTCCCACAGGGCTGCCTAGGCTGCGGATGTGTTCCCGAAGCGCCGGGCGCTCTGCTTTCAGCACGCCCGGCGCTGCGGGAAGCAGGCTGCTATCCGCAGCCTAGACAGCCCTGCGGGAACTCCTGTGTGTTCCTGAAGCTTCCTGAAGCCTGGAGAGTGAGAGGGGTTGGTGCGCACCGACCCCTCTCGCTCTCCAAGCTTCAGTGAAAGCCTGCATTCGCCCCATAGGACGCACCCAGATTTCCCCTTCATTTTTGGAGGGGGAAAAGTGCGTCCTATAGGGCGAAAAATACGGTAAGTCCCCAATCCCAGCTCAGCCAAATATGCACAGGTGTAATTTGTTCTTCCTAACTGAACCAAAGCTATCTGAGCCAAGGCCAGTATAAGTCCTCAAAAGGGGGCATTCCAATGGCGGGACTGGAGCAGGGGAGAATGGATTTAGGCTGGATCATAAGCTCAGTCACATAACCTGGGAACCCAAGACAGAACTCTAATTTAAAGGCTCATTCTCTCCCTCCGCCAAGCTTAGACAGAGCTGCGTCAGCCCCACTGATGACCAGGGTTTGGATTTGGTGTAACTTTCTGCTGGCTTAACTCATACTGGCTTGCTTTCCATCAGTTTCCTGTACATAAGATTGCTCACTGTCACATTGCAATATAAATTTTACCAACTATGTGAACATTTACAAACAAAATTGTGTTTGTATTATTGGGCACTGAACTTTCCAGAGCAGAGACAATATTATTCTGGCACTTGGGGAAATGCCATTCTTTCACCAACTAGTGCAGCTTTTAAAACAGAGCATCCTGCGTATAATGTGGCAGCATAAGGATCACAAGCCACTTCTTGAAACTATCAGTAAAAAGTAATACATTTCATTACTTCTGCTCCTCCACCAGATCTGCACCTATTTTGTGTATCTTTAAAGTTTAATTATAAAAAATAATGAATACTACCAGGAAGACTACCTAAACCTCAAAAAGTATAATTACATGGACATTCTGAATGGTGTGGTGTGGGATTACAATTCATCTGTGACCCTAAAGATGACTAGCAACAGTAGCAGTGTTAGAAACTCAGATACATAAGCTAGGAGCCAAATGGCTTCTTAAACTCGGGTTTCAGTCACCAAAATGGAATGTCTGGTTGCCATTTTTGAGCAAGACACCTCTAAAGTCTTATTTTTCAAATGAAGTACTGATTGTCATTGATTCTCAGTTAAATATCTGGCTAATTCAGATGACAACTTTGAGCTAGGTTGAAAGTTTTGAGAACTTAGAGAAGAAAAGTCACTTGATCCAGGGACAGTCCACATATTGCCCCATTCCAACCTCTTTTTCTTAATGGTGACTGATCCTGCTCAGGCTCCATTGAAAAAGCATTTTTATTCCAGAAATTCATTCCAACTGTGCAGATACAATATAACTGAATGAATTCTACAGGATGTGTTAGTAGTATGAGTGAACATTCCAGATCCAATGATCCCCAGACATGTACTTCCAGATGTAGGACATGTCAGGCACCATCCTGGCACCTAGGCATCTTCACTTGGTCACAAGTGGTCAATTGCCAGGTGCAAAATGTGTCTGGTGCCTGGCTAAATTTGAACACAGATAAGTAATGTTCTAATGGGAAAAGCAACATTTTGCTATTGTTACTTTAAAAAAAAACCCTCAAAAAGAAGGTACGTCAGATGGTAAACAGCTTTGTACCTGGCTATTTCTGTAGTCTTCATTAACTTATAAAAACTGAAAGAACATTCAAATCCATATGAGATGGATCAGTTTCATTTTCTGTTTTTCAGATGCATTATGAGATAAACAGCCCATAAAAGAATCCAGGCAACTCAAAAGATCCAGGAACTGCCACTATCAACTGTATAAACACAAGAGTTTCACATAAATGAGTGTTAAGCCAATAAAAGCTTCAAATGGAATGAGCACCATTACCACACACTAGCTACTGTCATTAGATTAATCTCTCTTTACCATGAAGCAATACATTAAATATCAGCACCTCTTTTTAAGAATCCTACCTCTAGACCTCAAGCCTCACAATTTCAGTATACAGTGGTACCTCTGGGTACGAACGCTTCAGGTTACGAGCTCCGCTAACCCGGAAGTAGCTGCTCCTAGTTGCGAACTTTGCCCCAGGATGCAAACGGAAATTGCGTGCCAGAGGTGCGCACACAGCTGGAGGCCCCATTAGCGAAAGCGCGCCTCAGGATAAGAATGGTTTCAGCTTAAGAATGGACCTCCGGAATGAATTAAGTTCGTAACCAGAGGTACCACTGTTCAGTATTTACTGCCTGGCACTTGTCACCAAACAGCCCTGTTCCCTGGCCATGTTAGAAAAATGGTCTCTAAAATTCTCCAAGTCTCAGGATTCCAAAGCTGCTCAGCCTGGTCACATCAAGATGGAGACACGTATACCCCTCTTGCCTTCTCCAGCTAAAAAATGGGAGCCTTGGTTCAAAAGGCAGAGGACCTATCAATAACAATTTGTCTTTGACAGCAACCTGCATGCTCAGTTCAATGACTCCAAAGCAAACTCTTTAGCTACTGTACTCACTCTTCTTGCCTTCATCCTACCAACACTCACAGTACTTCCAAGCCACATGACAACATAGTATAACCTAATAAACAAAATAACTAAGCTATGCCCAATGACGTGCAGTGGAAATTTTCCAAATTGGAAACATTTTCTGAGTTTTATTTTTCCACAACTTTTTTGTTCATTTCATAAATTCCTTTGTGACAACGAATCATAGAATAGTAGAGTTGGAAGTGACCCCAAGGGTCATCTAGTCTAATCCCCTGCAATTTAGGAATCTCAACTGGATCATACATGACAGAGGGCCATCCAACCTTTGCTTAAAAACCTCCAAGGAAGGAAAGCGAGTGGATTACAACTACATATGCAGTATTAGGCAAACCTGGCCACTTCAAAGTCTTCAGCTTTGTTTACTAAATGTAAGCAAAATAAACATGCAAAGGTAGATCATTCCCTAGGTTATCCCAAAACTTAGCAATAAAGATGGAACATTTTCAATGGAAATTACTCTATGCAAGTTGTCCTAATATGCCAAGGATTCCCCCCCCCAAAAAAAGTACTCCCTCTAACTGCCTGTACCTATTCTATTGCCACCCCCCTCAAGAATCCAACTCCACCCTCTGTTATCCATGCAAGAGAATGCCACAACTGCCTTGGCTATAGCAGAGCAAAGGTCCCACCTAATCCAGCATTCTGTTGGAATCCCCTGAATCCAATGGCCCAAGAGCCCTCTTCATGTGTGGACACACAACAGCAACACCACTCCAGTGAAGTACCGGTCTACTGAAACAGATGAAAGCACCAAAAACATACCTGGGCTACTTCCTGCTACGGGCTGTATAATAATACAAAACTCTTGACCGAGCGCCTATCTATGAAAGCTACTCCTTGCACGCAGAAAACTGAGGACATGTAGGAAATGAGCACCCAACCTTTTCCACGATATGCCAGCTTTCCTCCCCATGCCAGAAAGCATTAATAATAGTAATAATAAAAACATGGCCCACCACATTACCACCTGCAACCTGAAGGGAAACTGTCTCTTTTCTTCTGTTATTTACACAGACCAGGCTTGTCTGGCCTATGCTGCTGCCCTCCTCTTTCGGCAGAGGGAGGAATACATTACTGTCCCCAACCCCCTGCAATATTGTATTATTATTCAGCATAATTACTGGCATAATTTAGACAAAATACCGTCAAAGGGGGGAATTATATTTACTGTATCTATCTGCAAACACACATCCTCCCTTGCTTCAAGAGGCCTAAGGTTTCTCCCCCATGGAGACTGCTTCCTCTTCCCGGTTCTTCCCCCCACCCCACTTCCCTCTCTCCCTCCGACCTTCCCCGCCTACCCTTGATGGGTATTTGCCCCCCCCCCCACCAGCACGAAAGCCACCCTAGCCCCAAATCCCCCCCAACGGGACACGCCATACCTCCCCGCTTCGCAGCGCTGGCACCTGCGCCCCCCGCCCCGTCCCTCGCCTCCCAGGGAGACACACCGGCCTGGCCTCTCCCGGCAATTCTCTTCCGCTTGGGAGACCTCGGGGCGGGGTCGGGGAGAGGCCCTGCCCCTCCGGGGAGAAAGCTGGCTGGGTGGGGGGACCTCTCCTGCTTGGGGTTCCTCCGAGCTGCGCCTGGTGGAGGCAACTAGGCCCCTCGCCGGCTCTAGCCCGGCCACGGGATTCTCCAAGGCCTCTTACGCCTCCGGGGCGGCGTAACCTCTGCGGCGCGGCTAGGCCCCGCGCAAACCTACCAGTGACCCCTGCGGACATTGCCGGCGCTAATGATAAGGGTAATAGGAATGGCTGAGGTGAACGACGACGACAACGGCGGTAAAGGCCGCCGGAGCCGCAGCAGTTAAAGCTCCTTACCTCCCCTCCCTGCCCCACCCGCCCCTCGAAGCCTTTTAGGGCTCCCGAGCGGGCTCCGCCGTCGCTGCTCCCGGAAGTACCAGCCGGAAAGGAAGCGCCCTCCTCTCGCCAGCCGCCGCCGCCGCCGTTACCACACAACCAGGCGTTGTCCGGAACTAGCCGGCGACCGCGCGGGCCCATGGGACCTGTAGTCCGCTTCTCAGAAAGACTACAGCTCCCGAGAAGCATTGCGGGAGGGACGAAGCCAGGCGACGGAGGGGGGAAAAAGGGAGGCATGAGAGGGGCCAGGAGGAGGGTGGGAGAGCGAGCCAATCAGGGCCCGGAACTGGGGAAGGAGGCGGGGCGTTGACCATGTATGGGAAACAACGGGGCGGGGAAAAGGGGGAAACTATTCCAGGCGCTGAGAGACGAGAGAGAAACAACCCCGGAGGCGGTGCTCGCGCTCGCTTGCTGCTGCTGCTGTTGCGTTC
Source organism: Podarcis vaucheri (assembly GCF_965113315.1). NCBI lineage: Eukaryota > Metazoa > Chordata > Lepidosauria > Squamata > Lacertidae > Podarcis > Podarcis vaucheri. The sequence goes on along the minus strand of NC_138763.1, from coordinate 18,105,508 downwards.
GCTGCTCCGGTGAAAGGAGCTGCTGCTGCTGCGGAGCGAGCCAGGGGTGCAGCCACACCTGCAACAGCTGCGTCGCCCGCATCGCCAGACCGGCTCTCAGGTAGGCGAGCGCGCCGACAGCAGCAGCAACCCTGCTGCAGCCAGCGCCGCTTGTGCGGGGTGGAAGAAGCAGAGCCGGGCTATCTCTCTTTCTTAAATAGGATAGTTATTTTCAGCGCTTTTGAAAGAACGGCGCAAGGGGTTGCGTTTGGCGGTGTTCTCAAAAAGATTTTTTTTTAAAAAAAAGGTTCCCTTGCTGCTCAAAAGAACGGCACGCTGCTCCTTTTTCTTTTATCGCGGATGCCAGATGTTTCAGGCAAACAACTTAAGCCACTTTCGATCTCTTAGGAAATGCCGCCTCGGTTTCGTAGACGCGGCTTGGCGAATCCCTCCGAGGCACTGATAAAGAGCCGCGGCTGTTTTCTTCCCTCTGGTGCCTAAGAGGGTGTATATATATTCTTGTGCCCGCATATTATGCAAACGAGACGCGTTTCCTCAGAAACAAAAGCCAAACTAAGCCCTGCGATCTTTTCTTTCTCTTTATTTTCCTCATCGGGATTTTGGCCAATGCCCGATTTCTCTGAGTCATTAGAGAAAATGCTCCTTTTACTCGTTTTCACCCATTGCCATTCTCCGTAAGCGGCGATTCACATGTGCTCTTTGCTGGGAGTCATTCAGACAATGCTGCCATTTACTGTAGGAGATGTGCAGAACTTTAAAATGTAACGCTGAGAAGTAGCATTTTAGTGTTCGTGGGTGCGTCTCTCTGTGTGTGACAGAGGCGCTATTATTGCTGCCTCTTAATATGTATCACCTTAGATTAGGCGCTCTTGATATTTGTTCGAGATGCTATCTGTGTTAATTTCATACCTATCTCCTCCTACGGTGCCTTCTGCTGCAAAGCATCAGGGTTTCTCTTAATGAACTGTTTTTGAAACATGTTGGACGTTTTATATTGAATCTTTGTGTACAGTATATTGAATATCAGTCCAATAAAAGTATCCTCAGCCTATGGGCATTGTATATTTTCATGTCTATTGATAGAAACTGAAATCGGTGGCAGTTTCGCCATTGACTTCAAGTGCATCATTGTTTAATAGTTCTAGCTGCTGTTAAAAGAAGAAAATGAAAGTGAGTTCTCAAACTGTGTATTAAACAATCTTACCAACAATAGGAAAGGAGGTGATGTAGTGATGTAGAGGGGGTGAATTATGCAGTTTTAACAAGCCATCTACATTTGGGTCTCCAGTACACTTAAGGTTATAATTCTCTGTACGCTGTTTTAGGAGTATGCCCCATTCAACACAGATGGGTTTACTTCTGTGTAGAGACCTGGTTGTGTGCTGAGAAACTTGGATCTGCAGCCTAATTCTGGAAATGTTTACTCAGAAGAAGGCCCTTCTGAATTCATTGGGACATACTTCTGGATAAGTGTGCAGAGATTTATTCCTATTAATCAGTGAGTCTGCTTTATATTATGCTTCCAATTATATAATCTGCATGTCTCTAGATGGTTGCTAATGCATGCCACTTGCAAATACGAGACCCATCTTTGATTAGAACTTTGGAAGTTTCACATTTCATGTGAAATTGCAGAACCAAAAGTTGGTGTTTAAAATTAAGCCAGGGGAAAGAGAAAGGGAATCTTTCATACTAGTTGCATCAGATCATTGACCCTGTCAACCAGTGGTGATAACGGAGAACTACTCTGCAGAAAATCTGTGTTACCTTTGAAACTGCTGCCTTTGAAACTACTGCCTCTGTACAGTGCAAGTGAGACTTCAGCTATATTGGACAGCAGCATAGTGTCATCATTCATCACTTTTCCCCATTTGACAAAGAGTAAGAAGCAAGAACGTTATGAAATGCATCTGAATGTTACACCCTTTTAAGAAGAAGAAAAATCTCCTTAGCGTTCTAGTCTTCACATTTTCCCCTTTCTTCCCATAGTTAATCACAGTGTGCTTCTCAGCATTGTGTTCTGTGATGCTACTTGTAGGCTAAAGGTGAAGTAATCCTATGACAGAGAAATGCATACATTTCAAGTTTCCCAGCGTTGTGTTTTTCGGAACAGTCCATGAGATTATGAGAAGATTTCAAGTGTTGAGAGGAGCAGATGTTGACATTTTCTTAAGCTTGACAATTTACGCTTCCAAACTGGATTTAAGCCAAAATTATAATAGGAAACCAATGTCAGTAGCACCTAGGTGAAAATAAAAGATTGCCTAGGGTTTTGTTTTGGAAGTTCCTGTCTTTTGGGGGTTTTTTAGAGGTGTAATCCTAAATGTGTTTACTTCAGGCGATGTCCTTATCCCAAACCACTGGTCCATCTAGTCCAGTATTTCTACACTGGAAGTAGCACTCAAAGGCTTCAGACACCTACCTGGTGATGCCAGTGACTGAACCTATTACCTTCAGCTTGTGGAACAGATGTACCACTGAGCTACAGCCCTTCCACATAGTAAATAAGCTCAGATCAGTTCAACAGAACTTATTCCCTTAGGATGGAGCCAATTTATATTCTGAAACCTTTCATGCAGTGGAGAGTAAAGCTCTGTACATCATTAACAAATGTAATTGTTGCCGTCTGTGAAATTACTTTGGAGTAACTGATGAATTGCAGCACTTGGACCGGCCCATTTGTTTTGCTGTACTCCTCTAGAATGCACTGCCCTTTATATTCACTCTGACATTGTATACACCTTGTCAGATGCCAAAAATTCACCTAATTATACAGGCTTTCCCAGAAAGACGAGTTGACCAGCAGGCAATATCAGATTTCTTCTGGAAACTTGTTTTTCTAAATCGTATTTACTGTATTTTCAGTGTTGTACGCCACAGTGATAGTTGCTAATATTTAACAGTCTTCAGGATTTGCAAATACTCCCTTTGAACATAGCAATGGGTGCAGCGGTCTATATGCCTGGTCCTGAGTATGTATGTGCACTGGCACAAGGTTTTGAGGATTAAGCCATAGCTCATATTTTGGTGCTTAGATTATGCTTTATATTCATGTTCCCCACTCCAGCTTTTGGGGGCCCATATCTTACATTCCCACAAGTTTCTGACTGCTGTTGCCTTTGGTTTATCCTCCCCCCCCCCCCATCATGCACAAATGAGCTGTAGTAGGCATACGGAAGACAGGTGAACTCAGTACTGGTGACACATCTAGAGCTACTGCTTTCGGTCTTGCTTGCAGTTTTCCCATGGACATCTGGTTGGTCACTGGGAGAACATGATGCTGGACTTAGATGAGTCTTCTGCCAGCAGATCTTTTCTTAGGTTGCTGTCCAGTGCCTTTGCATTGGCCAACTTGAGGTTCCATAAGAGTTCATCTTTCTGCTCAATCAGGGTAGCTCTGAATGTAGCTACTTCTCTGTCCAATTCATGCCTGTGATCTCAGAATAATGGGAGGTCACCTAAGTCCCACCTTTCATAACCTTGCGCCTCTGGCTGTTGTTGGACAACATCCCCAGCTAGCATAGCCTGTGGTCAAGGATGATAGGAGCTGTAGTCCAGCAACAACAAAATCCCTGATAGATGGACCTACAGCCTCTGCACCTCCACATAGCAAAGCCCATGACCTCCCAAAGTGGTCTGTTCCAATGTCTGACTTGTCTTCCTGTTAGGCCATTTAGACACAGGGTGTGTTTGGACATGGGGAATATTGCATTCATTTTCCTGGTTGTAGTGCTAGCATTTCGGTTCCATTTTCTAATGTCCTTTCCCACTGCAGTATAACCTGTTGGGTTATGCAGATGCAGCTTTTGGACCCAATATATTGCCATGCTGCAGCTAAATTTCGTTTGGCAACTAAACATCGGTAGGCACTTTCTGTCAGTAATGGGTGTTATTGAACAGCATAGCTCTCCCCCATGTTTTCTGCATATGTGTGCTTCTGTTCCCCCATGAAAATCGCAGGAAAGAACTGCATTCTTATGTACCACCCACAGTTCTATCTCTTGTTCTGGTTTAAGGGGACTGCCAGCTGTTTTTCCCCCTTAGAATCAAATACCAGCAAAATCAGCCCTGCATATACATGTGTCCTTAGTTTCCCTGAAGTGCAGTTTACATCATGTGAACGCTCAAACATAATGCAGAAATGAACAAGTGAGGGAACCATCAGAGGAAATGGAATAAACTTCTGTGTGAATGCAGCCGAAATTTGCTTCCACTTATTAGTTCTAGACTTGCTCTACAAGCATTGGAGAATAAGCCTTCTCCATCTCCTGCATGACAAACTGCTGTAGCTTTGAAGATAGCATGAAGTAGGTTTTTATTATGACATGAGCTTTTATAAATTGCTACCTGATTAAAGAACTCTTAGTGGGTTAGTTATATGAGTTTGATTAATTGTGAATTTTGATGACTAAATTATTGATTAAAACTGCACACACTTACACATGAACAAAAGGCATAGTCCTGAAGGCAGAAAACCAAACTTATAGGTGATGCACCCATGATTTGTAGAAAGCACTGTTTTAACTTTACTACATCAGGGAATGCCATTTCTATGATGGCAGCCCCCAGCTACAATTTTTGTAAATATTTTAATTTTTAAAAACCACAGTCCTGCCCATAAGGCAGGTCATCATCAGTTTTCATATTGATCAGCTGAACATCGAAGTTCTACAATAACCCTCTGTTTCTGTAGGTTTCCATACTGTACACCTTCTGTGTTGGATTTAGACTTCCCCTTCCACCCATGGAAGGATGCAAAACCCACTGGAGCAAGGAGTGGAGGTGGTTTTTTAACCTTTATCCCTTTCGCAATTCCCACCTTCGTTTCCCACACCATTCTGGAGGGTCGCTTAACCATGCAGAGCAGATTCTTAGGAGGTACGGGACTGAATCCAGTCCTATGTGCATGGAGTTTGGCTTCAACAATGAAGCATCTCCCTCTTCTCCTTGCGCAACCCCCAAATCTGCTCTGGGTGGTGGTCGTCCCCCCCCCTCCCAACTCTCTGGAGCACAGAAGGCTGCAGAGTAGAGGAGAGATACAGTGGTGCCTCGCAAGACGAAAAGAATCCGTTCTGTGATTCTCTTCGTCTAGCGTTTTTTTCGTCTTGCGAAGCAAGCCCATTGATGGATTAGCGCTTTTAGCGGCTTTTAGCGGCTTATCTGCTGATCGGATCAGCTGATAAGCGGCTTAGCGGGTTAGAAAAAGGGGGGAGGGGGGAAAACCAGCAGGAACTCGCAAGACATTGTCGTCTTGCGAAGCAAGCCCATATAGGAGATTCGTTTTGTGAAGCACCTCCAAAACGGAAAACTCTTTCGTCTAGCGAGTTTTCCGTCTTGCGAGGCATTCGTCTTGCGGGACACTACTGTACGTTTCTTTGCTCAGGCAGAAGTCTGTTGCACAAGCAGAATGACAGTGTGCAATGCAACCTTCAGAAATGGGTAAAAATTGCTTCTCTCTATCACCTAGTAGAGTGACGTGGGTGGCGCTGTGGGTTAAACCACAGAGCCTAGGGCTTGCCGATCAGAAGGTCGGCAGTTCGAATCCCCACGACGGGGTGAGCTCCTGTTGCTCGGTCCCTGCTCCTGCCAACCTAGCAGTTTGAAAGCATGTCAAAGCGCAAGTAGATAAATAGGTACCGCTCGGGCGGGAAGGTAAACGGCGTTTCAGTGAGCTGCTCTGGTTCGACAGAAGCAGCTTAGTCATGCTGGCCACATGACCTGGAATCTATCTGCGGACAAACGCCGGCTCCCTCGGCCTATATAGAGCAAGATGAGTGCCGCAACACCAGAGTCGTCTGCAACTGGACCTAATGGTCAGGGGTCCCTTTACCTTTTTACCACCCAGTACAGTGGTACCTCAGGTTACAGACGCTTCAGGTTACAGACTCTGCTAACCCAGAAATAGTACCTTGGGTTAAGAACTTTGCTTCAGGATGAGAACAGAAATTGCACAGCGGCAGCAGGAGGCCCCATTAGCTAAAGTGGTGCTTCAGGTTAAGAACAGTTTCAGGTTAGGTTCTTAACCCGAGGTACCACTGTACACTTGCAGAAGTGACTTGTTCTCCTGCCAAATCTGGATCCAACCCTCTCTCTTCGCAGTAACACATAGGTGTCCCACTGAGGCAGGATATTATGTTCCTTTTATCTTTCATTCCTATTTACAGGAGATCCAAGGAGTCCCTAAGGCACACTGAACACACAAACGCACACCAGAACCTCCTCCCTCCCGTCTACTGCAGCTTCTTGAGTTGTATCGGAAGCTTTTCTAAAGGTCCCCCGAGTTTTTGAGCAGGGCTTGTTGTCTGGAGTGGAAGTCTGCAGTCAGGAGAGGAGTGCTTGCAAGCTTCGTTCTGCCTTCAGATGTTCTCCATGTGGCCTTTTGGATCCCAGCCCCTTTATTCTTGCCTTTTAAAGTTTATCCTAAAGCTCAAAATATCAATTGAGCATCACAATCCTAAACATGTTTTCTCAGGAAGTGTGTCTCATTGACTTGCATGGCTTATTGGCTCCAGCTCGTGATATCAAGGGGGGAGCTTAACTTCAAGCTCGGATTCAGACGAGCTAAGTCGAACCTTGGCTTAGCTCAGCACACCAGTCAGGGTGTTTTCAGATGTAGAGAATATTGATTAGTTTCCCCGATTATTATACTATTGCTTCTATCCTGTTTACTAATGTTCCTATCACACAGCATTACCTGTTGTTTTATGGAACGGCGGCTTTTTGACTGATGTGCTGCACTAAAAGTAATTCACACCAGTGATCGTGTTGTGACGCAACAAACATTATTGGCTGACATCTCTGTTCCCCAACCCTTTCCACACATTTGTGCTTCTGTTCCCCCACAATTCCCCCATTAAAACGGCAGGGGGAAAACTGTGTACTGCTCCAGATTTTGGCACTTTACTCCAGCTATTTTCCTGGTTATGGGGGCTGCAAACAGATTTGTTCAGGAATCAAATAACATGGAAACACATGCTATATTCTATCACTTTACTCCTGCAATTTTGGAGGCTAATGGGATTGCAAACAGATTTTTTTCTGACAGCTGTTGGCATGGAAGTGAGCTCAGGGTTCGAAATTAGCAGGGCACCAGGCGCGTTTTTGCAACTAAAGATTCTCCATTTGTGAGCACCTCCAAAAGTCTGGGTGCCATTTTTTGCACCTGGCTGACACGCAAGAATTACTGAAATGGATGTACTTTGAAGATTCAAAGTATATGTTAAGGATAGACATTACGTTAAGGCATGGGTAGGCAAACTAAAGCCCGGGGGCCGGATCCGGCCCAAACACCTTCTCAGTCCGGCCCGCGGACGGTCCGGGAATCAGTATGTTTTTACATGAGTAGAATGTGTCCTTTTATTTAAAATGCATCTCTGGGTCATTTGTGGGGCCTGCCTGGTGTTTTTACATGAGTAGAATGTGTGCTTTTATTTAAAATCCATCTCTGGGTTATGTGTGGGGCATAGGAATTCGTTCATTTTTATTTTTATATTCAAAATAGAGTCCAGCCCCCCCTATAGGTCTAAGGGACAGTGGACCAGCCCCCTGCTGAAAAAGTTTGCTGACCCCTGTGTTTATCAATAAAGAGTAGTTTTGAAAACTGAAGTATGGTATCTATATTTTTATTGTAAACACCAAATTAAACATGTAACAACAATTTCTGCTAAAAATGTGATATTAGCGATGTGTCACTTATGTGAATTGCGTATTAATTCATGCTTATCAAAATAATAAAGAAAAAGTGGTTTCTGACCCACCCATCCCTCGTGGCGACTAGACATTCTGTTTTGGTGCCCACAACCCAGTCCCAGAAGCCATTTGGCTCCTAGCTTTTCTATCCCAGTTTCTAACTGAAATTTGAGCTCCAAATTCTCTATATGTTTCACTAGACTTCCAGAAATGGCCTATACTTCGTGTGAAAGCACAAAAATTAACTGGGAAGCGACGGGCTAAGAGAATAAACTCATGTGTGAATTCAACCTTAAAGAAACAACAACAACCAATGGGCCATAGAGCAGCTTCATGCTCGTCTCTGGGCGCATATTTTAGTTTACCATGTTGTGTGACCCAGACCCCACTCCTCGCCTCTTTCATCTAGCTTGCTCTGTCCATTGCCTGTTGGCTTTTATTTATTTTTAAAAAATTGTTTTATCATATTTCGATACAAACATCAAAAGACACATACAGCAAAAACCATAATAGCAATAATAACACAATGTGACAGTTCAGATTTGGATACACTGATATACCTACGACTACACCTTTTTAAACAATATTTCCCACCTCTCTCTCCTCCCCCTACTTCCCACCACTATCCGCCTTATCGCTTAAATATTCGTTCCAGATTTCTTCATATTTATCCATTCTTATTTTGCATCGACATGCAATTCGTTCGTATGTAGCTAATCTGTCCATATTATCAATCCATGTGTTCAATGGAATCTTTTTGTGGCTCTTCCAATTCTTTTATAACAGTGTGAAGAAACTGTCTTCTTTTGTGTGAATCAGGTCCATTTGCATTATTATTTCCTTTAATTATGCCTAGTAGCCTGGGAAAGACCTTGTATCCCGCATGGTATAGAAAGCTAGTACCTATGTGCATAGTGTGAGCTGCTACAGGTCAGACAGAATCATTGGGCAGTAAGGATCAAAAATATTATGTCCTGGTGCCTACCACTGTAGAGCAAAAGAACAGGGGTGGGTGCGGTCCCATTCACATCTGCTTGGAAGCGCATGTGTTGAATTCAGGCTTATTTTGGGGCATAGGGTTGCACAATCAATGTGTATAATCAGCCAATGTTCCCAAGCAAAGTGTTGATTATCTTTCCCAGAGGGAAGTGGCAGAATTATTAAGCTTGGTGGCATACACTGTAAGACGAAATTCAATTATTCTTCTCTTCCTCTCTTAACAGGCAAAGGAAAGAGAAAATAACTTGGCTTGCCTCAAGGCTTAAGTGCAGCGTAGCAATTCTTCCCATAGGCGTGTTTATTGTTTCTCCCGGTTCCTCAGTGTGGTACAAGCAAGATCCTGTCCCCTCTAACCAGCAGGATGCAAACAAATGCTCTCAGCCGAGTGCAAACCAAACGACATCATAAAAGTGTTAAGTAATTGTGAGGAAAGGGCATGCAAATAAGGAAAGCACTATTTTATTTTATTTAAAAAGCATTAATTGTCTCCCAGGTAGTCTGACTGTTACTAGTAGTGCTGCTCCAAAAATCCCGCCGCCCCCCAAAAAAACTATTCGCCATCAGTTAATGAGGAAATAAATTGTATTTGAAACTATAATATAAATTGTATTTGAGAATATAAAGGAAATTCTCATGTGTCGAGTGCAGGTTTGTGTCATGCTTTCCTTACTTCTGAAGTAACCAAAAGGTGTTTGTGGGCATCCTTGCTTTCATTCTACTACTTATCTCACTGATTTGTATGCTGTAGTCAGCCTTCCTGGGTGCCTGTACTTCAGGGGAAGACATCAAAAGGTAACTCCACCCACAGGGCTTTTTCAGGTCAGGTGGTGTATGCAGCCAGGGAGGCTGCAGTGTCTGGGCAAATGTTTGCTGGGACACACACACACACACACACACACACACCCCATCCTTGGTCACCTTACAATAATACATGGTCAGAACCCACACTGACCAAAATGCTAAAGAATTTTTGAGTGCCCCTTTCAAAAACAATCATTTATTTATTTAGCTCATTTATGAATTGCTTCCTGTGAGTCATCTTGAATCAATTTACTACTCAATAAAAACCTATATAAAATCAGTTAAAACAACTGCATATATAAAAACTTTTTTTACGATTACATGTAAAACAAGAAACAACAATTGCATATATAAAATCAATTTCAAATCTAATACAGAGACCAACGGGGATAACAATCTCCATTTAGGCTTGTTGAAAGGAGATGAATAGAACTTTTGATAAACTGGAGGAGGGATTTCGGCACAGCACTTGTTTTTAGTTAGATGCTTGTTTCGAACCCCCGACAGACCAGTATTTGCTTTGTTTTTAAACTCATAACTCAGAGCACTCTCTAGTTCTGCTTGACATAAATTCAAAGAAATCACAGATCTCTTATATAAGGAAGGATAATGCCCAGGGTGTGTTGAAGCATAAACACAGCCTAGTAACCTGTAGATCCCTGCCCAGAATCTTTAAATCAAAGTACAGTAATACTTAATTGAGATGAAATTTCCAAAAAATGCTGAAGCTTAGGAGAGTTTCTGGGAAACTCCATCTGAAACACTGCATCTGAGGAGTGTAATTGGTGGGCAGGGATTTTTGCATTGTGGGTGTCCCTTAGGCATATAATAGCAACCACATAGAATCATAGAATAGAATCATAGAGTTGGAAGAGACCACAAGGGCCATCGAGTCCAACCCCCTGCCAAGCAGGAAACACCATCAGAGCACTCCTGACATATGGTTGTCAAGCCTCTGCTTAAAGACCTCCAAAGTAGGAGACTCCACCACACTCCTTGGCAGCAAATTCCACTGTCGAACAGCTCTTACTGTCAGGAAGTTCTTCCTAATGTTTAGGTGGAATCTTCTTTCTTGTAGTTTGGATCCATTGCTCCGTGTCCGCTTCTCCGGAGCAGCAGAAAACAACCTTTCTCCCTCCTCTATGTGACATCCTTTTATATATTTGAACATGGCTATCATATCACCCCTTAACCTCCTCTTCTCCAGGCTAAACATGCCCAGCTCCCTTAGCCGTTCCTCATAAGGCATCGTTTCCAGGCCTTTGACCATTTTGGTTGCCCTCCTCTGGACACGTTCCAGTTTGTCAGTGTCCTTCTTGAACTGTGGTGCCCAGAACTGGACACAGTACTCCAGGTGAGGTCTGACCAGAGCAGAATACAGTGGCACTATTACTTCCCTTGATCTAGATGCTATACTCCTATTGATGCGGCCCAGAATTGCATTTGCTTTTTTAGCTGCCGCATCACATTGTTGGCTCATGTCAAGTTTGTGGTCAACCAAGACTCCTAGATCCTTTTCACATGTACTGCTCTCAAGCCAGGTGTCCCCCATCTTGTATTTGTGCCTCTCATTTTTTTTGCCCAAGTGCAATACTTTACATTACTCCCTGATAAAATTCATCTTGTTTGTTTTGGCCCAGTTCTCTAATTTGTCAAGGTCATTTTGAAGTGTGATCCTGTCCTCTGGGGTGTTAGCCACCCCTCCCAGTTTGGTGTCATCTGCAAATTTGATCAGGATGCCTTAATACATGCATTAATAGTAATTTCAAAACTGTTGTGAATTGATGTTGAGTATTGAGGCTGATCACCAAAGAATTGGTGCTTTTAAATTATGGTGCTGGAGGAGACTCTTGAGAGTCCCATGGGCTACAAGAAGATCAAACCTCTCCATTCTGAAGGAAATCAGCCCTGAGTGCTCACTGGAAGGACAGATCCTGAAGCTGAGGCTCCAATACTTTGGCCACCTCTTGAGAAGAGAAGACTCCCTGGAAAAGACCTGATGTTGGGAAAGATTGAGGGCACAAGGAGAAGGGGACGACAGAGGGCGAGATGGTTGGACAGTGTTCTCGAAGCTACTAACATGAGTTTGACCAAATTGCAGGAGGCAGTGGAAGTCAGGAGTGCCTGGCGTGCTCTGGTCCATGGGGTCACGAAGAGTCAGACACAACTAAACAACAATTGCAGTTGCACAGAAAGGCCACCTTGTACCAAGTCATTATGGTATTTTTTTTTCACACAAAGGAAATAGATGTGTGGGTGTGTGTATCTCTCCCTCAGCCCTGCCAAAAGTCGTCTTGTTTTTTTAATGCTCCTCCTTACTAATGATAGTATTTGCCTAGCCCAGTTGTGCATGCTGTGTAAAAGATAAGGCAGATGTTCTTTTTGGAGTGAGGCTTAATGTTTCATAAGTTCAGGGAAGCCTAGAATCAGGATTTTAAAGAGCAAATTGATTTGCGTGATTTGACGAGTGTATTGGCAGCCGTAATGTCCTCCTCCTTTTAATAGCTTTGTTTGTTACTTCCCATTAGTTTGAATGAAACAAGGATGGCAGATTCTGTTCTGCTTGCTCTGATGATTCAACTAATTTTAATAAATCAAAGCTATACATGTGGCAGAAATGAATTGATTCTCCTAGCTAACAAATGGACAGAGATTACCAAATTCACTCTTCTTTTTCATAACAAGGGCCTTATATTGTTAACCTGTTGGTATATTGCACGCCTCCAAAGGGTCATACCAATGAAAGGGGCTTAGTTCAAACATAAAAGGGAAACTGTTTTGCATAAGAGAGCTGAGGGGAACGTTTGGCTTGTATGCTACCTCCCCTTCTTTTCCGTGCCCAGAAGAAGTAGCTGATCTTCAAACTACAGTTTACTGTGATGAACAGGCTCACAACTGTGGTTTGCTTTAACCACAGCTACTAAGGATAAACCAGGGGAACAAACCAGGGTTTCGGATCATGATTTGTTCTTGCTATCCCTATTTTTAGCACACTGCAGTCCCCCAAGTTTGGATATCACAGCGTACTACAGTTAGCTAACTTAAAATCAAAATAGGAAAGTTTAAAAATCTTCCTTGTGGGCATAAAGTTGGAAGAGCAGGGCAGCATGTAAGCCCAGGGTCTGCCACAATCTGTTCACAATCTAAACAGCGGTTTCCAATTGCATCTGAACCAAACTCCCGTGTGGTTGGGTGGGGTTTCAAGTCAGTCACCCCTAATTCTGACTCAAGACAAGTGTGTTGGGTAATTGTCAAGGTTCCTGTTCCACTAACGCAAAATACTTCCACTTGTGGAATGGAACCTCCACCTTCTCTCCCCTACAGCCCCCCATAAACCTTCAAAATTACGTCTGGAGGGTTGAGGGATTCTCCAGAGCTGATTTTTGGGGCACAAGCAAAGTTCCACTTACAGAGCATTGGACACGCCTGTAACACCTCAAACTCTAACGCACACTTGTATCTCTTCCATAGTCCTTGTTCGTCAACTGACTTGGAGGAACTATGGAAACTTGATTCTAGGTTTTGGAAGGGAAGTGTCCGAAAGATAATTTCAGTTAGATTTAATAACATAAAACGCCGTAAGTAGGTTGGCTTTGCAGTCACTAGAGGAGTACATTAATCTTAACATTTTCCTTCCTCGTGTGAAAATGTGTAATGGAACTGCTTCCTCTTTAGATTTGCGAGATGCCAAATTTTAATCCTTAAATTCTCCTCAGGTAACTGATGAAATATAGAACATAAACTCGGCAATAAATCTGAGTAATAAGATACACTATACAACTTGTATACCTGTGGCTGTCTCATTCCAGCGCTGCTTTAATCAATATTTCTACACTGCTCGGGTTTTATAGGAGAACTTTCCATTCTGCCTCAGCTGCGTGAAACCCCAATCCTGAACATTTCCAAGAGCATGGCGGCGCCCCTGTCCTGCCATAAAAACATATTGGTTTCCAGATACGTCGATGCAGTGGGCATTAGAGTGAAACTGCGCATCATGCACAAGCCAGGACTCTACAGACCGCACTGGCCCTGCGACACACCCCTTTTCTTACAGGAATGTGTCCTTGGACTCTGATAATACCCCTTGCTTGCCTGGATGAAGGATAGAAAGGAATGTGTGTAGAAATTAGGTTATGGTACAATGGTAAAATGTACAGTCATACCTCGGGTTGCGATCGCTGTGGGTTGCGCGTTTTTGGGTTACGGATGTGCTGAACCCAGAAGTACCACAATGGGTTACTTCCGGGTTTCGGCACATGCTCAGAAGCACTATATTCTGCTTTGCACAGAAGTGCCGAATCGCATCATGCACGTACGCAGATATGGCACTGCAGGTTACGAAAGCTGCGGGTTGTGAATGTGCCTCCTGCACGGATCACATTCGCAACCCGAGGTTCCACTGTACATTTAATGTCCTGTCCACTTTCCCCCTCTGGCTCCACCCACCAATGGTGTGCGGCCCTCGGAAGGGAACCTGGCCCTCTGACTGAAAAAAGGTCCTCCACTCCTCCTTTAGAAAAAGGGTAGTATATGAAGGAAGCAAACAAATACTACATTATGATGAGATAAACTCTGCATCCTCCCTCTGGCAGAAGGCAAGACTTCTGATGTCTGCTTTTGTCGCCCTGAAATAGATCTCTGCTGGTGCATCAAGGGAAGGGTACTTAGGCATGATAAAAAGCCTCCCAGCTCTCTGTTCTGTTTCATGAGCGCAGCTTTCTGCCCACTGAGGTTGCAGAGCCTTAATGTCCTTGATCTCATGTTGCATTCACAAGTAGTTTGATGGGAGCGACTAGGACTAGGCACGCGTGACTGAAATCTCTTTGTAGATCATTCCTCTTGGATTTTTTTTTCTCAAGACTGGTATGAATGCTGCAGGCATATTTATGAATCATGCATTCTGAGAGGTGGCGGTTGTTTGTTTAGTCCATAATTCAAAGACACAATTCATTCACAGTTCACCACGGGGTCCTTAATAGCTGGCAGGTGTCTGAGTGGAACCAATTCCTGCCCTTATGAATTATCAGTTGGAATCACGGCTGGTTTGAATTCACTCCCACACCCATGTACTACCACTCCCACACACCCAGGACATTTCCAAGCACAATTCAAAGTGTTAGTGCTGACCTTTAAAGCCCTAAACGGCCTCAATCCTGTATACCTGAAGGAGCATCTCCACCCCCATCGTTCCGCCCAGACACTCAGGTCCAGCTCTGAGGGCCTTCTGGCGGTTCCCTCATTGCAAGAAGTGAGGTTACAGGGAACCAGACAGAGGGCCTTCTCGGTAGTGGCGCCCACCCTGTGGAACACCCTCCCTTCAGATGTGAAGTAAATAAGCAGCTATCCTATCTTTAAAAGACACCTGAAGGCAGCCCTGTTTAGGGAAGCTTTTAATGTTTGATGCATTACTGTATTTTAATATTTTGTTGGAAGCCTCCCAGAGTGGCTGGGGAAACCCAGCCAGATGGTGAGGTATAAATAATAACTTATTATTATTATTATTATTATTGTTATTGTTATTAATATCATCATCATCTAGATAGCTTGCAGGTGGAAGAGTGAGCAAAGACAGCAGAGACACAGGGAGAGCCTCCCCACAAGGTATTTTAACACTTGAGTGGCTGGGGAAACTCAGCCAGATGGGCGGGGTATAAATAATAAATTATTATGATGATGATGTGATTGAACATTTTTTTCCCCTAGAGAATGGGTGGGTCCAGCCTCCAAGCATCTCTGCTTAGCCTCCAAGCCATGCCACCACCTCAGGTCTCTCACGCTCTCTCTCTCTCTCTCTCTCTCTCTCTCTCACACACACACACACACACACACACACACACACACACACACTTCCCTGACCTTGATCTGCATTCTCAGGTGCATTTGAGTGGCTGAAAAATATTACTGAATTGTGATCATTCTTCTTGTTTACTTGGATGAAACTGCAGAGGTAGATTTATGCGTGTTTTGACTTTGCAATGTTGATTATTATGCAGATGTGAGCCACATCCTTTACTCCACCCACTTTTTGACTCCTGCCCCACCTGCCACTTGCATATGTCTCCCTCTGGCTGAACAAGTTTCCCCCACCCCTGAACTAGAGGAACCTTCCTCAAGCTTAGGTCCCCAGATGATGTTGTGGGACTTCAGATGGCGTCATCGCTGACCACTGGCCATCCTGGCTGGGGATGATGGAGGTGCATGTCCAACAAGATATGGGGGTGTCCAAGGTTGGGGAAGACTGACCTAGAGAATGTTCGCTCTAGGATTCCTTCCCATTTCACTGCAACTTCCTTGTTCTTCTCTGCTGCTACGTATTGAAGAAGCAGCGAGGCCATACTAGAAGAGCGTTGGAAAGGAACTCTGCAAATGGGACTTCATTTCTGGTTTCCCATGTGAAGAGTCACTTAGGTGGGTTCCCAGAAAGTCATTGAGGGCTTCCCAAACTTGGGTCTCCAGCTCTTTTTGGACTACAACTCCCATCTTCCTGTAGTTAGTAGGAGCAGTGGTCAGGGAGGATGGGAATTGTAGTCCCAAAACAACTGGAGACCCAAGTTTGGGTCTAGATTTTTAGGATGTGGTGGCCTCCAGTGAAAACTCATTGCCATCCTAATTTTGCTGAGTCTGAAAGCTGCTTTTCCATCTGCATTGGGAAGGTTTGGAACATAAAGCTACACACTCTCACTGTTATAAACAAGTGCTCTAGATTTGCAGGCTATTCCACTGCATCAGTTAGTGGAAGGAAGCGAGTGAATTCCTGCATAATCTTTCATAGGCAGCTCAAGAGGACAAGTTTATTTAGACTTCAATAATGATTAACACAACTCCTTTGGATCACGAGAGTGACGCCCAACCAGTAGTCTGTCTAAGAAGAAATACTGAAACCTGGCTGTCGGCCACTGAACTGGTTCTGCATTGATTTACAATTATAGTTTAATTCTTCTTTTGACCGTTGATTCCTACGTGAGATTTGGATGCATATGTCCTCTATGGCCTTTTTTTTTTTCTTTCTTTCTTCCCACAACCATCAAATATCACTTTGGGCACATATATTTAAAATGATAGTCAAACGTCGCCTTCTCAATATTGGATGAACTGATGCTGCATGTTCTCAGTGACTCAACACTACAGCTAATATGAATTAATACTTAATTTAATTGACTCTGTAAATCTGCTTTTCTGGAATACTTTTTCCCTGCTCATATTAAAGCAAGATTTACAGCAATTATCTGCTGTGTATCTCACACATTAAATTAGGATATGTACAGGCATTTTATTTTATTTTTTGGTGGGGAGTCAGTGTGGTTTTTCACATCCTGGCCTGACTCTGACATCATAGCCTATGTGACACATGCATGTAATTTCTCCCTGCTGTGAAATCCATTTCCTCCTGCTTCTTCCATTCACACTGGTGAGTTGAACCAAACTGGAATGTTGTACTTCTCTCTGTGCCTCCAGAAAATGGAATGGGTTAAAGTTTAAAAAAAACCCCACAAAAATCCTGTTTTAGAGATGTGTCTTGACATATCTAGTAAAGATATCAGTGTGGTTAACCAGTGAGCAGGCTCTGTATGTGTATATAGTCGATCAGGATCACATGCACATTTAATTTCTGCAAATTCAATGTTTCATGCTCGGCTGCAGCTTCATCCCAGATACATTCAAGCCTTTTTCTCCTGCCTGTGTCTCTTTCTGTCTGCATCCCTCCTCCCTTCTGAACTCCCTGTACTGTCCTCCCGGTACGTTTCCGAGCACAATTCAAAGTGTTGGTGTTGACCTTTAAAGCCCTAAATGGCCTCGGTCTAGTATACCTGAAGGAGCATCTCCACCCCCATCATTCTGCCCGGACACTGAGGTCCAGCGCTGAGGGCCTTCTGGCGGTTCCTTCGCTGCGAGAAGCCAAGTTACAGGGAACCAGGCAGAGGGCCTTCTCGGTAGTGGCACCCGCCCTGTGGAACACCCTCCCACCACATTTCAAAGAGAAGAACAACTACCAGACTTTTAGAAGACATCTGAAGGCAGCCCTGTTTAGGGAAGCTTTTAATGTTTGATGCATTATTGTATTTTAATACTTTGTTGGAAGCCTCCCAGAGTGGCTGGGGAAACCCAGCCAGATGGCGAGGTATAAATAAATTATTATTATTATTATTATTTATTAATATCATCATCATCATCATCATCATCATCTAGATAGCTTTAGGTGGAAGAGTGAGCAAAGAAAGCAGAGACACAGGGAGAGCCTCCCCACAGGGCTTCCTCCCCCTTTGCCAATCAGAAGCCAGGTGAAAATAGGTAATTTTGGCTATAGGCAATTTTTGCATAAAGGCACTGCCTCTGGAACGTAACCCTAGCGTGGGATGTGTGGCTAGATTGTATAATCAATTCTACCCCAGATTTCAGATTGTCTCATGTATATATTCTTCACATTAGAATGTTCCCTGCACGAATTAGCTATCTTTGTCTCCCAGCATGACATGGACTGAATCAATGAGGTGTTGATATTCTCCTCCTCCCTGCAAAATGAAAAATCCCCAAACCCACTAGCTTCACAAAATGCTGCTGTAATTTTTGCTGCCATTATGTTGTGGGGGGAAGCCAAACTCTGCATATGCTAGTTTATTTCTCTGTTGGATTTGGCTACATCTGTACAATGTCAAGTGTTTGGTTGCCAAATAGAAGAGGGGAGATCATGGTGAATGAAAGAAACGGCTTGGCAAAGAAACACGTCCAGCAAAAAGGTTAAGTACCTTCCAGGTAATCCGGCAGACAAGATAATAAGCAATGCCCAGGTGCCTGTCTTTGCCTCCTTTGGGTTCTTTTCCACTGAGCCTTTCAGCCACATTGAAATTGATTGAAACCTTATGGGCTCCTGGGATGAGAAGTGTGTTTCTTTTATTCTGTTCATTTTAAGGCCTTTTTTTGTTTTTTGTTTTTAGTATTTCAAGACAGCTAAAAAAGAAGGAACAAAAAAGCCAAGGAAAAAGAACAAAGGGAACACAAAAATAATAAAATTAACAGACAAGGAGACATTCAAACAAAACACAAAGGGCAAGCACCATAAAAAGGCAGGTCAGATTCTTTTTTTAAAAAATGGATGGGCTCTGTCTAACACCTGAAAGATAGTATGGAATATATTTAGGGAATGAATTCCATCATTTGGGTGGTACCAACCTGGAGGCCCACCTGCCAGTAGAGGAGCTGATTCCAAGTTGAAAAGGGGTCCTGGGCAAAGCTGCCTTTTGCTAGGCTCCTGCCATCACTTGGACCCTCAACCAACCTGTCAGTCATGTGATTGACATGTTGGTGGCCCTGCCCACTCAAGTAGCCGAGTCTCCATAAGCTACACACAATATTACGGGCCTCTACTTTCGGGTGGGCATGATCTGACTCAAACCATGTCTTCCCTCTTCCAGTCTGCAAAGAGAGGGAAATGTCCATTTGCAGATGGGATTTGAATTCAGAGCACATGTCTACGAATGGACTTCAAAGGGGCTCCCTCTCAGCAGCCACCAGTTCTCTCGGCGCTGAGAGTGAGAGGGACTGTCGGCCCCAAACAGCTTCAAAGGAGCTGATCATCAACTGATATTATGATGTCATTGGGTGATAGGTGGGCAGCCGAATCTACCTGTCCATCTTGGCCAGCCCAGGAGAGGGGGGATATTAGAGGTCCCTTTGTTCAACGTGTGACATGTTGAAGGAATTCAGGCTGCATGCAGCAACCTGAATGAAACCTGATAAAAGGATGTTCCAGAAAGGGAAGACAGGTTGAGAGCCTTGAGAAGGGATCAACATTAGGAATTCCATAAGCTACACATTGGGAAGTCCTGTTGATTTCAGCAACTAACTACACCTGCAGCTAGAATGCTGCTTTGGTAAGCAACACGACATACTAGCAAATGGTAAATGTAAAAGTAAGTGCAAGGGAGGAATACGGGGAGCAAGTTCATTGATCAAGGTTTCAATTTGGAAGCCCTGAACTCTATATATCTTGCAGCAGATGATATATACCTTTGCCTGGGATGAGCTTATGTGGCAGCATACGCAGTGTGCCAAAGCTCTGATCCAAATGCCACCTGTTAACACGGGTCATAAAGATGATGGAATTCAAAATGAGAAAAATAGAGCTGTAAAGCTGCAAAGGAAATATATTTGACAGGGGTCCATTAGTCATACAGTAGCCTTGTGAGAATAGTCTGATCTGTGGCACATTGAATTCTCCAAGTGCAGATTTCGATTTTTCCAAATGTACCCGTATTCAACATTTGTAATGAATACCTCTTCCTCCATGAAACATGGACTGGAGCAGACTCCTTCATTTTGGAAAGAATACCCAGATGAATTATGACCTATTGATACTAAATGTGTTTACTCAAAAGTAAGTCCCACTTAAACACCAGTCTGAACTATGTTCTCACATAAGTAATTCTGGTGTTAATGGGAGATGCTTCTAGAGAAGCATTCTCAACACTACTGCATCTTAGCATGTTTTAAGACTATGGTCCCGGCAGGTAGAGTGTTGAAACTAGAGACCAATTTAGTAATGCACTCACTGGGGGGTCTTCTGCCCCTCTGTGAAAGGGGAATAGCTGTTTTGGGAACAGAATAGCAAGTAAACCATTTTTCACACTATAGAATATGTATAAAGCTACTTGTTGTAAAGGAAACGGTTTCATTTATTTTTGCTTAGAAAGCATACAAGAAACTGAAATGCGTTGTCACTCATGCAAAAATTCATTATGTTGAGTATGGTTAGAGCAAATCTAAGAGAATTAGCTTCCCCCTGTACTCTGGAAGTAGGCAATTGCAGTCTTGCAGTGTAGCAGAAATGATATGAGACAGACGGAATTGGATAAAATTTGAATTGCTTCATCAAGCTTTGATAGAACAGAGCTGAAGTCAATTTGCCGAGTAAAACGTATTTCTTAAAAGAGTAATCGGAGACTCGTATTGCAGGTTTGCTTGAGGGTCCAGTGCTCTTTCGTATGAGAGTTTTTCATCTATAGAATATTGCAGAGACCACAGAAGAGAAGAGCTAGAAAAGGTAAAGAGGAGGGCAACGGAAATGATCAAGAGTTAGGAACCTCTTTCCTCTGAGAAAAGGGTACAACATAGAAGGCTTTTCACTTGAATAGAAAAGATGATGGATAGCATAAGTTTATGGAAACTTAACAGTGTGCGTAGCAAGTCTTCATCAGTCTGCCATTAGCCTATAACTTGGGTCACACAATGAAATGGGCTACAGGCAGGGTCAGTAGAGACAAAAGAAGGTGAGTCTTATTAAAATATTAGTAATAATCCTTTATAAAAATGCTTAAGTTTCTCAGGGCACTGTATAAAGATTAAAAAGCAAGCTGTCTTGGCCTGCAGGCTTCATAATCTAATAGGCACAGCACAAAGGGGAAGGGAGAGGAAGGAAGAGAAACGAGCAAATGCCAGGATCAGTTTTTCAGGTTTGCATAACTGTTCACTGGTGTTGAGATGAATCACAGGTGACATAAGCCAATGGCAACTTGTCTCTCAGTTGAGCCGATGGAGTGGGACCCCTCTGTCCCCTCTCTCCTGGAGCGACAGAGGGGTGGAATGAACATATGAAATTCACTACTACAAGATGTGGACATGTCAATCAGCTTAAGTGTTTTTTTAGGGAGATTAGACAAACTGGAAAGTTGGGTTACAAACAGCTGTGTCCTTCCAGTCTCTCTGATCTAGAAACTTGTGAAAGCAGAAGGTGTCCACTTGTGGATGAGGGTCCCCCGGCCCTCCTGGAGCAGATTTTCAAAAAGTGCTGGAGGGGAAGCTGAAACGGGTGAAAAGCCACCTCTTCCCTTAGTAGTGGCATTGACTGGAGGGCTGCTGCAGAGTGGCAAAGGGCATGCTTTTGCATGCAGAAGATCTCTGATTCAATCTGGGACATCCCAGGTAGGGCTGGGGAAAGACAACTGTCTGATATCCTGGACTGCTGCTGGTGGTCATTTTTGGCAATAGTTGTCTAGGTCAGCGCTTCCCAACCTGTGGGTCATGACCCACAAGTGAGTCGTGAAGCCCGTGCAAGTGGGTCACAGGCTCTATTTTAGGTTTAGTTACAATTATTGCTTTTAATCCTTAAATGGTATACCTCTTACCTGTTTTTGTTTTCTTCGTTTATTATAATGATGCATTAACAGTTGCAGCCAAAATTTGTAAAAAAAACCCAGAAGCATTTCTGTTAGGGATTTTAGGACAAGACCTGCCAAGAAAAATAAAGAATTTATGTATGCTACAACAGCGGCAAGAGTCTTGATAGCACAAGGATGGAAGAATGAGGAAATCCCAACAAAAGAACAGTGGCAAGAAAATTTGATGAGTTATGCAGAATTGGCCAAACTGACATACAAACTGCGGGACAAGGACAACTGTGACTTTAAAGAAGAATGGGAGCTTTTTACAAATTACCGTATTTTTCGCCCTACAGGACGCACTTTTTCCCCTCCAAAAATGAAGGGGAAATCTGGGTGCATCCTATGGGGCGAATGCAGGCTTTTGCTGAAGCTTGGAGAGCGAGAGGGGTCGGTGCGCACCGACCCCTCTCGCTCTCCAGGCTTCAGGAACACATCCGCAGCCTAGGCAGCCCTACGGGAGGTCCGGCAGGGATGTCTAGGCTGCGAATAGCAGCTTGCTGCCCTGCGGGCGGGTCGCCCTGAAGCAGAGCGCCCCCCTCGCCAGGCAGACATCCGCAGCGTGGGGAGCCTTGCCGGACTTCCCGGCAAGGCTCCCCACGCTGCGGATAGCAGCCTGCCGGCCCCACAGGGGGGGCGCCCTGATGCAGAGCGCCCCTTGCGCGGGGCAGACATCGGCCAGCCCCACAAGCTCGGGGGACAGCAGGGAGGCGCAGCGCCGCCATCCCGCTGTTCCTCGACCTGGTTCTGTTTCCCCGACCTGCTTTGGGGAGGGGGAAATAAAGGGATTTTTCCCCCCCTTTATTTTCTCCCCAAAAAACTAGGTGCGTCCTATGGGACGGAGCGTCCTATGGGGCAAAAAATACGGTATTTAAAAAGATAACAACTGGCAAAATGAATTGGACTCCTTGGCAAGTTTTGAATAAACATATACAAACTTATTGGTTGATAACATGATAGATAGATAACGTAAGGATATGTATAATTTTATAGCATGCAGAGAACGATATGTGCTGAGAAATCAGAGAGAGAAGCCAAACACTGGAAAGGCTCGAGTCTTAGGTTTTAACACTTGGGAACCACTCTCTAGTGGCCTGCCACAGATTTGATGATGGTTCACTCTTGAACTTTGTAGGTCTGACGTGACACCCGCTAATTGATTTGCGAACCTCAATTAGCTCTTTATGGCAGCCCGGCACACTTCCGCTCGGAGCTCTCCGTCACGCCTCAGCAGAGTTTCACACAGCGGTGTAAAAACTGTCCCGTAGCTTGACTTAGTTTCCAGACAAACACACAGAGTACAGGTTTGTCTATTTACAGCCGTTTATTCCAACATATCTCCGGAAAAACCAGGACTGCTTGCAGCCATTATAAGACCGCTTCCTTTCCCCTCACAGCATAGAGTGAGAATGACAAACTCCTCCCAAGCTCCTCCCAAGCTTCCAAAACTGACGTCAGAATGCTGAGGCATCATGGGAACAACTTAACCTGTTAAGTTCCACATCCCACATTCACCACAAGGTGCTTGTACAGGGAGTTGTTCTGAGTGACTATTATGGCTTGCCTCTGCTCCAACACTGCTTTCAACACCTGTACAACAGAGATGAGCTGCAACAGTTGCTTAAAAAGAACAACTGGCTGTATAAGCACCTTGTGGTGAAATTTCACCAAATCTGCCGTCAGGGTTAGCCAAAGGTGATTTGAAGTTTGCTTAAAGTAAGAATTTATTAACCCTATCTTAGGAAGACAAAATATAGAGGTATGCTATGTATCGATAATGATATGAGACTGTTCCTGGCAATCGTCAAATCATTGACCTACTCACTGGCAAAATGCAAGCTTAGCCATCCTCCTGAAACTTGGCCAAATGGACTTTACTGTGAATGAAACTACTGGATATTACAAGTATGATTATTTTTAACACTACTTGTGTAACCGTATGTTTTTAGAATGCATTTTTATAGCTTTTGAAGCAATATCCTGTAGTCAGATGGTTGGCATTCTTACATTCCCATAAACAAAACTGTAAATAACTGTGTAAGGACTATAAATATTTCAACAAATTTCACATTAATAAGGGTGTTGCATGATTTTTCACTTGGATGCCTCAAGTTATAAAATAGGCAGTCAAAATGCACGAAAGTGATGGCAGCCAAATAACTAAGGTCCAAAATTAATGTGACAGTAAAAGGATGCATCATCATACCAAGTAAATTTGCACTATTGGCGCAATATACCAAAAGGTTGGGAACAATTTGGTTTAAACCAATAATATTTATTGGTCAACTTTCTTCTGAAAAAATTGTATTCCCCAAAGGTCTATTGATCACTAAACAGAACTTCCATATTCAGTAATGAATGGCTGGTGCTGGAAACATAACACTAACCTTAGATGGGCCTGTGATCTGACCTAACTAGCTAATTAACATTATTTTTCAGATTTAAAGGCCAAGGTGGTGTGTGTGTGTGTGTGTGTGTGTGTGTGTGTGTGTGTGTGTGTTGACAATCCTAAATCTTCCTCTTTTTGAAATTTTACTAGGTGGAAAACATCTTATTTACGTTTCTGATGGCTGTCTCCAAACCTCGGCGAAGCATAATTAATTGAGACATGCTATACTTTCCCCCTTTTGGAGTCAAACTAGAATGTTCAGCTGGCCGACTTGCATAAATAATCCATCACTGTGAATCATTAACTTACAAGACAGGCTGCCGTAATTGATGTCTTTATGCAAGCTATAGAAGCATTTGGGGAAATAATTTATTTCCCTTGCTGGCAATTTTTAAAAATCCGTTTGTTTATTTTAGCATGCTTTGTTGGGCTAAAAAGCATTGTGCAAGTCAGACTTGCTTGAGGTTAAATGCTTCCATGAGATGCATTTTCTTAAAGTTTTCATAGGAAGCTTACCTTGAAATAACTGCTTAGTACAGGAGAAAGATGTACATTGCTCTCTAATGCTGCATTTTGTGGGATATTTTAATGCGTATGTTTCTGTTGTTTCTGTAAGCCCCCAACCACCCTTCTTGGGTGGAGGAAGTGGGATACAAGTGCCCGTGTGTGTGTAATGTTTGATATTGTTATATACTAATAGCAAATTATGTAGCAAAACTGGGAATGCTTGCATGCAGTTGGGTTGCAGAAGATAGGTGAGGGATAAACAAAGCACATCCACATCTCAAATTATATAAACCACTATAGAAATAAGGCAAACATGGAATAAAATGGAGCAAATATAAATTACAAAGAACAAATAATCCTGGAAGATGCTTCAGAGGAACTGTTGTGGACTGTCAATATTAAGGCCATTATTAAACTTTAATATATCTCTTTCCTGTTCATAAAAATCACAGGTGCAGAAATTCATCTGTAGAGACTGGGGTATGTTCCTCTAATGCTTGTAAAGACAATGAAATCACGCCATACTGCAAAAAATGAATCATTTCTACACCGGCCCTGCATTATGGCCAATTTCTCAAGTAGCGCTTACCTGCCAAATCTTTTGGCACTCAAGCATCTACAGATATTCATGGAGGTCACTCCAGACCTGGGGCACCAAGACTCTGGCTTCTGATAATACATCACTTATCAACTCCCAACGTCTCAGATCTCTATACTGCCCTCAAAATAAATTTAAGGTAGCCAGCTGTGAAGAGCCTGACCAGTAAATGAACCAGTAAATGTCTAGTGCCAATTGTTATACTTTGCAAGATTGCAAAGTGTTATACTCAGTCTTTAGTAATCCTTCCAACAGGTAGGCCATTAGAGGGAAGGCTTCTCTAAGCTCTCATTTATTCTGGGCTGCCGGCTCTACATGTTATCTGTGTTTGGTTCAGTTTTGGGGTTCTTCATGCCATCATAGGTGCATCTGTGGCAAAGTAGGCCAGTACCTGAAGAAAAGGCAAGTGTATGAACTGGTCTTGAACCATGCAGAATTATTGTCGTATGCTTGTGTCGGTGGAAATATGCCAAATCGTTTCAAAATGAATTCTGTCTCATTCATCATAATAAGACTCTACTAAACCTCTTTTTTAAAGAAAAGAAAAGAGTAAACTGCATAGTGACATTGACTCGGTGGAATTAAGCTTCCAAAACCAGAGATATTTATTCCAGCACATATAATGCTTCTGAAAACGAATAGCTGCTGCTTGTTCCTTTTAGGAGGTGAAAGTACTTGCACAGACTTCGGAATTATTTTTAGACTGGGGCCTGTTGGGGGAGAAAGCAAAATTAAATCTGTAAATCAATGGAAATTGTCAAGACTCAACTTGGAGCTTGAAGTTTACATCTGTGGTGGGGTTTTTTTTAACAGGAGTTAAATAAAATGTGCTAAATATCGGGTGATCTAAAATGTGCTATTGGGTGCATCAAATGAATCTTGACTTTTGAGTTTGTTTGCAAATACAGTGGTACCTCGGGTTAAGTACTTAATTCGTTCCGGAGGTCCATTCTTAACCTGAAACTGTTCTTAACCTGAAGCACCACTTTAGCTAATGGGGCCTCCTGCTGCTGCCGCGCCGCCGGAGCACGATTTCTGTTCTCATCCTGAAGCAGAGTTCTTAACCCGAGGTAATATTTTTGGGTTAGCGGAGTCTGTAACTTGAAGCGTATGTAACCTGAAGCGTATGTAACCCGAGGTACCACTGTATTACATCTCCAGCCATACCTGGAGGTGCCCTGGATGGTACAAGGGAGCCTTCATAGAATTGAAAGGGACCCTGAGGATCCTCTAGCCCAGTCCCCTGCAGTGCAGGAATATGCAGTTGTCCCATACAGGGATCGAACCTGCAACCGTGGCATTATCAGCACTATGTTCTAAGCAACTCACCTTCTGCGTGCAGGGCACATGCTCTGCTACTGAGCAATGGCACTCGCCATGGATGCCTCTGTTGAGTCTATATCTACATTAGTGATTTGGGGCTCAGCTGCTACTGCTCTATAGAACCCCCAAATCTACTTACCTGGCATAGCCAGCACATTGCGTAGACGGCGTTGGCAGGTGTGTGGGAGCTCAAGGAAGCGCTTGTGTTGCTGCAGCATGGCCCACTGAGCCCAAGGCTCAAAGGAATCTTGCAAGCCTTTAATCCTCTTGTCTGATTTAGCCTGGCGATGTGATCTTGGAAGCCTCTTAATACCCCCTTCCCTCAATAATCCTAAATATCCAAATAGCATAGAATGCTAGACATCTGCAATAGAGAGCTCTTATAATGACTGACAAGGAGACTAATCTGCATTGTTGAGAGGATATCATCCATCATGTTGATGAATGGTTGCTGACATTTTTCAGGATGCCATTCTTGCCGCCAAATAAATAGATCATAAATGCCTTTGCAGCCTGAAATATTTATTGATGCCTGCTCACTTGCGTGCCAAGCTAAAAAAGCAGACTGGGGAGGGGAAGTGAAGCCTTTTCTTTCTCCTGCCAGGAAAACCTGTTCCTCTTAACAACTGCTATTTGAAGACAGTTGGATAGCTCAGTTGGTTAGAGTGTGGTGCTGATAGCACCAGGGTTGCAGGTTTGATCCCTGTATAGGACAGCTGCATATTCCTGCAATGCAGACTAGATGGTCCTCAGGGTCTCTTCCAACTCAACAGTCCTGTGATCCTGAACATTTTGTTTGCGTTGGCTGCTTTATTTTCACAGTGGTTCCCATTGATTTCAGCAGAAAGCCCATTGCACCTTAGCTTGGTAGAGAAAGGATTCGGGTCTGGCAGTCAATCAACGATTTGCTTAGGCTGAGTGCCCATGTTACAAGCCACTTAGAATCATAGAATCATAGAGTTGGAAGAGACCACAAGGGCCATCGAGTCCAACCCCCTGCCAAGCAGGAAACACCATCAGAGCACTCCTGACATATGGTTGTCAAGCCTCTGCTTAAAGACCTCCAAAGTAGGAGACTCCACCACACTCCTTGGCAGCAAATTCCACTGTCGAACAGCTCTTACTGTCAGGAAGTTCTTCCTAATGTTTAGGTGGAATCTTCTTTCTTGTAGTTTGGATCCATTGCTCCGTGTACGCTTGTCTGGAGCAGCAGAAAACAACCTTTCTCCCTCCTCTATGTGACATCCTTTTATATATTTGAACATGGCTATCATATCACCCCTTAACCTCCTCTTCTCCAGGCTAAACATGCCCAGCTCCCTTAGCCGTTCCTCATAAGGCATTGTTTTCAGGCCTTTGACCATTTTGGTTGCCCTCCTCTGGACACGTTCCAGTTTGTCAGTGTCCTTCTTGAATTGTGGTGCCCAGAACTGGACACAGTACTCCAGGTGAGGTCTGACCAGAGCAGAATACAGTGGCACTATTACTTCCCTTGATCTAGATGCTATACTCCTATTGATGCAGCCCAGAATTGCATTGGCTTTTTTAGCTGCCGCGTCACACTGTTGGCTCATGTCAAGTTTGTGGTCAACCAAGACTCCTAGATCCTTTTCACATGTACTGCTCTCAAGCCAGGTGTCCCCCATCTTGTATTTGTGCCTCTCATTTATTTTTTTTGCCCAAGTGCAATACTTTACATTTCTCCCTGTTAAAATTCATCTTGTTTGTTTTTGCCCAGTTCTCTAATCTGTCAAGGTCGTTTTGAAGTGTGATCCTGTCCTCTGGGGTGTTTGCCACCCCTCCCAGTTTGGTGTCATCTGCAAATTTGATCAGGATGCCCTTGAGTCCATCATCCAAGTCGTTGATAAAGATGTTGAATAATAGAACTGTAGAGTTGGAAGGGACCCCGAGTGTCATCTAGTCCAACCCCCTTCAGTGCCCAATGTGGGGCTCAAAGCCACAACCCTGAAACATGAGTCTCATGCTGTATGGTTTTAAAGGTGATAAAAAAGGTAGCACTTCAATTGAGGCTCGATGAGAGGCAGAAGGCATGTGTTCATTGGAAAGACTTAAGGCCGAAGTAGCTGATTTGTGGCCCTAGGGAAGGGGTGGGCAACTTCCAGGGCCTTCATATCAATGTCAGTGGTGGGCGGGGCTAGAGGCAAAAGTGGATGGAGCAATGGGTCTTATTCTAATCTTGCTAAGGAGGCTACATTCTTGCTAGGGAGGCTAAGAAGGCTACACATCAGAGATTTGGACCTCTCTGAAGCTCGCATGGCAAAGCTCCCTTGAGATATTTTGCATGCAGCTTCAAGTCATAGGAACCACCAACATGCTTGTGGGAAGTTGTATTAGGTGTTGGAGACTTTCACATGCTGCCAAGACCATTCGTGCTTGCTTGGTGTTTTGATGGACTATTCCATTCCATTCCCCATCAAGACTTTTCAGAGCAGAATCCAGCTCATCTCTAGTTGTTACTTGCCCTATAATATGGTGGAACCCTTGGCCCCCACCTGTACCTGGAAATCCCAATTATCTTGGTCTGAATCACATCAAAAAGCAACTGTCCATTGTCAAGCTTACGACCTAAAAAAAGATGGTGATAGTTAACCAGAGAGCAACAGCTTGCTGTGATGCAGTTACCTGTGTTCTGCTCTCAATAGCATCCCCAGTCATTGTGAGCATCCTATATTATCAAAGTGTATCTTGCTGCATGCAGTTACCTCTTTCCTTTTTGCAGTGCTTCATTTCTCAACAACACTTGAGACTGCGGGAAACAATTGCATGAGGGATATTATTGTGTGTTAAGACTTCTCTGACATGTAGCACCAGCAGAAAGGGAGCTGTGAAATAAGCACAGAAGAGCTCTATAGAAATGGTCGGAGGGGAAAGTGGTGGATTTCATTAAGCGCCAATCAGAGCTATTTTTCAGGCAGGGGGGAAGCTGACCTCAAGGTGTTTTGCATAGTGATGAAGTCTGTTCTTTGATTTCCTTTGGATGATCACATGGGAAATCCTTTCATGGCTTATCTTTTTAATACATGATAAAAAGCAGGTCTCCAGACACTTAACATTGTCTCCATGACCAAAGAACGTATTTCCTTCTGAATGCGCTCTGAATTAGACTGAAATCACTAGTGATGTTAAAACCCTGTTAGGGTGATCATTGCTTCCATCTTGAATAACATGGGACCAAGGAAGAGGACTGGGCTGAGTAAGCCCACCTCAGTGTTGCATACTCCACCTGCAACATCTGTGATGCCACATGATACCACGGAAAGGATTCTTTTGGGAGTGCACAAGTTAGTACTAAGCCCTGGTTTAGCTAAGCATGACATACAAACAGGGTCTAAATGAAATCAGATAACCCTCTGTGAGAAGACTCATGGAAATGAATGAGCGTGACTGTGAAGCCCATTGATTTCAATACATCTGACTAAAACCTGGTTGTTCTTTTTATTATGTATTTTGTGTTTTTATATTGTGATTTTATGTTGTGAACCACCCTGCGACCTGTGGGTATAGGGTATACAAATTTAATAAATAAATAACAAATAAAATAATAAATGGTTGAATAGCACCCATTAACTTCTATTCTCAGTGCTAGCATTTTCTAACCGCTGCCCATTTATCAAAAAGCTAAATAAAAAGAACGAATACACCTAGAATCTGGTTATTCTCTGGGAATGTATTTGTTCAAACCTTTCTTTTGTTGTTTCGTCCTATTAGGCAGAAGGCTTCAAAAATAGCTTTGTGAGTCAGTCTTTTTCGTTGGCATCCATCAGAACTTGGCAACTGCGGTTGCGTCGATAGCTGTTATAGTCTTTCAGTGTTGGAGCGTCTCTGCCAAAAGAGCACCCACAAAGTAGGGGCCTTGAAACCCCCAGTTGTTGATGGCATTGGTGGACAGTTCCAGATCCCCTGCCAGGATATCTCCATTACCTGAATGGGTTTGAGCTTTAGTGCCCCGTTGCCAGCACTACTCCCTTATTGAGGTTGAGAATCATCGTCAACACATAAGCTGCCAAGAATGGCTGGGTCTTTGTTGGCCTGTTGATTATGTGTTTCAGAGTCAATGTAGCTCCATTTTGAATAGGGGCTTTTGGGGGGCTGGCTGGCTGTTGTTCTGGCTACCGTGACTGTCTGTTGATTCATATCCTCTCTTCCAAGAGTAATTACAGCCTGACTGGGAGCTCACAACTGACTGCTGTTGCAGTTTTTCATCTCGCATGCTATAATTGGCTATAACGCTGAAAAACATTGGAGAAGCAACTGCTGCGAGTTTAAAACAAATCCTTGATAATGATATATTGGCATTCCTAACCTAGTGAAACGTGACATCTTCTTCCACTCCTAAAAAGCTGATATTCTGTGGCTTTTCCCCTCATTATAGAGCCCCTAGCCTAGGCAATCGATGGGTACTGTGCCACTAGGGTTTTGGTTCCTAGGGCTGATTGTCATCTGTGCAATCATAAATGAAATGTAACTTCGCTGAACCTAGCAGACGTATATAGTTACCATTCTGCTGAATTCTCTGGAAGCAAAATGATGTTGTTTAGGAACAAGGTAAACTTGTCATTACAAAAAAGGCATTTATGTTTTGCCTCTCTTTGAAGTGGCAGAACTTCGGTGTTTTGTGTGGAGTGTGTTATCTGAAAAGTATTTTATCTAATATCTTACTGGATGTGATTTTTAGCCTTGTTTATTAAAATAGAGAACCATTGGCATTTGTGGGGGCAGGGACAGCTCTCACCAAGGGATTTTTTGTGGGGGGTGGAGGATATTAATAATTTTCTCTAGACCAAGCATTTTACTTCGTGTGTAGAACAAGGATAGCTAAGCTGTGACCCTTCAGAAGTTGGACTGGATCAATGTTAGCCAGACATTCCCTAGTGGTGGCAGCACCACCAAAAAGGTACCACCTCCTGATCTTCAGATAGCCACCTTCAAATATCTCAAGGGCTGTCACATGGAAGAGGGAACATGCTAGTTTACACCTTCTCTGGAGGGTAGGACTCGAACCAATGACTTCAAGTTACAAGAAAGGAAATTCTGACTAAACATTCAGAAAAATTGCATATCCTCATGACCACTTCTCCATGTGCATTTTTCTAATCTATGGGTTGTGCTGAAGAAGATTCCAGCGAAACAGTCAGGTTATCCGGGATCACTGTCCTACGTTGTTACTCACTTCCTACTTCGGCACCATGAACGCCTAAAAAAGTTTTACCACTTAGTCCACAGGATAGCATCTATTACTTTGTTTCAACTATAGACTTACTATACTTCTACAGACTTTCAAAGACAGACGTGTGTTCATTTGATTTCAAATATATTAGAGAATTTACAAGTGTACACATTTTGTTTTTGTTGTACTAAATCATGTATATCATGCAATAGAATTGCAGTGCTATCTAGTATACTGGTCTTTGTGTTGCTTGTATTGTTTGTTGTGTTAAGTTTGCAACACAGGGGTTTGTTGTTCTGTATTGATTAAGTAAGAGCTGTTCGGCAGTGGAACAGACTTCCTTGCAAGATGGTGGACTCTCCTTCCATGGAGGTTTTGAAGCAGAGGTTAGATGCCTGGGGTGGACCAAAGTTGCGGACACTGCTATTGAATAGCCACCTGTCATGGATGCTGTAGCTGGGATTCCTGCATTGCCGGGGGCTTGATAACCCTTGGGTCCCTTCCAGCTGAAAGGTTCTATGATTCTATGATCGTAGGATGCAAGATGGTTTGTTGGGGAAAGTGCTCTTTTAGGTACTTGGGTCCCAAGACAGTTAGGGCCTTATATATTAGTGCTAACACCTTGAACTTAGCCTGGTAGCTCACTGGCAGCCCATGCAGTGTTTTCAAGACTGATGGCACATGATTGCTTTAGCTGCCCTACTTGCAAGCCTAGCAGCCACATCCTGCATAATATGCATTATACCATAATCCACAGGTCTTAATTTGTGCTAGGACTCACAAGCATGCATTTCTAGAATCCCCGCTCCTCCTTGGTGCAGTCCACGAACATACCAAATGCTAAAAAAATTCCCTGGAAACTCCCTGTGCACACTGCCATGGGTTCATTGACAGGGTGTAGAATGACGGGGTATCAATTAAATTAAGAATTGCCGGAAGTGCCTCCAAGCAGGTGCAAAGTATATTCCCCCACTGCAGCAAAGAGCTTCTACATATGGCATTATTTTCAGAGAGTTCTGAGCCCCAGGCATTGCTTTTCCTTGATGTTAAGCGCTGGTGATTCATTTCTGCTTCCAAAGGTCGTGGCAACTATTTCAAAGTTAACAGGCTTTCCTGCTACCAGCAGACTAGCGCTGGTGGTAATTAAAGTCTCCTGTGCCTCCTCTTATGTGAGCATTTTTGAAATCCTCGGCAGCAGGAGTTACCAGTATTAAATGGTGTGGTGCACCACATAAAGATTGTTAATAGGATTTAATAGCACTGGGGAAGTGTAATAATGCTGTAATTACTTTATGATTCAGTCATGCGTGCATACAGGATCAAAGTAACGGTAAGGAATCTGTGCGGGCTACAATGCTAGGTTGAAATATCAGTGGGATGAGTTCACGTTCCTGAGTGAGAAGAGCTGGCAAGAAGAGCATGCCTGACTGAGTGCCACCACTTGAAGATGGCTTCGAGTAACAGTGCCTAATATGCCCCCTGTCAGCCTTGCCCAAAGGGAAGGGTCAACAGGACAGGAACCATATTCAGTTGGGCATTGCTGCTTGAACATAGGAAACAACCTTAGACTGAATCAGACCAAAGCTCAGTATTGTCTTCACTGACTGGCAATGACTCTCCAAGGGTTTCAGGCAGGTGACAATTCTCAGCCCTACCTGGAGATGCCGGGGAGTGAACCTGGGACCTTCTGAATGCAAGGCAAATGCTCTGTCACTGAGCTATGGTCCTTTCCCAGATGTATCTGCTTGGCTGCCACTGCTCTGAAAGTTCCCTAAATGGCTTCAGGTAGTGGCATCTTGACAACTTTGGGGAGGAGGTTGCCCGTTTGGCCCTGTGCAACCACAGCTCTCCAGGGAGATGCCTTGGTCACATAGATGTCAATCCACAGCCTTCAAACTTTGGAGCTGAGGAGATGCCACAAAACTGCCACGATGACACCTGGCCAATGCCGTAGTCTCGTTGCTGAGCAACCACAGGCAGAGCTCAAGGGAGTGGGAGGCCAGCCAGCCGGAAGAGTCTCTGAGATGTACTTGCCTAGAGGCAGAGGCAGCATCCAAAGTCCGGTCCAGTCCTAGGGTCGGGCAAACAGCCATCCATGTGGTCAGATGGTCCAGGGATCAGGGAATCTGATGATCAGGAGGTCAAGGGTCAAGACAAACAGGAAGCTGCAAGTTAGGGCCAGGAAAAACAACAAGCATTATTGCCAGCATCTTGACTGCTGCTGGAAGTTCTGCTTGAGAAGGTCGAAGCCCACTGGTTCTCATCAGTGCCTTCTATGTGTTCTTGAAGACTGGTCAGCTGCAAGGGGAGTCACTCCAGCTTCTCCCACTTCAGGCTGCTGTTCAGCAGGTGAAGCTGACTCCTGGCCCATGACAGCCACTTGTGCAGCTTCAAAGTTGGGAGGAGGTCTGGCTTCCCTAACCAGAGGGCAGTGTGATTCACTTACCATGGCAAGTGTAGTTAACAGTGTGGTATAAACCTATCTAGAAAATCCTCCTTGTGTTGTCTCTTTCTTCTACCTCTCCAATTCCCCATTCTATCCAGAGTGCATGCGTACTGTTGTTCCATTTCACAAGGATAAATCTCTCCCATTTAAGAAGATGCCACCCACCATTGTTCCTTGGTAGAGTCGCAGTCTCAAAAGCCCCATATTTTTATGAGATGTATAGAGTTGGATCTGTCCAAAGCATGGTGCCGGCTGACTTCACAAGCTGTGGTCAGTTGGGGTGACCAATCACACAACCCCAACTTCTCATTAAGTCTACCTGGTCCGCCAGTGACGCTCTTTGTGACACATGGACCACCTCAACCCCACTGCCCCAGAAAACCACCTGTATAAAAATCAGCTCCCTTTTGCAGCAAATTAGATTGATTTCTGAAGTTGTGGCTCAAAGCATAGCAGCTTAAAAACACAACAATTTTCATGTGTTTTGTTTTGATTAAGAATCCAACAGGTTGTCAATCTTGCTGAAATTCAGATAGGGTTTATGGGCCTTGTTTGTAGCTTTATTCCACATCCCCTTAGGCGTTTCATTCTACAGTTCTTCAAAGTTCAAATTCTTGCACATGTTCTCAATACACAATATTTGAAATGTCTGACCTTAAGTTTGCTATGCTCCCCGTAGCTTATAATTGGAAGGAATTTTCAGTCTAATTTTTGACTGCAAGGATATCTGTGGATCTTCAAGATTGTTTCTTCTTCTTATGTATCTGCCTGGTTTGTGGATTGAAACTCTTCGTCCCCCACTCCCCCCGCTGTTAAATGTGTTATTAAAATAAAACCAATGATAACTTTTATAGCCCACTGATGTGCTAATATCATGAGCCATAATAACAATTTCTACACCATAAGTGACAGCTTTCATCGCTTATAAAACTACGCTTCAGTACATGCAGTAATGTCGCCCTTAGACTTGAACTGCAGCTATTACAGATGGCAGTCACATATGGTGAATCTTAGATACTGCCCTTTTAATTAAATTGCAACTGGGGAACAGCTTCTGGAGGTAAACATCAAAATACCAAATTTCACAGTAAAATACAGAATATGCAACTTCCAGATTCCAAGAAGTGAGAAAACTCAAAAAAGAAGTGAAAGAATAAACAACCTTTGGTGCGGTTACATTTACAATGCTAATATACAGCTTTGATTGCTCCATCTCAAAAATAATACTGTAAATGTGGTAACTGTATTTAAAAATGGCAATGTAAATGACCAAATGACCAAAGATAGACTGCCCTCCTTAATGCTTTCTTTAAATCCTAGGAAGCTGGTTTTAATCCTCATATCTGTGGTAGCAGTATGTGAAATGTGCCCTTTTGTGTATTTGGTGATGGAGAATCTGTAGACTTCCAAATGTTCCCATTATCTCTGACCATTGGCCATGCTGGCTGGGGCTGATGTGAGCAGGAATCTAATCTAACGATGTCTGGAGAACCATAGGTTCCCTTTTTCTCACCTGTCCTGAATCTCCTGCCAATCAGTTTTACTGCATGAACTAGTTACAGTATTTTGAGAGACCGAGTAACATTTTCTTCTCTGTCCACATCAGCCTAGCTTTATCAATCTCTGCTATGCCACCCCCTTCCACATTATTATAGCCACCCATAAGTCATTATTTTCAGGGCAGCTTACAAGCAAAGTAATGTTAAAAATATTATATATAACAATTAAATTCAACAAAGAACAATAAAAGATAGTAGCAAAAACCCATTTAATTGTAGCCCTAGGCAACATAAAACAGTCTGGATTAAAAAAAAAACACCCCCAATTATATATTAAAGGACTTACATTTATATTTAAATATGGAGGGAAAGATCATTAAAAAAAACCCAGATGCTCCAGCGCAGCACTTCTTAAATTTAGGCTCTGACATTTTATTGTGTGACCCAGAACAAGATGTCTCTCCTCGCCCCCGCAATTTCCATTGGTTGTTTTTCTTTCACCAGGCCAATAGCAGCAAACACTCATTTTTGTTGGATATTCACTTGAGAGATAGACTTGCTCACTTATTCCCAAATGCCATGCTTAAAATTATATGCACATATGTGTTACCTATATATACAACTATATGATTACAGTGGTACCTCAGGTTACAGACTCTTCAGGTTACAGATGCTTCAGGTTACAGACTCTGCTAATCCAAAAATTGTACCTCGGGTTAAGAACTTTGCTTTAGGATGAGAACAGAAATCGTGCAGCGGCGGCAGCAGGAGGCCCCATTAGCTAAAGTGGTACCTCAGGTTAAGAACAGTTTCAGGTTAAGAACAGACCTCCAGAATGAATTAAGTTCTTAACCCGAGGTACCACTGTATTAAATATATAAATATAAAACTTGTCAAGTGTTAACTGCTGATATATTTTTCCTTTGTCTGTTATAGAAGGGAAAAATTAAGGGTCAAAGGTGGAGATAGTTTACAAGGATTCCCAAAAGGCTGAATAAGTGTAGAGGTGAGTCCCATTTCAAATGTCATAAGTTCACATTACCATGCCCATTTCAGCTCAGTTATATCCCTTTTTCTCTTGCAGCGATGGGTGATTTTGTCAATTTCAGTTTCTCTCCATTTCTTGCTTTTCCAATCTTTAGTTCAGTTCTCCACATTTCCAAATCAGTCTGCAAG
Source organism: Podarcis vaucheri (assembly GCF_965113315.1). Classification (NCBI taxonomy): domain Eukaryota; kingdom Metazoa; phylum Chordata; class Lepidosauria; order Squamata; family Lacertidae; genus Podarcis; species Podarcis vaucheri. The sequence goes on along the minus strand of NC_138763.1, from coordinate 18,068,741 downwards.
ATGTTTTTAAAGGTCCTCATGAAAATTCATTAGCATTTTAGTGGAAAATCTTGCAAAGCAGTTCCCCCGATACAACACATTTCTATATGTTATTTTCACAAATATATACTTTTTAATGCCCACTTTACCTTATCATATGCATTTTTTGACACATTACTTGGCTGAACAAATGCACTGCAAGATTTGGAGAAGTGTGCATTTTAAATGATGAACATCTTTCGGTTAGCATGTTGTGTTGGAAATTGTGAATATTGTAGATTCATCTTTAAATGTGAACTGGATTGAGTTTCTTCCTCGTTCCTATTCCTATCAGGCCATCAAGGCCATGACATATGGTTATGCTTCCCTGAGGATTTGAATTGTATGTTCAAGAATAGCAGGTCTGCTCAGGCTGAGCACAATTCATCATGTCATGTGATCTGCCCCATTTTTTTTCAAACCAAGGCAGACAGAAAAACCAGGACCTATCATGAGACCTGGTGGGCTGCCATACGTGAACTCAGTTTGCCTTAGTGAGTCACTAACTGCATGAAGAGCTGCTCATGTATTGTCTCTGAGATGACATCCTTGCCGGTGTTTTATTTATCCTTCTAAATTGGACAGCATGCAGCAAACAAAATGGAAATCAGCTTCAAGTTTTCCTGGCTCTAGGAAGCAAGCAACTAGGTGAATCAACAGCTGGCGTTAAAATGCTGCAGTTTTGTTCTTGGCACTCATGCATACTGAAATATGAATATAACTGCACATCACTAAGGAAAGCAGAACAAATCTAAAAATGTTTATAATGTGTGGCATATGGTCATAAAGACTCGGGTTCCAAGGCCGTGAGCTTGAATAGCTTTGTTAACATCTACAGACTAAACCAGGGCAAAAAAGATTGGTAAGCCAGAAATGTTGTTGTTGTTGTTTAGTTGTTTAGTCATGTCCGACTCTTCGTGACCCCATGGACCAGAGCATGCCAGGCACTCCTGTCTTCCACTGCCTCCCACAGTTTGGTCAAACTCATGCTGGTAGCTTCAAGAACACTGTCCAACCATCTCGTCCTCTGTCGTCCCATTCTCATTGTGCCCTCCATCTTTCCCAACATCAGGGTCTTTTCCAGGGAGTCTTCTCTTCTCATGAGGTGGCCAAAGTATTGGAGCCTCAGCTTCACAATCTGTCCTTCCAGTGAGCACTCAGGGCTCATTTCCTTCAGAATGGATAGGTTTGATCTTCTTGCAGTCCATGGGACTCTCAAGAGTCTCCTCCAGCACCATAATTCAAAAGCATCAATTCTTCAGTGATCAGCCTTCTTTATGGTCCAGCTCTCACCAGAAATACCATGGTTTATTTGGGAGAAACAAACCATAGGTGCTGGTTTGCACATCATGGTAAGACAAGGCTTGAGGACTGTTGCTCCTGGAAGGGCAGAGTGAAATGGGAGCAATGTCAGCAGCATGCATCAGCACACTGCTTTTTTCACAGTAAGCCATGGTTTATGGTGTACTGTGGTGTGCAAATGGGGCTTGTACAAAATCTTTTTGTACTGCTGCCAAAACATTTTATCTATTGAATGATCCATCAGTAAACAGAAAATTCAGTTCTCGGTATTCCATCAGAGCTCAGTGGTAGTGCATCTGCTTTGCATACAGAAAATCCCAGGTTCACTCCTGGCACACAGAAGCAAGAGTCTGGTTTAAAAGGAGAGAGGAAGAAATATAATGTCTCGGGCATAAGCAGGTGGGATTGTCTCTTCCTTGGAGCCTAGACAGCAATTTGATTTGAGGGTGCAGGAATCAGGGCTAGGTTGTGAACTGCAGACCCGGCTTCACATTTTGTTGTGCTCATAGCTACACCCCCCCTTGTTCCCCATCCCACCCTCCCATCAAACATAACTCTCCTTTTGTCAGTTTGTTTGCACACTTCAGCCTTTTTCCTGAATGCGTTCTGGGATACTTTGCTTTTCTAGCCTTGTATATTGACTGAAGTGAACATAACAAGGCTGTTATCTGCCATGCTGCCATTGCTACATGAGCAGAAATAACTTTTTTTCCTATATTTTTCTTACTGTGCTGAGCTATCAAAGTCAAGAATGAAGACAAATCTCACGTGGCCTTGAAAAATTGTAGCATTATGGAACTGGCTAGCTTCAGCTGTATTACAAAAAGGAGTCAGAAAGGAGAGGGGGGAAACTATCACTCCTAAACTCTCCCCTGTGGAAACCTTGAGCTTTCTGGCATCAAATTAAGGACTTGTTTTCTTACAGCACAAAGAGAGGGAGGGAGAGAGAGAGAGAGAGAGAGAGAGAGACTATTTCTGTCAGTTTTTCATGCCTTATTTGTTTTTTGTTGTTTTTTTTAATCATATTTATTAAAATTTCCAATAATAACAGAATAAGAAAAATAGAAAAGATAAAGAAAAGAAAGAAAAAGAAAGACAAATTTAAACCCTTCTTTTCATAACCTTCTTTCTAGGACTCCCTCCTTCCCCTCCCGACTGTATTCCCCTTTCCCTAAGTTGGTTCCACAAGCTCTCATTCCCAATTTAAACCTAATATGTTATACCCATAAGCCAATTTAAATTTATACAATCTTAGCATCACTCCTCATCTTAAAATAGAACAAAAAATTTCCCCCAAGATCTGCCCCCATTTCCTTCCACGAGTTCCCCCTTTCTTAAATAAAAACAAAAACATGTAATATCAAAATTCCAAAGTTATATAAAGAATAAAAGATAGAAGATATAGGAAAGTTCAAAAAGTTGGTTACATAGCCTTTGGATTCTAAGATTCCCCCTCCCTTCCCCGGTTTAGATTCCCCATGTCCATCTGTCTGTATGTTGTCAGCCTGGAGGTCTTAAGTCCACAGCCAAATTTTTCTCAATCCATCTTGCCGGTTTTCTTTAGATTTGGTTGTTTTGATAATATTTAACTTCAAAAATCCAGTCTAATAGAGGCCTTTAATTTTCCTTAGTCATTTGTTGCTCCTCCCGTTGTTCTTTCATGCCTTATTTGTTTTTTGAAAAATGGATTTAAGGGTGGGGTACAAAGGAATTAGAATGCAGGCAACTCCCCATTTGCACATTCTCTATTTGCATACAAACGGGCACACACTCAATCCCAAAAGTGGATCCCAGAAATGGGGAGCACCCTGAAGAGTCCTCCTGGCTTGTGAGGAGACCCTCCTCAGAGCCCGAAGAGGATATCCTCTTCAGACTCTGAGGGGAGTCTCCACAAGCCAGAGGGGGTAGCGAGACTTCCTCAGCTGATATGCAGGGAAGCAGCAGTGGCACTCTGAGTTGGGTCTTCTCAGGGGCCAGGAGGACTCTCCAAGGTGCTCCCCATTTTATGCAATTCCATGTATGAACACAGAGGTTCAGAACATAACCCCTGCGTAAATGGAGACTCACCCATACAGTGCTACAAATGCAATGTAAATATGATTATGATCAACAATCCAGTATAATTCAGAGGAATAAAACCAGACTACTAAAAATTCCATCTCTGATTTGTTGTGGATTCCACATTAAGAAGGAATAGTTGGGTGGTTCCTCTATGTGTTTACACATCATTCATATATATATATATATATATATATATGCAGGTTTTGGTGTCTTCGGGTGTCTTCCCGTGTAAGAGTCGGGGTGTCTGTGCGACGTTTCGACGAGGTCTCACTCGTCATCTTCAGGCTGGTGCTTTCGGCTTCTTGTTACTGGAACAGAGCAGAGTCTGGTGTTTGAGTTCCTATAAATACTGTTGAGGGGTGTGGTGTATAGCCTCCAACGTTCTGGGCAGAGAGGAAGTTCCTAGATTAGTGTGCCTTTTCTTCTTTTGTTCCTTAATTACTTGAGGGATATCTTGGGTGATTTCATGAGTGATATTCTGAATACCACTGGGTGGGTCATTAAGTGTAGATTAGTTGCTAAATCTACACTTAATGACCCACCCAGTGGTATTCAGAATATCACTCATGAAATCACCCAAGATATCCCTCAAGTAATTAAGGAACAAAAGAAGAAAAGGCACACTAATCTAGGAACTTCCTCTCTGCCCAGAACGTTGGAGGCTATACACCACACCCCTCAACAGTATTTATAGGAACTCAAACACCAGACTCTGCTCTGTTCCAGTAACAAGAAGCCGAAAGCACCAGCCTGAAGATGACGAGTGAGACCTCGTCGAAACGTCGCACAGACACCCCGACTCTTACACGGGAAGACACCCGAAGACACCAAAACCTGCATTCCTGTACCCGTGAAAATCTACGAAAGCATATATATATATATATATATATATATATATATGCAGGTTTTGGTGTCTTCGGGTGTCTTCCCGTGTAAGAGTCGGGGTGTCTGTGCGACGTTTCGACGAGGTCTCACTCGTCATCTTCAGGCTGGTGCTTTCGGCTTCTTGTTACTGGAACAGAGCAGAATCTGGTGTTTGAGTTCCTATAAATACTGTTGAGGGGTGTGGTGTATAGCCTCCAACGTTCTGGGCAGAGAGGAAGTTCCTAGATTAGTGTGCCTTTTCTTCTTTTGTTCCTTAATTACTTGAGGGATATCTTGAGTGATTTCATGAGTGATATTCTGAATACCACTGGGTGGGTCATTAAGTGTAGATTAGTTGCTAAAGCTTTTGTGTCTTGACCTCTTGAGCTTGTGAAGAGTTTTTCTGAGAAGATGGCTGTGCTGCATTTAGTTGTGCTCTGGCTTGGCTTCGTGTATAGGGGCGAGCTGTGGTTTTGTGCCTTGTGCCAGCCAGATCTGTGTAGGGATTGCCGGGGGGTGCAGCATCGTAGCCAAGACTCTCATCTCCAGAACCAAACGCCTGGCTGACAAAGACCACTTGACAACTGAGTTACAGAATCTCTCAAATGTGTTAATCGCCAATGGATACCAGAAAAACAGGGTTACGAAGCTAATCCAAAAAGAAACACCCCCCAAAAACCAAGACACAGAAGAAAACAATGGCATGGCCCTCCTTCCTTATATCAAGGGCACTACAGACAAAATCAGCAAAATCCTCCATAAACACAATATCAAAACAGCCTTCTGCACCAACCAAAAAATAGCCAATATCCTCAGAAACCCAAAAGACAAAATCCAGCTGGAAAACCAAGGGGTCTATGAAATACCCTGCAAAGTCTGCCCAGCCACGTACATTGGACAAACAAACAGACGAATAAATGCACGTATCGCAGAACACAAGAATGCCGTCAAAAAAGAAGAAAAAACTTCCTCTCTTTTCCAACACATGAAAGAAACAGGACACGAAATTAATTTTGCAGATTCCAAATTGCTCTTTAACATGGAACATCACCACAAGAGAATAATCATGGAAGCCATCGAGATAGAGAAACACCCTCACAACATGAACAAGCGTGACGACACGTCCCGCCTGCCAGACATCTGGAAATTAGCCCTCCCCACAAAAACCGACACCAGAACCAGAGGCACACAGAACGCCGTCACCAATCAACCACACCAGACCCAAACCCAGACCCTCTCCACAGACATATTACAGACTCCATCCAGTAGCCAAACTATAGTGGCACCTCCGGATGCTGCACCCCCCGGCAATCCCTACACAGATCTGGCTGGCACAAGGCACAAAACCACAGCTCGCCCCTATACACGAAGCCAAGCCAGAGCACAACTAAATGCAGCACAGCCATCTTCTCAGAAAAACTCTTCACAAGCTCAAGAGGTCAAGACACAAAAGCTTTAGCAACTAATCTACACTTAATGACCCACCCAGTGGTATTCAGAATATCACTCATGAAATCACTCAAGATATCCCTCAAGTAATTAAGGAACAAAAGAAGAAAAGGCACACTAATCTAGGAACTTCCTCTCTGCCCAGAACGTTGGAGGCTATACACCACACCCCTCAACAGTATTTATAGGAACTCAAACACCAGATTCTGCTCTGTTCCAGTAACAAGAAGCCGAAAGCACCAGCCTGAAGATGACGAGTGAGACCTCGTCGAAACGTCGCACAGACACCCCGACTCTTACACGGGAAGACACCCGAAGACACCAAAACCTGCATATATATATATATATATATATAATATCTTCTTCCTCTTTTCTTCTGTCTTATGCCTGAAATGCTCTTTGGCAGGTTTGCAATGAAGGCAGCTGACAGGGTCTTGGCCTTCCTGAGTGGCCTTGCCAGTACTGAGCTAAGTGTAACTTCCTAGTGGTTGATGTTGTTTTTTAAACAATGTGATGATGACAGTTCCCAGGTTATATACAATGGGTTCTGAGGCATTGGAATGAAGGAAAAGTGTGTGTGTGTGTGTGTGAGAGAGAGAGAGAGAGAGAGAGAGAGAAAGAGACTTCCCCATAGTGCCTCAGAAACCATCATATAGAACTTGGGAACTACTATTATTATTAATTATTTATTTATTTATTTATTATAAGTGAACTAGCAACCTAAGGAGGTGAATTTCTACACCTGTCTGGGCACACAAAAATGTGCTATTTTTGGCTGCTATTTTTATTTGCTTGGACAGATTTGCTGTTCTCTGAACAGGGGTTTTGAAGTCCCTCCTGCTCCAAGAATAAGCTCCAAAACAGCCTTCTGTCAAAGCTGGAGAAAAACCAAACATTTAGGTACCTAAGGGGGTGAAGTATAAACGGTGTCACCTCCTTATGGTTGTAAAATGTTGATTACAAGACGATTACAAGAGAAATTGCGTGCACAAAAGTACTTCTTCATACCAAGAATAATTTGAACACAGGGAATTTACTTCCTTAAGACAGGGCAATGGCCACTGGCTCAGTTGTCTTTAAAATTGGGTTAGATAAATTATCAAGTCTTTTAGTGGCTATTGGCCATTATAGCTCTGTGGGATCTCCTTGTTCATAGGTAGTATGCCAGCCAAACACAAGTTCCTGGAGATCGACAGTAGAACGGGGCTTTTGACCATACACCACTGCCAAGAAACTTCTAGTTGGCCTCTGTAGGAAGGAAGGCAGACTCTGAACTACAGAGATGAACCTTTCGTCTAATTTTGCAAGCCTCACGGTCTTATTTACCTATTTCTTAACAATTTTACAGCCTGCATTTTCGATCCAAAATTCTCAGGGTAGTTCACAGTGATCCATAAAACCAACTTGTTAAGTCCAAGTAAATCCATAAGGCTTAAAATACAAGCGAATGAATCCAATGTAGCAGGAGGGAAAAGTCTAAAATGGCGCAGTACCTGACTAGGTAGGATGTGGGAGACTGGGATTCAAGCCCCCACTTGGCTATGAAGCATACTGGGTGACCTTTCTCTCAGCCTAAAATAACCTCACATGGTTGTTGTGGGTGTAAAAGTACACCATCTTGAGCTCTGTGGAGGAAAGGTGGGGTGTAAATGTAATAATAGATACTGCTGGGGAATCAAAGACTTGGTGAAATGAAAAGTCCTCCGTTTTGCCTCCTGAAGCTATGGATGACCCTCGTGGTCCCTTCCAACAATTCTGTGGAAGGGACCACGAGGGTCATCCATAGCTTCAGGAGGCAAAATTGAGGACTTTTCATTTCACCAATGGGGACGTGGTCTAAACCACTGAGCCTCTTGGGCTTGCCAATCAGAAGGTTGGCAGTTCGAATCCCTGCGATGGGGTGAGCTCCCGTTGCTGTGTCCCAGTTACTGCCAACCTAGCAGTTCGAAAGCACGCCAGTGCAAGTAGATAAATAGGTACCACTGCCGTGGGAAGGTAAATGGCGTTTCCGTGCACTCTGGTTTCCGTCATGGTGTCCCGTTGTGCCAGAAGCGGTTTAGTCATGCTGGTCACATGACCTGGAAAGCTGTCTGTGGACAAATGCCAGCTCCCTCGGCCTGAAAGTGAGATGAGCACCACAACCCCAGAGTCACCTTGGACTGGACTTAGCCGTCCAGAGGTCATTTACCTTTTTACCTTTTACAACTCTGTAACTGGATAAGGGTGGGTGAATAAAACTGCTTCATAGGTACAGTAACTTGAGTAAGGAATCTTAGAGTATATAAATATAAGACCCGCAAGAAATCATGATCATTTAGCTGGAACAAGCACAGAAATTGATAGAACTTGCATATTTAACACCAGCTGAGGCACTGCCTCTGCCTATATAGACTAAAAGGGCAGATTTAATTTCAGTCATAGAGTGCAGCAGCAGAACGATGTCATCAGGAAGCCACAGGGACATCTGTCTTAGTTGTGAAGAGCTTCATGCTTTAATCAGCAAATGCAAAATTAGCATATTCATGCTTTAAATGCTCGAATTATTTCCCCCATTGTTTAAAAGTAAGCTTATAGTGTGAGGTAAAGAGAATGACTGGAAATGATTCAGAACTCAGCTAAACTGGTAGGGGAAAAGCAATTTATATGCGATGTATGTGTGACATAACTTTGTGATGGGGAGTGGGTGGTGCTGTGGTCTAAACCACCGAGCCTCTTGGATTTGCTGATCAGAAGATCAGGGATTTGAATCCGCATGATGGGGTGAGCTCCCGTTGCTCTGTCCTAGCTCCTGCCAACCTAGCAGTTCAAAAGCACACCAGTGCAAGTAGATAAATAGGTACCGCTGTGGCAGGAAGGTAAACAGCATTTCCATGTGCTCTGGTTTCTATCACAGTGTTCCATTGCACCAGAAGTGGTTTAGTCATGCTGGCCTCATGACTCGTAAATCTGTCTGTGGACAAATGCTGGCTCCCCCGGCCTGAAGCAAGATGAGTGCCACAACCCCATAGTTGCCTTTGACTGGACTTAACCATCCAGAGGTCATTTACCTTTTATTTACCTTTTATAACACTGTGTCACCAGGTGGCGACATGGAGCCCCGTTTTCCCTCTACCTGTTTTCCCTGTTTAAATTCACAATGCTTTAAACTGAAACACTTCTCTGATGTGTCTAGATCCAGCCTCAGATTATACCGTGTACTGTTTCAGGTGAGCAATGGCGTTCCACAGAGCTCTTTATTCAGGATTGAAAAGGACTTATACTGGCACTGCATTATTAGTCTAACTTCGAATCATTGCTTCGAAGCAATGATTCTTCAACATCAACTTTGATAGATTAGTCATGTTGTTCAGATGCCTGATTATCATCTTTCAAAGCAACTACTCTATTCCAAACTTAAGAATGGAAAGTGTAATGCTGGTGGTCAACAAAAGAGGTTTAAAGACTCTCTCAAGGCAAATCGAAACAAATGTAGGAAAAACTGGCCTGCGAGTGTTCCAGTTGGAGAACAACCTTTACCAAAGATGTTGTGGACTTTGAAGATGCTCAAACTCAGGACGGAAGGGAGAAACGTGCTAAGAGGAAGGCACGCTTGGCAAACGCTCACCATGATCAACTCCCACCCGGCAACCTATGTTCCCACTGTGGAAGGATGTATGGATCCAGAATTGGAATCCACAGTCACTTACGAACTCACTGTTAAGACTGTGTTCATGGAAGACAATCTTACTCGGCTACAAGTGATCGCTAAAGAAGAAGAATTAGCCTAACAGTAGTAAACACTTTGTGAACTGGTGGGCAGGTGCCCGAGTTTCTCACATTGGGGTGGGGTTTGCTTTCCTCCAAAGCAAAGTTAGCTAACTGTCCCATCTCCTACCTGCCAGTTTCCCCAGTGATTTCTGTTTTTGCATGTCATGATGAAATCACTGAGGGCTGCCTATTGGGCAGTTACCACCCAGTCATCATTTTCAGAAAGCTTGAGATCTGGTTACCTGAAGAAATATCTTCCTCTGTGGTGGGGTTTTGTGTGTAGCCCCTCCTCGGAGTGCCTCAGGTGAAGCAGGCAGGGATGCAAGGAAGGGCATTTTCAGTGGTGGTGCCCCATTTATGCAACTAGTTCCAGGGGAGAACTTCAGTCTTCCAAATTTCAGTGGTGCCCTGCACAAGGCCAAAATTTTGTGCCATCTGCCTCTCGCCTTCTGTTCATAGTTGTGTTGTCTTATGACACCCCCTAAGCTCAGCACCCAGTGCACCAGCCCTAAATCTTTCTATGCCAGATCCCCAGGAAGCCTCACCTGGTACCCTCTTTGCTATCATTCTGATGCCCAGTGATTGCCTTTTTATTTTCCCAGGCTTTTAGAAGTCCGGAGTCTTATATTGTTTTATATGTTTTTGGGATCCATCTGTCTCAGGAGACAGGGTTCCTAAGGATTTCACTCTTAGCTCGTCATTGCAAACCACCCTGGTAATCATTTCAGAAGTTGTAAGGCGATCTAATGACCACATTTGCATTAAATATTTTTAATGGCTGCAAATGCTTTTAAAGGAGGGAGGATGCTCTCTCTTCCAATTTACCTCTTACCCAGCAGAAGCCAATGATTCTAGGCTGAGAGGAACAGAAATTTCTTACCAAAAGTCTGGAAGCTATATTTTTCTAATACTCGCTCACAGCTTATTCTGCTGGCCCCCAAATTTGCTATCCCTACACTTCCCAAATTGCACTAATCTAGAGTAGCCCCAGGTGTATGCAATAAAGGATAATGGAGTCCACTTTAGTTGATATAAGATACACCCAATGTACAAGAAAATGTCCCCTAATGACTTAGGTTAAAATCCTCTGAATTCAGTAGATTATACCAGGCATAGGCAAACTCAGCTCTCCAGATGTTTGGGACTACAACTCCCACAATCCCTAGCTAACAGGACCAGTGGTCAGGGATGATGGGAGTTATAGTACCAAAACATCTGGAGGGCCAAGCTGGAGGGATTATACATTTTAGTGAACCTCCGTTGATAGGATCAGGCTACAAGCCCGCAAGATGCTTGGTGTAAACCAGACTGACATATCCCTTTCCCTCATAAGTGCCAACTTGCAAAGATTCTTGACAGCTTGTTGTTTACCTTGAGATACTGCAAAACATCTGCAAACTTTTCAGTGTGTTATGTCAGTCTTACACCCCCAGACATAACACTGCTGAAATCATCTCATGGGGGATCTCTCAGCCTGTCAGTCCAGGGTTTGTATCAATGAGGAGCAGTTCATTGTGAACCCCTGTTCAGGGACTAAGCAGCCCCCAAATCTCTAATGCAGTAGTAGGACTTGTGAGGTGTTTGGCATCAGAATATTATGATCTTTGTAACAACTGAATATGCACATCATTTGGAGCATCTGTGACTTTAATTTTTGCTGTTAATATTGTTTCCTTCCTTTTGAAGTGAGGTTTTTATGTTTTAAGAAGAAAGCACCCTCAATTTAGAGGAGATTAAACAACCCCTTTATTATTTGTATGCAGTTATATTGGGTGCAGAAAGAAGACCATTACTGAGATTCCACCATTAAAACACAATACCCCCAAATTTGGAAAGCTTTCCTGCTCCATGCCCCCTTATTAGGAAAACAGAATGTATTTTTTCCACCTTGACTAATCTTGAGCGCCCCATCAGTGGGAAATTTGTTGAAAAATCTGTTGGAGGAGCAACTGGCACAACCAAAAGTCCTGTTGCTTAAAAAATGCATAACTTTGCCCAGATTATTCCTAATATTCTGGATCATTTTATTCCTCGATTCTTGAAGGCGACCTCTTCATTGCCATCTGTTAATTAACAGGGCCAAAGTTCATCTTGTATGATTAAAATCTACATATATTCTACTGTCATAGCATCCATACTTCCATCTGTTGTAACACAATGTCTGTAATTATGATAGGCAGGATGCGTTCTGCAGAGTGTGCTATCTTCTGCTGTTTACGTAGAAACTGGCTACAAGCTGAGTTAAAGGCAGAACAAACCATTCTTGATGAGGCCTGGGAACCTGCACAGAATAGAAATTAACTTCTCCAGCCACGCTGTGACTCAGAGTCAGCACCCAGAAACCAGCCTCCTGGGTCATAGCTGTTCCTCTTAATGGGCCCCCATATGCCAGATATTTAGATGGTAATGCATACATTACACAGAGCATATGTAGTGAAGAACTGTCAGGGGGCAAGTTGGCCAAGTTTGATTTATGAGTTTATAATCTAAATACTACAAGGAGAAGTAAAATAGGAGAAAAGATGGTGGGGCGTGCAGGGGGGGCCGGCCGCACCGGCCGCAACATCTGGGGGTTAGGGTTAGGGGGCGCAAATCCACGGGTTAGGGGGCGCAAATTACTTGCCTTGCCCCGGGTGCTGGCAACCCACGCTACGCCACTGCATCACTCCATAATGGGTTTGCTCTGTCTCCACAATCAGAGGCAGTAATTCTTCTGAATAACAGTTCCTGGAAGCCACAGGAGGTCCTGCTTGCTGATTTTCTGCAGCCATCGGGTTGGCTTCTGTGAGAACAGGATGCTGAATTAGATGGGACACTGGCCTGATCCAGCAGGCTCCTCTTAAGTTCTTACGTTTGAATATATGATTAGACCGCTGCCTTTATTTTATTTATTTTTATTTATTAAATCTATACACTTCCCTATACCCACAGATCTCAGGGCAGTTCACAGCATAAAATCACAATATAAATAATAATAATAATATAATAATAATTTATTATTTGTACCCCGCCCATCTGGCTGGGTTTCCCCAGCCACTCGGGGTGGCTTCCAACAGAATATTAAAATACAATAGTCTATTTGGGACGCGGGTGGCGCTGTGGGTTAAACCACAGAGCCTAGGACTTGCTGATCAGAAGGTCGGAGGTTCGAATCCCTGCGACGGGGTGAGCTCCCGTTGCTCGGTCCCTGCTCCTGCTCACCTAGCAGTTCGAAAGCACGTCAAAGTGCAAGTAGATAAATAGGTACTGGTCTGGCGGGAAGGTAAACGGCGTTTCCGTGTGCTGCTCTAGTTCGCCAGAAGCGGCTTAGTCCTGCTGGCCACATGACCCAGAAGCTGTACGCCAGCTCCTTCGGCCAATAAAGCGAGATGAGCGCTGCAACCCCAGAGTCGGTCACAACTGGACCTAATGGTCAGGGGTCCCTTTACCTTTACTATTAAACATTAAAAGCTTCCCTAAACAGGGCTGCCTTCAAATGTCTTCTAAAAACCACAGAATCCATAGTAAAAATAAAAACAGTAAACCAATAACGCCCTCCCCTTCCACAACACATTTTTAAAAGGGCATAGGATGTCAATCAGCCAGAGGCCTGGTTAAAGAGGAAACGTTTTTGCCTGGTGCCTAATCGTGTATAATGAAGGTGCTGGGTGAATCTCCCTGGGAAGAGCATTCCACAAGCAGGGAGTCACTGCAGAAAAGGCCAGTTCTCATGTTGCCACCCTCTGGACCTCTCGTGGAGGAGACACACAAAGAAGGGCCTCAGAAGATGATCTCAGGGTCTAGGGAGGTTCATATGGCGAGAGGCAGCCTTGAGCCTTTAACGACTTTATAGGTCAAAACCAGCACTTTGAATTGGGCCCAGAGACTAATTGGTAACCAGTGCAGTCAAACCAGGATCGGTGTAGAGTGGTACCTCAGGTTAAGTACTTAATTCGTTCCGGAGGTCCGTATTAACCTGAAACTGTTCTTAACCTGAAGTACCACTTTAGCTAATGGGGCCTCCTGTGCTGCCACGCCACCGGAGCACAATTTCTGTTCTCATCCTGAAGCAAAGTTCTTAACCTGAAGCACTATTTCTGGGTTAGCGGAGTCTGTAACCTGAAGCATATGTAACCTGAAGCGTATGTAACCCGATGTACCACTGTAATATGCTCAAACCGTCTTGCCCTGGTGAGCAACCTGGCCGCTGAATTCTGCACCAGCTGAAGTTTCCAAACCGTCTTCGGAGGCAGCCCCACATATAATGCATTACAGTAATCTAACCTTGAGGTTACCAGAACAGTAGTTAAGCTAGCCTGTGCATCAAATCGATGAGGTCTGAGTTTTAAGAAAGTATATATAGAGCAGGCAGGTAAGAATAAGTAGTGGCATTAAAACTCATTATGTAGTAGTTTCAAAACCTCAGGGTGTTTTGCCTTGTGAGATAGTTTACTATTATTCTCATTTCATACATGTTGTATGGAGACTGAGATAATGGGTTGCTCACAGTTGCAGAACCAGCCCAAGGCAGAGCTGGGACTTGTCAAATCCCCTTATCAGAGTCCACTTCTTCTATATACTGGCACACAGCAGCTTTCATTAAGGAACAAAAGTACCTAGGGAATAATAATGAATAAACGTTGATTTCTGTTTTTGTTCAAATGAAATGTTTGCCTTACAGCCCTTGAAAGAAAATGATGATGGCCATGCCTCAGAGAGAGGAAGATTATTTCTCACCTCTCCCCTAGGAAAATGTTAAATGGCTTTATGGCACTGCTGAAAGAGGTAGTTGAGCCTCAAGCAGCATTCAAAGCCAACCATGGTCAGGGCTTAGATAATTTATTTTTCACCCTACTACTGCAAATAGTGAGGTAAATAAGAGATGTGGACAGTGGAGCTATTATTACTTCTTCCTCAGCTTGCTAAATACTCAATAAATGATGTGTGGGAAATTATTTGTTTTTTTTAAGTGTAGCATCATAGATGTACTGTCCTCCGCAGATGAAAAATGCAATGACCTAATTTGCAGTTCACAGTAAGCCACAGTGAGGCATACTAAGGTTTGGTTTAGTGTGGTGCCCAAACCCAAGCTCTCTCTCTCTAGACTAGCCATGCTCTGTAACCAAGAATAAACATTGGTTACAGCCTGTGGTTAGTCTTCACAGCCAAGAGCCTGGGTTGGAATGGCATGCTAAGACTACCACTACTACTACTAATAATAATAATTTATTTATTTATACCCCGGCCATCTGGCTGGGTTTCCCCAGCCACTCTGGGTGGCTCCCAATCAAATATTAAAAACACAATGCAGCATTAAACATTAAAAACTTCCCTAAACAGGGCTGCCTTCAGATGTCTCTTAAAAGTAGGATAGTTACTTATTTTCTTGACATCTGATGGGAGGGCTTTTCACAGGGCAGGTGCCACTACCGAGAAGGCCCTCTGTCTGGTTCCATGTAACCTCACTTCTCGCAATGAGGGAACCACCAGAAGGCCCTTGGCGCTGGACATCAGTGTCCGGGCTGAACGATGGGGGTGGAGATGCTCCTTCTGATATACAGGACCAAGGCCGTTGGCAGCATGGCAGCCAGGGATGAATGAAACATCTTCAAGCTCATATCCAGGAGTCTACATTACCCCGCCAAGCCATCATTTGGCTTGACACGTTGCGTGACTCAAACCAGTCTTATCCCTCTGTTACAGAGGGCATAGCTGAAGCAAGCTTCCCATTGTATGAGTGGTCTACGAAGTGACATAGGTGGCTGTGGGGCAGAGAATTCACCTACTGATGCCCTCTGAAGCAGATTTTGTATGTCATAATGAGCACACACTCAAAATGCCTGTTAATTGTGAGTTGCACATGCGACTCTGGTGGAATCTAGACACATATTAAAAACTTTTGAAAAATATATTGGATTTGCCATAGCTCACCATTGCCATCTAATGTCACATTTGTATAATGCACTTTACAACACACTTAAAAATGTTTTATTTGCAGCTGTATAGCTGAGTGCTCTGTGTATCGCGAACTTCTTAAGAATAGAGGAGGCTTATATTTGGCTGAGCACTGAAAGGAGTGTCTATGAGGCCATATCCCTCTCAGGCACTGACTATTGGACATACTTATGAGAAGAGAAGGTTTCCTGGAAAAGACCCTGATGTTGGGAAAGATTGAGGGTACAAGGAGAAGGGGACGGTAGAGGATGAGATGGTTGGACAGTGTTCTCGAAGCTACCGGTATGAGTTTGACCAAACTGCGGGAGGCAGTGGAAGACAGGAGTGCCTGGCGTGCTCTGGTCCATGGGGTCACGAAGAATCGGACACGGCTAAATGACTAAACAACAACATTAGACATACTGGCTGAGCTTGATGGGATTTGTAGTCTGAGAACATTTGGAAAGATTGCACATGATTGAATAGTCCTCCTTGTTGCAGAAAAAAAATAAAATGTTCTACATAGTGAAGAAAAGTTTAAGTGAGAGGAGTTCCAGCTTTGCCTAGCCTTTTCCCTAATATTCTAGAGTTGTGCATACGAACAATTATTTTCATGGGAAGGAGTCGGCCATGCAGTTCTCCTACCAGGAATGATTTTAGCCATCTCAACCTGCTGTTTGCATATAGTAGGCATTCATGCTGCTGCCAAAACACACACAACAGCCTATTACACTGTGTTTCTTCACCTATAAAATGGGTTTAATAATATTCAATTACACACCACTCTGAGCTGTCACAATATTTAATTGGATAATGTTTGTGGAGCACTGTGCTAATAAGATACACCGTATAAATGTTAAGTATTATTATCGCAAAAGGTCAGCGAAGAGAAGGAAACAAACCACCTATTAACAACCACCATAAATGAACCATATCCAAGTCAAGCACTTTTTTTAAAAAATAAAAGACTGGGGCATTGTACAGATTCATAAAGAGATTGGGTAATGACAACGTTCTCTCTTTCTTCATGCTTTGCAAGACAAACCTCCCAGGGCAAATAATTTGATGGTTTCAGGCCAGCCACTATTTTCCTGATGGATTAGTGTATTGATGTTGAACAAAAGGGATTAATTCAGTAGTGTAATGGGGGGACCTCATGGCAGGAACCAACTGCATGTTAGGTATTTCTTCAGGGCGATACTCTTTTCCATTCTCTCCCTTTCTGGTTACTATCTCCCATTTCAGGAAGATAAGAGTGGACCGAAAGCCCACTCATCATGATACGATTTAAATATGCTCAGTGATCCCTGGATTGTCCATGTGCCTGATATAATTAAGGACATTGTTGATCCAGAACATTCAGTTCAAGAAATTTGAACCGCTTAAGCTGGTTGTATTGCTTTTTGGGTTGTTATTTCTCAGATTTTTTTATATTGGGTGGCAAAATAATTCTCTTTTTTTGCCATATCATTTTTATTAATTTTACAACAATGTTTTCCATTACAATCTCTCCTCTTATATTATACAATTGGGCTTTTTAGCGCCATGACTCCCTTCAAACCTTCCTTACGATTTTCTGTCTTTCATTTCAAATTTCTGCATTTTCACTACTTAACCTTTGTTTTCAAATCAAAAACATCAAAGCATCATATTTTCTTATTCTTCTCTGCAGTGAATTTTATACCTTTCCTTACAAAGCTTCTTGCAATCCTACTGTCATGTTTGATTGGCTACAATTGTCGTTCAAATAATTTACAAATTTAGTCCAGCCCTTGATGAACTTCTGGTCCCGCTGTTCTCGAATTCTTCCCGTCATTTTGGCCAGTTTCACATACTCCGGGTGGCAAAATAATTCTGCTAGTGCAAGGACCCTCTCCACTTTTTGCATGCCTGTTAAATGTGTTCTCTTGTTTTCCCAACTCTCTCGAGCAGATTTGGTGGGGCTTCCAACATATATAATAGAACATTAAACATTTAAAAACTCCCCTATACAGGGCTGCCTTCAGGTGTCTTCTAAAGGTTGTATAGCGACTTATCTCCTTGGCTCGGGGATTGCACAACTTCATACCCTCCAACATTTCTCAAATGAAAATAAGGACATCCTAAGGAATGACAAACCTAGACAGCATCTTAAAAAGCAGAGATATCACCTTGCCAACAGAGGTCCGTATAGTTAAAGCTATGGTTTTCCCAGTAGTGGAAGTGAGAGCTGGACCATAAAGAAGGCTGATCGCCGAAGAATTGATGCTTTTGAATTATGGTGCTAGAGGAGACTCTTGAGAGTCCCATGGACTGCAAGAAGATCAAACCTATCCATTCTGAAGGAAATCAGCCCTGAGTGCTCACTGGAAGGACAGATCCTGAAGCTGAGACTCCAATACTTTGGCCACTTCATGAGAAGAGAAGGCTCCCTGGAAAAGACCCTGATGTTGGGAAAGATGGAAGGCACAAGGAGTAGGGGACGACAGAGGACGAGATGGTTGGATAGTGTTCTTGAAGCTACCAGCATGAGTTTGACCAAAGTGCAGGAGGCAGTGGAAGACAGGAGTGCCTGGTGTGCTCTGGTGCATGGGGTCATGAAGAGTCAGACACGGCTAAACGACTAAACAACAACAACAAAAGGAAAAGTGGGACATTCCAGGATCAGATCAGGAACTAGGATGGCTTCTTTAAAATCAGGACTGTCCCAGGAAAACAGGGACACTTGGAGGGTCTGTGGCAGTTCAGATGGCGACTGCATTTTTAATTTGTTGCATAATGCATCTGTTGCAATGTACATGTTGTGAAGACTGCATGCTGCAAATAAGAGGCATCACCCTGTGCTCCTCATGGAGCTCCACCCATTAATGGCTGGCACGGTTTTTGCTCTCCTATTTGCTGACTAGACCAGCCAGCCAGAATTGTAGGTGGAAGAGAGATGCCTGTTTTGGAGGAAGAAGCTTCCAAGCTTCCCAGGAACTGATAAGTGAATGCAACCATGAGCACACTGTCCAGAAGGACTAACATTTATTCATGGACCTCCTAAGCAGAAGGAACCGAAGGTGTAAATTAGACTGACAGCATCCACAGCGAACTGTAATGTAAGGTTCCATTCCAAGCTATTTTTCTCTACATCCTGGCAAAAAAGCAATGTGCCATGCTTTCACGTGTCAAAGAAAACATATGTCTTGGATGTCCTTTTTTGCATTAGGAGTTAACCTCATCTCCTAATAGGTGTATAGCAGGAGCGAGAAACCTGTTGGTCTCCACAGACGCGACAGCAATACTTCTGAATACCAGTTGCTGGAAAACACAGGAACTGGAGAGTGTTTTTGTGCTCATACTCTGCTCACTGGTTTCCACAGGTATCTGGGTGGCCACTGTGAAAACAGAATGCTGGACTAGCAAGTTCTTATGTTCTGCTGGACTATAAGTCCTAGCCAGCATGGCCATTGGCTATACTGGGTGGAGTTAGTGCAATGTAGAGGAAAGACCCCCCCCCCCTATTCCTGGTGTAGTGTGTATCTTTGTGTTGCAAGAAACTTCTCCACCATTCATGTGACACAGCATTCAGTTAAAGGCTGAATCTATGAAAACTAGCACACTTCTCTGCATCGGGGTAGCAAATGTGCTCCTGGCCAGAAGCTGTTGGGTTGCAACTCCTAGAAGCATGGGCAACTCCTAGAAGCATGAGAGTTGTAGTCCAATAACATCTCGAAGGCACCATGTTGGCTACTGTTGCTCTACATCAGTGCTTCCCAAACTTGGGACTCCCACTGTTTTTGGACTACAGTTCCCATCATCCCTGACCACTGGTCCGGCCCGCTACGGATAATGGGAGTTGTAGTCAAAAAGCAGCTGGAAACCCAAGTTCTACATGTTTCTTGCAGATTCAAATCCCACTGTGTGTTCAAAGGATTCACTTCTCTGGCATAGCAGAGTTAGCCTTGATGCTTATCAGAGCGAAGAACCTTTCAAGGAACTGGCTATTGGATATCCATTTTATGTGTTTTCGTAGTTGGATGAGGCATTGCCTCCCTCATAAGTTTTGGTTTCTCGCAGTTTCACATTTCCCCAGTCTTCTTCAGTTTCCTGCATTTCTGCATTTGTTTGTGATTTCCGTCGGCATTTTTGTACACATTTTGTTGTCAACGTTAGAAAGCTGCGTCACAACATTTGAGGAGGTGCTCTTGGCTTCACAGGTTAGTTTGGAAGTGGCAAACGAGGCAGGTTTATGCTATAATGCAAACTGGTCAAATTTCTCCCTCCTCGCTACTCCCCAGAGGCAGCACCTGGCAAAGAGTGGAGTCTAAGGCCCATAAAAGGTTTCACAAAGGGGGTCACAACCAGTGGCAAACTCCTGCTCAAACTCTAGCCAGCAATGTAAAACTGCCATCATCCACCCCCGTCGTTCTGCCCAGACACTGAGGTCCAGCTCCGAGGGCCTTCTGGTGGTTTCCTCGCTGCGAGAAGCCAAGTTACAGGGAACCAGGCAGAGGGCCTTCTTGGTAGTGGCGCCCACCCTGTGAAATGCCCTCCCACCAGATGTTAAAGAGAAAAACAACTACCAGACTTTTAGAAGACATCTGAAGGCAGCCCTGTTTAAGGAAGCTTTTAATGTTTAGCAGGCTATTGTTTTTTTAATATTTTGTTGGAAGCCGCCCAGAGTGGCTGGGGAAACCCAGCCAGATGGGCGGGGTAGGAATAAATTATTATTATTATCATTAT
Source organism: Podarcis vaucheri (assembly GCF_965113315.1). NCBI lineage: Eukaryota > Metazoa > Chordata > Lepidosauria > Squamata > Lacertidae > Podarcis > Podarcis vaucheri. The sequence continues at coordinate 18,048,680 of NC_138763.1, read as the reverse complement.
CATCATCATCATCATCCCTGACCATTGGCCATAGTGGCTGGAGTTGATGGGGCAGGAAGTTCAGTAACACCCATAGAGCTATAGCATCACCAACCCACCATAAGGGAAATCCACCTCCCCATTCATGGGAGGAAATGAATATCCATTCTTCTCTTGTCAGGATTTCTTCTTCTTCCCATTTTTGGGCAAGTAACATTCTTGCAGCTGTAGTTTCTGTACTGTTTTGGTAGTTCTACACCTATAATTTCCAAAAGAAAAGCTTCTGGGGGTTTTTTGTGCAAATGTTACCTTAAACATCTTTTTCAATTCATTATATATCATTTCCCATTAAGCTTTAACATTTAACCACGGGTGATAAAAAGTACATTCTTTCTCTTTGCATTTCCAACACTTATTAAATTTTGATGTATACATTTTTGCCAATCTACTAGGTGCTAGATGCCATCTATATAACATTTTCATGTCATTTTCTCTTAAACCATAACATGCTGTAAACTTTATGCCCATATTCCACAATCGTTCCCATGTTTACGTATCTATATTATAACCAAAATCTATTGCCCAAAATCTATTGTCCTTTGTCTCCCATTCCAATAATATCATTTTAGAGTAGACAGCACTTTGACATTACATTCCAACAGGTCTCTCTCCACTTGTGATAATTGTTATACATTTTTCTAATTCACTCTTGTGTGTTTGTGAATGGCATCTGAGTTGCTGCTTTTTAAAAAAAGAAAGAAAATGACACTATGCTCATGCTTAGTACAATTTAATGATCCCACTAATCTATTATGTGCACAATATAATATTAACTCGTCAATTCTTTAATTTTCCTTACAGATCTGAAACGCCCTCCGTTCAACATGCTTCTCCTTGGCCTCCTGTCTCTGCTTGTTTTGCAAAGCGAAGGCTTCAGCACCAGTTTTCCTGATGAAACCATTGCGGAGTTTTCAGTGAATGTTTACAATCAGCTGAGAGCTGCGGGGGAAGATGAAAACATTATTTTCTCTCCACTGGGAATATCAATCGCCATGGGAATGGTGGAACTCGGAGCTCATGGGTCCACCCTTAAGGAAATCAGACACGCCATGGGATATGAAGGTTTGAAAAACGGTAATGAGTGTTCAACAAAGCGCCAAGCGACACTTATTTGATTATTATTTTGTCCAGTCGATACATTAAAACAACAGCTTAACACTCACCTGGGATTAAATTCCATTGAACTCAGCAGGTCTTAACATCTTAGCAGACACACATAGGGTGGTCCTGCATAACAATCTAGGAAGCGTGAGTGCCACATATATTTTTTTCTTTATAAATGGCTCTTTCATAGAATTCTAGACAGGATTGATCACCTGTGTTGATGGAAGTGAATTTTAATATTTCTACAAGGTCTCATCTGCTTGAAGGAAAGAAGGGGGGCCCTTAATATGTATTATTAAAGAGAAAATGATGAGTTGGTATATTAATACCTAGGCTTTCAATAATAAAAATGCCCAAGGCAGCTGACAATAAAATTCTCAATAAAAAATAACACATAAAAATCAGATAAGAGCTGATAAAAAAATAAATTAATCTTCTTTTATGCGTATTGAATGAAAACCTGCTTGAAGGAAGATATTATATTACTTTGGGGGGGAACACCTCATTTTATTTTGACATCATTCTGATTGGGTGATGTGTATGATGTCGCAAATCAACACACACACACAATTCCAGGAATAGCTCTGCATTCCTTTTTAAACAAATAGTTTAAACAGATAGTTTAAAAACTATTAATAAATAATTGCTATTTTTATTTATTTTATTAACTCAATTTATATCCCACTTACCAGCCTAGCAGCTACCTTCTGTACTAGAGGCAACCACTGTCCCATCTTCAAGGGCAGCCCCACATACAGTGCATTGCAGAAGTCCAGATGGGAGGTCACCAGAGCATGGACAGCTGAGGCCAGGCTATTCTGATCCAGAAACTGCAATTGTGATAAATCATTCTAAACTAGGCATAAGCACACAGAAGCCACCTGAGACTCGAGAGACAAGTTGAAATCTAGGAGTACTTCCAGCCTATGAACCTATTCCTTCAAGCGGAGTTCAGCCTCTCCCAGAACAGGTTGTACACCTGATTCCGGGACACAAAAACCTCCCACCCACCTCTTTTTACATCTTGTAAGGATTTAGCATCAGTTTATTTGCCCCACCCATCCTTCATTGCCCCCAGATGTTGGTCCAACACTTTTATAGCCTCTCATGATTCATACGGAATAGTGAAGAGAAAGCTGTGTGTCATCAGCATACTGACCTGTTTCAAATCCATGTATAATAGCTCCGTTAGTTTCATATAGGAGATATAATGGACCTTTGTATACCAAAGGCTATGGAGCCAGCAACAATCTCCTAGTACAGTAGTACCTCCGGTTATGTAACCCTCTGGTTACGTAAACTTTGGGATGCGAAAGCGGCGAACCCGGAAGTATTTGACCGGGTTTCATCATGCGTGTATGCACAGAAGTGGTCCTCAGGTTGCGGAGACCTCAGAATCCGACTGGACCTCCGGAACGGATCCCGTCCACAACCGGAGGTACCACTGTACTACTTTCTGGTACTGACCCTGCAGGTAGGAGCTTTGTTACCACTGTAACAGAGTACTCCCACCTCCCTAAGTCACTCCAGAAGAATACCATAGTCAGAGGTATCAAGAACCACTGAGAGATCAAGGAGAACCAACAGGGTCTTAACTCCCTTCGTCTCTCTTCTGATAAAGGTCATAAATCAGAGCAACCCCTAAGGCTGTTTTGGTGCCAAATACAGGCCTTAAACCAAACTGGAATGTCTCTAGGTAACAAGGGGATGAACAAACACATAAAATATGCCTGCTGCTTTGTTTTAAAATGGAAAAGATGAGTGTCATGCATTGATCAGAAAGGCAAGACTGAAAGGTAGACCAACATTCAGTTGGCTGGCATGTATATGTCACATTCAGATGGTGGGTTGCAGCTAAAGAATTCATTGCTAGTCTTCTTTTATAGATTATTTAACTAATTTAGTTATGCATTTTTAAGCACACTTCAGAGAAAAGGGTTGTTTACTTGTGCATATTATTAAAGTTACAGTATTACATAACTAAACCAGAACTATAATCAGTTCCTATTATAAACATTCGCCCACTTCACCAAAAATTCAGCATTCAGTCCATGCGCAACGGAGTTAAAATTACGAACAGCATTAGCCTAATCAAAGGCCTGATTAAGGTGTGTCTTCACAGTCTGCTTAAAACTCTGTGGAGAGGGAGCCAAGCAGAGGAGGGAACCTTGTGTTGTTGGATTGCAATAAAATGTTGAATTGGACCTGGTAGCATCTGGTAGCTATTGCAGTTAGTGCAAGACTGGTGTTATGTGGACCGGAATAGAAACTTCACTCTCAATCTTGCGCGCTATTTTCTGAACACAAGGAGCTTCCAGTCTCCCTTCAGAGGTGCCTTATAGAATCTAAACTTGAGGTTACCAGATAATGGGCCACTGTGGCTAGCTGCTATCCTGATCCTTCCGTCTTCACCCTTCTTATTGTATCTGAGACATGGGAATAAGGTTTTCCCCCCTCCTCAATAATTTGGTCCCTTGCTCAATGTGATTTCATGCCTCTTCATGGGAGAACAGAGGTATCTGGGGTCCACTGGAGCAGATTTGGGGGCATACAGGGATAGCAGAGGAAGAATAAGTTGTGTTACATGAGTGGAACTCTGTGTGTAGAGTGTTGGAGACAACCCAAAATGTATACTCCGCTCCCATCCCCCTATTTTTTCACGGTCACCGCAGTATCTCCAATCCTCACTTTTTCAACAATTTTTTGTGAGGGTAAAAGCAACTTCCAGCCCCACTCATCTGCAATGAGCTTGGGCCTCGCACTAAATTCCTTATGTGATCTGTCTGGAGGCCCATTTGGACCTTCAGCTCTTTTAAACCATCCCTGCTGACAGAACCGCATTTGATTTATTTTTATTTTTTTGCAAACCTTGCAGCGCTAAACAAAAGGGGTGAAGGAATTTAAAAATAAGTCCCGTTCTCATTTTGGAGACAAGGTGACAGTCTGTCATCGTTTTCAAAATGCGGCGACATTTGCAGCACGCTGAGCTGGTTTATTTTTTCTGTGCAAATGGTATGCGCTAATCCTATGTAAACATCGTTAGTGCGGCTTTGGGGGAAATCTTGAAGGAGCTCTATGGGAATCTTTAGAATAGCAGAGGAAATTTTAAACAGCTGGCCCAACAGTGTAAATATTTAACAAAAGTGGTTGGGAACCTCCCATTAAAAGTTGGAAACATATGGGCACATAATGCCGGTTTATAAAACAGTTGATTGTCAACTGATGAATGCTATTCCCTGTCAAAGGACTGCTTTGTGCTCTAGTTCATTGCCTTGGTTATGATTTTTTTCTTTTCTTTTCAAAAAGAGAATGATGTGCACGCAGGGAACATGCAAGAGGAAAGGTGAGGGTGGAATTAAAAGAACAAAAGGATTGCACACGGAAATGGCCGCAAAGAAGTTTTTGTTCCCCTGTCATAATATTAGGAATTCGGGTCACCCAGTGGAATTGGTTGGCAGTAGACTCAGGACAAAAATACCTTGAGCCATGCATAATTTAACTTGTGAAATTCACTGCCACAGGCCCTCATCTTACATCTCTGTAAAAGGGGATTAGACATATTCTTGGAGATAGATCTGTCAATGGCTGGGGCTTGTAGTTGATAAAATCTGGAGGGCTAAAGGTTTCCCAAACTTGCTCTGTGGTAAGAGGGGGCTGCCCATTATTTTCCATGTATGCAAAGCATGACATAATAGGGACACATATTGAACACTTATTGGCATTAATGGAGAATTCTCCATTTAAATGTAGCTTTGGCTGCTCATGAAGACTCTTGAATTGCTTTGGGCGGCTGCCTCTGCTTCTAATGTTTTAGAAGCTTTTAGAATGTTTTTAGTCCCAAGTCTTTTTGAAGAAGAGTCAAGCCACCCTATATACCATTTCACAGTGACCTTCTCTGTCGAAAGCGAAAATATCACTGTGATTTTCCACTGGGAAGACAATGGGATTCTTTAAGCCCTCAATATATTTACTTAACCCTGACAGAAATATTTCCTATCTCGCACCTTGCTTTCAGGTGAAGAATTTTCCTTCTTGAAGGACCTTTCTGACATGGCAAATGCTGAAGACAGCCAGTACGTGATGAAGCTTGCCAATTCCCTCTATGTACAGAACGGGTTTCACGTCAGTGACAAATTTTTGCAGCTGATGAAGACGTACTTCAGAGCTGAAGTGGAAGATGTGGATTTCAGTCAAAACATAGCAGTCGCCAGCCACATCAATAGATGGGTGGAGAATCACACAAATAGTACGTTCCTGTATTTTTACATTCCTCCTCACTGTCAACAGTTGTCATTTTTTGCTCGTTGGGATGCTGTTGAATGTCTTAAAATGGCTCATCGCTACAGTTGTCGATTGCACCAAATGTCTTGTGTTTCTTTCTTTGGAGAGAGCTTAAAAACAGGCTCAGCTCAGGGACTGCAATCCCTTCAGGGAAACCTTCCAGGAGCTACATGCCACTGGTTTGAAAGCCTTAGGGTTCCCCACCCCGTCCTTTAAAGCCTTTTACATCTTGGTCCCAAACATTTCCATCTCTTTGCAGAAATACTGGGATGAACTGCTCTGCAGTGGTGCCATTATGTTGTGGTTCTGAAGCATGGTGACCAAGCCATTCTGAACCCACTTCCAGGCATGGCAAGTTGGAAGATCAGCCTTGTAGAATTGTAGAGTTGGAAGGGACCACAAGAATCAGCCCACGACCCTGAAATTGAGACTCGTGTTCTACTGACTTGAGCTATCTGGTCTGTTAAACTGATGTAGTTAGTAGTTACAGATCTCTTATCTCCATGTAAATGTTTGATTCTAAATTATCCCCACCAGTGAATGACTTGGCTGACTTGCTTCTACCATGCAAGCAAAGGCACAGTCCCAGTTGGGCACCAGAATGTGCACGGCTGTTCGGATCAGTGACTCTGTACCCGAGTGTCTCTGATGCACGTAGCTTATTTTATCCCAGATAAAACACAGAGACCCCTGTCTGTAGTGATCTGTGAAATTTCCACCCATCCACTCGATTCATCACTGTCGGCGCTGAAATCCAAAGACGGAATTATTATACCGAAAATCAAGCAAGCCGTTCCCAGTTGGCAGCACCAGGTAGCAGACAATGCCTTCTGATTGGAGTGATTTATTTAGGAATGTGGGCACAGCAGCTGCTAGGCTTGGCTAACAAGCCTCCCCTGACTCAAACAGATGCAAGACATCTCTTCCTTTCCTTGAGTAAATGTCAGCGGGGCGGATGCTGAGATGCGTTCCCCGTTTTATTACTCGCTTATTACTCTCGAAGCCTGTGGGAATGTTGCCCAGGTAAAAGCAAGCAGGAATAGTAGCGTGAGGAAAGTTTGAAGTTGGTAGACTTGCTCTCTGGGTCCTGTGTCAGTTTTGTACCAAAAATTATTTGCAGATGGGAGGCAGTCAACAGAACAATCCCTTTAAGAAAGGAAGATGTTGACTTAAGTTTCAGAGGCCCTGAGCCAGAGGTGCTTGCTTTGGTGTTGCATATTCGTGTAATGGAGGTGTCAGGGAACTGTCATCGGCTCAGAGGCGAGAAATAGAAGGGCAGTTGTGTTACAGGGAGCCTCCGAAAATCAGTTCCTCTTCTGGGGAGGAGGAAAGCCCCACCTCCAGTGGGAAAGAGGTGCAAGGACCAGAGGATGCTGGGGGGAGCCTTAACACCGCTCCTGGGCAAGCCGGACAAGAGGGAAACACGCCCTTGCCATCGTCCATCTTGCACGGTAGTCTGAGTTTGGGTCCACTTTCACAAATCACATTTCCATTCCTCAGTGTCCTCCCCTCCTCCCAGCCTGGCAGACAAGAGGCATTAATCAGAGTTTAAGGGCACATTCCAGCCAGGCACAAACAACATCCAAAGTGGGGTTTATTTATTATTTATTTATTGAAGGGATTTCTATATCAATTGTTTGCATTTGTAAGCAGTGCGAATAAAAGCAATCTGCAGAAAATGGGGACAATTGGGGGGGTGGGAAGTGTCATAAAACCAAACGCTACCTTATTAACGCTTGCCGGAACAGGAGAGTCTTAGTCTGTGCCTGGAGTTCCGCAAAAAGGGTGCCTGTCTAGTCTCTGTTGTGGGAGGGAGTTCCACAGGCTTTGCAATGACTGCACAGGACATTGAGGGGCGTGGCCTGCACAGAGGAGGTGTGGTTACTTGAGAAGTCCACCTTATCACTTATATACAGCCACTAGGTCACTGTGGCACGCAGGAGAGTTTCTCCTGCAAATTCCAAAGAACTGAGCCCATGCCACAGTAATATGGAGCAGGGCTTTCAGCGTGGCTCTGTTCTGTGGAATAGCATTCCTGTCGAGGTAAGACAAGCACCCACTATCTGCACTTTCTGGAAACAATTGAAAATACCCCCCCCCCACCAACAAGCTTTTCCATCTGGAAAGAATGGGTCATTATCAAGGTTGTTTTACATTGTTTTTCAAACGCAGCCTGTTGTTGTTTTCTGTTTTGTTTTTCACTCTTTTTATGGGCATCGCCTTGATCTAACATACCAGCTGGTTAAACGTTGTAAGGCAATTTTAATGCCGATAACTTCAAAACTATTTTAGATAGGTGTATATTGTATTTGTTGTGTGGGTTGATCTGCCTGCGGTGAAGCCTAAGTTCCTCTCTGACCAAACAGTGGACAGTTAAATGTGGGAATATGGAAAGGAGTTGCTTTTAGATTGTTTTGTTTTCCCAAGAAGATGATCAGAATCCCCCTTCGGATCTTGAAATATGGGTCCCCCCCAACAAAATTTAAAATTCGGCTTTGTAATTCGGAATTTATGTGATGTGATTTAATTTGATTTGATTGGCCGGTTAATAAAAAATATTTTTTTAAAAAAAAAAGATTGTTTTGTTTTCCTTCCACGGTGTTGGTCTTTTGGGGGTGGGCGTTTGCAGCGTTGATATAAATGTTCAATTAGGCATTCTGATCGATGCGCTCCTTCTCTCCCCTTTCAACCGACAGACATGATCAAAGATTTTGTGTCGGCCAGGGATTTCGGCGCTCTCACTTACTTGGCCCTCGTCAATGCAATCTACTTTAAGGGAAATTGGAAGTCTCAGTTCAGGCCAGAAAACACAAGAACCTTCTCCTTCACTAAAGATGATGAAAGTGAAGTGCAAATTCCAATGATGTATCAGCAGGGAGAATTTTATTACGGTAAGCAATATCGTACATGTTTTCTTTCTAGCAGAAAAGATTAATTTTCTAGGTATACACTATCACCCTTCTTCAGCACTTAATGCCAATTCACACCTCTTAATAACATCTCCTGCACAATTGCCAACCAGACGAAAATGAAATCACATTGTTTTCACCGGGGCCTCAGAAATGGAAGTTTCCAAAGGAGCCTTCTATGATTATTGTGCCAACTGCAATGTTTTCATTGGTGTATCAGTATGGAAAATGTGAATACTGGGGGACGTGGGTGGCGCTGTGGTCTAAACTACTGAGGCTCTTGGGCTTGCCGGTCTGAAGGTTGGCGGTTCGAATCCCTGCGACGGGGTGAGCTCCCGTTACTCTGCCCCAGCTCCTGCCAATCTAGCAGTTCGAAAGCACACCACTGCAAGTAGAAAAATAGGTACCGCTGTGGCAGGAAGGTAAATGGCGTTTCCGTGCGCTCTGGTTTCCGTTATGGTGTCTCATTGCACCAGAAGCTGTTTAGTCCTGCTAGCGACATGACCCAGAAAACTGTCTGTAGACAAACACCAGCTCCCTCGGCCTGAAAGCGAGATGAATGCCACAACCCCATAGTCGCCTTTGACTGGACTTAACCGTCCAGAGGTCCTTTACCTTTTACCTTTATCTTTCAGGGTTGTTTTAAGGATTGCATCGAGACAGGGTCATCTTTCTGCAGGGCCTGCAAGACGGAGCTGTTCCGCCAGGCCTTTGGTCGGGGTTCAGTCTGATTCCCCCTCCCCTTTCATAAGAACTTGCATGAAAGCAGCCCCCCAGTTTTTCTCACAGGCTCATATCAGTTCAGCATTTAAGGTCCCCAACCCTAATCTGCAAGTTGCCATCTGATTGGATTTTATTCTGATCCTGATCTGATTTTTGGATGTATTTTAATTGATTGCCTGATTTTATGTTAATGTGTTATACATTTGATGTTAGCCGCTCTGAGTCCGGTTTTGGCCAGGGAGTAAAGGTAAAGGTAAAGGGACCCCTGACCATTAGGTCCAGTCGTGACCGACTCTGGGGTTCCAGCGCTCATCTCGCTTTATTGGCCGAGGGAGCTGGCGTACAGTTTCCGGGTCACATGGCCAGCATGACTAAGCGGCTTCTGGCGAACCAGAGCAGCACACAGAAATGCCGTTTACCTTCCCGCCGGAGCGGTACCTATTTATCTACTTGCACTTTGATGTGCTTTCGAACTGCTAGGTTGGCAAGAGCAGGGACCGAGCAACAGGAGCTCACCCCGTCGCGGGGATTCGAACCGCCAAACTTCTGATCGGCAAGTCCTAGGCTCTGTGGTTTAACCCACAGTGCCACCCACGTCCCACGCCACCCACGTCCCACATTGGCCAGGGAGGGCGGGGTATAAATACAATTTATTTATTTATTTATTTATTATTCTGCCGCCCAAGGCGAAACAGAAATATGATGCCATGACACCCCACACCAGCAAATCCTCCCTGATCTGTAGCAATAGTGAAGGCGGTTTCCAGTGAGATTTATCAAGATTTCAGCAGTTTCCAGCAAGATCTCAGGAGATTTCAGTCTTGCCCAAGGCAGCTGCTTCATCCTGCATCATGGGCAAACTGACCCTGTATCTAGACCAGAAATTTCCAGGCTGTGACCTGAGCTTTGTTCACAGTTCTACGGCATGTCTGTGGATTTGTGGTTGAAGGTGGAAGATGGCACACCCAATTCATATTGATTTTTAATTGCTTCTTTTATTTCTATCATTGTATTTTATTATATGCATTGCAATCTGGATTTTATGGCATTCAAACAGTAATACAAAAAAATATATTTTGTATTTTGTTTTCACATCTTTTCCCTGTTAAGTTCTCCATCATATCTGAGTATTCACATGACATAAAAGCCATTTTTCAAACTATAGTGGAATTTAGCGCAAGCTTAGTGCTCATATTTGTGTTATTTGCTTCCAGAAAAAAGAAAATCTGTATGCAAATAAGATGAAAATGAGTGCTAAACCTGGGCTATATTCCACTGTAGTTCCGGAAGTTGATTTTATGTACAGTGGTACCTCAGGTTAAGTACATAATTCGTTCTGGAGATCTGTTCTTAACCTGAAACTGTTCTTAACCTGAAGCGCCACTTTAGCTAATGGGGCCTCCTACTGCTGCCGTGCCGCCAGAGCACAATTTCTGTTCTCCTCCTGAAGCAAAGTTCTTAACCCGAGGTAATATTTCTGGGTTAGCGGAGTCTGTAACCTGAAGCATCTGTAACCTGAAGCGTATGTAACCCGAGGTACCACTGTATTCTGAAAGCTCAAATATAATGTGGAAATCAACAGTTAGGGAGATTTCATGAAAATGGAATAAACTGCCATGTGAACGCAGCCTTTGTATTTTTTGCCCACAAAAAAGGGGGAAGTACCCCCCCCCAAAAAAAAAAGAAACAAACAACGAAGAGGATAAACCCACCAATCCTACACCAGGAACATTGTGTGTGTATACCCATCTAAAGGTGAAATAATTGATATTGAAAATGTGAAAAGACAATCAAATGTTTTTAGCGGCTGGTCATAATTTGCCTCAAGGCCTGTTCTCAGCTGGAGACCATCCTATGGATTTCAGTACTGTACAGGTAAATGAAATTATCTCTGAAAACCCAACCGGGCTGTTTTTCTTTTTTCTTTTAGGGGAGTTCAGTGACGGCTCCAATGAAGCCGGAGGCATCTATCAAGTTCTAGAAATCCCCTACGAAGGAGATGAGTACAGCATGATGATTGTTCTTTCCAGGCAAGAAGTTCCCCTAGCCACACTGGAACCTCTGGTCAAAGCCCAGCTGATTGAGGAATGGGCAAGCTCCGTAAAGAAGCAGAAGGTGGAAGTCTATCTACCCAGGTGAGAATGCTTTCCCAGCTTCTGGCAGGATGGAGGGGAGAGGAGAGCCAGTTCGGCTTAGTGGGTGGCATGTAGAGCTGGGTGATATATGGACACAGCATCCAAAATCCATGTGAAGTCCATATAATGATACCTGTTTCATAATTTTGACCTGGCACTATATCTTGAATCATGACACACGTTGGAAGAGGAGGAGGAGTTTGGATTTGATATCCCGCATTTCACTCCCCTTCAGGAGTCTCAAAGCGGCTAACATTCTCCTTTCCCTTCCTCCCCCACAACAAACACTCTGTGAGGTAAGTGGGGCTGAGAGACTTCAGAGAAGTGTGACTAGCCCAAGGTCACCCACGTTGCTAAGTTGTGTGTGAACATATCAGACGACACAGCGATTCTTCAAACAGCTCTTGTTTATTCACAGGCCAGAACAGAACTGAACTGAAGAGTTCAGTCAGCCTGCTTATATAGAGCTTCAGTACAACGTAACTGTAACCATTTTCTAAAACTATCCAGTCACTGAATGTCACTTTCGATCCCTTATTTGCATAACTATCTACAGTATCCCCCTGCTGGCCCAGGGTGAGAACTTCAGTACATAACACACGTGTTATGCAAAAATCACAAAACCGTGAAGCCAGCCAATGCTTCTCTCGATTCCTGCACCCCTCTCTGCCAGCTGAGATCTCCCCTGCCTCCTGCAGTGGGCAGCGCATCACAAGAGCAGGCGCCGGCAAAAATCACGATGCAGGAAAAACCACAAAGCCAGCCAATGCCTCTACATGGCTCCGTCCTTATTTCAGTCATTGTGATACAGTGGTGCCCCGCAAGACGAATGCCTCGCAAGACGGAAAACTCACTAGACGGAAGAGTTTTCCGTTTTGGAGGTGCTTCGCAAAACGAATTTCCTATGGGCTTGCTTCGCAAGATGACAATGTCTTGCGAGTTCCTGCTGGTTTTTTCCCTCCCCCCCCCCCTTTTTCTAAGCCGCTAAGCCGCTTATCAGCTGATCTGATCAGCAGATAAGCCGCTAAAAGCGCTAATCCGCTAATCCGTCAATGGGCTTGCTTCGCAAGATGAAAAAACCGCTAGACGAAGAGAATCACAGAACGGATTCTTTTCATCTTGCGAGGCACCACTGTATATCGGTATATCTCAATGTTCAGCTAGCGATATATCACGAAAACCAGATATCGCCCAAACCTAGTAGCATGTTGGATATTGGCCAGGCTAGGGACTGTGAAAGCCATTGGATTCAAACAAACAGCTCGGCCCTGCGGCTCATTTGAAAAGTTTCTCTCCATTTTTCTTTTGTTTTACCTCAGTGCCCCTCATGTAAAATGGAAACACCATGATTGCCATTTGGAGAGCGCATAATAATATAGCTGTGAGGAGAGGACTATTGCACTCAGGTCCTGCTTTGGGACTAATAATCATAATAATAATTTATTTATATGCCGCCCATCTGTCTGGGTTTCCCCAGCCACTCTGGGTGGCTCCCAACAGAATATTAAAAACACAATAAAACATCGAACATTTAAAACTTCCCGTGGGCATCTGTTTGGCCACAGTGAGTACAGGATGCTAGACTAGATGGGCCAATGGCCATAGCTTGTCAACTTTTCCCTTTTTTTAAAGGAAATTCCATTATTCCGAATAGGATTCCTCACAAGAAAAGGGAAAAGTTGACAGCTATGCAATGGCTTCATCCAGCAGGCATTTCTTATGCCATTATGGATAATAGTTTGGTAGGGTGGTTTGAGACAGGAGCCACTGTCAGTTTCAGTAGACCGTCGCAATCTATTTTTGCGGGTGTGCAAAGGCTGACTGAACTTTGGGAGAGGTCTTCTGTTGGGAACCGTAAGGCTCCATGTTAAAAGAGTCCCTAGGGTTTGCACAAAGTCATGGTGGGAGTTCTCTCTGATCTTCCCGCTGAGTTTCTCATCCAACTACACACAGCCCTTCATGTCCCATTGCGTGTCATGCTTGAGACTCCCCTGACACATCAAAGCAGCTTTTTGATGCACAGGCACGAGGGAATGTACCGGAAGGCAGGTGAAAATGCCTTGTTGCAGAAGTGGACCCACTCATGGTTCTGTGGATACAAGGCAGAACCTGAAAACAGTGCTCAACAAGGGTTTCATCACCTGCTCTTTTCTTCTGCTCACCAAGCTGAACGCTCCTGTCTCTTCTCTTCCATCTCTGGTCACATCCAGACCTTAGAACTCATTTCAGCATATGTTTTGATGCAAAGCTGTGATAAGTTACCTGCAGTACTAGAAAACTTGTGGGTTTTTTGCAGGAGCTTTAGGGGTGTGTGTTCTGCTCCTCTTTGTGCAGTGTGGTGAAAGAACAGCTCTCTCCCATTTCCATCAGACCTGACAAGCTGGTCCCTCCCCAAGTACCAATGCATGCCCACATGTGGGTTTAATGTTCAGGAATGGAGTATGTAGGCTAAATCCAATGAGCATAAACCCAGATCTCACAGTCAGTCCCCACCCCCAATAAAATCTGGGTCTCTCGACATTGGGTCCACACATGTTTGTGGATCTATATGTGGATATCTGGTGGGGCCAAGCATGTTGGGTAAGGCAGTCCTGTCTTCCCACCATGCATTGCATCAGAGAGTGATCCAAATAAGCCCGTTGTTCAATCTCAACCAGCCTCCAGTTGCCGTATATGATGTTTGCCATTCCATTGTGGAAATCAGAACGCTGAATGAATGATTATTGAAGGGAGGATAAAGGGAAGCATCACATTTCTGCAGGTATAAGAAATGATGCAGCTATGGGAGGAAATGATTGACATATGTTTGCAACAGGAGCAGGAAACCTGATTTTAAGAAATTGCATTAAATCTAAATAATTTGGTTGGATTTGTAATAATTTGGGAAATGAATAAAAATAATAATTGGAGAACGTAAGAAGTTCCCTTATACCAGCGGTTCTCAACTTGTGGGTCTTCAGATGTTGTTGGACTACAACTCCCATCATCCCTGAGCTCTGGTCTTGCTAGCTAGGGGTGAGTTGTAGTTCAACAACATCTGGGGACCCACAGGTTGAGGAAGGCTGCCTTATACAGAGTAAAAAGAAGAAGAGTGTGCATTTGCAAAGTGGTGTCCTTACTCCAGGTGGCTTCCTTGAGGGGAAGATATTCAAACAATGAGCAATTATCAGGGAAACAAATGCACAAACCCCAAATACCGTGGTACAGAGTAAAATTATTCCAAAGGAGAATGTTGCAGACTTGGTTACTGTTATTAGCTGGTCCTTGCCCCGCATTGCATTCCCCGGCTAAATTATGCTTGGAAATCATTTTTGCAAATTAGTTTCATGGTCTGTTTCCCTGCTACACAAAAGTGGATTAAAAAATGTTGATCTCTTTGGCTCCGAAACAATGATTTGGGAACAGAACGGAGTATAATTTAACAATCCTGTGCTGTTTCCCCACCCCCGTTTTGCTATTAAGACAAGCAAACTGCAGTTTCAGTTGGACGTAGATAGTGCAGACAGAAAATTGGAAATGTTGTGATTAACTCAGCTTTGCTTAGTCGTTCAAGCCCTATTACAAATGCAAAAGTTAAAAAAAAAAAAGTTCACTTTGTAAGTGGTTGGACTCTTTCGGGGCGTTGGGAATTTAATTTTATTCCACTGCTATTTCTTAGCGTGCAAGGCCCGCGGGCCCACACATTCCTTTCCCTTCCATCTTGGTCTCTCGCCTTCTTTGAGGGGGTGGAGGGAAAGGGAGAAATAGCATAAAATATTTATGGAGTATTTATTTGGTGCATTGATAACATCCACCAGATCTGCTTGCCATCCTCAGAGAAATTCAACCTCGCAAGTATATAATTAATTTCTGCAATTTAATAAGGGAATTACAGCATCGGGGTGCTGCACTTAAAGTTTGCGCTAGCTAGCTAGCTAGCTACCTTTTCCATTCCTATTATGAAAATACGCCGGAGAGGAATGGCATCTAATTTTATCCATTCTCCGCTATGCTTCACTCATTAATATTTACAAAGAGGCTTAAGAATGTTTGGGCAAATTCTGAAAGTATCTGCTCTGTTTATAAAATCCAGTCCCCAAGGTTCTGTGACATTCTAGCGTTACTCTGTACTGTGACCAAGAGACAGATCCTTCATTGGGTCTAGGCAGATATGAGCATGCTTTAAGATCAAGGACTAGTCGCTAGAATCTCTGAAGGCTGGAAGTTGTCCATCCAGTTTTCTCCAGATGACAGCCCAGGATGCATCTCTTAATTTTGCCCATGGTATTCACAATTATTTCTGTAGCACCATCAATTTGATTCAATTTAATGCTTGTATGCAGCAGTTCCAGCAATTAATTGGAGCCCTCAAAGCAGCGAACAGCAGTAGCAAAGGTGGACTTTAACTAAGTTTTACTCAGAATGGCTGAGATCTAATCTTTCAAAGATCATGCTGTCAGCTTTATCAGCCTCTTCAGGGACTTTGCAACATGCAAGCCCCCATTCAGTACGTGCAACTCTGTAGTAATGGCTGTCAAGTTGCTAGTCAATATGTAAAAGCGAAATCTCAATTTTTATCCGGCTGGTATGTTTATGATTATGGTATGTTGCAGACCCACTGAAACCCATGAACCCAGGCTTGTCACGCTTATTGGCTTCGGTTAGTCTACTCTGAGTTAGGCCTGGCATGGGACACAACCCTCTATCTTGCTGTATGTAAAAAATGCCCAATAAATCTTTTTTAAAAAATTTATGCTTGCTAGTGAGAGCTGTCTCAGATCACCTTACCACAACTATGATAAAAAGTCGATTTTTAAAAAATGAAATTGTCAAGGGACTGCCATTGTAACAGGGGAGGGAGGAGGAGAATATAGAGAGCCTCCGAGGCTTCGTAGGAGCAGCTCCTCCTCCAGCAGTGGGGAAAGCCACGCCTCCAGTGGAGAAGAGAGGGAAGGGGGCAGCCAAGCGAAGGGAGGGCTCGAAGATGCTGCTGAGAGCCCAAGCACCTCACCTAGCCCGGCTGGCCAGGAGGCACACCTGCCGTTTCCCTCGCCCAGCTTGCACAGAGGGGTGAAACGTAAGGAGGGGAGGCGGAGATTTGGGGTGTCTTATGTTGGGGGAGAAAGCGGAAGGGGCCACTCCTGGAATCTGCAAGTGACTAAGACGGACATGAACTTTGTGGCTATGAACTGTAAATAGGTAAAGGTAAAGGGACCCCTGACCATTAGGTCCAGTCGTGGCCGACTCTGGGGTTGCAGCGCTCATCTCGCTTTATTGGCCGAGGAAGCCGGCATACAGCTTCCGGGTCATGTGGCCGGCATGACTAAGGCACTTCTGGCAAACCAGAGCAGCCCACAGAAACGCCGTTTACCTTCCCGCCGGAGCGGTACCTATTTATCTACTTGCACTTTGACGTGCTTTCGAACTGCTAGGTTGGCAAGAAAAGGGACCGAGCAACGGGAGCTCAACCCGTCACAGGGATTCAAACCGCTGACCTTCTGATGGGCAAGCCCTAGGCTCTGTGGTTTAACCCACTGCGCCACCCACGTCCCTATGCACTGCAAATAGTTTGCACCAAATAAAACCTGTAAAAGACAGGCCGGAGTCATGCCTGGTTACTCATGAGCAACCACCACCAGCACCTGATAGAAATGATCAAAACAACACGGATAAATGGAAATTGAAGGGAAGCAGATATTGGCTGAACATTAAGAGACACTTTCCAACAGTAAGAGCTGTTTTGGAGTGAGCAGGCTGCCTTAGGGGCTCGGGGTCTGCGCTCTCTCTTTGCTGGATGCATTTAAACAGATGCTGGACATTGAAGCAGATGCACGGAGCAGGAAGTTGAACTAGGTGACCTCCCAAGTCCCCTCCAATGCTAAATTGCGTCATAGAAATCTGCCTTATGCTGAGTCAGACCACTGGTCCATGTGGCTTATAACAATAATAATTATTATTATTTATACCCCGCCCATCTGGCTTCATTTCCCCAGCCACTCTGGGTGGCTCCCAACAGAATATTAAAAACACGATAAAACATCAAACATTAAAAACTTCCCTAAACAGGGCTGCCTTTAGATGTCTTCTAAAAGTCAGATAGTTGTTTATTTCCTTGAAATCTGATGGGAGGGGGTTTCCCAGGGCAGGTGCCACTACTAAAAAGGCCCTCTGCCAGGTTCCCTGTAACCTTACTTCCTGCAGCTATGATCTTACGGTGCTATGAAATTCCCCACAATACGTAACTTTTTTATTTGCTTTTCAAAAGTGGTCCACATCCCTTAAAACGTAGGCAGAATGCCGCAGAATCTGTGAGCGACTCGCTTCACACACAAATTAAGGGGGCAGACTTTAAATCATGCGCTGGTATCACTGCTGAGAGTTCCAAACCCCTCAGAAATTAAAGGATACGCTGAAAGCTCAGTTTATATAACTGTAATATGTACTTATCTAAGGTGACTGACAAGTTTGTATGGGCACCCTTGTGCATTCCCATCATATATGAAAAAGTCTGACAAGGCATTTGTACCCATGGGCATATCTCTGTCGTTGCTCCAGGTAACTGGCAGAAATCAGCATGTCAGCCAGGAAATCAAAGGTGACAGTAAGACGGATTTCTATTTGGATCAAATTAATTCCAAATTTATTGTCGTCTCCTAGGTAATTGTAACTGGAAGGCTCAAAGGACTTCCTTGCCACTACCAGAAATGATTCTCTGTTTGCTGAACACACAATAGAATCTCAAACTGTCATGGAAACATAAAATGCATAGTTTATGGTCACAGTGGTTTACCATTGTTTCCAGCATTTCTCAGATTCACTTGTGTTGCACAAAGCAACAAAGATAGAAAATAGGTCATATTTTCTTTGTGTGTTTTTATTCTACTATTCCTTCGATCAGCTTAGGGTAGCAAGCATGGCTTTATCCCCATAACAGCAATGTGAGGTAGATTATGTTGAGAGAGGTTATAGAGTTAGATGCCTCAGGATTATTCAGTGAGGTTCATGGCTGAGTAAGGATTTGAACCTGGGTCTCTCCAATCAATGATGAACATGGTAGTTTGGCTTTCGCATAGCTTACGTCTCCTTTCCAGCCTTTTGGAGGTGTTACTCTGTCCGTTTTTGCCTCATTTTTATAAATTCATGCAATGGCTCATAATACTCTCCACCTTCTTAAGGTTGGGCGTTTGTTGAGTAAAAATGCAATTGATTGATTGGAGTGGGGACCTGGGTGTGGGCCATTCAAAAAGACAAATATACAGAATTCCAGTGTGTATCGTTCAGGGTATAACCAGGCTGTTCAGAGTTTGGTCATTTATTTCCCTTTGTAGCAGCACCAAACTACATGAGACATCTGCTACCTGTCTGTAAGCTTTGGCCCACAGGTCAAATAACAGCTCCAGTGTATCCAGTCACAAATCTCCCAACATCTCTACTTGTTATGCTGCTAGACACACAACCCAGCACAGTGCAGTAGAGACAAGGGTACGCTTGGTTCTTGCTGGCCCCCATTGAGTTCTATGGGATGAAGGGTTGTTCTGCCTGAGACATTGGCACCAGAGATGACTGAGGAGTTAAAGTGGTGAGTGAAGAAAGCACTGAACTCTCCCCGCTGCTCCAACTTGAGGAACCTTTGGCTAAACACTGCAGTCCAATATGACTCGGCAAATGCAGCCCAGTTAATGCCACTGCATGTCTTGTTTTTAAAATGCCTTATTTTGGCTTGCTCAGCTCTTTTACAGCCCTGTTACAACTTGCCACAAGAATAGGGCAGGGAGGAATAGGTTATTCACATCAGCCCCATGTTTGGTGCCATGTTTATTTCTATCAGGGGTGGGGCTAGTGCCCACTGGGGAATGGTACAGCCAAAGGCAGGGAGCCCCACAGCAAGTGGAGCCCCAAAAATATGACGGGCATAGCTAACTAATTCTAGTTTTGTCTCCACCCACCTCCTCGCTGCTCAGTACTATGAGAGCCACAATGAGCCTTAGGAGGAGGAAGCTGACCCCCCCCCCCCCTTGGACTGGCTATAAGTAAGAAGGCAAGCAGATGGGGCCAGCTCAGGGCACCCTAAGGTTTGTGGGGCAGTGCCCCATTTGCCCTAATGGATCAGCCTCCATTGAGTCCTTTGTGATTTTGTGGAGTCCAACCAACAACCCACTACCACTTTCTAGACCTGCTGTCTTCTACATCACTTCTCTGTGGACTTCTTTCCAAAAGAGTGCTTGACTGTGCCAATCATTTCAGACCAGCTGGCTTCCTGAGGAACCCTGAAACGCAGTTTTCCCAACCGGGTGCTTTCCAGGTGTTTGGGACGACGGCCCTGAACCTAGAGATGCAGCTCTGGCTGTGCAGTCCAAAACACCTAGAGAGCACCAGGTTTGTGAAGGCTGCTGTCACATGTCCCACTTGTGTGCTACGTGCTCCCCTGTGCATTCCACAGCGGCCGTCTGTGGAACCGAAATCCTTCATAATTAATGCGCCCGTCATTCTAATAAAAGCCTGTTCGTTCCTCTGGTGTTTTCAGCTATGCTGCTTTGTCTGGCAATTATGCCTCTGTGACATTTTTAAGCAGCCTCTGGTTACCATTTCTCGACGTTGCTTTTCAGACAAACTCGTTTGCTGCAGGAATCCAGATGGCCAGGGGCGTTTGTCTCGTTTTGTACCTCTTATGCAGGGACAGACAACTTACATTCCCTACACACACACACACACACACACACACACACACACTTCACAGTCAAAATTTGACAGATGGGTGCGGCTGGCCACCTGTTAATCACCTGATGTCAGAATTACACCAGGCAACACCTGTCTGGCACTTTGGAACACAATCAGCTGATCAGCAGGACTTCAAAGGACAGCGCAGGGCACTTTGCAAGGGGCTTTGCAATTGGTGTGATCACCGGGTCTAATAATGAAGGGCTTCTGACTTGTGGGCAGGCGCTTATGCAGTAGAATGCATGAATGAGCCGGTTTCAAGGCTAATGGGTGCCCCACACATTGAGAAGGCAACCCGCCCTTGTGCTAGAAAATAGTATGGTTGCACCTAATGGCAACAGTACTACTTGGGAGCTCATTCCTGTGTGATATAGTGGCATCATTTCACTATATTCAGTGCTCCGAAGATGCACTGCTGTGCCCATGATGGAATGACACCTTGTGCACAGGTGGACAGTTTCCCTGCTGGGGTGCTTACAGCTTCCTTGATTTAAGGCTGTTTTGTTCTTGAAAGCGCCATTCTGCGATGCACATCTCTCATTGCCTACAGCACATGTTGGTCTGGATTGCATAAGTCTGTCCGTGGCTGGCTGTTTCTGCTTTGGGGCAGAAGGCTGGACTTAGCTGGCCAAGTAGCCTCATCTCTCTCGGTTCAGAGGCTGCTGGTCTCTCCCTTTGTATACCAGATGATACATTTCTCAATTCTTTTATTCTTGTGGTTCAAGGTTAGGCAACCTGCAAGCCTTAATTTCATTCAGATAGGGGTGGGGAGTGTCAGATAGAGAGATAACTCTTTGGATTTAAGCTCTGCCCCCTATGACTCCA
Source organism: Podarcis vaucheri (assembly GCF_965113315.1). Classification (NCBI taxonomy): domain Eukaryota; kingdom Metazoa; phylum Chordata; class Lepidosauria; order Squamata; family Lacertidae; genus Podarcis; species Podarcis vaucheri. The sequence goes on along the minus strand of NC_138763.1, from coordinate 18,027,967 downwards.
GGCAGATTATCATGGGGGGAGTTGTGTGTCCCTCAACAGAAAAAAGGCTTGCCAACCTCTACCTATAACCTTTGATAGACTTCTACATTGGGTTTATATTCCTCATATTTTGGCATACTTTGGTAGGATGTGGCTGTTTGTTTGTTTTATTTTAAAAAATGTTTAAAAAAGAACGAATACTTCGTCTTTCAAATTCAGTCTCTGGTCTGAATTTTTAAAAATTTTAAATTATTTTTAAAAACTGGCTGCGTGTCAGGTGGCTTCATACACAAAACGATCACCCTCACCCATTTTGTTGACACAAACTCCTTTGGGGGAAGTGTTGTTTGACTGCAGAACTGTTAGTTAAACTGACCATATTACGGCAAGCAAACCAATGGCCATCAATAAACTAGTGCTGAATGTCAGCTCAATAAATACGATTTATCACTTTTTTAAAAAAACCACACACACATACACAGTTTTAAAAACTGCTTTTTCCCATGCTGAAGACCAGTGCCATCTTGCTGATCTGCTTCTGCAGGGAGAAGGGAAAGAGGCTAGCGAGTTTTCATTCTTTTTTATGTCCTCTAGGTTCACAATAGAACAGGAAATTGATCTGAAGGATGTTCTGAAGGGCCTTGGAATTACAGAAGTGTTCGGCCGGAGTGCTGATCTCACCGCAATGTCTGGTAAGAGGCTTTTTGTACATGTGTGTTGCGTCCTTGCACATGTTCTTAAATGGGGGCAGATTAAATTGACCTCATAAGGCATCTGTCCTGGTCTTCTGTAACTACCATTGGCCACTAACTGCCTGTTGTGGCAGGGTAAGTCCTTCACAGGAAAGTCCTCTGCAATCTTCTAGCTACAGCAGATAAGGTGCCCAGTGTATCTTACAATGGTCAAACACTGGTACGTCCACACCTAATGAAACCACCTAATATAATCCAGTGGATTGCCCAGTGAATCTTGCTTTCATGATGGGCAGGTATATAAGATATACGATATCTTGATTGTCATTGTACCATACAGAACAATGAAATTGAAAATCTACATAAAACATTCAAAAACCCTTAAAAACTCTGAAACCCCATTTTAAAATGCAATATACTATAGAGACTCCTTATGCTGCGTTTAGAACCAGAATTGCATTTGCGTAGAAACTGTTTCTCAAGCGGCTAGTCCTGGTCTTTATAACCCTGTACCTTCTTCCAGAAGGCAGAAGCTGAAAGAGATCATTTCTGGGGTGCATACTATCATGCACTATCTCTGCAGCTTTCTTATGGCACCTGACAGCATAGATTTGATCTAAGGTGGGAAGAGTGCACCCAATTATTCTCTCTGCAGTCTTTACAACCCTGGACAGCATTGTTTTTCCCCTGGCCGTGCAGCTCCCAAACCACACACACATACCATAAGTTAATACACTCTGCACAGTACAATGGAAAAATGCCATCAACACGTCCTCTTGAGAGATTGTATTTCCAGAGGATTCTCAGGTATATCTGTTAGAATGACCATGGCACAATGACCAGCAAATGCGCTGATAAACAGCACACGCCTATGCACTTTTGCTAGGAAGTAAGTCCCACTGAGTTCAGTGGAGCCTGGTCTAGGTATGTCTAGGATTGCAGTCTTAAACAGGGGAAAGGCAGAACTTGGGGAAACAAAATCAAAACAATTCCACCGCTTGTTTATGTCTAAATTGGAGTGGCTGCTTGTCCACCAAGAAGTGCTCAAGGCAGTTTCCAATCGAAGATTAAGACATCATTAAATGTGTCTGACAAAGGATACTTGTGCTTTGTATGAAGGCATCACTGTGGAGATAAAAATCTTTTTAATGACAGTGGAATTGTCTGAACTATCATTCCGTAAGAACAATGCAATCGCCGTCTGCCCAAAGAGTTCTGCTTCTTCAAGAAACTATTACAAAAGCCCTCTGCATCAATGGGAAGCTTCCACACTCTGCCATGACTTTTAACAAAGTATTAGTCATGCCCGCCTCTATTAAGGTTTCTGACTCCCACCTCCAATTAGGTCTGACTGCCATGCTTGTTAAAGTTCTCACTTACGTATTCTCTCCCCTTTATCCCTGTGCATTTCTCACCCGCGGTTTGATGCCTCTCTGTATTGGGTGCTTCAGGTGAGCAGTAAGGACACCACTGGCAGCTGGCGTACAGCCAGCAACAGTAGTCGGCTGATAATTACAATGTCAGTGCCACGGCGAGATGGAGACGTGTCATGACCGCAACAGAAGTGATAGAGTTTTGTGTCCTATTATGCATTGCAGGGCTATCCAGATCGTGTAGGCATCTTATCTTTTCACAGTAAGACGTTTCGCTAGCAGTGATTTAAGTAAATCTTGTAGTGTGTGTGTGAGTCATTTGCTCTGTTCCTTTTCTGAAAAATGGAAAAGAACAGCCTCACTTCATTAGAACTGTGATCCATTAGGTTCAACAGTCTGCTCTGGTAGGGATGTGCCAAAAATGTTAGTGTCAAACTAGGTTAGTAATGGAGCGTTCAATTAATCCATTTTTACCGCCTGCTTAGATTATGCTTTCTGGAGAAAACAATCAAGAGGGCCTCATCACTCAGAGTATAACATAGGGTTGCCATATTTCAAGAAGTAAAAAATCCAGACAGCTCAGCTTTTTTTGGACAATCATCCAAAGTTGTTGAGCTTTTACATTTTTAAATTTAAAATTCCTTTTGGGCACCAATTCAGCTCCCAACCCCTGGACATTACCAGAATTTTCCAGTTTATTTGGTGACCCTAGTATAATGCTGTTTGCCTACTTGACCACCTAATTTGATCCTTGGGAGATACGTTGTGCTGAGACACGGAAGATCCAGTTATGTTTCCTAGCTTAATGGATGTTGATAGACAACTTGCTCCAGAAAGACATTTACTCCTTACCAAAAAATTAAAAAATGAAAATGAAGGTATACTCAATATTAGAATCATCTTGTTGTGAATTCAGCTTGCAGTGTGGCTGCAATGTTTGAAGGCAGGTTAGTCACAAAAACCCCTTAATGCAAGTTGCTGGACCAGTCCCTTACTACAAATTGCTTGCCTGCGTTTCCACGCTTGCATTTCCAGGGCAAGTTAGAAAATGCAGGCTTCAAATCTCTTAGCAGGCTAGTCAAACAGTTGCCTTCTGCCTAATGGACTGGAGGAAATGAAACTGATCACTCCTCTGGCCTCTTTCCTTTGCAGCTAGTACTGAAATCAATTAGGCTGGTAGAGGAGGGACAAAGTGGCCTGTCCCTCCTTTGCCAACCTGCTTGCTGACCTGTGGCGACCAGGTGAGTTGTTAAGCACAAGTCTCTGTGTTAGGCTGGTACAATATTTGCTCTGTTTACAAGTATACAAGCATAGTCTTAAGTGGAGGCAAAAGCAGCATTCTACAAGACAGACAATCCTACGGAAAGCAACCTGGACAGCCCTCTAGACTACACCTCTAATTCTGGCTTAAGCCACCTAGAAATTCTCAGCTCTCCCTTTTCTGTTTTTTCTCCTGCTTTATTTTTGTTTTAATAATAATAATGTTGTTATTTATACCCTGCCCATCTGGCTGGGTTTCCCCTGCCACTCTGGGCAGCATACAGCACATAAAAATTTGTAAAGCATTAGACGTGAATGATCTCCTGATACAGGGTTGCCTTCAGATGTCTTCTAAAAGTCAGGTAGTTATTTATTTCCTTGACATCTGGTGGGAGGGCATTCCACAGGGTGGGCACCACTACCAGGAAGGCCCCTACCTGGTTCCCTGTGAGGGAACCACCAGAAGGCCTTCGGAGCTGGACCTCAGTGTCCAAGCTGAACCATGGAGATGGAGACGCTCCTTCAGGTATACTGGGCCGAAGCCATTTAGGGCTTTAAAGGTCAGCACCAACACTTGGAACTGTGCTCGGAAATGTACTGGGAGCCAATTTAGACCTTTCAGGACTGGTGTTATATGGTCTCGGCGTTTTTGTTTTTTAAAAAATCCATTTGGATTTCCTGCCTTCCTTCCCTTAACTGGAGGGGTTTCATCTTCTGCAAGCCCTGGTGAGCATCGTATTCAGAAACGCAGAGAGATCCCCAGCTTTCAGGAGACTTTAAATCATGAGCTCTCTCTAATACAATCAACCAGCTGTATTAATCAGCAATGGGTGACCAGAAACCATGACACAATGCTGATGTGGTGTTTTTTTAAAGTATTGGACCTTCCCAGCTTGCAGGACAGGATTAAAACACTGGTCTTAAAGCCCCTTATGTGGAGGCAAGTCCCTTTGATTCAAGAATCCGTGTGTGAATGTGTGTCTTTAGAACTGCCACATCAGAGCACATGTGACTGTGCATAAAAGGTAAAGGACCCCTGGAAGGTGAAGTCCAGTCAAAGGCGACTATGGGGTTGCAGCGCTCATCCCCTTTCAGGCCGAGGGAGCAGGTGTTTGTCCACAGACAGCTTTCCAGGTCATATATAAAATCAGGAGTAGAATGGGTCAGGCGGAAGCAAATAAGCAACAATTCTTTAGCCTGTTGCTAGAACAGTACACCAGTGAATTAAATTGAGCATGTAGGTGATGTAAAAACAAAAGAAATTGCATGTTTCCACTTGGTACATCTGTTGAACCAACAGTAATAATAAAAAGTAGCACATTAGCAAAACGATAGAACAAACTCTCAAGAGGGGAGGAAACGAAAAAAGCTACTAGACTAAGACTGGATATGTAGGTCATCTGCTTCAATGCTCAAGTGTTCATAACCTTATTATCAATTACCAGAGCCTGTGACTACCTGGAGAGCACAGTCAACGTGTTAACAGTAGGAGTCACCCATGGAACGGAGGGGATCCTAAGTCCCTCTGCTATAGGATTTGAGAGTTGGAAGGGACCTTGGAGGTCCTCCAGCTTAGCTATTCCCACCCTTGGATTCCTAGATGTTCTGGACTACAAGTCCCATCATCCTTAGCCAGCAGGGCCAATGCTCAGAGGTGATGGAGGACGTTGTCCACCAACATCAAGGGACCCAAGGTGGAAAAAGGCTGCTCTAGTTGCAGGTTCAGCAACAATAGGGAACTTGTGGACTGCCAGTTGTTGTTGGACCCCAACTCCCATCATCTCTTACCATGAACGGTGCTTCCTGGGATTGATAGGAGTTGGAAGCCCAGAACATCTGGAGGCCCACAAATTGCCAGTGTCATACAGCATCCCTGTCCAGCCACTGCACCATTGTCTCCAGTGAAGAAGAGCCTTCCCCAAACAATCTGTTTACAGTCGTACCTTGGAATCCATTCCCAGAAGTCCGTTCAACTGGCAAAACATTTGAAAAACCAAATGGCAGCTTCTGATTGGCTGAAGGAAGCTCCTGCAGCCAATCAGAAGCTACAGAAGCCCCTCCAGAGATTCGGGTTCCAAAAGAACATTCACAATCCAGAACAATCACTTCCAAGTTTGCGGCGTTTGGGAGCCAAAACGTCCGAGTTTCAGGACGTTCAACAACCAAGGTATGACTGTACTGTCAAACACCCGGTTTAGGAAAATTTCTCCTAAAGCCATGCTGATAATCTTTTCTCTTCAGCCAGGTGTGGAGAACATTTTATAGCCCATTCCCTTATGGACAGCCCTCTGAGGGCCACATGTTGGTAGTGTGTGGGGCCAGAGGCAAAAGTAGGCAGGACAACAAATGTGGGCTAGTTTCTACTTGCATGCCTCTTTGCAAGGCAAGCAAGAAGCATTATCAGAGTTCAGAGGTGCCCCAATTCCACACAGCATTGGGGGAGCCCCTCGTGCGCACCTGATGTCACCTGTGATGTCATGCACATTGGGAGGAGGCTGCAAGGCCACAAAGAAGCCCAGCAATGCCCAATGCAGGGAGGCCCAACAAGGCCCCGCTGCCATCACAGGGAGGCCCAGCCCCTCAAGACTGATGGAGGCTCATCCCCGTACCACCTTACTTTGGGGGGTGGGCTAAAGTGTCCTCAGCTCCATAGAAAGTGTGTCAAGATTTCAAGGACAACTTCCAGCCAAGCAAAAACGATGGCAAGGCCAGTGAGGCATGTGGCCTGGGGAAAAATAGAGCGGAGAACCCTCGATGGTTGATTTCATTTTTATTTTTTAAAGATATTTATTAAAGTTTTTTTAAAAAATTTAACAATGAAAATGAAAAATAAAAAGAAACAAAATACAACATAAAAACAGTTAAAGAACAAATAATTTTCCATAACATATCTTCCTTACACTTATTTCCCCAGACCTCCTCATACCTCCCTTCTTTGTATTCCACTTCAATTTGTTAGTTCAGCAAATCCTTACCATTAAGCTTTTACCCATTTGTAAACCTTTTTTTTTTTTTGTATCTCCTAAATGATTACAGCTGGAAACCCCTTAGTTTCTATCCAACATCCTAGCATTCATTAATTTTACAATATTTCTGTAAATAGTCTTTAAATTTCTTCCAGTCTTCTTTCGCCATCTCTTCTCCCTGGTCTCGGATTCTGCCAGTCATTTCTGCCAATTCCATGTAGTCGATCACCTTCATCTGCCATTCTTCCAGAGTGGGTAAATCTTGTGTCTTCCAATGCTTTGCGATGAGTATTCTTGCTGCTGTTGTAGCATACATAAAAAAAGTTCTGTCCTTCTTTGGCACCAATTGGCCGACAATGCCCAGGAGAAAGGCCTCTGGTTTCTTCAGGAAGGTATATTTAAATACCTTTTTCAGTTCCTCGATGGTTGATTTCAACCCCTGGCTCTGAAGTTCCCTACTCCTGCCGTAAACTGAGAACCAGCAGCTGGGCCACAAGGGAAGCGAGTTTGCCTCCACAACCAGCTTTCCAGAGGCATGTGGTTGCCTGGCCAGTGCCAGCAACAAAACTGTGGCCTCGGTTGCTCTTTGGCTTGATCCAGTAGAGCATTTCTGACTACTTCCACACCTTTATTTAGCTCCTTCAAAGTGCTGATGCAGCGAGCCCTAGGATTGGGCTGTGAAGCACAAAAATCTGCAGCTGCACTGAACCGGCTTTGCATTTCATCCAAGAGACAAATTGTTTTCCTAGAGATTTATACTTTTCCTGCACCTTTACCTTATGAAAACCAGCAGGCGAACCTTAAACCCACAGACCTGTTTTTACGCGACCAAATTAACTCCTCCACCGTTTTAAAGATTAAGTTGTTTATAGAGGAACGTTGAGCATTAAGCATAGAGAAGATTAATGGGCTCCACAGCAGGGCTGTTAATTTTTCTGTGTGAGTAACCGAGGCATCCCAGGTGGTGGTGGAAAGGTTTGCTCACAGTAGGGTTTTATTGAATTAAGCACCCAGCAATAATTTCAAAGTACCATCTTTAAATTACTTAAGAGCTCTGGCTTGATGTGGTAAATGCAGTGCTTCATTTATTTTTGTTTCTCACAACGGCTACTTTCCCTCTTTTTTAATTATTAGCAGGGTGAGAAAACAAAAATGAAATGCAGGATTTTCCTCTCAGTCGTTTCTCCTTTAAGCGGGCTCAGGCATGCAAAACATGAGTGTATAAAATTGCAATTTTGATGCTCAGGATGTTTTCCCAGTTTAGGGTCTGATGGGCAAATGTTTTGGTCTCACGCTGATGATTTGGGTTATGGGTGTCTGTTCAGCACACCTGGTTAAAAGAATTAGGTGACAGTGATGGAATAGACATTCTGCCTTCAATCCTGGAGAGCCACTTCCCATCAGAGTAGATGTTACTGGGCTAAAGGAATCATTGAATTGATATGACATCAGTGCAACACGCTCCGTGGAGTTGCCCTTGAAGAGAGATTGATCGTTAAACCTACAGCTTTAGATGTATGGTGTAAATGTGGGCAGAGACAGAGAGCAAGTGCCTTTGGAGAGATCTGATGTGAGAATGGTAGATTGCTGGGAGTATTTTAGCTTAGCTTCATCCACCTGCACCCAACCTGTATATCTGTAAATAAGGTAAAGGTAAAAAGGTAAGGGAACCCTGGATGGCTAAGTCCAGTCAAAGGCGACTATGGGGTTGCGGCGCTCATCTCGCTTTCAGGCCGAGGGAGTCTGTGTTTGTCCTCAAATAGCTTTCCAGGTCATGTGGCCAGCAGGACTAAACTATTTTTGGCACAATGGAACACCATGACAGAAGCCAGAGCACATGGAAACCCCGTTTACCTTCCCACCACAGTGGTACCTATTTATCTACTTGCACTGGCATGCTTCAAACTGCTACGTGAGCAGGAGCTGGGACAGAGCAATGGGAGCTCATTCCATCACGGAGATTCGAACTGCCGAACTTCTGATCGGCAAGCCCAAGAGGCTCAGTGGTTTAGACCACAGTGCCACCCGCGTCATTTGTAAATAAACTCAAACAGTACACATACTAAATCTCTGATGGTCTCTCTCAAGGGAAAGCCAAGCTCACAAGGTGCCCCTGAGAATTGTGATCACTAGGAGAAACGGGGAGAGCATAAGCTAGTGAAGTGATCTAATTTGCACCTCCTGGAGCAACAACCAGATTAGAGTATAATTATTGTTTGCATTTTGCACTTCTCTGAATTTTGCAATATAATCTAGGCTCAAAAGAGGACCAAAATCCATTATTATTATTTTTAAAAATGTGTATTCTAGGATAAAATACACTTATAAATGTGTACATTGAGATAAAATACACGCTTTGATGAAACACGTATGCAAGTACATACTTAAATATATATCTAAATATGAAATAACCTTTCACACACCCCTGATGCTATTTTATTAAATGAAGTATGGACACACACACACAGAGAGAGAGAGAGAGAGTTGGAAATTGCTAATAGCTTTGTAGGGGGAAAGAACAGGTTGAAGATACAACATTTGAAACAAATGCAAGGTTTTAAAAGAAAGTAGTATAGATATGATTTAGTAATTAATTTTGCAAATAAGATGGATTAATCTTAAGACTTTATATTATTCTACCAAGCCCAAGAACTGCAAAATAAATCATTGGGGTTTTTATTTCGGTTTCTCTTTCTTTTTCCACATATTTAATGTTTCATTGGTATGTGGGTGTTTTGAGCACACTGATAAAAAAATTAAGAGGAGGCCAGATTGTCAGTGAACCTACGGTTACTTAAAAAGTAAGCTGCATACATAAATGTGTATATCAGTAGAAATAACACATTACATTGCATTAGGCATACATTCAACAAAAGTGCGTACAAAATGTGCATATTCAGAGAAATCCACACAAGTGCATGCATATTTGTGTATATCAATGGTACACGCGTGGGCCGTGCTTCAGAGAAGATGTTTAGGGTCAGCACAGCTGGTAAGAGGTGAGCCCAGGTGTCTAGAAGAGGTGGTATGTACAATCCCTGATACATACAAAACACACACATACAAAAATAAAACTGCAAAGTGATGCTGAAATGGAGTGAACAAAGTCTGAGACTGGAAAAAATGAGAAACTATGACACACATCCGCCCATCCCTACTTTTCCTCTGACCTTCGTTTCTCCTTTCTCTTCCAGACAACAAAGAACTTCACCTTTCAAAAGCAGTTCACAAGTCTATCTTCGAAGTGAATGAAGAAGGCTCAGAAGCTGCCGCCGCCTCAGGTTAGCACCTCCTCAAACTGTTGACTCAGTTACAGGAACCACCGCTATGCATCAGCAGGGTATACTGACATGGAGCATAAGATGGGAGTTTAAAAGTTCTGGGTTCAGATTATAGCTCAGCCATGAGCTCTTTTGAATGGCTTTAAGCTACTGCCTCCACCTTACTTCCTGATCTGTTGTATGGAATAATGACATGGGTGTAACTTGTCCAGAGAATCCTTGAGACCTCGTGGGCTTGGCCATTGTGAGAAGCAGAATGCTGGACTAGACAGCAGGGCATTGCAGCGGAGGAAGCCAGAAAGCAAATCATGCCAGCACAAGTCTTTTGCATAGCTCAGTTGGCTAGAGTGTGCTGCTGATAACCCCAAGGTCACAGGTTTGATCCCCGTATGAGACAGCTGCATATTCCTGCATCGCAGGTGTCAGAGCTGCCCGAGGTCCCAGTTCACAAAGGACCAACGCCAGTTCGTTGTTATATACAAAAGTCTTTATTGAAGTTCAGTTTCGCTTTAACAGCCGCAGCGTGCAGCTCTACGTCTGAAACTCTAGACCGCCGAAGCTCCGTCTGAATCTCCTCCCCCCAGACACCAGTTTAAGACTCTAGCCTTGCTCCACCTCTTCCTCTGCTCTTTCCTCCTCTGGTTCCGCCTGTCAGCTGGGGTCTCGCCCTTCCTAGACTCTTCTGACGCTGAGTCCCCTGAGTCTTCCCCCTGCCTCCGGCGGGCTTTAGGACCTGGTTCCCAATCCGGGTTTTCTGCTGTCCCACGCGCCTGTACATTCGAACTTGGCGCGTGCACCCAGCCGGCAACCTTCCTCCTGACCGTTACACTGCTCCTGTCACTGCTTCCCCCTTCGGGGAGGCTAGCTGGACCTGACCTCCCCTCCGTTCCCCCACTCTCCGATAGAGGCGTGGTCAGCCCTGACTCATCTTCTTTCCCTGCTGGAGGAGACGCTGGCCCTGACACATGGGACTCTTCCCCCCCACTACGCTCTGGTGGGGAAGCTGGTCCTGATCTCCCGCTGCTGCTTTGGGAGTCCCTGCTGGCCCCTTGTTTCTGGTGTGTCTCCCCTGGGACCCTCCTTGCCCTGACCATCGGTGCCTCCTTCTGGGAATCTTCTGATTCGCTGGAGAAGCTCATGGAATCTCTCGGGCCACTGTCATACTCCCCTACGCTGCCCTCAGATTCTTCCCCTTCGCTCTCCATTTCCTCTCTTCCCTGTACCTCTGTTCCTGAGCCCCTGACAGCAGGGCATTGGATTAGATGAGCCTCAACGTCCCTTCCATGCCTACAATTCTATGATTTCATTTTTTAAAAAAATAATAATATTTATTAAGAATTTAAAAATTGCAAAAAAACACATAAAAAGGAAACACAATAAAGAATTAACAAACATACATTACAATACATCTAAAATAAAGAAAAAACATAAACAACAAAGCAGCAAAAAACACACACATTAAAACACATCCAATGTTTCATAACTTTACCTTTCATTTACTTGTTTCATCGACCTCCTCACACCTCCCTTTTTGTATTCTAGTTCAATTAACTATCTCAGCAAATTCTTTCCATCTTTCTCAATTTTTTCCTGTAATATATCTTAACGGTCTAACCTTTAATTTTTTTCATTTTGACCCACTATCAATCTTAATTCTTTATGACATTTCTGCTAAAACCATATAACTTCATTCCAACATCCTTCTAACATTCATTGATTTTACAATGTTTTTGTAAATATACTTTAAATTTTTTCCAATCTTCTTCCACCAACTCTTCTCCCTGGTCTCGGTTTCCGCCAGTTCCATATAGTCCATCAGCTTCATCTGCCATTCTTCCCTGGTGGGTAGATCTTGTGTCTTCCAGTACTTTGCAATGAGTATTCTTGCTGCTGTTGTAGCATACATAAATAAAGTTCTATCCTTCTTTGGCACAAATTGGCCGAACATGCCCAGGAGAAATGCCTCTGGTTTCTTCAAGAAGGTATATTTAAATATCTTTTTTCATTTCATTATAGATCATCTCCCAGAATGCCTTAATCTTTGGGCATGTCCACCAAAGGTGAAAGAATGTGCCTTCAGTTTCATTACATTTCCAACATTTATTATCGGGCAAATGATAAATTTTTGCAAGCTTGACTGGTGTTATGTACCACCTGTAAATCATTTTCATTAAATTCTCTTTTAAGGCATTGCATGCCGTAAACTTCATGCCAGTGGTCCATAACTGTTCCCAGTCAGCCATCATAATATTATGTCCAACATCTTGTGCCCATTCAATCATAGCAGATTTCACCGTTTCATCTTGAGTATTCCATTTCAACAGCAAGTTATACATTCTAGACAAATTCTTAACTTTAGGGTCTAACAATTCTGATTCCAATTTTGATTTTTCTACCTGGAAGCCTAATTTTTTATCCAAATTATATGCCTCCATTATTTGATAATAGTGGAGCCAATCTCGTACTCTATTTTTTAGTTTTTCAAAACTCTGCAATTTTAATTTGTCTCCCTCTTGTTCCAAAATTTCCCAATACTTCGGCCATTTGGCCTCCATATTGAGTTTTTTCTGTGCCTTTGCTTCCATTGGTGACAACCATCTTGGAGTTTTATTTTCTAACAAGTCCTTATATCTTATCCAAACATTAAACAATGCTTTTCTGACAATATGGTTTTTAAACGCTTTATATGCTTTGACCTTATCATACCACAGGTATGCATGCCAACCAAATACATTATTGAAACCTTCCAAATCCAGCACATCCATGTTTTCAAGAAGCATCCATTCTCTCAGCTAGAACAATTCTATGATTTTAAGGTCAACCCTGGATTGGGCTGAGGCAGCCTCACTGGGTTCACCCAGAGTGATCTGGGGCTGTTGGAAGGGAGAGCAGTCTGGCAGTGAAGATTTGGCATGGAGGAGAAGCTCAGGCAAGTTGTGTCATGGTCCAGTTCACAGGCGGTCAAAGTCCCGGCTGAGGATGTCAGGACCGGGGGCAAGATGGCAGGGTGGGAGCAGGAACGAGAATCCAGAAGTCGGGTCCAAGGGTCGAGAAGCAAGGAGTCACGAAGTCAAGGGTCCGAGGGTCAAGAAACAAGGAGTCACGAAGTCAAGGGTCCGAGGATCAGGAAGCAAGAAGCCAAATACCGCAAGGCAGGAAACGTGTTGCTGTGGCAAAGAGCCAAAGGGAAATGCTGACCTTATATCCCTTCCCATCTCTTGCCACCAGATGCTGTGAGTTACCAATCGGCCTCACCTGTGCGGCCGCGCCTTGCCTCTCCAGAACAAACTTAGGAAGGCCCCAGTCCTGCAAAGTCCTACTGGTCACAGGGCCTAGCTCCTGAACGCACTCCTGACAAGCTGTGTGTCTTCTTCTTCCTGCCCCCAACTATGTGGTCAATTAGGGTTTTAACCTTGCAGCGAAGAGGTAGCAGGGAGAAGTCTCAGATGAGGCCCTAAATCATCAGAAGACCCCTGCACAGCTCTACTAGACATTAGATAATGGTCTGAGAGCTATTCATAAAGTTGGAACCTGTGCTCTGTTGCTGCTATATAGCAGAATGTTGGATTGGAGTCAGAACTTTTTGTTTCCAAGTAAGCTGGAAATAGTGAAAGAATTCAGTTGCTTTGGATAAAGGCATTGTATATGAATAAAGGGTGGGTGGGGGGAGAACCAGCTTTCTAACTGTTACGGAAGGACCAGATGGTAGAACTGTTTGCTTGTCACTTGCAAATATTGGCTTTTCCCACCAGCAAATCATTTCTGTTTCTTATGTGGTTTGAATTGATCTCCCCAGGTCCAATTATTTCATTAGGAGATAAAGAAATAATCTTTGCGGCAAGCCCCCTGTACAGCTATAATTCTGGCTGAAAAACTACATTCCCCAAACTGTTCCAAGTGAGGATTACTCTCATGCCTGGGCATGCATGGACATTTTATTTACTCAGGTTTATTGTTGCTGGGGTTTTTTCACATGTCAACGCAATAAAAGTTAAAAAGTTAATTGAAACCCCTGGAAAATGCAAAGCTCAAGGGAGCAGTCATAAAAGATTTTCAAAGTTTATTAAGATCAAACCCTGCCTCTATACTAATATGTTCAGCTTAGTGTTCCTTTCATGTCCCGGTTGTTAAAAATCAAATCTGCTTGCTGTTAGACCTCTCCCTCAGGAATACAAATGTTCAGCCATTTCTGTCTGTTCTCCCTCAGTTCAGCCTCCTATTCAGCTCCTCAAAGTGCCTATCCATCTGTTACCTCCACCAGGACACCCTGGTCCTTCCTTGGCTGTAGCTTCTGCAACAAAAGCAGAGGTTGCCACCGGGACAAATAGGACTCGGTGCACATGGGACAATGGTTCCCTGTTCACCAACTGGGAACAAGCCCTATATAGCGATGGTACATGAGACAGCCTCCTGGGTGTGAAGCTGCCGCTTGCCCCTATGGTGTGGGGCAGAGTGTTGGTGAGGGAGGTGGGGGGGCACCTGTGCCTGTGACCACCTGCAGCCGCACCAACCCAGTACATCCCCAATGTCATCCTGCCCACCCCATCCCAGTTCCGATGAATGGGAGCAACACCTCACCTCACACGCTGAGGCCAGCCATCCTGCAGGACTTCTCCCCCCCTTCCCCCCCCCTCTGTTTTCCTTTTTCTTTTGACAAAGTAATAATCATAAATAAATAAGAATAGAAATGTGCGCCCCACCACCGAGACCATTCCATTGTAACTATCCAACCTCCCACCTCTTGCAATGGTTTGACCCCTTTCTGTTTTAACAGTACAGATTCTACAAACACCCTCCATATCTCCTCAAAATCATTTCTCCTGCGTATTCCCCATCTTACCTTAATGGCACGTGTTAATTTATCATTAATAGCTATATCCCCACACCTCTTTATATCATTCTTGCATTTTATATTCTGCTTCCCCCTTCCACTTCCTAGCGGTCATAATTCGTGCATAATTTGTGAGCAAGTCCTTCATAGCCTGAGAACCTACCACCTCATTGTAAATTGATAATAATGCTACCTCTGGACTTTTGGTCAGCTTTAACCCAGCGATTTCTGTTCTCCTTGAACACCCTTTGCCAGAAAAATTGTACATATTTACACCCCCACCACATGTGAACATAATTCCCAGTTTCCTGGCATCCCCTCCAACATAACACCAAATATTCCTTGTTTATTTGATTTAATCTGACTGGTGTTAGATACAATCTCCAAACTAAGTTATCGTAATTTTATTTTATTCTTATAGGCAACATTTTCAACATGATTCTCCCATATTTCCCCCCAGCTTTGATTATCTATCTGCCCTGTAAATCACCCTTCTTAATTGGCGCTATCATTTTATTTTATTTTTTGTTTACTTTAGAACCACCCTTCTTCCATCATGGACCCCAAGGTAGTGCACATGTCATTCCTAGGCAGTCTCCCCATCCAGGCACTGACGTTTTCCAAACTTTGCTTTGATTCAGGAAGGCGGTGGTCTTATGTGCCTTTAAACCATCCTCTGGAACCATGGCTAAAGCATGGCACCATTAGCTCTTAAGCCAGGATCTGGAGGTGCAATCAGACGTGGGTTTCAAATCAAGGGTTAAGGGAAGCCCTTGTTAGCCTTGACCTTTATTAATGTTGGTGTTGACAAATTGCTTAACCATGCATAGTCAACTGGGTTGGTAGGAATTCACTCCACCCGACAAAACTGATTGGCAGGAGATTCGTTTCAGGCTAAAGGACCTATCAGATTACATAGCCCATAAACTCTTTATGCAATTTGCTGGCACCATATGTGGTGGTTGCCACCAACTTAAGTGGCTCTCAACGGGGGATTAGGCAAATTCTTGACAGATAAATCTATCGGTGGTTATGGATCATGATGGCTATATGCAGCCTCCAGGTTGAGAAGCAACATCCCTCTGAAGACTACTTCCTATGGGGGAAAGCAACAGCAGCAAGCAGGGTCTATTGCCTTCATGCCCAGTGTGGGGGCTTCCAAGAGGCATCTATTTGGCCACTAAAAGACCAGGATGCTGGACTGCACCCAGCATTTTTCTTACGCCGTTAAGAAGAGCTGGGGAGAGTGACTTCGCCTTCATAAGGACAACTCTCCATTTGCTCACTGTGGTTAGCAGGGATCTAGCATCACGGGACGCAGGTGGCGCTGTGGTTTAAACAACTGAGCCCCTTGGGCTTGCTGATGAGAAGGTCGGCAGTTTGAATCCCCGCAACGGGGTGAGCTCTTGTTGCTTGGTCCCAGCTCCTGCCAACCTAGCAGTTCGAAAGCACACCAAAAAGTGCAAGTAGATAAATAGGTACCACTCCGACAGGAAGGTAAACGGTGTTTCCGTGTGCTGCTCTGGTTTCACCAGAAGTGGCTTAGTCATGCTGTCCACATGACTCGGAAAAACTGTCAGCGGACAAACACCGGCTCCCTTGGCCTGTTAAGTGAGATGAGCCCCGCAACCTCAGAGTCGTCTGCGACTAGACTTAACTGTCAGGGGTCCTTTTAGCATCACATCTGCACCAACTCCTAAAGAAGAATCTTGTCTCTTGCTGAGGGTAAACACTGCAAAGTAAACACTGCACACAAAGTGGTGTGATTATTTCCAACTGTAAGCCCACAAGTCCTATGCACACTTAATGTCTGTAACCAGAGTAAGTTAACAAAAGTTTTGCAATAACCTATTCAAGAGCTTGCATTTCTTTTGGGCCCAAATGTTAGATTTCAAGGAAGGCCAGAGCAAGTTGCAGGAAATGACCACAGTCCGATAGAGCCAAGAGTGAATGGGTTTCCACGTTTGCCCGATGCTTTCTGCCACTGCTTAGCATGTGGGTGGCGGGACTGTCGAACACAATGCATTTCCTAGGTTGAAAGGGAATGGCCATCATAACTCTCTCTCTCAAAGTTCTGCCTCTTTTTGTAAGTTATAAGCCGTTCCCCCAGCAGTGAGAAATAAATGGTGCCACTGGCAGTTGTTAATCATTCCCAGAGCATAACTCAGCACATCCATTTCTTTGCAAGTCTCTTTTCATTTTAAGACGAGATTGCTAGCTGTGTGTCTTGTTGACAGCCTGCGCTTGCACAGAAGAGTTGTGGTGTGTGTTTCTTCAGATTTCCCATTTTGCGCTGTCTTTACATGTGTTCTTAATGGTGTGACACAGAAGAAGAGTGGGGGATACGAGGACGTTGGTGGGATATTTCAAAGGTTGCCCCTTTGTCGTCTCTCCCCAGGAATGATAGCCATAAGCAGGATGGCCGTGCTGTACCCCCAAGTTATAGTGGATCATCCTTTTTTCTTTGTGGTCAGGAACAGAAGAACAAGTGAGTACATTCATCTCTTTTTTGAGTTCTTGTTACTCCTGTTGAATCCTCACCAGAATATTAAGAAGCTGCCTAAAGCCAGGTGAGATTATTTAACCAGATATCCCAGTATTATGATGCCTGCTCTGATGGGTGGGCCCTGAATGTTCGTAGAATAATAGAACTGTGGAGTTGGAATGGAGAGATGACTCCAAGAGTGGTCCAGTCCACTCCCCTGAAATTCAGGAATCACAGAGGAGGAATCCCTGACAGGTGGCCATCCAATGTCTTTTTAAACACTTCCATTCCAGAGTCCACCATCATAGTCCATTCCACTATCAGACAGCTCTTACCTTCAGAAAGTTGTCATTTGACGGCTCCTAATAAATATGACAAGGGACGTGGGTGGCGCTGTGGGTTAAACCACAGAGGCTAGGACTTGATGATCAGAAGGTCAGCGGTTTGAATCCCCGCGACGGGGTGAGCTCCCGTTGCTTGGTCCCTGCTCCTGCCAACCTAGCAGTTTGAAAGAACGTCAAAGTGCAAGTAGATAAATAGGTACCGCTCTGGCGGGAAGGTAAACGGTGTTTCCGTGCGCTGCTCTGGTTTGCCAGAAGGGGCTTAGTCATGCTGGCCACATGACCCAGAAGCTGTACGCCAGCTCCCTCGGCCAGTAAAGCAAGATGAGCGCCGCAACCCTAGAGACGTCCATGTCTGGACCTAATGGTCAGGGGTCCCTTTACCTTTACCTAATAAATATGACATGATGATCACCTCCTCCCACATAGGCATGCCCAAACCTTAAGATCATTTTCAGATGCCCTGATATTAGCATTGCACCAAGTGAAGTGGGCCAGGTCGCCACCTAGGAGAGGGCCTTTTCAGGAGTGGCCCTGCAGCTGTGGAATAGCCCCCCTAGAGAGGCTTGTCTAGCACTTTCTCTATGGTCTTTTCATCATCAGTTGAATAAGACTTTGTTATTCACCCAGATTTCTTAATTGTGGCTCAAATTAACTTGGGGTTGTTGTGACCTAGGGCAGTTTAATTTGGGTTGTAAAAGTGCATATTCTCTCTCTGTTTGCAAGAAAAGTTACTTGCTTTTTTTATTTAAAAAAATGCTTAGTATTATTTCCAGTTATTAACACCTTGTATTTTTAGCATCATCACAAACAAGACAATGTACAAAATATTAATAACTGAAGTGGTCACTTTTTTTAAAAAAAGCCGCTCAGTGAATAGTTATTGATGGGCATTTATATACATTTAATTAATTATAATGATGGGGTTTTCTGACTTGTTCTCCTCCAGCAGAACATGCAATTTGTCATGCTGGTGTAAGCCTCCTAAATATAGGCTGAGCCTGCAGTTCTGTAATGAGTGTCTTGAGTGTCATAGTGGCCTCCCAGAAGCAAATTGGCTCTCCAGTCCCCTGTACACACATCCCAAAATACAATTGTTTGCTCCTGCTCCTGCTTCTCTCAACATATCTGTTTCAGGGGACGGCGGCAGGGGAAATAATATATGAAATGGCTGTAAGACAATTTAAACTTCCAATTGCTGCTTTTCATTTACTTATTTTATTTTTAAAAATGTATATCTTGCTTTTCACTGTCAAGGTCTCAAAGCAGCTTACAGTGATAAAAAATATACACAATTTAAAATCAAAGATGAAAGCTCCAAAACAGAGAGACCTCGGAAAGTTAAAATGTCAACAGAAACCATCAGGATTTATTTATTTTTTAAATATTTTTATTGGAAATTTTATTTACAACATAACATAAACCTCCCCACCCCCTCATACAGAAATCCACCCTCAGAAAACATGAACATAACATACAATGAGCATAATATACAACAATACAAACAACCAAATAAAAAAATTCCTTCCTGTAGCACCTTAAAGACCAACTAAGTTAGTTCTTGGTATAAGCTTTCGTGTGCATGCACACTTCTACACGTGTATCTGAAGAAGTGTGCATGCACACGAAAGCTTATACCAAGAACTAACTTAGTTGGTCTTTATGGTGCTACAGGAAGGAATTTTTTTATTTTGACTATGGCAGACCAACACGGCTACCTATCTGTAACTGGAACCAAATAAAAGACTTCCTTTATCCTGTATCTGGCCTCCTTATTTACTTCTTATAAACTGTTTCCTCTATGAATGGTCAAAGGCCTGGAAACGATGCCTTATGAGGAATGGCTAAGGGAGCTGGGCATGTTTAGCCTGGAGAAGAGGAGGTTAAGGGGTGACATGATAGCCATGTTCAAATATATAAAAGGATGTCACAGAGGAGGGAGAAAGGTTGTTTTCTGCTGCTCCAGAGAAGCGGACACGGAGCAATGGATCCAAACTACAAGAAAGAAGATTCCACCTAAACATTAGGAAGTACTTCCTGACAGTAAGAGCTGTTCGACAGTGGAATTTGCTGCCAAGGAGTGTGGTGGAGTCTCCTACTTTGGAGGTCTTTAAGCAGAGGCTTGACAACCATATGTCAGGAGTTCTCTGATGGTGTTTCCTGCTTGGCAGGGGGTTGGACTCGATGGCCCTTGTGGTCTCTTCCAACTCTATGATTCTATGATAATAATTATTAAGGGTTTTCTTATTATAACTTAAATATCCTCAAAGTCTCCTGCAGACATTAATCGAAACAAATCCAGGTATGTATTTTAGGGCACTGTTTTGTGAAGTATTCTCTGCATTTCCCCCATGCTTTCTGAAACTCTTGTTTGAAACACCAGAGAAGCATTGTGATGGCAGAGGCCTCTTGAAATAAAAGCAGGTTTTAAGCAGGTGTCTGAAACTCAACAAGGGTAGTCCCTGTCTGACTTCATGTTCCACAGGCTTGGACCCTCAGCACTGGAAGCATGACTTCTCATTAGCATGAGTCCTGCTTCTGTTCCATGGGGGAGCGCTATCGTGCCTCTCCGGACAATCTCTGCTGTATAGCTCAGTTGATTGGAGCATGGTGCTGATAGCACCAAGGTTGCAGCTTGATTGAAATACTTTTATTGTCACTTGTACAACTTGTATACAGTGAGATCACACGAGCACCCCCCACTCAGCTCTCTTAGTCTTAATTCCCCTCGTTTACTGAAGCACACCCACCAAACCCGAAATCCAGGTTCCCTATTGTTATCTTTTCATTCAGCAGCCTAACAGCCCACGGATAGAAGCTGTTCTTGACCCTGTTGGTGCGACTAATCATGCTTCTATATCTTCTGCCCGAGGGCAGGAGATCAAGAAAGTGCCGGACAGGGTGTGAATCATCTCTGAGAATTTTCCTCACTCTCCTGAGGCAATGTTCTTCCGAGATATCATCCAATGGATTCATGGGACAGCCCATAATATCTTGTGCTGTATTCACCACCCTATAGGCACTTCCTATCAGTTTATGTCAAACCAGCGTACCACACCATGATGCAGTATGAAAGGACACTTTCTATTGTTGACCAGTAGAAGGAGATCATCAAACGTTGATTGGCGTCATTCTTTCACAATACTGTGAGGAGATGGAATATTGATTCCCCTACAGGGCAGCTCTGTATTCCTGCATTGCAGGGGGTTGGACAAGATCAGGCATAGGCAAACTCAGCCCTCCAGATGTTTTGGGACTACAACTCCCATGATCTCTAGCTAACAGGACCAGTGGTCAGGGATGATGGGAACTGTAGTCTCAAAACGTCTGGAGGGCCGAGTTTGCCTATGCCTGGACTAGATGATCCTTCCACCTCTGCAATTCAGTGATTCTCTTATCTCAGCGACTGGCTTGATGTTTCCCCCCAGCAGCAGCAGCAGCAAAAAACAACAACAAACCCTGATAGTGTGTATGGAACTCATTTATTTGTATAAAAAAGAATTACTTGTGGGAAGCCATTCTTAGGATGGTGAGAGCCACTGCCAGTTTGCAAGAGCGAGCCAGCGTTTTGACTCCCTTGTGGCCTAGCTTGAAAGACACATGCAGCTGTCCTCCTTTCATCCAGTATCAGAGGCAGTTTGCTTCTGAAAATGAGTTTCTGGGAACTGCAAGTGCAGGGAATGCCATTGTGCTTCTGTCCTGCTTTGAGGCTTCCCGTTGGCTACTTGTGAGGACAGAATACTGGACTAGGCAGACCTCTGGTCTGAACTAGCAGAGCCGCTCTTATGTTTCCATAATATGCTGCACTTTTTGAGTCTTATTCCACTTGTTGGTATTGCAGCAGAATACTAAAACTTTGAACCGAGAGTCCCCCAGTCCAGCAGCATGATCAGTTATTCATGTGTTGGACAGGAGTGGCGAGTATTGCCTGCTATCTAACAAAACAGATTGATTTAAGAGTATATGGAGTTTTCTTCGCCTGTAGTCTTGGGAAGAAGCAACAGCCGAATGGTAGAGCGCAGGCTTTGCATGCAGGATGTTTCAGATTCAATCCCCAACAGCGCCAATTAAAATTACAGCATTGGGTAGCAGGACTGGGGTAAGATCTGTTCTGCACACGACTCAGGAGAACTGCTAGGCAAGATGGACCAGTGGTCCAACTAAGACAGCTTTGTATGTTTCCCTAGCAAATGATGCAATAATACCTATGTAGTGGCCTATCCGTGTCTCCCACATAAAATCGAAGGAAGCATGCTGAGATTCCTGCATTGCAGGGGATTGGACGAGATGAGCATTGGGGTCCCTTCCAACTCTACAACTCTTCTGTGTCCATGTTAGATTTTGCCCATTTTAGCCCTTTTGCAGACATTATGTCCATTGTACATTGACTGTCCTAGAGATTGAATTGATGGGTCTGGTGGATGGGATCAACACTTCTCTCTACTCCAGGCATAGGCAAACTCGGCCCTCCAGATGTTTTGGGACTACAACTCCCATGATCCCTAGCTAACAGGACCAGTGGTCAGGAATGATGGGATTTGTAGTCCCAAAACATCTGGAGGGCCGAGTTTGCCTATGCCTGCTCTACTCATAGCCTTATCCAAACCAATCCATAATTGGATTGTTTTGGGCATATTGTGGTGTTTGGCATCCTTTTAAAAAAAAAATCCACTTCTCAAACAAACAAATGTGGTTTTTTTTACAGCTGCCCTTACAGAAAGATACAATACAGTATAAATTTTAAAACAGTGCATCAGCCTCAAATTTTTACAAATTCCGATAGCTGTGGGAACCTATCTGTTAACTTTCCAGCAGCTCCCATAAGTCTTTCATCAGTTATGAAATTAAGCCATAAAAGAAGACCAGATAATTGAGCAATTCTCCACCTACTGGATGCATAGTTCTCTAGTGGATGGAGAATTCTTCTATCCGACATGCGGATTGGGAAGAAATTGGACTCATTCTGCATTTAAAGGCAACCCTACCTAATTCACGCTTTCTGAAAGGGTATGCAAACCAAAACACAGCCATCCTTTGAAATTTGGACTGCACCAAATTCTGCAGTGCTGTTCTCCAGCCGGGTAACATGTACAAAAATGTGTGTGCCAGGATGAAATGTGCATAAAATGCATGCATTGGCAGGGATGGTATACCCAAAATACATTGTTAGGGAAAGTGCTTTGCAGAAATTCACACTAAAATGCTTTCCTGGGAACTTTTGATATTTTTTTTTATAAAATGCAAATTGATATAGAGATGTGGGGAACAGAATTTAGGACTAGAAAAATGAGAAACCAGAATGGATAGATTTGCTCACATCCACACAATGCCACATTTAAAGGGCATGAAGCACCCAGGGCTCAGCCAACTGTCCCAAGGTTGGTGTTAATTCCCCAAATTGAGGTGTTCTGGGGGTTTGGCAGGGGCAGGACCAGAGGAGAGGAGGCTTGGGGTGAATCCTAAGCCCATTCAGCTCAGCCATGAGACCTGAAGGCTTGTTTAAAGACTTTTTTTGACACTAGGCAGAACAGGAGCGGCAGCCCCACCACTGAACAGGGTCTGGTGTAACTTTACACCAGCTTACCGTATTTTTCACTCTATAGGATGCACCGGACCATAGGAGGGGGAGAACGGGAGGGGGGATTCTCTCCCTCTCTGCGCAGCGCCCCTTCAGCGAAGCAGCAGGAGAAATGGAGCCCCTTCCATTTCTCCTCCTGCTTCGCTGAAGGGGCGCTGCGCAGAGAGGGAAAACTGTGCAACGCCTCTCCAGCAAAGCGAAGCCTGGAGAGCAAGAGGGATCGGTGTGCACCGACCCCTCTCGCTCCACAGGCTTCAGGCAGCTATCCGCAAGCCTTCAGAACTCCTCCTGCGCTCCAAAGGCTTGCGGATAGCTGCCTGAAGCCCCCGGGGCACAGCGGGAGTTCGCGCTGCGCTCCGGGGGCTTCAGCGAAAGCAACGCGAAGCCTCCGGATCGTGGGGGGAGCGCTCCCTCTGCACTTCGGAGGCTTCGCGTTGCTATCGCTGAAGCCGAGGAGCCTGCATTCGCTCCATAAGACGCACACACATTTCCCCTTAATTTTTGGAGAAGGAAAAGTACGTCCTATACAGCGAAAAATGCGGTAACTTAGGCAAGCTTGCATTACGTCAGCATAGGATTGCATAGGATTGTCCATTTTGTCTGCGCAGCTCAGTATTGTCTGACTGGCAGCAGCTCTCCGGGGCCTAAAGCAGCAGACATTCCCAGCCCCGAGAGACCCCCGGGTATAGGGCGGTATGTAAATTAAACAAATCAATAAAATGCCAAAGGTTTGGACCTGGGACCTTTTGCATAAAAAGCAGAGACTCTACCACTGAGCTATTTTATCCATGGGTTTTCCAGCCTTGAATCCATACATTTTGAAAGATGCAGCAAACGTCCCCCATCCCCCCCCCCGCTTGCCCTCCCTCTGATGCCTCCTCCTCCTTTGTACATCTCTCTCTTTTTCTCTTCCCTTTAGGTACCATCGTTTTCATGGGGAGAGTGATGCACCCAGAAGCGATGAATACAAGCGCTCATGACTTTGAAGAACTGTAATATCCCCACAAGGCTCGCCAAACCCACCCACACACAAAAGAAAATAAGCACATTGAGATTGCAGTCGATGTATTTAAGATTTGCCATGTGATTTGTTTGTTTCTTTTTTGCATTGTTACATTCGAGGCATGGTTTGAACGGAAGGGGGGGGAGGAAAACCAGTTTCCAGATCTTTAACTTCAGCTAGAAATTGCAGACTACGGCTGTGGAAGAAAAGCTTTCAGTATTAAAGTAAATGTCGTCCTTGTGATACCTTGTGTTGTTCCTTTAAAATAAAAACCGTAACCATGTCAGCGGCCGCACTTTCTGTCTCGTTGAACTGTAATGCAGTTGTCCCCAAAGTCTGTACTGCAGTAACTTCCTGTGCTGTGGAGAAACTAATTGGATGCTAGGAGAAATAATTAAAGAAGGGGCGGCTGATAATATTTTTGGGAGCCACAGGGCCACATTCCCCATTGGCAAGCTCTCTAGGGGCCACATGGCAAGTGTGGGTGTGGCCATGCCATACTCTCTTACACACACAAACACACACAAAGTGTACACAGGCAGATCAGCTGAGGAGGGGAGTTCCTGCTCCCTTTCAGCTCATCAAATGATCTCTTTGATGACTAGGGAAGGGTGCAGTTTTCATTCCCGTCAGGATGCTGCCCCCACCCCAGTCTGTTTTATTGCATTTTTATTTTTATTGCCATCATTGAAATTGGTACGTGCTGAAGTGGGGCAGAAAAATTCTTTTTTTTTTTTTTATAAAATTTTTATTGGTTTTACAAGAGTTTTTATAACAAACAAACATAAAAGAAAAACAGACAAACAAACAAATATAATTTCAAAATGTCTTTTCATAAACTTCTTTCCTCGGACTTCCCCATACCTCCCCTTTCTGCATCCTCATGTCCAAATTTTATAGCAACTTATAAATGTTTTTTCCGATCCTAATTCATCATAGTCCTTTCTTAATCTAATCTTATATTACTGCAACCCTTTCTCTCTGTAGAATCTCGACATTCTAAACTTCATCAAGTTTATAATAGTTCTTAAGATAAATCTTAAATTTCTTCCAGTCTTCTTCCGCAGTCTCCTTTCCCTGGTCACGAATTCTGCTCGTCATTTCCGCCAATGTCATATAGTCAATCACTTTCATCTGCCATTCTTCCAAGGTGGGTAAATCTTGTGTCTTCCAATACTTTGCGATCAGTATTCTTGCTGCTGTTGTTGCATACATAAAAAAAGTTCTATCCTTTTTTGGCACCAGTTGGCCGACAATGCCCAAGAGAAAGGCCTCTGGTTTCTTAAGAAAGGTATATTTAAATACCTTTTTCATTTCATTATATATCATCTCCCAGAAAACCTTAATCTTCGGGCATGTCCACCAAAGATGATAAAAAGTACCTTCAGTTTCCTTACATTTCCAACATTTGTTATCAGGCAAATGGTAAATTTTTGCTAGCTTAACTGGAGTCATGTACCACCTATAGACCATTTTCATCACATTTTCCTTTAAAGCACTACATGCCGTAAATTTAATACCAGTGTTCCACAACCTTTCCCAGAGCATTTAGTTGTGCTCTGGCTTGGCTAAATGCAGCACAGCCATCTTCTCAGAAAAACTCTTCACAAGCTCAAGAGGTCAAGACACAAAAGCTTTAGCAACTAATCTACACTTAATGACCCACCCAGTGGTATTCAGAATATCACTCATGAAATCACTCAAGATATCCCTCAAGTAATTAAGGAACAAAAGAAGAAAAGGCACACTAATCTAGGAACTTCCTCTCTGCCCAGAACGTTGGAGGCTATACACCACACCCCTCAACAGTATTTATAGGAACTCAAACACCAGATTCTGCTCTGTTCCAGTAACAAGAAGCCGAAAGCACCAGCCTGAAGATGACGAGTGAGACCTCGTCGAAACGTCGCACAGACACCCCGACTCTTACACGGGAAGACACCCGAAGACACCAAAACCTGCATTCCTGTACCCGTGAAAATCTACGAAAGCATATATATGTGTGTGTGTGTGTGTGTGTGTGTGTGTGTGTAGTTCTTCAGATTTTAGAATTTTGGGAACTGCTGTAATGTAGTAACGGCTCTGCCAGCTTGAAATTGAGTAGCTGCTCTTGTAAATGGCAAAACTTCATAATCAATACGAGAAAGTTAATAATTTATCAGGTTTTAATGTGGTTCCTTCTTGCAAGCAGATTTACAGGAATTCGTGTGATGCCTTCTGCGACGCTGTGGGTTGCTTGTGAATGTAGCAAATGAGCATTGCAATAGCACTTTGCTTCAGTTGTATAACTACAACACTGGTCCCAATCCAGGTACAGATTGTTGTGACTAAAAGTGCAACCTTACACATGTATACTCAGAAATCAGTTCCTTAGTGTTCAGAGGAACTTACTCCTAAGTTAACTACATACACGGTTGCAGCCTTAGTCTTGCTGGGTTATATTCAATGAAGTCGCCTGATTGACGCAAGGAAGGACCTCATCCTGCACAGTGTGACTTCTTTTTATTTTCCTCTCTGTCTGCTCCCCTAGCCCTTAGGAGCAGCTTTGGGGAGGTGCAAGGAAAGGATGAGAGGAAGACCCATTGTGCAATGGGATGAGTTCATTGGATATAGCCCATTGAAAGCAATGGGGCACGTGTTGAAGGCTAACTTTGCTTGCATTGATTTCAGTGGGGCTTGGTTGCCACTGACCTTGGCAGTGCCCATAGCTTTAATTCTCCTTGTGGTTGAATGATTGCTGGTAACAGCATGTCTGACACAAATGCACGAGCATGTAGAACTTGGCTATTCTTTCCTCCCGTTGCTAGCATTCCTGCATGTAACTTGCCGTTTTTTGTTTCTGAGAACATTAAACTCATTCAAATGCAGGTGCAGTGATGCTTGTGAAGAGTGACTATGATGCAGATTACAAGAAAAACCTGGCCGAAGTAAAGCAAGGGATGTGAAGCCTTTTACAGCCTGAGGGCCTCAATCCTTTCCAGGCAACTTTAAAGAGGTCACAAGTCCATGGAGTGTGGGGCCAGTGGAAAAGGTGGGTGGAGCAATGGATGTAAAATTAACCTTTGGATAGTAGTCTTGCCTTGGTCAGACTACACCTGGAATACTGTGTCTAATTCTGGGCACCACAATTTAAGAAGGATGTTGTCGAGCTGGAATGTGTGCAACCAAGAGGGTCTCAAAACCAGGCCTTATGAGGAACGGTTGAAGGAGCTGGGTATGTTTAGCTTGGAAAAGAGGAGACTGAGAGACGATAGCCATGTACAAATATCTTAAGGGCTGTCACATGGAAGAGGGAACAGGCTTGTTTCCTCCTGCTCTGGAGGGTATGACTCAAACCAATGGCTTCAAATTGCAAGAAAGGAGATTCCGACTAAGCATCAGAAGAAGAAGAAGAAGAAGAGTTTGGATTTGATATCCCGCCTTTCACTCCCCTTCAGGAGTCTCAAAGCGGCTAACAATCTCCTTTCCCTTCCTCCCCCACAACAAACACTCTGTGAGGTGAGTGGGGCTGAGAGACTTCAAAGAAGTGTGACTGGCCCAAGGTCTGCATGTGGAGGAGCGGAGACGCGAACCCGGTTACCCAGATTACGTGACTACCGCTCTTAACCACTACACCACACCTTTCTAACAGTAAGAGTTGTTTGGCAGTGGAACAGTCTCCCACAGGAGGTTGTGGACTCCCTTGGAGGTTTTTAAGCAGAGGTTGAATGGCCATCTGTCCTGGATGCTTTAGCTGAGATTCCTGCACTTCAGGGAGTTGGACTGGATGACCCTTGGGATCCTTTCCAATTCTATGATTCTACACATACTCACACAGTCCGCTGTTTTTCATTCATACAAGGAAGAGTTCAGAGACACATTCCAGGCAAATGAAAAGTATTAAGCAGGGCTATTGAGGGGTGTGGTCTGGGGAAAGAGATGTGGCCAGATAGGTTTGCAGAGCCACAGGCTCCCCACCTCTGAAGCACAGTACCTTGGGTACCTATCCTGTGCATGATGAACTGACTTCAGTGGGACTTAACTGTGAGTTAACATGCATAGAATTGGGGAAGCATAATAGCCATCCCCGGCCACTTTCCATTATTTACCATTCACTAACTAATGCTATAAGGGACGCGGGTGGCGCTGTGGTCTAAACCACAGAGCCTAGGGCTTGCCGATCAGAAGGTTGGCGGTTCGAATCCCCACGGCGGGGTGAGCTCCCATTGCTCGGTCCCAGCTTCTGCCAACTTAGCAGTTCGAAAGCACATCAAAGTGCAAGTAGATAAATAGGTACCAATCTGACAGGAAGGTAAACGGCGTTTCCGTGCACTGCTCTGGCTCGCCAGAAGCGGCTTAGTCATGCTGGC
Organism: Podarcis vaucheri; assembly: GCF_965113315.1. Classification (NCBI taxonomy): domain Eukaryota; kingdom Metazoa; phylum Chordata; class Lepidosauria; order Squamata; family Lacertidae; genus Podarcis; species Podarcis vaucheri. The sequence continues at coordinate 17,999,829 of NC_138763.1, read as the reverse complement.
CACATGACCCAGAAGCTGTCTGCAGACAAACGCCGGCTCCCTCGGCCAATAAAGCGAGATGAGCGCCGCAACCCCAGAGTCGTCCGCGACTGGACCTAATGGTATCCTTACCTTTAACTAATGCTACTCTTACAGATCTATTGCTTTCCGCCAATCAATGAAGCTGTTGTTTAGGGGGAACACACAAATATAATGTATTGGTGCTTAGATCATGCAGACTTAACAACTGAACATGCACACCCAGATACACCCCTCAATCTTTCCCTAACATTTAAAAGCAATTGTTATTGTTATTCTTGACAATACCCTTCTATAGGGAACAGAACAGCAATCTAGGTGCTTGCAAGCATAAAGGAGCCCACTGCTATTCACCAAAAGAGAGAGGACAAATACCTAAGCCCTGTGAAATGATTACTGCCTCCAACTTTGTAAATTTGAACAAAAAACAACTGCAATTAGTGCCAACAACAACAAAAAAGCAAGAGAAGGAAAGAAGAACTGAAGGCAGGATGAGAAGCAAAATTAAACCTAGTTTGTTTGTTTTTTTAAAAAAAAGAAATCCTAAAGGGAACAGACTTCGGGGTAACAAATGAGATGAATTGTTCTCCAGTTGAAACTGGAGACCCACTACTGGGACACAGCCTGATCTGAGCAGCATGACCACCATACATGGTAATATTGTAGCAATGCATGTTAGGATAAAGGTGGCTCCTGGTGTTAGTCATGTGATCCTGTTAATATCAGTGCATACCATGCGAAACCTGGGCCAATGCATTGGACCACAATCAAGGTTCGGTTTTGCTCAGTGGAATAGGGAGTAAAATGTAGGTGATTTTTTTTAAAAAGACCAAATTCACAGACTACCGAGTGTAACTGAAATGAATCACTGGGTTTACTGATACCCAAAGCTTAATAGAATTAAATGATATGAAATAGAATTGCGAATGATCTAGAATTTATAGAGAAGTTACATAGAAAATTGAATTCCTAGGAATCGATGCAAAATAAGATAAAATATGATTAGGCTGAAAGCAATTGGATATGATTTGCATGTGAACTAATAAGTAGCATTGGCAAAGCAATCAATCAAAGTAAATAACATCATTCCTAACTCCCTCCAGTCCATCTAGATGTGAAACAAATTTAAGTTCCCTAGAATATTAGATCAATAAAAATTCATAGCTACCTATCTTAGGGCAGCAGGCCAGGTCTCGTCCTAGTCCTGAGCTTCAGCAAAGCATATGAAGCAAGGCAGATAGCAAGCAGCATGAATGAAAGAAGGAAAAAACACAACCCCCGCAAAAATAAGAATCAGACCCAGAAAAAAACACCCTGAGTACAGCTTTTCTATCTACCAGCAACAGTTGTTAGACCTTACAGTTGAATTTTTCAATTCAGTTGAATTTTTCAGTTTTTAAATTGGTTTTACTTTTCATGTGGACAGACCTACATAAAATGTAGACTTTGAATTACCATTATTTATCTGGGAGGGGCGATTGAGCAATCAGGAGCCCTCCTGTACCAGTGATTCCCCACAGAGGGGATGCTGATACACTTCCAGTGCTGGTTTGCAGAAACATGTTATGCTTTCACTTTAGTTCTGGTACCATAGCAGCTTTTTACTACTATCATCATAATACCATGAGCCTTACATAATGCAGAAAATATGTGTGTAAAGGTCCAATCTGCTTCAAGACTACCCATCCATCTATCTATCTAGGACAGCCTTTCTCAACCTGTGAGTCCCCAGATGTTGTTGAACTACAACTCCCATCACCCCTAGCTAGCAAGGCCGGAGCTCAGGGATGATGGGAGTTGTAGTCCAACAACATCTAGGGACCCGCAGGTTGAGAACTGCTGATCTAGAGGATAGACTGGCAGCAGCTCTCCAGAGGTCTTGACCATCACTTGCTGCCTGATCCATTTAGCAAGAAATGCTGGGGGTTGAACCAGTGACTTTCCGCATACAAAGTGTTATGTACTGAAGTTCTCACCCTGGGCCAGCTGGGGAATACTGTAGATAGTTTTCACTCAGGTCCACATATGCAAATAAGGGATTGAAAGTGACATTCAGTGATTGGATAGTTACAGAAAGTGTTACAGTTGCGTTGTAGTGGAGCTCTATATAAGCAGGCTGGCTGAACCCTTCAGTTCAGTTCTGTTCTGGCATGTGAATAAACAAGAGCTGTTTGAAGAATTGCTGTGTCGTCTGATATGTTCACCCACAACTTAACACAAAGCAAATGTTTTACCACTGAACTTGGGCCCCACCCTCCATTTTCTCACTGTTTCTTCTCTCCTAAGTCCCAACCTTACTCCCCTTGGTCTGCTGACTTGTTTTCCAGGCTTGTAGTCTTCCCTCCTTTCCAAGCCCTTGCCTTGCCTCTCCTTACAGTCTGAGCAGCCACATGCCCTTCTGCCTGCTCCCCACCTCTCTGACACCAGGGCAGCCCAACCAATAACTGCTAAGGCCTTCAACGACACTGCAAAATCACTGAATGCATCACAATAGTTTGTCTTGGCTTCCAGAAGAAAGCAAGAGATTGACTGGAATTCAACTCTGCCCTATCCCTGTCCTCCAGGGCTGGTTTAGCCGGTTTGCTTAATGAAAGAAAAAGTCGAGAGAGATTTGTGCTCATGCTTCTCTGTCCTGTGCTCAGCTCTTTGGCCCAAACTGAACCCATCGGCAGAGAAGGGTGCAGGGGCCGTGTGACCCCCAGCGTGCTTCTGAGCTCACCATAAAGGTTTACAGATATAAGCATGAGGATTTGTGAACTGGTGGTGGTGGGTCTTTGTTAAAAGAAGCCCTCCTATTTTGTCTGCTACAACAGGTGTGAGGAATCTCTGACCCTCTGGATGTTGTTGAACTACAACTCCCATCAGCCTCAGTAAGTGTGGCCAATGACCAGGCATGCTGGGAGTTGTAATTCAGTGACATCTGAAGGGCCAAAGGTTCCCCTCACCTGTGTTTTCTCTTTTTAAATCCTGACCCAGACATGATTCATCCAGCCTTTAAATCTATCTGCCATTGGAGGAGTGGCAATGTATTTCCTTCAGAAGCCCTGGGCGTGTTATTTCAGTGCAAAAAACCATTATAAACCACTTGGCTTCCTTGAAGGGAACCTCATGTTGTACAGTGGTACCCCGCAAGACGAATGCCTCGCAAGACGGAAAACCCGCAAGACGAAAGGGTTTTCTGTTTTGGAGGCGCTTCGCAAGACGAATTTCCCTATGGGCTTGCTTCGCAAGACGAAAGCCCATAGGGAAATCTCCAGGGACCTGTTTTAAATTGCTGGCGGTCGGGAGCAAAGACTTTCGCCCACAGCCGGCCTTCAGAAGAGGTCCTGGACCTCTTCTGAAGGCCGGCGGGGGGCAAAAGTCTTTGCTCCCCCCCCGCCTGCCTTCCCAGGACAGCGGAGACTTCTCTGCTGTCCCGGGCGATCTTAAAATGCTGGCGGGCGGGAGCGAAGCGTTCGCTGCCGACCCCCAGCATTTTAAAATCTCCCCGGGACAGCGGAGGCTTCACTCCCGCCCGCCAGCATTTTAAAATCGCCCCGGGACAGCAGGGGCTTTTAAAATGCTGGCGGTCGGCAGCAAAGCCCTCCTGTCCCCGGAGCTTGCGGGGCGGGAGGTGGGAAGAAGGGCTTTTTTCCCCACCGCCAGCCTTCAGAACAGCCTTCTGAAGGCTGGCAGTGGGAAGAAAAGCCCTTGCCCCCCCCCAGCCTTCAGAAGAGGTCGGGGGACAGACTGTCCCCAGACCTGGTCTGAAGGCGGTTTCCCTAGGAACGCATTAATTGATTTTCAATGCATTCCTATGGGAAACCGTGCTTCGCAAGACGAAAAACTCGCAAGAAGAAAAAACTTGTGGAATGAATTAATTTCGTCTTGCGAGGCACCACTGTACATGGGCTGACCGCCCTTCACTGTCCTTGACTTCATTTGCCCCCACTAACTGTTTATTCTGATTGGCTGTGGTGACTCACATGACTTAATGCTACATCCAACAAGATGGTGTCACAGAGGTTCATAAAATCACATAAGTCATTACAGCATATCAGAGTCAATGTAAGTATGAGTAAATGAGACCAAGGTCAGTAAAGGAAAAGAAAATGATAATGGCACCGTGAGGCAGCAGACAGAGGAATAAAAGAATGCTAAATAGTGTTGAAACAATGTGAATGTTTGGTGCAGTGAATATTTTTTGCTGTAATTGGATTAGCGGCATCAAATATGCTAATCTTGAAGCAAATATCAAAACTGAGAGTATCTGATGATGACTTGCTGAATCATGTACCATTTCATTTTTCATTTTGCTTTTAATTTGTATACCGCCTTTCTACATTACTATACACAAGGTGTTTCACAAGCTGAAGAAACAACAAAGACATCGCACCTTATAACAAACTGATCCAATACAAAAAAATCATAACAAAAACATAAATTTAAAATACACAACTTATATCAAATGAAGTAATATTCAATAATCCATTAGAATATAATAGTTCACAATACAATTAAATATCAGCAAATAATAGAAATTCACTCTTAACAATTACAATAAATAATTTCTAAATTATAATCAACAAAAACAACAGCATTTTTTTTTGTTATGTTTAAAATTCTACAAGGCAAGCTTAAGCAGTATGTGGACTGAGAACTCCCAGAAGTGCAAGCTGGATTTCGAAGGGGCCAAGGAACCAGAGACCAAATTGCAAATGTGCTGGATTATGGAGAAAGCTCCAGAAAAACATCTACTTCTGCTTCATTGACTACGCAAAAGCCTTTGACTATGTCGACCACAGCAAACTATGACAAGTTCTTAAAGAAATTGGAGTGCCTGATTATCTCATCTGTCTCCTGAGAAATCTCTATGTGGGAAAAGAAGCTACAGTTAGAACTGAATATGGAACAACTGATTGGTTCAAAATTGGGAAAGGAATACAACAAGGCTGTACATTGTATCCCTGTTTATTTAACTTACATGCAGAATCCATCATGCGAAAGGCTGTGCTGGATGAATCCCAAGCCGGAATTAAGACTGCCAGAAGAAATATCAACAACCTCAGATATGCAGATGACACAACCTTGATGGCAGAAAGTGAGGAGGAGTTAAAGAACCTTTTAATGAGGGTGAAAGAGGAGAGCGCAGAATATGGTCTGAAGCTCAACATAAAAAAATAATAATCATGGCCACTGGACCCATCACCTCCTGGCAAATAGAAGGGGAAGAAACAGAGGCAGTGAGAGATTTTACTTTCTTGTGCTCCATGATCACTGCAGATGGTGACAGCAGTCACCAAATTAAAAGACGCCTGCTTCTTGGGGGAAAAGCAATGACAAACCTAGACAGCATCTTAAAAAGCAGAGACATCACCTTGCTGACAAGGGTCCGTATAGTTAAAGCTATGGTTTCCCCAGTAGTGATGTATGGAAGTGAGAGCTGGACCATAAAGAAGGCTGATCGCCGAAGAACTGATGCTTTTGAATTATGGTGCTGGAGGAGAGTCTTGAGAGTCCCATGGACTGCAAGAAGATCAAACCTCTCCATTCTTATGGAAATCAGCCCTGAGCGCTCACTGGAAGGACAGATCGTGAAGCTGAGGCTCCAATACTTTGGCCACCTCATGAGAAGAGAAGACTCCCTGGAAAAGACCCTGATGTTGAGAAAGATTGAGGGCACAAGGAGAAGGGGGCGACAGAGGACGAGATGGTTTGACAGTGTTCTCGAAGCTACTAACATGAGTTTGACCAAACTGTGGGAGGCAGTGGAAGACAGGAGTGCCTGGCGTGCTCTGGTCCATGGGGTCACGAAGAGTCGGACACGACTAAACAACTAAACAATAACAAGTACCATGTAGTCCATTACTAGTTTTACATAACTCACTATCATGAAGCTAGAGTCGAAGTAAATCAATAGACCTGATTTATTCAGAGGCTCATTTATTATTTTAAACAAAGTTGGCATCAGATTCAGTGAACTGATTGTGTACACAGAAAAAATGGTTGTGAATGGAGTATTTACCACACAGTGGCTCCGGTGGTGGACAGGAGACATCCAGGCTGCTCTATTGTAATATATTATACATGGGGCTGCCTTCAGAGATGATTTCTAAACTTCACGTGATGCAAAATGCAGCCCCCAGATGTTGGTGGGGACCAGGTGGTTGGAATATTTAACACTCATACTAGTGGCCAGTGCATTCCTGAGCCCTGTTTAAGGGCTTGTGTTAACCTTTAAAGCCCTACACCATTTCGGTCCAGATAATTTTGAACTTATGACCCTCTCTGGACCATAAGATCAGCCTCAGAGGCTCAAATGTAAAATCAACTTAATTGGTGGACACGAGGGCTTTTTCGGTGGTGGCTCCCATAACTGTGGAACTCCCTTCTAATTAAGTTGAACATTGCCCCTTCAAATGGGCCTTCAAAATCCATTTCTTTGGGGCAGTTTTCTCTCAAGTGTGTCTTGGCCCTGGCCTGAAATTATTTTCTGATGTCTTGTGTGAATTTTTTTTTATTTTTTGGAACAATTTCAATCTAAGCATTGGTTTTAATCCGCTGTTCTAATACAAAGGTGTTATTTTAGGCTTCATGACTGTCTTAGGTGTGCCACTGTGTGAGGACTACACCCTCACAGGCAGCCTAAAAATGCATAAATGAACAAACAAACAAACGGCAAGCCATAAGGCAAAGCATTTCCTGCTTCTATCCAGATTTCAGGGTCCAGTTCCCCTAAATTGTGCACAGGAGGATCAACTGAGCCTCATTTCATGCACTGTGCCCTGACTAAATAAGCAAAAATTCTGACACAATAGAAACTCCTTAAAAAATAATGCTCAGGATATGCTAGACTGCATCAACTCTGCTGGACACCTTTTATGTAGACAAAGGGCCCTCTCATCTGTGGAAGGATCCTTTGTGCTTAGCAACACCATAAAGAAAACGAGCACAGGGCAGCCTTAATGTGCCCAGGCAGGAACATAATTCTATTCTTCCGGATTCATGAACCCGCAACAACGCACACCCATCAGCTCCATGTTCCTTGTCGCTCACACAGTTTAAAATCCACCTCCTACCACCAAATGTGTATTGAAAGAGAGGGAAGAAAATCTATCCTTCTTACAATTCTTCTTAACTCAGAATGTGTGCTTACAACTGCGTGGATAAGGTGAGGGGAAGCATTTCTCCATCACGGTTAAGTGAGCTTGAAAAGGTAGTTCTGGAGCCTTGGCTTTAAAATTTGATTCAGGGACTCATGTTTTGTTGGGCTGTGTACACACCATGCATTTAAAGCTCCTTCTGCCATAGCTCGCAACAGGTAACCCTGCTTACGTTGGGGGGTGGGGTGGGGCTGTGGATCTCAAATTTTGCATTTCAGTAACTTTCAATATCAAGCATGATCGTTTTGGCACAGAAATCTTTAAACAGAACTGGCAGCTACATTGTACAGTAGTACCTCGGGTTACAGACGCTTCAGGTTACAGACGCTTCAGGTCACAGACTCCACTAACCCAGAAATAGTACCTCAGGTTAAGAACTTTGCTTCAGAATGAGAACAGAAATCGTGGCGCGGCGGCACGGCAACAGCGGGAGGCCCCATTAGCTAACGTGGTACCTCAGGTTAAGAACAGTTTCAGGTTAAGAACGGACCTCCAGAATGAATTAAGTTCTTAACCTGAGGTACCACTGTATATAAAATTGACACACACAAACGCCAGCGGTGGAGCAAGCCGATCGGGCGCCTGGGGCCCCAGGGATGGGGCCAGCTGCCCGTGGGGGCGAGGCCAGCCGGGGCAGGACGCTCTGTGAGGCCTCCGAGGAGTTTGACTGCTTCCTCCCACTCAGCCACCCTATAGCTGAGGGGAGGCGGTGGGTGGGCTGTTTGGGGCAGCGTGGAGCCCGTGGGCGTCCAAGCCACTGCGTCACTCCCAGGAGAGATGCAGGGCTCGGGCGCCCGGAGTAAGTGCCACCTGGCATTTTGTCACCCCCCTCAGTGATGACACCCGGGGAGCCCTGCACCCACCGCATCCCCCTTCCTCCACCCCTGACAAACACTGTTGATATAGCAGAGTCCATTTGCACAACGGAATGATGAATAGTACGTGCCACATGCTTTAAGTTGCTTTATTTTCAGTTCATTGTAGAGAATTTACAAACATGCATCTTGCCTCTGCGGGAGCAGAGAAGCAACCGGTCCTTCTCCTCGGAATGAAGAACACCGAGAGAAACAGTGAAAAACAGGAAACCAGTGTACGTCACATCCAGCTTCCCATTCCCGTGTGAAAACCCAACAGTACTCTGACTGTGGAATGTAAACATTGTCTCGTGACAAGCACTTCGCTGCACAGTGAAGAGAGCTGAAACTAACATCCTCCCCCTTTCTGTGAACATCACTGGGCAGCGTGTTCGTACAATATCAGTACAAACCCAACTTCTGTACATAGGTACAGTGTTGATCCCTTGATACAATCTTGGACAATACATCAGCAAGAATTTCATTACCTGGCATATAGGACACCGTTACGAGTCCCTTCTGAATATGTTCCCTAGCATGTTGCAACTTCAATTGCAAGTGCTTCGTGCTTTGCTTACAACCTTCCGAATTCAGCAAAGCCAAACATGCTTTGTTGTCCTGGTAAACCTGGATTGGACATTTGACAGGAATTTTCATGTCTTTGCACAATTGTAACAACCATTCACAATCCTTAAGTGAATAAGACAGTGCATTCAGTTCAGCTTCACAAGTACTTAAGCTAATTGTTGTTTGCTTCTTGCATGACCAATCAAATAGACCCTGATTGTACATGTAGCAAACTCCAGACGTACTTTTCCTGTCTGTAGTGTCACTTCCAAAACTTGCATCTGCAAAAATCTCAAGACCACCAGACTTCTGATTGTTAAATCTCAGTCTGTAATGCATAGTGCCTTTCAAATAGCGTGCTATGCGTTTCAGAGCTTTCCAATCCTTAACAGTAGGATTGTTAACTTGTCTGCTTAGCAAATTACAGCTAACAGCAATGTCAGGTCTTGAACATCTGGCAATGAAGTTTAGCTTGCCTAGCACACTTCTGTACAGTGTAGTGTCAGAAAATGCTTCTTCAGTGTCTTCTACCTGATAACCTGTTGTCATCGGTGTGTCTACAGGGTTAGCATCCATCAGGTTCAGTTTGCTTAACACATCAGCAATTTTCCGTGACTGGTGTACTAGAATGTTACCACTTTGATCTCTCTCTATTTCCAGAGATAGGTAATTGTTTACCTCACCAAGATCTTTCATGTCAAAGTGCTCTTTCAGTTGAGCTAGGGCATTATTGTACATTGTAACATCTTTCCAAAAGAATAAAATGTCATCAACATAAAACAAACAATACAGCTTCTTTTGCCCCTCCTCTTTGACAAACACACATGGATCAGCTTTCCCTTGCTTAAAACCTAGAGAAAACAATGCTTCAGTGAGTTTTGTGTGCCAACACCGTGCACTTTGTTTGAGACCATAAAGGGACTTTTTCAGAGCACAAACAAATCCCTGTTTTACCTGTACGCCATCAGGTGGAAGCATATAAAGTGATTCACCTAGAGATCCATACAAAAACGCTGTATTTACATCGTGGTGACTAATGTGTAGATTCTCCTCTGCAGCTAGCTTGAGCATGAGCCTTATGCTCTCATACCTCACCGTGGGTGAGTAGGTCTCGTGATAGTCTTCACCTGGTACCTGTGCAAAACCTCTGGCTACCAATCTGGCTTTGTGTCTGACTATCTTGCCATTTTGATCAGTCTTCGCTTTGAAGACCCATTTGCTTCCAAGCAGTTTCATTCCTGGAACTACTGGAACTAGCTCCCAAGTTTTGTTCCTTTCCAAGGAATCAAGCTCAGCCTTCATTGCATTTAACCAAGGCTCAGCTTCCTTAGAATCCAAATCCTGGATTTCTTGGAAACTTGAAGGTTCAAATACCTTCTTGGAGCTTTTAACAGCTGCTACTGCTGTCTTAGCATATTCATCAGCAAATCTCTTTGGAGGTCTGCCTTTTGTGGCTCTTTGTGACCTGCGAATCAGCCTTTGGTCTTCAACACTTTCCTCTTCCTTCTTAGGAGAAAAGTGACCTATTGTGAACAATGGTTCTTCCAATTCCTGATCAGAGCTTTCAGAGGGTCGCATAGAGGCTTTCGCACTCTTGAAATCCTCTGAATCACCCGATTCAGTTTCAGACTCAGAATCAGAACCTTCATCAGTGGGTGTGGGTTGTTGTTGCTTATCCTCAGTCTCATCACTGTCATCAGGATAACATTGAAAAATTCCCACATTCTCCCCCCACTTGGCATTGTACTCAACACTTCTTGTGAGCCTAATTGTCTTGGAGTCAGTCATCATTATTCTGTAAGAACCTTTCTGATAACCTAGAAAGATACCATGCAATCCACGCTTGCCTAATTTGGAGCTTTGTGGTGAATGAATCCACATATCAGAACCAAAAATTCTCATGTGTTTGACGTATGGTTTCTTGCCAAACATCTTCTCATAGGGGGTACAACCAATCGCTGAAGATAACCTGCGATTGTAACTGTAAAGAAAACATGAGAGAGCTTCGGCCCAATAACTCTCTGGAAGATTTGCATCATGCAGCAAGGTCTTTAACCCTTGAAGCAATGTTTGATTTGCCCTTTCGCAAAGCCCATTCTGCCATGGCGAGCGAGGACTGGACAAATCGTGTTGAATTCCTTTCTCAGTCAGAAAAGCTTCAAACTGCTGAGAAGTGAATTCTCCCCCGCGATCTGTGAAAAGAATTTTTATCTTCTTACCATGCACATTTTCCAACCAAGCACAGAATTCCTTGAACCTTGGAAAAGCCTCTGATTTCTGCTTGAGATTGTACACATAAATATACCTAGAAAATGCATCAATGAGAACCATGAAGAACCTATTTCCACCCAAAGAGGGCGATAGTGGACCAACTAAATCAGCATGAACAACCTGGTATGGTTCTGTAGCTTGCCTACTAGACACCTTACCTTTCGCAGCCATTTTCACCTTGTTTGCTGCGCATGCCTTGCACTTCATGTGGTACCTGCAGGGTTTAATAGTCATACCTTCAACCAAGGTAGGCATTTTTGATACTGCCTCAAAATGCAAATGACCAAATTTCCTGTGAAAATCATGAATACATCCTGCATGCAAACTTTTGTTAGAACCTGCAATGCAACAAGTCTCATTCTGCACAACATCATCATAATACAAAACAAACAAACGATCAACACATTCAGCATGCAATACATAATCGTCTTTCTTTGTGATGGTGCATTTCTTGTTCTTGAAGGAAACGTCAATGTTCCGTTCATTCAGCTGCATCACACTGAGAAGATTGTGTGTGGCATCTGGAACGTAAAGTACATCATGTATCTCTAAGTCCAAACTGTGAAGAACAACAGTTCCGTAGCCTTGACTGGGGATCGTGTGGTCATCCGCCTGGTGAATCGCACCTTCCTGCGGTGTAAAAGACACGAACAGTCTCTTGTCGTTGCACATGTGGTGTGTAGCTGCTGAATCAACAACGAAGAAAGATCTAGACGTCTTCTGGACCTTTGCAACCTTTGGAGTGAAGCGTGAGACCATTGCCTTGTGCTGCGTTGTCCTGGACTCCGGACCTTTGCCTTTGCTTTGGCCTTTTCCACGCGATGAACTTCCACTGCGCTGCTCTGTCTTGGCCCTGGGATATTTGCATTCCCTCTGCATATGGCCTAGACGTCCACACGAGTAGCATTTCACTGCCTTCAAAGCTTTGGCGCCCTCTGGTGGTTCCACTGCACTCTGGGATGACGTCTGTGAAGACTCCCCCATACCCATGCAGCTAGCACCCCGGCGATCTGCTTCATTCTGGATCACGGCAGTAACAAAGGCTACTGTGAGCTGAGCAGTTGGTTGAACAGCAATCTGAGTGGCAACGGACTCCCAACTTGGACCCAAAGAATGTAGTATCATGAAGGAATACACAGCCTCTGGAAAGTTGAGTCCTCTCTGCTGCAACTCATGTCTCAGATTCTGCATCTCCATCAGGTGTTTACGCACATCTCCACCTTCAGCAAGAGCCATATCATGCAGCTTGGCATAATAGTACATTGAGGAACCAGCCTCTGTCCTCAAGTGAGCCTGTCTTAAAGTGTCCCAAATTTCTCTGGCTGTGGTCTTTCCACGCAACAGACAGAGCTCTTCTGGGGATACTATCAACGTAAGCGTTCCCCGTGCTTTGGAATCCTTAGCATTCCAATCAGCTGTAATTGGAGCTGGGGGGTTGTCTGTAATAACATTAAACAGACCTTCTTTCCGCAGAACTGCCTCTGCATATAGCACCCACTCCGTGTAGTTATTCTTATTGAGCTTAGGAATCCCAAAAGCATCAACCAGTCTTACGTTAGCCATTTTCTGCTGCTTAAAACGAGCTGCGTCACAGTCCTGCAGCTTTAGCCAAAAGCACTTTTAAAAGTACTTTCGTTTTCCCAGCCATCCAAGCCTGTGAGCTTGTGCCTTTTGGAGCCTTTGCCTGTTACGCGGCAAAACGGCTTTAAAAGTTCAAAGTCCAGCCATAAAGCATAAACAAGGAGCTGGCAGGCTGCTCCGGGAGCATGAGCACATACCTTCATCAATCAAACTTGACGCGCAGAGCAGATAACGCCGATCCGTTCCTCTGTTCCTCTGCCGGCATTCCTCAGTTTGATTTACGTCTTTCTGGGCCCGGAACCAAAATGTTGATATAGCAGAGTCCATTTGCACAACGGAATGATGAATAGTACGTGCCACATGCTTTAAGTTGCTTTATTTTCAGTTCATTGTAGAGAATTTACAAACATGCATCTTGCCTCTGCGGGAGCAGAGAAGCAACCGGTCCTTCTCCTCGGAATGAAGAACACCGAGAGAAACAGTGAAAAACAGGAAACCAGTGTACGTCACATCCAGCTTCCCATTCCCGTGTGAAAACCCAACAGTACTCTGACTGTGGAATGTAAACATTGTCTCGTGACAAGCACTTCGCTGCACAGTGAAGAGAGCTGAAACTAACAAACACACCCCACAACACACAATGTTGCTTCTTTCTGGTGTATTTCAGGTATGGGAGAATTTGATGCTAACGCCCAACGAAGGTCTACCAGACTTGTGTGCTGAGCATGCTGCTTTATGGAAGTGTGAGTCATGGGCAACTTACAGCTGCCAGAAGCATTGCCTCAGCACCTGCTATCAGCAAGGTTTTGGGGATCGCATGGCAGGACAGAGTCCCAAACAAAGATGTGCTCTTCCAGGCCTACATTCCCAGCATATTCACACTCCTGTCTCAGTGATGTCTATGCTGGCCTGGTCATGTCTACAGAATGGAAGATGGCAGGGTCCTCAAGGATGTGCTCTTTGGGGAGCTGGCTTCAGGCACCAGGCCCATTGGCAAACCAAATCTGTGTTACAAAGATGTCTGCAAACATGACATGAAGGCAGGCAACACCAACCCAGTGAATCCCCTGCAGACAGCCACAGACAGGCAGTCAGGTCATGCGTCCATAGCTGTGACCAGAGAAGGAATGATCACTGGGAGGAGCGGAGACAGAAGAAACATCATGATGTATGTGCAACATCACAGCCAGATGCCTTCTTTTATCCTAGCTACAACAAAACATGCCTTTCCCACATAGGTCTCTACATCCACAGTAAGCACTGTATGTTAGCATTTCACTCCTCCATTGCCGGATGTGTGATTGTTATATCACATGTCTGTGTTTACTTTCTTGGCTTGGAGAGTGTGAGAAAGGAAGCCAGACTTATCTTTCCCGCTGTACTGTACTTTTGTAGTTACTTTCTCCCTCTCTCTTGGAGAAGAAGGAGGAGAGATGCCATGATTGCTTTGTGCTGTATATAGGTAAAGGTAAAGGGACCCCTGACCATTAGGTCCAGTCATGACCGACTCTGGGGTTGCAGCGCTCATCTCGCTTTATCGGCCAAGGGAGCCGGCGTACAGCTTCCGGGTCATGTGGCCAGCATGACTAAGCCGCTTCTGGTGAACCAGAGCAGCGCACAGAAACGCTGTTTACCTTCCCATCGGAGCGGTACCTATTTATCTACTTGCACTTTGACGTGCTTTCAAACTGCTAGGTTGGCAGGAGCAGGGACCAAGCAATGGGAGCTCACCCTGTTGCGGGGATTCGAACTGCTGACGTTCTGATCAGCAAGTCTAGGCTCTGTGGTTTAACCCACAGCACCACCCACATCCCTTGTGCTGTATATATTGCTTAATAAATACTTAGAATGCACACACCGATGCTCCAGTTCGTTTCTGCTAAACTCTGCTGAGTGAGCATGCCAGGGCTGAAGATTTATGGACATCCCGAGGTGCGCTTCATAAGGAAGATGCCCGGAGAGGTTTGTCTCATTCTGGGGGCTGCGTGTGCCCCCCCAGGTGTGTTCCAACACTGTAACTTTCCAACAGTTTGACTTTGACTTCATCCCAAAGGTGCACTCCTCCTTTGTCTCCCTAGACAGATGGATGCCAATAACTAATCTAATCTTTCTACAGTTGCCCTGGTTAAATCCATAATGAAGCTGGTGCTACAATGCACATAAAGAGTTCATGTCTGCAAATATTTCCTGACTTAACAACCGTTGGGGCGGGAGACCTTTGTACATGCAGATATTTTCCATGCTGTCCTCTGTACTGAAATGAACAGAGAAGCTTGCTTCTTCAAGATCTCTGTGTAAAACATAGGAGTGTACATGGAATTCTAGGGCAATGTCTTGCATTTGGCGGCATCGCAACCATACGTATCCATCATTAAACCACTTAGAAGCCTGTGATTATTTTGTGGTGGTTTCATTTTGACAGTTCTTCCAAGTCTGTAAATTCCACAGTATAAACAGTCATTGGAAAATCTCTGAAGCAGGGAAAATTATTCGCATCCTGATTTGAAAATGAACATTAGAAAGCTGCAAACGGCAATAAAAACAGGGTTGACAAACAGGGCAAGATTCTCATTGACTCCAGCAAATAAATGTCTATCTCAATGTATAAAATGAATGCTTGTGAGACCAGGAGTCATACAGTGACAGAAATGAGTAAGTGATCGTTTAGTTCAAATGTGTTGTGCTTGTGTTTCTCCAGATGTTTTTTCCCCTTCTCGCCAACATTTATCATCAAGACAGTCTTGCTGAATCATATCAAACCTTTGCAGAAGCTGGATCAATGTATGTTATGCCTTTGTTAGAGCCCTGATAGCAAAATCAAGGAAGTAATCCATTCCCGCTATGATTAAATGCGTAATCTTACAACAAGACTGCCACTGGAGGTTGAGGAAGCAAGTATTGCAATTCAACCATAACTTTGGGGAGGAGGGCAGGATCCAGCTAACTAAACCGTGGAGTAAAGGTAAAGGGACCCCTGACCATTAGGCCCAGTTGTGGCTGACTCTGGGGTTGTGGCGCTCATCTCGCTTTATTGGCCGAGGGAGCTGGCATACAGCTTCCGGGTCATGTGGCCAGCATGACTAAGCTGCTTCTGGCGAACCAGAGCAGCACACGGAAATACCATTTACCTTCCCACCGGAGCGGTACCTATTTATCTACTTGCACTTTGACGTGGTTTCAAACTGCTAGGTTGGCAGGAGCTGGGACCGAGCAATGGGAGCTGATACCGTTGCGGGGATTCAAACCGCCGACCTTCTGATTGGCAAGTCCTAGGCTCTGTGTTTTAACTCACAGCGCCACCCGCGTCCCTTAAACCGTGGAGTATGACCCTCCTACAAAACCCTCACCATCCCAGCTTAAATAAAGTATGTTCTGTGCTGCTTAGGGGCAATAATTCAGTTGCAAAGCACATGCAGAAGGTTCACTCCCTAGCATCTCCATCTGGAAGGATCAGCTAGCAGGGGATGCTCAAGACCTCTGCCTGAATGAAGGCTGGCGTGGGTGCCACTAAGATCCAGGGGCAGTCAGCAGCCATATTTCCTTGGGGTAACCTGTCAAGGTCCACATGCTGGTCGAGGGTGGAGGTTGTTGGTGCAATGTGAACAATGGGTTCAATGGCAAAGTGCTTGGTCTCATGTCTTGAGTTAGCACACACACACACACACACACACACACACACACACACACACACAGAGGTCTGGATCTTCGGAGGTAAGAGAGCAGGTGCACTGGGTTACCACAGAAACAGAGCAAGGTCAAGTTGTGTATGTGTGGCGATCACACAGGGTCCCCGGACGTTTGACGGTCTATTGATCCCTGTGCCACCACTATGATCACTTCCCCGCTGCCACCAACCCGTTTCTCTCAGGTACACACGGAGTCCAGACAGTTGTTAACATTAAAACAAATAATCAAGTTTATTTTATAAGCATGAACAAGTTTATGGTTTCAGTTAATTTTTCTTGTCAGTTTCTTATCCTTAGTTTCTGTACCGGGCTATACCTTCCTAATAACTGCTAACTGATTATCCCAACTGTCTATCTGACTCCTCCTATCAGTTTCTCTCACTCTCTCACATCAAAACCTGACCAACCCACAGACCTATCCTCTCTCTTCCTTCTCCGCTCTCCCGGGAAGGCAGGCAGGGGGGAGCAAAGACTTTCGCCCCCCGCCCGCCTTCAGAAGAGGTCCAGGACCTCTTCTGAAGGCGGGCGGGGGGCGAAAGTCTCCCCCCCCTGCCTGCCTTCAAAAGCCATCCGCGATAGCTGGAAGCTCTTCCCTGCTATCCTGGACTGCTTTTAAAATGCTGGCGGTGGGGAGCAAAGCCTTACGGCCCTCGCCGGCCTTCCTGGACCTCTTCTGAAGGCCGGAGGGGGGGAAAAGGCTTTGCTCCCCACCACCAGCATTTAAAAGAGGTCCCCGGAGATTTCCCTATGGGCTTTCGTCTTGCGAAGCAAGCCCATAGGGAAATTCGTCTTGCGAAGCGCCTCCAAAACAGAAAACACTTTCGTCTTGCGGGTTTTCCGTCTTGCGAGGCATTCGTCTTGCGGGGTACCCCTGTATCTAATAGACAGAAGTGTTTAGCTTTGTCTTGTATCTGGACCCAATAAACACTTTGTTACTTTGAACTGTGTGAGAAAGGAGCTTTCCCCTTAACCAGGGACTGTTTCAACGTTACATTTTGTTCTTATGTTAGGTTGTATGCACAGTGCCCTGTGCTCTCTCTGAAGGAACGGCAGGGTCAAAAAAAAAAGGATAACAAACAAATACAGTATATCAAAACTCTGCATTCAAAGGCCACTGAAAAGGCGAAGGAGGGTTGCCTTTTTCCCCTGCCTGGGGACTTCTCAGGAGTGATGAGAGTGAGGGAGAAAGCCCTCTCTACATAAGTAATTCAGGGCTGTGACAAAAGCAATCTGTCCCTTCTTTGGCAGCCTGCTGAATGGGGAGGAAGCGAGAGAAGGGAGGAGTGACAGAAAGAGGGGGAAGGGAGGAGAGAGAGAGAGGAGAGAGACTGCATCTTTTTGGGTTTGGCCCTGTCCACCACTCACATTTGAAAAGAGGGTGATCTTCCCATGAGTAGCCCTGGACTCCATTCACCACCGGATCTGGCCCTGCCCATTGCCAGCATGCAGCCCCCACCCCCCCACCCTGACACATTATCCCCTTGGCAGGAAAAAAAAGAGGTGCTAGTGATCCTAAAAGACAAATTCCTCTCCCCTCCCTGCCTCAGATATAGCAGAGGCCTCTGCAGGACTGCAATGGAGAATCACACCCACTGCCTTAAAATAGGTTGATGGAAAACCAAAGGGTAAGTAATCGATGCTCATAACCTTAAGAGGTATAGACCACCAGATGTCACTGTGCCCTAAGAAGCAAAATTACTTTTTTACAAACCATAGTTCAAAGGGGTTTTCAGCCCTTTGTAAATTGCGGTGAACAAAACGGACACCTTCTGCGACTCAATTTGCACAGTGCTTCGGGCTGGAGATTTTTCAGTGCGGTAAGAGTTTGGCATGTTCTTTCTCCTTCTGTGTCCCTTTAAAAGCAGGGGTGGGGAATGCCAGCCCTGGAGGCCAAATGTGGTCCTTCCTGTGGCCACACCTGGCTTTGCTCTATGCCAGTGGTGTCCAAACTTTTTTCAAAGAGGGCCAGATTTGATGAAGAGAAGGGCCGTGGGGGGCGACCAAAGTTGTTGACCTTTTATAGGATTGAAGTTTTTGAGCTTTTTTTAGGGTTGGAGTTTTTAAAGGATTTTACCCCCAGGAAATAAACTGCCACAGGGCCAGATTAGGTCCCCAAAACAGACTTAGGACATGCCTGCTCTATGCCCTCTTCGAATGCCTTTGTGTGACTAGAATATGTACTTGGACTGTGACAGTTTTTCTTTCTTGCTTGCTGTGGATGGATCAGAGAACTGTAAAAGTAAAAACTTCTGGCTTTTGTCTGGATGGAGCTTAGCCTACTATGCAAAGAATCACATCTGTTGCTCCTCCCATGTGGTCCTCAGGTTGAAAAAGATTCCCCCCACCCCCTGCTTTAGAGCACTGAGGAATTGTGCTGTGCTGTGTCTGGCCACATTCACATCATAATTTTAAAACACCAGGTTACCACTTTAAACAGTTGTGGCTTCTCCCAAAGAATTCTGGGAGCTGTAGTTTGTTAAAGGTGCTGAGAATCGTTAGAAGACCCCCATTTTCTCCACACAGCCACAATTCCCAGAGTTCCCTGCAGATAGGAATGGACTCTAGGAATGGTAGCCCCATGAGGGGAATAGGGTCTGCTAACAACTCTCAGCATACCCAAATAGCCGAAATGTGCAGAATACTTTATGCAGATAAATAAGAATAAGAATGTATTATTTATATTCTGTCCCTCTGACTGGGCTGCCCCAGCCAGTCTGGGCAGCCTCCAACAAATTAAAAACATTAAGCACAGTAAAACACTAAAAAAAAAAACTTCCCTATTAATGAGAAATAAGACAAACGGTACAAACTGTTGGAAGAATGTATTAGAATAAATATAAAGAATAAGCTAATAATGACAGCTACATTCATTATCAGAATGAGAGTACACACCGGGAAATTATAGGAAGCCCAATTATATTCTTTTAATTTATGTTAGTAAATAGACAAGAAAATAAGAGGTAGTAAAAATATAAATTAAGCTTAATTTCTGTAAATATATAGAAAATCACTTGTATATGCTTTTTGTTTATACGGTTTATATTTTTGTTTATTTAAGAAAATGTACACTATATTTGTTATATGAGATTGTCAATAAAGCATCTAAAAATTCAAGAAACAAAAACAAAAACTTCCCTATTCAGGGCTACCTTCAGAAGTCTTCTAAAAGTCAGATAGTTGTTTATTTCCTTAACATCTGATGGGAGCGCGTTCCACAGTGCGGGCGCCACTACCAAGAAGGCCCTCTGCCTGGTTCCCTGTAACCTCACTTCTCGCAGTGAAGGAACTGCCAGAACCACGTATAACGCATACAGGTTACAGAAACTCCTCTTTGGTTGATGAAGTATCTGGAGCAGAACACTGCTATGTTTTATTTTGAACATCAAATGCGTTCAGCCTGTTGGCGACGTGTGAGATTGTTGTCTCTTTAAATATTGCTTCAGTTGGGGAGATGACAAATAATTGAGGGGCAAGGGGAATGTTGCTGCCTCAGCATCAGCCCACATTTCGACCAGGAAAACAGCACACTCAGATATTCCATTGGCTTCTGCTCTTGTAGCCCAAGGGAAGCTGACTGGCGTCTTACAACTTTGTCTTTCAAAGACGCTGACTGCAGCTTCTCCCAGGGCCTTCCTAGCAAGTTAGAGCAACAGTGATGGACATAAGCTAATGGAAGAGTCTAGACTACAGAACGAGCACAATCCCAAAGTGAGGTCATTAAATACGTGGAGCAATGAACATGGGCATACTTAGTGCATCGGCAGATGAGTACAATGCCCAGTGCACAAATGGATTCTCCCTTTCAATTCAGTGCTAGAAACTCTCAGTCTTGTTCCAAAGTGACCTTGAGAAACTTTAGACTCACAGAGCCACTCAGAAACAGTGCAATTGTATTATTCACAATGAAGCATGTAATATATATGTAAATGGTTTATATATAATAGACCGGCATTGCTTTGCTCTCCTTGGGGGAAAGGGGTGTGAATATTACGCTGCCCTTCCTTTGAAGCAAAGTGCACTGAGACTTACTTATTTTATTTTTATTGCTTTTATTGAATGTGCTGAAAGTGACCCAAAAGGTGTTTACATAAAAAGAAACAAAACTTTTCATTACAAATCACGGAACACAATTACGATAACAGTGAAACAGCAGCGGCACTATCAATAATAAGACCACAACATTAGTACTGTACTATGAAAATAAGCAGTCTGGAGGCTTGAAAAAGTCTTACCATTGAAACCAAGAAGTAGAAAAAAAACACCCAAATAATTTGCCATGGAGCAGTGTACTCCAAGCAAATACGTGGCCATTCATGACTTCAAAAAGAGGGTATGTGACTTGTGGGGGTGGGGGGGGGAATCAGGAGAAAGAGACTAATTTGAAATAAGACATGACTAATTTCCAGGAGAAAGTGTTACAATTAAAATGCATCTTTAAACATGCTTTCAGTAAACTGGCAATGCTAATAAGCAGAACTTGTGTACTTGGCCATCAAATATGTTAATGTTTATTAGAGATATTTATGCTTCTGATGTGTTCAAAAATAATGCTTTTTGAAAATGTGTATCGAACCTCTTCATTGTATTCTATCCATTTAAAAGGAAGCTGTGCTTTTAACCCAATTGGATTGAAAACCTTAGTTGTGAGCAGTGCTGAATATATCAACTTTGATAAGAAATAGTTCAAGCCTTAGTTACTGCATAGCAACCAGTGTGTATGTGTGAATGGGTTTTGCACTGGGGTGAGGGGTGAGGGAGGTGAGGGAGGTTGTGTTGCAAGGTCCCGACCCCCCCCCCCGGGTAGAATAAAGACACATGACTCAAATATTTAAGGTTAATGGGCTAAAAAAAGGCCACAGCTTTATTGGTTACAGGTGATGAGCGGTGTATCTGATTCTAGCCTGTCTGCAAGGAGTCCAGGAAGGAGTTAACCACCTGTAGGGGGATTCCTGCTGATGCACATCAACTATGAACTCCCCCAGGGGTCACTGATAGGGGTTGTGCCTTAGGCCCTAACCTTCCTAGGCTTCAGACAGGGCCACGGCCCCCGGAATCCTTTAACAGAATACCCTTCATATGTGGGGCAGGTGATGGCACTACCTCCACTCTTCTCTTCTCCAGAAACATTCCAACACCTAACCACCAAACCTTAAAAGTTGTGACAATTTGCTACGAGGTAGGTGGAAACCATGTGGCTGGTGCCAATTTGCCAAGTGGAAAAATTCCTACCAGGCCCCTCAACGGCAACCAACCGAAGTCCATAGCAATGCCAAAAGAGATGAAAACCTTAAAGGGCGGGAGGGTGGGAAAACCGGAGCAGCTGGAAGCAGGAAAGAGAGAGATCTCCCGGCTGCGTCCTGCCTTTATGGGGCAGGCCACACCCCCAGACCAACCGGATTGGTCGGCCTGGCCAGTGACACAGCTGGGAATCCCCCAGTCGCGCAGGGCTGGCTACCCACCCCCTGCGCACGTGGGAGGGTCGTGAGAGCCCGCAACACCACCTCCTCCTTAAGGAGGAAGTGGCCTTGCATGGCAAGGTCCTGATCGCCCCCCCCCCCTTGGTAGAATAAAGACACATGACTCAAATATTTAAGGTTAATGGGCTAAAAAAGGCCACAACTTAATTGGTTACAGTATTGGCTTAGGCTATGGTTACCAGATTTTTTTCAATGAATCCGGGCACACTTTTTTTGAAGCTGAGTAGCAACAGGGAGTCAATAGTGGGGATGGTGAGGCAAAAGACCCTATACCCAAGCACATGTGCATATTGTATAAACATGCAAAGCCCTTCTTTTGCACCCTGTGAAACATAAATGCACAGAGTTTAAAAAAAACTGGGCAACGCCCGCCCACCCGCCTGCAACTCCCAAGCCTCCCCCGATCAATCAAAACAAAGGGGGAAGGGGGCAGGAGATCTGTACCACTGAATGACCCCCGTACCCCTTTTGCAGTGGTGGTGGCAGCGGCAATTAGCAGCCCGGAGCCAGCCTGGTAGCGCAGTTGGCTCTGGTTGACTTCAGGAGCTGCTCGCTGCTGTGGCATCTGCCATTCCAGAGAGGAAAAATGGCGGGCGCCACAGCAGCGAGCAGCTCCTGAAGTCAGCCAGAGCCAACTGCACTACCAGGCTGGCTCCGGGCTACTGAGGCTGCCGCTGCCAAGTTTCCCGGGGACAGATTTGCAACTCTGGGGACAGAATTTGTCTGGGGACAGATTTGCAAATCCAGGGACTGTCCCCAGAAACCGGGGACGTCTGGTAACCCTAGCTTAGGCATTGGATCTAACTGACTATATCTGACTCCAGCCCGTCTGCAAGGAGTCTGGGAAGGGTTAACCACCTGTAGGGGAAGTCTTGCTGATGCACATCAACTAGGAGCTCCCCCGGGGGTCACCGATAGGGGTCGTGCCTTAGGCCCTAGCCTTCCTAGTGGCATCATTCCCCACAATACAGATGTTGGTTTTCCTCTCCTCTTGTGGCTGCTCAGGCATTTAGCTCAGTTCAGGCCTAGGGATGAGGAAATCAAAATTTGATAGAGCATTTGCATGCATGCCGATTTGTGGACACCTCTTGACTGACATCACTCACCTTCCTCTATCGGGCTATACCTGTGGTGAAATCCCCACTCGGGCATAAGGCTCGCTACATGACTGCTTCAGGCAGTACCTCTCATTGTAGCCTACTCAGACTTGTTGTTAGGAAAGAATTGTGGAGCAGAGAACCATAGACAAAATAACAATGCAATAGATGCACTCCTGGAGCAGCTTTGCAACTGCATTTATTAAATCTATTTTTGCAAGGTGAAAAAATGAACATATAGGCAAATCTGTGCCCATGTGATTGGGTGCTAAGCTAGCATGCTATTTTGTTGTTGTTTTTTCAAAAGTCAAAAAACCCTGTAGTTAAGTATTTGTTTTGCAAAACACAGTTCATTTGATCAATAAATGTAATTCAATTAACGGAGCCGTCCAACACATAAGTAGATAATGAGCTAATAAGCTATTAACATGGCCTAGGGAAAAACATGCAAAAGGTTAACATTTTCCATTGACTTTTTAAAATATATAATCACAGCAAACCCATCATATCGAGGTGCCCACTCAGCCTTAATCAAGTCAAGGGTCCCACTCAGTCCTGATTACAAATTTTGTGGGTGTCGAATTTATTTATTTATTTTACACTAATACAGACCCTGTGACCCTTCAGACGCTGCTGGACTCCAACTCCCATCAGCCCCAGAGAGCATAGTCAATGGCTGATGGGAAGTGGCCATGGATTCCCTGCTCCTACACTCCATGTATTCTATAACTAGTCTAAACCAAAGCAGCTTCATTGCGGCATATTTATACCAGAGCTATTGTATGTTTGAAGGCAGAGGGCCTTCTTGGTAGTAGCACCTGCCCTGTGGAATGCCCTCCCATCAGATGTCAAGGAAATAAACAACTATCTGACTTTTAGAAGACATCTGAAGGCAGCTCTGTTTAGGGAAGTTTTAAATGTTTGATGTTTTATCGTGTTTATAATATTCTGTTGGCAGCCAGCCAGGGTGGCTGGGGAGGCCCGGACAAATGGGCAGAGTACATTTAATAAATTATTATTATTATTATTATTATTATTATTATTATTATTATTACTACTACTACTACTACTACTATTTCTGTTCCTCCACATTGTAGGGATTGTAGAGTAAATGGAAGAGCTAGCAGGTAGACCAATTGTCATAGAATCATAGAATGTAGAGTTGAAAGCAACCCTGTGGAACATCTAGTCTAACTCCCCACAGTGCAGGAATATGCAACTGTCTCATATGGGGATCGAACCTACGACCTTGGTGTTATCAGCACCTTGCTCTAACCCAGTATTTCCCAACTGGGGGCCATATGGCCCCCTGGGAGACCCTAGGATATTCCAAGGAGGCCACAGGTGAAAATCACAAAAATGCGGGACCACAGCACGAGGCTAGGGGGCCACAGAGGGAAGTGAGAAATGAAGAAGAAGAAAATCATATATATTTTTAATTATGGAAAACGTCCTGATTGGCTGGCTATCTGCTTGGCCAATCACAAGTGGGTAAGGGGGCTGCCCACCAGGGCCCAACGCTCCTTTTTGCCATGTGTGTTGGCCTGAGCTACCCAGGCAGACCACACACTCTGCCACAATACACTCTGGAGAACAGGGACTTCAGTCTTGATCCTCCATACTCTAATTCGACATTCCCCAAGCTGATACCCTCCAGTTATTTTGAACCACAACTCCAATCAGCTCCAGCCAGCCAGGGATGATGGGAGTTGTAGTTCAAAACTTCTGGTAGGCACCAAGTTGGGCTTGGCTGCTTTAATCCGTTCTCAAAATGGCCCCCTGGCAAAACCTAACTGCTACTCTGCCATTCCTCTTTAATCAGGTAATAAAAAATGCTAGTATCTGGAAATAACTGAGAACGTGGCAGATTTATCCCATTGATGAATCATGTATAACCTCGTGTGTGTTGTCAGCCTCTAGAAAACTCCCGCAGAAATAAAGGCTTCTTTGCTATTGGCTGGAACCACACAGGAAATCCTTCGATGCACTTAAGAGATTGGTAACAGTACCTCCTTCAGGTGGACGAGCATTGCGAGTCGAGCAGGCTGTCTCCTTAGCGACACTGAATCCAAAGAGTTCCAGCCAAGACCCCAAAGGGGTTTTTGTGTTTCTGTCAAAGGGATGCCGTGTTGCAAAGCCAGGAAGAGGAAAGATGGGGGGAGATGCTTTTTCGGAAGGCAAATAGCTTCATGGGAGCCTTGAAAGCTTCACGCAGCCGCGCAACATGTCTGAAAGGTAGGCAGCTGAAAGTAGGCAAGTAACTTTAGTCTTTGCACTATTGACTTGACACACTTTGAAAAACCGAGATAGGGTTACAGGATTGAGTATCTCCTTTTTTGTATATTAACGCACAGTTAGCAGTCACTGAATGGCTGAGGCTGGTTCTGCGTGCTGGGAAAGCAAAGGAGAAATATGTCACTTATTCATTACTGAAGACAAATAGCATCCTCGAAGAAATGGATTATTTATGAAAAGCAGGTACAAACAGCCTCTCAAATGCGATATTAAATGTACAGTCGTTAACATTATTGACGACTAGCCTGGTGTCCGCATTTTGCATCCGCCAGCGATGGCTAATTGTATGTGATATGGCTAATTATGCTAATTGGGCCTGAATTGCAAGTCAGAGACATTTTCTGTGCAGCAAAGAAATGAATGCCGCAATGTTAGGATAATCCTTCACTGTGTGGCCACACGTTGGAAAGGTATGTGCGTTGGTAAAATTGCTCTCAAATGGTTCTGTTATAATAGTTGGAGCCTCTAATGAAGCCCCAAAAGATATATTGCTGTGTCTAATGGCTCAAATGTCGGTGGTGGTGGCGAGACCTGGAATGTGCACCTCTAAAGTATGCCAAGCTACAGCTGGGTTGTTAAGCTAGCAGGAGAGAGATGGCCGCAATCACCAGAACAGCAGGGTCAGAACAAAATAAGAATAAAAAAAGAAAAATAGCAGTCACTGTGGAGTGTTGAAAGGACTTTGGTGTAATGTAGGCCTTCATAGATGAGGGTCCACAGCTATTTATTTCCATCCCATCTCACATAATGGTCAAATGACCAGAAAAAACACGCGCAGGTTTCTTTAGTTGTTCTGCTTTCAGGTACTTGCCAGAACATAAATAAGGAAGGCTTGCTGTTGTTTTTCCTCCCTAACCTGCTTGACTTTTAAAGCGGTATATTTTGGGTGAACTGCACTGGCCACACAACCAAACTCTGGGCTCACTAGCCCCCAAACCTACCTAAAAGAATTGGGCTCCACCTAGGGAGGCCAGGTGCTAAAGTACAGCCCTGTATTGGAAGGGTGGTTCTGTGTTTCGTCCTCTGCTGTTTTCGCAGAAACTCACTAAAACCTGAGTGAATGCTATAGCAGACTTTATTATTCATGAGGCCTGGGAGCCAGGCCACACCACTGGGTTAGCTCTCCAGGAGCTGGTCTTCTGGTCAAAGTTGCTTCTCTTAAAGGGGCCATGTGGCACTTATTTAGCTGGTAACACATATGCTACAGTCTGGTCCAAGTCCAGTTTAAAAATAAAGAACGGGAAGAAAGGAGGGCAGGATGGACCTTAAAGTTGCCCACCAATGGTTAGATTGAGCAGGCACAGCTTCTTCCCTGCTATGGTGAGAGGTCTTGTATTTTCACTGTAGCATTTACAAATGTGCATCCTTACATAAGCATTGTTGTTGTTGCTGTTTAGTGGTTTAGTCGTGTCCGACTCTTCGTGACCCCATGGACCAGAGCATGCCAGGCACTTCTGTCTTCCGCTGCCTCCCGCAGTTTGGTCAAACTCGTGCTGGTAGCTTCGAGAACACTGTCCAACCATCTCGTCCTCTGTCGTCCCCTTCTCCTTGTGCCTTCAATCTTTCCCAACATCAAGGTATTTTCCAGGGAGTCTTCTCTTCTCATGAGGTGGCCAAAGTATTGGAGCCTCAGCTTCAGGATCTGTCCTTCCAGTGAGTACTCAGGGCTGATTTCCTTAAGAATGGATAGGTTTGATCTTCATAAGCATATCCAAATGTTATGAAGATCCGTGTCATCATTTGCCCTCTTTTTTGGGTGATGAACAAGTGTCCAACTCTACCCTTCCAGCAGCCTGCTTTGGGCTCTGTCCTCATGCCCTGCCCTGGCATCTGAATTTTGTATTTCAAAGCTAGCAGTCCTAACCCCGCAAGCCATCCCTCCCAGTCCTCACATCCCTCACATTTACTAGTCATTTACAGCAATGCATTGTTTTTCCATTCATCCCTGCCACTGAGATTGCAAAAAACCAAGTGCTACACACAGCCCTCTGATTCTATCTGGTGATTGTAAGTTGGCTCATGTAGAGCAAGAGCACAGTGCAAATAGGAAGAGCTGCTATGTTATCCTTCTCTTGATAACCCCCTGCCTGGATTGCCTGCCGCTCTTTGTTTCTTTCACACATGGAGTTGGTGTTCAGCCACAATGCTGGAGTTCCATTGCTGTGTGATTTACTTTTCTTAGCTCTGTGGGTTTTGCTATTGGAGAATCCACCCCTGTGGTCTCAGATGACCCTGATTCTTTTCAAATGCTTTCCCTCGTCCCTCAGAAAAATTGAAGGAGGACATCCTAGGGCTATCAGACAGAAAAGGACAAAGGTTTGTTCTCTGCTGCCCCAGAGGGTGGCTCTTGAGCCACATCCACAACAGACATTTATAGCACTATTAGACCACTTCGAACAGTCATGGCTTCTTCCCAAAGAATTCTGGGAACTGTAGTTTGTTAAGGGTGCTGAGAGTAGTTAAAAGACCCCTGTGCCCCTCAAAAAGTGGCAATTCCCAGAGTTTTCTGGGAAGAGGCATTGGTTGTGAGGCTATACTGGAATTGTAGCTCTGGGAAGGTAATAGGAACCTCCTAACAACTTTCAGCGCCCTTAATAAAATACTGTTCCTAGAATTATTTGTGGGAGACCATCACTGTCTAAATTGGTACGATGGTGCTTTAAATGTATTGTAAGGATGCAGCAGTTGCTGGGAGGCTATTGGACAAGATGTTTCCGGTCATTGGATTACTCAGTATTGGGTGACTCACAGATGAATTGTCTCCATTAAAAAGTTGACTTTGAATGATATGAAATTGGGTGCTGACTCATTCACACATCCAAGCAATTGCTTGTTACTGTAGTCAGTGAGTGGTGATTACAAGCCCCTTTTAAGACACTGAGAGGGGCTGAATGTTTATTTGAAACCTCCTTCCTTCCCACAGTACCATGTGTCAATATTATTTTTCTCTCCACTGGGGAAAAAAAACCACCCAAATATGCATATAATATTTTCAGACACCATATATTACTATATTCAATATTATATTGGATTCACTTGTAATGTGGTGCACACTTCCAGTCCTTCTGCATATGGGAACCTCTTTTCATGTTTTATCACATAATATAAACATCTAGAACAATGGCAAAGGATCCTCTCTTTCTTTTTTACATATAATGACAAACTGTATTTGGGTTATTGTAAATCTTACGATTTCTTCTTTTCTCTCCCCTCCCCTCCCCCCTCGCCCATCCAACATAACTTGGCAGCCAATTCAGACAGCCGATTATCAAAAGTAATTTTTCTCAGAAGTTCTGTGGAGAGAAAAGATAATGACAGTCTTGAGTGCAGCACTGTTGACCGTAATCTATTTTTAATAAAGGATAATTTGGAGAACGTTTTTTCTCCTTCAAATGGGCAGAGCTAGATAAGGGCAGAAAGCTCTGGTAACATGCAGAAAATCTTCAACCGGTTCCTTGTTGTCAATTCTCCTCAGGATTCTATGTGCAGTGGTCTCAAATCTTTTACATCCCTCTGTAGTATCTGATAAGTGAGTCCTCCCAGCAAAAGCAGAAAGCGCAGAGAGGGGACCAATTGCTTTCTGGCTGATGAGGTGTGAGAGTACTC
The DNA here is from genome assembly GCF_965113315.1 of Podarcis vaucheri. Taxonomy (NCBI): domain Eukaryota; kingdom Metazoa; phylum Chordata; class Lepidosauria; order Squamata; family Lacertidae; genus Podarcis; species Podarcis vaucheri. The sequence goes on along the minus strand of NC_138763.1, from coordinate 17,971,235 downwards.
GATTCCACTTCTAAAACATGCAGCCTAATTGTTGATGTGAAACCTACCAGCTACAGTTGATGTTTTTAAGGTGTGTTTAATTTAGTTAGCGCATGGCAAGGGGACATTATCATCCTATAGTTGAATTTGTTTTGTGATTATTTCCCCCCCCCCCCAATTAGGCTTATGGAGTTCGTTAGTGAGATTCTTGCCAGTGGGGAGGGGAGGGGAATTGGCGACAACATCGCAGTCCCAATCTACCAATGTTGATTATCAATGCTGATGTGGCCTCTTCATGGATGTGGCCCAAGCAATTGCCCCCTGCATACACAGACACCCCATATACCCAAACAGAGATGACCAGGCACTTGTGAACATGAACTGCCTCTCATCTGGTTTGTCCCCAGAGACCCACTTACAGCAGTCTCCTAATATCAGCAGTCCCAACCTAAAGAGAGACCTCTCCTGTTACAAATTACCAGGGGGCTGAAAGAGGGAAAGGCCTAGGACAGAGGAGGGATAAATATTATAGCCCAAGGGCCATATTCCTTCAATGGGAACCTTTTCAGGGCCACATACCAGCGGTAAGTGTGCCCAGAGACAAAAGTGAGTGGAGCAACAGATATGTCTCTTGATTTTGTACACAGCAGGCTGCATCCAAGCCATTACTGCACACCTTTCTCTATCCAAACAAGAGGCATTATTGCAGTTCAATATTTCAGCCAGGCAAAAGCATGCAAGGACAAGGCTGAGCCAAGCCAGTGAGGGATGTGGGATGTGACGGAGCATGGCCTAGAGAGATTCCTGAGGGCCAGATAGAAAGAACTGGAGGGCCACATATAACCCACTCACACACACACCACTTCCCTGGACCTGAGATTTCCCACTCCTGGTCTACAGCTATGAGCATAGCAGGTTTCTGTGAGAGCATTAGTGGTATGAATTCCTCTCTAGAAGTAAGGCCTGTGATTTATGGTAACAACCAATTTCTCACTGTGGGCAAAAGGAGGGAAATAACTCTGCCAAGACAGACAGCATGAATCTTTCTCCCCCCCCCCCTCCACTTAATGGTTGATATCATCTAAAGCGCATCTCCCAGAGGGCCTGTTTGGAGATTCAGATGGAGCCAAAGTGCTCTCCGATCTAGGCAGAAAGCTAAGGTAGTTTAAAATATGGTAAGCTGTAATTGTTTTAAATTGCATCCTGCCTCTACTGCCACAATTAGTTAAACTCGCCCTTAAGAGGCAATAATAAAAAGGAGAGCGAGGGGGAAATTGTCATCTAGCTGAACCGATCACCTTACCTGGAGTTTTAAAATATTATGAGGTGTGAAAATACAACCAGCCGAAGCTCAGCATCTTGCTGGCTGAAATGCTGTTCACCTTGAATGTATCTTTTATATACCTGCCCTACAGCACCAATTCCCCAGCCGCCATTTAGCTCAGCTCTGTTTAGTATGAAAGAGAGCAAGTTCCCAGAATCTGAGCCAGAGGCCTCTCACGGCACTTCCGCCTGTGATGCTTTTAGCTGGAGATGGAACCTCTGACCTTCCGCTTGTCCATGTCCTGTGCTTTCCAGATATGGTCTCGCACTCTCTTTCTTCTTTCAATGGATAAAGGTATTAAGGCAGCCTTATGGGATAAGAAGAGTGCAGAGAAGGCTCGTGGTGATTTCGCCATCTGTGTTCGTTTATGAAGACACAAGAAGGCCAGATGGGAAGGAAGCAGGCAGAAAGGCAGGCCAGGAAGATGCTTTAAGGCAGGTCAATCTATAGCCTTTGTGCATTATACACATGGAGATCCATCGATGCAATTAAGGGGAAGTAGGGCCCCACCGGGACACGGTTGGCGCTGTGGGTTAAACCACAGAGCCTAGGGCTTGCCGATCAGAAGGTCGGCGGTTCAAATCCCCGCGACGGGGTGGGCTCCCGTTGTTCGGTCCCTGCTCCTGCCAACCTAGCAGTTTGAAAGCACGTCAAAGTGCAAGTAGATAAATAGGTACTGCTCCAGTGGGAAGGTAAACGGTGTTTCTGTGTGCTGCTCTGGTTCGCCACATGACCCAGAAGCTGTCTGTAGACAAACGCCGGCTCCCTCAGCCTAAAGAGCGAGATGAGCACGCAACCCCAGAGTCAGTCACGACTGGACCTAATGGTCAGGGGTCCCTTTACCTAGGGCCCCACCACTAGCTTTGTCTCCATAAAAACAGCCCTGCTGGATTGGATCGAAGGCCTTTCTAGTCTAGCATTCTTTTCAACCAGATACATCCCTGGGGCCATAGGATACGTTGGCTCTCTCCTTCCAGTGTTGGGGAGGGAGAGAGAGCTCTGACCTTGGAGAAGGAGATCTAATGTCTGATTCCTCTCTCTGAATCTCCCATGGCTTTATCTAGCCTTCCAAATATGGGACCTCCAAAATAGGTGAGGAAGAGGGTGACTATCAAGGCATGCTAGTGCAGACCAGGGGAAAACTTGTGCCTTCCTGACCCCAAGACACAAACTAGAGATTTAATTTTGTCAGCCAGGAGCTGGTGTAGCTCAATCCTGTTTCTTTCCCTCCAGTTACTCTTTCGCATATCTGTAGAGCCAGTCTACAACAGGCTTCATATTTGAATATCATCCTATCAGATCAGCTTCTTCATCCAGCTGTCGCTTTTTTCTTTTTTCTTCATTTCTTCTTTTACCTTCTTCTTTTTTTTTACACCACAACTTTGCGTTTTCTTAGCGTTAAATATCTGCAACTGAACCTGTGGTGTCCCTGCTGTAGCATTTTCAATCTGGCATTCGTAGACTAAATCATTTTAACAAATGACTATAATTTAAATCGGGGCAGGCAGACTTGAGGCTTGTCGGATCTGCTTGGTTTTTACTAGAATCCCAAGGTCTGCCCATCAGAGCCATTTTCAAAAGGGCAAGATGCTTAGAGTGAAAGAAAAGCGTGCCTCGGAGCACATTCTGAGTATAGGAATTTGTTAGCAGCACCCAGCAATGAACCGAGCTCACAATCCTTTCACACCAAAGTCCGGACCTTCTTGGAAGAAGTTTTCCTCTGAATACCAGTGGCAAGAAATCAAAAGTGGGGAAGAGTTGTTTCACTCATATCCTGCTGGCTGGCTGGCTGGCTTCCCATGGAAATCTGGTTGGCCACCATGAGAATAAGGTGCTAGACTCGATGGGTCTTTGGGAGCTTTCTTGATGTTCCTCAACACCAGCATCCATGGTTTTCCTCTAGACTTGGTTAAAGCCATTTTGCGGTTGACTCTGCAGAAAAGAAGCTGCAAAGGAATGGCACAGAAGAAGACCTATCCAGATCCAAGCCAATAACTCTTTTGCATTTTGTCTAGATGCTTATTAGTTCAGTAAATTGTTCCTAAGTGACCTTAGTCTCTTAAGAAAATACTGCTGCTGGTGCCAGACTTCTATCTTGGAAAACATCCCCATAGAAACCTGATCAAAACTGGGTAATGTTAATAGTGAACTACAGTGGTACCTCGGGTTACATACGCTTCAGGTTACATACGCTTCAGTTTACAGACTCCGCTAACCCAGAAATAGTACCAAAGGTTAAGAACTTTGCTTCAGGATGAGAACAGAAATCGTGCTCCAGCGGCACAGCAGCAGCGGGAAGCCCCATTAGCTAAAGTGGTACTTCAGGTTAAGAACAGTTTCAGGTTAAGAACGAACCTCCGGAACGAATTAAGTACTTAACCCGAGGTACCACTGTATTCTATTTTGTAACCACCTGGTGGCATTAAATGTGGAAGGAACCATAAAATCATAGCGCCTCATTCCACTTCGCAATGAAGCTCCTTGGGTGGCCTTCAGCTAGTCGCTTTCATTCTGCTAAACTTACCTCACAGGGTTGGTGTGCTGATAAAATAAGAGAGAAGCAATGCACGCCACCCTGACTTTTTGGGTAGGGTAGGAAATAATATTTGAATCATCATCATCATCTCAACTCTACAACACTCTGCACTAACAACCACCTCTCTCCTATTCTGAATTATTTTCCACGTGCCTTGTGACATGGTATAATGACATATTTTATGACACTGACAGTGCATCAGATGATTGTATTGTATAAAGCTAATAAAAGTCACCCCCACAGAACAGTTCACTCAAAGCAGCTTCAAATCCTTGCACACAGCAACAATCTAATGTGGCTACACGGAGAGGAATGGCACAGTAAATTAACATTTTTATCGGCTTGGGAATAGAGGCACGTAAATATTGTTTTCCAATCCAGCTTCATAAATCAACCGTAAACACCAAAACACATACACAGATGTTTGTCAGACTCTAAATTTAAGCTCGTATAAGTCAGCCCATGTATAAAACAAAAGAAATGTGAGATTCAGAGGACGTGTTAATAAAACAACCATGTGCTTGATCCAAGCCAGAGTTTGTAGGCGAGTCCTGGCTGAGCGCAGTAAACATCCAGAATGGGCTGCAGGTCATCAGGACCCTGGACAGCTCACAGTGGCACTTAGTAGCTCCTAGGTCTAAGCTTGCTCCAACAGTAGTCTAGAGCAGGTGGTTCCCAACCTTTTTGGGTATGGTGACTCACAAGTAGGTATACTTGGTCTGTTGATCCATCAGTTTATTGTCACTTGAATTTTGGACCTTAGGTCTTCTCTGCCACCAGCCTCCAGAGAACTAAGTGTGGTGTAATGATTAGAGTTTCAGACCTGGGAGACGAGGGTTCAAATCCCCACTCAGCTACTAAGTCCATTGGGTGACCTTGGGCCAAAAAGGTGGCATTTATATCCCACCTTTCTTCCAATGAGTTCAATGTGGCGCACAACAAATGTGAGTCCTGAAGTCTTACTTCATAAGTAATACCTCTTAACATTTTTCTTGCTGTTTCGTTGCCCTATTATAATGCTGTGTTCACACTTGCAACCAAACACTGGAAAGTGTTAAAATTTAAGGCTCAAGACTTTGGTGTGGTACCAGAGAGAGGTTCAGAGGATGAGACAGAAGCATCCCTTCCCTCTTCAGTGCAGGAGAGAGCTATCTCTTCAGGCACAGAGGATGAAGGCATAACTGGTCCATGATGCTTCCCTTCCATGGAAGTCTTTGATGGGAGTTGCTTCAGATATTGTCTTCTGTGGTAGAGACTCTCTCCGTGGGTGATTCCTAAATCTCATCTTCTCCTTTTTCTGTGATTTTGGACATCTTCTTTGTTGGGGGGGGGGCACGATGGAGCAAAAGTGTACACAGTCCAGAACCCTGGGAAATGGAAGGTTCAAGTCTATGTAAACAGGAACCTGGAGTCATCCAGATGTATGTACTGTGCAAGCCATGCCATTCATGTAGAGATGGAGAACCTGCAGCTCTTCAGATGTTTTAGGACTCATCACAGACCATCAATGGAAGGATACAGGTTCACGATCCATGCTTGAGTACATAAAGGCCATGGGGTGGAGCCAGTAGGCATGGCCCACAGCTTGTCCACCTCCACAGGTCTTTCTTTTCGATGCCTAGCACATGCCCAGCTTGTCTCCTGTGTAAACAGATGGCATGCCTTTGAGGAAGCCAAAATTTTGCCACAGTTCATGTCAGGCAAATCGGAATGGAAAGGGTCCCCCTGAGATTAGGAAGTTTGAGAAGCATTGCTTTAAAGAGCATATGGAATATTTGGCAGAACCTCTATTATCGGATATTTCAAAACGGTGAGTTTTGCCGAAGCAACTTATGATTCTGTTCAAGGGTATTCTCAAATGACAACACTGCTTCAATTTGAAGCCACTTAGTACTTTATATTGGCCTTACACTCTCGTGTAGAAGGAAGGTTCCATTACCATTCTTACCAGAGCGTTTTATAGTTGCACGTCTTCCCCTGCTCCCTTGTGCAGCTGTTATAATCATGTTTTGTGACAGATCATGGGGCTTGTAGAATAACCGGAGTGTGGTTTGCTGAATCGACTGTGCTACTAAAGATCAACATGAATATCTATCAAGGTATTCCTCCATAGACTTCTCTGCGCCTTTAGAGATGTTCATTTGCTTGAAATCACAACCTTGAAAATTGCACCATTTATGCAATAAAGAATAAACCAATTTCAATTCTCCTGCCCAACAAAATAACAAACCGTATAAGCTCATCTGGTGCATGCATAAAGTGCTATCTGTCAGACTAGGCTCCAGTAAAGTCAATGGTGGAGAAGAGAATCACAGAATCACAGAATTGTAGAGTTGGAAGCGCCATCTAGTCCAATCTTTTGCTCAATGTGGGGCTCGAATGTGGGGCAGAGGGACCACAACTCTGAGATTAAAAATCTCATGCTCTGCTGACTGAGCTATTTCAGGGAAAAGGGGGAAAGTGTCAAAATGGAAGTATAGAGTTTGCAAGTTGTTCTGGTCAATGAACAAGCCTGATCCAGAAGCTTTTATAGGAATCAGGGTGTGTTAGGGTCTGGCCTTGTTCAGAGGCTTTCTTGCTGGCCATCTAACAGTTCCCTTCCTTTGTGCATTGCCAGGTGATGTTACAGAGGCCCATCCTAACAATCCTAGGTCCTGGATTCAGTGGCAGAGCACATGGATTGCATGCAGGAGGCTCCCAGTTCAACCCCTAGTACCTGAAGTTAAAAGGACCACTCACTGAGACCTCAGAAGTTGCTGCAGATCTGAATTGACAATGCTGGGCTAGATAGACAAAGAGCCTCACCTGATACCAGGCAGCATCCTTGCCTTGTTCAGGCATTATGCCTGAACAGGGAATTCCCAACATGATCAGAGAGTACAGGGTAGAGGGGAAGCACACACGAGCCCCACTTCCAAGAATCCCATGCATGTTGGCCCCATCTATTCCACCCTTCATCTTCTCATGTTGTGCAGGTGGGTCTGAAGGAGACGTCTAAACATGTTTGACTGAATGTGCTTAGAATCCTGTGCTATCAAGGTTCGTGCCATAGGTTCTCCATTTACGTTAGAACCAGACTTTAACCCAAATGCATCTTGGATGCAGAGTTCTAGGAGTAAGTGGACTGTGGTTCTGACCCACCTCTGCAATTTCTGTGGAACCAATATCATTTTCAACTCTGTGTTTTGCTCCTATACTTTGTGCACACCAGCCTCGCAGCAGTGAGCTGTACCTCTGTGTTTCCCACCCCTATCCCCTGGGCCTGATTGCCGATACCAGACCAGGAGACCCCTCTGTGACTTTACCATGTGATCTTCTTAAGCTCCTCAGGTCTGAACGCAAGCTGGCTTAGATTGCGCACCAACCATTCATCGCCCTTCTCCGATCTAAGCGATACAGAAATCCCTTTGCCAGTGTTATCGTCAAGGAGCAGAGGGGTTCGCCCGCCCAGCTGTGATTCCGGCATTGCCTCTCCAGTAAGCATTCTGGTTCTGAGTTCTGTGGAAAGAAGCACAAGTTGATGGTAACCTCACTACTAGCATCTCCTTCTGCAGCATGACAGTGCAAACATTCTCCCTGAGTTTTAGCCATCAGAAACAAGAGACTGTCTATTGTAATAGAAGAAGTAAGGGTGGCCAGTTTGGGTGTGGGTAGAGATGGATTGCCTCTTCAGATCCACCTGAGTAAGGACTTCAAAGCACCATGCAAGGTGCTGTTAAAATAAAGCTGTCTCCCCACCCCCCTAGATTTAGCAGGTTATTTCATGCAGTTTGCATGGAATTCTGCTGAACGGAGCAGGATTTAAACCCTCTGCATCCGCTGATGAGCTCCGTTTAACTGTTTGGTCCTGTTCATTGCTAGGAAAAGGCATGTGGTATGCCCCGCGGAGGACCTTAAGGTCCATAAATAGCAACACTCCAGAGGTCCCGGGCCCTAAGGAAGTCAGATTAGCCTCAATCAGGGCCAGGGCCTTTTCAACATTGGCTCTGGCCTGGTGGAACGCTCTGTCTCATGAGACCAGGGCCCTGCAGGATCTGATTTCTTTCTGCAGGGCCTGTAAGGCAGAGTTGTTCCGCCTGGCCTTTGGCTCGGAACAAGCACGATCCGCTCCACCTCTTTCCTTTTCCTTGACATTTCCCCCCCTCAGACAGTTTTTGATCCGGGCTTCCACTGAAATGAGGCTGCATTTTAAGTAGTATTTTAATCTTGTTTTTAAGTTGTATTTTAATCAATTGTTTTTATACCCGATGTTAGCCGCCCTGAGCCCGGTCTTGGCCAGGGAGGGCGGGGTATAAATAAAAATAAATAAACAAATGAATGTGTAGCCTATGCAGCGTTTAATCCTGTCCAGTCACCCATCAGATGATGTCACAAGTTACGTATGTCAGCTGCTGGGCGTGTGGACATGGTTTGAGGGAAAGGGCTTCGTGGGCCAACTTGAGCTCCCTCATGGGCCACAGACAAGAGGTTTCTCACCCTCGCCTTAAAATAATTAAGAAGTGGTCAGGTGGTATGTATTTTTGCGTTTACACCTTTTTTAAACTTTGCGGCTTCTCGCTAGCCTTGCTTTCTGGTGGTTATTTGAGTCCTCAAACAGGCTTATAGACCTCCCAATAAGCCTTTAAAGGTTTGCACCAAGACTTCCATTGCAAAGCTGTCTAGTGGTTATTCCTGTTGAATTCTGAAGAGCTCTGAGGTTTATGTGTTACTAAAGCAGAGCAGTTTTTTAAAAAAAATAACTTAAAGTTTTCAATTTTAAAAATATCCTCTGCTGTTGTGCTCTAACAAAATAATAATAATAATAAAATCAAGAGCTCTTACATGCTTTGCAAGCAATGTTTTGGACAGCTTTGCTACTGGCAAAGCCCATGAACCTAGAGAAATATAGAGTTGTATTGACACAAAACAGAGCACTCTGTGACAGGGGTGCCAATTTGAATAAAATACTGGGGGGCAAGTAAGCCCCAACCTGCAAAATTGATCACAAGACATGGTGCGCACACACCATTTCCATGGCAATGAAGATCTATTTGAGGGAGGCCTAGCCCCCTCAGTTATGTTAGGGGCAGAGGGACCTTGGCTCCTATGCTCTGTGCGGGTCCTGATCCAAATGGAGTCAGTTGTTGACATTGTTCTTCAGTACAGGGTGGGAGACCCCTAAATCATTCTGATTTTTCAGTCCCCACCCCTAATAAGTGTGCCATCCTTTTAAGGTGCTTTTGCCATTTTCTTTCAAATGCGTTGAACATGTCTACTGTTTGAAAACAAGCTAAAGTACTGTCTGAAATTTTTGTGCTGATTAAAAGGTATCTGGCAGAAGGGGAACTATTCCTAATTTGGCTTCTCCTCTTTCAAGCTTCCATCAGATTCCTTCAAGTATCTCACCTGGCATGAATTAGAAGAGCATGATGTTCAAGGGAACCAAATCCGCTGCCCCCGAGTGAGAGAAGGTATAGAAAAAGAATCTGGTTTGTAGCCTCCGTGGTATTAGGAGATAGTGGGATGTGAATGATGGCAGAAATATGAATTGTCGAGGCAGGTGCCTTGCTTTGGAGCTTGTGTGTGCTTCAACGAACATCCCGTAGGATTGTGCAGACAGACTGATCTATGAGTTCAGTGAAGGTGTACTTCTGCATTCCCGTAGGAGGTTGCCCTTTTCAGTGAACTGACTGGGTTTAATTGGTCTACTCAGTAGATAAATCAAAAGATTTAGATAATTATCTGTTGCAGGCCAAATTTTATTCAGCAGGGTTCCATGTTAAAAGTAGGCTTGTTTGCATTGCAATCGGCCTGTTTGCATCGTTAATAATAATAATAATAATAATAATAATAATAATAATAATAATAGTTATTATTTGTACTCCACCTATCTGCCCATTCTGGGCAGCTTCCAACCTGTATCAATATATAATAAAAGGCTTCCCTAACCTTTCCTGTTAGGCAGATCACTGACTAATAGCCCAGAATGATTGTTGCTATCATGTCAATGGGAGCTCATGGTTAGCAGATAACTGGATGTCTCTCTGTGTTTCAAAGCCTTCACCAACCTGCTGGCTCAGGCTGATGGGATTTGTAGTCCAAAAAAAATCTGCAGGCATCACTGTTGTTTATGACTTGCTTCCGATAAAATATCTCAAAGCTATTTAACAGTAAGGACATCAACAATAAGAAAAAATGCAACATTTTAAAATAGAAAGCAATTTCAAATCCAGTACCGACAGAGACCGGGATTAAAAAAATATATTTAAGAAGCACTGACAAGCCAATGGAAACTGTGCCTGTCTGATATGTAACAGAAGGGAGTTCCACAGGGTGGGTCCGCCATGATGATGATGTTTTTGGAAGGGGGCTTCCTACCTTTGGAACTTCCTCCTGTTAAATATTTCTTCTGCAGGCTCTTTCTTGCAGAGCATGGTGATCAGAAGGGCATATGAATGATGTGATATCCTGGTCCCAAGCTGTATGGGGCTTTGTACACCAGTACTAGCACTTTGAATTTAGCTTAGTAGCTAATTGGTAGCCAGTGCAATTCTTTCAGCAGTGGCACAGCTTGATGGCAATATTCTGCCCCAGTATGCAATCAAACTGTTGCAGTTTGCATTAGCTTCAATTTCTGGACCAACCTCAGGGGCAGCCACACACACAGTGCATTGCAGTTGTCCAACCTGGTGGTTGCCAAGGCATGGAAAACAGTGGTCAGGCTACCCTGCTCCAGAAATGGTTGTTGCTGGAAGCTGGGGAAAGGCATTCCTAGCCACTGAGGTCACCTAGACCTCTAGTGATGGATCTAGGAATGCCCTCAGATTATGAATCTGCTTCTTCAGGAGGAGTATGACCTTGTCCAAAGTGGTCAATTTACCATTTATCCTGTGTAAAGATCTGCCAACCAACAGTGCTTCCATCTTGCCAGGATTCAGACTGGGTGTATTGGCCCAGGACTTTAATAATAATAATAATAATAATAATAATAATAATAATAATAATAATAATAATAATAATAATTTGTTATTTATCCCCCACCCACTCTGGGCGGCTTCCAACAAAAAATTAAAATACAATAGTCTATTAAACATTAAAAGCTTCCCTGAACAGGGCTGCCTTAAGATGTCGTCTAAAAGTCTGGTAGTTGTCTTTCTCTTTGGCATCTGGTGGGAGGGCGTTCTACAGGGCAGGTACCACTACCAAGAAGGCCCTCTACCTGGTTCCCTGTAACTTGGCTTCTCGCAGCGAGAGAACTGCCAGAAGGCACTTGGCACTGGACCTCAGTGTCCAGGCAGAACGATGGGGGTGGAGATGCTCCTTCAGGTATACTGGACCAAGGCCGTTTAGGGCTTTAAAGGTCAGCACCAACACTTTGAATTGTGCTCGGAAACGTACTGGGAGCCAATATGGTCTTGGCGGCTGCTCCCAGTCACCATCTAGCTGCCGCATTCTGGATTAGTTGTAGTTTCCAGGTCACCTTCAAAGGTAGCCCCACATAGAGCGCATTGCAGTAGTCCAAGCGAGAGATAACTAGAGCATGCACCACTCTGGCAAGACAGTCCATGGGCAGGTAGGGTCTCAGCTTGCGTACCAGATGGAGGTGATAAACAGCTCCCCTGGACACAGAATTGACCTGTGCCTCTATGGACAGCTGTGAGTCCAAAATGACTCCCAGGCTGTGCACCTGGTCCTTCAGGGGCACAGTTACCCCATTCAGGACCAGGGATTCCTCCACACCTGCCGGCCTCCTGTCCCCCCAAAACAGTACTTCTGTCTTGTCAGGATTCAACCTCAATCTGTTAGCCACCATCCATCCTCCAATCGCCTCCAGACAGGACCTTCACCGCCTTCACTGGTTCTGAACACCCAGCCCAAACCTCCTGATGATCTCTCCCAGCGGCTGCATGTAGATGTTGAAAAGCATGGGGGAGAGGACAGAACCCTGAGGCACCCCACAAGTGAGAGCCCAGGGGTCTGAACACTCATCCCCCACCACCACTCTCTGAACACGGCCCAGGAGGAAGGAGCAGACCACTTTATAACAGTGTCCCCAGCTCCCAGCCCCTCTAGAGGGTCCAGAAGGATGTTATGGTCGATGGTATCAAAAGCCGCTGAGAGGTCCAGCAGAACTAGGAAACAGCTCTCATCTTTGTCCCTAGCCCACCGGAGATCATCGACCAGTGCGACCAAGGCAGTCTCAGTCCCATGATGAGGCCTGAATCCCGACTGGAAGGGATCCAAATGGTCCACTTCTTCCAGGCGTGCCTGGAGTTGTTCAGCAACCACTCGCTCAATCACCTTGCCTAAGAATGGTAGATTTGAGACTGGGGGATAGTTGGCCATGTTGGCCGGGTCTAAAGATGTTTTTTAAGAAGCGGTTTAATGACCGCCTCTTTCAGTGGGTCTGGGAAGGCTCCCTCACAGATGGAGACATTCACCACCCTGCAGAGTCCATCGCCCAGCCCCTCCCGGCTCCCTTTTATCAGCCAGGATGGGCAAGGATCATGGAGACAGGTGGTCGGTTTCACTTGTCCAAGCAGCCTGTCCACATCCTCAGAGGTAACAGATTGGAATTGATCCCATGTAACAAGAACTCTAGCACTCTCCCGCCCTGGCCCTGCTCCCACAATGGAGTCTAGCTCCTTCTGAATCTGAGCGACTTTATCTGCAAAAAACTTTGCAAAAGCATTGCAGGAGATCTTGGGGTCCCTACAAGGCCCTGGTGGTGCAGGTGGTTCCAATAGATTGCGAACCACCTGAAAAAGTCTCCTGCTGCTGTTTTCTGCAGATGCAATAGAGGCGGTGAAGAAAGGCTTCTTCACCGTCGCTACCGCCACGTGGTAGGCTCAACTCTAACCCGTGTCCGGTCAGCTTCAGAATGAGTTATCTGCCACCAGCGCTCTAGCCATCTCAGCGATTGTTTCATTGCCCTCGGATCCGTGGAAAACCACGGGGCTGTCCGGGCGCCATGCAATCGGAGAGGGCGTTTCGGAGCCAAACAGTCAATAGCCTTGGTTAACTCCACATTCCAGCGGGCCACCGGGGAATCAGCTGAAAGGCCATCAACATGGGATAAAGCATCCCCTACCACTCTCTGGAAACCATTTGGATCCATTAAGTGGCGGGGGTGGACCATCCGAATCGGTCCCACCTCCCTGCAGAGGGGAAGGGTCGTGGAGAAGTCCAGTTGCACCAGGAAGTGATCTGACCATGGCACTTCTTTAGTTTCACTTTTACTTAGTGTCAGATCACTTACACAGCTTCTCCCAGTTCAGAAGTGATAGAAAAATAGGTCTGGGTATAATCATCCCCAAATTTCCTACTGACCGGCAGCTTCATATACAGTAGATGTTAAATAGCATTGGAGACAAGATGGTATCCTATGGTATCCCACAGTACAGTTGCCAGGAGGCAGACAGATAATCGTCCAATGACGTTCTCTGAAAGTGATCCCAGAGATAGGATCAGAACCAACGTAAAACAGAGCCGCCAGCATGCATCTCACTGTGTCGGCTCAAAAGGATATCATGGCCTATGGTATCAAAAGCTGCTGAGATATCAAGTAACAACAGGGTCTCAATCCCCATTCCTTCTCCTGAAAAAGGTCATCCATCAGGGTGATCAAGGCTGATTCAGTCCCACAAGCAGGCTGGAAGCTGAATTAAAAGTGGGTCAAGATAATTGGCTTGCAACCGTCCTGCCGTGACCCTCTCAATCACCTTCCTCCCCTCCAAAGGGGGCATTTGTGACCAGGCAGAAGTTGTCACAAACCAATGGCTCTTGGGTGGGCTTTTTCAATCGTGGTTGAATCTCTTCCAAGATGGCCAGGACAACTTCCTCTCCTAAGCAGGGCTTTTTTCAGCTGCCATTATAAGAGAACAAGGGAGGCATTCATGCTAAGTTCTGGCACCTTGTTTTCTAGAAAAATAGATATCACAGTCCCCAGAATATCAGAAGCCTGTTTCACAGTAACTTAGAGGGGAGTTTTCAGTATGGTTGCCCCCATGCTGTAGAACAGCATGTCTGTTGAGATATGACAGGCACCCACATTCTATACTTTGTAGAAACATTTGAAGTCATTTGGTTTTTCTTTTGACTGGCTTTTTGAGCAAGGTGGAAATGTCTGTGGCTTAGGTCTCCATTCTGTCTTCAGTTGTTTTTGTACTATTTTAGACTATTTTTTATCTGTTTTGTTTTTATGGTATATCGGTAAATCAATTTGAGACACATGTAAAAGGTGCTTCATAAACAATAATAACAGCACTAATGAATTAAACTTTATTGTTTAAAGCTATAGACAGTCACAATATAAATAGAGCAAACAATATATTTAACATATTCAATGATGATGATGATGATGATGATGATGATGATGATACCCCCTCAGCATGCTTTAGAAGCCAGGGGCAAGGATTATCTAGCCCAGTGGTTCCCAATTAGCCAATTACTGAGGGCACCCTATTTTTTCAAAAGTCAAGCCACGGACCCCCTACTTTTGAAAATGTTGATAACTCTATGGTAGTTACCTCTACAAAGCAATTCTTTGAACAAAATGTGGGGTAGCCCCTAATAAGCAAAGGATTTTAGGTACGCTTTTAAAAATGGACCATAGAATTTGTGATATTACCATGCAAAAATGACAAAAACTTAGTTGGAGGAGAGGCACAGGATGGAACCATGGACCCCCCAGGGGTCCCCAGACCCCTAATTGGGAGCCACTGGTCTAGCCTCTTTCATTGCCCTTTGTTCTCTAGTATACCAAAGTCCAGAACAGGCTCAGCAGTGCCAGAGGGGGTGTCATGTCTCACTTGTCTCACTTGTCCACTGTGCCATTGCCACCTGGAAAAACAGCCTCTGGAAAAATGACTCCATTTGGGTCGTCGCCGTCGTCCCCTGCCAAACATTCCCTCTCCACCTTTGTGAATTTGGGATCAGACGCGGGTGGCGCTGTGGGTTAAACCATAGAGCCTAGGACTTGCTGATCAGAAGGTCAGCAGTTCGAATCCCCATGACGGGGTGAGCTCCCGTTGCTTGGTCCCTGCTCCGGCCAACCTAGCAGTTCGAAAGCACGTCAAAGTGCAAGTAGATAAATAGGAACCGCTCCGGCGGGAAGGTAAACGGCGTTTCCGTGCGCTGCTCTGGTTCACCAGAAGCGGCTTAGTCATGCTGGCCACATGACCCAGAAGCTGTCTGCGGACAAACGCCGGCTCCCTCGGCCCATGGAGCAAGATGAGCGTGCAACCCCAGAGTCGGTCACGACTGAACCTAATGGTCAGGGGTACCTTTACCTTTACCTGGTTATTACCCAAATGCTGTATTTGATTAATGGGTCTTCTTAGTAAACTTGACACAGCTTACAACAAAGAAATGGGCCATGCTAGGATGTTACAGAATGTTGGGAGCTTTCATAAGAAGCAATCACCTTACTCTTTCCTCGGTACCATAATAAAGCACATGCCGTGGGATTTTGGCAGCAAACACATTTATTTAAAGTGGCAGAACAATGCAAAGTAGGCAGAAGATTGTGGAACTGCCAAATCCAAAGCTAGGCTTGTGTTGGCAGGTTAGAAAATGTGGGTTCTTCAGGAGGGTGTGTGTGTTTCCTTCCCCCCACTTTCTGCCAGCTGAGGATTTTAATGGATTTTACTTCCCATTGGTCCCGGTGGAGGAGAAAATGAGTATGCCTACCCAGGACTGGCATATTTTACCTTCCACTCTGGAGGAATAAGAGATTTGGATAAGCCTCCCTAAATCCAACTCTCCCCCCCCCCAACACACACACACACAGAGCACCTCCTTTTTGCCCTCCACTGTAGGAGCACAGACAGCAGACAGCAGAGGACCAACAGCCACTGAGGCTTTCACACCTGCAGTGAGGAGACCTAGTGGATCATCTTCTCTGTATCTCTTGCTTTCCACCCATGGAGAGGAAGAACTGCAAATCCTATGGCCTTTATGGCTTTCTAGGCACCATGCCACAGGTCCCTTAATTGATCCATTAATTAGTTAGTTAAAAAGTAGCTGATTGATCAGTTGGCAGCCCCAATTATCATGTTTAATTGGAGCTACACAGTTTAGCTGTGTGTGGGCCTGCAGCTGATACATACTACTATCCCAGCGATCAGGAAGTATGAAGAAATCATGGAACAGAAAGGAATAAAGCAATCAAAACCTGGCATCGGAGATAAGAAGTAATTTGCAATGAGAATCAGTTGAAAGAATTCCAATTTGTTTTCCTGGCAGCTGTCCTCATCCCCTTCTCCCCCAAAGCAATCTTGAAAGCAATCCAATATGGCAAATACATTATCGTAACAATGCAGGCATCCATGATCGTCCCAACTTCCATTTCAATGCTGTCTTTCTGGGACCTAGATGGAGATCAGTTTTGCCAGATACAGCTGTCCCGAGATCTAATCCCCAACCAGCTATTTTATTCACTGCTGTTGACAAACAATAAATATGAGAAAGATTATATGAGAAAATCCTTAAGATATGGGAAACTGCACGGTTGTGCTGTCATCCCCTCTTGAATTTGGTTTTGTAAGTTGTTGGTTTTTTTTACTGTATCAAAAACCTACGGAGCCTGTTTGCACAGAGGCTGACAGTGGGAGAAAACAAATATGTGTGTCTGCAAAGGGAAATAAAGACTTTTTCAGAGCACTTTAAACTCTCATTTATTTGTTTTCTTTTATTAAAGAATGCATAACCCACTTTTCATTGCTCTCACAAGGTGGTTTGGAAATTTCAAGCTACATAGGGATGTATTAATCACACAAATCATTTTTTTAAAAACCCAATCCTAATAAATAATCAGCAGCAAATCACAAAATTATCCAGGCACATCAACCAAACACAGACTAAAATAAGTCTATAGAAATTTTTTAATAAACAGCAAGGATGAGCCAACCTTATGGATGAAGGACCAAAAAGGTCTTGTCCCTCAGCCACTGATCTTAAACCTTGGGTAGGCTCATATGCATCCCGGCAGCCTTTCAGATACATATTCTGTGGTGCCAGGTGTGCATAGAAGCAACCAGAGTCTTAAAGTGCACTCCTAGTTGTTCCTTGGTGAGACAGGCTTGCTGTCAGTGCCAATCAGCTGATCAGCAGTGGAAGCAAGCCCTGGTGGGATCAGTAACACTGCTGAGGTACCAACTGGCAGCACAGCCAATCTGTGCCCAGTCAGCTGTTTATTGGAACATAGTTGCTAGCAAAGGAAATATTCACTAAGGGTCATCTAATGTCATTTGTGATGCCAGCCCCTGCCCATCTGCCAAAGTGGCCTATGGGGGAGCTCAGCATCGGACTCGCTGGCCAGATCCTGTTCACTGACCCTGGTTTAGAGCTTTAAAGGTTAAAGGTAAAGGGATCACTGACAGTTAAGTCCAGTCGCAAAAGACTCTGGGGTTGCGGCACACATCTCGCTTTACAGGCCGAGGGAGCTGGCGTTTGTCCGCTTCGCAGCCAGTTTTTCCAGGTCATGTGGCCAGCATGACTAAGCCGCTTCTGGCACAACAGAACACCGAGCAGCACACGGCAATGCTGTTTACCTTCCCGCCAGAATCTGCTTGCACTTTTGGGTATGCTTTTGAACAGCTAGGTTGGCAGGAGCTGGGACCGAGCAACGGGAGCTCACCCCTTCACAGGGATTCGAACCACCGACCTTTTGATCGGCAAGCCCAAGGCTCAGTGGTTTAGACCACAGTGCCACCCGCGTCTCCCTTAAAGGCCACATGCGGCCCATTACATTGGGCCCAGAACCCAAAAGGAAGCCAGTGTAGCTAACCCAGAATTGGCGTGCAGTAATGCAATCTGAACACCGGGCACTTAGCCTTAATGGCTCTCTCTCACAAAGTATATATAATGTACTCCAACTATGGAGTTGTCTTCCCAGGGAAGTCCACCTGGCAGGAGAATCATTATCGTTTTGGCACAAGGCTTTACCTCCAGGAATTAAATCTTTAATGTTTTGTCTGCTGGTCTGGGTTTGATTTTGTGAGCTGGTTGTTCTAATAGTGGCTCCTACCAGTCTAGCGGTGCAAATTTTGAAACGCAATTGCTTTTAGTGAGCCATATTTCAAAAAGGACACCCCAAAAGTTGTTGAGCTAAAAATGCGATTTTTAGATTGACTTGCCTAAGATCCAAAGATCCAGGACAAAGAGCCACTTTTCTGAAATTTCCTCCCAATGTCTATTCCGCCTTTGAAATCTCAGTAATGTTTGGGAAGATTCGGACGTATGGCAGCCCTAGTTTGTATGCTATTTGTATGTGTTTTGTGTAAGCGGCCTTGAAACTTTTGAGGTGTAAGGCACTATAAATATATGTGTGTTTGTATACAAGTGTGTGTGTGTGTGTGTGTGTGTGTGTGTCTGTGTCTGTGTGTGTGTCACACATACATGTACACATATCCCCTCTTGCATATTTCTAAGCTTTGAAATATTCTGCTAAGATATAAGGTAAAGGCAAAGGATCCCTGGATGTTTAAGTCCAGTCAAACTTCACTATGGTGTGGTGGTGCTCATCTCGCTTTCAGGCCAAGGGAGCTGGCGTTTGTCTGCAGACAGCTTTCCTGGTCATGTGGCCAGCATGACTAAACTACTTCTCACACAACAGGACCCTGTGATTGAGTGCCATACCAAATGGAAACGCCGTTTACCTTCTTGATGCAGCTGGTATGCTTTCGAACTGCTAGGTTGGCAGGAGCTGGGACAGAGCAATGGGAGCTCACTCCGTTCATGTGGACTCGAACTGCTGACCTTTCAATCAGCAAGCCCAAGAGGCTCAGTGGTTTAGACCACAGCGCCACCTGTGTCCCTCTGCTAAGATATAAATGATAGGAGCAGGAATATAATATTGAGATGCCCTATTCCCTTCCCACCTCTTCTCTGCCAAAGCCTTATACTGTCTATAACATTAGTGTCTCACATTGAATATATCTGATCTGTAGACAGGCCTCTATGAACTGAAAGCAGAGGTGCTATGTGTACTTTTGTAACCCCATAAAATATTAATAAAAACTATTTTTTGAAAAATATTGAGGTGGATATCTATATTTCTGAACAGGACCTTCTGAAGAAGAGCGTTTTTTCAGAGGAGAGCATCACACTCTGTGTGCCAGAAAAAAACTGACAGAGAATGAGAAATGGGAACAAAGACTGCAAGAGAACTGGGAAAACTGTGTGGTAAGGACTTCTTTAAAATTGTGGGCTTTATTTTTTAAAAAACATTGCTAGTAATATCTCATTCAGGCTGCATTCCTATACACTCTTACAAGGAAGTAGGTGTCATTGGACTCCTAAATTATTGTTTCTGACTCTGGATAAAAAGTATAGGACTGTCAGTGCAGTTTTAAAAATATTTTATTTAAAGAATTTGTATCCTGCACTTCTGCCAAAAAAGGTTCCCATAGCAGCTTATAGATCACAACAAGACAGTCCCTACCCTTAGGTTTATAATTGTAAAATATGGGGCACAAAAGGAAATCTGATTAGGAGGAAAGAAATTTGTACTTATGTATGACATCCTCCTACCTATCAAATTTCCATTTGTGCCACATCTTTTTAGATTACAGTAATCGCTTATTCTTATTCTTATTCTTCCTCTACTACTACTACTACTACTACTACTACTACTACTACAGGATTCTCAACCCTGTCAGGTAGTTTGAACCTCTGCCAAAGAAGGCAGCAAAATTCAGCTTGTCAAATTTGTCACCCTAATTTCTTAGCAGTTATAGGTATAACAGAGAGCCTATATGCAAAAACCAAATTAACTCAGTGAGCCTCACAGTAGCTCAGCCATCTTGCTTAGAAGTAAGGAGAGTTTTGTGTTGCATGGAAACCAAGGGCCGAACAGAGATGTGCAAAGTAATCTCTGCTCCCTTTAAATATTTATTGTATCCTTTAAACATCTGCAATCGAGCTATGGAATCTGGAGATCCATACTGGAACTGTGACAGGGGACATTTTAACCCTTGCCTCTGTACCAGTTTCACCCCATGAATATCTACCAACACCACCTCAGAGCTGTGATATGCATTTCCCAACAGAGTAAATAACAGTTTTGGAAGATATTTTTCTTGGGAAAAGAACATGGTGGGATTAACCCTCCCACCGCACCAAATTACTCAAATCCATATTGTGGTCCACTGGAGTTGTTATTTGCAAGATCTGAGATGCATTCTTGTCTAGTTTGGTCTTGATGCTGTCTTATGATCTCCACTTGACTGTTCAGCTAAATGGGATCTATTTGTGTGTTCTTTGAATTCCCTCCCACCACCAGAGTTTAAATCTTTCGTACCAAGACTTGGGAGACCTTTACCAGATAGAAAACTGCAAAAGGATTCTCCGCCGTCTAATCCGAGTGGAGAGGCTTTGGCTGGTGGACAACTCCTTGACAGATCTAAGTGCCATATGCTTGCCAAGGTAATTTGATTATTATTGGGACTTTTCCAAGCATTAACTAAGTTAATAGCAGAACGATGTATATCCCATGCATCCACAGTCACGATTGCAAGCAATTTACTATAGTGGGTTTAAATCATTAGATCACGTTATACATCATTTGTTGCAAGCGCCATCTGGAGAGGTGTTTTTTGGCCACTAGAAATTGCACCTGACCTTAGTTCATCCAAGTTTTATTCAGCTTGGAAACTAGGGTTTCCCAGTTCAGAAAAGAAGCCAGGAACTTGAACCACGGTTTGGAGTTATTATAAGATCCTAGACTGTTCTGACCCTGGCAACCACCATTTGCCAGTCTGAATGAAAAAAGGGGGGATAATGGTTGACAGATTGTGCAAAGCTGAGGCTTCTGCAGGACTTATTCTCAGGGTTGTTTCACTGGAACATTATCTCAGAAAGTAGCACACCCAACTGTAGCATAAGGTAAAGGGGTAAAGGGACCCCTGGCCGTTAGGTCCAGTTGCTGATGACTCTGAGGTTGCGGCGCTCATCTCGCTTTATTGGCCAAGGGAGCCAGTGTACATCTTCTGGGTCATGTGGCTAGCATGACTAAGCCACTTCTGGCAAACCAGAGCAGCGCATGGAAATGCCGTTTACCTTCCTGCTGGAGCGGTACCTATTTATCTACTTGCACTTTGACATGCTTTTGAACTGCTAGGTTGGCAGGAGCAGGGACCGAGCAATGGGAGCTCACCCCATTGCGGGGATTCGAACTGCCAACCTTCTGATTGTCAAGCAGGCTCTGTGACTACAGCGCCACCCGTGTCCCATAGCACTGTAGCATAGCCGGTGCTATATAAACAACCTGAGAGAGGCAGCCAGGTGAGAGGCAGTGAAGAGTGGAAGATGCTGTCTGTGTTGCAAGGAGGGAGGAAAAACCAAGGCAAACTTTTTTCCCCCTGAAGGGAAAGGAAAGTTCCAAAACAAAAAGGCAAATCAAGGCTGGGAGACATTTACTGTAGCTCTTGCAGCGATACCAAATGGTCTCTGTGTGGTCTTATCAGAAAGGGAGTTTTTCCACACATTGGTTAATTGGAGACTTCTGGGTTTAATTGCCACAGGTTGCGAAAGGGGAAGCAAAGTGGCTGTTGACATCTTGGCTAATTGTGTCAAGAAACTGTTTTCCAAATGAGCCCCTTCACTGACACAGGAAGAGTGTCAGAGAAATGCAATGTGAAACCAAGCTGATACAGTCCTCACCTGAGGTCTTGACCGTTTCACAAACAGATCTTTGAGCATAGTTCTTGCCGCACTGGAGACTAATTAGCACATTTTCTGGTGCCTTTTGTAAGATAGTGTCAGTATGGAGGTCCATTGAATTGCTTCTTACAAAAGAATCATTGTCTACATTTTCAGGACTTAAAATAATAACCTCCCAAAAAACCCTTATTGTTGTAAGTTGGAATGTCTTTTTCCCTGCATGTAATAACCAATCACACACATTTAATGTGCTTTCCAGATGCAAAGAGCTGAAACTCAGCAGAAATCATTTTACATCCTTCAAGCAGCTGCCAAAACTACCTGCGATTCAACATCTGTCCCTTGATGAGAACAACATTGAGACCCTACATGGGCTGTGTGCCCTGAGACACACTCCACTGGAGTCTCTCGTACTCCAGAGGAACCCCTGTGAGTTTCTTGACAACTACAGGCAGCTGTAAGTTATTGCACGCCACTGGAGTGTATTTAGTAACAAGTCGGTCTGCAACAAAATGTTGCAGCGTGTCCAGTGTTTCATTTAGTCAGCCACCCCCTGCTCTCCACTCCAATAGTCTGTTCCAGGGGTGGGGAACCTGTGGCCCTCCACATGTTGCCATGTTGCAGCATGACAGCTCCCATCATTCCTGACTCTTTCTCCACCCTTCTTATCCAGCTCCCCCCTGCTAACAGTTACTTGCTTCTCTATGACCAGTGGGCAAGTTGGGTTCTCACTGGTATGTTGAAGAGAAGAGGGAGATTGTACCCTTGAATTACCCCCCCTCCCATCCTTTTGTACTTTGAAAACCATGGGGTTCCTTTGAGTCTGCTGACACCTCCCTCTCATGCATGGATAGGAAACATAGGACTTTCACAGAGTCCGATCGAGGATCCTTCTAGCTCAGTATTGACTGGCATGGGCTGTCTAGGATTTCAGATAAGGGATATTGTGAGAGCCGGGTGTGGTGTAGTGGTTAAGAGCGGTGGACTCGTAATCTGGTGAACTAGGTTCGCGTCTCCGCTCCTCCACATGCAGTTGCTGGGTGACCTTGGGCCAGTCACACTTCTCTCTCAGCCCCACTCACCTCACAGAGTGTTTGTTGTGGGGGAGGAAGGGAAAGGAGAATGTTAGCTGCTTTGAGACTCCTTAGGGTAGTGATAAAGCGGGATATCAAATCCAAAACTCTTCTCTCTCTCTCTTCTCTATCTGGAGTTGTTGGGGATTGAACTTGGGGCAGCGTTTCTCAAACTTGGGTCTCCCCAAGCTGTTGTTGGACTACAACTCCCATCGTCCCTGACCACTGGTCCTGCTAGCTAGGGGTGATGGGAATTGTAGTCCAGCTGGGAACCCAAATTTGAGAAACACTGACGGGGGGGGGGCTTCTGTGTGCAGTTCAGATGCTCTGCCACTGAACGATGGCCCTTCCCCTGGTATTGTCCTGAGTGGTGGTGCTTTGCATACCGAAACACTTCTGAACACTGGTAATAGAAGGAATTGTGTGTTCCTGGGAAGCATGTTAAGTTGTTCTCAGATTCACTGATACACCCAAAGGCATGGGAGTTGTAAGGCAAGGCACATAACCTTAACCTCTGCACCATGGAGTCAGTCAAAGCATTCTACTCTCACATACTATGCTCACTTAGAGTTCAATTTCTGGGCACCACTGTTTCCTTTGGTCTTTCTAGTGGGTCCACTAGTGGCAAAAGTGAGGTTGACCAACACACACACCAGATTTCAGGGATGGAGAGCCCAAACTGGAGAGGGAGGGTATGGGAGCAAAACTGAAGTTAAGGTCAAGGGCATGGGATGGTGGAAATTAATTTACTCCTAAATCATATTCTCTTCTAGTGTGTTCTCTAACTTGCCAAACTTGAAAATGCTGGATGGGATCCTGAAACTGCCAGAGGACTGTCCTCCACCGGAAACCAATTTTATGTCGAAAATATGCACCATCCTATAGCATTATATTTTGTGAGAGGACTGAAGGACTTGCTACAATTCAAAGAATGAATCCTGCAAATGCACAAGTCTGTTTCCTGACCTTGCGGTCATAAATAGAGCAGCTTGTATGTCGTGCCAAAAATGTCCAAATTATGCACCACAGAAAACCAAAATATGCATGTATATATACTTAATTTAGAGTATATTTCCAATACTTTGTGGAGGCTGAAGGTGGCTTCAATGGCAAGGAGTGCCTATTTTCAACTGCAGTTGGTTCACCAACTTTGACCACTGTACTCCATGCTCTGGTGACTTCCAGATTGGATTACTGCAACATGCTCAACATGGAGCTGCCCTTGAAGATGACTTGGAAGCCTCATCTGGTCCAGAAATGCAGCAACCAAATTACTGGCTAGGGTTTAGGGCTCACATAGCTCCTGTTTTAAAACAGATGCACGGGTTGCAATTCAAGGTGCTTACACTAGTGTTTAAAGCCCTAAATGACTTGGGCTCCAGATATCTGAAGGGTTGCCTCCTTCCCTGTAACACCTCTTGGGTGTGAAGATCGGCTGAAGATTACGTTTTGGTAATTCCACCAACCTTAGAAGGAAAGGGCATTCTCTGCATCTCGCCACCATCCTTGTATAACTTTCACATATAAGACACACCTCTGTAACCGGACCTTTGGCAATGGGGATATTCATTTTCAGAGCCCGTCCTGTTCCTTTGATTGTAAATGGTTTAAACTGATCATATTATTGTATTTCTACATTGCCGTAACCTGCCTTGTGGTGAAGGGTGGGTAAGGAATCTAATAAAACTATTGTTATTACTATCATTGATGATGATGGCGGTGATGATGATGCTAAAGATGAAATAATTCGTGTCGTCACATAAGGAGCTATATATCCTGCTCCCTCCCCCCTTTCACCCTCACAACAACCCTGTGAGATGATGGCTAGGATTTGAACCCGGGTCTCTCCAGTCCTAGTCTAACATTCTAACCACAATGAGATTTGGCCGAAAACCTTCACACTTTTTATTTTGTATTTTGATGGACCCTTATAGAGCAAACAGGCCTCTTCTTTTCTTAAAATAAAAACGAAGGGCTTATTCTGACACCGTTACCTGACTGATGCTTCTGCTCACTGGGTGAAGAAGTGGCCGTGCTTTCTCCAGGCTGGTGACCTCTGGGTGTTTTGGAATTTAGCTCCCATGAGCCTAAGCCAGCATGTCTGGGGAGGACAGCACTGGAGCAGCTTATTGAGGTTCTCATGGTTCCCCTGACCCCCAACCCAAAATGGGTTGGGGTTGATGGAAGTGAGATTGCCTGTTCTTCGTCTGTAGTAAATAAGTCTATTCCCACTGCAGCTCAGCAAAATAGGGTGCTATACACTTCCCGCTACTCCAGGTCCCGATTGGTGAGAGCTTTCAAGAGCAATACTCACACAGGTTTGGAGAGCTCTCTAGAGACTTGCAATTTGTAATATGTGAATTTCTGTACAAATATATTGTTACAGGTTTGAAGGAGGGCAAGTATACCATACTATAACATGTACAAAAGAGTCAAGTTCCATGGTGCTTTCTGCAGCATAATTTTATAAGTATATTAATGCATACATATTTTTACACAGTTATTATATGCACTGATGTATATATATCTATCTGATTGCTTTTTACTTTAGGGAACCTGAAGCATATAAGTGTGTACTATGTGAATTATATTGTACGTATAATAACACATATAATAATACATATAATACTGTTTGTGTTTTATCAGAACTGGGGGGCATGGGGCTTTCTTACCATCAAGGTTAAAGAACAGGACAAGAATTAGGAGAAGTCCATACAGATAACTTTGACGCTGATATTTTCAGAAAATTCCAAGTCTTGAGCTTCCGTATGGGAGGAACAGAGAGTTATGCATAGCAAAGTCGCAGGCAAAGTATGGCAAAGTGTCACCAGAAGACCCTTGAACCCTCTAATTGTTTCCTACAAAGACATACTATGTCCTGCCAGAGAATGTGTTGCGCTGACAGATAGCCAAAACATTTGCTTTCTGCCCTCTCCCTCTCCAGCTGATTATAATCAGACCCTTTCCATTCATGGTGACCACTGACCTGTCCATCCCCAAAATTGAAAACTGCAGCAAGCCTGTGGAGAGAATTTCTTGGTCATCAGCACTAAAAGAGAAAAATGAATTTAAGCACACATGTGCTGATGGATGCTCTGATCAATTTGGATGCATGTACAAAAGCACGCAGGGGCACCGTTATGAGAACTCGAGTCAGGCGCATGCTATTAAGCTGTTTCGGAGCCCATCATTTTTCATTTGTGAACTCAATCGCAATATTTATTTCAGGTGGTGTGCACTCTGCCACGCTTAATAATTGAAAGTGCTGACAATAAGGAATGGGGTTCACAGGCAGCATATGCCGGAGATCAAAGGAACTGTATAAACAAATGTAATCAGTTTGAGAAGAATCCTGCAGGCTGAGACAGTGATGAATTAGCAATGACCGCTGCACTCATGAATAGTCAAGGGACAGGATGTCCCTAAAAGCAACAGAAATGACGAGATGCTTTAAATATGGAGAAACAATTGACACTGAAGAGTGTGTTCGTTGTCCTAGCACCGTGGTCCTCCATGTACAAGACTGATATCCTGGGGCTGTGGATGTAGACAGAGAGAGAGAATTGACAGCAAGGGCAACCTTCCTACAATGATCTTGAAACTTTGTGCTGGGGCATGCGAAAGGGCTGCAAAAAGGCACAGCAGTGTCCATTGCCTGTTTTAGTCACCATACTGGATGCATCCATTATGCTAGACACATCTGGGGACGGGGGGTTGTTGCAATGATCCCTTCTTTTATCTCCCACCTTATGGACAGGGGCACCATCCCATCAGATGGATTAAGAATGAGCTGGGATAGCTCAGTTGGTAAAGCACGAGACTCTTAATCAAAGGTCACGGGTTCGAGCCCCGCGTTGGGCAAAAGATTCCTGTATTGCAGAGGGTTGGACTGGATGACCCTTGTGTGGACCAGCTCTACAATTCTATGATTCTACAAATGAACTGGGATTCTTTGGTTATTTACTTAGAGCAGGGGATTTCAGGCCCAGGGGATGCAACCCTACAGGCCTCCTTATTTGGCCACCAGGATCCCA
This sequence comes from Podarcis vaucheri, assembly GCF_965113315.1. Classification (NCBI taxonomy): domain Eukaryota; kingdom Metazoa; phylum Chordata; class Lepidosauria; order Squamata; family Lacertidae; genus Podarcis; species Podarcis vaucheri. The sequence continues at coordinate 17,944,646 of NC_138763.1, read as the reverse complement.
CCTCGGCCACATCAGTCTCCCAGAGACACCCATCACAGCCCCTCTGCATGTCCTCCCAGAGGGCTTACAATTGAGACAATGCCTCTTGCTTGCCTGGGTGGGGGATGCAGAAGCATTCGTGTATGTATAGAAACCTCTGACCTTTACCTGTAGCCCATTATACCAGAGTCACATCTGTTACTCTGCCCATTATTCCTTCTGGCCCTGCCGGATCTTGAAGGATGCCTACAAGGGCCTCTGGAACCACATAACACTGGTCCTAAAGGATCTGCACTGGCTCCCAGGAGGCTTCTGAGCACAATTCAAAGTGTTGGTGCTGAAATGCATACCCTCCAACATCAGATGAAAATAGGGACATTTCTCACTCCCCCTCAACTGACCCTCTGCAACTCCCCATTTTTAGTGGAAGCCTGGGAGTGGGGTGAGTTACACACATTTAGGGTTAGTTACATACCTACTTGATGCAGCTTTCTCTGCATGGAGCTGTGGAGAGGAATCCCAGAAATATCAAAATTTGCCCCCCCCCCCCGAAAAGTCCCATTCTTAGGGATAAGCAGATCTGCCTGTTTCTTTTTCTCTCAACTTCCCCATTTTTCCAACCTAAAATTCAGTTTTCCACATCAAATGATAATGATGATGATGATGATGATAATAATAGTTGCTGAAAGCCCCTGGTCTGATCCAGCAACCTCTTATTATGTTCTTATCACCATTTATGGCTAATGGCCATTGATAGACTCCCATGGTTGACTATGCTTAGCCTGGATAAGATGAAACTGGGAAGAGATAAATAAAGGTAAAGGACCCCTGACAGTTAAGTCCAGTCACAGATGACTCTGGGGTTGTGGTGCTCATCTCACTTTACAGGCCGAGGGAGCTGATGTTTGTCCGCAAACAGTTTTTCCAGGTCATATGGTCAGCATGACTAAGCTGCTTCTGGTGCAACGGAACACCGAAACCAGAGCAGCAAACGGAAACGCCGTTTACCTTCCTGCCAGAGCAGTACCTATTTATCTACTTGCACTTTTTGGCGTGCTTTCGAACTGCTAGGTTGGCAGGAGCTGGGACCGAGCAACAGGAGCCCACCCCATCGCGGGGATTCGAACCGCCAACCTTCTGATCGGCAAGCCCAAGAGGCTCAGTGGTTTAGACCACAGCGCCACCCGCAGCCCTTTGGGAAGAGATAGCCCTCTTCAAATACTTAAAGGGCTGTCATGTGGCTGATGGAGCAAGCTTGTTTCAGAGATTCCAACAAAGCGTTAGGAAGAACTATCTGGTGGAAAGAGCTATTTCAGTGAAACATACAGCCTCAGAAGGTGGTGGACTCTCCTTCGCTGGAGGCTTTCAAGCAGAGGTTGGGCGGCCATGTGTCAGGGATCCTTTATCTGTGGTTAGTCTAGATGGCCCTTGGTGTCCCTTCCAACTCTACAATTCTATGATTCTATGACTATTCAATGGGTCTTGATTGGACATGGGTGGCGCTGTGGTCTAAACCACTGAGCCTCTTGGGCTTGTCAATCAGAAGGTCAGCAGTTCGAATTCCTGCAGCAGGGTGAGCTTCCGTTGCTCTGCCCCAGCTCCTGCCAACCTAGCATTTTGAAAGCATGCCAGTGCAAGTAGATAAACAGGTACCACTGCGGTGGGAAGGTAAACGGTGTTTCTGTGTGCTCTGGTTTCTGTCACAGTGTTCCGTTGCACCAGAAATGGTTTAGTCATGCTGGCCACATGACCCGGAAAGCTGTCTGTGGACAAATGTCAGCTCCCTCAGCCTGAAAATGAGATGAGCACCACAACCCCATCCTCGCCTTTACTGGACTTAACCATCCAGGGATCCTTTACCTTTTTTACCTTTACTACTTCAAGGAAGCATGTTTCTAAACATCAGTCACCATGGATCAACTGCAGTCATGTCCTGTTTGTGGACTTTCTATAGACAACTGAGGAAAACTGGACAACGGCCAAATAAGTCTCTGTTCTGATCCATCAGTACCCTTCTTATGTTCTTCTTCTTATTATGTTCTTTCTTCATCAGTTTCTTCATCAGTTTGTTTAATCACCTGTTAAAGTCATTTCAGCTTGGTGGTCATCATAAATTTCAAAAATTAATCATACATTTTATGAAGACATTCTTTCATTTATCCGTCTTGAAACGACTTTTCATCAATTCCATTGGGTGACCTCAAGCTCTAGGAATGAGAAGCAAAATCTCTGTATTCAATTTTCCCCATTTCCTCCCCCCCCCCCCAAGGTGAAAATGAACAAAAGCAATACTAGTTTCAGCATAACACTAGAACGTGTGTGTGTGTGTGTGTGTGTGTGTGTGAAGTTTCTTTCTTTACCCCCCAAAAGTTAAAGAAATATTTAGGCAGGTATCCTTTGGAGGATACTTCAGGAAAAAGGAATTCTGTCTTGGGACTAGGAGGTCACGTGAGATGATGCATTGGATTCCTCGCAGCTCCCTAATTCTTCCTTCTGTATTGCTCTCCGGTTTGTATCATCCATCACTGCAATCAGCGTGTTCAACATTAGCAGGTTGGCATCTCCTATGTAGCCCACGTAGTTCCCATAAATCACAGGTGGAGCAGGTGCGTCTACAGGGAAAGGCAGATCCATCAAGGCTCTCATCAATTCCAGTGTTGTACACAGCGTCCTTGGGTAGTCTTTAGAAGGCAAACACTTCTTCGGGACGAGCGTCTGAAATGGCATATAAAAATGCGAGGGAGAAATAACTAAGAAAAATCATAAATGCACCAAGGTCCCAAAGACCTGTAAGATTAAGCCAGAACACAGGCAAGAGAAATGGTGCCTGAGTTTTTCCTGGTTATACAGAGAATGTGAGAAAAGCCGTGCTGCATCAGATCAAATACCCTTTCCAGTCCTGTTTCCTACAGTGACCTTCCATAAGGCCTTTCCCACTGTTAGGCCCCAGCAGCTGATGCTCAGAAGAAAGTTGATTCTCATCCTGGAGGTAGCATAAAGCAATTATTAGAGGATGTCTCCCGGTACATTTCTGAGCACAAATCAAAGTGTTGCCCTAAATGGCCTCGGCCCAGTATACCTGAAAGAGCATCTCCATCATCCAGCCCAGACACTGAGGTCCAGCTCCGAGGGCCTTCTGGCAGTTCCCTCCCTGCAAGAAGTGAAGCTACAGGGAATCAGGCAGAGGGCCTCTCAGTAGTGATGCCCTCCCATCATATGTTAAGGAAATAAACAACTATCTGACTTTTAGAAGACACCTGAAAGCAACTCTGTTTAGGAAAGTTTTTAATGTTTGCTGTTTTATCGTGTTTTTAATATTCTGTTGGGAGTTGGCCAGAGTGGCCGAGGAAGCCCAGCCAAATGGGTGGGGTATAAATAATAATAATAATAATAATAATAATAATAATAATAATAATAATAATAAGTTGTTGTTGTTGTTGTTGTTGTTTCTACTCAGAGCAGACCCTCTGAAATGGGAAGTTTTATTCACACAGGCACTCCAGTTGCGGTTAGTATGCCAGATTCCTGCTCCCAACACTGGCCCGGGCTTCATTCTAAACACTGTGCATGCTCAGCTACAGACATGAATTTCCTGCACACAGGAGGAAGGCAATACACAGCCTTAAAGCGACTCGTGCGCTTACTATCTCTGTTTAAAATCAGCCAAGATACTCTTTCATTTGAGTGAGCCCCTTGCCTATATTGGAGCCCCTGGATCTTGACCACTGTGAGTAGTTGACTAAAGTTCTTAAGGATCTTTCCCTTGAGCAGTTCCACCTATTTCAGTAATGTTACTTCTGAACAAATATCCTCACTCCTGGAAATGAATTTGTAGAGTTCCACAACTCTTCAATTAGTACACAAGCCCAATATGAAGTTAATAAAGCAAGAGATTTCTGCATGGACAGAATCCAAAGCACGTAGCCTTGCCTTCTGCATCATAATTGAAAACTGCCCCAGCATTGTACATTTTCTGGCACAAAAGGTCTGAATTGCACCATCCAATAAACAGCAGCTGGAGACAGAGGAACAGCTCCCAAACCATGACCGATGGTCCACGGAGTAACTGTCTGAGAAATTAAAGCGAACTAGATTATCCTCAGCAAAACAAATGTGTTATTAAGAAGCTCCCCCAGAGGCGTTTGAAGATGAATAAGCATTTCAGAGGAGAGAGAAAAATTAAATTAGCTGAATACCTTCAAACTAAATGCCATCTAAATGCCAAACTCTAATCCAGAATTCTTATTTACTTTTTCAGTTTCCCTCCCTCCTTGTTTGTCTTAAGCAACTGGCTGGAAATTGTTTCCCCCAATTAAATTCTCAAAGCAGATCTTAACATCCTCCCTCCATCCCGTCCATTTTCTAAAATATTTTTCTTTAAGGGTGTCATGATTTGTGAACATTTCACATCCAGTTTTTAGCGCTGAAAAATTGCCAGAAATAATCCCTACTGCTTTTGTTACAGTAGCACCCCCCACATCCCTGCACCGGCAAGATAGGCAGACCTGTGGAACTAATGAGAATGAGCATTGCAAAGTTAATCCAGTCCACATTGCACTTGAGGGATTCATCCTAACTGAATGGGAACAAGCATCCCAGTTCAGACCTATTGGTTGCATACATGCCCATGTATGTGGATATGTGCATGCACACACATAAACACACACACACACAAGTTAGTTGCAATCAACTAATGTGTACCATTTGTTTCAATGGGACTTATTCATGGCTAACATTAGTTTACCATTCAATTTACATAGCCTGTGACTCCCTCATATCAGCCTCAGCCAGCATGACCAAGGATCAATGGTGACTGAAGTTAGGAACATAAGACGCTGCCTAATACCGTGTCAGATCATTGGTCCATCTCGCTCAATAATGTATACACTGACTAGCAGTGGCTCTTCAAGGTTTCAGACAGAGGAAATTCCCAAGCCTGTTAAGTATAGAAATTTAATCCACCGAAATGGCAAACGTTTGTGTGCATTATTATGTGTTTAAATTTGATTGGTTGGTAACTGAATTCTAGAGAGTTCTCTAGTAGTTCTCATGTGATTGGCTAACGTTGGTCACATGGGAAATACCTGGTGAAGAAGAGTCTCCATTTTATGTGAAGCAAGATGACTGTGTTTTAGAATCTACTGTGAACACTGCTAAATTGACTAGAGAGTTGTAGTGTTTCTTCTCTGCTTGAAAGGAAAAGAGCAAAGCTGCAGGAGAAGCTAAAAGTGGGAATCTCTCATAGGAGCTGCAAGGCATGGCCTAACTGAGATAAAGAAGGCTGAGTGCTGAGCTCTGGAAAGAGAGGGGACATATAGTTGTTCGGAAGTTAGAAGAAGAGACCGCAAGTGTTAAGTTGTGGGTGAACATATCAGACGACACAGCGATTCTTCAAACAGCTCTTGTTTATTCAGAGGCCAGAACAGAACTGACTGAAGGGCTCAGTCAGCCTGCTTATATAGAGCTCCAGTACAACGTTACTGTAGCAACTTTCTAAAACTATCCAATCACTGAACGTCACTTTCGATCCTTCATTTGCATAACTATCTACAGTATCCCCCTGCTGGCCCAGGGTGAGAACTTCAGTACATAACAGCAACCCCATGCTTGGAGAAGCATGTGACTGTAAATAATATTTTAATTCATCTACGGTATATCTATAAGTTTCTGCAAGTAAAGTTTTGAATGTTAAAGTCTGGACATTGGTTTAATTTCCAAAGAACAGTGTCGATCATATATATGATTTGAGCTTCTTAGCTGTGATTTTGCTACCCTTACTTCAACAAAACCTACCAGGAGATTCCAGAGGTTGAACTTGGAACCTTATGCATGCAAAGCAAATGCTCAACAACAGAAGTTGAGAAATATAGTGGACCTGCAAAATTGCATCTACTCTTGTAATTTGTAGCACTTTCAAGAGTTTGGGTTAAGGTATTTACTTGCGACTTCATGACCGCCATTGTTTGCCATTTCTGTAGTCCAGGGGTAGCTCAAACCTTGGTGTCTGAAATTCGGTGGCACCCTGTGCAATGCCAACAACTCTCATCTCATGTCTACTGTTGGACATCATCATTGTGGGTGCCTCTGCTACGGTGCCCCAGAAGCTCCCTCCCCTAGACCTGCCTTTGCTAACGTGATTCTCTCCTGACATTGCTGGGCTACAACTCCTATCAGCCCCAGTGAGCACAGATCACCCACCCTTTAATTTCATATTATAGATACACACACATTTTACAAAGCAAATGCAATGTTACAGAGGGATTTAGGCACGTCATTAGGAAAGGTTCTGCTTATCCAATATTTGTACTTCAGCTCAATCAGTTTCAGGTGCTTGGCATGGTTGCAGGTATTATTCATATTACAGCATGAGCAAGAAGTTCCATCAGCATATTGTGATGTTGGTGCTTTATCACTATTTGTTTCAGCGACATGCATAACAAAATCAAACTGCTGTGAAATAAACACATTCCTATTTACCCTAGCCATTCTTAATTTATTTGGCAAATTTTCCATTAAAGCAATGCTCCGTATCCTTTTGTAACAATAAGCTTTCATGGCCCCTGTAGTATCTTTTCCAAAATTGCTAAGTGGACAGTCAGGCTGGCACTAGTAAGTCACTAATGGTTGATACAGAACCCCTGAGGTTGATGGGACACCGCAGGGAATGAATAAACTCTAGAACAGCCTTCCTCAACCTCGGCCCTCCAGATGTTTTGAGACTACAATTCCCATCTTCCCTGACCGCTGGTTCTGCTAGCTAGGGATTCTGAGAGTTGTAGGCCAAAAACATCTGGAGGGCCGAGGTTGAGGAAGCCTGCTCTAGAAGTTAATAGAGGGCTGAAAAAAGCCTTAGTGTGGAAAAGAAGTTTATGAGGTTTAGTGCAAAAAAATTATTTAGGAACTATGAACCTCAGAAATAAAGAACATCATAGGCATGTGCAGAGCACATTCACCATGCCAGTGAGGAACTTCTGCATTTAATAAAATGATTCCACACCGCAACAAGCCATGCTGCTTTATTGCTTTAAGTCCTGGTTATTTTACATTTTATGATCCCTAGAAATGGCGATGGATGATTAGGAAGTGTTGATTATATATTGATTTTCCTTGACTTTATTTCATTGATATTCCTAAGAATTTGGCTTGAAGTTGACCTCAACTTTATGAGCTCACCAAGGGCTCAAGTTTTGGAAACCCTGGCCTGAATCCATCCATGAGTGGTGCATCCTTTACTTTGTTCCTCAGTGTAGTGGAATGGGGTGGCTAAAACTTCCAGGAGGTCCTGGCTTTTTTTCTGCTGGAACGTTTGAGAATTTCATATGCACAGCAATGAAAACCAGTGAGAACCCGCCTGTTTTAATCTAGTAGCAAAACATCCCTGTGATTTACAGTCTCCTTTGCTGCATCCTATTAAGCTCAATGACATCCCAGAGTATTGAGGCAGAATTTAATTTTGCCTGCTACAGATTTTTATAGGGGGCTATAAAAAAAGTTATGTATCTGTGTTGGTGTGATGGTCCCAGAAAAAAGGCCAGCTCCTATATTTTGGTTCAGAGTTAACGGTTGTTTTCTAGGCCTTCTGAAATTTGAGGTTCTCAGGTCCTGCTAGAATTCAGTGAAGAGGTATGAGCTCAGAGTTAGAGGATGTGAGAGCATGGGAAAAGGCAGGATTGTACCTTTAGGAGTCTGTGCTTTTTAGCAGCTATACAATGGGCCCTAATACGTGGAACTGCCACATCCTCAGCTTCTCCAAACTAAGGAAAGCTGAATTTTGTTAAAAGGAAAGCACAAAGAGCTTCTCAGAACAGTTGGCCCCCAGAAGCTTGCCCAGAGGGGAATGTGGCCCTTTTAATGAAAAAGTTTCCTTTCTCAGCAGTGGCTGGTGCTCACTAGGACTTGAAGGGCAGAAGACAGAGAGCCCAATAACAGGAGGAGTCAGAGCCAATGACAGGTATAACCAATGGATTCTAGTTTTGTCCCCATCAGAGGCGCCAGCATCTCCAGAGTATTGCAGCATCCTCTATTGAGGGGACCCAAGCCCCTGGAAGAAAATATTTAGGGGACCAAAACTGCCTCGGCCCCTAGGAGTTGACAGCAAAGGGCCCCATCCTTCCCCCTGCTGAGTTCTATAAGGGCAACACTGAGACTCCAGAGAAGGAAGTTGAAGAAGAAGAGTTTGGATTTGATATTCCGCTTTATCACTACCCTAAGGAGTCTCAAAGCAGCTAACATTCTCCTTTCCCTTCCTCCCCCACAACAACACTCTGTGAGGTAAGTGAGGCTGAGAGACTTCAAAGAAGTGTGACTGGCCCAAGGTCACCCAGCAGCTGCATGTGGAGGAGCGGAGACACGAACCCGGTTCACCAGAATACGTGTCTACCGCTCTTAACCACTACACCACACTGGCTCTCTCTCTTAACCACTACACCACACTGGTTGGCCAGACAGAAAACATTATGCTGGGTGCTGAACTAGATAAACCTTTGGTCTGATCCAGCAGGGCTTTTCTTACATCCTTGTATACAGAGGATGTGTTCCCCCCTTCCCACTAGAAACACGACTTATAGTCCCTCTGTTAAGTTCTGGCACTGTCACAGCAAAGAAATTTGCCCTGATCTGCACAGTCTTTTTAAAAAGCAGCCAGTTGATGTGATGGATGGGTCTCTCTGCCTTGCCAAGCTGTAAACTGAGCTGAATCCACACCTGATGGCTTTAAATGAAGTGCTGGACGTTCATTTAAACACAATGAAAACAAATGAGGACGTGCCTGTCTCCTTTTAAAGTCAAATTTGATTTGATTTACAGTCTCCTTGGCTGTATTCCTTTCAGTCAAATGTTGTATTGCTCTGAGAACGAGAGAGCAGGCAGGTGAGGTGGAGACTTGGTCAGGCTAGAGGGGCAGAGAGGAGTTGCTCTCCCTCTTTCATACAGCTAGGACCTGGGGTCATCAAAGAAGTTGACTGGTGAGAGATTCAGAACAGACAAAGTGAAATCCTCCTTCATTTGGGTCAGTATCAAGGATCAGCAACAGCAGGTGCCTGCTGAGTGCCTGGAAGTTTAGAACTGCCCATTATGAACCCAACTACCAATGAGGCTCCAACCACTATCAAGACTCACCCGCCCCACCCTTTCCTCTTTGTAGACATATTTACCCAAGCAGCAGTGCTTGTTGCCCAGTTGGCAGCAGCATTTATTGCAGGAGCCAAGAACTGGGTCCGCATAGCTCAAGGAATCAAACATGGTGGCTACCAGAGTTTGGAGGGCAAAGTTCTGAAGCAAAGCGCTTCCCCTACTGATGGAGGCGCCCTGCACAATTTAGAACCCTGTATTGTCACGACTCTTAATGAAGCAGAGAGCCTCCCTGCTTTAGAACTTCACCCTTCAACTCATGGGGAGCTCTTAGGTAGATGGATAGAGATATTATATTGCAAATATATCATTGGCCACTTTGAGAATTTACCTGAAATATGTCAGGTAACTAACTAACTAACTAACTAACTAACTAATAACTCTTAGCTGATGATGGGATTGAGCCAGCAGTAAATCACACAGAACAAGTGATGTTAACTCCTTATTAGCAAAAACAGAATTTGCACAGGAGTGCCAGGCCTAATAAGCACAGCAACTCATCTCCAGTAGCTCTTGCCCCCAGGAAGCAGTTGCTGGGACTGAAGGTCCCTGCGTCCCCACAGCTGCCTAAGTCCCCTCTTCTCCAGGGTTTTCCCCAAGCAATCTGAGACTGTGCCTGCACAATGCTAGTTTCTCCTCCGCCCTTTTCATACCTCTTCTGGTTCTGGGAGACAAGTGGGGAAGGGAGCTTGTCACAGCAGGAGAGGAAGACACCCTGGCTTCTTCACTAGCCGTACTCAATGCTTCCTCTTGGCCTCTCTCCTCTCCTGTTTCAGCTTCTGCCTCTGATTCTGGACTTCTCTCTGCCACAGACTTTCCCCGCTCACTAAGCCCTGTTATCTCTTCAGCTTCCAACACCTCCTCCTTAGTCTTCTCCCTCTGACCACTCATCATCGTCCCACTACCAATCCCCAGGCTCTGAGCTTTCTTCCTTTAGGGTTTCCCCAGTTGGTTCCTCTCACATTCCTCTGCATTTAACCTTTCCATGATATCTGGTTGGATCCTAATTAAGGCAAAACATCTTTTCAGCAAGCCTAGGCAGGCCTGAGGCTTGGTGTCCACCCATTTTCTTCAAGATATATACCCAATGTGTCAAAGGAGAAGCAGACCCTGCCCTAAGGGCCACCGTCTATGCATCTACCACCACCAATGTCTGTACAATCAGTGTGAAGTCCAAAAAGAGTGTCTCCCATCAGAAAGCAATGTGGAGTGTTTAGGGAGGCAGGAGAGGATATATTGTTTAATAATATCCTTCCTAACTTGTGTTAACAAGTTCTATAACTTAGCAAAGTTCCAAACATTCCCCCTTTTAAATTACGCAGCGGTTAGCTTGTTGCTGGCTCGTCTGAGTCTCACTACTTAAGATTCCTGGTAAGATCCCTTCTAATCCCGACATCTCCGGGTTAGCGCCTCCGGCAATGGCAGATTTCCTCTGATCGGGAGGAATCCGCTTCGTGGGAATTAGGGTCTGGACCGCCACAGCGAGGCGGAGACCCACCAAAAACCACAGGCGGGAGAAGCCTGTGGACATGGGATTCGGCTGGCACCTTTTGCGCCTCCCCTACTCACGGGGAAACCCGGTTTCGGGGATCCGGAGCGACGTGGGGTGAGCGGCGCGGTGCTTTGAATCGACTGCTCTTTTCATGGAGTGAAGCCGCATTGCTGTTGCCGGAGAGCGCTGACTTTTTCCTGTGGACAATTGGACTTTAAACAACTACCCGTGAGTAGAACGGAAAATTGGACTATGAAACATCTTAATTTGGCACCGAAGCGGGAAGGTCTAAACAGTAAGTCCGCCTTCCGCTTTTGTAAATAGATTGAAGCAAAGACATTGCAAGCTAAAGTCTGGAAAGTCGTTTGTAAAGGACTAAATTTCCATCAGCTAAAACTACCAAACCCCCCTTGGAAGCAGGAGAAGAGGGGGAAAATCTTAGACTGTTTAAACCTGCAGGAGAGAGAGTAAAGAAAGATAAATTTCCACCATCTTGAACCTGGGAACGGGGTGTCAGAGACAGACGCTTTGGGGAAGTTCATTGACTGTGAATAAAACGTTTTTTGACAGATAGTTAAAAAAGAGAAACATATTGATTCCAATGTTTCCTTTTGCATTTAAAAGGAACAAAATATCTGAAAAACGAAAGGAATTTTGTTGCTGGATCTGCTTTTAAAAAGACGGATACAAACAGAAATTGTTTCCTCTAGAGGGAGCTTGTGAAACTGTTGCTGGAGTCAATCTGGGGAATTTCTACAGCTGTAGAGATTAAAGATCGTGAGAACCAGACATTGACCTTAAACAAGAATGTGCCCAGAAGAAGCCTTAGTGCTTGCTTTTTGCAAGACAAGCGCTTTACTGGAACAGCTACATGAGAAGATGGATTTGATGACTGTTGCAGTTAGCAATTTTGGACAAACAGTGAATACCTATATAGAAACCACTCAGGTACCAACCCAGGAATTTGCTTTGACAGGACAAGTTGTGCAGAAGACAAAGGAGGAGGTTGTTGCTGAACCTCAAGTAATAGAAATGGAGAGAGCCTTGCAGGAACATAAGTTGTTGTTTCTGACGACTGAACCTGGAGAAAGTCAGATTTGGAGAGATGGAGTACTGTTTGGTTTGGAGATGGGAAGTTGGATAGATCCCCCTATGCAGGGATGTTTTGACTTTTGGGATCTGGTTTTGGGCCAGGGGGAGTTTGGAGTTGTGGGGGCCCTTAATATTGGAGGGACTTTGAAATATGCCTTCAAATATTTTTTGGATTTCAGTGCTGACTATGGAGAATGGGCTGACCTGTCGAGAAGGGATAAAGACATTGTCAAGTTGGAGTCTCCCCGAGATCTACCCCTCAGTGAGAAAGGAAGGAAATTAAGAATAAGATCAGCAGAAGACAAAGTGAAGTGCAGGTATAAACATGAAGAAGACCTGCAGAAGGGACATGGAAAAGACTTAAGAGCCTCGGATAGAAGGTCACCAGGTTGATGGACTAGATGGAAGGGATAGAAAGGACTGACAAAACCCGAGACCAGGAAGAAGAGACGATGGATGAAGATTGGAAGAAAGTTTAAAAATTCATTTAGAGAATTATTGTAAAATTAATGAGTGTTAGAAAAAACGTTGGAATGAAACTATTTGGCTTTAGTAGAAATGCTAAAAGGAATTATGTATAAATAAGTTTTAAGTTTTAAGCTTTAGGGCTTTTTATGGCAAGATAAGGTTAAAATAAATTAAGGTAATTTAATGACAGAATATAGTGAAAGATGGAAAGGATTTGCTGAGATAATTAATAACTAGAATACAAAAAAGGGAGGTGTGAGGAGGTCGATGAAACAAGTTAATGAAAGATAAAGATTTGGGAATATTGGATTTGTTTTTAATTTTTTTGTTTGCTTTTGTTTTTGGTTTTGATGTATTGTGTGTTTTGTTTTTTGTTTTTATTGACTTGTTTAATTCCTTTTTTGTCTATCTTTTTTCCTTTTCCTTTTTTTCTCTGTAATTTTAAATTCTCAATAAATATCATTTTAAAAAAATTAAAAAAGATCCCTTCTAATCCCTCTTAAAAAGAATAGACACAAGAATCTGATTAAACTTAATATAAAAGTCGTTTACTCACAGATTCATTCAGGTTCACAGATAGATCCCTGAAGGCAGGCTTAGATTACATAACTATATATCTACATGAACTGTCTCATAAGGGAATTAGTCCCAAGTGACTGCAACTGAGCTGTCACTTCTCCTAACACACAGGAACACAAAATGGAGAAGAAGATCAGAACAACATGGAGGAACGTCTGCTCCTCTGGCCAGAACAGGCCACACCCTCTTCAAGTCACATGCAATGGAAGTCTGTCCCAGCTCTGGAGGAAACAGGAAGTTTTCTCCTGAGTGGTACAAAACATCCCCTAACATGTCCACTGGATGAATGTTGTGCTTGACTGCTATAAGTTTCACATCCCACAAGCAATACACATGTAGGCTCTCTGGCCAGCCCATGCATGAGGTGATGTGGAGTACCTGCTTCAGGCGATGGAAGTGCGAGAGGCAGCACTCTGCCTACCCTCCAACTTCTTTTGCTGGCATTCTGGCACGCAACATTGCTGCTCATCTTCTGCACCCGTGGGTGGAGAAGCTGAGCAACAACGCTTTGAGGAGTCTCCCGGCTCCCGCTGAGTTTGGCGAAAGCTGGGGCATGACTGTGTTGCCGATTGGCTGTCACCCCAGGGGGAAGCCAAGGGGCAATGCTTGAAGGATTTAATGGCTTCTCTCAAATGTCACTAGGATTTCCTTACAACCCTGGACATAGGATCTCAAACAGTAGCTAGAATGGGCTGGAAAGGAAATCTGCTGTTACTAATACAATATTAAAATCCTGTCACAGAAGCCTTTTCCTACTTAAGCCTACTCTTATGTTTCGAGTTCTGCTTTTTAAACAGATTTGCCCAGCTGCACATCCATAATAGTTGTAAAAAAAGAAGAAGAAGAGAGAATTAAGGTGTTACTCTTTCAATAGGGAAGTCACATAAATTCAGTGGATTTCAACCTGAAAGAGGTACCTGCACACATAAGAATTTCACTGAATATTTTCCTCCCATTTGATAATTTTTGTATCCAATTTCCTTTCTCATGAACTCACAGAGAATGGTTAGCAGGAGAGGAGAAGCACTAGTATGTATTGTGATTATATTTTATGTTTATTTCTTTATTTTCATTCTTTGTTAACTTCTTTACTGACCTGTTATCAAGCAAGGTTAGCAAATAAAGCATTTCAAGTAGAAGAGAACAAGTTATTTGCAACACATCAACAGCATAAAAAAGAGGATATTCTTCTCCCTTTTTAAATAAATAAAAAACTACCAATGAAGAGACTGGTGAGATGGGGATGGCAATGATGTAAACAGTCTCTCTGCACCACTTGCATTGGTTTTTGTGGGCAGCTGGGCTTGTAAAATGGGATTCTCATTTTTGTGCAAGCCTGAAATAGGGCTTGGAGGCCCATTATTTCGGAGAGTGTTGCAGTTTCCTAAAAGCATCCTAAAAGCATTACCCATGAACATTTACTGGTTATTCACAGTGCTATCCAATGCATGTCTACTCAGAAGTAAGCCACATTTTAATTAAACTAAACCATTCAGTATTCCATTATTACATCAATCAGAACTTATTTACACTATCAAATTTATCTTAATGCTGCCAACGTTTTCAAATGTACACAATTTCCCCCATATATTCAGTAAACATTTTCCAATCGCCTTTAAACGTATGTTCTTCTTGTTCTCTTATTCTATATGTTAGGTCCGCAAGCTGTGCATATTCCATCAGCTTAAACTGCCATTCTTCTTTAGTTGGGACCTTGCTTGTTTTCCATTTTCGGGCTAACAAAACACAGGCCGCAGTAGTGGCATACATAAATAACCTTTTTTGACACCTGGGAATTTCCATCTGAATTATCCCCAACAAAAAAAGACACTGGTTTTTTGGGGAAAGTACTTTTAAACATTTTTAAAAATTCATTATGGATTATTTCCCAATAATCTTTTACCCTTTTACAGGTCCACCACATATGAAAGAGCGTTCCCTCAACCTCATTGCATCTCCAGCACTTATCTGATTCAGTCTTACACATCTTAGCAAGCCTACTCAGAGTTAAATACCATCTTTGAATCGTTTTCAAGTAGTTCTCCTTCAAAGAATAACATGCTGTAAACTTCAAATCGCTTCTCCAAAGTTTTCCCAGAGATTAAAATCTATATTATGTCCAATGTGTCATAGAGGCTTTGACAAGCTCGTCTTTTGTTTCCCTGACCGGGATTCATTTACAGTCCATTTTTCTTAGGATCAAAGTCTCATATATTTGCATGTACACAGAAGGCACCTGTGGCCCAAATCTAGGACTTCTTGCATTAACAAAGAATTGGAACAGGATTGGTCACAAGGGTCCTGGTCTAGTGCCACTGCAGTAGGATCAAGGAAGCATGTCAGCGGTTAACTCATCTGGTGAGATCCCACAGAACTGGAGGTGGCAACCCTATCCAGGAGACCCCCCCCCCACACACATCATTAGAGCAGTTCACGGTATCTGACCATTAAAATACAAACCCATTCGTGCTGTAAAGTCTTCTGTGTGAGCTACACAGCACAAAGCGCAACAGTATTAAATGTCTGTGCAGATGGGGTGTTAATTGGTGACTGAATGATCAGCAAACAGAGACGTGTGCAGAGAGCTAGATGGGATCTTGCGGAAATTGGCGCTGGCTTCCATCCAAAACTAAATCATTCCACTAAAACAACTTCAGCAGCAGGATTGGGGGGGACAGGACGACGACTGTGCTTGCTATTCAAATAAGGAAGAATGTTTCAAGTCTTGAGGCTCCCTCCTGAAACCATTTCTAGTTATAGGCAGTTGTACTTTACCCCATATTACCCTCAGTGAAATTAGTCACCTATTTATTAACAACTTTTCTCTGGCTCGCAGCCAAAGGACTCTTGTTATCCGCATATAATGAAAGAGTGGGGAAATCAACACTATTGCTACAAGTGGAATTCCTGGACCGGAAAGAGTGTTGTGAATGTGGAGGGGAAGGGAGACACACGCCCCTCCACTAAACCTAAGAAATTAACGAATGCCAGAAGCTAGATAATATTTGGGATGTTGAAGGGAAAATACAAGCTGTAGAGGAATTCCTGGGTTAGCCTATGCAAACCAGCCAGAGCCATTAATGGAGTGCCATTAAGGGCCATTGGCAATGCCAAATAACTTTCCTCTTCCCCCTCTGCGGTGTGAACAAAGACAGGGGGTGGGGAGTGATGTCAGAGGGAAATCTGTCCCGCTTGGAAATCTAAGGGTGTTCTGGAAAGGAGGAGAAAAAGGCCAGTCACCCATGAACTGGAGGTCAGACCATCTTGGCTCTGGCTTGAAGAGGCTATGGTAAGAGACCAAGACTGCTGCTTTGGAACCAAGCTTGCTGAAGCCAAGAGAGCGGCAATGAGAGACACACTTGGAATATAATGTGCTGTGCCTCCTCCATTGAAGACTTCCAGGTGTAAATAAGTGTTGATAAACCGTATTTCTTAAAGACACAATCCTGGGTAAGTGCCAGGATCCCCTGGATTTTCACACCACTCGTGAAGTCCAACTGCTGCTCCATTCATCTCTTGTCAAGGCCAGAGATACACTTCTACAGTTTCTGGGATTACTCATTACCTGGGGTTATTCAGGTGTGTATATTTCTCACAAAGGAATAGATTCTCCACTGTTGTTTTTTCCCCCAACAGAGATCCCATAATGGGAGGTAGAATAGGTTTCTAACCTTTGCAGGGGAAGTAGACTCACCAGCCCCACAACCAGAAATGTGCACGTCCCGTTGTGTTTTCGCTATTCTTAATCACCCTAAGGTCCCAGGGCAGGTTAGAACAACTAAAACACAATGTTTAAAACAACTTACAATTCCGGAAATAAGGTGGAGCCTAAAGAGGTACACCTCAAGTGTCAAAAGCCAGGGTAAAGGGGTGTCTTCAGAAATCACCTAAAGATAGCGATAGTCACTGGCACCCACAAGGATGGCCTTTCAGTTGTTCCTTGTTCATTGGCCATGCTGGCTGGGTCTGATGGGAGTTGCGAGTCTAACATGTGAAGGACCACTGGTTACTCAACCCTAGCAGACACCACAAGCAATGGAAGTTCATATAGCTCCTCCAGCTCTTGTCTGTCTCCAGCTGAAGTGAGCATAGCTCACTGCATGAAAGGCAATGTATGAGTAGATTGGGATGGGAAACTTTATCTGGACAATGTGCCCGTTCTTTATTTTCCCATCCCTCTGCTGGGCCCAATTTGACAGGTGGGAGGGCCTGATCACCTGTCAACTACCTGACATAATGCAGGTGAGGCTGCACTTTGAAGCCCTTGCTACATCCTATAGCAGGCACCCCCAAACTCGGCCCTCCAGGTGTTTTGGGACTACAACTCCCATTTTCCCTAGCTATCAGGACCAGTGGTCAGGGATGATGGGAGTTGTAGTCCCAAAACATCTGGAGGGCCGAGTTTGGGGATGCCCGTCCTACAGCTTCAAAGCATAGCGCAGGCTGCTTGAAAGCCATGTGCAGGCAGCCCTACAGTTCTTTAGACCTCCAAAAACCACAGGTTCATAGGACAGTGTGAGGTTGTTTGCAAAAGGGCTTTCAAATAGCCTTGTATAGCTTCGGCTGTGCACACCTGTTCCCAAGTGAGCAAGATTCAAACGGTCAGTCACTGATGGTAAAGGTAAAGGGACCCCTGACTGTTAGGTCCCATCACAGACTCTGGGGTTGTTGCGCTCATCTCACTTTACTGGCCGAGGGAGTCGGCGTACAGCTTCCGGGTCATGTGGCCAGCATGACTAAGCTGCTTCTGGAGAATCAGAGCAGCGCACGGGAACGCCGTTTACCTTCCCGCCAGAGCGGTACCTATTTATCTACTTGCACTTTGACATGCTTTCGAACTGCTTGGTTGGCAGCAGGGACCGAGCAACGGGAGCTCATCCCGTCACAGGGATTCGAACCGCTGACCTGTGCTTGCCAGTTCCCAGCAGGGGAACTAGCATGTCCAGTCAAAGCAGAATCAAACCTGACCTGCCACTCACCAGCTGACATTGGAATGGCATCAGCTGATTGGCAGGTGGACATGGATTTTTGAAAATGTCCTTGCAGGCCACATTTGACCCCCGGGCAGGCCAGGACTGGCCCATGGCTAAGAGGGTCCCCACCCCTGAAGTAGAGCAATGCACTTGTTTCACTTGGACCCTGCATAACAGCTGTTAAGATGCCTTTCTGCTATGCTTTCCATTCTCAGCAGCTGCAAATATTTATATTTAATACGAAGCAAACTAGTGCCTCTTTTATATTCCAGGATTCAACTAAAGTTCAACATTGACATTTAAATTCCAATAAAAATGTAAGCATGTGTTTTGGCTTGATGTGGCAGGCACATTTATTTCTTATTTTGTTTATATGTATAAAAAAATGGCTGGTGATGACTGAGAAATTAATGAATAAGTGAAAAATTGAGCCAACCCAAAATATTGAATTTCTTCCAGGAAAACTATCAGAAGTAATATTATTATGTCATGCATATTAAGGGAAATGTTTTATCTTGCTGCAGTTCAGCAGCTTTGGGTGAATGGGTCTTGACATTCTGTAAGTATTTCCATTGTTAAACTACAAATGCACCTGCTTATAAATAGCAAACAAATGTGCACTTTCAGAATTTGAAAACCCTCATGAAGGTCACTTAAGAAAATCAATAGAGTGCTGTGAAGCAGCATTAAAATTTAAAACATACTGTCTTCTGTTCAAATATGTTATTGGTTATCTTGAGTCAGTATATATGGGGTAGGGGGTGGGGAGAAGACTTCATAGTCTTTTTGACCGCCTTCACCTCCCCACAAACAAATCCTTTCCTTTCCTGTCATGGCATTCTGTTCCCATTTGTCTCCCAATTATAGGTCTCCATCCCTCAAACTCTAAATTCCCCATCCCTCTACAGTACAAAACTCTTCATCTCAGAAGTTCCTGGGCTTTCCCTGCTCTCTCTTCCCCCCTACATACTTTGACATCCTTCTCCTCAGCTACCAAGCTTCCTTCAAAAAAGTGTAGGTCAGGGAGAACCAGTAACTTCTATGGCGCCCATAAAAGTTCTCAGCAGAAAATGCCCTCAACAAGCCCACAAAGCTAGGAACCTGTGCTTCCTGCTCAGTTCCTGTCGGCATTGGCTTGGCCTCACCTACACTGAACCACCCCTTTAAACTTGCTCATTTTTCACTGGGTGCAGCCGACAGCTTCTCTGCAAGCAAATGTGGTGTTGTGCCAGGCCTTCACAGCAGCCATCTTGTCACTGCCACCCACTGCACTATTTCAAGAGCATGAATGTGCCAACTGACCCATGAAACTTCATCATCCAGTGCCGTTTCTCAACGCTTATCTTGTACTGTCAGTGAAGCGTGAAAGGGTTTTCCCTCACTGTACCTCAACATTTTGGGGGCCCTGCACCCCCTCAGCCCCACTCTTATACCTATGTCCTCTTCCCACACAAATGTACTTGCTTTTCCACTAATAGCAACTGCACATATTTTAATACTTTTTTTATTATTATTACCAGCACCTTGCTCCTTAGCAATTTAGATATGCCTAAGCCAGGCATGTCCAAAGTCCAGCCTGGGGGTTAAAATTCTACAAAAAGCTCAACAACTTCAATCCTAAAAAAAGCTCAACTTAAAAAAGGTCAACCACTTTGGTTGGCCCTCACGCATGTTCACTTCATCAAATCTGGCCCTCTTTAAAAAAGTTTGGACACCCCTAGTAAGCATTCTGGTGACATCCTTTGTTTTAGAAAAGCTTGGAACATAAAGACATGAAGGAAGTCAATGTACTATGATTATAAGGTCAGTAAAACATGGCATATGAGTCAAGACTGATAGGGTTGGGTTGGGTTTGATTAGCTTGAAGTAGAAAAGATGGAAATCGGTAAGACTTCAAAACGCAAGGACCCTTGTCTATCCTGACTGTAGTATGTCCCATTGATTTTAACCATAAGATGTATTTCTACTTGAGTGTAAGGATGTCTCCAAGGCCACCACATATCACTCAGGCACAAGCCAGGCAACTCCAATGCACCCTTGAGCAAAGGGAAGATTCTCCAACTCTTGAGCTAGGTTCTCTTCCTTTCTCCTATCTTACTTCAGAGGCCTATTCAGAGCTGAGGCAGCAACAGGAACACAAACAACTTTCTCTGACGCTTCAGCTTTTGGCCTTCAAATGATAGGAGCCTAAACCCACTTGGAGATATCCAACACTCAAGAGAGAAACACATACACATCACTGGATATGGTCCATCATCCTTTCCCAAGGCAGGAACAGATTGAAGCTTCCTCCGAGGTTCTGTGAAATTTGTTCTAGAAGACTGAGCTGCTTTTTTACCTTCTTTGACGAAGGGCTTCCTATAATTAAAATGTAAATAGTCTGCACCAACTGAAGTGGGTTTAATAAAATATAATTTTCTCGACCATCAGCACATTATGTTTTTTCTCTTCCCACCAAATAAAATACTTTGCTCTTGTGTCAGAGCAGATGCAGTCAAGATGATCCATGTGTGAACATTTCCAACTAAAGATGAAACAGGAAATACTTAATATTTGCAAGCATTCCTTACCTGCAGTTTTATCCATTCATTCTCAGAACAGCTGTGAAACTGCCACCAGAGCAATAGCAAAAAGAGCACCAGACTAACATAGTGGTCAGTTTTGATTCTAGCTTTTATTGATGACCCTAAAATATGCCTCAGAATAATTAAATACTGCCCCATGGCATTAAAAATACACACAAATGTATCAAAATATTTGTATTCCGAAGATTATGTACATATCATACACTTTACAGTCATTTATGTAAACAGGAATATCTTTTCTCCGTGTGATAAATCTTTTTTGTAACATTTAGAAAACTTCAAATCCGCACACACACAGTCCTATGAAATGTTAAGAGTACCCCTACTCTTAAATATATATATATAAAGGAAATAGTTCAAAGCATCTACAAAAGCAAAATTAATAATTAGGTTAGTACAAAAATGAATTATATTACATTCATATAAAAAAGTTAAAATAGTAGCCTATGGGTCATATATATGCAATTTCTTAAAAGATGGAGGAAGTGTTGGAGCCAGCCCAAGACCTTTTGCTTCCAAAATGTGAAGCGTAAGATGGTGCCTCTATCTCAATCCATGTGTAGAAGCTAACTGGCCTGACAGATTAATCTTACTTCCAACATTGGCCGCAGACATCATCTTCTGCCACATCTGTGGGTGGCAGGTTAGCTCAGCAGCCAAAGGGCAGGTCATGTGGCACACACAATTCTGTCCTCCAATACCTTATCCTATTCCCTGCTCACTAGTATCCCTAGGAACAGAAGCGCATGAAGGATGGGTGGTGCAGCATATTCATGGATATAAGCTCTGCAACTCAGCTACGATCTTACAAGCCCACGAGCACAGAACTTGCCACCTGTCCTCAGACAAAGCAGCAGTCACACTTTGTGTCGCCTGCAGAAATCACAGCTATGCACTACACCAGCGTCGCCAAGGTCCTAATTTCTGGCTAGGCCATTGTGAACTGTTGCCCGTAAACCTGGCCCACGCCCGTGATGCTAACCGTACAAGATTGCAGGTGGGTAGGCAGAAGGAAACAGGTGGCCCATGTGGTCACCGTTAAAATTGCAGGAGAAACAATAATATTAGTGGGAGAATAAGAAGCAACAGAGTTGATGGTCCAGTGATTCAGGTACGGTGGGGCTAGTCTATCACTGCTATCAATTCCCAGTGTCTGACATTTAACAATGACTACTTGATCTTTAACCCTTTTGAAGCCAACGTACCATCACATTAAAAAATACAAATAAAATACGTAATGGGGGTATGCAACATATATGATCTGATTGCGGTCCCCAGTTTGAACCCTTAGAGGGATTATGCGGTATAGGACTTGTGTGGCTAAAGATGTGTATCCTCCACCATGCCAGGAAAGAACCACCCATTTTATTTCTGCCAGGTGAAGCCTTTCCGCTTGCCTGGAAAGCAGCACATCATTAGGGAGGTGAGGAATATGGACCTTGTAAGCAGTCCGGTGTACCACATTTTGTACCACACACTTTTCTAACTTAAAATAGAGCTACTGATCCAAGTATCAACAGATTAACATACTCTTTTTTTCACATTCTTTTCATTCTTCTGTCAAACATAATACTAAATTTTATTTGAGGTTAGAGGAGACCATCATCTCCACCCATTTATGATAGGAAAGGTCTGGTTTCAAATCTCATGTTAGCCATATATTCAGTATATGTCTTAATACTATCCGGTCTTTTACACTGGCTAAGCGACCAGAGGGCAAGAAGAAGAAGAAGAAGAAGAAGAAGAAGAAGAAGAAGAGGAGGAGGAGGAGGAGGAGGAGGAGGAGGAGTTTGGACTTGATATCCCACCTTTCACTCCCCTTAAGGAGTCTCAAAGGGGCTAACAATCTCCTTTCCCTTCCTCTCCCACAACAAACACTCTGTGAGGTGAGTGGGGCTGAGAGACTTCAGAGAAGTGTGACTAGCCCAAGGTCACCCAGCAGCTGCATGTGGAGGAGCAGGGAAGCGAACCTGGTTCGCCAGATTACGAGTCCACCACTCTTAACCACTACACCACGCTGGCTCTCTGGCAAGCCACCAGTCTCCAGCCTTCTTATGCATTTATTTGACCTCCTGCCTTCCTTACTGACATCATGACTAAGATTCAAGCCAACAGTGGAAGCCCAGAGAAGGGGAGCTTTTATGCACAAGAGGAGAATGGCTTCAATGACCCCCTGGGTAACCTCCAGCCAGCTGTCTTCTTTAAACATTAGGCTACATCCATTTGGAAATAAGAGGACAGTATTGCTGGTTTACCTTACAAGGGTTGTGGTAAGGATTACTGAGATAATATATGTGAAATACTCCTTTAGCCCTTAAGAAAGGCACTTTACGGTCTACAAACAAAAACAAATCCCACACAACTTTTTGAGAGGTGCACAATGCTAAAGAAAAAGAAATTGTGACTGTGACTTCAAAATGTGTGCATCATATGGTAAATAAACCAAATTTGGGGGGGATCTATATCTATCTTCTTTTGATCTAGAAGGGAATTTGAGTGGTGGTAGAGTCATATCCCAAATATGTTTACTCAGAAGTAAGCTTCTTTGTTTTCCTTGGGGCTTATTCCAAGATTGCAGCCTGAGATAGGGCAATAAGGCTAAGGACAGATCTATCTCCACCAGCACATGACAACAATGTTGGGGTCAGATGTACAATGGCCAAGTCTACATGTGCATAATATTTGAAGCGGTAAGAAGAAACCCTTTGATCCATCTATACTTTATGGCCTGCGGTAACACACTTGTGTGAGTTGGGTACTGCATATATATGGGTAAGACCAAATTGAGCTAATCCAATCAATTACACCTCTATAGGAAGAAGAGCAACAAGAGGGTGTGAAAGACCTGCAACATGAGTCCCACCCAGTGTGTGCGTGAGTGTCACATGCAAAGGGATTCAAACACTGCCATTTTTGGCACACTCACAACTGCCAAGTGATATTCACTTAGATGCTGCAGATACTGTACTGGCCAAATTCATTCAGATCAAAATGAATACACAGAGGTGCTCGAATGTGCTGTCCCGTAGAGAGCTGGATGTAAAATCCAGCATCTCACAGAGATATGGGTGCAACTCTGCAGCCGGCCGTTTCTCAAACTCCAAGAGATTAGGCACTAATGATCAGTCCCCCCTGACCCCCAGCAATACACCTGGAAGCTAAAGTCTGACAGTTTGGACAATGCCAAAAAGATTTAAGTTGAAACTGATCCTCAAACTTCTAGAAAAGAAACAGTATAAAAATAAGGAGGAAAAATAAGGGGGTTGCCACCTCACCTATTTGTTTTTGTCACTTAAAATCTTGTACAAAAGGAATGCTAACCTAAAATATTGCATTTGTATAAAACCACAAAGACTTCTAAGAGAAAAAATTTAAATTATGTATACAGTGGTGCCCCGCAAGACGAATGCCTCGCAAGACGGAAAACCCGCTAGACAAAAGGGTTTTCCATTTTTGAGCTGCTTCGCAAGACGATTTTCCCTATGGGCTTGCTTTGCAAGACGAAAACGTCTTGCGAGTGTTCCGATTTTGTTTCGCTCCCCCCCTTTTTCTAAGCTGCTAAGCTGCTAAGCCGCTAATAGCCTTTTAGCCACTAATCCGCTAAGCCTTTAATAGCCGCTAAGCCTTTAATAGCCGCTAAACCGCTAATAGCGCTAATCCGCTAATAGGGTTGCTTCGCAAGACGAAAAAACCGCTAGACGAAGAGGCTCGCGGAACGGATTAATTTCGTCTTGCGAGGCACCACTGTACATATAAAAAGGCCTTCTCTAGCAACTAAACATTTTCTTCTTTTTTTCCAAGCAGATGCCATTTTGCAGCTCAAGCAAGAATCACATTTCCCCTCGTCTATGAGCCTTTGCTGCCACAGCGCCACCTTCCTCTTCTTCCTCTTCCTCCTCTTCCTCCTCGTAGTTCTCATCACGGCTTTCTTTACGATTATTTTCCTCTTTGACTTCTTGCTCTTGCTCTGCACCCTCACTCATTTTTTCTTCAGCCTGGCAGCATGAGAAAATAATAACCCCAGAACAAAGATAACAAAAGAGAAAACTATTCAGCTTTTTGGAAAACATGTATTTGATGATAAAACTCTGCAGCATTTGCTATGGCGAAATATTTCTTCACACACACACACACACGTCACAGCACAGAACAAAACAGGATTATTGTGCTACTGCAGGCTGTTGAAATTCTATGATTACTAAAGCCTTGAACCGAACTATCCTCTGCTGGGGGAGATCAAGTTGTGACAAACAGCTGGAGCAACATATTGTGCTCTTTTAAGACTCCCTTCAACCCTATTGCTATAAATTCTTCTAAAAAGAATACCAATAATTACACTTGAGGTTTGGGCCAATTAACCTGTCCAACATTGTCAACTGATCACATATTGTTTGACAAAGGTCAAATAGTCCAGGGAAACAAGAATGCCCTGGTGTTCTTTCCATTGCATCACGGAGGCCGTTCAATAGCAACTGCAAGAGCGCAAGCTGCTTGCTCCTCAGCCTGGAGTAGTCGGGGTCTAGGGCCATGTTCAAACAACCTGCTTGCAGCACAAAACATGTTGTGTTTCCTCAAACCAGAATCAATCGTGCTCACCCTCAAAATGCTGCTAGATTGATTCCAGATCCTGCTGTCCACAAAGTTGGGTGTGATTACTTGATATGCCTTTTGAAAAGCCTCCTCTTCTCTTGACTAGGTGACCCATGCCTTCTCCTCCTTGCACATGCCCCAGGTGAATTGGCAAAGTGGCAATTACAATCTTCGCATATGCTTACTCACACTGCCACTGGGCAGGTGAATGAACACACACACACACACACACACATTTCTGGGAGTGCCTATATCTGTTTTCAAATGAGCACACTGTGGGGTAATGCGGAATTAACCCGTGATGAGCTTTCCTTTCTGGAATGAAACCAGTTTGTTATTTTTCTCATTTTATACGTAGACCAGTAGTGTTATGCAGACATCTCTAACCTCAATATTCAAGGTGCAGGAAGCACACAAAGCCTCCCTTAACCACCCATTTTATCAAGCGTCCCCCATCTACGCAGTGTGCCTACATTTTCATCATTTTCGCCGTATGGCTCCTCGCCGTTGTGATCCAGCTCCCTCTTCTTCTCCTCGGTCAGATCTCCCTGGGCCTGAAAAGAGACACATATGCCCAGTTGGAAGGGAAGTAAGAACCCATTTGATGCCACCTAAGGTTTTGTGGCCATTTATTCATTGCATTTATATCCTGCTTTTCTCTCTCTGTGGAACTCAAGGTATTGAGAGCAGGTGGTTTTTATACACAAACAATCCAGTCCAACATGACTGCACAACCTCTTTGGATAATTAGTTTAATTATCCTCCTCATTTAATCCCCACAACAACAACAACAACCCTGCAAGGGAGGTTAGGCTGCTGAGAGGCAGTGACAGGCCCAAAGTCACCCAAGGAGTTTCATGGTTGAGTGGGGATTTTGAACCCTCATCTTCCTCATCTCCCAGTTCGGCACTCTAACCACTATGCCACACTGAAGACATACCTTTGCAATGCATAATAGAGGAAGAAAACATTCGTTAAATACATATGCATATAGGAGGGCCCAAAGTACCTTGACCTGCAGAAAAAGGGGGATTTCTCCTCCTATCTCCTAGAACAGGGGTCTGCAACCCGTGGCTCCGGAGCCGCATGTGGCTCTTTTACACCTTTGCTGCGGCTCCGGGGTGGATACTAGCGAGGGGAGGAGGCGCATTGTGCGCCCCGAAACTCCCCACTGTGGCGGGCGCTGTACTGGCTGTGACGCCGCACGGGGGTGGTGCGTGCGTTGGTCACGCACCGTCCCGACGTCACCTTCCTGCCCGCTGCGGCTCCCAGGTTTTTTTTCTTCGGAAACGGGTCCAAGTGGCTCTTTTTGTCTTAAAGGTTGCAGACCCCTGTCCTAGAATATGCTTTGGTTCATTTCGCAGCCGCAAGAACTCAATTGTACTCAATATATTCCATTTTCTTTCTCCCATATCCTACAGGGAAGGGCCGCAGTTGAGTGTACAGCAAATCTCTTTCTTTTAAACTGTTTTTAATGTGGTGTGTTTTTTTATTTTAAAAAATGCAGTAACCAGCCTTGGGACCGTATGGTAAAGAATGGGTAAGGAACTTAAATAGTAATAATACAGATATATGCTGGCAATTAAGAGAGCTGTTGCTTTGGCTCTTGTCGGTGTTACCATACTTTTCCGTGTATAACATGCCTCCGTGTATAAGACATCGGGGACTCAAATTTAAGGAAATGGGGGGAGATGGCACAGAGTTGTTCAGCTTTTGGTGGGGGGTTACCCAGGGTTGTTGGGCTTTTTTAAGGGGGGATTGCCAAAAATCGCCTCCTGTCTGTCCCATCACCAGCAGAAGCTGCCAATCGCCCAACCAACAGCCAGAGCGTCAGCCAGTCAACACCACCCATTGACGCAGCAACCAATAACACACACAATAGCCGCTGACAGCCATGGCAACAACCAATCAAACGTCCACCCTATGCACTACCCATGTATAAGATGACCCCCACATGATTTTTAAAGAAGAAGATGAAGAAGAAGAGGAGGAGGAGGAGGAGGAGGAGTTTGGATTTGATATCCCGCTTTATCACTATCCGAAGGAGTCTCAAAGCGGCTAACAATCTCCTTTCCCTTCCTCCCCCACAACAAACACTCTGTGAGGTGAGTGGGGCTGAGAGACTTCAAAGAAGTGTGACTAGCCCAAGGTCACCCAGCAGCTGCTTGTGGAGGAGCGGGGAAGCGAACCTGGTTCACCAGATTACGAGTCTACCACTCTTAACCACCACATCATACTGAAAAAAACATAGACTTATACACGGAAAAGTATGGTACTTACCACATTTTTAGCACATTCTTCCTCCAAAGCACTTGTGATGCATACATTCTGCTCCCCCGCCCAGCTATAATCCTCACAACCAGAGAAGTGTGTGTCCTCAGGTTCCTTACCTCTTCTTCTCCCTCTTCCTGGTACTGCTCATCCACATTGTCTTCTTGCTGATCAGGGTTACCCACCATCTGCAGACAAACACATTCCATAGCTAATATCTCCAATATCACTCAAAACCATGCACTGGCTTACTTATTGAAAATCAATTCCAGGGCATCCAGGAGAGGCATAGCTACAAAAAAAAGAAGAAGGATGCAACATGGCAAGGATTTGATTTCCAATGCTCACCTTCCACCAGGAGGTCTGTGCAGGTATAGTTTTGTTTCGTCTTTTAACAGCAATTAATGTTCCTCTACTGGAGTTTATAGTTAAGAAACCAACCATAGTTAAAGCTAGCCACAGTTTTATTACAACCAGGGCTTAGTCACCCTGGACTCCCTTTGGGAGCATGGTATAAATCTAACAAATTAAAATAGATTTGTGTAACATAAACCCAATATTTCTACATTAGCATGCACTCAAAGGAGCTTATGCATTTTGCAATCAGTGAGCAAAAGTGACAGATAATGGATGCAATAATGGAATACTAAAAGGTATAGTTTTTGTAAAATATGCAGGGATTTATGACATGTAAAATGAACCATGGAAAGAGAAGAATGATATCTTAAGGATGTAAAATTAGTATTTTAAGTTGTAAAACAGAAAACTTAATAAAATTCTATATATACAATGCAAAAAAGTGGCTACATTAAAAGGGGGCCTGGAAGAGGCAGAAATTACCATTTAAAAGCAGTAGTAAGGAAAGACATGCTTGCAGCATAACCCTATATGTGAGAAGTAAAATCGGCCGTGTTCAATGGGGCTTATTCTAAACTATGCTTTTAGCATTCTTTTGAAAATGGTCAACGAAAGGCAAAGCATTTAAAGCACATAAAAAAAATCCTGGTTACAAGGGAGCCCATTGCAACAATAAAGACTCGTGTCAATGCAACATTCACTGTGGTTAACGGGAAGAAGGAGCAATTCCAGAGCTCATTCTTGAACATTTAAGCTTAATAGGACACTACCCAGAAACCTGACATATGCTGCCCTGAATAGGATCATGAAAGGTAAAGGTAAAGGTACCCCTGACCATTAGGTCCAGTCACGGACGACTCTGGGGTTTGGGTGCTCATCTCGCTCTATAGGCCGAGGGAGCCGGCGTTTGACCGCACACAGCTTCTGGGTCATGTGGCCAGCATGACTAAGCCGCTTCTGGCGAACCAGAGCAGTGCACAGAAACACCATTTGCCTTCCTGCCGGAGTGGTACCGATTTATCTACTTGCACTTGATGTGCTTTCGAACTGCTAGATGGGCAGGAGCTGGGATCGAACAACGGGAGCTTACCCCGTCATGGGGATTCGAACCGCCAACCTTCTGATTGGCAAGCCCTAGGCTCTGTGGTTTAGACCAGGATCATGAAAGAAAGGTGTAAATAAATGAAAGAAATCAGCTGCGGCAAACTTCACATGTGGTCATTTTAGGAAATTATTCTTGTTGCAATTGGAAGGAAGGTGTGGCAGAATGCAAAGCAGAGCAACCCCATGGAAGCCCATGTCATGGGAAACTCACTTTTGTCTAGAAAAAAATCCTCAATGACCAGCAAACAGGTCAGGCGTTGTAATGCATTGTGTGTGAGGTGAAATGCCTATTTGAAATGGCTATTTCATACATGCAGGTCATCCCTTGAAGCTGCAGCCTTTGTTTGAAACAGGGCCTCCACTTGATAGCGATGGCCTTTTGTATACTGACCACTAAATGTTCTTCCATTTCAGGGTTCCCTTGTTTTGGGTTATTCGGCTTCAGTTGCTTATTCTCATCAGGCAGGTTCTCTTCCCTCTCCTGCTCTGCTTCCTCAAACTCATCTTCCCCTTGATTGTTGGGATCATCAGCTGGGTTGACATCATCCCCGGCTGTCTTCTGCATTTCAAGAGAATTTCAGTAAAGAATAAAGTGCATTTCACGACAACGTCGCCTTAGGTCCATATCCAACACATCACTCAGATCTGATTTAGATTTTCAAGAGCAGGCAAAGTTACAATCTATGGGTTGTACTCAATGAAGCCCTATTCAGAGTAGACTCACTGAAATTTAGTCAGTCCCATTAATGTCAACGGGTCTACTCTGAGTAGCATTGGTACTAGATACAACCTTACATTTCTGATTTTTCATTTTTTATTTATTTATTGAATTTATATACCGCCCTATACACGGGGGCCTCAGAGCCATTCACCACAAGGAGACATATACCCAGATGCAAATCTCCAGCGGCTGCAAATTAAAAAGTCTAATGGGCACCCAGCCAACTCTCAGCTGTTGAACTGAGTGTATGGGATGGCAGTTTAGAGGCCTTCACCCAAAGGCCGCAGGATCAGGGCCAGACTTCTTGATCCTTACAATAGCCCTGTGAAGTAGGTCAAACCAGGAGAGAAACTGACTTGCAAGTTAGCACACCCAGGGTAATTCTTTACAGCATCCACTCCCAGTCAAGGGGCACCACTATAAGAGGAGCAAGTAGGCAGGTGCTCACTGTGTTAAAACTGACAGGGCCATACTGATCTGAGCACATCTCTTCCTACTTCCAAGCTTGATCCATCAAGCCTGTGTAGCATAGCAGCTAAGAAAGCCCAACAGAGACTCCATCTCCTCAGAGTATTGCGAAAGAACGATGTCAATCAGCATTTGAGGATCTCCTTCTACCGGTCAACAACAGAAAGTGTCTTTTCATACTGCATAACGGTGTGGTACACTGGTTTGACATCAACTGATAGGAAGTGCCTACAGAGGCTGGTGAATACAGCACAAGATATTATGGGCTGTCCCGTGAATCCGCTGGATGAAATAGCGGAAGAAAGTTGCCTCTGGAGAGTGAGGAAAATCCTCAGGGATGATTCACACCCTGGCCGGCACTTTCTTGATCTCCTGCCCTCAGGCAGAAGATATAGAAGCATGATTAGTCGCACCAACAGGGTCAAGAACAGCTTCTATCCGTTGGCTGTTAGGCTGCTGAATGAAAAGATAACAACAGGGAAACTGACTTTCGGATTTGGTGGGTGTGCGTCAGTAAACAAGGGGCATTAAGACTAAGAGTGGGGGGTGTTCGTGTAATCTCACTGTATACAAGTTGTACAAGTGACAATAAAGTATTTCAATATTTCAATTTCAATGTTCAGCTGCAAACCAGGAACCCCTTGGAGACAATCTCACCCCTGCCATGAACTTAAGAAACTGCCTTATAAACAAGCCATCCTCTCTCACCTCAACCTTCGCTATGTGGAGAGAATAATTGCCTGTCTTGCCAAGATCAGCTGGCTTTATTGCTCGCTCTCTCTCTCTCTCTCTCTCTCTCTCTCTCTGTGTGTGTGTGTGTGTGTGTGTGAGAGAGAGAGAGAGAGAGAGAGAAATGCTTGACTGCAGTCTAAATTGAGCTATTAAATGGCTTTTGTTTTAAATTCGTTGCAAATCACATTGAAGTAGCATTTGCTTAGAAAGGCAGGATATAAAACCTAAGATAAAAGCATATATATGTAAAACAAAACATGGAACACTTTGAAGACATGGAAGTGCTATATAAATACTAGCTGTTATTATTCGTACTTCCTTCCTAACTCTTCCTTCCTTGAATTCTGAAGAAACTGATTTACTATTTCGAGATATGGCAAGATTCTTGGCCTACATTTTTGTTCTCTGATGTTACCACACCCCATTTATTTGTTTGTTTTATTGCTTTTAAGACAGGACCACCAACCTCAGAGCCAACTGATGAGGAGGGCTCAGCAATGTACTGCTGAATGGGCTCCTGGCCACCATCGTAGTTTTCCCAAAATGCAATGCTCCAAACATTCTGTGGAACTGTTGTTTTTCTTTAAAAAAAAATGGCTGCCACAAAATACCTGGGGAAACTTAAGATGGTGGCCCCAGTCGGTGTCACCGACAATCCCAGGCGGTACCTCTAGGCCAAACAAGCCTTGCTTCTGCCTTTGTTACAAGAAAAAGCACATCCAGCATGGTGCTTGACACACAATTACTGATTTAGCTAGATTCATGTCTATTGATGTCTGTTATAAAATTGCAATTTTAAAATATCAATGTATGCTATTCCCACTCACCGGTTCTTCATTCTGCTCGCTCTCTGCTCGGTGGTCCAGTTCATGATCCTGTTGTCCGTTTGCATTATTGTGGTCTTCTTCCTCCGCTTCATCTGGGTGCTGGTTCTGCCGATCGTAATCTGATCAAAGGCAATTCAGATCATTCATTCAGCCCTCCTTCCATTCAGAAAGGCCGCGTAAGCGGAACACAGTATTTGTAAGCCACGAAAGGAACAGCTTCCATGTGCAATTCAAGATGTATGAAAGTTGGATAATGTAGACAGGGAAAATTTCGGGACAACAAGATAGAGGTGAATGAGCCCCACCCCTTCTCTACTGGCCATGAAATCCAGAAATAAGCCAAGCTAGGCTTTACCTGCTTTAAATATGGCCAACCCATTGATTGCATTTTCAATTACACACATGTCTTATTTCAAAGACAGCGTTAAAGACAAGGGTTGGAGAGAACGTCACTTACTTTCTTCTTCTTCCTGGGCACCTTGTTCTTCTCCTTGCACAATATCCTGATCCAGGTTGTCGTAATGGGATTGGTGACTGGAGAAACATTATACAAACGGGTTAATTCGGATTCACAAGGGGATTTTTATTGTTGTTAAAACAGGGGCGGAGAACCTATTGCCCTCCAGAGGTTGCTGGACTACAACTCCCATCAGCCCCTGCCAGCATGGCCAGGGATGATGATGATGATGATGATGATAGTAATAGTAATAATTTATTATTTATACCCCGCCCATCTGGAACATTAAAAGCTTCCCTAAACAGGGCTGCCTTCAGATGTCTTCTAAAAGTTTGGTAGTTATTTTTTCTTTGACATCTGGTGGGAGGGCGTTCCACAGGGCGGGTGCCACTACTGAGAAGGCCCTCTGCCTGGCCCCTGTAACCTCACTTCTCGCAGTGAGGGAACCGCCAGAAGACCCTCAGCGCTGGACCTCAGTGTCCGGGTAGAACGATGGGGGTGGAGACGCTCCTTCAGGTATACTGATGATGGGCAATGGGGGTCCAGCAACAACTCAGGGGCACACATCCTTGTGAGAAAAGATGGAAGACCAATGCTTGCCATTTGCTCCTTTGCTGGGGTCTGGGCCAGCTAGGCACCTCTTTGTATTACAGAGTGTGTTGGTGGGGTAGGTAGCCTTCCGCCATTGTGGGTTGCACCTCCCACTTTACATGTTTTGCCACAGCAACACAATGCACCCATGCGGAAGTACAGGGCCATTGCTAGCTGCACTGTGAGTGTGAGATGGCAAGAGAGGGTGCTCTTTCATGAGTGGGAAGGATAACCCAACCCAGGACACCAAGTGAGTGCCCCCCCCCCGAACACACACACACACTCCTTTTTCCAGAATCCTCTGCAACGCGCAGGGTTTCCATGAGGGGAACTGTGATAATGAATGCAGACTGGAGAGACGCATGTATGCAAAAGCTCTCACTTTGAATGGCTGGAATGTCGTTCAATATAAAAATGCTAATAATAATAATAATAAATTATTATTTATACCCCACCCATCTGGCTGAGTTTCCCAGCCACTCTGGGTGACTCCCAATCAAGTGTTAAAAACAATACAGCATTAAATATTAAAAATGTCCCTAAACAGGGCTGCCTTCAGATATCTTTTAAAGATAGAATAGCTGCTTATTTCCTTCATATCTGAAGGGAGGGCGTTCCACAGGGCAGGTGCCACTACCGAGAAGGCCCTCTGTCTGGTTCCCTGTAACCTCACTTCTCGCAATGAGGGAACCACCAGAAGGCCCTCGGCACTGGATCTCAGTGTCCGGCCTGAACCATGGGGGTGGAGACGCTCCTTCAGTTATACAGGACCGAGGCCGTTTAGGGCTTTAAAGGTCAGCACCCACTATTCCACCTACTAGGCTGGCATGTGGCCCCTGCAAGACTTCCCTAGAGGGAATGTGGCCCTGAGTCAGGAAAAAGATCCCCTGCTTTAAGGCAATAGAATGCAAAAAGGATTCCTGACAGCAGACACTTGAAAAGCCAGTTTGTAGGCGCCCATGGCGAACGCCATTTTCTAAATGCTTGCTGACAGGACATGGTACAGGTCAAGGAATGGCCCGCATCTTTATCCTGCTCCACTGGCAGCAGTGGAGAAGTGGATCGGCCTGCACCTCCTCATGGGTAGCATATTAGCAGCCTGACCCCCCCACAAAGGCCCTGACCTCCCAGCAGGGGTTTGAAGAAAGTACCAGAAGGTTCCAGAAGGTTCTGGCAATTCTAGTCACTGTCAAAGTCTGAGGCAACCTGAGCTAACCTCCTTTCTCTGAGGCCGACAGGAGCCAAAAGTGCATTTGAGAAAGATAACCTTAGGCGGTGTTTAAATTGCTCTTCGCCCTGCTCTGCCTGCCTGCGCAGTGTCAGCTCTCGCTCCTGAAGCTGCTGCTGCCGTAGCAACTGCTCTTGTAGTCTCCCCTGGTGCAGAGACTCCTGGTGTTCTCTGAGCCGATTGGCCTCCTCCGCTCGCTGGACGGCCAGCCGCTGTTGTTCCAGCTGCTCCTCGTAGGCAGATTTGTATCGGGTTATCGTCTTCACCTTCGGTGGTTCCTGGGCCAAGACAAATAGCTTAAAGTAAAGACCTAAGTAAGAGAAGGCTTAAGTAAATAAAGGCAGAACGAACTGCAAGAACAGTAGCTCAGTGGAAAAGCATAGGCTTTGAAGGCCCAGGGTTCAATCCCCATCACCTCCACTTAAAAGAAACATGTAGCACAGGGGGCAGAAAAAACTTGTTGCAAGAGCCTGGAAGCCACTGCTAGTTGCTGCTGGGCTATACAGACGGAAGGG
This sequence comes from Podarcis vaucheri, assembly GCF_965113315.1. NCBI lineage: Eukaryota > Metazoa > Chordata > Lepidosauria > Squamata > Lacertidae > Podarcis > Podarcis vaucheri. Next base: position 17,910,488 of record NC_138763.1, on the reverse strand, counting down.
ACCCCTACAGCCATCTCATCCAACCCCCTGCGATGCAGGAATCTCAACTAAGGCATCCATGACAGATGGCCATCCTACCTCTGCTTAAAAACCTCCAGGGAAGGAGAGCCCATCACTTTCTGGGTCATCGTGAGGATTAAAAAAAAGGGAAAGAGGATTAACCCCTCCTTGAGGGGGAGAAAGGGAGAACGAAATATTGCAAATAGATTAAAACAGTAGCCTTTTGGCCACTGTTTTGGCCAGGACCCTCCTTTATCAACGAGATCAAAGCATTTCAAGCGTTCCACCACAACTTCTCCCCCAAATCCCAGAATCTCTTCCTTCCATAGATGAAAGGACCAAAAATAATGGAGGGAAATGACAGGTGGATGCCCAGTCAGAAAGAGGGCTTGAAAGAAAACCTAACTCTCTCTCTCTCTCTCTCTCACACACACACGGGAAATTTGGGATGCTTTTAGCCAGGAAACCCTCTAAAGTTGGGCAGGAGCCCCAGGGGAAATACATTTCACGTAACGATTTGAGCATCCGCCAAGACTCTGGGGCTGAGGGACACTCATGAGTTCTAATGAAGCTTGAAATACAGGATGACTTTGTTAGTCAGATAAACACCAACAAGGTCCTGGGCTGAAACCAAAGGAACAAGCAGATTTTTGCACCCCTGAGACATGACCCAGAAGGCAGAGCCATCTCTCCGAGATTCTATTTACAGCTCTACACAAAACATGACCTGTATGCACTGTACCCTTGAGATGCTCGGTTCCTTGAGGCAGGCTGCTTGCAGAATTAAAATGGCCTGTCAAAATATTAGGGCACATCTGGATGCAAGGAAGAGTGCTCTGGACTCACAAAGGTAAATGGCAAGAACAGATTCTGCCACCAAACGCAAATATACTGCCTGCAGATTGCATACAACTTGTAAAGGGCTCTTTTATTATATTGCCGCTTTTATTTTTAATGATGTTTCCAGCTGGGCTAAAAGCCTTAACAAATTTAATTGAGAGGAAGTTGCCTTATAGAGAGCCAGACCAGCAGTCCACCTAGTTCAGTACTGTCTACGTTACTGTCTTCAGCTGGTGGGTCAAGGACCTGCTAGTGGATCATGACCTGATCCAAGGTGGGTCACAACAGGAGCACTGCCACCATGCAAACATATTGTAAAAGGCTGAGAAATGGGTCCCCTAAATGCATGTTTGGGTTAAAAGTGTGCCATGGGTGTGAAATGTTTGAAGATACCTGGCAGCAGATCTCCAAGGTTTCTGACAACAGTCACCCCTCTGGTGATGCCAGGAACTGAACCTGAGACCTTCTGCATGCAAAACATGTTCTCTACCATTGAGCTAGAGGGACGCAGGTGGCGCTGTGGGTTAAACCACAGAGCCTAGGACTTGCTGATCAGAAGGTCGGCAGTTCGAATCCCTGTGACGGGGTGAGCTCCCGTTGCTCGGTCCCTGCTCCTGCTAACCTAGCAGTTCGAAAGCACGTCAAAGTGCAAGTAGATAAATAGGTACCGCTCCGGTGGGAAGGTAAACGGCATTTCCGTGCGCTGCTCTGGTTTGCCAGAAGCAGCTTAGTCATGCTGGCCACATGACCTGGAAGCTGTACGCCGGTTCCCTTGGCCAATAAAGCGAGATGTGCGCCGCAACCCCAGAGTCGGTCACAACTGGACCTACCTTTACATTGAGCTATTGTCCCTCCACTTCCAGTGAGAGAGTCACTGCAGTGCGCCCTACAGTGCATATAGAATCATAGAATCATAGAATCATAGAGTTGGAAGAGACCACAAGGGCCATCGAGTCCAACCCCCTGCCAAGCAGGAAACACCATCAGAGCACTCCTGACATATGGTTGTCAAGCCTCTGCTTAAAGACCTCCAAAGTAGGAGACTCCACCACACTCCTTGGCAGCAAATTCCACTGTCCAACAGCTCTTACTGTCAGGAAGTTCTTCCGAATGTTTAGGTGGAATCTTCTTTCTTGTAGTTTGGATCCATTGCTCCGTGTCCGCTTCTCTGGAGCAGCAGAAAACAACCTTTCTCCCTCCTCTATGTGACATCCTTTTATATATTTGAACATGGCTATCATATCACCCCTTAACCTCCTCTTCTCCAGGCTAAACATGCCCAGCTCCCTTAGCCGTTCCTCATAAGGCATCGTTTCCAGGCCTTTGACCATTTTGGTTGCCCTCCTCTGGACACGTTCCAGTTTGTCAGTGTCCTTCTTGAACTGTGGTGCCCAGAACTGGACACAGTACTCCAGGTGAGGTCTGACCAGAGCAGAATACAGTGGCACTATTACTTCCCTTGATCTAGATGCTATACTCCTATTGATGCATCCCAGAATTGCATTGGCTTTTTTAGCTGCCGCGTCACACTGTTGGCTCATGTCAAGTTTGTGGTCAACCAAGACTCCTAGATCCTTTTCACATGTACTGCTCTCAAGCCAGGTGTCCCCCATCTTGTATTTGTGCCTCTCATTTTTTTTGCCCAAGTGCAATACTTTACATTTCTCCCTGTTAAAATTCATCTTGTTTGTTTTGGCCCAGTTCTCTAATTTGTCAAGGTCGTTTTGAAGTGTGATCCTGTCCTCTGGGGTGTTAGCCACCCCTCCCAGTTTGGTGTCATCTGCAAATTTGATCAGGATGCCCTTGAGTCCATCATCCAAGTCGTTGATAAAGATGTTGAATAAGACCGGGCCCAAGACAGAACCCTGTGGCACCCCACTAGTCACTCTTCTCCAGGATGAAGAGGAACCATTGATGAGCACCCTTTGGGTTCGGTCAGTCAGCCAGTTACAAATCCACTGAGTGCTAGCATAGTCAAGACCACATTTTACCAGCTTCTTTACAAGAATATCATGGGGCACCTTGTCAAATGCCTTGCTGAAATCAAGGTAGGCTACATCCACTGCGTTCCCTTCATCTACCAGGCTTGTAATTCTGTCAAAAAACGAGATCAGGTTAGTCTGACATGACTTATTTTTCAGAAATCCATGCTGACTATTGGTGATCACAGCATTCTTTTCTAGGTGCTCACAGACTGTTTGCTTAATGATCTGCTCCAGAATCTTCCCTGCTATTGATGTCAGACTGACTGGGCGGTAATTATTTGGGTCCTCTCTTTCCCCCTTTTTGAAAATAGGGACAACATTTGCCCTCCTCCAGTCTGCCGGGACTTCGCCTGTTCTCCAGGAATTCTCAAAGATGACTGCCAGTGGTTCTGAGATCACATCTGCCAGTTCTTTTAATGCTCTTGGATGCAGTTCATCTGGCCCTGGAGACTTGAATACATCTAAACTAGCCAAATATTCTTGTACTATCTCCTTACTTATTCTGGGCTGTGTTTCCTTTGCTGAATCATTTGCTCCAAATTCTTCAGGTCGGGCATTGTTTTCTTTATCGGAGAAGACTGAGGCAAAGAAGGCATTGAGGAGTTCAGCCCTTTCTGTGTCCCCTGTTTGCATTTCACCATCTTCTCCTCTGAGTGACCCCACTGTTTCTTTGTTCTTCCTTTTGCTACGAACATACCCATAAAAGCCTTTTTTGTTGCTTTTAACCTCTCTAGAAAGCCTGAGTTCATTCTGTGCTTTAGCTTTTCTGACTTTGTGTCTACACGTGCTGGCTATTTGTTTGAATTCCTCTTTGGTGGTTTCCCCCCTTTTCCATTTTTTGTACACATCCTTTTTTAATCTTAATTCAGTTAAAAGTTCTTTAGATAGCCACCCTGGCTTCTTTAGGCACCTTCCATGTTTCCGTCTCATTGGTATTGCCTGACGTTGTGCTTTTACTATCTCCCTCTTAACAAACTCCCAGCCATCATGAACTCCCTTTCCTTTTAGTATTGCTGTCCATGGGATCTCACACAGCACTTCCCTAAGTTTTATGAAGTCGGCTTTCTTAAAGTCAAGAAATTGAGTCCTAGTATGCTTGGCTGCTCCTTTCCGCTGTATAGTAAACTTCAGAAGAGCATGATCACTCGCGCCTAATGATCCTTCCACATCTACCCCACTAACCAGGTCATCGACATTGGTTAGGACCAGATCTAAAATGGCTGTTCCTCTTGTTGCTTCTCCCACTTTCTGGACAATGAAGTTGTCTGCAAGGCCAGTGAGGAATCTGTTTGACCTTATGCTCTTGGCTGAGTTTGACGTCCAACAAATATCCGGGTAATTGAAGTCCCCCATTACTACTATCTCCCTTCCTTTTGCATGCTTGGCCATCTGTTCCAGGAAGGCATCATCTATGTCCTCCGTTTGGCTTGGGGATCTATAGTAAACTCCCACAATGAGGTCTCTGTTATTCTTCTCTCCCTTAATTTTGACCCAAATGCTCTCACTTTGGCTTTGAGGTTCTAAATCTTGGATCTCTTCACAGGTATACACATCCCTGACATATAACGCCACTCCTCCTCCTTTCTTGTCTGGTCTGTTTCTCTGAAATAGATTGTATCCCCCCATTATTACATTCCAATCGTGGGACTTATCCCACCAGGTTTCAGTGATGCCTATTATGTCATATTTAGTTTGCTGTACCAAGAGCTCAAGCTCATCTTGTTTATTTCCCATGCTTTGCGCATTAGTGTACAGACATTGAAGTCCATTAATCATTCCCCCGTGTCTCTTATTTAAGGATTTTTTCCTCCCACCATTAGGTCCGCGTGCTGTTTGCTCCATTTGGTCTATGACATCTGGATGATCATCTTCATTAATTGATAAACTCCTACCTTCAGGAGCACTGTCTCCCTCCCCCACATTAGTCAGTTTAAAGCCCTCCTGATGAGGTTTCTGAGATTTTTGGCAAAAACATTTCTCCCAACCATTGTGAGGTGCAGCCCATCACTTGCCAGAAGTCCATCTTCAAGAAACTGCAGTCCGTGATCTAAGAATCCAAACCGTTCCTGTTTACACCATTTGGGAAGCCAGCTGTTCACTTCCACTATTTTCCCCTCTCTCCCTGGGCCACGTCGTTCAACTGGTAGGACAGACGAGATGACAATTTGTGCATTTAGTTGCTTCAATTTCCTGCCGAGAGCCTCGTAGTCTCTTTTGATCTTCTGGAGGCTATTGCTTGCAGTGTCATTGGTTCCCACATGAACCAAGAGGAAGGGGTAATTGTCAGTGGGTTTTATGATTCCTTGCAGTCGTTCAGTTACATCTTGGATCTTAGCCCCGGGGAGACAGCACACTTCCCGAGACATCTTGTCAGGCCCACAGATCACTGTCTCTGTTCCCCTCAGTAGGGAATCCCCTATCACCACTACACGCCTCCTCTTGGGTTTGGTCGGGGTTCTTCCGTGAGCTGTCCGTTCCAAGGTCGCCTGCACATTCCCTGAGGACTGACTTTGCTGCTCGTCTTCATATACCTGATCGACTGTAATGAGGGAGAGATCCTCAAATGGAGTATGCTCTCCGTCTTCCATGCTAGGGGAGAGGACCTCAAAGCGATTGTGTATTTCTAAACAATCAGAGTGAACCCTGGGCCTCCTACTTCTTTGAGTTACGTTTCTCCATATATCTGGCTCCTGTGTTGGTGAACTAGACTCCTTCTCAGGGGAGTCCCCTGTCTCCTCCTTGGTGGGGACGGTGTGCTCTGTTGCTTCCAAGAAGAGCTCCAGCTCTCTAATTCTTTGGAGCGTAGCTACACGTTCCTCCAGTTGCTGGACTTTGTCTTTTAAAAGGGCAATCAACATGCAATTGCTGCAGGTAAAGCTGCCTGCAACCTTTGGCAAGATGGCAAACATTGCGCAGGAATCGCAGGCGACTGCAGCTGTTCCCCCCCCCTTCCATCTTGAGATCGTGTCGTTGGGGGTGGCTACAGAGGTCCTCCATCATAAAAAGCTTGAAGACAGGACAAATAACTTCCCCCACACAAAAAAACCCTAGGTCTCCCCCAACAAACGTTTGAGACTAGTTCCCCTAAATCTAAAAGATGGGTATAACTGCGCGCGCCGCTGCCCTACAAACTCTGATAAGCTCCTCCCACAGCTAATCCCCTGCCTCAACAGAAACCCTGCCCCCTCTGACCTTTACACAGGGAAAACAGCTAATCAGCCACAAAGAAACACACACACAAGAAAACATATGTATGTATGTGTATGCATGCATGCACACACTTATATAATACTCATATAATTCCTGGGCCAGGAAGCAACACAACGCTGGAAAGAAAAGAGTGTCCGATCTGCTTCATTGACATAACCAGGCCCAAAGTCCCTTCTGGCTCCTGCCCACGATTCCTGTTGCCTACACCACTTATGGCATGCATGATGCAGGCTGCTTGGCCACGAATTAAAGCTGAATAAATGTTCCAGCTGCTGCCTCTGCCAGTAATGCAGCTGGATTTCAAATTGAGCACCAGCTAAGGTGACAGTCTAAACAAGGCGGAGGATGAAGAGAATAGGGTGGGGTGCCTGCTATTTAAGCACACAAAAATGTGTTTCGAAAAAGGAATCTAGAAATTCGCTCTGGCTTCCAGTGTCCCGGGGTGATGAATGTGATTTCTTTTTTGAAAGGTTAATAGAGAGATAGTGCAACAAGTTGCTCCCCCACCCCCACCCCTCCTCGCTTGCAAATTTTAGAAATGGAAAGACAACTAGTGTTACCAACTGCATCCGTCACACAGCACATTCTGTAAGATATAGCATGCGCTGCATTTCAAAGTGGCACGATTCCCCTTCCAAAGTGTGGCCGGGTCTGCGCACATCAAATTAATCAATAGGGTGACAGCGACAGCATCGCACTGGCAGGCTCCATCCCTTGCCCTTTGCAAATTGCAGCACACCCCTCTGGTCATGGTGTGTGCAGTGCCCCAGCCTCCATTCTGAAAGGGTTTGTTTGTGACTGGCAAAGCAAAACTAGCTATAAATTGTTTCAAGCCCCCCTCTCTCTCCCTGCTGCTTAAATTGCAATTCCAAACTGACTTACTGAGTCCCGATAGATTTAATGGGGCTTATTTCCTAGCTGGTGTGTTGAACAGTGCAACCCCGCTGAACACAGAGGGGTGCTATTACTATGCAAAGCATGACAGTGCTCTTATTTATGTGTCTATTTCACCAACAGCTCACCTCCGAATGATGGTGTTCGCCCAGGGTGTTGGCTTCTTCCTCGTCAGCCTGCCCTTTCTCCTTCCATTCATGCTCCAAGTTGCCTTGGTCAAGATCCTCTGTCAAGCGTTCAGGCTGCCCAGCTTGCTCCATCTCTTCCTCCTCGAGTTCCTTCTTGTGCTCCTCTGCAACCTGTTCCACACGTTGCTCCTCGTCTTCTCCCGCCTCTTGCTTCTGCTGAATATTGAGTTCCCGCGGCGGGTGACCTTCATTGGCTTTTCTTTCAGGATGAAACGGCTCGGCTCTGCCTTCTCTTCCTTCCAAGTGGATTCCTCTGTTGGCTTCTTCTCCCCCCAGTGGCTGATCACCATTTAGCGTAATCTGCAACAGTGCAGAATATTAAACTTCAAATGGCCCATTTCAAAGACTTTGCTGCTGATTTATTTTATTTTTTAATATAGAGAGACTTCTAGCCCGTCCCTCTAAGTGCTTATGAACCACTCAGGGCAGCTTGCAACAATTAAAAAGAAAACGCAACGTCATGAAACACAACTAAAATACGTTCAACACACAATAATGCAAGGTATGAAAATGTACAACAAAGGCAAGGAGCACAGAGGAAACATGAGCTTTAAAGCGGATACTTAGCAGTGTAGAAGAAGAAGAGTTTGGATTTGATATCCCGCTTTATCTCAAAGCGGCTAACAATCTCCTTTCCCTTCCTCCCCCACAACAAACACTCTGTGAGGTGAGTACGGCTGAGAGACTTCAGAGAAGCGTGACTGGCCCAAGGTCACCCAGCAGCTGCATGTGGCAGAGCGGAGATGCGAACCCGGTTCACCAGATTACGAGACTACCGCTCTTAACCACTACACCACACTGGCGTAGAATAAAATCACAGAATCATAGAGTTGGAAGGGACCCTGAGGGTCATCCAGCCCAACCCCCTGCAATGCAGGAATCTCAACTAAAGCATCTTTATTTCTTAAATGTGATAGGCTACGAATGGGGGATTTGTGGCATGGGCCATGGCTTCTTGCCTGCCTGGTTTGCTTCCCCAAAGCATGTGGCTGATCACTGGTGGTATAAATGCTAGACTGCACAGACCTAAATGTTCAGTAAAGCAGTTCTCCTCTCCTTAGAAGTGTGGCCATATATCCAAGGGAAGAGTTCACACAACAGGCCAGCCTGTCGGCTGCCAAACGCTCAGAGAAGTCAAGCTTTCCTATCACCCCACCATCGCCCATGAGCACAACATATTCCAACAGAGGCAGCTCACACATTCAGTTGTGAATCGGAGCCGAGAGTCTTCAAGGGGATGGGACATCAGTTGGCAGGCACCCAGGTGTGAAATCAGCCCTAAGAAAAAGGGATCTTATTTTGATTACGGAAATGCTCCAATTAGAGTTCAGTTGCCTGCGCAAATCCTTCACGTTGGAACTGCCTGCGGTTTCTGCTTCATATCAAGTCACCCTGCGATGGCAGCGTTTATGGAACCCGTGTCTCCCAACATGTATCGCCAAGAGCTCGGGTTGATGCTTAGTGTGTTGTTTTTATATAAATAGATCAGAGACAGCCTGTCATTGTACTTGACTCTTTCTTTGTTTCGTTATTTTTTAATGAGAATAATAACCGGATTTGCCCTTTTTACATAAAAAAGTGCCGCATACAAACAAGATGACACCAGGGGGTTTAAGCTGCTTTCTTTTGCTCAAACTATAATGATGTGACATTTGGAAAGAGCAAAGATCTTCCATGCTTTATTAAGCGCAAGGATTCACAAAGGAGCCATCGCTCAACACACGCATGTGGCCATCCATATGCGAAGCCAGCAAAGGATGCAAACATTTGCTTGCAGGCTAATCTTAAGGGAGACAAGCCTTTGCCTACAATGAACACAGCACGGACGTGAATTGCCAGGTGAAGCAGATCTGCTACACTACCTTCCCAGCAGGTGGGTCATTGTTGCTTACCAGAAGAAGGGAGAGTTGGTGGGAGGTTAGTGTGGTGCAAACCCTGCTGCCTTGCCCCTCCCAGTAAGCAAATTTGATGAGGGGGCGCTCATCAAATCTGCAGATGACACCAACCTGGGAGGGGGAGCTAATACCACTAAAAACAGAATCAGGATTCAAGTTGACCTTAACAGAATGGAGAACTGGGCCAAAGCTAACAAAATGCCTTTCAATAGGGACAAATGTAAGGTTCTACGCATAGGAAGAGCCAGCTGCACAAATATAAGTCGGGGGACGCCTGGCTTGCCAGTAGTGCATGTGAAAAGAGATCTAGGGGTCTTAGTATGGATGGATGGCGGCTAATGGATTGAGGTTGAATCCTGACAAGACAGAAGTACTGTTTCGCGGGGACAGGGGGCGGGCAGGTGTGGAGGACTCCCTGGTCCTGAATGGGGTAACTGTGCCCCTGAAGGACCAGGTGCGCAACCTGGGAGTCATTTTGGACTCACAGCTGTCCATGGAGGCACAGGTTAAATCCGTGTCCAGGGCAGCTGTGTACCAGCTCCATCTGGTACGTAGGCTGAGACCCTATCTGCCCGCAGACTGTCTCACCAGAGTGGTGCATGCTCTAGTTATCTCCCGCTTGGACTACTGCAATGCGCTCTATGTGGGGCTACCTTTGAAGGTGACCCGGAAACTACAACTAATCCAGAATGCGGCAGCTAGACTAGTGACTGGGGGCAGCCGCTGAGACCACAAAACACCGGTCTTGAAAGACCTACATTGGCTCCCAGTACATTTCTGAGCACAATTCAAAGTGTTGATATTGACCTTTAAAGCCCTAAACGGCCTCGGTCCAGTATACCTGAAGGAGCATCTCCGCCCCCCATCGTTCTGCCCGGACGCTGAGGTCCAGCGCCGAGGGCCTTCTGGCGGTTCCCTCATTGCGAGAAGCAAAGCTACAGGGAACCAGGCAGAGGGCCTTCTCGGTAGTGGCGCCCGCCCTGAGGAACGCCCTCCCACCAGATGTCAAAGCGATAAACAACTACCTGACATTCAGAAGACATCTTAAGGCAGCCCTGTTCAGGGAAGTTTTTAATGTGTGACATTTTAGTGTATTTTTGGTCTCTGTGGCTGGGGTACAAATAATAAATTATTATTATTATTATTATTATTATTATTATTATTATTATTATTATCATCATCATCATTATATCACAAGCTTAACACGAGTCTAGTATTTATTTATATATTGCATTAGCCATGATATAGCATGATATACATTAAAATAACAACATAAAATGGGGGTGGGGAGGTAAAGGTAGATATCGTCCTGGGCGATTACTTAGAGAAAGGGGGGAAAAAACTGCTGAGGCTGGAGGAGGACCGTTATAGGGTCCTTCAGCTCCTCAGATTTGTCCTAACTCGATTGTCCTTGTACAATAAGGCTACTTGGAATTTCGTTCGATTGTGCGGCGTGTCGACTGCAGCTGTGGTGTTAAGGAAGAAGTTAGTGCCGCTTTCCTCTTCATCACACTAAGCAGGAAGTTAGCTGTCATCTTGGTAATCCAGCAATCAGAATCCTGCAAAAAGAGGGACACTATCCAAGGCTGGATTGGGAGATGGAACTTGTTCACGAGGGGAGTTAAAAACCGAGATCTTTCATCTGTCCAGTTGGGACAGAAGAGCATTACATGTTCCATAGTCTCCAGGGACGTGTCATTACAGGTGCATGTTCTTAACACGAGTCAACAGTTAATGCTGCTCTAGGGTGCATCAACAGAGGTCTAGTGTCCCAGTCAAGGGAAGCCGAACAGTGCTGGGTGAAGGGGTTGTAGCAGCCGAAACCATCTTCATTTTCCCAGAATGCCACTGGGCCCAGCAGCACTGAACATCGTGAAGACTGCAGCAGCTGTAGCTGCAGTGATTCTCTACAGAGCATTGGGACCTGAAAAATTGTTTTCAAAAAGGGAGGCTGGCGTCAGCCACGGTGGACTCTCCAGAACTTATTTGACGCAACATGCTGAGCATCAAGGCCAGGCCTGTGAGGGGCTCACGATTTTTATGCTGTTTTTATATTGCTCAGTATCGATTTCTGTTTTTGAAGTATTCTGCGCAAGTCACCTTGAGTCTTTCGGGGATCCCTTGAGATCAAAAGTTCAGGATACAGAGACCATAAATAAATTAAGCATTCAAATCCCAGAAAGTCAGCTTCTGTGAGTCTGCTATGAACAGTTTAAACATATGAAACTAACAAATCTCACCCTCCCCTCTTGTTTGCAAATGCCATCTATCTAACCAATAAGATGCTTTTGCAACGTTGGACACAAATTTTGCTCAGCAACAGCCAATGGTACCACACAGGCTAAATTAGATCCACCGCCACCATTACTAAAGATGGAAATAGCAAAAACGGCAATGTGGGAGCTGCTCCAGAGTTCTAGCCAACCAGCCATGCCTTCTCCCCAATAATCTATTCCATTTCTCTTCTTCATTCAATTCTTCCAATAGCTTGACATTCCCATTTTGGTGTAGGAATCTCCGGAAGCCAACAAAAGGCCATATCTGCGGCCCATCACTTTGAATAGCCACAGCAAACCATGGTTTCTCAACTAAAGCATCCTTAACTGTGGTTTAGTGTGATGCCTGAATTGAGTTATTGTCTGTCCTTCTCAATTTCTCCCCTCCTGCTTGTAATGTGTAATACTGACCTTCCTTGATAGGTTATTGTAATAATTGCTGAGATAATACAGTGGTACCTCAGGTTACAGATGCTTCAGCTTACAGACTCCGCTAACCCAGAAATAGTACCTCGGGTTAAGAACTTTGCTTCAGGATGAGAACAGAAATCGTGCGGCGGCAACGCAGCGGCAGTAGGAGGCCCCATTAGGTAAAGTGGTATCTCAGGTTAAGAACAGTTTCAGGTTAAGAACGGACCTCCAGAACAAATTAAGTTCTTAACTTGAGGTACCACTATATATAGAACCCTTTCTGAACACTGAAAAGCATACTATATAAATGTTAATCACCGCCATCAAGGAAGATGACTTGGCCAGTCGGCCAATATTACCTCCTTTTGCTCTTCAACCATGTCAGGGCCATGTGCTTTGGCGTCCCCTAGAGGGGAAGGCGCTGATGTCACCGGCAGGACATGTTGCTGCTCAAAATTTTCTGGCTTCTGGAAGCTAGGCATCTTTTTGAGCGTCTCCTTCAGCTGTCTGTATTCCTCCACCTGGGACTAGAATTCAAATGCAACCATTAGATATCACTGTCAGATGAACCGCTTCTTATTAAAAACTGCAGGGAAGCTGGAGGCTCCGAGGCAAGTTGGGTATTTTAGCTAAACATGCACATCCGATCAAAAACGCCCATGTGCTAAAGCGAGATCTTTTCTATGCGCCAGGGTGTGCCAATTTAATACATTACAGCAGGCATGCAAAGTCTAGCGTAAAATCCCCACAGCCCAGAAACGGGGATTAGTTTTTCATGCCACGCAGAAGAGGAACAGAACTGTCAGAAGTGAATTATTACATTTCCTTTCAACCCGTTTTTGAGGGGGCTGGGGCGGGAAATCGCAAACAGGGGGAAAGTCCCATGAACTAAAAAGATACAACCAAAAGAGAACGACCGAATGAGTGCGTGTGATGAACAATCACAAGCATCTCTTGAAACGCTTGCAAGGAAACTGGCTTCCCGTTCTTAATGGAATTGTCCAACATATGATGGAAATGAATTTATCCGGAACAAAGGTGTAGTGTTATTTCATGGGTGGTTCACTAAAACAAAATACGCGGTGGACCAACACACTTTCCACATCAAGGCAGCATCACATGGCTGAAAGGCAAGAGATGTGATCCTACCCTTTCCAGCCTAAAAGTGATTTTGGGTGTTCGCTGCTGAAGCTTGCCACACATAGCTGCCCCATTCATAATTTTCTTCCCCATCAAGAAAGGAGAGCGGCACCATGCAGATGGGCCAGCTCTGTCTACGACCTTTGTATGGCATGCCTACACCATCATTTCCCCTATACGCAATGCTCAGGCAGTGAGCGCTGTTCCTAACGTAGCCAAAATAGCACAAGAACACAAGTAGAGCCTGCCGGATGAAACCAATGGCCTGTCTAGCCCAGCATCCTATTCTCACAATGGCCAACTGGATGCCACGCACAACAGGCTTGGAGGAACCGCAGAGTTTGCAAAAGGAGCATACACACACACACACACACACACACACACACTCAACAAGACCTGAGCACACTCATGTTCACAGAAAGCCAACCAACTGTAGGGACAGGAAAACAGAAAACGGGGGCCAGGGGGTTTCAAGTTGGAGGCTGGAGACAGTCAACAATTTCAGAAGAGTTCAGCAGGTTAGTTTCTAGGCGAGAATGCAAGTTCTTTTCTTTGGTCTCATGGCTGCCTTTAGGAAAACGGAACCTACACAAAAAAGCCTATGAACCTAAAGGAATTTGAGGTAGGGGGTTATGCCATAGAGAGCACAGTCTCCATCACACTGCTGGCTTTATCTCCGAAAAAGGACACCATACACATCCAAAGTGTTGTTCATTTTGCAGCAGAGCAACTCCATCCCTGTCAACAAGAAGTTTGAAACACACTGGAAGCTCTCCCTCTCCCTTGGTGTGTACATCCAGCACACACAACCCACCAAGTGGTGTTTGTAAACTCATCACGGTGCAACTCAAACCAATAACCTGGAGCATCCCCCAAACCCCAGCAGGGTTGCGCCTGCAATGCCAAACAACAAGGCTGAGGGTGCTCTCCAAAAGGCATACGAGTGCTCACTGGAAGGACCACTTTAATATCTGCTCTGCCTTATGATGAAACAGAGGTTCCCCCACTGGACGCAGAATCAGAAAAACCACCTTTCACCAAGGTCAGATCACTGGACCATCTACCCAGCGCTTTTCCAAGATCTTGGGCAGAGGTCTCTCTCCCACCCTTCTCCTTTTAAAAACTGGAGACAAATGGGATGGAACCTGGGACTTTGCATGTAAAGTCTGCAGTCTACCACTGAGCTATAGATCTGGTGCTGCCTTGGAGTAAGTTCGCACTGCAAGAAGCCCCTTGGCAAACAACTGTCTCAAGTTCTTTGAGCTCCTAAAAAACAGTAAGGTTTTCTTCCCCTGCTTAAGCATCCTGCCAATCCTCCCCCCCCCGCCCCCCACTTTATCCTATGCATCTCAAAGCTCATCATCCATCCCCTGGGTAACTCTTAAAGTTGTATTGCTTCAATACGCTTTGCATGGGGCTGCCTTTGAAGACACTCTGGAAACTGCAGCTAGTTTAGAGCCCTGTGCCTAGGCTGCTAAAGCGTAGGTGCCAGGCAAAAAAGGATGTTCCTTTACTATTAACGCAAGCACTTTTAAAATAACAAAAATTAAAACAGACCGATGTTCCTGTCTATAGGAGGTGCTGTGAACTGAGTACCTGAGTTTATTTTAAACATGCTGTATTGGTTTGTGCACTTTGTTTTATTATTATTATTATTATCATCACCACCATGAAATTGTACTCCCCCCGCAGTTGCTACTTTTGCTAGCCTCTCTGGGAAACACACCTCGATGCTGAAGGGGGATATTAAATGATGCAGAGCCCTAGCCAAGCCACTAGCCTCACCAGGTGGTGCGGGCCAAGTTGCAATCTCTTGACTTCACTTCTCTCACAGGGCTGCTCAAGGATAAAATGAGATAACCCTGAAGCTCCTTGGAGGGTGAAGGACACACGTCACGAGAAAATTAAAAACAGGCAAGTATAGCCCAGCACTCGGAACACCATATGGAACCACGACAAATCACCTAGCAAATCACCTCCAGGGTTTCAGGCAGGGGTTCTTCCCAGCCTTACCTGGAGTTCCTAGGGACTGGGACGTTCTGCACGCCAAGCATGTGTCCCAGCACTGAGCTACAGCCCTTCCCCTTCGTTGTGCCACAGGTCTCCCATAGAAGCTTTGCTAGGTGCTTACAAAACTGTGTGCAGATAAAAGGGCTGTAGCTGAGTGCACTTGAACCCTGGTGAGGGCTCATCATCGAGCCTGCCTAGTGGCAGTGAAGGCAGAGCGGAAAAGAAGGCTTCCTTTGCTGCCTCCATTGCACCCTCATTGTGCCATCTGGCAGAGCTTTTCCGGGTAGCGCGGGGCCTTTTACAGTCTAGCCCACAGGAGGTGGCAGAACCGACAGTAGCTCGCTGTGACTTGCTTGCAAAGCATTTTGAGGATAAAATTGCATGCATCTGCGAGGACCTTTACTCTGCTCCTATTAAGGGAAAGGTAGAAGACCCCTGGACGGTTAAGTCCAGTCAAAGGCAACTATGGGGTTGTGGCGCTCATCTTGCTTTCAGGTCAAGGGAGCCGGTGTTTGTCTGCAGACAGCTTTCCAGGTCATGTGACCAGCAGGACTAAGCCACTTCTGGCACAACGGAACACTGTGACGGAAACCAGAGTGCACAGAAACACTGTTTACCTCCCTGCCACAATGGTACCTATTTATCTACTTGCACTGGTGTGCTTTCAAACTGCTAGGTTGGCAGGAGCTGGGGCAGAGCAACGGGAGCTCACCCTGTCATTGGGATTCAAACCACCAACATTCTGATCAGCAACCGCAAGAGGCTCAGTGGTTTAGACCACAGCACCACCTGCGTCCCACAGAGACTATAATTCCTCTTATAGCAGAGGAATGTGATGGAGTGTCCAGAGCATTGCCTAGTCCTGCTATATTGGATGATTTTGTTGCATGTGTGGCTTATGGGTTTGCTTTGTTCTTAATATGTATTTTGTGCATTCATTTTGTATTTTTATGCTTTGACCCGCCTTGAGACCTTCAGATGAAGGGTGGTATACAAATTGAATATAATAATAATAATAATAATAATAATAATAATAATAATAATAATAATATCATCTCCTTTGCATGCGGAAGATCTCAGGTTCAATCCCCAGCAAATCTAAGTAGCAGTGGGAACACCACTGTCTCTGAAATCCTGGATTGCCACTGCGGGTCACTGTAGACACAATACCGAGCCAGAGAGACCGGTGGTCTGACTCCGCTTCCTATGTTGCAAGTCCTTAGCACAAATTTGCATGAGCTAATTTATATGCACAGGTGCTGGCTTAGGTCTCTGAGCAAACTGAGATGGAAGGTGGCTGGGGTCTCGCCAGAAGTGTACTCTGCAGAATATTCAGCAGCCCTGCAAATGAAGTCACTTTTTAAAAAAGGGGGTGGGAAGGTGTATATGATTCGGGGGGGACCAGTGCGAAAGCTCCAGGGGCTCTGCCCCCCCCAAGGCACACCCTCACGGCCCCGCTGTATGGAAGCCGTAGCTTGTAGCCTCCTGGACAGGAAAGAAAGATGTGGTTTTTATCCATATATGCATGTATTCACTCGAGCCCATAATGGAGCTGTCAAGAAACAAAAACAATTTACTACGCTATAATTTTGGCAGAGCAGAAATCCTTCGAAGCATGCATTTCTTACCCCGAGAGGGCAGCTGGTTGTTAACCGGAGATCCCCACCCCCCACCAAAGGCGTGCATGCATAAAAGTTGTGGTCAGCAGAAATCAAAAAAGAGAGAAGAAATGTTAGGAAGGTTTTTTTAAATAGACGAAAACAAAAACACCATTCATTAAGAGCAGAGTGGATGCAAAGCCATTTTCTTGGCTGACCTGCGCAGCTTCTAGCGCACTCTTGTGTTCTTCCAGCGTCACTACAAGCTGGTCATGTTGAGAGATTAAACTCTTATGCTGCAGCTACACAAAAGAAAACGCCACCATCAAGGTTGATCCCAAATGCACTTCATCAGACACCAAGAAATAATCTTAGGATTGCCAGCAGTTTAATTGATTCAGCCCCTGCCTTTCATATAATTATTTTTTTTGTGTGTTTACATCTTACCAACACTTCAGTAAAGTTGCCTTTTTGTGCAGAAATAACTATGGTTTTTGCCTCTTGTGCTGCCCCTGTGTTTTGGCTTTGGACTGCGACCCGCCCCCCCCCCTTTTATAGCCCCTGTGAATGGATTTGGGACTGCTGAATTTGGTTTCATCTAAAGCAGGACACTATGTAAATCTGCCATTATTGTTCCCGAGACAGAGAAAGGGGTGTTTGTTAGTGTTTGGAAACCATTTTGAATCAAGATGGCGGACTGAGCCCTTCTGAACTGCCTTGGTTTTAACCAAACATGGCAGGAAACCAGCAAATTCATTACCCATTTATAAACCTCAGGGCTTTTTTGGTTTCTTAGAATTCCCGAGCAACACTGGGTACTTCTTCCCTGGTCTGCTACCTATTTTGGAAAGTTGTTTGCCGGTTTGCTGTGCATTTCAACACCACTTAAGCTACCACAAACAATTTTTACGTGATGGTTTCTGAGATCAAGGAGCAAGGTTTTGTGCGTGCTTGGATTCAAAATGGAGAGCGTTTTGGATCAATTTAGTAGGCTGAATCTTTCAAAACTGCAGTAATTTCAACCACTGGTTTCAAAATTGCACTGATTCTTGGGTTTCTTAGAATTCCCAGGCAATACCGGGTTCGAGGCTGCTAGTAAATAATTAAAAAGTAATATCAGCACGTTTGTGC
Source organism: Podarcis vaucheri (assembly GCF_965113315.1). Classification (NCBI taxonomy): domain Eukaryota; kingdom Metazoa; phylum Chordata; class Lepidosauria; order Squamata; family Lacertidae; genus Podarcis; species Podarcis vaucheri. The sequence continues at coordinate 17,892,910 of NC_138763.1, read as the reverse complement.
GCACATCTAAGAAAAACATACCCATCGCATCTTTACTTCCATTAAACAAGAAAAGATCTATTTGCAACCATCATCTTATTTTCCCAGTTGCAAACAAAGAGATTTTTCTCTCTCCCTGCCCCCTGCCTTGGGAGGTCCAAGTTCTTACCTTCACATCTTGTAGCTGAGTATGAATATCTTGGTGGGCTTTCCTCAGCTGCCTGTTCTCTTCTCGCAGATTATACATGGATTCTATTAAAAATTCAGCGCAAACAAAAATTGATCCGACAGATTTATACATAGCAGAGAGAGACACAGAGCATCCTAATTATTCACGAATTTAAATATTTGCAGTCAAGTCCTAATGGAAGCTGCGTTAACGCCAACACGGGTGGCAATTCCAGGGAATGGCCCAGCCCCTCTTCCCCCTCCCCAAAATTTAAATCAAGTAACACAGTGCTGTACCTTTCAGCTTGGAGAGCTCCTGCTCCTTCTCTTGCTGTAACTCCATATATTTTTCCTTATGATCATTGACCACTCTGTTGAAGTCATCTCCCTGCCTCCTGTGCTCCTCTTCCAGGTCTGCGTGCTGCTTCCTCAGTTCTTCATGTTGGCTCTGCAAAAAGGAGAGAGGGGGAAAAACAAGACACATCACAAGGAATTATTTATCTGACCAGCTGACAACTTATGTATTTGGACGTTCAGGGCAACCCCATCCCAGGATGAGAGCATGTTTTAACATAGGCCTGTAGAATTTCAATACTGCCATGGAGTCAGTCTAGTTAAGATGAAAACCATGAGTAGCATTAACCTTGGGTTAGTGTTGGTGGGAGTGTTAACAATGCCTTGATTTGGACATAACGCTGAACCATGGTTTACCTTTCCCTCTCCACTGGTTCATCCTTTTCAAGTTCCACAGTAAACCATGGTTAGTTTCAAACAGGAAGTGGATTTTTCCAATGTCCTCCTTGCAACCATACCATGAAGTAGAGGGGAAGGAGTAGCGTAACTGGCATAGCACTAAATTATTATTTCTGCATTACGTGCAAACCAGATCAGTGATTCAATTTGAATCTTGCCAATGTTGTAAAGTCCTCTGATGGGTCTCTTACCACCTCAGATTGTAGGTGAGGCAGATCGCTGCTTCAGAGCATTCCCCAAGTCAAACACTTCTCGGTGTGTAGAACAACAGAAGATTAAGGCAGCTGCTGGGGTACACATGTTCCAGAACAGTTTAAAATTTTGCACACAATCACCGGGAAGCAAACATTTTGCAACCAAGGCCTTCTCATGACACCCAGAAGGTCTATTGGTGTTGGAGACATCCATTTCCCCAAAATGCCAACTAGGACTGGAAGCAAAAAGTTGTCATCTTTTTCTAACTTCCCTGTTAAGACAGGATGCTTAAGAAGATGCATGTATCTACCTTCAACATCTGGTGTTGCACATTCAGCGCTCCATATCTGCTATTGGAATCTTGCTGCAAAACAAAAAGAGTAATATATAGTTAGCTGACATACTCAGCGGCTTCCTGCATAGCTACAGTACCTCTCTGTAAATTATAATACTAGGAAACTCTGAACTTGCCCATGGATCTACTTATAGGGCTGTCCATGTATCAGGCTCGCAGGGCACAGGACATCTTCAAGTTGCAGATTTCCCACAAACAACAGGCCAACTTTAACCCCCCAAGATGGAGGCAGAACACAGAAGAATAGAGAAAGTTTATAGGTCCTTTTAGTTCACAACGGTCTGTATTGACTGATAGTAGCTCTTCCGAGTTTCATGCCCAGCCCAACTTAGTGATCCCAGGGGTTGAACCCAAGACTTCCTGCAAGCAAAGCAGACCCTCCGCCATTGAGCTACAAAGGTGTCAAACTCTGGAGTGGAAGCAGTAGCAAAGCCTCAGCAATTTTCTTAGACATCCCGACATCATTCTCCACCTTCAGAACATGCAAGTTGCACTTCCCCTTTGTCTCCATGTCTGTAGGAAGGGAATCAAAAGCTCCCACTGTTTAACTTCAAGCGTCCAAAAATCGCCCCCTCCAAATTAAATTGGTCTGGGGGAAAAAACACTTTTTCTGAAGCAAGAAACAGACCCAGCAAATCTACCGGGGGAAACCTCAGTAACCATTGGATAGCCTTATCCTTTGTGAATTTGTTTAATAAGACTCCTTAAGCCTCGTAGGACAAGTCAGCCTCCAAGTAATCTTACTTCTTGTGAATTATAATTATGTATGTTTTCCTTTTTCTTCATACCTTGGAACAGGTTAAATGTTAAGAGCATTCATAACTCTATTATCAGTTCAGCTTATGCAATAAGCAGAAACATCTTGTTCATTACTTCTGCACACTTACCCTTCCTTTATTTAGTGTTTCTTGTGCCTCTAATTTATAAACAAGAAAGTCTAAAAAACAAAAAGGAAGAGAAAATGATGTTAAAAGGCTAAAGTCTATTTATATTTATAATCTCCATCTATACAGCTATCAGGGCAGCATGCAATGTGTTGAAACATTTAAAAGGCATACAATAAATCAACTGCAAACACAATAAAACACATCCAAGAGACAAAGTCAAAACATCTCTGCATACAGGTGGTATCAGTCTAAGCTGCTATATCCTTAATTAGGAAGATGAGTTGCTAATTGGAAAGATGGCCTAAACAGGCTGAACAATGAAACCATCTTGCTGTTTTGAGGAAGAAACCTTCTGCATCTCTCCCCCAGACAAAAGAAATGCAGAAAATCTCTTCAACAATACAGAAAGGTGAATTCATTGTTCATCTCCATTTAGGTCATCCGTGATCAAGAAAGACAAGTTCAAGAGTCCCTCTGGGTATCTCAGTCCAATGAAGGCGTTGTTCATTAATCATAGCATTGCATTATTTTAAGTCAGTGTAACTAAGTCCCATTCAGAGTAGCCCCACTAAAATTAACAGACATTGCTAACTTAGGGCCATTAATGTCAGTGGGTCTTCTCGTGAGCTGAATACAACCTTTTGCTACGGACTCTGCTGAGGCTGTTGGTTTACACATTCAGCTACTAGGAGAGTCTTCTTCAGGCATTTGTTGTGCACACGTAAAGAGGCAAGTGAGAGCACCTGGGACAAACCAAGTCTCCACAATTATGCTACATGCATAGACACAAGCAACACATAATCCATGTTAGTGGGAAGGTTTACTTGTCCTTAGGGTTTCCAATATGGAGATAGGAACCCCAATCAACCACAGACCCAAGTGGGTGGAGCCAATCACCTGTCAATCGCCTGACATCATGGGATGCCAGGCATGTGCCGTGACATCAGGGATTTCCCATCACACACAGAAATATTAAAGCCACAGCTGCAAAGGAAGAGCTGGGAGGGCAAATGAGGCTTGGGAAGGTGGGCATGGACTTATCCAAAACTGCCTCACAGGCCAAATCCAGAGACCTGGGGGGCCTGAAACCCACCACTGGAATAAGGATATACCAGGACTGACTTATTAAGCCTGTGCTACAACTCAGAGATGCAGTGGTATCTCAGAAGTGCCAACATGACCCAGAAAGCACAGCCCTAGCCGAATGAGCAATGGTTATAATGGGATGCCAGGAGACACTGTTACCTGAATTATGCCATAATCTGCAAAGAGTGTTTGCCTATTGTTCTGAGTACTGGCCAGGAAATATATCCATAGGTATTAACTGTAGAAATATAAATGTGTTTTTGAGTGCAAGAATCAAAACTTTATTTTGGGAAAACACTCATGGAGTTTTGTTGCTGTTGTCCTTATCCACTAGATGGCAGTAAAAACTCATTAAGAAACTCCAGAGGTTTGATCGCTCCGAAGCAAAATAGCCAATTCTTATTTTCAAAAATGTTTGGCAAAGCATAACCTATTTTAAAGGAGTCTTGAAAACCGCGATGGCCCTGAATGCAACACAGTGTTCCTGTAATAACAATACAAGTAGGAACAACATTTCTCCTGTTTCCTATCCTTTTTCTTTTTGTGAAAAGTAAAATCTTTTACCTTCTTTTGCTTTCTTATGTTCAAGCCTTTCTTTCTGCAAAGATTTCTCTAATCTTGACCGGTGCTCATATACAACTGAAAAAGGAAAAAAGAAATAAACTGGATGTAAATGAGGAGTAGTTCAACAGGTAACAAAATATGTGTGTGTATCCATTTTGAAAACGTAATAAAAATAATAATAATAAACGGATGTACAAGGAATAGGAGGGAAGGAATCCATAACAAAATCAGCAAAAGAAAGTTCTCAGGAACTATCAGTGAAGTTGCACAAACCATGCAATTTGTGCATCGACAATGTGGCCTTTGGGAAATTACAGGTTGCATGCCTCCATGTAGCCAAAAGCTTCCCACCTTTACAACCTGATAGCATTACAAGAACAAACCATCTGTGTTAACCATTTGAATGAACTTCCTTTCTTTAGCTTTCTGGTGCATTCTGAACTCACATAATTGGGCCCAAGGGTCATCTAGTCCAACCCCCTGCAACGCGGGGAATCTCAGCTAAAGCATCCATGACAGATGGCCACCCAACCTCTGTTTAAAAGCCTCCAAGGAAGGAAAGTCCACAACCTCCCGAGGGAGACTGTTCCACTGTCAGAACAGCTCATACCACCAGAAAGTTTTTGCGTATGTCTATTCGGAATCTGCTTTCCCGCAACTTGAAGCCATTGATTCGAGTCCTACCTTCCAGAGCAGGAAAAAACAAGCTGGCTCCATCCTCCATGTGACAGCCCTTCAGATATTTGACAATGGCTATCATGTCTCCTCTTTCCCAGGCTAAACATACCCAGCTCCTTCGACCGTTCCTCATAAGGCTTGGCTTCTAGACCCTAGAAGGGCCAAAGCTGAGTGGCAGAACATCTGCCTTGCATACAGAAGGTCCCTAGATCATCTCCAGGAGAAAGCCCCAACTGCTGCCAGTCAGTGTAGACAATACCAAGTCTGTCCGTTTGTTTCTTCATTAGATTTCTTTCCCATCTTTCCACCAAGAAGCTCAAGGTCACAGCATGAATGACTTTTCCCCTCCTCATTCTATCCTCACAGCAAGCCTGGGAGGCTAAGAGACAGTGAATAGACTCATGGTCACCCAAGGAGCTTCATGACACAGATTAGATTTGGACCCTGGTCTCCCAGATCCTAGTCGGACACCCTAACCATTACACCACACTGGAGTTCAATGGACAAATGATATGGTATAAGGCAACTTCCTATTTTCAGAAGACAGGATGAGGCCATTAGGGTGCTAAAACCTTTTCGCAATCCTCACATAATTACCGTACTGCCTGGTTTCAAAAGACATAGCTTTTTTAAACTGTCTAAACTGAAAGATGCTGCAATCGTTTAAAGATTCCAGATGTGTGTGTTTTAAAAATGCATATAATGGAAGCAGTTTTTCCTCCCCTTCTGCTTATGTACATAGTGCAATGCGGGAGGGAAAAGGGATACGAAAGTCTGGCATTATAAACAGGGAAAAATCAGTTGGCAGCAGTCAATGGCGGCCCAAAGGGATGATAAACCTAATCACACATCAACACACAGTCAATACATGCCAAGTGAACTAGCAATAAATCAAGAAAAGTCAGAATTATCTTCAATCTGATTATGCATTCTTTCCACCCTTTAATTGGAGCATGGGCGAGGGGAGAAAAAGAACACAATGGAATTGAAAATTAAAAGCCTTTTTCTTCTCCCACCTCTCTGCCACAACCCCCCCCCCCAGTAGATGTGACTTGATTGCAAATTATCATATTATGTGATTAATTCACTCAGCGATTCTTAAGTAAGGGGGGTGGGGGAGTCACAGAACACCCCAAGATGTGCTGATTGCCTCCAAGTTAGACAGGTGTACGAAACCCTGGAGAGTCACTGCTGCCAGTCCGTGTGGACAATACTGAGGTGGTTGGAACAATGGTCTGATGCAGTACTAGGCAGCTTCCTAATAGTTTGGATTTGATATCCTGCTTTATCACTACCCTAAGGAGTCTCAAAGCGGCTAACAATCTCCTTTCCCTTCCTCCCCCACAAGAAACACTCTGTGAGGTGAGTGGGGCTGAGAGACTTCAGAGAAGTGTGACTGGCCCAAGGTCACCCAGCAGCTGCATGTGGAGGAGCGGAGATGCAAACCCGGTTCCCCAGATTACGAGTCTACTGCTCTTAACCACTACACCACACTGGCTCTTATCTGCCTGATGTAGGGTAACTCTGTGGTATGAGCAGGTTCAATCCTTGACATCTTCAGAGGGACTGCCCTCTGTCTGAAATTCCAAAATTCCCCGTTCATTTAGACAATACCAAGGTAGATGGACCAATGGTCTGATTCAGTAGATGCTGTGTTCCTTCACCAGCATACGACCCAACTATCTGAAAGGCCACCTCCTTTCCTACCGGGGTTAAGGATAGCAAAGAAGGCCCTGTTGAGAGGCACCTAGTATTTTCCTTATATAGCTTCCATCGTATGTTGTGGATGCACCTCTTCACTCTGGCCTTTTCATAGAATCATAGAGTTGGAAGAGACCACAAGGGCCATCGAGTCCAACCCCCTGCCAAGCAGGAAACACCATCAGAGCACTCCTGACATATGGTTGTCAAGCCTCTGCTTAAAGACCTCCAAAGTAGGAGACTCCACCACACTCCTTGGCAGCAAATTCCACTGTCCAACAGCTCTTACTGTCAGGAAGTTCTTCCGAATGTTTAGGTGGAATCTTCTTTCTTGTAGTTTGGATCCATTGCTCCGTGTCCGCTTCTCTGGAGCAGCAGAAAACAACCTTTCTCCCTCCTCTATGTGACATCCTTTTATATATTTGAACATGGCTATCATATCACCCCTTAACCTCCTCTTCTCCAGGCTAAACATGTCCAGCTCCCTTAGCCGTTCCTCATAAGGCATCGTTTCCAGGCCTTTGACCATTTGGTTGCCCTCCTCTGGACACGTTCCAGTTTGTCAGTGTCCTTCTTGAACTGTGGTGCCCAGAACTGGACACAGTACTCCAGGTGAGGTCTGACCAGAGCAGAATACAGTGGCACTATTACTTCCCTTGATCTAGATGCTATACTCCTATTGATGCAGCCCAGAATTGCATTGGCTTTTTTAGCTGCCGCGTCACACTGTTGGCTCATGTCAAGTTTGTGGTCAACCAAGACTCCTAGATCCTTTTCACATGTACTGCTCTCAAGCCAGGTGTCCCCCATCTTGTATTTGTGCCTCTCATTTTTGACAGTTAAGGGTGGTATCCAATGCAAAAGAACTTCCCCACTCCCCGTGATGGCTGTTCTCTGTCTCCAGTCAAAGACAGTAATGTTTCTGAGTCCCAGTAGCTGGAGACTATGGTGGGGTTTTTTTCTTCTTGTGCTCAGGTCCTGTCTGCAAGTTTCCTTGTGTCCTCTGTAAAGAACAGAATGCTGGACTAGATGGGTCATTGGCCTGATCCAGGAAGCTCGTCTTATGTTCTCCCCCTGCAGCTTCCCCCAATCTGTTCTAAAGTGCGGGAAACCACAAGAGCAAGTTTAGGGGGTGCATAGGGGGAGGAGAGAGGGGGTGCTCAGCTGTGAAACTGTAAATCCTTGCACTAACATAATGAGTCACTGCTTTGGATACAACCCTAAGGCATTTGGTTTTACAGGACCCCCAACTTTTGTCAAATCTATATTGTTCTGGCTTGAGCTGCAATGGCTTTACTGCCTTATTTGTATTTATCACTGCATCTTTCATTGAGTCTCTTGGGCTTGCTGATCGGGAGGTTGGCGGTTCGAATCCCTGTGACGGGGTGAGCTCCCGTTGCTCTGTCCCAGCTCCTGCCAACCTAGCAGTTCAAAAGCATGCCAGTGCAAGTAGAGAAATAGGTACCACTGTGGCAGGAAGGCAAACAGTGTTTCCGTGCGCTCTGGTTTCTGTCATGGTGTTCTGTTGCGGCAGAAGCAGTTTTGTCATGCTGGGCACATGACATGGAAAGCTATCTGTGGACAAACGCCGGCACTCTCAGCCTGAAAAGCAAGATGGGCGCTGCAACCCATAGTCACCATCAACTGGACTTAACCGTCCAGGGGTCCTTTACCTTTACTTACAAATTACTAGGGGATAAAGCGAAGGGTACTAGTTATGGCGGGACGTGGGTGGCGCTGTGGTCTAAACCACTGAGCCTAGGCCTTGCCAATCAGAATGTCGGCAATTCGAATCCCAGCAACGGGGTGAGCTCCCGTTGCTCAGTCCCAGCTCCTGCCAACCTAGAAGTTAGAAAGCATGTCAAAGTGCAAGTAGATAAATAGGTACCACTCCAGCGGGAAGGTAAACGGTGTTTCCATGCGCTGCTCTAGTTCGCCAGAAGTGGCTTAGTCATGCTGGCCACATGTCCCAGAAGCTGTACACCAGCTCCCTTGGCCAGTAAAGTGAGATGAGTGCCGCAACCCAGAGTTGTCCGCGACTGGACCTAATGGTCGGGGGTCCCTTTACCTTTACTAGTCATGACAGCTGAATGCTACCTTCAGGATCAGAGGAAGCATGACTCTGCGTACAAGTTCCCTGGGGAACAAAAACGGGAGATAGACATGCCCTGCTTTTGGGTTTCCCTAGCTGACCAATGTGCTGGATTTGACAGGCCTTTGGTCTGATCCAGCAAAGCTCTCCTATTGTTCTTACGACCTGATGTTGCAAAGAAAATGAGTTGTGGTGTTCTGAACCATATTCCCCAATAATAACCCAGGGGTCGCATCCTCATCCTTCCTTGGTTCTCCCCATTGACTTCAGCGGAATTTAAGCAAGCTTAAATGTGCCGGACAGCAGCCTCCAATTTATTAAATTCCATCTCAGAGGGTGGTTTGTATTCATTTCACTTACACAACAGCCCTACCTTAACTTAGGACAGCTGCTCAGCTTGTCCTAAACCCATCAACCTGTTTCATCTGTACAAACTTAAATTAAAGAAACGCTGCTAGGAATGACCTGAACAACTGTGTTTCCAAGTCTCTATACTCAGTTCGGCAAGAATCGGCACACTTTGCGCAGTGTTAAGATGGTGCTGTTTCTGGAACGAAACAATTTTGCCACTTCAGCATTCTGCCTCCCAACTGTACTTCCCTCAGTGTCCTGTGGAAATGTGCAAACAGACTATGGTGACAATACTCCTCACTTTAAAACTATTGATTGATTTTAGCAGGAATTTTACCCTGAAGATCACAAAAGCAATTATTCCCTATGTGTAAATAATGAAAAGTTAGTTTTAAAAAATGAAACTACTATCTTATGTTTTAGCTTGGTTATAATAGGATCATGGAAAATTCCCCAAAGTTTTAATACACTTTTTGTAGATGCCAGGGATTGGTCCTGCCCTCCGAAACCCAAAGCAGTAACAACTAATAATGATATGTAATAATAAGGCTGTTGTTGTTTAGTCGTGTAGTCGTCTCCGACTCTTCTTGACCCCATGGACCAGAGCACGCCAGGCACTCCTGCCTTCCACTGCCTCCTGCAGTTTGGTCAAACTCATGCTGGTAGCTTCGAGAACACTGTCCAACCATCTCGTCTTCTGTCGTCCCCTTCTCCTTGTGCCCTCCATCTTTCCCAGCATCAGGGTCTTTTCCAGGGAGTCTTCTCTTCTCATGAGGTGGCCAAAGTATTGGAGCCTCAGCTTCATGATCTGTCCTTCCAGTGAGCACTCAGGGCTGATTTCCTTCAGAATGGATAGGTTTGATCTTCTTGCAGTTCATTGGACTCCCAAGAGTCTCCTCTTAATAAGGTTAGTTACTTAATAAGGCTAGTTACTCCTAATAAGGCTAGTTACTCTCAATTGCCACAGGACTGCGGAATCAAAGGGAGGCATACTCTCTGACCTCTCCCACCAGCCAGGACATTAAGGGCACTGGGAGGCTGTACCTTGTCTCTTATAAAGAATATCATGCCAATGGGGAGTAAAACCTGGTCCCATCCATTGGCCAGTGCAGAAGAAGCTGCCCTAACGCTTGCTTTCCTCTTCCCTCCTTATTCCTTTTTCCTTTTGTATCGTGGCTATTAGATTGTGGGCCTGCAGGCAGGTACTCTCTTATCTTCTGATACGTATAAAATGCTTAGATAATTTCAGGTGCTTTGTAAGTGTTTAATGGTCTCCATAGAGCTGAACGATAATGAAAAATATTAATAATTAGCAAATAATGCTGTGCATATATTGAAACATCTGGTTTAAATAATCTGGTTTAAATACCAGCAAAACATTGACCTTCTGACATCTGTGGTCCAATTCATCACCACAGCCATAGTTTCAGGGTGTTACAAAACTGTGAACTTCTAAACTCAACGATGAAATCATCTTTTTATTACTCTTATTTTTAAAATTAGAAGAGAAAGAGAGAGGGAACTCTAATTAAACACGGTTGTTGTTTTAATTAAGAATGAATTCTTCCAAGTTTCAGGTTAGAAGTGCATAGTGGATTTTTTTTCTGGCTGTTTGTATGTACACTTAAAAAAAAAATAGGCCCACTGTATAAAAGCAGAATCTCTTCCTCCCAAAATTTTCCACTTGGCATAAGAAGCTTCTGAAAACCAAGAGCTTATTCATTCCTTCTGCATTCTCTCATTTCCTTTCAATAAAGCAAGTACCTCAGTACAGAGGGCACTATTAGAAACTTGAATGTTGCAAATTCATATAATTAATGTCATTGGTATATTGGAAGCCTTAACTGGAGTGGGCGGACATTTATTCTTCCACTTCATTATTATAAAATGACAATCGAAAGGATGAGAAATGTTCAGAAAGGATAGGTCTACTAAAGGCTATTAGCTAGGAAGGACATTTGCAGGGGGTAGACACCTCTGATTGCCAGATCCTGGGGACAAAGATGAATAAGAGGCTTTATGGGTAAGAGGCTGACATCTCTTTGCTTTTAAACTTTATGGTTAAGAGGATCACATCTGGTAGAGACCAAAAACCCCAATCCACTAGAGCAGGGGTCAGCAACCTTTTTCAGCTGTGGGCCGGTCCACCATCTCTCAGACCATGTGGTGGGCCAGACTATATCTTTTTTTTGGGGGGGAATGAACAAATTCCTATGCCCCACAAATAACCCATAGATGCATTTTAAATAAAAGGACACATTCTACTCCTGTAAAAACACGCTGATTCCCAGACTGTCCACAGACTGGATTGAGAAGGCAATTGGGCCACATCCAGCCGCCGGGTCTCAGGTTGCCTACCCCTGCACTAGAAACTCTCCAAGCTGATACTCTCAATGTCTTTTGGAATGTAAATGCCCATCATCCCTGGCCAACATCGGAGGGAACCAGTCTGGGGAAGTCTCAGAGGTGAGCCCCGCTGAGTCCAATGGGACTTACCAATTAAAAGTGTGTCTGGGGCTGCAGACCAAGCACTGCTTTCTCCTGCCTTAAAGTTAAAATGGCAGCAAGTGCACAGGTATGAAAATATATTCTACTCTAGCAAAAGCAAGAACCATGGTGCAGATCTATAACAACTAAGGACACAATTTTGCCTTAGCAGTGGTGTTGTTGTTGCTTTTAACATAAATAACTTTAAAGACAACTTTTTGGCTAGGACTCTGTTTCAAAAGTTACTCCATCCTCGACGCAACAGCAGAATTGGTTTTCTAAGATGTTACGGAGCTTATCTGATCCTAACGTTTTAGAATACTATAACCAAACATTATGGGATTCTAGTATTTTTCTTGGCTCAGCCCTCATCTCCAACAATTTCTGGCCAGAGAGAAGAAACCCAGGAGGGAGATGTGGTTACCAATATCTCAAAACTGTTAAAGCCACTTCCTCAAAGCAGTTTTGTTACACAAGGATTAAGACAGATACACTCAAGCAACTAATCTTATGTGGAAAAGCAGAACAGTCAAGGCCCTTGAATTTATATACGTTATGAAGACTCACACCTTCAGCGTCACACATTTCTGTTATGCACATTAACCACAACATAAACACACACGCACAAATTTAATGACATGCATGTGCTTCCCACCGTTCAACACATTTAGAGTTATCTAGAAGTGCAAAGCATAGGGTTTCCAGGTATTTTGAGGCTCGAGACTTAAAGAGAGTGGGGGCTATGAGATAAATAGAGGTGCCCAGCAGATCAGAGGGTGGGAACCTGGTAGGAGCAGCTGTGCCAACTGCATCAGCCTGGAACCAGATGAACATGGAAGGGGGCATTCAATAGCAAAAGCTTTCAAGCCAAGTAGAAAATACTCTTACCCCCGAGATTTAGGACATTCCCTTAGAGATCGAGGTGTGTCTGGAGTGTAAAAAAGAGGTGGAGATTTAGATCCAGCCAACAGACCAGATCCTTATTTCCCCAACCCCTACAGGCCAAATTTGACAAGTATCACCCAATGTTACAATGACATCAGGTGGCCCATTTTTGCCCATAATGCTTAAAATCAAAGGGTGCAGATGAAGGCACTGTGCCTTTCAAGCACCGATGATCAGCTGATTGTCGGCACCTGCAGAGCACTATTTGCAAGCCTCGCCAGTCCCCTGATTGACAGGGCTTGCAAAGGGTTGTGCAGGGGACTTTGCAGGTGCCAACAATCAGCTGACATGGGGTGTCTGGAAACCGCAGCCCAGTCATGTGTTTATCTGCCCCACACCGGGCATCAAACGGGGGAGGCCTGGTGGGTCTGATGAGGCCCGTGGGCTAGGGGTTCCCCATCCCCTGGCTTAAAATTCTGAAATGCACAGCAAACCCCAAGACGTGAGCAACTTAAGGATGCACACTATTATCTGCTGCAAGAAGGAAGGAAGGGATGGATGGGGGAAAGTCACGTGACAGGAGTCCAAGGCACAAAACGGATTCATCAGCTAAGGTGCTGTTAAGGATTCCCTACTGGAATGCACCAGTTTCCCATTAATCCAAAGCACTGAATTTAGACAAGACCTTCTAGTCTGTGAATTATTTAACTGTGCATTACTAGAGCATACATTAGCAGGGTGCTTCGCAACGTGATTTAAGAGGAGTCCTTTTCCTTCTCGCCCAACAAGTCCAAACAAGCGTAGAAGCCATAAAACTTCACTTCTCCACTTCCAACAATTCAGGAGGAGTATTTTATTTCCAGAATGAAAAGTAGAAATGTTTATTAACGTATTTTTCGCTCTATAAGACGCACCAGACCATAAGACGCGCCTTGTTTTTGGAGGAGGAAAACAAGAAAAAAAAATTCTGAATCTCAGAAGCCAGAACAACAAGAGGGATCGCTGCGCAGCGAAAGCAGCAATCTCTCTTGCTGTTCTGGCTTCTGGGATAGCTGTGCAGCCTGCATTCGCTCCATAAGACGCACACACATTTGCCCTTTTTAGGAGGGAAAATGTGAGTCTTATAGAGCAAAAAATACGGTAGTCAGTTTCCACTTCCCAACCCATGGGAAACGGCCTCACCAATTCTGAATCTCCATCCATGCATTGTTGTTTATTATTTGTCATTATTGCTAGGGTTGCCCCTAAGCAATAGAATTGAAATAGCATCCCATTCAAGATCTTAGATATCAATTAGCACTTTCGGCATGTTATGTCAGCAGGTATTAAGAGTCCAAGTAATATCCACTACAGAGCCTTTTGTTTTACAGAGAATCAGAATGACCGTCACAGAACAAAGCTGATGTACTGCAGAGGCTAACAGACAATGCCAGAGATCAGGAAGTCACAAGTTTGGATCTTGCTTCCGCCACAAACTCGCAAGGGGGCCTTAGGCAAGCCAGTCTCTTTCTCTCTCAGGCTCAGTCAGCCCACCTGTAATATGGGGGACTAATAATATACACTAACTTTACAATGTTATTGTAAGGATTACAAGAGGGTAATGTATGTGAAAGCACTCTGAATACTTAAAAGCACTATACAAGTGTCAAATATGATTACTACTTTCAAGCTGCTAATGGAAGGATGGTTCTGAGGAGCTGAACAATCATGCGAAGAATGGAAGATTTGCTGGTTTCAACACCAACTGCATCTATTGCTGTTGCTAAAAGTTCCATGATGCTATCTATAGAGATGGCATGGTCTGACTGTGTCTATTTCAGGAAAAGAAATATTTTTGGCTAGGGAGTTTTATAGATAAATGTAGACTGTGGGGACTTACCCTTCACTGCAAAGCTATTTTTTCCATTTACAGTCCTGACATTTAAGCAAATGACACTGCGATCCCATAGAAGTTGACTCCACTTGAGTTCAATGGGACTGTTGCTGCAATACTAAGCACATTTAGCAGAGGAGTAGTGTTTAAACAAACTTACCAAGGGAGTAGTGTTTCATACCACTTTATTTTTAATTTTTTTAAAAAAAGATTTTTATTGCAAATTTTTTAACAAAAAAGAAATCACCAATCAAGAAGTGGTTTCATACCACTTTAAACAGTTATGGCTTCTCCCAAAGAATCCTGGGAACTGTAGTTTAAGGAAGCTGTAAGCTGTTAACAGACCCCTATTCCCCGCACATAACTATAATTACCAGAGATTTAACAATCAAACCCACTTCCCAGGGAATTCTAGGAACTGTGAGGGGAAGAATGGCCTCTTAACAACCCTGAACAGACTACAGTTCCCAGAATTCCTTGGGGAAGCTATGACAGTTTAAAGTGGTATTATACTGCAGATGGGGCCTTGCTAGTCACTTGGAAATAGGCTGCTTTTTCTGTTAAGATAGCCTACCCCTGCCCACACTCGAAAAAACGCCCATTTTAAAAACTTGCATAATAAGGAAGCACTCCATAAAACTTTTTTTTTATCCACAATATCCAGTAATTAAGAAAGGAGGACCAACTAGGCTACCACACAGATAATTTTTCATGAGTATGTCAATAAATTAAGATGCCTAATGCATGTAATTAGTAAAGCTTTGATTACTGTCTGTACAGGGTGCTGGACTACAAGAGCTATTCAATAATTAGTTTGTTAATTGGCTCCATCCAGGGATGAAACTAAGCTGCTGGAAATTAGAAACCAATCCCTTTGGCATTTAATCAGAAATATTAATAAAAGGGAGGGGTGCTGGGGATAGAACAAATGCGACAAAACCCCACATTTGTCCTCCTGTATAAATATTTAGAAGTTTCTCCTTCCAAGGAACCTGAAAAACCTGCACAGCAGCTAGAAAAGGTTCATCTGAATCTCTTATTTATTATCTGAAAAGAGGGCATACATTTGCAAGTGACACAAAGCACATGCAAATGTGTGTCGTCTTTTGTGTGGGGGTCAGAGTGCCCAAATCACATAGAGAATACCCTGTTGGCACCCTTGGTTTTTGAAGTTACAAGTACAATAAAACATCCTCCATAACACCCAGGAGGCAACTGAGGAATCTAGCACATCCAGAGTGTTGATTTTAATCAACATAGGGAACAATCCTTAACCCTGGCCAGAGTGGCAGCAAAAGGCTCAATGGAACAGCACAGCCAGCCTGCTGTTTGAGGAAGCACACTCTGGCATTCTCGCTGGCACAGCGAAAACCTGTGCCAAGGTGGACCGGGTGTTTGTATTGCTCTGTTAGATTGCAATCTTATTGAAGCTTTCCTCTAGGAAAGCTGCCATAGCCAGGCCCATAAGTCCTCATGCCATATTCCAGCAGCTCTACAAACACTCATTGCCTGTGGTATCTATGGCACCCATAAACTTGATACCCTGAAATAAAAGCCATTAATGCATCATTTGATACAGAGGCTAGATTTGCATATTTCAGGACAGGATTTGCCATATGCAGTGCTGTTTTTCTAGAAAAAGAGGTGCTGGAACTCACCACAAATACCTCCCTTATTCTCTTATAATGGCAATGACGCCCTCCTGAGAGATGCCGGAACTGAGTTCCAGAGAGTTCCAGCTGGGAAAAAAAGCCCTGGTCATATCACACTGGGAACTTTGTAATCAATAGACAAAAAACCACATGAGTTTATGACACTTCCTTGCCTATTTACCCGAAGGCAATTTTAACCTGAAACAGGTGACTGGGACAAATGTGGTAATAAGCTTCCCAGACACAAGAGCTAGATAGTCAAGCTCTTGTGGTTCTTTAATGGTCAGACAGAGAAGATTGGCTTGTCAGAGATGTGGCAATACAGAATTATCTGGCCCTTCAAGTATTTTCCTTATCTAATCAACAGGTAAGCAGTGCGAATATGGAGAAAGATTTCCATCTTTTCAAAAGGCAACCTGATGGTTTCCTCCGAGCTGTGAGCCTGCTCTGTTAAAGATAGCCCAGTTGCTGCCTCTATGAGACGTCTTACTGCAACAAGCCATGGGCCTGGTTCGTATGTCGCGGGAAGGCAAACATCTTGGCCCATGGTTAAGAAGGAGAGAGCACTTAGGCATGATCTCAGGCTCAGATGATGCTTTGGCTTACCTGCTGCACCACACTGAGCTGAAAGGACTGGGGAGGAGTGTGACGGGCGCATATTTGCGCTAAGTCGCAATTTGGCTTAGTGGTATGTGCAAATGCAGCCATATACGTACAAATGCAAAAATGAAATTAGAAAGGTGTCCCTAATCTACCATCAGTGTTCTTTTTCCTGATTAATACCAAACACAGAGGGGGACTTAGGACAGCATGACCGGTTCTGCCACACTGGGCACCAAGCCTAAGGGGTGTTGCAGGGCATTGCAACTATGATGTAGTGAACTGAGCAGAGCAGAAGGTGAGAGGGTGACAAACTTTGGCCTTGCACAGGGCTCCGCTGAAATTTGAAAGAGCAAAGTCCGCCCCTGCCAAACATCAGTGTTGTGAATTAGTACTGTACTGTATTTTGATTCCATGGATCACTTATAGTTTAGATGGGATTTTATGACTGCAATTTTTTCTTGTTAAGCCACTTCTCAGTATTTAAATTGTATAAGTAAGTAAAATAAACATGTCTAAGATTGACCACAATGGTTTTAAGAAGCCAAACAGAAATTGGATGCTGCATCAGGCAGCCCTTTGATCTGAAGCAACAGGGCTTTTCCTTGGTGTTATTTCCATGCAGAAAAAGATGCACTGGTGATATTTTCAGATGCTAAAGCTTTTCTACATAACACGGCCATCATCATCATCATCAAGCTCCCCAAACATTAGATGTCCTACAATTGCAAAGTTAATAAACCATGCCTCCAGATCAGAGGTGGAGCAAGCCAATCGAGTACCTGGGCGGCGCGTGTACCCTGTGCCCAGGGGCGGGGCCAGCCGCCCACAGGGGCAGGGTGAGCTAGGGCAGGACGCTCCGTGGGGCCTCTGAGGAGTCTGCCTGCCTCTTCCCACTCAGTCGCCCTCCAGCTGAGGGAGAGGCGGTGGGCGGACCATTTGGGGAAGCATGGAGCCTGTGGACTCCCAAGCCACCATATCACTCCCAGGAGAGACGCATGGCTCAGGCGTGCTGCAAGCCCCGCGGTGAGTGCCGCCTGGCATTTTGTCTCCCCCCTCAGTGCTGATACCCGGAGCGGCCCACCCCCACCGCCCCCTTCCTCCACCCCTGCTCCAGATATCAGCCTGAGTCAGCATAGCCATTGATTTCGGATGATGGTACTTATTTTTATTACTATTAATAATAGAATTTATATACCACCTTTCATTTCATGAAAGAGGCCATTCAAACAATTAAGAGCCAACAGCCAAATAACAAGAAGAAACCAATTACCGTATTTTTTGCCCTGTAAGACTCACTTTTTTCCTCCTTAAAAGTAAGGGGAAATGTGTGTGCGTCTTATGGAGCGAATGCAGGCTGCACAGCTATCCCAGAAGCCAGAACAGCAAGAGGGATCGCTGCTTTCGCTGTGCAGTGATCCCTCTTGCTGTTATGGCTTCTGGGATTCAGAATTTTTTTTCTTCTTGTTTTTCTTCTCCAAAAACTAGGTGCATCTTATGGTCTGGTGCGTCTTATAGAGCGAAAAATACGGTATTATTTTTTTAAAAAATGCAACCCCCCATAATGCAACTACATTAATCCATGATTAAAATATAAAATAACTCAAGCCCATTAAAGCAGCATAACCATTAAGACATCAATCAAAACAGGAGATTCAGGTCAGAGCAGGGAAATGCTTGTCTAAACAGGTGAGGCTATGAGAACTGTCAGAATGGATCCCAGATTTCGGCAGGGAAAGCATATGGTGCCATCAGCAAAAATGCCCACCTCTGTGATGCCACCAGCTTGCTATAATCACCAGGCCACGGCAAAACTAAAGAGAGTCAAATTGTTGGTCATATTGCCCTTAGTGAGCACTGGAGGCAGTGAGAGCCCCAAACCTCCTGATCACTGCTCCCAATTGCTTTTTACAGATGTTAAATAGCATTTGGGACAATGCAGCTCAGCGTACCTAGATTGCACCAGGCTGGGGAAACCTCCCATAGGCTTACAATCTAAAAGCCAAAGCTTTGGCCCTTCCAACACAGGAAACTGGTAGGCAGGATTGAAAGCCCAGATCTAAGAACAAAGACCAAAGGGAAATTGCAAGATTATTTCAGGCCGGAGGTGAAATGACACGACACTTTTTGATACAGAGGTTTGTCTTTTCATTTGTTCTTCTTTTCAGATGCTCTCTTGCTCCTGCCCCATGAGCCGTTCACTCGCTTTTATTTGGACAACGATGTGGTAACTGTCTAGACCTCCCATGCTATCACATTTCCTGAAGCTCGTTTGGGCATGCAGGGTTTTTAATTCTTACTGAAGACCGCGGAGTAATTCCTATTTTAAGCACTTGGGCAGGCTGAGCTAACATTCCTGCTCTTCCAAAATTACATCAGTATCCATTTCACAAAAGAGCAACTGGTTAAAGCCACGCTGGTAAATGGAGAAAGTATAGGTAACTATTTATAGATTTTTGCCCAAATTGTGCAGGCAGCAAAACATGCATAGATGGCATTGTCTTCATCCCACTGAACACTACATAAACCGCACACAGTATTATACCATTTCAGGCTGCAATCCTATACCCATTTAACTGGGAGAAAGGTCCATCACTACCAATGAGATTTACTTAGGAGTAGACATGTATAAAATGCCATTCCTACCCCCCCCCCATGCAACAAATCCATGTTTTAATATATACGAATAAATTCTATGTTTTTTTCTCATTTAATAAGGGCAGGGATGGGGGAGGGAGAGAAATTATATTCAGTTTGTATTTAAAATGCAAATTTGGACTTTCCAGAACAAAATGTGAGCAAGAATAGCCACCCTTTGAAATTCACATTTCTCCCAATTTTGCAATGCAGTTTTCCAGCCAAGTCATGTGTGTAAGAATGCATATATTGTGGTAAAGTGCATATATATATGCATATAAAATATAAAAATGCTTTATATTAGGAGAAGCTGCTTTGCAAAGGCCAAAACTGCATACAGTGGTACCTCGGTTTATGAACTTAATCCATTCCTTGAGTTCGTTCTTAAACCAAATCCGTTCTTAAACCAAGGCGCACTTTCCCTAATGAGGCCTACCTCTGCCGGTGCCCTTCCACCGTTCGGCTTCCATTCTTAGACCAAGGTAAAGTTCACAAACCGGAACACTACTTCCAGTTTTGCAGAGTTCGTAAACCAAATAGTTCGTAAACAGGACTGTTCGTAAACCGAGGTACCACTATACAAACTTGTATAGGTTTGAATACATTCACACTAAAAGGTTGGTGAATTTTCATGGCTTAAAAAAAAACTAATGTGGAACTGTCCTGAACTTAAGACGGGGGGGGGTGAGAGAAACTGAAACAGACAGATTTGCCTACACCTTATGTGTGAGAAGGTACTGGGAAGCAACAGGCAATGCCAGATGAAATCTCAGAAACCAGGTGAGGGACAACAGTCCATCTCGGTCATCTGCTCTTTCTGCCGTTGTGGGCAGCAGAACAAATTATTCAAACGGTAAAATACGAAACCTTACTTTTGTATAACTTAAGCAGCTTGTGCAATTCAGCTTTTACCCAAGGGGCATTTGGATTACATGGGTCCAGAACCTTTTATTACATTCTTTAAAAAAATAATAAACAGCCTCTCTTTTTTGCATCTATTTGAGATTTTTGCACTCTGCAGCTAAGGAGCCCAGTCCTCTGATCAGAATGGTACCAATGCAAATGTTGCCATGCTTCATGAACTTAGTCCTAAATTAGTGCTGGGGGGGGGGAGCCTAACTCACTACAACGGAGTTTTTTCAGTGGTTGATATCTGTCTCCCATGGAGCTTTGACACAGGTAGAGCAGAAGAATAACCCCATGGTATTTGTTCAGTCAGCCAGAACAGACATTTGTGCTTACAGCATTCCCGTTACCATTCTCCACCATGGTCTTCATTATCCCTTGCTTGCCGATGTGATCTTGAGGGACACGGATTACAGATCAGTGGTACAGGGAAAAGAGAAGCACCTAAAGGCTATATACACTTCTGCATGGAAATACAGTGGTGCCTTGGTTCTCAAATGCCTTTGTACTCAAACAACTTGGAACCCAAACACTGCAAACTAGGAAGTAAGTGTTCCAGTTTGCGAACTTTTTTGGAAGCCGAATGTGCTCTGTTTTGAGTGTTATGCTTCCGACTTGGGTGCCACACTTCTGTTTTGAGTGTTACACTGAGGTCTGTCTGTTTTTGCTATTTATTTTGTGTTTTTGTGGCTCTTTTTTGTTTTTGTGACTGTGTGGAACCCAGTTCAGCTACTGACTGACTGACTGTGTAACTGAAGTACATTATTTATTGCTTTCATTTTATGGATCAATGGTCTCATTAGATAGTAAAATTCACGTTAAATTGCTGTTTTAGGGGTTATTATTTTTAAAAGTCTGGAAGTGATTAATCCATTTTGCATTACTTTCTATGGGAAAGCGCGCCTTGGTTTTGGAACGCTTTGCTTTTAGAACGGACTTCTGGAATGGATTATGTTTGAGAACCAAGGTATCACTTTGCCAAAAGCAAAGAACCACTTAATGCAGATCGGCTGGAACAGAATGGGAACTGGTTCACACATGCCAGTTCATCACTTGATGGTTGCAACACCATGTGATAATTTATTATTTATATATATTACATTTTTTTTATCCCCTATTTCCTGCAAGGAACTTAAGGTGATGTATATCATTCTTCCTTCCCCCATTTTCTCCCCACAACAACCCTGTGAAGCAGTGTTAGCTCACCAGTGAGCTTCATGGCTGGGGAAGGGGGGGGGGTCTAGAACCCTGGTCTGACTCTAACCACTAGACCACAATGTGCACATCAACGCACAGATGAGTGAGCCATCACACACTGAACACCAAAAGCAAAACTTTCGCACTGACCCGCAGAGTGCTTTTCAATGGAATATGTCCCAACGTTCAGCTGAGGGTCATCAACTAATCTCCAGTGCTGCATTCTCATGTGTGTACCATTCATTCTAAGAGTAATATTTTTTTAAAAAAATGGTTAAATGCAGATGAGGATTGTATCTCCACACTTTACACAAACTGTCAGAAAAAGTCCCCCTTTGCTGCGTTTCAGCCATCTCTTCGAGCGAACAAAAGGCTTGACAGAGCATGATGAGAGTTTAATTAATGTGTATTAAATTATCTTGGGAACGCCTTCTCAGATAAATTGCTCTGTGATCCATGATCTGTTCCTCTTCTGACTGACTGCTTCTGTGCAACGGCCTTTTGTGCATTTGCTTATTTTAATAAGAAAAATACTCAGCCGGCATTTGCTCCACATTAAGACAGCAATGTGCCAAAGTTTCCTGTACCGGTACATTTCAGGAGCAATGTTATTTTCTAGTTTGGCAAAAGCAAACTGGCCGGGGGGGCAGACACGCAGGAAAGAAGGCTGACACAGAGTTGTTGGATTTTAACTTCACAAAGGGACATGATGTTCATTTCCAGAAACAGCTCTTCAAATATGTTTGTCAAACGCACCAAGTTGCCAACTTGATCCATCTGCCACACAGTCAACACTAGGCCAGAATGCTTTATGTACCTTTTCAGTATACAGAGGTTTGGCGTACACAGGTTTGTCCCAATGACTGCATCTCTGAAACTGAATGGATGCAACACCTCAACTTCACTGCAGTTCAAAGCTAGGCATGTCTACTCAAAAGTAAGTCTCACAGAGTTCAGCTGGACTTACTCCCAGAGAAGCAGCCTTAGTCACCCATGCAAACCAGGTTTTAAGAACCCCATTACAGTAAATGTTCAGAATTTGATGACTTCCTAGGAACTCAGAAACAGTTGCTTTTGACTGTTGCCTGAATGCAATTCTGAGTCCAAAAAGAGAGTAACTATATCTATGTAACAGTTACAATGTAATTGGTCAAACATTCTAGTCCACAGTATTGCATGAATTTTATTATTACAGTCACAGACCGGTTCCAGCTCACTTACAATATCAGGAAAGTCATAAAACACAACAGGAATACATTGAACTGCAATTGGGTATAACAGAGACAATACAGATATAGCAGCAGTTAAAAATATATATTAAATCTTGATCACTAAAATAAAACCTAAAATTGTCATTTAAAACCTTAATCCTTCTGGTAGTACAGTTTGTTCCCTAAGTTTTATGGCAGTCACACAGAATTTGGCCACCCTTAGCGTGATTTCTAGATCCTTGTCCTCTAGCAGGTGTTTTAGACATTGAAGTTCGGACCCATTTGGAGATTTTTGTATAACAGGAGTGATAAGTACCGAGCTTATATCCCTGTAGAAACGGCAGCGTAACAAGACATGAGAGACAGTTTCTACCTCCACCAAGCCGCAGGGGCAGAGTCATTCCACATATGGTTTACCCTCGAATCCGCCCAGCAATAAGGCAGATGGCAGCACGTTGAATCTAGCGAGGGTAAATGACCAACACAGTATTGGCAGCTTGGAAATAGTTTCTGAAAAAGATGGACATGCTTCACGTTCCAGCATAAAGAAGACAGTATTTAGCACATAGGGGCTATCTCCAAGGGCCATGGGTGCTTGGGTACCCACAATAATATAACTGTGGAGGCTGGGCACACATAAAGTAAATGAGCACAAGCGGCAACAGCACTGCCTTTGAGAGAGAAGTTCACCTCCAACCTCCACAGCCAGGCACCCTTTTCAGGCAGGGCAGGGCTCAGACATGGAGGCAAAGTCTCTCTGCCTCTGAGTCTGAGCCTCTCCCCAAGGAAATGGTGCCTCGCTGGCTGCGGACAGAAGGAGGAAGAGGAACCGCCGCTGCTGCCGCCGCAACGTGGACATGCGATGTCACAAGCACACACCTGCACATAGTGAGTGTGATATAACATTTCCCCAGCCACTCTGGGCAGCTCCCAACAGAATATCAAAAACACAATAAAACATCAAACATTAAAAACTTCCCTAAACATGGCTGCCTTCAGACGTCTTCTAAAAGTAAAATAGTTGCTTATTGCCTTGACATCTGGTGGGAGGGCATTCCACAGGGCAGGCGCCACTACCGAGAAGGCCCTCTGCCTGGTTCCCTGTAACTTGGCTTCTCGCAGTGAGGGAACCGCCAGAAGGTTCTCAGTGCTGGACCTCAGTGTCCGGGTAGAACGATGGAGGTGGAGACGCTCCTTCAGGACATTCGCTACATGTATTCTCTATATTTCAGATACTTCTACTGATATGGAGGTCAGAAATATATTTTTCCACCCAAACTTTTTTTCACAGGTAGTCATTTCTACAATTAAGTAGTCAAGACCTAATGAGAAGACTTCATAACTATGAAGAATGCATGTCTCTTGTGTATTACTCTCAAAATCCCAAGAGGGTATAATCTGTTTCTTATTATCTTTACATAAAACACTGTCTCTACTTTACAAGTAAAAACAAAGGCAGCCTTTAAACAACTTAAAAGTTTGATAGGGCTGCAACAGGGGCAGCTATCATTGGCTATTGCTGGTTGACTGAGATTTTACATATATATATGCGCAAAATGAGTTTTTGGCTCTGTGCTACATAAAATGCCACAGATTACTATAATTATTACTTATACTGGTCCATCGATTTAATGCTCTGACTTGATTAGCCTTAGCAGAATTACTAGCACTCAAAAATATGTTTCCAATATTCATCTGCAACACAATCATTTTCAGAAGATGTGATTGAGAAAGTTTCCATGTGTTATGTTGTAACCAAATGGATATTCCAATATTAAATAGGACATTTTATTATGAGCTGTATTTCTCTTCCTGGTATTGCTTCATGGAACGTTAATTCTCACAAATACACCACAGGGGAGCATTCTTACCTTCCATCATCACATCAACAGCATATGAATGATGTCGGTCGGTATTTTCCAGTTGGTAGGCTTATGCTAATATGGTTTAGAAACTTTTGGGTCAATCCCTGTTTCAAACATTACTTTTTGCAGCTAATCATCTAAAAGACACCGCAACGTTGTTGTTGTTGTTTAAAAAACTGCAACAACACATTGATCCCATTTCAATAATTTAAATTTATAACCCCATCCATTCTGAAGACGCAAAGCAGATAATTCCAAGTCATTTAAATAGAAAGCAAAGTGATACTATACCCCTGTGCATGTCTCCCTATAAGTCTGACTGAATTCAGTAGGAGGCGAAGTGCATTCGATTGCCCCCGAAGAAAAGGAATTTAAAAACCAAGGATGTACAACTTGTGGCTTACAAGCCATGCACAGCCCACCAGCTAGGAAAGCCTGTCTACCAACTACTTGATAAATTCTCATGTTTTGTTGCCTGCCCGGTATTGCAAAAACAGAGCAGGGGAAGATGAAAGGGTGTTTATGAAGCACCACTAGATGTCAAAGTTATTTATTGCCAAGACAGTTCACTGACATATCTCAGGCTTTTGATATCAAGCAGGCGCCTTCACTGTACTTTTTTGGGCGCCTGCTAAAAACATTTTTTGTTTAGACAAGCCTACCCAGACATTTAGAAAGTTGGTGTGAATTTCATTCTCTTTTCAGTCTATTTTTATTTTAACTTTTCAAAAGTCTTAAATTGCTTTTACTCATTTTTCTGATTGATAATTTTATTGTTTTGTCTTTTTGTAAACCACTTTGAGGTTTGTTTTTACAATAAAGCAGTGCATAAATTTTATGAAATAAAAATGAAGAAGCAGGCTCATAGCTCGGATACGAGAGCTTCTCAAGCAAACTGCAAACCTGATTTTAAAAATAATAATAATAATAATAATAATGCTGTTTTCATTGCCTTTTTCAATAATAATTGAAAGAGCATCCACTTTAAGTAATCTGCAGGGCAACAATACAGACAGAACTTTAGCTTGCATATCGGCTGTCGACTTTCCTCAAGTAAGAACCTGTATGGTAAAGCATCACCTTGGCACAGAGACATTTTAGCTCATCAATTTGTCGCTTACTGGAACTTTTTATTACAACAAAAAGCTGGGATGAACAACTTTCTTCCTGAGAGCTGCTCTAAACTCCAGACAGCAGCTCATAGGTAGAGAAGGGTAGAAGTCTATTTCATCACAAAATAGGCCCCTTCCCAACTGATTTATGATAAAGCTTTATGATAACGTTTGAAGACATCTGGCAAACACAGATTCCCAAGTTATAGAGCACATGGGCTGAGACTAACATTGCATAGAAATATGTGGACGGACATGTTCCACGCATCTTATTTGAGGATTCTGTCACTTTACAGTAGTGTAATCTCCTGTTTTCCTGCCTGTCCTGATTACAGCTTGATAACGTGAAACAGTGGCAAATCGTTTACTAGCTCCTGACGAAACTTTTGATAGGAGTGCCAGATAAATTCTCAGCACCTAACCCTCGGGCTAGCAGTTACCTGTTCTTGTCCAAGAGCACTTTGCTCATTAAGCATGTAAACTGCCTACGAGTGAATTTAATGTTTATTTAAAAAAAAAATAGGTGTAAGTTTCTAATGAAAAAATAATAATATAAAAAGGCAATGAATCTTACAGGTGGCTCCACAAAAAAGTTCAATGTGAAGACGAATTAGAAAAGGCAACAGCGAAAAGAAGGGGTTGTTAACAATTTTTGGCATTCACCAATCCTCTGGGGGCCACAAGTCAGCAGTGGGTGTGGTCATCACACAATCTGCCTCTCACAAATCCTGCATAGACACACAGACCAACAGATGCCACCCCCTACTCAGTTGATATGCGCAGAAGTGGGTTAATGACCCTGTCTCCGCTTATCAAATGTTTGACCAGACGATCAGGATACAGGTCATTTTCTATCCCCATCAGGGCGCTGGACTCTGCCCATCCCAGTGCCATGTGTACTTTAAGGGGAGGGAAACTTTTGTCCTTAATACCTGCACAGCTGAACCAAATATTTTGCATAAGTACGGGCTGTCTGCCCAGAACTGGCAGCCCTGAAGATGACAAAGCAGATTCCCCAGGGTGCAAGCTAAGTTCACAATCGAAAGGTTTTTCACATTTGAGCACAATTCTGGTAATGTGAAAACACAAGTAACGGATCAACGAAAATGATCCAAGAAACGTTCCACAACCAATTCACAGCACAATCTTATGTTGTGTGGTGCAGTGGTCAGAGTGCTGGATTAAAACTGGGGCAACTCAGCCATGGAGCTCACTGGGTGAGCCACTAGTATGGCTGAGTCGGGAATCCATTTATGCTCCCTTGAGCTCCTTGGAGGAAAAGTGAGACATGAGCATAATAAACAACTACTCAGAAGTGACTCCCATCATGTTTCCATAGGGCTTGGTCCCAATTAAGGCTATAGGATTGCAGGTCAAGCCTTTTGTTGTTGCTTCTTTGGGGAAAAGACAACTAAGGAGGGGAAGCATGGCAGAGGTTCATAAACCTATGGATGGCACAAAGAGTGAATAGATGGACTTTTTATTTCTTTCCTCCTTTTCTCATACTACTAGATGTCAGCACCACCTACTTCATTGACCAGCAGGAGGTTAATGACGATGAAGGGAAGGTCTTCACAAAATGCATACAGTGGTACCTCTGGTTATGTACTTAATTCGTTCCGGAGGTCCGTTCTTAACCTGAAACTGTTCTTAACCTGAAGCACCACTTTAGCTAATGGGGCCTCCTGCTGCTGCTGCGCCGCCAGAGTACCATTTCTGTTCTCATCCTGAAGCAAAGTTCTTAACCCGAGGTACTATTTCTGGGTTAGCGGAGTCTGTAACCTGAAGCGTATGTAACCCGAGGTACCACTGTAGTTAAATTATGGAATTCTCAATTGCAAGACACGGCAGTGTTTGGCTTTAAATAACTCAATGGAACCTCCATCTTCCATAGCAGTACACCTGTGATTAGCAGGTGCTGGTCGTAAACAAGAGGATATCCATCACCTTCATTCCTTACTGGTGACAGATAAGAAATGGATGGACCAGGATTCAACCCAACAAGGCAGTATGGATGCTGCATCATGCCTGAAATTCCACAGAGCGCTGCATGCGCACAACTCCCATGAATTTCAATAGCGCATGCGCACACACAACTGCACGCCAGAGCTACAGCCCAGCGTAACCAGCTGCAGAACTAGGACGGCTCGCTTTGCTGGGACACAAAAATAAAAATAGCTTTTGGGAGTGTCCCCCCCCCGCCCCCAAAGTGGAAGGGGAGGCAGAGCTTTCGGAGGGGGAGCAGCCAAGCAGCTTTTACCTTGTAACTGAGCTGATAGAGACTCCTGGTGCTGCTGGTATTTGAGGGCCACAGCCTCCGCCTTCCTCAGCTGGCTCTGCAACTCGTAGTAGAGCATTGCCCCGTAGATGAAGCCGAAGACCACGATGAGGAGCAAGAGGGATTGCAGGATCCGCTTCTGCTTTCGGGAACACATCCCGTTGCCCATAGTCCCTTCCTCTGCGGATCCAGGGGCCCGTCCACCTCAAGGCTCCTCTATCCTCAGACAGCAGCCGGAGCACGAAGCAGCCTCAGGGGCAACGGCCCAGGCGGCGGAGGGGCCTCGGAGGAGAGCTGGACCCATAGACCCTGGCGCCAACTTTAACCTACCTGAGCCAAGTTTTGCCAGGCACCTGGGGTCACGCAACAGGCAGGCCGAGCTGGAGGGCTGAGATTTCAAGGGACCCCGAGGAGCAGGCAGCCTTTCGGGCCCCCGGGAAGGGTCAAGCGCGGCTCCACAGGCCCCCTGCCCTCTCCACGGAGTCAACGCTCCCTTTGCGCGTAGGCGGAGGGGGAAGCCTTGGGAGCGCGGATGTCCGGAGGCAGCTCAGAAGAAGCCGGGCATCTCCAGGCACCTCTGCCCTTGCGAGCGGAGTTCTTTTGAGTCTCTAGGAGGGCGATCCCCAAGGTTATTCTGCAAAGATCTCTCCGGATCTGCTTCCCCCCAGATCGGTTCGTTCTAACTGCAGGAACAGTTCGAAGGGACGGGCAGGATCCGATCCCCCAACGTTCCCTTGCTTCTGCCCGCCTTCCCCTCCAAGATCCGTTTCTCCCAAGCGAAGTTTTCCTTTGCAAGATCTCCCCGGGGATCCCTTTCCCTTCGCCCTCCCTCGGGGAGCTAAAGTTACTTTCTGATGCTCCTCCGCTGATGGGGGCAAGAACTTCCCTTCCCCTGCCTTGCCTTGGCCACCTTCCAGCCCCGCACATACGTGTCACCCTCCACTCCTAGGCAGCTTTTGCCAGCGGGATCCCCGAAGGAAGTCCCGCTCAGGCCGCTGCCTCATTGGGCGCAGCCCTAGCTTCTCCCCGCCCCTCGGGCCGGCAACGGTGGCGCGCATTGGACGCAGGCCGCGTCCGTCCGGCCTACCGAGAGCCGCGCTTTCCAGCTCCCGCCCCGCCCCGCCGCTTTTCCCAGCCTGGAGCGCGCGGGAGAATTGAGGAAGTGGGCGGGGTCGCGGGAGCAAGGCGCTCGTCGAACTGGAGGCAGCGGGGAAGGGTCCTCGCCTGTTAGAGCGGGGCTTTGCCCGCGCGCCGCTTTAGAAAGCAGCGTGTGTGGGGCTTGGCCATCTCCCACTTTAGTAAAACTTCTTTATATTTATATGAGGGTATAAATCTTTTTTAAATTTTAATTTTCCATAATTTTTATTAAATTTCCTGTTTTACATTTTAGAACATTCATTTCAACAACCTTAAAATATCAATGACTTCGCTTCTTCTCTTTCCATGCTTCGTTTTGCATAACATAAAACCCTGAAAATTTTATATAAACTAAACCATAGAGCAGTGTTTCCCAACCTTTTTTGGGCAAAGGCACACTTGTTTCATGAAAAAAATCTCGAGGCACACCACCTTTACAGCCCCGTGACGTCAGCGCGCAGCGTCACGCCGGGAGGGACATGAATTGCTAGCAAATTACATAATCACCTCCTTGAGGGCTGGCTCATCTTCTCCGAAGGCAGAACCCCATTAATTAACAGGACAGACTCACACCATAGCCAAGACGAGGGGGGGAAACCTCAGTCATGCACAGTCATGCACATGTGGGGGCTAAATGAGGACGAAGACCGGGCAGAGAGCAGGGTTCAAATCACCCCACCTGGCCAGGACAATCCCTGGGTGCTCCCTTGGGCCACTCGCCTGACCCACCTCGCAGGCTGTTGTTGCGAGGATAACACAGGGAGAACCACGCGCGCCCCCGGGAGCTCCTTGGAGGAGAAAGCGGGCGATGAATGCAATGCATGAAATATACAAGAGGCGACCAGGTTTTGCAGGTGAGGGGCCCCCGCCAGCCTCTGCTTCCAACACCCGGCGCAACGACGCCAAAGTTTCCCCCCGGGCTCGGCTCGGGGAGCAGCGCTGCTCCCCCGGCTCCCCTTCGCCCTCCCGGCTCTCTCTGCCGCCCACTGGGGACCCCCCCTCACCTGCCAAGTCCGGAGCGCCGGTGGAAGTTGCATGCATGCATGCAGGGCGCCGCGTTGCCATTGCATTGCACTGCACTCCATGCAACGCCTGCACGCATGCATTGCCTTGCACGCCTGCCAAGGGGTCTCCCCGCGGTCCGATGCGTCCCCTCCGGCGCGGATGCAGCATTGCAAAAATAAAAAAACCCCGACGCAGCCCTACCTGGGGGGCAGCCTCCGCCGCTCCGCCTCCGCGGGGATCCCCGCGCTCCATCCTGCCGCCCGATCTCTGCGGGGGCACAGTCAGGCTGCGCGGGGTCTGTGCGGAAGAGCCCCTGCCCGCCCGGCCGCCGCCGCTGCGCTCATTCCATGGCCGGGAGAAGAGCGCTTCAAACAAAACGCCCGGCCCGCTGGGAAACGTAGTTCGCGCACCCCACGCGGGCGCAGAGCCCAAGGGTGAGGGGACTACGGATCCCGGCAGCCCCCGCGCCGGGGACGGAGGGGGAGAGGCCGGGTGCAGGGATGGAGGGACGGGTGGGCGAGAAAGTGAGTGGCAGCCGCCAAGCCTTGGCCGAGAGCCAGGAAGGGCCTCCCCGGAGGAGGAGGAGGAGGAGGGTGGCGCAGAGCGGGAGGGAACCCCAGGGGTCATCTAGTGACAGCGCCCCAATCGAAAATTTGACTTAAAAAAAAACACTTTTGAATTTTTTAATTTTTCCCGCGGCACACCAGGCAACATCTCGCGGCACACTAGTGTGCCGCGGAACAGTGGTTGGGAAACACTGCCATAGAGTATTCCATTATTACATCCATCAAAACTAATTTACACTATTGAATTTATCTTAATGCTGCCCACGTTTTCAAATATACACAATTCCCCCCATATAGTCAACAAACATTTTCCAATCTTCTCTAAACATATGTTCTTGTTTTCTTCTTCTATGTGTTAGGTCTGCAAGCTGCACATATTCCATCAGTTTAAGTTGCCATTCTTTAGTTGGGGCTAAGCTCGTTTTCCATTTTTGGACTAACGAAACACAGGCTGCAGTAGTGGCATACATAAATAACCTTTTTTGACACCTGGAGATTTCTATCTGAATTATTCCCAACAAAAAGGACTGGGTTTTTGGTTTTTTTTAAAAAGTACTTTTAAACATTTTTTTTCAATTCATTATGAATTATTTCCCAATACTCTACTCTTTTACCACCACATATGATAGAACGTGCCCTCAGTTTTAATCTCTTTTTTAAAGGAAATGTCACCCATTTATTGAATTGATTTCTCATTCGATTAAATTTTCATGAAAACAATAGTTGGGAGTTTTCAAAGAAATAAACTAAATATGGGTATGGGAAGGGGTTTGCATCCTCGTGAGAATGGGATCTGCAGGATGCCTGCTACTGCAGATGTTCCACTGGGTCTAAAAATAAAAATGTGTTGATCCGTTGTGTTTAACTGAGGGGTACCCTTTCTCGGCTCGGTCCCTGCAGTTCAAAAGCACGTCAAGTGCAAGTAGATAAATAGGTACCACTCCAGCGGGAAGGTAAATGGTGTTTCCATGCGCTGGCCACATGACCCAGAAGCTGTCTGCGGACAAACGCCGGCTCCCTCGGCCAGTAAAGCGAGATGAGCGCTGCAACCCCAGAGTTGTCCACGACTGGACTTAACGGTCAGGGGTCTCTTTACCCTTGCGCTAGTTGATTGCTGGCTGGCACTGAATTTGGTATCACACTTGAGACTCAATAATTATTTGCTGCCCGAATATTTTTAATCCTCCTGTTTGAAGCAGTACTCATATGCTTTGCCTCTTTACATGTAAAACAATCTGATCTTTTTCTACTTCCCTGTGTGAAATAGCCTTTGTTGGGCTTAACAGTTAAAGGGATGTCCTTACAGACTCCATGCAAACGGGTCCATTCCTCTCAGTAGTGTGCATTCCTCTCAGTAATATACAGTAGTGTACTCTGCTATAACTTCTGCCTGAGGCAGAACAACAACCCTGGAAGCCTGTCTCCCGGAGTGTTGTAAGTAAGCCTGATTCCGGGACTGTCTGCTGTTGAGTCCCACTACACTGCCCAAATTACAAGTTTACTGTACCTATAAGACCAGTTTACCTACGAGATTTGCCTTACCCACATGTGCCCACTAGACCACTTCAATCAGGGGAATTGGCACTACTAGAGATGCCACATAAGACCAGTTCTGCGTTTGTAGACGCCTTCATTGTATTGTTTTCAGCACCTACTAAAACATTCTTGTTTAGAAAAGCCTACCCAGATGCTTAAACAATTGAGGCATATTTTAACCCTCTATAGCATTTTAACTTTCTGTATAACCTATTGCTCATATTTCTCTCCCCCCTCCCTTGATTTTCCTGTTTTATCTTTTCATAAACTGCTTTGAGGGTTTTTTTATTCTACAATCAAATGTTGCCTGAATTTTATGAAATAAAGATAGATAGTTATACCTTTGGGGGTGACAAATTATGAACTTATTGATCTTGGGTCATAGCTCAGTTTAATCTTCTAGACTATTTATTTAGTATTGTTGTAGATAGGGTTTTTTTGTCAAAAGTGAGCTCAGAGCAGTTTATATCAAAACAAACATCAATAAGAGTCACAAAAATGAGGAGGGAAAAATTGAAAACCAGCACCCTTATGCAGTGCTGTTATTTCCCTAGTTTTGCCTTAAGTAATGTTCTTGGCAGGGACGCGGGTGGCGCTGTGGTCTAAACCACACAGCCTAGGGCTTGCCGATCAGAAGGTTGGCGGCTTGAATCCCTGCGACAGAGTGAGCTCCCGTTGCTCGGTCCCGCTGCCAACCTTGCAGTTCGAAAGCACAAGTGGGAAGGTAAACGGCATTTCCATGCACTGCTCTGGTTCGCCAGAAGCGGCTTAGTCATGCTGGCCACATGACCCGGAAGCTGTACGCCGGCTCCCTTAGCCAGTAAAGCGAGATGAGCGCCGCAACCCCAGAGTCGTCCGCAACTGGACATAACTGTCAAGGGTACCTTTACCTTTAATGTTCCTGGCAATCACAAAAAGCATTGCAGAAGCTGAGCTGGTAAATCCAACTGGAATTCCTTGCAAACCCTCAGTTCCTCTGCAGGGCTAATTATCATAATTTCTGTAAATTGCTATGGGCAAAAGAAGCATTGCACATTTATTAGAACATACAGCAAAAAAAAAAAAGTAACCAGTTGATCATAAATCCATTGGTTTCAGTGTAGTTTCCTTACTAATAATTTGGAGTGGGGCATTATGTCATATTTACAACATGATTGAAACTAGTGTGGTACAGCGACTGACAAAGTTTGGGAGCTCCCCACTCAGCCATAAAGTTCACTGAACTACGTAGGGGCAATTTCTATGTCTCAGCCTAATCTACCATATAGTCTCAGCCTAATCTACCACTTGGAGGAGGAGAACCTTGGGGAAGGGCAGGAGAAAAAAGCAATAAATGCATAAATAACACAAATCTATGTGATTATCATAGCTTCCCTCAAAAATATGTGGAAATTGAAATTGCTCAGACTCCTGAGTCCTAGCCACACACACACCGCAAGTTGCCAGTCTTGTTACAACAGCTCCACTGCCTACTGACCTGTTTCTGGGCACAATTCAAAATGTTGGTTATGACCTACCAAACCCTATACAGCTTGGGTCCAGGCTGTCTCAAGGACCATATCTCCCTATATGAGCCTGCCTGGTCTTTGAGATATTTTGGGGAGGCCTTTCTTTCGGTCCTGCCACCTTCATAGGCATGTTTGGTGAGGGCATGAGAGAGGGTCTTCTCAGAAATGGAAATGGAAAGAAAAAGATGGTACATTTTATCATATGTGGTGGGAGTGCAAAAGGGTTAGAAATTATTGGGAAATGATACATAATGAATTGGAAAAATGTTTTAAAAGACTTGTTAAGAAACCAGAAGCATTCCTCCTAGGAATTCTAGATCAAGATTTAAAAAAAGAACATTGGAAATTATTTATGTATGCAACAACTGCGGCAAGAATTATATTAGCACAAGCTTGGAAGACAGAATGGCAAGGGAAACTTATGGAATATGCAGAACTGGCAAAATTAACAGATAAATTACATGAAAAGGATAACAAAGATTTTAAAAGAGAATGGGGGCCATTTACAACATATATGAAGAGGCAACATAAAGAATTGGACTCACTGGCAGGGTTTGAATAAACAAACACAGTTGTATAGAACAAAAAGTAAGACTGTATGTACAGTGGTACCTCTGGTTACGAACTTCATTCATTCTGGAGGTCTGTTCTTATCCTGAAAGCGTTCTTAACCTGAGGTACCACATTAGCTAATGGGGACTCCCACTGCCACCGCACCACCGCCATGCAATTTCTGTTCTCATCCTGAGGTAAAGTTCTTCTTTTTTGTATAAAAGTTTTATTAATTTTCAATACAATATACATTTAATACCATATCAAAGGTTTAATCACAAATTATATATTATGGAGTTCCTTCAGCTTTTCTGCCAATCATCCGTAATTAAATCTTAGTTACGCATTTCCTAAATTTAATACTGCCTTTTTATATGCCTTCCTAATCTTATTTTCTTTTTTACAATACTCCTCAACCTTTCACAGAGCTTCTTGAAATCCCACGAACGTTGTTTGTTCATCACGTATATTTTTCAGATATTCTACAAATTTTCCCCAGTCCTCAATGAACTTATGGTCTCGTTGATATCTGATCTTCCCAGTTAATTTGTCCAGTTCTGCATAGTCCATCATTTTCATTCTCCATTCTTCCAGGGTCGGTAATTCCTCCTGTTTCCATTTTTGGGCCATTAATATTCTCGCCGCTGTAACTGCATATTGGAAAAGTTTACAGTCCTTTCTATTTATTTCATTTCCTACTATTCCTAACAGAAGAGCTTCTGGTTTCTTTACAAATGTATATTTCAACATCTTTTTCAATTCATTATATATAATCTCCCAGAAACCCTTCACCTTCTTACATTCCCACCACATATGGTAAAATGTCCCTTCTTTTTCTTTAAATTTCCAACATTTATTACAGGTTTTATACATTTTCGCTAGTTTGACCGGTGTAATATACCATCTATATATCATTTTCATAACATTTTCCTTTAACGTAGTACATGCTGTAAATTTTATTTTTTCTTTCCATACTTTTACCCAATCATCTAGTTGTATATTATATCCAAAATCTCTAGCCCAATGTATCATAACCGACTTGACTTCCTCGTCCTTCGTATGACATTCCAACAACATTTTATACATTTTTGATAAAATTTTACAATCTTTCCCAACGTCCATATGCTCTAAGTTTTTTAACATGAATTCCCATGATATATTGTCAAAGGCCATTTCTGCATCTACAAACATTAAAATAGCTTGTTTCTCATTCCTGGCAGTTAGATATTCCAAAATATTAATTATATTTCTTATATTATCTTTCATCTGCCTCCCTGGAAGGAAACCCGCTTGATCTTTATGAATGATTTCTTGTAATACCCTTTTCATTCTTTTTGCTAAAATTCCTGCAAAGATTTTATAATCTGTATTCAACAATGATATCGGCCTGTAATTTTTAACTTGTATTAAATCGGAATCCTGTTTTGGGATAAATGTAATAAAGGCTTCTTTCCAAGTTTCCGGAATGTCTCTTTCCTTTAAGATATTGTTCATCACTTCTTTCAATGGTACAGTCACATCCTGAGGTAAAGTTCTTAACCCGAGGTACTACTTCCGGGATAGCAGAGTCTGTCACCCGAAGTGTTTGTATCCCGAGGTATTTGTAACCCAAGGTACCACTGTACTGGGAAAAATTTGGGAAACAAGAGGCAGGCTGAGTAATATGGAAATAAAACAAACTGGGAATATGTGGGAAATCCAGGGGAGGGGGGATATGGAAAATTGTTAGAGAAATATTGTTAGAGGATGTATACATGGAAAAACCAATAAAAATATTTAAAAGAGAGAGAGAGGGCCTTCTTGGTGACTGCTCCCAGGTTGAGGAACTCCCTGCAACTGGATGCTAGGCAGGCCCCTTCTCTGCTTTCCTTTCCCTAGCACACAAATACTTTTCTGTCCTGCTGTGGCAGGGTCTTCTGAGTGTCTGTTTCCAGGATTCTTTGGGAGAAGCCATGTGCTTTAAAGGAATGGCGTGCAAACTATTTTGTGTGCATAGTTTTATAAGGCTGCACTTAGGCTATAATTGCTGCATTTTATGGAAATGCTCTTTAAAAAAACCAAGCCTTTTAAATCTGAGCACAGTGTGGAATGAGCAGGAAAAGGTTTTTGCTTCTTCCCTTGTCATAACATGAGAATTCAAGCTCCCCTGGTGTAATGCGGTAGATTCAGGGCAAACCAAAGCAAGTATTTCTTCATGTATCATTATCTCCTGGACTTCACGCCACCACATGATGTGGTGGCAACTGGCCTCACTGGCTTTAAAAGTGGAATATGCACATTCAGGGAGGTGAGGCCTATCAACAGATTTTAGTCACAGCAGCTAAACTGAGCCACATGAGGTTCAATAGATTATACCACGTCCTTGGGAACAGCTTGCTATATATGTGTGCTTGGGGACAAACCTTATGTTGCCTTTATGTCCCATTTATGGACTCCCTGGTACATCTGGCGTGGCCATTTTTTGAAACAGGATAGATGAGCCTGTGGTCTGAATCTGGCAGGGATATTATTATTATTATTATTATTATTATTATTATTATTATTATTATTTCATTCAATTTATATCCTGCCCTTCTTCCCCAAGGAACCCAGAGCATCAAACATATCAATAATAAAACTTTTAAAAAACAATCTCAAGCATTACCA
Source organism: Podarcis vaucheri (assembly GCF_965113315.1). Taxonomy (NCBI): domain Eukaryota; kingdom Metazoa; phylum Chordata; class Lepidosauria; order Squamata; family Lacertidae; genus Podarcis; species Podarcis vaucheri. The sequence continues at coordinate 17,856,448 of NC_138763.1, read as the reverse complement.
GCAACTGTGTCTTTCAGTCATCACATGCCTGGCTAAACAGGAATGTTTTCAATGTTTTCTCCTGAAAGTCAGTAATGAGGGAGACAGATGCACTTCACCAAGGCAGGCATTGCACAAATGGGGAGCCACCACTGAAAAGGCCCTGTCACAGGTCAGCTCCCAGTGGTGGCACCACCAACAAGGCCCCACCTCCTGGTCGAAGGGTCTTAGATGGCTGATATAGGGGAAAGTGCTGTTTTTGGTAGCTGGGACATAAATCCTTGAGGATTTTATATGCTAGCACCAACACCATGAATTGGGCCCAGTAGTACACCGGCAGCCCATGCGGTGCTTTCTGGATTGGTGACACTTGACCCCATCGGCTTGATCCACTTACCATCCTAACAGCCACATTCTGCCCTATGCCTTTAGGAGAAGGATATGCAAAAATGCACAGATTACAAAGAAATGCACACATTACAAACTTGATCACCATCAACATTCCTTCTAACAAAGAGCAGGTGGTCGGATTTTAAGTAAGTGCTTACACCTGTGTCCATACTTGCCTGACATTCTGACTTGGAGTGGGTCCCCAAGGCTAGTCTGTACAGAGATCTAAATGTAAACATGCCTACATTATTGGATTCTATTTGTGCTACTGGCTTGCAGAGAATGCTACAACCAGGAACTTGGCATGCTTGCATGGCCTATTTTCAGGCCTTAAATGTGTGCTCAGGCAAAGGTAAACAAATGGCTCATACTTCCCTGCTCACCTTTGAGAATCCTGACAAAAGCAAATGCTTCTTTGCACACAATGAAGTATGAAATTTACAAGGGTGGTAATGGCTCTACAGAGCCAAAGTAGAGCAGAATTTTAGTATGATATGTTCTTCGGCCCTTGCTTAAAGACCCAACTTAAAACTTACTTTTAAGGGGGGAGTTTACTTTAGATTCATAGGTGTATCTACATATGTACATCATACATGCATATATAATTTTATCTGTTTGCTGCCTTTCCATAGTTGAAACCATGCCCAAGGCAGCTTACAACCTGAAACAAATTGTGAACATAACAATAGTAGTCATAAACTGAGGCGCAGCTCTGAGGGCCTTCTGGCAGTTCCCTCACTGTGAGAAGTGGGGTTACAGGGAACCAGGCGGGGGCCTTCTCAGTAGTGGCACCCACCCTGTGGAATGCACTCCCATCAGATGTCAAGGAAATGAACTTTTAGAAGACATCTGAAGGCAGCCCTGTTTAGGGAAGTTGTTAACGTTTGGTGTCTTTAATATTCTGTCGGGAGCCGCCCAGAGTGGCTGAGGAAACCCAGCCAGATGGACGGGGTATAAATAATAAATTATTATAATTAATAAAGCCTCAAAAAGTACACAACCAAATTAAGCAATTTCCACAAAAATCATAATAAGATCTAAAACAAGGATACAAAATTGTAATATCAAAAAGAGCAACAACCCCAACAAAACCCCCCCCCAAAATCACCCCAACCCAAGGGTCTGTTCATCAGCCTCAGCTTTTGTAGTTGGAGTCAGTCAGGGACCCACTCTGTCAGGTCAGGAAGAAAAAAGTCTGCAGAGCAGGTCTTCCAGGATTCACAGCCAAGATGGTCTTTGTCCTCTTCAGCCTCCAGGTTCGCAGAAGTACACTGACTACAAACAGAGGCAAACCCTAAGAGTTCATAGAATTGTAGAATTGGAAGGGACTGCAAGGGTCGTCTGGTCCAAACTCCTCTTTTGCACAACATGGGGCTCAAAGATGATGATGAAGAAGAAGAGTTTGGATTTGATATCCCGCCTTTCACTCCCTTTCAGGAGTCTCAAAGCGGCCAACATTCTCCTTTCCCTTCCTGCCCCACAACAAACACTCTGTGAGGTGAGTGGGGCTGAGAGACTTCAAAGAAGTGTGACTGGCCCGAGGTCACCCAGCAGCTGCATGTGGAGGAGCGGAGACGCGAACCCGGTTCCCCAGATTACAAGACTACCGCTCTTAACCACTACACCACACTGGCTCTCACACTGGCTCAAACCCACGACCCTGAGATTAAGAGTCTCATGCTCTAACTCCTGAGCTATCCTGACCACCACCACCTTGCCCTGCACATGAGCTTTGAAGAGGGGCAAACCCACAAAAGAGGTCTACTTGGGCATGGCGGTCAAGGGGTGCTGATTGACTGCTGAATACACATAGAAAACCCTGGGGGAACAGTACATGGACTGGAGGGCATGACTGATTGACTGACTGTAACCATGAACTTGAGAACCCCGCACTGCAACTTTTTGTTGCAGGCCCTGCTTGGCTCATCCTCATCTTCTTAGGAAATTAGGTTTAGTAGTGGTCGCACCTTGACTTCTTTATTAAGCAGCATACTTACTACTTACTTACTAAGTAGCAGCTAAACTGAAGCTGATCAGCACAGATAAAAAAAGAATGGATGTCCCTTACTTCCGAATATCAAGCTTCACTGCAGTTGTAGACACCATATTTGAAGCCTCATTTTTCATAGTGAGCATCGTTTGATAAATGTTGTGTGGCACTAGTTTGGAAACAGCAGAGGGGGAAATGCCAACTATTGAGTGCCACCTTCTGGATTACCAGTGCAACAACAGGGGGAAACTATTTCCTTAATAAGTACCGTATTTTTCGCTTGCATCCGACCATAACACGCACGTAGTTTTTAGCGGAGGAAAATCCGTAGGCATGCCATCCATAGGCATTCCCTCCATAACACGCACAGGCATTTCCCCTTACTTTCTAGGAGGAAAAAAGTGAGTGTTATGGTGCAAAAAATACGGTATTTGAAAGACTTTAGCCAAATACACACCATACCTTTAAAACAGACTCCCTCTCCCCAAGAATCCTGGGAATTTATTTATTTTTTTAATTACTCTTTATTAGTTTTATATATAACATTCATTCAAACAAGACAACACTCAAAAAACAAACAAAAAACATAACATCAAATACTAAGAAATTGTTACATAAAAATAAAATAACTTCCTTCTTTATGTTTTGACTTCTGTCAACCTCAACATGGGTCCTTTGTTTCCTTGGTAGCTGCCTATTACAGTGGTGCCTCGCAAGACGAAAAGAATCCGTTCTGTGATTCTCTTCGTCTAGCGGACTTTTCGTCTTGCGAAGCAAGCCCATTGATGGATTAGCGGATTAGCGCTATCAGCACTATTAGTGGCTTTTAGCGGCTTATCTGCTGATCAGATCAGCTGATAAGCGGCTTAGCGGCTTAGAAAAGGGGGGGAAGGGGAAAAAACCAGCAGGAACTCGCAAGACATTGTCGTCTTGCGAAGCAAGCCCATAGGAAATTCGTTTTGCGAAGCACCTCCAAAACGGAAAACTCTTTCGTCTAGCGAGTTTTCCGTCTTGCGAGGCACCACTGTATATCTTTAATATCTGTTAAGAGTTTATATTTAATTCTGGGTTTCTTCCCCTGCCAGATAAACCTCGATATATCCCTTTGCCACTCTTTGAAGCATGCTGCTCAGAATCCTGAGAATTATAGTTTGTGCCCCACAGAGCTACAATTCCAGCACCCTTAATAAATGACCCTTCTCAGGATCCTTTGGGGGGAAATGAGCTTTAACAGGGTGGCTAGTCTTCCTCAAACTGATGTTCTCCAGATGTTTTGGACTACAATTCCCATCATCCCCAGTCCAAGGAGCTATGCTAGCTGAGGTTGATGGGAATTGCAATTTAAAACACCTGGAGGTCCCAGCTTGAGGGAGGCTGAACTAAGCTAAGGCATATTCTTTATCGTATCCTCCCCCCCCCAAAAAAAACAACCCCCTGAACCTGGCTTGGCAGCTCTCTTAGAGCCAGTGCGGTGTAGTGGTTAAGAGCGGTAGACTCGTAATCTGGTGAACCGGGTTCGCTTCCCCGCTCCTCCACATGCAGCTGCTGGGTGACCTTGGGCCAGTCACACTTCTCTGAAGACTCTCAGCCCCACCCACCTCACAGAGTGTTTGTTGTGGGGAAGGAAGGGAAAGGAGAATGTTAGCCGCTTTGAGACTCCTGAAGGGGAGTGAAAGGTGGGATATCAAATCCAAACTCTTCTTCTTCTTCTTCCCAAAGAATTCTGGGAGCTGTAATTCTCTAAGTGAAAACTGCAATTCCTAGGATTATTAGGTGAAAACTGTTGCACTGGTACAATCCTATACACTTACAATCCTATAATATCGCTTAAAGTTTGCCTTGCAGCCTTGCCTTGTGACACTGGATAGTCTTCAGAAGCCTTAAGGTGATACGGGGGCGGGGCAGGATTCTGTCCCACCATGGACTCTTTTTTTTTGTATCTAACTTTTTTTAAAAAAACAAAAAATACACTGAACACTTGCGGCCTCATGCTGATGACCTAATATACATTTGTGTGATTCAAAAATAAATCAAACATGGCTCTGACCGCTTGCTGTGTTTTACAGACAAGCATTGATTAAATTCTAACACCTATCAGATCGAGAAATTTCAGGGTCGGCCCACCCATAAGGTAAGGCAAAGCAACCGCCTCAGGCAGCAGAGTCCAAAGGGGCAGCAGTCGCAATGCCCATCTTTATTCCTCCCTTGTTTTGTTCCTCATGTAGATCTTCACTCACCCCTTCTTCCCTGGTGGCAGGGACACCATTTGGTGTTTTGCCTCAGGTACCAAGATGTCTTGGGCCGGCCCTGGTTCCTTAGGTTGCTTCAAGACAACCTGTTTACTGAGCGTTCATCCTGATTTGTTTGCAAAAAATATGTGGGGAGTTAATATGATGTTGGCTGTTTATTAAGTACTCACTCTGATTTGTTTGAAATGAAGTTATTTGGCATGCTGTCAAGCAATTATCTTACACTTGCCTTTCAGCCAAAAGTAATAATAATGCATGTGTTCTTTTCAAGCGAGTTTGTTTCACACAAGTCCTAATCCACTTTAATTGTGCACTCTGAATTTACCAGTGTGCCATCGAATCCCACCTGCAAGATAGCAGCAGTCTGCTTAAAGAACCTAAAATATTCTTGTTCAATAAATTATTGATTTTTCAGGTCTTACTGTAGATCTATATATTATCCACCAGATGGCACCAGCTCAGTAATTATGAAGGGAATGAATGTCTACTGAATGGCTGCTCTCTGTTCATGTTACTAGCACTATCATTGGTGTTCGGAAAGGCCTCACAAAGAAGTGTATTGTTTGATTATTTTCCGTATGAGGCTCTGTAAAAAATAAAATAAAATAAAAATCCATTAGTTGTTATAGTTGTACTATTAACTGCTTGTATTGATTAGTGCAGCCTTGGCATTGTTCGTTTTGATTTTTAAAACTCATATACAAGATTGCATTGTAGCCGCACAGATTTGACCCATACAGATGACTACATCAATTAGTTGTATTTTATTTTGTTTGGTTTTAGGTTGTCAACACTTCTATTTTACTGAAAGGGGGAGAAACAGACTGGGCTATTTGTTGAATGTGTGCATACATTGGTATTCAGTACTGAGTACATTCTTGCCTGTACAGCCTAGCACTGGGCATTAAAAAACAAACAACCCCAAGTTCTTTCAAATCCAGAGAAAAGTCAGATGATTGCTAAAGTTCTTCACATTTCATCTCCCTTAACTGATACAATGCCCAGTTGACTTTAAAATTATTTCAGGAAGGGTATAAAAGTTAAGTTCAATAACTTTAAAACTTAAATTCGAACACTCTGACCACGACACCACAGTGGTAATGCCTCTTGCTTGCCCAAATGAAGGCTGGAGGGATGTGTTTGTGTGTAAAACCTGAATGTTGCATAGCTGGAAAGCAGCCTACTATACAAAGTTCTCTACAAAGTTAGAAATCACGTTCATTGTCTCACCCACTTTTTATTTCTGGTATGCTGCTCTAAAAAGGCTGCAGGTCTTGGGCTGCAAAAGTTCCTCACCCCTGCGTTAAATGGTGTTACAAGTTGCCACTGAGAAAGCATCTTCTTCACTGCACTGTTCGGGTTCAGCATGACTTGGTGCTATCTAGGGCAATGGATGGGTCCAGTGGTAACATCCCAAGAAGGCTAAAATGCTTCTTAGTTATGGATGTTCTCAGAGCGGTATGGCACGGCTAGACTGCGTTTGGTGCCTGCTTCCTTTGATCAAGTCCCTGGTGCCTGGCTGCAGAACGGTGAGGAGGCAAATGGCTCATTAAGAAGTTTGAACTACATAGGCATATCTCATTCATTGCAAATCTGAATCTAAATTCCCAGGAGATGGTAGGGGAAGGGTGGGTAGTCATTTTCAAAGGCCTGGATTGGCTCAGAAAAATTATCTGCCTTTCTCCTGGTTTTGTTTGCTTGTTTTGAAGAACATGGACTACATTCGAGCTAATCCAAGGTGAGCTTGCTCGTCTCTAAAACCAACAGAAACAAAAAGTAGTAAAGCAAATATATACTTAAAAAACTGCCATCCCAAGCAGAAAGGTCTTTAGGCTGTAAGATCAGAAGGGATGGAGTGGCAGGTTCTGCATTAGCAGGTGTAATTCTTGAACGGCTGTTTGGGCCCCACATGGCCCTCAACATGGTAATGATACAGTGGTACCTCAGGTTACAGACGCTTCCGGTTACAGACGCTTCAGGTTACAAACTCCGCTAACCCAGAAATAGTACCTCGGGTTAAGAACTTTGCTTCAGGATGAGAACAGAAATTGGGCAGTGGCGGCGTGGCGGCAGCGAAAGGCCCCATTAGCTAAAGTGGTACCTCAGGTTAAGAACAGTTTCAGGTTAAGAACAGACCTCCAGAATGAATTAAGTTCTTCACCCGAGGTACCACTGTACTAAGCAGTGTTGAGGGAAATGTCAAAGGACGCTAGACCCAGCCATTTAGCACTGAATGGAGAGTTGATGCTACTACCATAGCTGTCAACGTTTCCCTTTTCTTGAAAGGAATCCTATTCGGAATAAGGGAATTTCCCTTTAAAAAAGGGAAACATTGATAGCTATGTGCTACTACTGTCACCCACCACTGCCACCAAGACCCATCAGTAGAGGATGGAGGACCCAAGGCTGTCTAAAACCTGAAACTAAATGCACAGTCTTTAAATGCTATTCTGAAGCTCTGGAGAAGCATTAAAGAAGCCCATGCTCCTTATGAATGCCACCTTGGTATTCTGTCCTCCCAGACCCTGGGGGACTCTTTGGGAAAAGATACTTGGGTCGCCCATGCAGAATGCTGCTCCTACTGAATCCTTGGACAAGTCTGCAGTAGTCTAAAGGTAGCCTGAGGAGCTCCATCCAGGGATGCCTTGTGTGGATTCGCCCACCTAAGAACCTCAAGAACCCATCAACAGCCCCACCAGGATCATGTAGAGGGCAAACTTGAAGTGACTAGGGATGGGGTGGATTTTGATTCAGTTTGAATCAACCTGATTTGTGCCCCCCAAAACAATAGGAGAGCCATCCTGTGAAATTTGCTCTTCTCCAAATTTTGCAGTGCAGCTCTCTAGCCATGTCATGTCTACAAAAATGCATTTATTAGAATAAGGTGTCCATAAAAATGAAAATATGACTGAAAACAACACACAACAATACATTACTTTAGGAAAAATTGCATTGTAAAAAAAAAGATGTTTGTTAGTCAAAATTGCACAAAAGCATATGTATTAGGAGAAATTCACCCTAAAATGCTGGTGAATTTCCATGTGTGTTTTTTTTTAAAAATGCAGCCTGTTGTGAATACATGGAGAGCTGAGTTTAAGACTGGAAAAATAAGAAACTGAGAAAAGCAGAAACTGATAGATTTGCCCATTCCTAGAAGTTACTACAGGGACGCGGGTGGCGCTGTGGGTTAAACCACAGAGCCTAGGACTTGCCGATCAGAAGGTTGGTGGTTCGAATCCCCGCGACGGGGTGAGCTCCCGTTGTTCAGTCCCTGCTCCTGCCCACCTAGCAGTTTGAAAGCACGTCAAAGTGCAAGTAGATAAATAGGTACCGCTCCAGCGGGAAGGTAAACGGCGTTTCCATGCGCTGCTCTGGTTCGCCAGAAGCGGCTTAGTTATGCTGGCCACATGACCCGGAAGCTGTACGCTGGCTCCCTTGGCCAATAAAGCAAGATGAGCGCCGCAACCCCAGAGTCGGCTACAACTGGACCTAATGGTCAGGGGTCCCTTTACCTTTACTATAAGTTACTACATGTCTCTCAGTCTCCCCTGGGACTTTGTTGGGTTGACAACTCCCCTTTGAACTCATTAATCCCCAGTACCAGAATCCCCTAGTTCTTCTCCTGCTCCAGCCCTAACATCTGTCACAACTTCCACATCAGGTATTAGTCACAGGCACCTCCAAACATGGAGGAATTTGAAGACGACCAGATTACTTTTCTGAATCTGTACGGGCAGTTTGTATTGGAGGAGGCCCTCCCTGTTTCCTGCATTGTGGCTGAGCCTAACTCTCTGTCATGGGTTCCCCTGGGCAGTGAACTTAATGTATGGCCATAGCGTGTACCTCAGTTTTAATCTGCAGCCTGATTTCCTCCTCAGGTGCTGCAATATTTGCTTCTGCAAAACAAGTTCATGAGAAATAAACGAATGATCCAACTTTTTATCTCCATGGACAGTTGACACCATGGCCTTTGATTTATGGAGCTCTGTGTTCCTAATCAAATATTAATAGAGTAATGGTTGCCCTCGAGGGCCACTTATTAAACTGAACCCTGGTCAACAAATTAGAAAGAGTAAGAAAGTTGTAAGCAATCTATTGTAAACTCCTAAACTGCCTGGCTCTTCAGTTGCACCAAGATTGCACAGAAGGCAAGAGTACTCCAACGGTAGCAGAGATTTTAAGCTTCGATGTTTGTTTGCCTTTATCTTGTCCTGCAAGGCTGTCCTGCAGCTAAAAGACCACTGGGTGGCTCGCAGAATGGAAACAATGCACTTTAAATGCAACCATATCATAAACATGCAATTCAGATAGAACATCACCTATTTTTTGTGTTTATAAAGAAACAGATTTCAAAAAGCAGAGTGAAGATCTAATTAATTATTTTTTTTTAAAAAAAGCAAAAAACAGATATTAAAGCATGTCCACAGAATGGAAAATGGCAGGATCATGAATAATGTGCTCTTTGCGGAGCTGGCTTCAGGCACCAGGCCCGTTGGCAGATCAACTCTGTGTTGCAGAAATGTCTGCAAATGTGGCATGAAGGCTGGCAAGACTGCTAGCACATTTGCAAAACTAAGCATGGTCCAGTATGATTTCAGATTGGATGGGGAACCATGGGTTGAGATTTCTGCATTGCAGTGGGTTGGACTAGATGACGCTTGTGGTCCTTTCCAACTCTACAATTCTATGATTAACTCCACTTTGACAAACACACATCAATCAGCTTTGGCTTGGTGAAAACCTAGAGAAAGCAATGTCTCAGTGAGTTTTATGTTCCAACCCCTGGTACTCTGCTTGAGACCATATAGGGATTTCCATAGTTTACAGACCATTCCCTTCTGTACCTGCATTCTATCAGGTGGAAGCATGTACAGCTCCTCCTCCAAAATCCCGTACAAAAAAAGCTGTGTTCACATCGTGCAGTTTCTCCTCTGCAGCAATCTTGAGCATTAGCAGTGCCTAGAGACCATCATTCCTTTCACAGGAAAAATGACCATGGGGAGGAGCACAGAAAGAAGAAACGCCATGGTACACCTGCAACAGCAAAACTGGGTGCCTCCATCTGCTCCATTTGCAACAAAACATGTTTCTCCCATATTGGTCTCTACAGCCACAGCAGGCGCTGTAAAACTCCAACCATTTGACTTCACCCCCAAAGGCACACGAGACAGACAGATGCCAACAACATTGATAGTAAGTCCCTGGTCTTCTTTTTATTTGTGTTATTAATCATACACCAGACTTACTCTTCATTATTCTTCAATGCAGGACCATCCTCTGTAGAGTAGGACACATGACCACCCATGGGAAAAGGGTGCTGGTACTCCCACTACTCAACTGTTTCCCAGTTCTTTGGGTGGCCTGACGGAAAGATTCAAGGGAGTGAGATGTAAGCTTTGCCATTGTTGTTGTTGTTGTTGCTTAGCATCACCACCACCCACATATTACAGATGCAGCCACCGAGGAAACCATTTAGCACATTAATAACTAAGGGCACTTCCAGACTCTTGCTCTTTTGGGATGGGATTCAATCCCATACCAGCAAATTTAGTTTGCACAATTAGTGTCGATTGGGAGATCTTGCTCAACAAACCTACTTCCCCCAACTGATCAGATGTTTTGCAATAAGTGGTAGGAAAATGTACTGGAAAGTGTGGGATAACAATGGCTCTGGCGCAACATCATCTAACCTCTCTGCAAGCAAATCAGAATGAATGCTCTATAAACAGGGCATCTGGAAGCACTCTGAGATGCATATCAGTGGTTTTTCTGCCCATGGCTTATACTCTCAGCTCCTATGCTAGGCATCCCTTTATGACATTATGATGCAGCATTTACAATTCAGGGCAAGCGAACAATATTAAGTAAGCAGCAACCAAAGTAAGTAGTGAACAAATGAGCTTGAGATGTGGCAGGGAGGCGATAGATCAGAATAGCATGCTTGGGATCTATCACACAGCGAGGGACTGAAGTTTTGTGGTAATATATGGATTAGCTCAGTCTTCCCAACTGTGGAAAAACAAAAGACAATTGGTGATGTATGGAGAAAACTATGCTAAAAAGAGAATCATCAACAAAGAAGCCTGTCAGCACGAAAAGGCAGCGTACAGCCCGCTGCTGCATCCATAAAGCAATTTGGTTTGTAACTCCAGCGCACACAGAGGGAAAACATACAATAGGCCTGCCCAGAGGTTATCCATTAACTGTGTCATCTCAGCGAAGCTACATTTCACACTGGGAAGAGTGGGAAGGAGGGCAAGGAAATAATGGGGTATTAAGCTTTCTGAAACAGAGAGGAATTTTTTTGTCTGTGTGTCTTTGCATTTAAAGTCTCCTCGGCTGCTCCTATGAAGCTGACTTGTACTGGCCCAGTCTGCATGTAATGCCATACCAAACCATAGCCTCACTCTGGGCGGCGGCAGGACCAGAAACATTTATAATTTTTGCTTGTTTTGGCTAAGCCAGAGGTGGGGAACAGCAGGCCTGGGGCCAAATATGGCCCCCAGCCCTCTCTTTGGCCCTGGGGTAGGGTTGCCATATTCCGAAGAGTGAAAAAGAGGACACATTTGCCAGGGGAGAAGGGAGCACACATGTGCTTGTGTGTGCATGGGCACACCATCAGCACACTGCCTAACCATACAAATAACCTTCTGGACCCCAAAAAGAGGACATGTCCAGGAAAACCCAGACATATGGCAACCCGACCCTTGGGACTCTTCCCAGACCTCACACCATTCCCCAGGCTCCACGCTGCTAGCGTGCTGTTTCCTGGTTCGAATGTGTTCTTGGTGTCTATTTTGACATTAGGAGGTATACACAAGGTATACGTATCTTAAGACATGTCACCAAATTATACAGGCTGCGAGATAACATGTTATTAAATTCAAAACATGAATCCAAGGTTTATGATGAGAATAGATTCCCTAGGAATATCAATAGGCATGTCATTAACCTAAAGGTAAAGGGACCATTAGGTTCAGTCGTGGCCGACTCTGGGGTTGCGGCGCTCATCTCGCTTCTTTATTGGCTGAGGGAGCCAGCGTACAGATTCCGGGTCATGTGGCCAGCATGACTAAGGGCAATGTTGTTAAATTTAATTTAAATTTAATTTAACAACAACAACAAAATTCATACTTTCCAGAAGGATGCATAACTTAAATACAGCCATTCTTCAGAATTCCCACCTCTCTGAAATTTGCAATACAGTTCTCCAGCTAAGTAATGTGTACAAAAATGCATAAATATCAGGCTAAAGTGTACATATGAATGCATATATGACCAAAAATGTGTGAGAGAAGCAAAACTGCATACAAAAATGGGAATATTAAGAAAAAATTGCACTAAAATGCTGGTGAATTTTCAAAGGGAAATTTAAAAATAAATAAATAAAACAACAACAACTGACATAAAAAGGCAGGAAACTCAATTTAAGATTGGGAAAAAAGATTGGAGAAACTGCTGTTGACAGATACATTCATCCCTACTGTAAAGGCACCTGCATACAGCCTGTGTCTCAAATCCACAGGTAAACTTACATACGGCAGCCCTGTTATTGTTGTCTGCGCCTTTTCATAAGATTGCAGCAGTGATTGCATATTGCCACCAACTACTAAAAAAACACAGCACTCTTAGCCGGGAGTGTAAGTCTAACATCAATTTGTTGAAATTGGACATAGCTGGGCTTGGGTCTTCTAAAGCCGTAGATAAATAAATGTCAAGAGCATGTGTAAAATGGTTGTCATTTCCTACTGCAGCAGTGTGCTCATTTTGTGGAGCATGGTCATCCAACTCACCCCATTTCCAATTATTTTATTTGCATTTCCCGGCAACTACTGCAGATGCAAATATCCGCCACCCTTGAGAGCGTAAAATTAAGGCTTATTCATCCATCTTCATTGCCTCTGTTCCCTGGAGATGAGAAAGTTCCAACTCTGCTCTGTGTTATATATGGAAACATCCTCTGTGAAAAGTGGATTGGAGAAGGTGTTCAGAGATACGGCTTTTCGGGGGATAAAGAGAAATGAGCTTGGTTATCAAACAGCAAAAAATATTTATCTTACACTTTTAGTAGTTGTTGCTCATAAGTATGCTAGGAAGTATGCTAGTGGACTATGGAGAGCTTGGGTCCTATTTCTGATATAGCTGTTCAAAGGCTCTTTGCATAATATTCTAGACGTTTTATGCTTGGAAATAGAGGAGTGCATATAACATACCAAGACTCACTGTCCATAAACACACACACACACACAGAGAGAGAGAGAGAGAGAGAGAGAAGGAAGGAAGGAAGGAAGGAAGGAAGGAAGGGAAACTATTAGAGATTTTGCTCAAAGTTGCAACCTGTTTTCATATTGTTACACTTGACCCCACTTCCGGCAGTGGTGAAAAGTTTCAGGTTTCAGCACTTACCCAGCTTTGGTTTCCAAAGGAGACATAATGGCATTTTGTAATATTTGTGTTCATTTTCAAATATATGTGCTGAGCATAGATGGAGGCACAGCTGAAGGGCTCCATCAGACAACTGAAGCCCTCTGCTTCCACATCAGACCTCAGGGTCTCCTCCGGATGTCCTTTTTGTCATGCAAGCTAGTGCCACATGTATTGCTCTGCTTTCCTTTGGACCACATCAGTGAGGGCAAGAGGGGTGTCTTGTCGCCTAGGCACCCTAGGACCTCCATACACACTGCCCAGGCAGGTAGCTTTGGTGTTGCTAACACAGTGGTTTAGCTTCACCCCTGAAAGCACACTCCATTGTTTCTAAATACGGATGTCAGCAACAACATCATTATTACCTCAGATGTTGCAATGAGTAAGTGCATCTGGCTGATAACTGGAAGGTTGGTGGTTCAAGCCCACCAAGGGATGGTTGTGGGCAGGATCAGACCAGATGCAGGGAGCTGGGCCAGAAAACCCTCAGGATCTCTTCCAACTTAAACATTCTATCATTCTATGATTTGTGCTCATGATGGTAAAGGTAAAGGGACCCCTGACCGTTAGGTCCAGTCACGGACAACTCTACGGTTGCGGCACTCATCTCACTTTATTGGCCAAGGGAACCAGCGTACAGCTTCCGGCATGACTAAGCCGCTTCTGGTGAACCAGAGCAGTGCACGGAAACGAGCCAGTGTGGTGTAGTGGTTAAGAGCGGTAGTCTCGTAATCTGGGGAACCGGGTTCGCGTCTCCGCTCCTCCACATGCAGCTGCTGGGTGACCTTGGGCCAGTCACACTTCTCTGAAGTCTCTCAGCCCCACTCACCTCACAGAGTGTTTGTTGTGGGGGAGGAAGGGAGAGGAGAATGTTAGCCGCTTTGAGACTCCTTAGGGTAGTGATAAAGCGGGATATCAAATCCAAACTCTTCTTCTTCTTCTTCCCACCGGAGTGGTACCTATTTATCTACTTACACTTTGATGTGCTTTCGAACTGCTGGGTTGGCAGGAGCAGGGACTGAGAAACGGGAGCTCACCCCGTCATGGGGATTCGAACTGCCAACCTTCTGATTGGCAAGTCCTAGGCTCTGTGCTTTAACCCACAGCGCCACCCACATCCCGCTCATGATGGTAGCAGGGCATTTATACATGATCCCTCTTTCAATACTCTTTGTGTCTACAAAAGGGCAGACATACTGCTTGATTTCCAGTTAGCGAATGCCCTATAGCTTCCTGCTGAAATCTTGTAACCTTTTATGCCACAAATGTCCCGAGCTGTTTTTTTGTCCTTGCTATTGTGCAAGAGTCCCCCTCCAGATGGCAATAATACAGCAACATTGGGGGAGCATCGCAGAACAACTAATAAAGTGAAATGAGATGTGGATGATCCAGTAGAAATCCACCACTAATTCACTAGTATTGCCTCAATGACATGTCACAGAATACTTCCACACACAAAACAACCCATCTGGAGGGGCCCACAGCCAGCCCCATCAGGTATTTTCATTCTACTGGAGAATCTGTTGCTTGCTAGGGTTTTTGTTTTTTACTGCAATCCTATGTACACTTACTCAAGAGTAAGCACCATTATACACAATGGGGCTTCCTTCCATATAAATATGCATAGAATCTAGTTGCACATGAACAGTTGCAAAATGTATTCTCAAAGCTACCAGCATGAGTTTGACCAAACTGTGGGAGGCAGTGGAAGACAGGAGTGCCTGGCGTGCTCTGGTCCATGGGGTCACCAAGAGTCGGACACGACTAAACGACTAAACAGCAACAACAAATAGAAAAAAGAAATTAAAAATGTCAATTTAAAAAAACAAACAAACAACCATCGAGCAATTATTATATTAATGTTTTCAACTCTATTTTTGAAAGTCACCTTGTTGGGAGGCTAATCAATCTTTGCCAGTAAACTGCTAAGAGAAAATGATCACTGGTGTATTTTTGGCTGTTCCTTTTTCTTTGTCTCACAGGAAGCTTCAAGTTAGTTCCAGGTTCAGATGATATATCAGCTGTAATTAACACCCAGCCTTGAAAATAGAGCTTTATGGCTTTATCCAAAATCCTCCTGCTGTTGTTCTCACATAAGCACCTTGTTCTCCCCATAAGCACCTTGTTGTCCACTATGACAACAGGATACTGGCCTAAATGTGTCGTTGGCCTCATCCTGCAGGCACTTCTGGTGTTTTCCTTGTCCACCCCTAACCAGAGTTAAATAAATAAAAGGCGACAAAAAAACCCTCTGCTTTCTAGAAGGTAATGAGATTAGTTGAGCCTTTAACATTGCAGAAGATTGAACAAACTACAGTGGTACCTCAGATTACAGATGCTTCAGGTTACAGACGTTTCAGGTTACATACTCCGCTAACCCAGAAATAGTACCTTGGGTTGAGAACTTTGCTTCAGGATGAGAAATCGTGTTTTGGCAGCACGGTGGCAGCGGGAGGCCCCATTAGCTCAAGTGGTGCTTCAGGTTAAGAACAGTTCCAGGTTAAGAACGGACCGTCGGAATGAATTAAGTATGTAACCAGAGGTACCACTGTTTTACAAGTTTTATTTTGTCTGGCATTCAGGCAGCAATCCTAAGCACATTGTGTGAATAGCAGGGCCAGGCCAATATATTTTGGCACCTGAGTCAGACCCCCAAATTGTGCCCACCATGGAAGAAGGGTTGAGGGAAGTCCTACATCAGGGGGAAAAGGGGGAAGGAATATTAACATTGGAATCTGCTGCCCTGTAAATCTTGCCATCAAAGATGGTTGCCTCACCTTGCCTTATGGGTGGACCAGTCCTGGTGGATAGTGTAATTTTGCTACTTGGTCACTAGATGGCACTAGGCTTGGTTATATCTGGCTAGAGTCAGCAGTTTTTGTTTCCTTCCTGTCTAAGAGAAACAATCAACCTTGTCTAGCTTCCTTACTTGTATGTCTTCCATGACACACAAGTTTCATTTGAAAGAATAGATCACTTCCAAGAAGACAGAATGCTGCTTAGAGCCCTGGGGCTGATTCATGGGTTGAGGAAGTATGCTGCTCCCACCTGCTGAAGCCTTAGGGTTAAGAGAGCTCAGTGGGGTTATTTCCCCACCTGTGCCCATACTAGCAGAATCTGTGTTTGAGCAGGGTAGGGCCTTGTCAAGCTGGAAGACAGCTTGATTGGTCTTCATGCATGGACTGCTACTGCTAGAGAACAGGCTCTGGCTGGCTGGCTGAGGTTGCACCTGAAGCTGATGATATAACCTTTATAAATTCCTCTTCCAAGTCTGTTTATCTGTTTATTTATTGGGAGTCATTCTGGACTCACAACTGTCCATGGAGGCACAGGTCAATTCTGTGTCCAGGGCAGCTGTTTATCAGCTCCATCTGGTACATAGGCTGAGACCCTACCTGCCCGCAGACTGTCTCACCAAAGTGGTGCATGCTCTAGTTATCTCTCACTTGAACTACTGCAATGCGCTCTATGTGGGGCTACCTTTAAAGGTGACCCGGAAACTACAACTAATCCAGAATGCGGCAGCTAGACTGGTGACTAGGAACGGCCACCGAGACCATATAACACCGGTCTTAAAAGACCTACACTGGCTCCCAGTATGTTTCCGAGCACAATTCAAAGTGTTGGTGCTGACCTTTAAAGCCCTAAACGGCCTTGGTCCAGTATACCTGAAGGAGCGCCTCCACCTCCATCATTCTGCCCGGACACTTGAGGTCCAGCGCTTATGGCCTTCTGGCGGTTCCCTTGCTGCGAGAAGCCAAGTTACAGGGAACCAGGCAGAGGGCCTTCTCGGCAGTGGCACCCGTCCTCTGGAACGCCCTCCCACCAGAGAAAAATAACGACCAAACTTTTAGAAGACATCTGAAGGTAGCCCTGTTTAGGGAAGCTTATAATGTTTAATAGGTTATTGTGTTTGAGTGTTTTGTTGGAAGCCTCCCAGAGTGGCTGGGGACACCCAGCCAGATGGGCGGGGTATAAATTATTATTATTATTATTATTATTATTATTATTATTATTATTATTACTACTATTACTACTATTACTACTATTACTATCATCTATCTAGGCAGGTTGAAGTTATTCCCTCCCTCCCCATTTCACAGCCAGAAACAGTAAATATGTGTACAGTACTACGGTTACACAATTCCAATTGCAGAATTTAGCATTTCTGGACGCAGAATTCGGGAGGAATTTATTGGGAGTGGAAGCGACCGAAGCGCCGTATTGATTCTACGCAGCCAGTGCAAAGTTAGACGCGACTTGATCGACTGCGAAGGGGAAGCAAATGAGCCTGTCTCCCCCACGTGGGGCTGTAAATTCAGCTAGATCGTCCATCCCCGTTGACGGGTTCTTCTTTCCCCCCCCTAGGAATCCCAGCAGAGCGCGCCTCCCCCCCGCGACCCAAATTGTGGGCGGGGCTAGGAACTTGGAAAGGCGTGATTGGCTCGGCGGAGGCTTTAAATGATTTGGAGGGCTGCAAGCTGCGCCTGGGAGGTGGAGCTTCAGCGGAGCCTGTTGCTTGCGCGGGGCTGGCGAGCTGCGCGGCGAGGAGAGAAGCAGAAAGCTGGAGGGAAATTGCCCTCATCGGTTGCTTCCCCCGTACGCCGCCGGTGCAGCAGCGCTTCCCGATTTTTCAAAAATAATAATTATTTTTTGTTAAACCTCCTTGATCCCTCTTAATCCGAACGCGCAGCGGCCGTCCCCTCTGAAGTTCCCCGATGCCAACTTTCCCGCAGCTCGCTGCTCTTCTGCAGCAGCGCCAGCGCGGGACGGGCAGCTGAAGACCTGCAGCCGGCGGCTTTCGACCTCGGAGCCCCGCCGAGATGACCCCGAGCGGAGCGTGGCTCGTGTGCATCCTTGGCAGCCTGGTGGTCTCGCCCAGCGCGCCGCTGCAACTTCAGCAGGGGATGTGAGTGGAGCGGACGGGTCTTTTTTTTTCCTTAGAAGGGGTAGTTGGTTGCTCAGAGTCTTTTTGCATCTTGTTCTGTGCGGGGAGGGAAACGGAGCGGGGGCGGGTCACTTTGATCCCCGCACAAAGGGTGGAATGTCTTGGAATTCCCGTTTTGTTCCCTACCCCGTCTCTAAAGCTGCTATCCTAACCCCATTCACCTGGGCGTATGCTCCTCATAATTCAGATACGCTTAGTCCTGAGTTTAGGCATGGCTAGTATTGCAGCATCAGAAGACTTTTTATTTAATCACGGAAATGTAGAGTTGCAAGGGTCATCTAGTCCAACCCCCCTGCAATGCCGGAATTTCAACATGTGACCCTCCCCCCCCCATCCAATTTGAAAGCACACCCGTCCCTGCTTAGCATTGCAAATGTATTAGCAGCTTTATTGGGAGAGCATCTGTTGTGCATGCAGAAGTTTCCAGGTTCAATCCCCAGTGTCTCCAGGTAGGGCTGCCTGAAACCCGTGAGAGCTGCTGTTTACTAGTGTAGACAATATTGAGCTAGATGGAGGTCTGTCTCAGTACAAGGCAGGAGGTTCCTGCATTCCTGTGAAGGTTAATAAAAGGGTGCTGTTGCTAAAGTGAAACCGTCCCTATAGGACTCTGCTTCCTGCCAAGTTTGTCCATCCATTCTATTCCCGATATTGTCATGTCTGATGGGCAATGGCTGTCCAAGGTCGCAGGCAGAGTTCTTGGGCAGAGCCACCCCATACATTCAAAGCACTTCCAGCTGCGCATTTAAAGCACATGCATTACAAACTGTAGTTTGTTAATGGTGCTGGGAATTGTAGTTCTTCCAGGGGAAGCTACAGTTCCCAGGATTCTTTGGGGGAAGTCATGTACTTCAAACATGCATTTTATGCGCTTTAAGTTTATGGTGTGGCAGATGTCGGGAATTGAACCAGGAACTTCTTGAATGCAAGATACGGAGGTAAGCATTGAGGGGAGGTGATTTTTCAGGATTTAATAGACTAATCATGTGCAAGTTTATCTGCGGCATTCTGCTTTAGTAAATTAAGGCATCCTTGCTCTTTGGGAGCAGGGGAAGTTTCACTCCCTGCAGTAAGCATTTTTCAGACAAAGGACCAGATTCAAGTAAGTTGTTGTGCTAGCAGAAACTAGTGCAGTGGGTCTTGAGCCCCTCTCCTTCCCCTGCATGGTTTCTCCGCCTCCCCCTGCCCTTTATTATCTCCAAATCTGCTTGGGAGAGTCAGGAGAAACCCTGGAATAGCAGGTTTGTGTAGAGGGGAGACAGCAGATTGTCCGGCAAGCAGGAATGCTTGCACTGATGGAGCAGTTGCCTTAGCACGACACTGAATTCCTCCCAAAGTACTTAAGGCGGTATCTCACTTCAGTTCTAAATGCCCTCACTTTGTGGACTCTTGTTGGCTTCTGTGGAATTCACAGCTGCTTTGTGCATTGACAAAATGTCTAAATGCATTTTGCGTCTGTGCTGACAAGAGTGATCCTTTGGTCATGGCTGAGAAAAGCATACTGTATAAGCATTTCCGTGTGGAGGTGTGGTGGAAAACCCTGATGAGTTGTGGCTTCTAGCTCTTTGCATGTGTAACAGAGATTCACACTGTGCACTCCTTCCATGTGATTTGTTTTTGGTGTTTGCTGTGAGCACGCACCAAGAACAAAGTGAATTCTTTTGTTAGACCCTTTGAGAACAGCCATAGCTCAGTGGTGGAGCATCTGCTTTTCATCCAGAAGGTCCCAGGTTCAGTCCTTGGAATCTCCGGGTAAAGCTGGAAAATGCCTCCTACCTGAAACCTTGGAGAGCCACTGCTCTACTAAGCGACATGGACCAATACTCCCTCTTTCTAAAAGGCAGGTTCCTGCATTGGGTTTCTTGAGTGATGGTGTATGTAGGAAGGAAGCTAGGGGAGGAAGGTGCTGAGCTTCCATCAAACGTGTTTACAGTTGCAACATTGCATGCAATCTGCTTTTGCTTGTTTTTGCTTTCAAGTGATATGTAGTGACTTTAATTTTATTCCAGACAGACCAAGAGTACAGTGGTACCTCAGGTTACATACTCTTCGGGTTACAGACTCCGCTAACCCAGCAATAGTGCTTCAGGTTAAGAACTTTGCTTCAGGATGAGAACAGAAATCTTGCTCCGGTGGCACGGCAGCAGCAGGAAGCCCCATTAGCTAAAGTGGTGCTTCAGGTTAAGAACAATTTCAGGTTAAGTACGGACCTCCGGAACGAATTAAATACTTAACCCGAGGTACCACTGTATTCTAAATGCTACATCCTTCGGGCAGGACACATACCTGGCATGTCATCATGGTTTAGTTATCCAACAGTATGCCTTTATTGATATCCTTATAGTCAGAGTCTAAGGTTCTCTGTGGGTAAAACCTCAGCGCCTAGGACTTGCCGATCGCATGGTCGGCGGTTCGAATCCCCGCTGTGGGGTGAGCTCCCGCTGCTCGGTCCCAGCGCCTGCCAACCTAGCAGTTCGAAAGCATCCCTGGGTGCAAGTAGATAAATAGGGACCGCTTACTAGCGGGAAGGTAAACGGCGTTTCCGTGTGCGGCTCTGGCTCACCAGAGTAGCTTTGTCACGTTGGCCACGTGACCCGGAAGTGTCTGCGGACAGCGCTGGCTCCCAGCCTCTAGAGTGAGATGAGCGCACAACCCTAGAGTCTGTCAAGACTGGCCCGTACAGGCAGGGGTACCTTTACCTTTACCTAAGGTTCTGTGCAGACATGGCGGTCCAGATTGCCAAACCACTGTTTAGGGTTGCAGGGGTTTGCATCCCTTCACTCCTCCCCTTTTCTGCACGAATTTCTTCCTCCCCATAGCTTACTTTAATTGCAGCTTCCCAGTGACATTAATCATTGTTTTGAGGCGAACCCTCTTCAAACCATGGTCAGTGCCGATACCAACAAAACTGGTTGTAGAAAACCATAGGAAGGGACGAGGTAACTCGTCACCAGTGTGCACAAACCCATAGCCTGTCCCTGATCTTCTGGCTTTGGAGACAGGACACATTTCATCCTCTGTAATAAAATGATCGAATTGCTCTTAATGATAATTTCAGTATGTGCTTCATATATGCAGTGGTGATTTGAATTGGCCGTTGTGACAAGAGGTTAGAATCAGGAGGGCTGTAATTATGCTGCATTAATTAACTGGAGTCAAAGAGTGTGGCATTGTGCCTGCTGTGTGAAGTGCCTTGCCTGTTCTTGTGTGTTACCTAATGCTTGAGTGACACTGTCTGGTCTATACTGCAGCCTACAATCGGGGTCAGCCCCATGGCAAAAAGTTTAATTGGATTTCTTTTCTTGACAGCTGCTTTGTGCAATAGCTGCAGACTTCAGGTCTCCGGAGGTTATTGAACAGAGAAACGATTAGGGAGATGTGTAACTTTGCGGTGAGGGCGGGGGGGGGGAGAAGGGAAGAGGGAGCAGGCTGCTGTCTGTACCTCTCGCAACCATCTTTAGGCAGAATTATTCTGGGGAGCGTCTAAAGGGCAGGTTCACAGTTTCAAACTGCTTTTGTTGATATTAGGAGTCATAGATTGTCACTGCATCTTTAGCACCCCATGATAGTGCTCCTATTTTGGGACTGTGTCATTTTTTAATTTCCTTTTCCCCCTGTGACCAATATCTACAGCTTTCCATTGGGAGATGTATATTGGCTTTTTGTATTATTATTTTTTACATGCGATAGCATAGTCCTCACCTGTAAACCTTATCCATCTTTGAAAATAAATTTGGATAAAGGTCTTCTACTAATAAGTCAGAACTTGTAATTAGGTCACAGATGGCTCTCACCAGGGCTATGTCCCATTTTTAATGGTTTTTTTCCTGGTAACTTTCATTTTCTTAAGAGTAGGGAAAGGAAGGACAACAGCAGAAACACAGGGAGCACAAAGGGAAGGGAAAGTGTACAGTGGTGCCTTGGTTCTCAAACGCCTTTGTACTCAAAACAACTTGGAACCCAAACACTGCAAACCTGGAGGTAAGTGTTCCGGTTTGCGAACTTTTTTCAGAAGTGAAATGTGCTCCATTTTGAGTGCCATGCTTCCATTCTGAGCACCACACTTCCGTTCTTAGTGTTACGCTGAGGTCTGTCCTTTTTTTGCTGATTGATTTGATTGTGTGACTGCAGTACATTGTTTATTGCTTTCATTTTATGGATCAATGGTCTCGTTTGATAGTAAAATTCATGTTAAATTGCTGTTTTAGGGGTTGTTTTTAAAAGTCTGGAACAGATTAATTTATTTTGCATTACTTTCTATGGGGAAGTGCGCCTTGGTTTTGGAACGCTTTGGTTTTGGAACAGACTTCCGGAACGAATTAAGTTTGAGAACCAAGGTACCACTGTATTCATTTGGTGGGGGGAGAGGAGAAAAATGGGCATAGTAAACAGTAAACAACTTAAAGTGGTTCCTGTGCACGGTGCTGGGGTCAAAGATAGGTCACAGCGGCGGAAAAGGCAGGGGGATTGTTTTAGAGCAGGCTTCCTCAACCTCACCCCTCCAGATGTTTTTGTCCTACAACTCCCATGATCCCTAGCTAGCAGCACCAGTGGTCAGGGATTCTGGGAATTGTAGTCTCAAAACATCTGGAGGACCGAGGTTGAGGAAGCCTGCTTTTGGGTATTTATGTGAGGCACTTAACAAAGATTGATGACTCATGTGGTTACTGCTGCTACCAGTTTCGTATTCTGATTATTGAGTGATAATTGCCGTTAGCATGCACCTAGCACATTGAACTTCAGGGTTGTTTTCTTCTGAGATAACTAAAATCTTTTTGGAGAGTCCCACTCCTGAGTGAGAACATATGAAATTAGTGTGGTGACATATCTTTTAGTTTTCACCTTTCTCCTAATAATAAAGGCCGGGGCTATCGCTTCCTAGTGTGAGGGCAGGGAAACCTCTGGCCTGGGGGCAAATGCAGCCCTCAAGCCTCTCTCTGTGTTGCCCATGGGACTCTCCACAGCCACAGCCCCTCAACGTGCCTGCTTTGCAGTGGCGTAGCGTGGGTTGTCGGCACCCGGGGCAAGGCAAGTAATTTGCGCCTCCTAACCCGTGGATTTGCGCCCCCTAACCCTAACCCCCCAGATGTTGCGCCCGGTGTGGCCGGCCCCCCCTGCACCCCCCCACGCTACGCCACTGCTGCTTTGTACCATCATTGAGTGGTTTTACCTGGCTGCAGTGGGTCCTTGAACTCAGATAGGGTCTCATTTTTTGCCTGGGGAAGGGCAGAGAGGTTGTATTTGTATTTGCCCTGCGGAGACACCAGCCTTTTGTTTTAAGGTCAAAATCTCCATTTGTTGCTCTTCCCACTTTTGCCTCTGGACCCACCTACCACTGGAATGTGGCCCCTGGATGCTTGCCCCAAAGGGTGAGAGGCCCTCAGGCTGTAAAATGGTTTCCCGCCCCTCTCCTAGTTATGTCCTCTGGGAGGCAAACCTGGATGCGATGTTTTTCTACGATAAAGATGCTGAGAGGTGACGGCTTTGTATTTTAACGATTTTAAAGATTTTATGACACAATCTGAGGTAAATAGTGGCAGTTGCTTCCCGCGTTACTTGCTACATTAACCTTATTGCAACTATCTAAAGAGGTGGCGTGCTTTGGAGCAAAAGTGGCCAGGAATATTAAGACGGTCACACATTTATAAGGGTTGCTATTATGAAGGGCTAGGTTGCTTTGTAAGTCTCGGTGAAAGGAAAAGGGTAAAGGGACCCCTGACCATTAGGTCCAGTCTCGGACGACTCTGGGGTTGCAGCACTTATCTTGCTTTATTGGCCGAGGGAGCCGGCGTACAGCTTCCGGGTCATGTGGCCAGCATGACTAAGCCGCTTCTGGAGAACCAGAGCAGCGCATGGAAACACCGTTTACCTTCCCACTGGCGTAATACCTATTTATCTACTTGCACTTTGACGTGCTTTCGACCTGCTAGGTTGGCAGGAGCAGGGACTGAACAACGGGAGCTCACCCCATCGCGGGGATTCAAACCGCCGACCTTCTGATTGGCAAGCCCTAGGCTCAGTGGTTTAGACCACAGCGCCACCCATGTCCTGTTGTTTATATGCACTCAGCCAAAGTCTCAGTAAGAAGGTGCAAAAATCGACTAATTGGAGCTTCAGTTCACCAACTTGAAGGCTGCAGGATAGCCACACCTGGCTTAAATGCTTCCCACTTCCCATTGCTACATTAAGTTTAGAAAAAGTGCATGTTGATTGCATTCATACAATTAACGTCCGGATTAATTTATTGCCATGCAAAGAGTAATAGGCAACAGCCTACCTTCTAAGACACATGGAGTGGGCAACAATGTGTTGAAAAAATTATCTGTATACAGTTGTACCTTGGATCCCGAACGCCTTGCAAGTCAAACATTTTGGCTCCCAAACGTTGCAAACCTGGCAGTGAGTGTTCCGGTTTGCGAACGTTTTTTGGAACCTGAATGCCCAATGTGGCTTCCGATTGGCTGCAGAAGCTTCCTGCAGCCAATCGGAAGCCGTGCCTTGTTCTGAACATTTTGGAAGTCAAACGGACTTCCAGAAGACTGCCCCCCTTCCCGTACACAATAATATTCCAGGTATTAAGATTGGCAGAGGAAGACCTCTTGTAGTTCTACCGCCCTCAGAAAGAGGAGTTGCCTCCTAGGCCTTGTTATCACTCTCATGAGATGTCTGCAGCCTCCACTCATCAGCCAACAAGCTACCAGGCTAAATTTACGTTGCTAGTGTTGGTGTATGAAGCCTGATGCAGTTTGGGATCGGGTCACCTAAGAGATCATTTCACCCCCTTATATATCCCATTGATCACCACACTCTGCAGGAGAGGGGCTTGCCCAGATGCCATCCCACTCAGGGGTCCATTCCATGTGCTGTAGGCCATCTACCCTTTGCCTTAGCACCTGTTTAGAGAAGTTTTTAATGTTTCATTCTATTTTTAATACAGTGGTACCTCTAGATACAAACGGGATCCATTCCGGAGCCCCGTTCGTATCTAGAAGTAAACGTAACTAGCGATGGCGCGTCTGTGCACGCGCGTGTCGCTTTTCACCGCCTCTGCGCATGCGCGTGACGTCATTTTGAGCGTCTGCGCAAGCGGCGAAACCCGGAAGTAACGCGCTCCGTTACTTCCAGGTTGCCGAGGAGTGCAACTTGAACGCGCTCAACTCGAAGCATTTTCAACCTGAGGTATGACTGTATTCTGTTGGGAGCCACCCAGAGTGACTGGGGAAACCCAGCCAGATGGGCAGGGTATGAATAATAAATTATTATTATTATTATTATTATTATTATTATTATTATTATTATTATTATTATTATTAATTTATTGAAGCCTTTCTCTTCCAACAAGCCTTTTAAGTGGAGATTTTTAAAAAATCCCAATGTTTGTCTACTTTGGTTTAGAAATAGTATTCATATAGGTTTCATTGTGGATGTTTTTATTCTTGAATTGCTTCAGGCTGTTTCATGGGAAGTGATTCATAATGAAACAAATAAATCTAGAACATACAGCTTGTACACTGAAAGGGAAGGCGGATGATGGTGGGCAAGTCGTTGCTAAAGGAGGCTTGCCCTCTCCTTCTGATTTCCTCATTGAAGAATCCCTGATGAACTTTGGAGGAACTCCAGGGTTTCCTGGAACGCATTAGATAGATGATCCCGTCAACTGACGTCAGTGAGTGCATTCATTTGAGTTAGTCCAAGGCTCTCACAAATGCTGCATGTAAGATACTGGTTTTCGTATTTTCAAATAAAAAGAGTGCATCAGCTCTGTTCAGTAGCCTAATCTTCTCTCCGCTTCCTTTATAGGCTTTGCTTAAGTATGGTAACCTTAGAGTGGTTTATTTATTTTTCTGGTAGACTTCACTGTTCTGAAATCTAATTGCATCCCCTGTTCATTGTTTATATGCACACAGCCAAATTTATCTTGCATTAACTGCATAGAGCCATTGAAGGCAGGCGGTGGCATATATAATATTGAACTATGTGCTGGTTAAATACATTGATTGATCAGTGTTCAAGTGAAGATGCCCGGCCTCCAGGATGATGCCAACCTCTTCACCATTTTGAGGTGCATGACTGGGGATCCTTGGATCTTGACTGTTTTCACAGACTAGCAACACATCCTATAGATTTCTATCCATTATATTTTATCTGCACAATCAGAATGAATTTTCAGGAACCAAAAAGTTGTATAAAAATATGACTTTTGAGCCATCCTGCCCCAAAATGGCAACTAGACATTCCATTTTCATAACTGTAACCCTGGTTTAAGGAGCCATTTGGCACCTAGATTACCGTATTTTGCGCCCCATAAGACGCTCCGGCCCATAGGACGCACCTAGTTTTTTGGGGGGGAAATAAAGAAAAAAAATTTATTTCCCCCCCAGGTGCGGGGCTGGAAGAACCAGCTCGGGGAACAGTGGGAAGGCACGCTCTGCCTCCCCGCTGTCCCCCGAGCTTGTGGGGCTGGCGATGGGGAGAAGTGCACTGATCCCGCGACTGCAGGCAGCTCTGCACCACCATCCGGAGCGGAGCGGGACTTAGCGCCCCACTCGGGATGGCGGCGCAGATCTGCCTGCAGTCCCGGGACGGCAGACAGCTCTGCGCCGCCATCCAGAGCCGGGTGGGACTTAGCGCCCTGCTCGGGATGGGGGGGCAGATCTGCCTGCAGTCCCGGCATGGCAGACAGCTCTGCGCTGCCATCCCAAGCGGGGCGGGACTTAACGCCCCGCTCAGGATGGCCGCGCAGAGCTGTGCTGAGCCGGGACTGCAGGCAGCTCTGCGCAACCCTCGGAGCCGGTCTCCCGAGGGTTGCGCAGAGCTGCCTGAAGCCTGGAGAGTGAGAGGGGTCGGTGCGCACCGACCCCTCTTGCTCTCCATGCTTCAGCGAAAGCCTGCATTCGCCCCATAGGACGCACCCAGATTTCCCCTTCATTTTTGGAGGGGAAAAAGTGCGTCCTATAGGGCGAAAAATACGGTATATCTCTGAATTTCGAACGCTATTGATGTAGTTTACGTAGTATAGTTTCATGGCCAGAATATATTTTGAGTGGAATCGGATAGCAGTGAATACCTAAGAGCTGTCCTGAGTCAGATAAAAGCTTATGTTGAGGAGATTTCACCCCTCCCATATCCAAGAATCTGCTGATGTGCTCTGCTGATTCTCCAGTGAGGAGGGGGCGGTTCTGCTCTCTACTTATTTCGCTCCAGCCTCACATCAAAGAGAGAGAGAGAGACACACTGAGTGTTAGAGAGAGAGAGATTGTGTGTATAGATAAGGTTGCTGCTAAGAGCAGCTGCAGACACTCAGTGCAGTTCAGCTTCTCCATTTAGCTCTGTATATAGTTTGTATGATAGTTGTAGATAGAATAAAAGCAGTTATTCTACAGAGCTACTCTCCGAGTCGTTTATGCTCTGCTATACTCTGCTGTGCAACGACTATCTTCTTGTTGGTTTGAATCCGGTGCTCATAACTCTGAGTTGTGAGTCCACAGCACTTTGACCTGTTCCTGTGCAGAAGGTGGTCTCTGGAAGTGCTACCCAGCTTGCCTAGCCCAGTCGGGGCTGAAGTGTGTGAGTCCAGTTGGTGGCACTGGCTCAAGGGCGATGCTGACATATGTAGTCCTGCATCGTGTTACCCACAGTGACCAACCAAATGCCTAGTGGCAGCCTATAGGCAGGGCATGAGTCCTATAGTCCTTGGCTCCTTTGGCAGTGTATAAATTCAATTTAATTAAAAAATTCAGTTCAACAGTAACCCTTTCCTGCTGTTCCTCAATGATTGGTACAGAGGTATGGTGCCTCCAATGCTGGAGGTACTAGATCACCATTATGCTCACTCTACATGGGGCTGCCCTTGAGACTGACACAGAAACTCCAGCGGGTGCAGAATGCTGTGGTGAGACTCCTTACGGGGTCCTTGCCGCAGGATCACATTCACCCAGTACTATACCAGCTGCGCTGGCTCCTGGTGGAGTACAGGATCAGGTTCAAGGTGCTGGTTTTAACCTTTAAAGCCCTATACGGCCTAGGACCTACAGGACCACCTCTCCTGGTATGTCCTACAGAGGACCTTACGGTCTTCAAATAATAACATCTTGGAGATCCCGGGCCACAGAGAGGTTAGGCTGGCCTCAAACAAAGCCAGGGCTTTTTCGGCCGTGGCCCCGATCTGGTGGAACACTCTGTCACAAGAGACTAGTGCCCTGTGGGACTAGGACCTATGGGACCGCCTCTCCTGATATATCCCACAGAAGACCTTACGGTCTTCAAATAAAAACATCTTGGAGATCCCGGGCCACAGGGAGGTTAGGCTGGCCTCAACCAGAGCCAGGGCTTTTTCGGCTGTGGCCCCGATCTGGTGGAATGCTCTGTCACAAGAGACTAGGGCCCTGTGGGACTTGACATCTGTTCCACCAGGCCTTTGGCCAAAGCACAGTCTGACCCCCTCCTTCGGTAATCCTCACAGAACTGTAGCCCAATGGTTGCCATTAATTTGATTTTGAATTGATTTTAGAATGCATTTCAATTAATTGATTTTATGTAAACTGTGTTACTTTTATTGTTGTTAGCCGCTCTGAGCCCGGCTTCGGCTGGGGAGGGTGGGATATAAATAAAATGTTGTTATTATTATGCCTAGCAGCCATCTGTCTTATGTCAGGTCTGTTTCTAGGGCTTTGTTACCATGTGTAAGGAAGTTACAGCAGTCAGTAAACCAGAAAGGTGAAACCTTTGGTCCTCCCAGAGAGAGGACCAGGTGATGGCCAGCACTGATGAGAGTTGTAATTCAATAATCATAGAATTGTAGAGTTGGAAGTGATAACAAGGGTCATGTAGTCCAAGCCTCTGCAATGTAGGAATCTTTACCCAACATGGGGCTCAAACGCACGACCCTGAGATTAAGTCTCATGCTCTGCTGCCTGAGCTATTGGGAGTCACAGGGTTTCCGCTGCAGTAAATTCACATCTGTCTTCTGCTTCTCCATATTTCTGAGCAGCTGTAGGCGAGTATGGTAACATTTGATTTGCCGTATATTTGGAGACTGACAATTGTGGTTTTATAGAAGTGACAATTATGTAGCAAGCTTTTAAATGCATGCTTCTAAAACGTTTTCACCAGCGAGGTTGAAATTAATCTCCTTGGTATGTATAGACAAACCTACAGCCTGCTACATCTCCATTTGTTTCTTTTACTGGAGATTATAGCATGTGTTAATATATATACATAGTCATTGTTAGGGGTTTTTGTGTTTTGTTTGCTCTTGCCAGAGATAAGTCTCCGCAATCAATTGCGGGAAAATTGTACAGATGAGAACAGATCGGCCTGAAAGAACAATTGAGATTCCTGAAGCTTTCTGATTCCTAGGGACAGTTTGAGATTTAAGAAGCTGGTGAAAATGATGCTTCGATCAGGGAAGAGAACCTTTGGGCACAGACGAATATGCTTCCCCAGGATGAGCGCTTTCAGCCTAGGTTAACTCACTGTGTCCTTCTGCCAAGCGCCAAGGATGATTTTACTGCACTTTTAGTGTTGGCCTGTTGTAAAATGATCATATGTACTCATCCAAGAAAGAGGAAAGGATAGATGACAACATGATGTATAGTACAGAGCATGTTAGCACATGCTGATGCACAGTGGCGGTCAACATCTAAAATTCGGTTGCCTCAGACTTTGCTTCCACTTGCACAAGGAGCTTTCTGCACTCTCTTCCCCTCTGTGGCCCCTGGTATTGGCTTGAGATGTTTGTGTCAGGAGAACCCCACAGAATAGCATGCAAGGGGAGGAGAGGTGGGGTCATTTCATCTAGGAAGCTGAAATCCTTGTACAAATGGAATGACTGGAAGAACGCAACACTGAATTCAGAGTACCCTGAAACATCTGAAATCTAGCTTGTAGGAATTGCGAATGATCAACCTTCTTTTGTGAAATTTTGCTCCCAAAGTTTAGATCCATTTGCACATGTGCATACGTTACATAATGGCTTGTCAGTTAATGACTTGAAGCAGAATGTGTGAACGTCACCCACTGAAATGGATTGTCGCTGTTACTTAACTTTGTTGGGGAAAGGTCGTAGATCGGGTTAGAGCAGAGGCTTTGCCTTCAGAAGGTTCAATCCTCAGCTCCTCCATATAAGCCAGGAGTGTCTCCTGTCTGAAATACTGGACAGCTGCTGCCAGTCAGCATAGAGCTAAATGTACCAATTGCACATCAAAAGATGCCCCATGTTATGGGCTGGTTATCTGCCAGTATGATCCTCAAACAACGTACAGTAACAACCGAGACATTGGGGAAGTGTTCTGCCAGTGACCTTTGGCTGTTTCACACATGGAAATCGTCACAAATTGAGAACCAAAACACAGCCATCCCTCGAAATCCACTCTGATTTATTTATTTTGATGCAGTTCTCCAACCAACCAGTATCTACAAAATGCATATATTAGGGACAAGTGTGCATAAATATGATTATATTAGTGAGTACAACATACAAAACTGTATTGGGGAAATCTTTTGCACTCTAAAATGCTGGTGAATTTTCGTGCGGATTTTGCAATGTTTCTGTTTGCAGCTTGCTGCAGAAATGTAGAGAACTGAATTTAAGCTTTAAAAATGAGGCAAGGAGAGAACTGAAATTGACACATCCTTCTAAGCTACTGGCGCTGTTGTTGTTTTATATTACATTTATATCCTGCCCTTCCTCTCAAAGGAACCCTAAAAGTTAAACAATTGGGAGTCAGAAACCCTTTCTGATCTACTGCAAATCACCCAGAGATCTGCCATTATATCCTGCCCTACCATTTCCTTCCCTTCTCTGTCCTTGATGGCTGGGAATCTCTATTCCCCTGCTTTTGGCAGGGATGTCATGTTAGAGCTGGGGGGGAAAGCAGCGGAACCAGTTCATTGTATGAACTGAAGGAGAGAGGGAGAGAGCTAGTTATTAGCTGGCTGTAAAAAAATTAA
Organism: Podarcis vaucheri; assembly: GCF_965113315.1. NCBI lineage: Eukaryota > Metazoa > Chordata > Lepidosauria > Squamata > Lacertidae > Podarcis > Podarcis vaucheri. Next base: position 17,825,520 of record NC_138763.1, on the reverse strand, counting down.
TATATATTTTGGGTTGCAGGGACTCTGTGAACTTTGCACAATAATGATGCGTTTTCTGCCAGCTTTGAAGAACCAGCTTACTTCCACTCACACAGTGCTTGCTTATTTTGTAATAGATATATTCCAAAGACATCTTAAATATTCAGACCTGTGCATCCTCATCCAAGAAAATAAAAGCCTATAGCGTTGCCCCTGAAACGTCTCACTGCTTGTGGGCGGTGGGGTTGCTGTAATATGGCAAATCAAGTGTATCTTGACTTCACAGGGATCAATAGTGTTCAGACAGCAGACACTTCAGTTGACCTGATACAAGCTGGGACACCTTCCGTTTAGTGGGGGCGTGAAAAGACTCTTCTGCTGGATTTAGACGCTTACTATAGTGTGTTTAGAGTGAGCAGCTGCCCACTAAACAGTTTGATCATTTTTCAGTTAATGCAAATTCATAGCACAATCTAAACTTCTCATCCTACACTGGTTATATTTGAGCAGGCATGTCACCCGAGGGCATTCATCTTCCTGCTTTTTAAATCCACTCGATTCATGTTTCTGGATTCTGGTTGGGGGAAATGGTGACTAGATGGCATATTGATGATTAGCCTACAGTTTCCAGACTCCCTTCCTTTTTAGGGAACACGTTTCTGGATAGCTGGCCTAGTGTAGTGGTTAAAGGACTGAGTTTCTGGTTGACTGCGTCCTCGCCATCCTTATTAGGAGGACTTGGAAGCCCCACCACTTCAGCCCTGTCCTGTCCCCACCTGCCACCTGCCACACAAGGATAATCAAGTTTGTAATTCAGGTTAGGAAGGGCTACAGTTCTGCTGTATGGGAAGTGCAAACTTCCTAAAGCACTATATGTAAGTGCCTAGTACTTAGCAAATAGACCCTTCTTCTGAGAAGCCCTTTCATGGCTGGCATTGCAAAGGATTGGGTTCATTGTTGCCTGCATTGGAGCCCAGAATACATCAAACCATACTCTGTGTTTGCACTTTGCAGGAAACCTTTAGGCAAAACTGTATCTTAGAAATGATTTCTCTCTCTCAATAACGCAACACACTTCCTTCTGCACAGCAGCCAAATCAGGCTCATTTGCCAGGTGGGAAACAGTGGGATTATATAAACTCAGAAGCTTCTACGCTGATCAAAAGCCCCTTACAGCTCCAGAAATAAATTTTAAGTTGGGAGATAAAACATGTGGTTGGCTAGAGATACACCAGATTTCTAAACCAGCCAAATATAAGGACTCAAGCATTATGCAGCTGAATTAGTTTTGAAGCAACTACTCAACCAACCCACTAGGAAAAGGAAACATCCCCCAACTAGATAAAATCCTCACACAATTGGATAAAATTAAGACTGAAATGGGGGAAAGGTTTTGGAGACTAGAGGAACAACTGTGGGAACAAATTTGGAATCGGCTATCATTTGGATCCCTCCAAGAAACTCAATAAAATGTTTTAAAGCTAGCACAACGCTGGTACATGTGCCCAGCCAGGATATATAGAATTAATCATAATTTGTTGGTGGGAACTCAATTTACTTGGCTCTCTACGTGTGGTGGTTTTGCCCAAAACTTACTCCCTTTTGGGAAAAAGTTTTGCAAACAATTATTCAAATGATGGGACTATTGCTACAACCAGACCCAAAATTAGCCAGCCTCCATTAACTGCAGCTAGGTTAATGATTGCAAAACATGGGGAAACTTTAAACGCAAATCTTTTTGAAGCCTGGATTTCACAAGTATGGGACATCGTGCCTATAGGCAAATTAACCATTTCACAAAAGGAATATCGATTGGAGTGGGGGGAGACTCACACCTTTTATAGGACATGATGTCCTTTTATTGACTTCGTTAAGACAATCGAACATGGTTTTCACCCTCCATTGACTCATGGAACCTTATGGAGAGACACTTTGGGAGAGATTGCCTTTCCTGGAACGTCTAAAACTACAACTGTCAAATGATATTTTTCTTTTCTGTACAACTACTAAGCCATGTTTTCCTTGTATGGACATGTTACGTTACCTGAAATTAAAAATCAATAAAGGAAGAAAGAAATGATTTTTCTCCTGTTGCTTGTCAGGCTTTCAAGGAGTCATAGAACCGTACAGTTGGAAGGGACCCCTAGGGCAACCTAGTCCCCATGGAATCCAGACACATTCAAGACAAGTGGTCATCCAACCTTTGCTTAAATGCATACCAGGTTTCTTCAGAATACAGCTTGGAAATTACTGCTCTGCAGTATATAGTCTAAAGCAGGGATGGGGAACCAGGAGCCCCCAAGATGATGTTGGAATCTCTCATCAACCCCAGTCAGCATGGGCAATGGCAGGAATGATGGAAACATTAACCGAACATCTGATTCCCCACCCCTAATCTAAGTTTGAAGCAGGCCCCCATTGGAAGGGACGACAGTTGTCCCAGTGGGAGCCCTTAAGTTCTTATTGACTGTGTTTGGGAGCCCATGAGAACATACCTCTCACGTACAGTTTTTGCAGTGCAATGTGTTCTGTTCCTCATTTTGTTGACACAAACGTTAATGGAGCCCATAGGGACCATCGGCATCTCCAGAGTGGGGAGATGCAGAAGCTGTATTCTGGACACTATAGAAATATGTGGAAGAGCTGAGGCGTTTGAACTTCCAACTCCCTTTGGATTCAATTTGCAGTTGAAGCTGCAAGAATAACAGAGAACTCCAAATGGTGGTGTGGGTCTGCCTTCTCTCCAGTGAGACCGTTCATCTTTCCTCCCTGCTACCACTGTGGGAAGGGGCATAGCACAAGAACAGAGCACATACTTTGCATGCAGAGAATCCCAGGTTCAATTCCTGGTACTTAGCCTTTTGTGTGTGTGTTAGTTATTTTATCTAAAAGTATTTCTAAACAAGGGACACAGGTGGCGCTGTGGGTTAAACCACAGGGCCTAGGACTTGCTGATCAGAAGGTCGGCAGTTCGAATCCCTGCGACGGGGTGAGCTCCCGTTGCTCGGTCCCTGCTCCTGCCAACCCAGCAGTTCGAAAGCATGTCAAAGTGCAAGTAGATAAATAGGTACCGCTCCAGCGGGAAGGTAAACGGCGTTTCCGTGTGCTGCTCTGGTTCACCAGAAGCGGCTTAGTCATGCTGGCCACATGACCCGGAAGCTGTATGCCGGCTCCCTTGGCCAATAAAGCGAGATGAGCGCCGCAACTCCAGAGTCGGTCACGACTGGACCTAATAGTCAGGGGTCCCTTTACCTTTACCTATTTCTAAACAGCTTGAAAATCTCTGTGGTAAGTGTTCAGAGTGGTTCATATGTATGGTCTACATCCCTGTAAAATAAGAACATTATTATTCCCCATACTCCAGATGGAGAAACTTAAGGCTGAGAAAGGGTGGCTTGCCTAAGGCCACCTAATGAGATCATCACTGTGGTGACATTTGAACAGAGGACCTCCAGTGATAAGGGACTTCCAAGAGCTACGTTTGACCAGGAGCCACTCTGCAGTGTGTTGGGGAAAGTGAACTCAATAGACAAGGGATGGGAACCTGTGGCTCTTCAGATTATTATTATTATATTACTTTTATATTGCCCTTTATCCATAGACCTCGGGGGGCGGGTGTCACAAGATAAAATTACAATTAAAAAAACACAAAATACATAATAAAAATAAGAACAAAAACAAACCAATAATTCCCCTCCCACAACACATTTAAAAGATGTTTCTGGGCTATGGCTCCCATAATCCTTGAGCATTGTCAGTGCTGCATGGGGATACTTAGAGTTGAGGTCCAACAGTATTTGGCGGACTACAGGTTTTCCATCTCAGGTCTGTACAACCACTTGCTAATTATTCATCGCTGAGCAATTAAGCAGTTGAAGATCAAGTTATGTGTGAATCAACTGGTGAAGAGGCTTGGTCTAAAATTACGTGCTGTTTACAACATAAAGTAGATAGGAAGGTGTTGGTGACTCATATCTGGGTAATCAAAATAAGAATTGGGAGCGTTTGATAGAGTTATCTGGTGTTGAGTGTCTACAGTGCATGCTCTTGATTTATTTTTGTCTCCCAAAATTGCAGGCCAAATGTCTGTTCCGAGCAAGAGTTGGCCATGGTGGGGCATCGCCAGCCATGTGTTCAAGCCTTTACTCGTTTGGTGAAGATGTGGAAGCAGGACTGTGCAGGACAGAGATGGTGCATGGCCTATGAGAGAAGGTAACACGTGGTCCTGTGTTTTTAAAGCATGGTTTGATCAGTGAAGCAGTTTTCATCATCGTAATTAAGCGGGCATACCCAGGATCACCTACCACACATTCGTTAAGTGTTAAGGGATGCTGAGTGCACACCTTTGCTTTACTCTGTTAGGAAAACATTCTTTAAGAAACAGAGAAAAGTTATTGGAAGCTTTAAAGAGGGTTCCAGAATTTTTCTTTAGTGTGTAAGAGTGGCACTCTAGGCTTGATTGGTGTCAGCTGGAGGTGCAAATAAAAGGAGGTTGTTGCAGGCTGCAATTTCCACATGAGGAAAGTGTGTGTGTGCGCACGCGCGCGCACACACACACACACACTGTCAGCACGCACGCTGATAACAAGTTTGGAAGTAAGACAATGTGTGCTGCTGATATTGTGAGTTTTGCTGTGTCAGGATTAATTACTGGACTGAGATTATGCCATGCTGGAGAGAGAAAGAAGGAATGTAAATAGCTTGTATTTAATAGTAACAGAAATGCTTGTACAACCAGTCAAGCAATAAAGAAGCTCTTGATTGTGAATTTGAGTATGACTTCTGTTGTCCTCTGCCTCCGGGGAAAAGTCTGCTACAAACAGCAAGAAGCGGTTTTACTGAGGTGCCACCACACAAGCAGAAAAGCGCAACAGAAGTGTGGGGGCAGTAACCTCTAATATACTCACTAAATATTTTTTTGCCCCTTCCTGTTTCTGTAATATGTGGGTCCCATGGCAGATGCATGGAGGATAAATCAGGTGAGTTCAATGTCAACAGCATTCCCCAAAGAAAGGAAGTTTGAAAACCACTACTATGCAATAACTGATAATGTGTCTCAAAATAGAGATGCTATTTTCTTCCTTGTGTGCTGGATGTAGACCATAGCTGTTGCCTGAACAAAGTAGGGCAGTGTTTTGTCTTAGCACTATCTTATACTGTGCTTTTACTATGATTATTTTTAAAGGACAAGCTATTATACCATTTATAAGCAAGTGTACAGCATGGAACATCATACTATTTTTAAGTGCTGCCCTGGTTGGAGCCAGAAGAAAGATGATGAAGCTGGGTGCTTTCACTGTAAGTTGTGATTGTAGAATGCCATGAGCTGCTTAACTTATTATTCTTTAAAGATGCTTCTTGACTTATTTATTTTTTTAAATAAAACAGGAACACAAGAAGCTCCTTTATACTTGATGGGGTTATACTTCCTCTGAAGAAGTGGCTATGCAGCTTGGGGGTACTACTGAATCCTTGGCTGTGCTTGAGACTCAAATGGTCTTCGTAGCATGGAGTGACTTCCATCAGCTTCAGCTGGTGGCCCAGCTATGCCCCTATCTGAACAGGGATAACCTAACTTCTGTTGCCCATGCTCTGGTAACCTCTAGGTTCTGCAACACGTTATATGTGGGGCTGCCTCTGAGGGAGGTTTGGAAACTTCAGTGGGTGCAAAATTTGGTGGCCAGGCTGCTCATGGGGGCCAAGACAGTTTGAGCATATAACGCCAATTCTGGCCTGACTTTGCGCTGGCTGTCAGTTAGCTTCTGGGCCCAATTCAAAGTGTTGGTTTTGACCTATAAAGCCTTAAATGGCTCAGGACCTCCATACCTCAAGGGCCACCTCTCCCCATATGAATTGACCTGAACCCTGCAATTATCGTCTCAAGGCCCTTCTTTGTGTGCCTCTTCCATAAGAGGTCCAGAGACGAGTCATTTCTGCGGCGGCTCCTTGCTTACGAAATGCTCTCCCCAGCGCGGCTCACCTGGCGCCTTTGTTTACTATCTTTTGGCACCAGGCATAAACATTCCTCTTCTTCCAGGCCTTTGGATAATTACCAAGTTTGAAAGGCCATAAATTGGCTATGGGTGGGGTTATTGTTCTTTGTTTTAACTGTTACGTGTTTTTTCGTTTTTATACTGTAAACTGCCCTGTGATTCTAGGGTGAAGGGTGGCATAGAAATTTAATAAAATAACTGAATAAATACTGAGTCTGACCATTGATCCATCTCGTTTGCTCCATGCAGCTTGGTAATATCTCTACTGCTTGGCAGCAGGACTCCAGGGTTTTAGAGGGGACATTCGCAGCCCTGAGGATTGGCACCTTCTTAATGCAAAGCATAAAGCACTGAGCCTTTGCATTTAATTAAAATAACAACAATGTAGCATGAAATCTGAAACTCTGGATGCAGGTGTATTGTGCACACACATGTTAGGAAAACGCAGCTGCCAGTTGCTGAACATGCATTTATATCCCCCATAATATTCTTTATTGGTTTTCATTTGCACACTCCACATACACATATTGTATTACATTTCACATTTACACCTGCTCCCCAGAGCCAACTTCCCTCCTTCCCTCTTCTGGCCTTTTATATCACATCTAACTTTTTCGCATTGTCTTCATCTGTTTTGTATATTATTGTTCTTCTTTCGTATTTGTCCATAGAGTGTCTATACAGTCAGATAAATCCTCCTGTATATACAATTCTTATTGTCTGTCTATATTTATTTACAACTACCATTGGTTACATGAATCACATTGTACATTTTACTTTTTGTTATTTTCTTTATCCATAAATTTTCTTCGTATTTCACATTATGAGGTTTATTTTAGTTCTACTGGTTTCACTATTTCACCTTATCCTTCCTATGTATGACATAAATTTTTCCCATTCTTTTTGAAATGTTTCATCGCCCTGTTGTCTGAACATGCATTTATAGTTTGTTGCCTTGTTATGTGCGCAAAAGCCCTCAGGGTTATTTTATTAATAATGCTTCCCTTCCCTTCCTGGAGGGAGGACTTGTGCACATTTGCTTTCAAGCAACATTTGTAGTATTAGCGGTATGAGAAGCTCATGGATGCTGCATATAACTGTTGCTTCCTTGTCTCTCCCCTTTTCCTCCAGCATTGTGCTCTGTGGGCAATTGCTTCAATGGAGGGAAATGCTCCGGTGGGATATGCCAGTGTCCAGCAGGATTTCAGGGATCCCGCTGCCAGTATGGTGAGTCAGAAGTTTCATATTTTTCTGGGGAGGTTCTAGCCATGTGGTGACCTAAGCTTTGTTACATCCGGTTTCCTTAATGTGGCATGGCAATTAAAGCCCACTGCGGAAGGATACGACCGCACGGCCTGAGTTGCGTCTTATGGCATTAAGCTGCAAGTTGGAAAGTCAGAGAATTCTGCCAGAAACAGAAGCAGATTGTGTTTTTTGTCTCATGTCTGGAACGACCCAGCAAATACAACCAGATTTGCTCACCACATAGCCCACAACTGATAAGTAATTATTATTATTATTATTATTTAAATCTTTTTACATTGTTTTGATATTTCCTTTCCATGGAAGTAGATGGTGCGCAGATAATTGCATTGTTAGGTTAAATTTGTGACTTAAGGCAAATAAGCACTTAATTTATGTTAAATAGTGGACAAAGAGAGAAATGTACCATTTCATGAAAACTGAGCTGAAGATAGGCCAGAATGGAAATCGCTTTCACCTTGAATTCCTGATTGTAAACTGAGATTGCTTATGATAAGCAACCTGGAAGTTGCCTGATGTTGGCGAAGCTCTCTGTATCTTTATAATGGGTGGATTCAAGCATTCAGATTAGTGGTTGTGTGCCTAGTTGCCTCTTGAAGGTAACCAAACGCAGCTGGTATTCCTTTTAAAAACAAATTATTTATAATTTTCATTGTATGACAAGCAAAAAAACTCTTAAAAATCAAGTTATTTCATATATCGTATATTGACTCCCCTCCCTCTCTTTCTGTGGATCCTTATGTTTATAATATTTTTTACTGCATTTCCAAATTAAACCATGCAGTTGGTAATCCCAGGCAATCTCTGCTGGGGTGTGATCATGTGATTCTGCAAAAGCCGTTTTGTGTGTTTGTGTACCACACTTGGCTCTGTCTTGTTGGATTATGGATTACGAATATTGGGAGAAGGAAGGGATGTGTCTAGTACAGGGGGCTGGGAATCTCGTGTCCTCCAGATGTTGGACCCCAACTCTCATCATCCTTACCCATTGGCCATGCTGAATGGAACTAATGCGGGTTGGATCCCAACAACCTCGGGGGGGGGGTGTCATTGGCTTTCTGTCTTAAAACTCGTCTGAAGTCTTGAACAGGAATCAAAACTTGGATACAGGTGCTGTGATGAGAGTGGGTTGAGGTCATCAGTATGTAGTTGTGGGCACACAAAACATGAGTGCTCATTCCAGGTAACTTTTCCACTAGTGCACTTTCGGCATTGGTATGACTTTCATGTGACCCAGAAGCTAAACCATAGCAGGTATAACAAGGAATTGTTGACATCTGCACAGTGTCCATTTCAGCAGAAGCTCCAGAACTCCCTTTAGCTCTGATGGGGGGGATGTTGGAAGAATCTGAGCCGATGTTTCGAATCTCTAGTTGTTAATGCAGCGATTACCTTAATGTCTAAAACATAAAGGCATTCCCTTGAGCACGCAAGACATAAGGTGGGAGAAACTGTGGAGCTGCAGCGATAAGGTTGGATTCTGGAATCAAAACGAGGATTTTTGCAGTGGTTATTTCCCGGGGAGTTGACTAGAGTGCTGACACGAAACCATTAAAAACAGTGCTGCTTAGTCTGCCATTTCTGGTTCTTTACAGCTTGAAGTTTTATCTCGGTGGTCTGTGCACATTCAACTGATTCCTGAGGGTCTGATTGGAATTCTGGCAGTCATCACTTCTAGCATAGGCTATGAGCTATTGAGAGGCTGCCAGTTCTGGATCTGTAAATGACACTATAGGCAAAATTCACTTTGAAATATTTGTAAAAGCTATTCATGGGTCCTGGAAATGAAGGCAAAGACTTCTGTTGGAAGTACATGGCTCAGAGGTTGCTACTAAGGTGGCAGACCATGCCAAAAAGCACACATCTTTTTAAATTCCAAAAAAAGGTGACATTTTGATTGGCCTGATCATGTAGATTTTGGAATTGTGCTTATGAGCCAACTGCCTTTACTTTTTTATATCAGAAAATTTCAGGGATGGGATCCTGGAATATCCACAATGGATGCAAGGCCCCTGTTGTCCTCCACTGAAGATTACACATCTGTAGCTATTGAAACTTTTCGTCTCTGACATTGTCTTACTTTTGAGGACACATAGAAAGAAGGAATTGGTTAAACCTCGTTCTTTACTCCAAAGTATGTTGGAATGTATAGTTCTAAAATTTCCTATAGTCTGAGTCGTTTCCCCCTTGATTGTTGGGCATTCAAGCCGGCTAATGAGGGGAAAAGGTGGTGAGTAGTTTTGTTTTTGGTTTTTTAAGTGAAGCCATTATTAATGCATTACATCGAACAGGGGCATAGAAAGCTTTTAACAGTTCACTGACATGACCGAGGACAGCCCAGGGATATCATAACAATCTGTAATAGGGAGCGATTCCCTTGCAATTTGCAAGGTAGTCTAATGACTCCCTTAGAGATGTTACAGCTTATTTTGTAAGTCTAAAATACGAGGTTATCTTGATTTCGAGGCGAAGGTTTGCAGAACAGTAAGAAGAAATGCAATTCCTTTCCATCTTTGTATTCCATCAGTTTTTCTGCATAGAATAAGATATTTCAAAACAAAATATAAAAAATATAAAAATACTAGATTGAGCTGTGTAAAGTTCACATTAAAAAAAAGGGTCATCCCCCCAAGTATTTGCCAGTTGTCTTGAAACAGACTTTTATGTGCATTGGTCTTATTTATTTATTTTTAAATAACCACCCAGCTCAAACATGTAAGGAAGACATTCCCATAAAGATTATTCATGTTTTTAATCAGGCAGCACTGAGCAAGCTGTGTTCTTTGAGGGTCAGAACTCTTCTCTTGAGACGTCTTGTGTCAAGGCTGGGATTTGAAATTACTGTTTATCCATTTTGGCTGAGGTGGTAAAGTCGAGGGAAGGAGGATTAAGTAGAGCTTGCTCCCCCTCAGCCAATGTTTTATTTATTTACTATTACGTTTATAACCCACTTTTCCTCCAAGGAGTTCAAGGTGGCGTACATGGTCTCCCCCCCCCCCACTTTTTATCCTCAAAGCAACCATTTGAGGCAGGTTAGACTAAGAGACTGTGATTGGCCAAATGGTACTCAATGTACAGGCAACCTTCCCCCCTTAACGCACATTCAATATTTGTGCGACTGCGCATACACATTGTACCAAACCAGAAAGTAACCCAAAAAGTCACAAAAAGGGGCAGAACGGGGTGGGGAGGGGAGGAGTGTTTGCAGGCTTTTTCAATGGTCTTTCAAATATATGTAAATTTCACTTAAACACTCGGTGTTTCAGAACACTACTGCCACGTAAACCATGGGGTTGGTGTACTTCCTGGCTGAGAAGAAATTTGAACCTTGGTTTCCTACACCCTATTCCATAGCTGCTACATCTCACTGGCCCAATACATTTTTTTTTATCCCACCAGCTCACACCTACAAGGTACTGAGCCCAGGATTAATACTGCCCTCAGCTACTGAAGATGGGTACTAGTCTTGATGGCTTTATGCCACCTCAAGCCAGGGACAGTATGCTTCTAAATGCCAGCTGTTACAGATCACAAGTGTTATTGTGGCTGTTGTGCTGATGCCCTGTTTGTGGGCTTCCCAAAAGCCTCTGGCTGGTCGCTATGGAAACAGAATGCTTTACGAGGTAGGCCTTTGGTCTGATCCGGCGAGGCGCTCTTTATATTCTTACGGGGATGTTCTCTAGTGACCACAATGTGCATTCACAGCCTAGAAAGGTGAAGCATGATGGGTTGCAAGTTTCTATAACCCAGTAGCACCCTTTGCCAACTGGGTGCCCTCCAGTTGTTTTGGACTACAATGCCCATAAGCCCCAGCTAGCATCAGGAATGGCTGATGAACATTGTCGTCCTAAACATCTGAAAGATGTCAGTTTAGCGAAGGGTGTCTTATAGTGCACCTCCCCCACCCCCGGTAGGCACAGTGGACATCCACTTTAGGAATGAGAGGACAAATGTTCCAGAGAATACACTTACCTCAAAATAACTATGATACCAAGTGATAGTACAGAACTGCAGGTAAGATGTCCATAAAAGTTAATTAGTGTCTTATGGCACCTCTTGAAGACCAACTTATTTATTGTGCGGTGAACTCTTGTAGTCCAGAGCCAATTTCATTGTCTGCTACATGTATCTGATGCTAGCAAGCTCTTTTCTGAGAAAGCATAAGCTACATAAGCATTTAAGGTGCAACAAAATCCTCCTTATTGCAGCAGACTTTCATAGCTACTGTTCTAGAAAATGCAAGCCTGTGTGAAGAATTCTGCATGCATCTGGAGACATAAAAATGTTAAGACTCGCTGCTTATTTGCTTAGGTCAGAGGTATTCAACTTTTTGAGTACACGGCTATCTTGACCAACTACATTCTTTCTGCAGCACCCCTGTGGGGCTCAGGAGCCCAGTTAGGTCACCCCTTCCCTGCAGAGCTGGCAGCCTCTCGCCATTTTTTCGAACACCCTCCCTTGTGGAGTGTGCCCTCAGCCTCATCTTCTCTTTGGAAGTCCTCTGGGCAGCTGCAGCTGCCGCCCCTGGTCTCTGAGTTGCCTCCCCATGCCCCAGAGAGAGGTGCTTCCTCACACTGTCCCACAGGGGCCTGAGACTTGTCTGTCCATTCCCAACAGTAAGGGCTGGCAGACTGTTTGGGCTCCTTCACCTGTTTGCTTACTCCGAGGCCACCTCCGCACCTGGCATCCAGCACCCCCTGACCAGCCCCACCTGCGGGGCTTGTAGCCAGGGCTGCTGCAACAAACAGCCGCACAATTCTTTGGGCGGTAGAAACATGAGAGGGTATCAGAGGAGGAAGGGAAAGAACACTGGACAGAGGCCAGTGTTGCCCGCGGCACCCCTGACCATCAAGGCACCCCAGGGTGCCATGGCACACTGGTTGAAAATCACTGGCGTAGGTAGGAAAAACTGAAAAACCCACCCACCCCTCCACCCTAGAGTTCTTCCCTGATTAGCAGGGGCTGCTGACACTTTGGATATGGTGGTGGCTCTGCTCATATAAGCAAGTCTGGGCCCCACTAGTATTATTCTGCCTACTTCCGAATGACATTATGCATAGGAGGCTTCAGTTTTCTATCAAAGCACAAAAGCTACTGCTCAAGGTCTGAGTTTTTAAATGGCCTGTTCCTGAAATTCAGCTAATAAGCATTCATGGCAACTGCAGCAATAATTGGCTCATAATCAAAATCCACAGCAGGAGGCTTGAATATCCCTCACTGTCTTTCCTTTTTGGTAAAATTTCAGCTCATCTAAATTCTCTTGCAATGGGTGTCTGTACATTTTTTAAAATGGACAAATGGAGTAGGAGCCATATTTTCATGTAACCCTAGTAAAAGCGGTTGCTATTCATTTGCACAACAAAGATCATACCGTCTTCATGTCCCCTCTTTTCCTCCTAGTAACCTCAATATAGGTTTCACTTATCACACAAGGCGTTGACCTCTTTTCTGTTCAAAAGAGGCCTCTTATGAAGCTGGTGATTACTGGGAATCAGCTGTGACAAAACAACTATATCTCATGTTCAAGAAGGTTTAGAGTGGCATCAGGAACTGGGCAAGAAGGTAAACAGCTGAAGTGGGTCCTGCTGCTCTGGTCCCTGTGCACTTGACCCCCATCCCCTCACCATCACCCCATGAGTACTTCCTACACCAAACTCTCCTTCCCCATCCCCAGCGTGTCCCACTCCCAGCTACATCCCTTTCCAGGCTTCTCTTCCTCCTCTTCCTCCTCCTCAGTGTCATCCTGCCAGTTCATGACACCATGACACTTTCTCAAAATTCCAAATATGCCTACTGGCCCCCAAAAGTTGGTGAAACCACCCCCCTTCCAGCATTCAGCCTAGACTACTGAGAGATCATTATTGGAATTAAATGAGTTGTCTCCCTCCCTTGCTTTTTGCGTTTGAGCTCTACCACCAAGGATTAAGCCCTTTTTCTAGTCAGGCCCCTCAACTTATTCCCTCCTAGCCTTATCAAATGTATTGACCAGCAGAAATCCAATTAACACATCGTGCCAATTCCTGCACCTCCATTGCTGTAAGAAGTTGTACCTGTTGCATTTCTCCGTTTTGTGCAGAGCACTCCAACAGAAAATGGCTTAGTTAATGGCAGATCATTTTGTCTTGAGAGAGTACTGTGTTCTTCCTCAATGAGACACTGATGCTTTTAGCAGCCCCATGACAAGCAGAAATTCGAAGGTGCCATGTTTCACAGCATGTAGATGCAAGAATGCGAATAGCTGCGTTGACTGGATTTCTGTGTCTGTTAAAGAGCCAGAGCTTCTAGTGGTGGTGGAAATTCTGTTTTAAGGTAAAGGTTTGGAAGCAAACAACTGCAGCTGTGAGTTTCCAGCTGTCAAGGTCAGGATGGGAAGACTAGGCAGAATTAGAGGCAGGGAAACTGCAAGAGGGATTGGATCAAGAAATATTGGGATAGACATGTACAACAAGGCAGGCAAGCTGATGAGACTGGGAAGGAATCCAAAGCAAATGGCGAGTCCATGTTTGTACTCTAGCACAGCAGATTACCTATGTACTGTCCTCTTACACATAACCCACATGCACACACTGAGTTCTCTTGGTCTAAAGCAACCTTCATTAACCAAATGCCCTCTGGATATTTTGGACCACAACTTCCACTTGGAGGGCACCAGGTTGGGGAAGGCTGTTCTTGGAAAAAGATACTGCATTTGAAGACCTGCAGGATTCATAATGTAGGCCTAATTCTGTTAATGCAGAGTGGGCTCTATAAAGGACTGCTGCCACTGCTGCTGCTGCTGCTGGGCAGAGAGGACTCCATTTTGTTTTGGTTTTGTTTAAATTGCTGTTATTTTTTTACCCATGTCATTTTAAGCTGTGGTATTAAAGCTGTATTCTTAGTTTTAGATTTTGATTTATGTGGTTTTCCATTTGGTTGTGCATTTTTTATGATGTGGTTTATTTATTGTTTATGACTTCTGTAATTATGTAAATCTTGTTATGCTATAAGCTGCCTAGAGCATCGTTTTTTAACTATGGAATGGCGGCATACAAATAAAAAATGATGATGGTGGTGCAAACCTCTCCAGTTACCGGCACTTGGTTCAGCAGACAATGCAGTAGATGCAAACAGTATCAAAACCCCACAAAAGTCTTGCTGTTCTGAACAAAAATCGCCAACTCTTCTGCTACCACTTATTTTCCTACTTCGTAGAACAGCAATGTGATGGAAACCAAGTCGCAGCTAAATAAATGGCACTTAAGACTCTCTCTTCCAAGAAATGTGGTGATTGCCAGTCCTACCTTTAGAGGAGCAGATTTATTAGATCAATTTTAGAAGTGAGCTTGATTGTTAACATCTGAAAATTTCTGAGTGGGGTTACAAAAGTTAAAACAGCAAGATGAAACAATAACATAAGCATACAGGTATTATTGAAAGATTTAAAGAGCTGTGTGGGACCTCAACATTGCTGGACCTTGGTCCTCCAGCAAAGGTGCCATGGCAATGTCTGTAGTTGAGTTTCCCATTGCATGGGGGGGGGAGGGAAGAAGGGTGACCTGAATGTTACTTCACCCTTATTTTAAATGCTGGGTCGAATGAAAATGTTCTTGCCTGGTGCCAAATGACAGCAGTGTTGGCACCAGGCAAACCTCTCTAAGCGAGGGCATCCCACTATTGGAGTGCTAAAAAAACCACACCATTTCTCTTGCTTAAAAACCTACTTTACCTCTAGAGCGATGGTAGGGAAAGTAGGGCACTGCCAATTGATCTAATAACAGTTGTGCAGGTTGTTAAGGCAGGAAATGTTCCCTCAAGTGGCTCCCAAGCCTTTTTGTTTTTTTCCTGACTTAGGATGTTAAGATTCCTGTGTGCAATATTTTGCTCTAGAGTATTGCTAGCTGTAGGCCTGCCAGGTGTATATTTTGAAGCCTCTGCGATTCCTCCTTCTTTGCTCCACAGCAATTGGGTTAGAAGAGTGAATGTGGATATTTGGAGATGTGGTTGCTTTGCTGTTCTTTGCTGTTTTCAAACCGGGCGGGTTCTCTGGAAAAGTACAGTGGTGCCCCGCAAGACGAAATTAATTCGTTCCGCAATTTTTGCCGTCTAACGAATTTTTCTTCTTGCGAAGCACGGTTTAAACGGTTTAACAATGTCGCAAGACGTTTTCGTCTTGCGAAGCAAGCGCATAGGGGAATTCGTCTTGCGAGGCAAATCGCGAATGAAAAAACCTTTCGTCTAGCGAGTTTTTTGTCTTGCGAGGCATTCGTCTTGCGGGGCACCACTGTACCACGTTCCGTCTGATCATATTCTAGTTCACTTGGTTACAAGTCCCACTGCATTTTAGAAATATAAGGAGCTGCATGATCAATATAGATCAATATTCTATACATTGACCGGCATCAGCTCTTCAGGGTTTTAGGTAGAGCTCCATCACATCCCTACCTTGGGATACTGGAGCTTGAACCTGGGGCATACCACATGCAAAACAGAGATTCAGGCAGTGAGCTATGGCCCTCCCCCAGGGAGGGACTGCAGCTTTAATCTCTCTCTTCCTCCTCTATCCTACTCTTGCTGTTATTCTATTTGACCTTGGTAGGAACTAGGGGATATATGTTATCCTTAAAAATACCACTTCCCCATCCCCTGTAATCATCCTGGCTGAAAAGGATTTGTATTCAGGTTCAAGTCTACCTACTGCCCATTTCACAACTTGAGGGTCTGATTTTGCAACCCTGGCCTGCAAATATACGATGAAACAAAAGGATGTATGAGTTGCTGTTAGTAGCAGCTGCATTAGCTGAACATTTTGACTCCAGCTTTATTAAATGCACACGAATGAAATTGTTCAGGGTTGCTACGAATGCCTTGTGTATGTGTGCGTTTAGGAATTATGGGCATAATATGTATGTTCTTATGGCCTGATGTAAAATTTGCAGCAGAAGGACAGTCAAGGGAGCTGTCCTCTTCCACACATGCAGTATATACCCTCTGTGGATTTTAAGTGCTCCCTCACATCCGCTAAAAGAGAAGGAGAAAGAAAGAAAACTCTCGACATTTTCCAATGAGAACTGTAAAGTGCAGATTGAAAAATCATTGCCTCGTTCCTGCCCAGATGTGACAAGATATTAATCCACACATCTTGACAAACTGCCCTTGAGTACCTGAACTTTAGAGCTATTAGCAGTGAGCGACAGATAGATAGGCATGAAAACAGCAAAGCGCCGAATGGATGTGACAACAGCAAATGCACTCAAGAATAACCAGCTTGAGAACAAATGCATCCTTAATACCTGCAGTGAAAGAGGCTGTTTACTTTTCTGACTGGGAGAGAAGTGGGGGCTAAGCAGGAATAAATGTGTTCTTCCTCAGCTGCTGGTGCTCACAATGAGTTGGTAAATGTACCAGAAGAAGAGCAGAAAAATAAGATGAATTTTGTTGTTACAATAGGTCTGTTGTGGCCAGCATTAGGATTGGGTGTGTGTGTAGAGGAAGACCTGTGCATGTCCTCTGCAGTAACTCTATTACGGAGATGGGAAACTAATTGTTGTGGGCTTCCAGCTGCCATCATCCCCTTGCCACATGGCCAGTGGTCAGGGATCAATATCAGAATCCATGACAGCAAAGGCATATTGATGATGTAAGATCCACATTGAAATAACATTGCCAGAGATATACAAAGTAACCTGTGGCCCTCCTAGTGTTGATATACTTCAATGCCTATCATCCCTAGAGCCAGTGTGGTGTAGTGGTTAAGAGCGGTAGTCTCATAATCTGGGGAACCGGGTTCGCGTCTCCACTCCTCCACATGCAGCTGCTGGGTGACCTTGGGCCAGTCACACTTCTTTGAAGCCTCTTAGCCCCACTCACCTCAGAGAGTGTTTGTTGTGGGGGAGGAAGGGAAAGGAGAATGTTGGCCGCTTTGAGACTCCTTAAAGGGAGTGAAAGGCGGGAAATCAAATCGAAACAACAACTTCTTCTTCTTCTTCTTCTTCTTCTTCTTCTTCTTCTTCTTCTTCTTCTTCTTCTTCCCTAACCATTGAATATCCTGGCTGGGGGTTACGGTTCCCTACCAGTGTCCTACAGCTTGCACTGCACCCATCTCACCATGGCTAGGTTGGACACCATGGAGGGTATCCATAGACTCATTCATTTCTCTCCTCCATTTCACCACCTCCTTCCATGAATCCCTCCGCTTGTTTATCTAACAAGCTAATAATGCTTGTGTTCGTCCTTTCCGTTGTTCTGTTTGTCTGAGAAGCTCTAGTTTTAGAGCATCTGTGGATGTGACAGAGAAGCATGGGGAGATGTTTGTGCTTCCACCTACAGTCAGGGGGCTATGGGAATTCTGCTGTTGTATGAGCTGGAGAAAGGCAGAGACACTTAAGCTTCCTGTTCCTCTTCTGGCTGCATCTCATTTGAAGGGGAACTAGGAAATATCTGGTAGCTCAGGAGGAGTAGCCAACACAATGTCTCCCAGATGTTTTGGACTACAACTCTAAGAATTCCTGGCCATTGGCCATGCTGGATGGGCCTGGTGGGAGTTTTCATGTTCTCTCTTGTAGCAACTGCAGAAATCAGGAAGACTTAACACTTGCTCTTAGGTGGAAGATAGTAGAGAAGACTGAAGTGGAACTTCAGTAGGAATGTGCTACTTGGCTCCCTTATTGGAAGCCACCAAGGCCATGGTCATGGATGATAGTCTCTGTAGCCCATCACCTTCTAAGGGGCCAAAGGATCCCCACCCAGAGCTGCAGCAAAGGGGTCTGCCTGTATGTACACTTCCCTAAAACAGAAATTCGCACAGAAGTCCCATCCCTAGTCATTCCACCTGTACGCAGAACCAAGCACTTAGTAGCAACAGCCATTCTTATAACTGGGTTTATCACTTGTGTGCACAAGGCAGGAGGAATTAACCAGAATCTGCACCCTTTCTCCTCCTCCTCCTCCCCACTACAAATTTACCAATCAGTTTCCCGAGGCTTTGTGATTAATCATTGTGATTCCTATGCATAAGTAATGTTTTCTAAGTCACTCAAACACCTTTGCGGCTCTGCCTTATAGTTCCTCTAAGAGGGGCAGGAAAGTTAATTACGCTGTCTGTCGAAAAGCCAGGAAGGAGACCCACTGTCAGGCACTCGGTCTTCCTGCTCCCATCAATGAGTGAGCTCGCAGTAGGGGCAGCTGGATCTAATTAGGAGCCAGCAACCCTGTGGTTTCAGCAACAGCTGCTGGAGAATGGATAATGTTGGTAGCCTCCAAAGCAGCTTGCATTAGAGATCCTTTTTTTCCCTTAGAAAAACTCCAACCCTGTCATTTGGGGAGATGGCTCACTGAACAAGTATTAACAGTAGCAAAATTTTCCTAGGAGATGTGGCACATATTAGACTTTTGTTTCTGCTGTTGCTACTATTGCTCTTACAATGACTTCCAGCCCAATCATGCCAGAGGTGCTAACCATTTTAGGTTGGTCATGGCCAACATGGAGTCCTTGAAATGTTTTGGACTATATCCTCCACAATTCCTGGCCCCGCTGCCTGTGCTGTCTGGAGCTCCCAGGAGGTTGCAGTCCACAAAATTTGGAGTGCACCATGTTGGTTACCCATGTAGGCCCATAGTCCTTGAAGAAAAGAAGGATTAACCATGCCAAATAAGGTTTTTAAATGATTGGGAAACACTGGTGGTACTTCTTGCAGATTCACTAACTTTGCGCCATTGAGTCTCGCATCTGCACTATATGTTAAAGTAGTATAAGCTCCCTTGGAAGAGGAATTCATTGTTAAACCACTCTGGAAACTGTAGTTCCTTGAGGGGAATAGGGGTCTCCTAGCAGCTGTCAGAGGGACGCGGGTGGCGCTGTGGGTAAAACCTCAGCGCCTAGGACTTGCCGATCGCATGGTCGGCGGTTCGAATCCCCGCGGCGGGGTGCGCTCCCGTCGTTAGGTCCCAGCGCCTGCCAACCTAGCTGTTCGAAAGCACCCACGGGTGCAAGTAGATAAATAGGGACCGCTTACCAGCGGGAAAGTAGGGACGCGGGTGGCGCTGTGGGTAAAAGCCTCAGCGCCTAGGGCTTGCCGATCGAAAGGTCGGCGGTTCGGTCCCAGCGCCTGCCAACCTAGCAGTTCGAAAGCACCCCCGGGTGCAAGTAGATAAATAGGTACCGCTTACCAGCGGGAAGGTAAACGGCGTTCCGTGTGCTGCGCTGGCTCGCCAGATGCAGCTTTGTCACGCTGGCCACGTGACCCGGAAGTGTCTCCGGACAGCGCTGGCCCCCGGCCTCTTGAGTGAGATGGGCGCACAAACCCCAGAGTCTGTCAAGACTGGCCCGTTCGGGCAGGGGTACCTTTACCTTTACCAGCGGGAAGGTAAATGGCATTCTGTGTGCTGCACTGGCTCGCCAGATGCAGCTTGTCACGCTGGCCACGTGACCCGGAAGTGTCTGCGGACAGCGCTAGCTCCTGGCCTCTAGAGTGAGATGAGCGCCCAACCCTAGAGTCTGTCAAGACTGGCCCGTACGGGCAGGGGTACCTTTACCTTTACCTTTAGCAGCTGTCAACACCCTTAACAAGTAACCAAACAATTAAGCCCCTCTGTTGCAAACAATTATCAGTAATATCCAAGGCAACACGATGACAAAGTACAACAATATGATGTCAATATAAACTCTTCATATAATCTATACAGAACATTGAACAGTATGGAATATATGAAATATGTACTCTCTGCAAAACCAAATAAACATAAATCTTACAAATCTCTGAAAATTACAAAATATGCACTCTTGATGGATTCTCCTGAAAACATAGAACCAAATAAACATAAGTCTTATAAGTCTCTGAAAGTCTTATGCAAGTCTCTGAAAGAAGCAATGGGTCAGATTCTTATCTGGTCAAAACAAGCCATAAATCTTTGTTTGATGATGTTCAACGCTGCCGAAATGGTCCGCAAACAGACGTAGTGAACAGTGATTCTGGATATACCCACTGTTTCGTGAAATTCTTCTTCAGCACAGCAGAAGGATACAGAAATGCTTCATAAACCCATCTATATGGTTATCCTTATGAATGGAATTGTCTAACACAATTGCTATGGAGCTGTGGTCATAAACTACTACTAACGCCCTTAACAAGACTATGGTTCCCTGGATCGTTTGGAGGATGTGTTGAGTGTTTAACTTGGTATGATGCTGCTTTACATCTATAGTTCAGATGCTGCAGGAAATTGAAAGTCTGCAAAGCAGATGTCTAGTGGACACACAACAGGATATTGCAGCTTACAAGGACTCCCTGGGATATATCTCAATGTACTGAGTGCAGGATTGGGCCTCTAAATGGTGGTGTACTGTAGCTCTAATAATCCCTAACCCTTGGCCATGCAGGTTAGGGCTGGTGGGATTTGGAGTCCTACAATGCCTGGAAGGCCACAGGTCAGTGATTTAAGGACTTGTAGCTGCCATTTGCATCGTGTTTTACTGAGAAATCCACAGTACAAATGGAAGCCTTGGAATTACTCCAGTTTCAGCCACAGCAAATGCAATAGCTTCCTAAAGTGCAGAGTGTCCCTCACAATCTTTAGCTCCCCTAAAATGCACCATGATAACTAAGCAGAGTTGAAGATGCCAAATTCTGCCCTCTCCTGCTCCACAGTCACCTTGGAGAAAAGTGGCTGCTCATTTCTTTCCACAGTTCTGAAGCATTTTGATAGTGTTTTTCGGTCTTGATGTACTGGAGTAATGGGGATGGTATTGGTGTTCGCCTTTTATAGAGAACTTATTTCTAACAGTTTCCCTTTTTGTAAATCTAATTGCTTTAGGTTCACCAGGAATTCACAGGCAATTGCTTTCTTGCTGTTGCCAATATTGCAAGCACTTTATATTCAGGGTTGCTGACCTGAATCTGTTTTCTCACACAGTAATTTTGTAGCCTTGCGGAGCTTAGAAAAGCTGACAGAGATGGGAGAGGCAATATCCATCAGTTAGATTGCCGACATTTTGCTTTGCATCCTTCACATTCTGGGAGGGGGAGGGTCAGGAGGGGGAAGTCCTATTGATATAAAAGCTGAGGTTAAAATAATTCCATGTATTCTGGTGATGAAGGACCCTCAAAAGTTTATTCAGTGCAGTCCTACCATAAAATGGATGGACAGCCTCATAGGGATTCTGGGGGCCAATGCTGTCAGAGGTGTGCTTGGTCCTTTACAATAGGAGCAAAACGGCCTGCCCCAGTCTAATTTCAAATACAGAACCGTCTTAGTTTATTTATCAATTAATGCAGAGTCAAAAGGTGCAATTTTGTTGTAGTTGTTAATTAATGCAGAGGAAAAGTGTTTGTGCTTGTGTGTCTATTCCACACCTTTACATTGCTAACATACATACGTGGGGAATTCTTCAAAGACGTATTTCCAACATTACTAAAAGGCCAAATGTAAGTATGAGATGTGTGAGCTCTAAGAGTTTTATATGATACTAAGTTTTGGAACCCTTTAAACACTATAAAACATTCCTGTTCAATTCGGATGACCCTCCCCATGGCATCACAGCGCACGCCACACAAATTTATTGATCTTATTGGGGCAAAGGCTAGTGTTGTGTGCCTCAATATCTGCCTTAACTATTGGCTTTGCCTAAACTCAGATCCCCCGTCTAATATCCCTAGTGCTGCAAGATTGTCACAAGAGCGCTTGGACTCAAATTGTCTATCAAAAACTTCTCTTTTGTGGTTTATCGTCACAACATCTACTCACTTTGGGTTTTAGTAAAGCAATCAGTCTAATTTATTAGCACCTAAATGATATCGAGTGTCAGAACAACAAGAAGAAAATTTTGCCCCTACTATGACTATATTCCGCCTTCCCATTTCAACTCTCTGGCAACCTATATGCATAATCTATATGCAATTCTAAAATATATGGAGATGACAGTACCAAATTGGTGCATGCCCCTCTGGCTTGCACTCTTTATAAAGACTTGAGGAATGAGATTATCACCCTTCTTTTATTGTCCATTCCGGGTCACCCAACCATTGCCACAGTGTCCTTTCTCTTGGCAGATCAAGATGAGCAGATGACAGCAAAGGTTTGCAAGGTTTTTAGTTGGGACAATCAGAATAAGATCCACTATGTGACTATTGGTTCCAAATCCTAAAATATTTTTCTATAATTGACTTTTTATTTCTATTCTTTGTATATTGTATTGTTGTTTTATTGCTATAGCTGATGGCTGACACAAATAAAAGATTCATTCATTCATTCATTCATTCATTCATTCATTCATATCTGCCTCCCCCTTTTAAATTGACAGCTCAGGGTGTCAAATAATTCAAAGAAGGTAGAAAAGTGGAACAGAGCAGTTGCACAGTGTGGGATTTGCAGTTTCCCCTAAGGAATTTTGTAGCGAAGGGGGAAGGGTGTGTGGAATGGCGGTGGTTTGTCGGTCAATGGTTGAAAAAAGATGCTTAGATGGCCAGGATTGCTGGAACAGAGGGGAATCTGTTTAAGCATGTGGGAGGGTAAAGCAGTACAATGTGGGAGAGTTCAGTTCAGGTGTAATAAACATGGTGTTCTCCAGATATTGTTGGACTACAGTGCCTGTCATTTCCGGCTAACAAGGACAGTAATCAGGGATGATGGGAGCAATATACGGATTGCATAACATTAGCTACATCTGGCTTGGATCTCATCCACTTGATACATCTAAAGCACATGGATCTCCCCCATCTCAAAATCAGGGAGACATGTACCCAGCATTCCTCTTGGTCTTATTTAAATGGGGCTTGCATGGTAGGAGTGTTTGGTAGACTAGTGCTCACAATGGCAACAACTCTCCTCCCCCTTTCCCCCCTCCCTTCCCAAGACAAAATCCAGGTGAGTCAATTCACTGGTTTCTTAGTTGCAGGAGTTCATCAGTCATGAATCCTCCCAGTCGTCATCTCCCCCCCCCCCCGCCATTTATCTGCTCGTCAGGAGATATGATAATGTCAAGAGGCTGCCAGGGGAATGATTGACTGCCATGGTGAATGGATTGACACCCTAAACTAGCCAAAATGTAATGAGGGGTGATAATGAGAATGAGATGCTGAGGCTCCACCTACCAGTTTTGGGTTGATCACACTCTGCAGCATTTTCCATTTTCTCACTGAAATTTATTGATTGTTGGCAACAAATGTAAAGGAGGGTGGATTTGAAGGTTTGTTCATCACATGATTATTCACCCCTCCCCCCTTTTTAACTTAGCCCTATTGCTCCTTGCTTGGGTATAAGGCCATCAGCTATTTTCTAATCCCACCTTAGCCTAAAATTTTAGGAGAGGGTGACTGAAAATAGCTCCACCCAGCTCTCCAATCTCATTAACACCATGCACACCATATATTTCCCCCTAGATATCACATGTCTGCTCACACTTGGGTTCCCCTCTTATTCCCCTTTGAGAGTCATGGCTTCCCGACAAAGAATCCTGGGAGCTGCAGTTTATTAAGGGAGCTGAGAGTTGTTAGGAGACCCTTAACAAACTACAGTTCCCAGAATTCTTTGGGGGAGAGGAAGCTATGACTCTTAGAGCCGAATAATAGTGCTGGGTGTGGCTATGGCCTGATTGGATGCAGCTTCTGAAATGTGGAATAGATATCTGCCTTGTGTTCTCCTGTCATGTTCAAATATGTCATGGTATTGTTAACCAAGTGGGGAACCAGTGGCTCTTCAGATGTTGCTAGAGAACAGTGCCAAGCATCTCTGACCAAGATCTTGGCTGGCTGGCTAGCTGGCGCTAATGCCCCAGATTCCAACATCCGAAGTGCAAACGGCAGAGATCCCAGCCACTTTGAGTTTTATAGTCAGGGTGACCACTACTTTGGTTATACTCAAAGGACTATTGTATAGTAAAATAGTTACCAGAACTTTGACAAACAAGGAATTGTGGTTTCATCATGCTCAATAGTGCAGTAACTAACATTGGAGGCAACCCAAAGGAACGTCAAAGGTGAACTGCAGCATGGAACTGCTGGTTTGCAACTTATAAAAAATATATTTCCGTCTGAATAGTGAAAATGGTTTCCTGGTATAATACAGGTGTTGATTTAATCAGCAATGCTAAGATGATTGTGTTATCACGAGTGAAAAGGCACTGTGCAAACCTTTGAGCTGAAACTGAATTGCCATGCATTGTACTTTTTCACAATCTATTGCTGTTTACCTCCAACCTTAACATTCCCCCCTCCCCTTGCAACCCATGTATGTATATATACCTATAACAGGTGAGGACTGCATTCGCTGCATCTGATGAAGTTGCCTCTACTTCATGAAGCTTAGGCCATAGGATAATGTTGAGGTTTTTAAGGTGCCACAGTACCTGTGTGTGTGTTTGCTGTGACAGACAAACCCAACCAGTCCTCTGGAAATGGTTGCAAAAGCAGATCTTAGGTGCTTAAAAAAATAACTAGCAATAATGAAGCATTACTAACCATGTCATCTAACTAAAATGTGAAGGGCTTGTGCGATTTGCACAATTTCTGTTCTCATTATGAGCTTTTCAGGAATTATCCCCTCAGGTTTTAGGATTTGGGTGCTTGACGCATAGAGGATAAAGTTTCTTGTTTCAAAGTTGCTGCTACACCATTCTTCAAATGGGAAAATGGATGAGTGCTCATGGAATTCTGCCATTTGGAAGTATCTGGTCTCTTTAGAGTTTTGCTTAGTTTGTGAGATGTGAAGAGTTTACGAGCCCTGAAGTAAGAGTATGTACATACTGAGAATCCAAAGGAGACAAGAGAGAGAGAGAGACAAGTTAACGGAAGTGCAAATTAATTGACATTTTAACACCATTTGCTTTGTGTGTCGTTTGTTATCCGATTTTCAGCAGGCAAATATAAAGTTAAGTGGCTGGTTTATCATCATGCTTGGATGTGTGTGCATTTCTGTTAATCCAATAAAGTTCCGATTCTGCAATAATTCTTTTGTGTTGTCATTGTTAGGCTGTCACAGCAAACACACACAGGCACACAAAAAGCATCTTGTGACACCCTGAGAACCAAACAGCTTTATAAGCTATCAAATGCTTATGCTACACAGTTGGTGCTGGATGGATCAGTCTATTTCGGTCTGTGACACTTTCAAATGTGTTTTCTCATAAATCCATTCTGTCTCGTGTTTCACATTAATCCCCTAATATAAAAAACCTGTGCAAAACCTGCGTTTAAATAGTATTTAAGGATGCCGTTTTGAACATGTTTTCTCTTAAAATATGCTTTTCTAAACCTATTTTGTGTCAGAAAGTGCTTTTAAAAAGAGATTTTGATGTATTGTTTGAGCTCTGAACTGAATTCCAAACACTTGGAGAAGTGCAAAATCCGAGAGCTGTGTTTCATTCCTTGCATTAGTCTGGGATTTGTGGATCCAGGTCAGCTCATGTCGGAATTCACAAAAATCAGATTCTTCAAGCATCCTTAGCTAAAATAAACTGGTTTGCTTTAAAGGAACTACAATGCTCCTTTTTATGTTTGGGCAAAATGTTAACAATTAGCTTTGGCAGAGTTTCTGTTCAGCAAATTGCTGAGCTCCATCTCATTCTTCTTCTTCTCAGGCTAAGAATGGAGGGTACATAAAGAGAGCACAGCATACTGAATGATAGAATGAACATTATCTTCTGGCATTCACCTTCTTAATGCTGTGCTTCATAGACCAGAGCAGCAGCTTAAAAACAAACCCTGATGTATACCTTCCCACCTTCTGTCATGTACTGAGTGGATGGAGAGGAATGGTGGTAAGCACCAGATGGAGAATCCCAAAGGGAAGAAAATTCAGAACCAGGGGATTGGTGGTGGGATGGCGATGAGTGGCTGGAGGGAGAAGGGGGAGCAGACTGGGAGGAAGTCAAAGAAGGAACAGGGTTTAGTGAGCAGGAAGAGGCTGTGGCAGAGAGCAGTCTAGAAGCAGAGGCAGAAGAGGAGAGAGGCCAAGAGACATAAATGTGTCAGGCTGGTGAAGAAGCCAAGTAGAGGTGGTAAAAGAGGAGCAAAGGCAGACACAGTTTCAGATTGCTTGGGAAGGACCTGGTGGTGGTGGTGGAGGAGGCAACTGTGGGGCCTTTAGTGCCCACAACTGCCTCGTAGGGGCAAGATCTACCAGGATGTGTTGCTGTGTTCACTAGGCCTGGCCTCCTGAGTCAACCTTGTTTCCAGGAATGAAGAGTGAGTCGGGGACTATCCCTTCATGCGATGACAGACTGGCAGATTGAGCGGATGAAACCAATAGTGTGTCCAACAGTCAAGAAGGCGGTTTCATGAGACATATGGATGCCAACAACAGTTTCATTTATATCCTCACCTCCCTTCACAAAGGAACCCAGGAACTTTAAAAAAAATAAAGCCACCATTATAGGAATGGTGTCGTTTACGCACAGGTGACCCACACATTGCATTTCAGAGGAAATTCTGATAGTGAAAGGTGAAACATTCAGCCTTCAACAATCTCTTGCAGTCCTCATGGCTGTAAAACAAAAACAAAAGCACACCTGTGACTGTTTATAGCCGGATGTGACTGTGTCACTGAAAGCAGGCAGTGACTAAGAATGAAAACAGTTTAATCTTTGAGCATCTATCGTCTGCCTTTCTGGTGGCTGAGGCTAGTAGAAGTCAGAGGTGATGTTGTGTGAACATAGCTTGTTGCCTCCTTTGCAATTTCCCCCCCCCTATCCACCCCTGACCCTAGTGACGGGTAGGCAGCAAACGAGTGCTTCCCTCCTTTTCTGCAACTGATCCACTCACACTCCTGATGGTTGCTTGTCATCACCTGCATTTTGCAAACTAGGAGTGCTTTGTACATGATCATGACGACAATAAGCAAATGTCTGCAAGGCCTTGAACGTTGCTCACTGGCAACTGTTGAACTGAGTCGCGCCTGCAGGTTTTCCTTATTAGCTGATGCCCTGCTAGTCTGCACGCTCCCTTAGGATTAATTTGCAAAACTCTGGTCAGATGCTAATGCATCACTGTTGTCTCACTTTGCGCTCCCTTTAAACTGCCGTTATCGAAATATCAACAGGAAAATGTCTACATATGTAACACTCAGTTCCCATTTATCAGCAGAAGAAAATATTTTCTCTGACATAGCTGTCTTATTGGCACACGTCTGGTCATCTGTCATAGAGCAAACTTGCACTGTCCAGTTATTCAGTGCAAACATTTCTAGTTAGCATATGTCTGGGCTACTGTGTTTTCTTTGATTATTTCACCAGACAAAAGTATGGCACAACAACTGACAAGATGTTGCACAGGATAAAGAAAATGGGTAAAGCTTTTATTTTTCCTCTCCCTCTTTCATGGTAATATATGAAAAGTAGAGCCATCCAATTAAATTTTATTCAGTAGGTTTAGGATGGACAACATGCTTATTATTTGTACATCACATAATTAATTTATGGAATGTATGGAATTAGGCTCTAAGACATGGATCATCTTAAGGCTGCATTTATTCCATTTTTCCAGTGTTTACTTACCTGATGATTCCCACGTTTTATGTGATGTAAAAGCCACTTCTGGAAAACTAGCAGAAGTTTGGCTCTCATTTCCATGTTATTTGCTTCCAGCAATAAACAGTTTGCAACACCGTTAACCCAGAAAATTGCAAGAGTTCTGCTACGTAATTTTAGGTGGCATTCCAATAGTACAGTCCCCCCCCCATTTAAACTTTAGCACAATGTGGTGGTGTTTCAGACAAAGGCAACATTAAACGGCGTGTAAAAGGAACATTGAAATCTGCAATAGTTTCCCTGATTTTAATGCTAGTGCTTCTAATGCAATAATCCCCACATTTGAATGCACCCTTAGATCCCGGGGGGCTGCGACTGTCGGTGGCTCTTAGCTGTGGTCGCAATATGAAACCTCCTGCTGCATGCCAAAGGTGGACAGACTTTTTCAGGTTGAGGGCCGCACTCCCTTCTGGTTTCCCCTTCTGAGGGCCACTTGTCAGGGAGGGTGAAAACAGAGGCAGATTTTGCAGAACAATGAGCACAGCTATTACCTTTGTAGATTAGTGTCTGCGTACACTCACACAATCTGTGTTGTCTGTAGACGCAAGATAATGACATACAAGAGTCATTATCAGAGTTCAATGACACATTCCAGCTGGGGAGAGAGGGAATACTGAAGAAATGTGGGAAGCAAAGCTGGAGGAGGATGTGGTTGGGGGAGACAGAGTGGGCAGTATCCCAGCTAGCTTGTTCCAAAAACAACTGGAGGGCATAATTGCCATTCCAGGACCACATTTCCAATGCAGTACTGTGGCATTGCGCCTTGTGAAAGGGAGTTCGGTTTATTTGAGACCCTGAGTGAAAACAAAGCAGAACGAGGACCTCACTACATTGCACAACTCTGCATCTCATTCTTTGGTCTGGCGCCAGCGACAGGGAAGATACTGTACTTGCTAAGATTTTCTTGAGAGCGAGGGTTTTCTCTTTAATTGGCAGCGATGCCACTGACATGCTGCTGAAACGCAGATGACAAGTCATCCATCCAAAAGACTGTGAAATGGCATGCTAAGTTCTACCCATCTGTCATGAGATAGTATCCTTTGCCTGTGTCAGATAGCAGTCTGGATGGAACGTAATGACTGCAGAAGTCTTGCAATGGCTGGGTGCTGCGTAACACACAGGGTCTTACTATTCCTAACAGTTCTGAAGCTCAAATGGTAATTAACAGCTTTGGAAGTTTCCATACATCACCCTCTCCTCTTCTTGATGGATGGCTCGTTTTGTCTTTAATTTCCAAAAGGCAAAGTGTGAACCTTTTAGATTGCTACATTAAACACACCCCAATCCTAGTCGTCTCTGTGTGTGTGTACCTGCAGAGATCAGGTTACAGAAAAGCTCCCTATACAATTTTTGGAGGATAGGTCTACCAATGACTACTAGCCCCCATTTACCTCCAGCAGCAGATCCAGTGTTTCTCTGGATTCCAGTTCCTGGGGATCACAAGCAGGAGAGCGCTGTTGCACCTGGCCTGGGAGGGCGGGGCCCTGACTGACTCCAGCTACAAAAGCTGAGCCTGCCAAACAGACTCCAGCAATAGACCACCCTGTTTATTGTTTTATTGTAAACTGGGCTGGGGTGTTTTGTTGCTGTGTGTGTGTGTGTGTGTGTGTGTGTGTTGCTATTGCTGCTGGTGGTTTTTGTATCTTTATTTTGTATCTTTTGATTTATTTTTTGATGCTTTATTTATTGTTTATGACTAAGTGTGTTATGTTACAGTTATGTAATTTTTTCATGTTGTAAGCTGCCTTGAGCACGTTTTGAACTGTGGAAAGGCAGCATACAAATAAAATTATGCATGCATGCATGCATACATCCTTGTAGGCCTCTGGTTGGCCGCTGCGAGATCAGAGTGCTCAACTAGACAGGGTTCCTCCTATTTTTTTAATGTCCTTTCAAGCCGAGCAGAATCTCCTGCACAATTCCCCAGCTAAATGCCATGGAGTCATTTATCTCAAGCAAAGGTTTGCCACCCTTTAATTAAAAATGATCCAGCCGCCCCCAGGCTCTGTAGAAGCTGCTTCTTCAACTCAGAGTAGCCTACATCCCAGGTGCATGAAAACCACAGATTTGTAGAGTTGGAAGGGACAACAGGGATCATCTAGTCCAACTCCCTGCAATGCAGGAATCTGTGGGACTTAACCCATGACCCTGAAATTAAGAGTCTCATGCACCACCAAGTGAGCTATCATGCCTGGATTGTCTTGTATGTGATGTTGGACCATTGGGGATGATGGCAGCTGGACTCCAATGTTGTTGTTGTTTAGTCGTTGAGTCGTGTCTGACTCTTCATGACCCCATAGACCAGAGCACGCCAGGCACTCCTGTCTTCCACTGCCTCCCACAGTTTGGTCAAACTCATGCTGGTAGCTTTGAGAACACTGTCCAACCATCTCGTCCTCTGTCGTCCCCTTCTCCTTGTGCCCTCAATCTTTCCCAACATCAGGGTCTTTTCCAGGGAGTCTTCTCTTCTCATGAGGTGGCCAAAGCATTGTAGTTTCAGCTTCAGGATGTGTCCTTTCAGTGAGCACTCAGGGCTGATTTCCTTAAGTATGGATAGGTTTGATCTTCTTGCAGTCCATGGGACTCTCAAGAGTCTCCTCCAGCACCATAATTCAAAAGCATCAATTCTTCGGCCATCAGCCTTCTTTATGGTTGGGCTCCAATAGCATATGAGAATCCAGCGTTAAAGAATACTGGTCTGGATAACACCAGAAACTATGGTTTGTTGTTCAAGCAAAGAAAAAGCATCAGTTTTGCTCTTTTGCAGCAGGGAAAGGGTATCCCCAAGCAAGTTTGGTCTCTTAAGAACATTAGCGGAGCCTGTTGGATCAGGGTAATGGTCTATGCAGTCCAGCTTTCTGTTCTCACAGCAGGCAATCAGATGCCTGTGGTAAGTCTGAAAGTTGGAGTTAGGCACAACAGCACTATCCTCACCTGTGATTTCCAGCAACTGGTAGTCAGAGACGTGCTGTGTCTGGGAACTGTGTGCAATGGGGCACTTCCCTTTCGTAATGCTACTATATTGGTAGCATTCTTCTTCCTCACTGTGCAGTGCTTGCCTTTAAGTGGTCTGGATAACATCCAGTAGTGCATCCCAGTTGACTTTTTGAATCCTTTGAGGCTTTCCTACCTCCAATTTGATACAGATTTCAATATCTGATAAGAGCACAAATACTGCCAGCACTGCTCAGTAAATAAATAGTTACCGGAGGGGGGAAGGGAGTGCTGCTTTTCGTACAGAAATTTTGGTCCAATGGGGATAAAAGTAGTAGTCTTCTTGGAACCAAGTTGAAAATGCACACATGGATTTCATCCATTGCGTGTTTCCCTCAAGGCCTCTCTGGATTATATCTGCTTTATTAAATTGTAACTATTAAACAAAACAGAAGGCTGCTCTCTAGAGTCTTGGATCTTTTCATTAGAAAAGCAGGGAAGTCTATTAATGAGAGGCAAGGGCTTGGCAAGAACTTTCCTTCTGTTAGATGGCTTAGATATTTGATCTTGTAAGTCGCTTCCTGTACCGATTTCAGGATTTTGAACTTTAAAGAGACGAAAACGAGATTTTTCAGAAGGGGATTCAGTTCTCAGTGCTCATACATTTTGCTAGTAACTTCGTTCTTTCAAAGGCAGATTGATTTATAAAGACATATATTTCAAGCTAGGTAGCATTCACACCGCAGTTGTTTTATTCATATTCTCTCAGCGTTTGTTTGTTTTGAAAGCTGTGATTGTGGGGAACTCTGAAGTTTATTCAATGCAGAGATCTGAATTACCAGGGAACCTTCCCCTGAATGACAGCTTGGTGGTCCTGACGCCCAATTTCTTCCTGCAATGTGTAGTCTTGTGGAAATGTTCTTGGGCAGGGGTGCAGAAGGTTTTGGTTTTTCTCAGCCAGAGGACCATATTCCTGTCTGGGGAACTTGCCAGGGGCCACATACCACTGATGGGTGCAGCCCGAGGCAAAAGCCACAAATATAAATTTTACCTTTGTACACACTCACACAAACCTTCTCTATCACCTATTCAGGCAACCAAGAAGCATTGTAGGAGCTGAAGGACACATTCCAGCCAGGGCAGAGCACTACAGGAGGGTGTGGAGCAGGTTCAGTGAGGGGGGTGGCCTGCGGAGAGAGCCCTGGGGGCTGGAGTAAAGTTTGGAGGGCCGTATTTGGCTCCCTGCACTGAAGTTCCTCACCCCTGTTCTAGCTTTGCGGGAACATTTATCTGAAGCGAAATCCAACATGGCTGCCTATGCCCTGTGTAAGCTACATGTCCCAAAATAGATTCTAGAAACTTCTGCAAACTAAAGGGGTTGGATAGCAGTCAAGTGAATATGTTTCCAGAAGAAAGAAAGAGAGACATGCAGGCAGGCAGGTTCCAAGTCTCTCTTAATCATAGAATTGTAGAATTGGAAGAGACTCTCAGGATCATCCAGCCCAACTCCATGCAATGCAGAAATCTCAGCTAAAGTATCCAGGACAGATAGCCGCCCAACCTCTGCTGAAAAACCTCCAGTGAAGGTGCAGTTAGATGTGCAATTGGGAAAAAGGTGGCTAGATTAGAAACTATTTTTAATTAAGTGTTTGGTAAGCATTTAAATGACAGACGGTGTCGAGGGCAGCATGTAAACAAATTATACAAGGGTAGTGTACACTTCAAACAAACGGTCCAAACTCTATGAAAACACCTTCTCTTGGGCTGGGTCTGACCTCCTCTTCTTTGGGCAGGTAACATTACCAAACTAGGCACATTTCATAAATGAATTATTGCTGTGTGGTAGATAAGAACTGCTGACTTCTGTGGATAAATCCCCACTGCTGCCGGGTGTAAGCAAGGAGCAGAGCACGTTTTGTGTTCATCTGGCCTTTTAAATAATTTTTTAGTGCGGGGTGTCTGACAGGGAATTTGTGCGGATGATTTTAAAAAACAACAACAAACCGGCGAAGCCTTTTGGTGTAAAGGTTACAGAGATGGAATGCATTTAAAACAGTACTCGGGCCCAGAGGAAATTGGTTGTTTTGGGCATGAAGCCACAAACATAGTGTGAATTTGATGTCTCTGGAAGATATTAAGAGTGGGAAGAGGTTACTGCAGTTAAAGTATCAGAAAACTGATATGGTCTCTTATTGAAGATGGCCGTTACTGATGGTGTTTACAGTCTCTTGTTTTTGCAACAGCCCCCAGGATTTCAGACAGGGGACATTCTTATTTGGAGATTTCAGGGTTTGAACCTGTGATCTTTTGCATACAAAGCTGTTCCAGTGAGATATTGTGGCCCTTCCTTGCAGAATCTTGAATTATAAAGGGCCAGTTTGGCTACATGCTGAACAACCCTGGGAACTGTGATAATTTCAAGCAAAAAGTTAACAGATTATTTTCAGCATATTGTAGGCGGCGGGAAGGTAAACGGCGTTTCCGCGTACTCTGGCGTCCGTCATGGTGTCCCATTGTGCCAGAAGTGGTTTAGTCATGCTGGCCTCTTGACCCAGAAAAACTGTCTGCAGACGAACCTCAGCTCCTTCGGCCTGAAAGTGGAGATGAGCTCCGCACCCCATAGTCGAATTTGACTGGACTTAACCATCCAGGGGTCCTTTACCTTTACCTTCCTCAGAGTATGTCCTAATTAGATTCAGTCCTGCACTATTTATGTATCTCCGATTCACAAAAAAGAGGTCAATTTCTTGGGGGGGGGGGAAATAAATAACACATTTTTATTTTGGGAGAAAAGTAGTTGTACTGAAGTCAGGCAATTGATCACCTGAGCAGAGATTAAGGTACATAGGTGTGATTGATGCTCCCATTCCACTGAGCAATATATTAAGTGGGTTGCAAGAGAGGGGGGAGTGTTACAGGCTTGCACCTTTCTACAGAAAGCCAGTGAATGAGATGCTGTAAGCAAAGAGAAGTTTTAGCTGTGAAAATGAAGCCTTACATCTTAGAAACGTGAAGCAACCCATTTAAAGTGGACTAAGACAGCTAACCTAGTGAATAATGCTGCTACTAGGACTGTCACCTCATTAAAGAATATGAATTTAAATGAATCAAATTTCAATAAATGAATGCATATGTATGAAACAATTGTCCTGAATATTAACACACACAAACAAATTCCTTGTGTTTAGGTCAGGTTTGGGGAACATGTGGCCTTCTAGATTTTGCCGGACTACAACTCCCATCATTCCTGACCATTGGTCATGTTCACTGATGGGAGTTGGAGTCCAGCAATAGTTGGAGGGCCACAAGTTTCCCAGCCCTCTTTGGCTGATGTGTGCAAGTGTCGTGTCAGGCATCATCTGAGAAGAGACATCCCCTCCTGCGTGAGAGAGCTGAAAGAATCCCTCCTCAAGACTATGCCAATCACAGTGTTTGTATACAAATTAAAAATAATTAAAACAACAATATTTTCAGTTGATTAAGCAAGCATAGATTGGGGGCAGGGGGTTCACCTAAACAATACAATCCATATATATATATATATATATATATATATATATATATATATATATATATATATGCTTCCATTGAATAATCTTCTAAATATGTTCACGTCTTTACTTTTGACTAAAAATTGGTTGTAAGTTGCTTTGGGTTGGCCTGGGCAGGATAAAGTGACTGGCAAATTTAATAAATATTAACAGTAACAGTAAAGATGGTCAAAATAAAAAAAATTCCTTCCAGTAGCACCTTAAAGACCAACTAAGTTAGTTCTTGGTATGAGCTTTCGTGTGCATGCACACTTCTTCAGATATCTGTATCTGAAGAATATGTGTATCTGAAGAAGTGTGCATGCACACGAAAGCTCATACCAAGAACTAACTTAGTTGGTCTTTAAGGTGCTACTGGAAGGAATTTTTTTATTTTGACTATGGCAGACCAACACGGCTATCTATCTGTAACTAGTAAAGATGGTAACTCTCTGCTTGATCACAAATCGCTGGGAATTCCGAAGTGTAGGTGCTGCCACGCTACATGTTCAATTCCTTACAAGTATGGAATTTCTTACATAATAGCCGTTCCACATTTGTAAGAACTCAGTTGTTTAGTCTGGTTTCACCTGCCCTTTGGAACTCCCTTCCACTTGAGGTCAAGCAAGCGCCTCCACTGTCCACTGTTAAAAGCATTCTTGTTTAGACAAGCCAGATGCTTAGAAAGCTGAGGTCATTCTAATCAGTTTCAGTATTTTAACTTTGGTATGTTTTAAAGTAGAGATTTAATTTTTTATTTTATTTTAATGCCTTATCTTTTTGTAAACTGCTTTGAGGTTTGTTTGTTTGTTTGTTTGTTTGTTTTTCAAACAAGTGGTGTATTAATTTTATGAAATAAATAAAATGAATACCCCCCATTTATGTACCTGCTACTTTGAATATAAAAGAGATGCAGATGTTACAAAGAGTAGAAGGTTTGTACCAAAAAAATGATGTCTATGCAGGATCCAGTTTCATAATGCTCATCCCCTGATAGCAAGCCCGTTCTAGATGACAAAATCAATCAATATCAAAGCTTTCATAATACTTACGATTCCTATTAACATTAAACAAACACTGCTCTCAAGGTGAAGCTGAGGCTATATCTGTCTCTTGCTCTTTTTGGGTAGTGTCAGGCTAATCCCCAAAGGCTGGTCTTCTGTCATTGATCTAATGTAAACAACTGGTTTGAAAGTGAATTCTGACACATAGCACCTGGGACTTCTCTACACTGCAAACTTAATCTGCACTTATACTAGTTTGGTTGTCATGCTTTCCCTAAAGAAGCCTGGGAAGTAGATGGTAGGGCTTCTCTGGTAGTGATAGCTAGATCTGGACAGGGTAGAGTTTTGACATGTGAAATTACTGCCATGGTTTTCTGGGTTAACCAGGTCGCAAACTGAAAATTTTCTGGAAGCAAATAATCTGGAAATGAGGGCTAAACTTCCACTCGATTCTGCTGGCTTTCCAGAAGGGACTTTTATATCATGTGAAAGATCACATCTATCTAACTCGTAGCTTCTGCCTCCCATGTTCTTCTTGCTGTGTTAGCAGCACCAAAGGGATCTATCGGGGCAGAGGTGGAGCTAGCTGCTTCGGCACCTAGAGCGGCACACATGCTGTGCACCCGAAGATGTGGTGAGCTGCCCATGGCGGTGTGGTGGCGACCATCCAATGGGGGTGGCATGACGTGCATCCTGGGACGGCTGCATGGCAGAAGAAGAAGAGGAAGAGTTTGGATTTGATATCCCGCTTTATAACTACCCGAAGGAGTCTCAAAGCAGCTAACATTCTCCTTTCCCTTCCTCCCCCACAACAAACTCTCTGTGAGGTGAGTGGGGCTGAAAGACTTCAAAGAAGTGTGACTAGCCCAAGGTCACCCAGCAGCTGCATGTGGAGGAGCGGAGACGCGAACCCGGTTCACCAGATTACAAGTCCACCGCTCTTAACCACTACACCACGTTGGCAAGGACGGGAGCACTGTGGCAAGCATCCCAGGGGTGGTGGGGTGGCAATGTCACCCCCCCTCAGGGGTGACACCCGGGGTGGACCGCCCCCCTTTCTCTGCCACTGTCTCTGGGGTGCAAGCCTGGGCAGTTGTGTATGGAGGTTCTGGGCTGCCCAGATGATAAGACCCACCCCCCTTCTTGGCCTCACTGATGTGGTCCAAAGGAAAGCCAGAGCAATATGTTTGGCAGCTGCTGGGGTGTAGGAGTTACCAGAAAGAGGCATACAAAACTCTGTCCAACTGTTTTTGGGACTCCACTCCAGATTTGTGTAGGGCAGGGTGGTCCAACTTTTCTTTTGCCTACATAGTTCAAAAGCATGCCAGCACGATTAGAGAAATAGGTAATGGTGCGGCAGGAAGGTTAATAATAATAATAATAATAATAATAATAATAATAATTGTCAGGGGTTCAGAAGCAGAGACGCAGAGAAGGGTGGAAACAGAGAGCGAGGGGGAGGAAGCCGAAGGGAGAATGAGTGATGATGATGACCCGAGATCTCCAAGCCTAAGCAGTGAGTCAGAGGACTCCCAAAAGGGAGCCCCAGTGAGCAGAGCAAGGGGGGGATCCGGGGGGACACCCCAGGAGGAAGGGAACAGAGGAGATTCAGAGAGCAGCAGCTGGAAGTCGGGACCCACGCTCATAACTGAGGGCGGCAGCAGCTGGAAGTCGGGACCCACGCTCAAGACTGAGAGCAGCAGGGAGGAAGGTAGCCAGGCATCGGGTTCCGGAGGCTGTCAGCAGGAGGGAGGGCACGAGTCAGGGGTGGTCACGCCCTCCTCAGAGAGCGAGGCAACGGTTAAGAGGAAAGTAGAGAGTTGGGCGCGCGCGCCAAGTTCAAATGCAGCGGAAGCTGGAGCAGTAAGCAGCCCGGAGAGTGAGCCAGGTCCTAAAGCCCGCCGCAAGGAGGCAGAAGGATCAGGGGGGTCAGCGTCAGAGGAGAGTAGAAGGGAGGAGGCCCAGGGGGGCAGAAGGACCCAGAGACGTAGGGAGAGGCGAAGGAGGTGGAGCAAGGCTAGGGTATTAAGCTGGTGTGCAAGAGGCGGGGACTCAGACGGGTCTTCGCCGACCTAGAGCAGAAGGTGTAGAGCTGCACGCTGCAGTTCGGAAATGAAACCTGTAACTCAATAAAGACTCTTTTAAAGTGGACGCTGTGTGGCGTGGTCCTATGTGAGCTGGGACCTGGTAGCAGCTCTGACAGTAAGACCCGTCTCTTCAAAGCTTCAGAAACCTGAAACCTCGCAGCGGGAGCAGAAGCCGCTAGGGGAGGAAGAGGGGTGTCTGTAAGCGAGCTCACAAAGGTTAGCAAGATGACGGAAGAACAGAGGATCTCCGCGCTGCAAGAGGCAGTGACCCAGTTGTCCTCAGAGGTATTGGCTTCCAAGAAACGGGAGGAGGAGACTACAGCCGCCTACAGAGACCTACACGCCAGGTTTGAAATGCTTGTTAAGCAAGGGCAACCGGGACCCAGACCGGAGGGCGTGGGATTGGCACGGAGAGCAGGAGGGCTTGTGGCTCACTTCGATGGGACTTTGCAACAGTACCCTAATTTTAGAGCAGACGTAATGTGCGCACTGCAACTGCTGGCAAAAGACTTTAGAGATGAGGAAGAGAAGGTGGGGTTCATATTGTCCCATTTGCATGGGGATGCCAAAGCCTGGCTGCGCAATTTGTGGAGGGATAAAGATCCGGCGCTTCAGAATGCAGATGCCTTTATCAAAGCGATGGATGCGTGTTTTTTGTCTACTATTGATGTGGATCTTGCCAGACGGGAGATTCATGGACTAAAACAAGGGAGGGCGAGCGTCCGGCAGTATCACGCCCGATTTTTTGCGCTGGTCAGTGCTTTAGAATGGGATCGGGATTCGCCCCCTGTCAGAGACCTCTTCTGGGAGGGTCTAAGTTCAGCGGTTAAGGATGAAATTGCAAGGGGGGAGAGGCCCCGAAGCACGCAGGAGGTGGTCCAAAGGGCGCTGACTGTGGGGGTGAGGCTGGAAGAACGTCCATGGTGCAGAGATGAAGGACGTGGAGGGCGCGAAGCAGCGAGAAGTTTCTCTTTCGTTCCGAGGGAAGCAGCGCGTGCGCAATCCACACCTCCGCCAGGAGGGGGAGGGGAACCGATGGAGGTTGGAGGTGCAAGGGCTCAGTCAGCAGCCAGAGCCCTAGCACCGGCAGCAGTGAAAGCGAAGCCTCCTAGAGGGAACAGGAAGTGTTACATCTGCGAGGATCCAGGCCATTTGGCGAAGGAGTGTCCCCGGAGGCTCCACAAGCACACTGCAGCCTCAGCAATGGTGACTGCAGCAACGCAGCAAGGAGAACCACAGCAGGGAAACGACAATGTCTGGCTGGAGACGGAGGCACTGGGGCCCAGCCAGACGCATCTGTGAAGCAGTCCCCAGCAATCTTGCAACCCACGGATCCCCTCCCACCCAAACCAGTAGTGCAGCTCACAGCATCTCTCCAGCTACCCGACGGCGTCACTATCGAAGTGCCGCTTTCTGTGGATTCTGGAAGCAACGCAGACTTTATAGCGCAGAGCTTTGTGGAGCAGCACGCTATACAGCTATTGCCTGCCACTCTGCC
Source organism: Podarcis vaucheri (assembly GCF_965113315.1). Lineage (NCBI taxonomy): Eukaryota > Metazoa > Chordata > Lepidosauria > Squamata > Lacertidae > Podarcis > Podarcis vaucheri. Next base: position 17,786,738 of record NC_138763.1, on the reverse strand, counting down.
CCTGCAAGTCGTCACAGTGGATGGCAGAGAGTTGCTAGGGGGGCAGGTGGTGAAGCAGACGCCACCGATGGTGATGCGCCTTGGCAACCACAGGGAAGTCATCAGTTTTAATGTCACCCAACTGTCGGACACGCCCATTGTGTTGGGCATGAGTTGGCTGGACAGGCACAGTCCGACACTGGCTTGGTACCAGAGACAACTGATCTTCGGCTCCTCTTATTGCGCAGAACACTGCATCCTGCCCCGACGGGAGGGAGAGGAGGAGGAATCACAACTGCAGTTGGGAACGTTGCAAGCGGTCCCCCACAAATACGCGAGCTTTTTGGAGGTCTTCTGCGAGAAGGAGGCGGACAAGCTACCCCCTCACCGGCCATATGACTGCAAGATTGACCTCCTACCGGGGGCGACGCTGCCGAAGGGGCGGCTATACTCCATGTCTGAAGATGAAATGCAGGAACTCAAACAGTTCATCGAGCATAATCTGGAGCGTGGCTTCATCAGAGAGTCCAAGGCAGTGGGGGGCAGTCCCGTTTTCTTCGTGAAAAAGAAAGACACGCCCCAAAAAAGACTAGTTGTGGACTACCGCCTTTTGAACCAGATGACCAAACCGTCTGATTACCCCATGCCCAGGATTGACGACCTCCTCGCGACGGTGCGCAAGGGACGCGTGTTCACCAAGTTGGACCTGCGAGGGGCGTACAATCTCATCCGCATGCGGGAGGGCGATGAGTGGAAGACGGCCATGTTCACACCGCTGGGCACCTACGAATACAGAGTTATGCCCTTTGGATTACAAAATGGCTCTCACTGTTTTCAAGCTTTTATGCATCACGTGTTGGAGGGACTCCTCTACAAGACATGCGTCTGCTTCCTGGATGACATCCTGATTTTCTCTGACTCGCAGCAAGCTCACGACCGAGACGTGAGGGAGGTGCTCAGCAGGTTGCAACAACATAGACTGTACGCCAAGCTGGAGAAGTGCCAGTTCGACACGACGGAGGTGGATTTCCTGGGATACAAGTTGTCGGACAAGGGGATAGCCATGGACAGCACCAAGGTTCGTGCGGTATTGGATTGGAAAAGCCCGCGCAACCGGAAGGAGGTCCAGCGGTTTGTCGGCTTCGCCAACTTCTATCGCAAGTTTATCAAGGGGTTCGCGATGCAGACGGCAGCAATTACGGACACGCTCAGCTCCAAAAAAAAGAAATTCATCTGGACGGAGCAGGCGGAACAGTCCTTTCAAGCGCTCAAGCATCTCTTCGCATCGGAGAAGCAACTGCTGCATATCGACCCCAGTAAACCGTTGAGGGTAGAGACAGACGCGTCAGACAGAGCCGTGGGAGCTGTCCTGCTGCAGCGAGACCCGCAGGGGGTGTGGCGGCCGGGAGCGTTCTACTCCAGAAAGCTCAGCAAGTCGGAGCAGAACTACACCATCTGGGACAGGGAGTTGCTGGCCATTCATGCAGCTTTCAAGGCGTGGAGGCACTTCCTAATCGGCGCCAAGCACACGGTGCAGGTCTGCACGGACCACAAGAATCTGGAGCACTGGCGCACGGCTCAGTTCCTGAACCAGAGGCAGATACGTTGGGCGGAGTTCTTTGCTGACTTCAATTTCCGAATAGAGTACGTCCCAGGCGACACCAACATCATGGCGGATGCACTGTCCCGAAAACCGCAATACCTAGAAGAGGTGACGCCAGCGGCGGCCATGCACATCTTCGCACCGACGGCGTGGGCGTGTGCCTCAGCTACAGTAGACCTGGATGCGGTGCGACGTGCATTGCGGGACGACTCATTCGCGCAAGACAAGATGGCGGAACTGCTCAGAGGCACGGCTACCACGGACGAGTTCCAGGTGCGGGACGGCTTGCTCCTACGCAAAGGGGCTGTCTATGTACCAGGAGACGACCTTCGCGCCAAGGTACTGCAACAGTTGCACGACGCACCCACGGCCGGTCACTTTGGCACAGAGAAAACGATGGAATTAGTCGCGAGAGACTTCTGGTGGCCCAGGCTGAGAGGAGAGGTCGCGGACTACGTCGCGAGGTGCGACACCTGCCAGAGGGCCAAGCCGGTACACAGACCACCGGCGGGACTGTTAGAACCGCTGCAAACACCGTTTGAACCGTGGGAGAGGGTGGCCCTGGACTTTGTGACGGATTTACCCAACTCGAGAGGCAAGACAGCTGTGCAAGTGGTGGTGGACTTGTTCACCAAGATGGCACATTTCATTCCGTGTGCGAAGGTGGCCACGGCGGAACAAACCGCCAAACTGTTCATAGATCACGTGTTCAAAGTGCATGGCCTGCCACGGTCTATCCTGTCCGACCGCGGACGCCAGTTCATCTCGTCTTTCTGGCAGAAGCTGATGGGTTTTCTAAATGTCAAGGTCAATCTGGCATCAGCAAGACACCCGCAGACCAACGGGCAAGCAGAGAGGGTCAATGCCATCATGCAGCAGTACCTGAGATGCTATGCCAATCAACAGCCTGCGACGTGGGTGGATTACCTGCCGCTAGCCGAGTTCGCTTACAACAACACGAAGCACGTGTCCACAGGAGTGACGCCGTTCTTTGCCAACAATGGGAGGAATCCCAGAACCTTCCCGGGACTGGAGAGAGTGGGGGAAGGAGAACCACAGACGGCGGACGCGTTCGCGTCAGAGCTGCAGGCGGTCCACGATCAACTCAGACGGCAGCTGGAGCTAGCTAAGCACGCCTACAAGGTGCAAGCTGACAAGCACAGGCGGGTTGGCGAAGTGATCCAAGTGGGAGACTGGGTCTGGTTGGCAGCCCACGCAGTGCCGACCAGGTCGCTTGCCAAGAAGAAGTTGGGGCACAAGCAGATCGGTCCGTACCAAGTCGAAGCGCAGATCAACCCGGTAGCCTTCCGACTGGCGCTGCCGGAGGGTTCCAGAATGCATCCGGTGTTCCACAGGTCGGTGCTCACTCCCTACAAGGCACCTCACAGGTTCCAGGAGCCAGGGACGGCGCCAAGTCCGCTCCGGGAACGGACGGAGACGCGGGAGGTGAAGCACCAGGACCACATCAACGAGGTCACGGAGATTTTGGACTCCAGATGGGGGGAAGAGGGAGTCGAATACCTCTTAGCCAGAGAGGGCACCCGGGCCAGCGCCAATAGCTGGGTACCAGACTACGCTTTGGAGGAACCCCTGCTCAAGGACGAGTTTCATGCCCTCTTCCCACACAAACCCATGCCAGCGAGCTTCTTCGACGACTGGTTGTTCACACCCACACTTTCTTCCAGCACGTTCCATGGATTCGACTCAGAAGGGGAACCCGCACGGAGCACCCGTTCCCCAGAAGGTTCACCGGCAGGTTCGGCATCAGGCAACTCGTATTGGTGGGACGATCGACCAGAGGAGCGATGGCGCAGGAAGTGGCTGGAGATGCCAGGTCGAGCGACCGACGCAGAGACTGACATGGACGTGTTCGGGGAGGACCTCGGGTTCGAGCACGGCGGTACAGAGATGGAAGAGCAACAAGTCAACGTCGACGACCGCGAGGGGGAAGACTCGGAGGTCTTCAGTTGGCGGCCACCCACGGGGAGTGACCTGTATCCAGCATTCCCTCCCATGATGATGGAGCGCCCAGCACCCACACCTGACAGCGGGGAGGGGGGAAGGGGGGGCTTCGAGGGGGGGATGGATGTCAGGGGTTCAGAAGCAGAGACGCAGAGAAGGGTGGAAACAGAGAGCGAGGGGGAGGAAGCCGAAGGGAGAATGAGTGATGATGATGACCCGAGATCTCCAAGCCTAAGCAGTGAGTCAGAGGACTCCCAAAAGGGAGCCCCAGTGAGCAGAGCAAGGGGGGGATCCGGGGGGACACCCCAGGAGGAAGGGAACAGAGGAGATTCAGAGAGCAGCAGCTGGAAGTCGGGACCCACGCTCATAACTGAGGGCGGCAGCAGCTGGAAGTCGGGACCCACGCTCAAGACTGAGAGCAGCAGGGAGGAAGGTAGCCAGGCATCGGGTTCCGGAGGCTGTCAGCAGGAGGGAGGGCACGAGTCAGGGGTGGTCACGCCCTCCTCAGAGAGCGAGGCAACGGTTAAGAGGAAAGTAGAGAGTTGGGCGCGCGCGCCAAGTTCAAATGCAGCGGAAGCTGGAGCAGTAAGCAGCCCGGAGAGTGAGCCAGGTCCTAAAGCCCGCCGCAAGGAGGCAGAAGGATCAGGGGGGTCAGCGTCAGAGGAGAGTAGAAGGGAGGAGGCCCAGGGGGGCAGAAGGACCCAGAGACGTAGGGAGAGGCGAAGGAGGTGGAGCAAGGCTAGGGTATTAAGCTGGTGTGCAAGAGGCGGGGACTCAGACGGGTCTTCGCCGACCTAGAGCAGAAGGTGTAGAGCTGCACGCTGCAGTTCGGAAATGAAACCTGTAACTCAATAAAGACTCTTTTAAAGTGGACGCTGTGTGGCGTGGTCCTATGTGAGCTGGGACCTGGTAGCAGCTCTGACAATAATTTATTTGTTTCCCCAGCCACTCTGGGTGGCTTCCAAAAAAGATTAAAAATACATTAAAATATCACACATTAAAAGCTTCCCTGAACAGGGCTGCCTTCAGATGGCTTCTGAATGTCAGGTAGTTGTTTATCTCTTTGACATCTGATGGGAAGGTGTTCCACAGGGCGGGCGCCACTACCAAGAAGGCCCTCTGCCTGGTTCCCTGTAGCTTTGCTTCTCGCAGTGAGGGAACCGTCAGAAGGCCCTCAATGCTGGACCTCATGGAGTTTCAATGCTCTCTGGCACTCATCACGGTGTTCTGTTGCACTTGGCCTATAGGTTTAGTCATGCTGGCCACATGACCCGGAAAGCTGTGTGCAGAGAAACGCCAGCTCCCTCGGCCTGAAAGCGGAGATGAGCGCTACAACCCCATAGTCGATTTTGATGGGACTTAACTGTCCAAGGGTCCTATACCTTTACCTTTACCTTTACCAAGTGAACTGCAAGAGTACTTCGACATGCAATTCACAGGCTTCTAGGAGCCACAGGTCAGAGCTGAGTGCAGGGTGGGGACTAAAGTTGGACAAACTACCCCAGAAGGAGCACAATGTGTTCCCCACCCATAACACCCCATACGCATGAAGATCACATCAAATGTGGTTAGAAATGTGGAAGTTATCAGGTAAGGAAAGGTCGTGAAAACAGAATGAAGTGTTGTCTGGGATTAACCGAATGTGCACCCTCAACCAAGGCTCCACACTCTTCACAATGCACAAGCTATCTGTGAAAGATGAGCAACATTCTGCAGCAAATGAATTGTTGCAGGAGGAGTTTCCTGAAAGTAGAAATTCTGCTGATGTAGAACAACCTTTTAGAAAGCAACAGAAGTTCATCTGGCGCCAGATGCAGCTACCATTATTTTGCATCTTTTTCACTGGGATTAAAAAAAAAGAAGAAAAAACCACAGCGACAACTCTGTTTGCTTATTGTCGCCTTGCATACACAATAAATCTCCGCTTCCCTCTACTGCATATGAGTTGACACCAGGGGATAACAAAAGTGAAAGAAGGAGATTGAACGACAAGCTGTTTATCTGATGCTTTTGTTGGTATGACAATGATTGTAGTCCCTGGTGACAGCTTTATCTTCCAAATGAAAATAATTTGAATTTTTGGGACTTTGCGGTGACTCCATTGAGGCTTGTGGAAGTGATGGCCTGTTTGGTTCCATTAGTAAATGTAGTGAAAGAGATACAATACTGTATGGTAGAAATGTTAAATAGACCTTTGTAAAAATAGTTGTGAAACTACCTTTCTTTCCCTCTGTTTCCTTGTGTTTAATTACACACCTGGCAATCCCTGTTGTCCCCCCACCTCCTCTCTTTCTCTCTCCACTTGCTCATTTTACTTTATTTATTTGGTAATGCTTGCAAACGCAGGTGCTACAAGTACTCACTGTGGCACATAATGATACGGCTTCCACAAATTAAAGCGAATTATATCTTCTCTCCAAAGATAAGTGAGGAATGTGTGCGGTGCTGATCTGTGTTTATCTGCGGCGCTGTCTCTCTGCCTTTTCACTGCCGCATAGATAAGTGGGAAAGAGAAGAGGCGGAAATCATAGTGGCAACTTAATTTCGAAATACATTAGGCACATTGAAGCTCATCCTATCCACAGGTACAATTTGGCTGTCACTGACGCTCGGGTCAGCCCTGCTGACTTCAGTGGGACTGAATGGGCGCCATACTAGACGTTATGCTTACTTGCACGACTATTCCTGAAAACAGCTGTGTGGTCAGTTCTCTTCCCCTCCCTCTGTGGCATCTAGTGCACAAATAGGGAAACCTTGCCCCTACCCCAATGTTGTTGGATTCCAACTCTCACTGGACCCAGCCAGTGTGCTGTGGTCAGGCATGATGGGAATTGTAGTTCAGTGACATCGGGAGGGCTACAATTTCCCCACACTCTAGTAGAGCTTAAGGGACGCGGGTGGCACTGTGGGTTAAACCACTGAGCCTAGGACTTGCTGATCAGAAGGTCGCGGTTCAAATCCCCACAACAGGGTGAGCTCCCGTTGTTCGGTCCCTGCTCCTGCCAACCTAGCAGTTTGAAAGCATGTAAAAGTGCAAGTAGATAAATAGGTACCGCTCTGGCGGGAAGGTAAATGGCATTTCCTTGTTTGCCAGAAATGGCTTAGTCATGCTGGCCACATGACCCGGAAGCTGTCTGCGGACAAACGCTGGCTCCCTCGGCCTATAGACCGAGATGAGTGCGCAACCCCAGAGTCGGTCACAACTGGACCTATCGGTCAGGGGTCCCTTTACCTTTTAGTAGAGCTTAACTGTACTCTCGTGTTGCCAGATTCTACACCTCCCACTCCCTCAATGATATTGTATTGGCTGCTGTTGACAGGGAGCACAGCATGCTGTGAAATTAGGTCATGAGTGAATTCAGCTAAGCATAATGGGTAGAACTCAGTGTTGTGTTCTTCCAGTCACTCCACCTGTGCATTTCAGCTTGCACAAATGGAACAATTTCCTCCTGTTCCCTGCCTCGAGCCAATTTTAGGGGTTCATGGGTGGAAGGGGAGAAGCTTCTAGCTTCACAGGGCTTCTAGCAACAGGGCTGGTTATGCAATCCCCATCCTACAGAGGGGAAGTTGGACAAGAAACAGTTGTCTGTTTTGCACAATGCCTTAGTGTGCAAATAACAAGATGGCAGCACAGGTGGGTGGTTTGGCAGCTGTTTGGAAGATGTAGAAGAGTGGTGTGACCGTTTTGATTATGGAAACAGAAATTGTAGAATGGTAGAACTTTAGAGTTGGAAGGCATTCCAAGGGATATTTCCCAACCCCCTGCAATGACAGATGGCCACCAAACCTCTGCTTAAAAATCTCCAAGGAAGGAGAGTCCACAACCTCCTGAGGTGTCCGTTCCACTGTCAAACAGCTTACTGTCAGAAAGTTCTTCCTGGTGCTTAGCTGAAATATTTCTTTTTCCCCCAGGCCTTCCATTAAACAATCTATGGCTTTTTAAACTGGGAGGGTGTTTGTTATTGTTTGTTACTATGGTGTGTATTTTTGTGTTTTTATATTGTAAACTGCCCTGTGATCCTCTGTATAGAAATTTAATAATAATAATAATAATAATAATAATAATAATAACAACAACAACAACAACAACAACAACAACAACAACAACAACAATAATTTCATCAGTGCAAGATTAGTTCCATACCTGTATTCTTTCCCAGTCCATTTTGGCACCATTGGGTTCCCATAGAGTGACCAAGGGTAGTTAACCCTTGGCCTATAGGCTGCATGTGGTCTCCCAATACTCCCCCCCCCCAGATCACCCAGAAATTTGTAATTTTCTTTTTTTAAAAAAAGTTGTAGGCTTTTTACAAGTCCTATGAGGCCCCTGCTGTGATGCCATCCTATCAAAGGCTCAACCAAGCGTCATTAAAAAAAGATTATTATTATATAATTCTGTGATGTCAAAAGGTTTGTTTTTGGACTCACTCTATGTGTCCTTAAAAAAAACAGAAAGGGTATGCCCACTTTGACATGTGGCCCTAGGAGGGTTGGTCATGTGTCAACGTGACCCTTGGGCCGCAAAGGGTCTATCATTCTATTCCTGCTATAGACCATAATAATGTTACAAAGGGAACTGAGCTTCTGATCATGGAAGGCTTTTCGGTCATGTTCATAGACTACCTGTAACCTCTTTTATAAAGTTCTGCTTATGGAAAAAGTTATCAACAGCAAAAAAAAAGCAACAATAAAAAAGGTCATGGTAGTTTTGATTGATTTCCAATATTTTGCATCACTATTTAGCATTATGAATGATAATCATGGTTGATGTTCAGTGACTGGAAGAATGGCTGACCCACGAAATGGTTCTCTCCCAGCAGCTGAAGCACATCAGTTAGCGGAAAGGATTATTGAGAGCTCTGGCTTCCAAGGCTAGCTGTATCTCTTGTCAGCACCTCTTATGGAAGGTGAGCCTTGAATGAACCTCTTGCTGCTCACATCTGGCATTTGCTAAGACATCTGTGTGATATCAGTAATACAAAAGGCTTATTGTTTTAAATAAAAGACTTTGGAAGACTGTTGAACCTCAGGCCTTTTGGGTTTCAGCAGGCATTTTAAGAAAGTTTTATGTTTGTATGATTAGCTAGCTGCCTTGTCCCTGGTGTTGCTCAGGAAAGCCAAAATAAAATCAGTGCAGTTTCAAAATCAGTGGGTAAAATCAGTGTTTGAAAGGTTCATCCGCCATCTTGATTCAAATAGGTGTTTGGTTGTATCCAGATATAGATGAAAGCTTGTTGCTTGAACTGAGGAACAATCATGCAAAATTGGGTTAAAATCGACACAGTTCTGGAAGGTTCAGTCCACTGTCATCATTCTAAATGTCATCCATTTGTATCTGAACATAACGTGAACCTGCTCCTTGATCTCAGGAACTGTCATACAAAATTTGGTTACAATATTGGTTTCCAAATGCAGAGTGAACAGATTTCCAAAATACATGGTGGATTTTAGCCTATCTTTTCCATTGCATACAATCATAGTATCATAGAGTTGGAAGGGACCCTGAGGATCCTCTAATCCAGTGTTTCTCAACCTGTGGGTCCCCAGATGTTGTTGGACTACAACTCCCATCATTCCTAGCCAGCATGGCCAGTGGTCAGGGATGATGGGAGTTGTGGTCCAACAACATCTGGGGACCCTCAGGTTGAGAACCGCTGCTAGTCTAGCCCCCTGCAATGCAGGAATATGCAGCTATATCCTATATGGGGATTGAACCTGCAACCTTGATGTTATCAACACCACACTCTACCCAACAGATCTATGCTTTTTAAATTTTATATACACCGCTTAGAAATGTCAGTAATTAAGTATATAAATAGATGAAACGAATGAACAAATAAATAGGCATTTCAGAGGGGTAACCATACTTCATGAGCAATTGGGAAAACCACATATCTACTTTTTAGGGATAGATGTCCCAAATGTACAAGGAAGCCTAAATACCTGAGGATAGCCTTTATCAAACTGGAACTCAACCTGACTGTCTAGCTAGGGATGACAGCTGTTGTAGTCCAAAACATCTGGAGAGTCGCAGGTGGGGAAAAGCTGCACTTAGGTATTTGGGCTTTCCTGCACATCTGGGCCTTCAGCAATGGCTTCTGAAAACCTAAGCTTACATGTTTTCCCCACCTCTAGCTGGGACAAGAAAAGAAAAGAAGATCACTTTGTAGATCATCTTAGTAAAACTTTGGAAGTCATTGCTGACTATGATGCTTAAAGATTTATTTGGTTAGAAGAAATTCCAACTCAGTGCTTGCCTCATTAAAAGTGTAAATTGAATTTCCATTCTAGGTCAGTTTTTTTGCTTGGTGCTGAGGCTAACTTGTTTAAGTTAATTGACACAGTTTGTCAGGGAAATAATCACAGCAAATAAATTAAGAGGAATTGTCAAGAGGCAGTTATGAGATTAATTACGAGTCTAAAATGTGCCACAGTGTATGAGAAATCTGAATGCTAATATGGAATTTATACAGTGTATGTTTTAAAGTAACCCTCTATTTACTATTTAAAGTGGGTGTCACGGTGGGAGAGGAGAAGGCAGAAGTCCTGTTCGACTTGTTAATGCTTATGAAAAGGTGGCTGATAGCCTACAGAAAGTCAAGCCACAATAAATACTTTAGTCTTCAGAGTGTCATGGAACTCTCCGTTCTTGGAGGCAGCGAACTAGGCCAGTTCAAAGGAAAGCTAAGATTTCTGCTTTGAAAATGAGACCCCAAATCAAAAGATTTCTCCTTCCCACAGTGAATATGTCTATTTCACACAGTTTTGGTACTTGCAATAACTTGTCCTAGGAGCGCGAAATTGATTCACACATTATGGCAAAAACTGCTTCTTTTTTGCTGAAATTAAAGGAGCCATTGAAAAATTCCGGGAGTCATTTGAAGTCAATCTGCTTTGTGACTTGTGCAGTGACCCAGGTGACAGTTGCCTAGGTCTCACTTCCAGTTGCATGTGAGGATTGTGCTTTACTAAATCGGAATCCATGCACAATTACATCACTTCCCTTTTCTGTCCTTGGAATAGTCTTTTTTATTTTTTACGTTAAAATTGCATACTAATGAAGGGCCAGCTGCTCACGTTTATTTGAGGATAAATGGTGATTCGAAGTAGCAAAAACAACAAGAAGAATCTACCTTTTCAGAACCTGCATATCCACTTTTGCAGATGCATAAACACCACTGTTCAGCAATAAATCCAAGCTCATAAATACCCGAGCTCATAAATGAGAAGTCTTCACACATTCCTATAGGATTCTCCTCCTAGGAAAAGCAAATGAGCAAAAATAAAATAAAAAATTCCAAGGATATCTGTGTTTTGCAGTAAAAAATGTGAAGCCTAGACTCAGAAAGCCTGTTAAGAAAGCAAAATTATTCGCCTGGTACTTTATGAATAATGTGTTCACCTTTTGGGTTACTATTTCATCCCCCTCCCCTGCTCCAATAAATCTTATTAAACAACGGAGCAGATAAGGCTGTCGCCGCTTTAATGATTGACTTCCAAGAACGTGCTGCTGCTGCTGCTGCTCATCAGGTTTTGCACTTAATTACTGTTCCTTAAAGCTAGACTCCAGTGTGCCCTAAAACCGGTTACCACATCATTGTAAAGATTAATTGAAGTAATTTTCTTGCTGAGAGGGAAAAAAGTAGCCCAGTTCCTGGATATCCCTGATATGCACAACTCTTTGTCCAGCACTGCTTGACCTCGGTCACTGTCCTATATAGAAGAGAAGAACAGTGGACTGGGGATGGGGATTCAGCGGAACTCTGCTGTAGAATTTATCTATTTTTCAGAGCAAGGTACAATGATGTCTGCTAGACCGCAAGGGTAATTGGTGGGCCCTCCTTGCCCTGGCAAGTGAATGAGTTGATAATGAGAGAAATGGTGAAGCAGAGGCTGGGTACTTCTTTCTTTTTCTTTGATGGGGTTCCTGTGACATGCTAACATTTTAAATGGCAATACTTCTTTTTTAAAAAAAAAAGATTGTGTGCAATAATCGAAAGCTATAGCTTGCATTTCGGAGGCTGGAGATATTTTGTCGGAGCTCATTGTGTTTTGCAAACTGAACCTAAACAGCCATACCTGAAGAGTCAATGGATCTTACCGTTAGGAAACTGTGCAAAAGATTGTTGCCATGCTGTGTACTGCTGCATTTTGGTGTGTGTGACACAGAGAGAGAAGAGACTGTCTCTATATCTTTAATGGCTCCACAGAGCCTCCTGCAGTTTGGACTCCTTTTGGGAGCTCCTGTACCTACACCACTGGAAAATAACAAAGCAAATGGAGGTGTAGCAGGTTGAAAGGGCAGGTTGAGGTATGTGCACCTGATGCACATCATACTCCTGCCATCCTGAAGGTGGTGGTCCATATTGCCAGGAGGTAACAAAAAATGGAATCCATCTTATGTGCAAAGAGAGATCTTGTACAGTTGCCTCTGCTGTGAAAGGTAGGTTCATCCATACATTTGTTTCTCCCTACAGCTTATTTCAATTGTCTCCTGCCCTTCCTCCAAGGAGCTCATGGTGGTATTATCCCTGCAAAATCCTACCCATCTGTAAGAAGAACCCATCTGTAGATGCAAACACCTGACTATCTTGTCAGTGTCAATGCAGATGTGCACCTGCAGTGTGGTATTTGTTGTGGTGCATCTTTGGGGACTGACGAGACTGTTGTGTAGATCCTTTCAATATTCTCTTGCACATAATAAGAGCTTGATGGGGGCTAGTGACTGGCTTCAGATTTCTCAAAATCGCATCTGAGCTGAGTGTGGAATTTCAGATCTCCCTGATCCAAATCTAGTATAACACACAGAAAATCTATTTGAAAATATTGCTGAGATCCCTGCGTCATAGGGGTTTGGACTAGATGACCCTTGGGTTCCCTAACAACTCCACAGTTCTATAATTTTGTCTCCCTTTGTCCTCCTTCCTGCTACCACTAATGTTCTTTTCACTAAAATTTGTCAGAAACCATTGAAATCATACCTTAAAGAGGATGTAGGATTTTCTCTGGGGGTGGATGAGATGTGGGGTGAAATTTCCCTCTTGTTTTGAACACTGTGTGTGTGTGTGTGTGTGTGTGTGTGTGTGTGTGTGTAACACGGCAGTGTGGGAAGCAAAACACCATTACTGGTATAATGAATAAATGGCTCAAGGGAATATAAGTTCTCTTAGAAATGCACTATAATTCTTCCCAAAATAGTAACCAGTCCTAAAGAGAGGTAGATGAAGAAGAAGTAGCAGGAGCTGTAATGTATATGCTCATTAGGTTTGTCTTTTGGGTGCCAAAAAAAGTGCTGTCGCATGTATCTCCCTGAAAGGAAAGTGAATTGGAGAATCTCCTGGCATAATTCCACGCTGGTATAGTCAGCAAGCTTCTATTAATCACTCTGCCCTGTTTATCCCTCGAAGCCAATATCTCTGTGACTTCTGAAGTCCAAAGTAATGCAATGGATTTTAGCAAGTGGAATTCAGAAGCATCTCTGTGTGGAAGGAAAAGAGAGTAGGTGAAAAACTTGAACTGTATCCCGCCATGTAGAGAACTGAAAACAGTAAGAGAACGTCTTTTATAAACGAAAAGAGAGCTAGTGTGGTGTAATGGTCAGAGGGGCTGGGCTACAGTCAGGGAGACCTCAGTTCGAATCCCCAGTGAAGTATGAAGCTCACTGGGTAACTCAGACCGCTCACTGCCTCTTGGCCTAGCCTTCCTCATAGGGTTCTTGGGAGGATAGAATGTGGGATACTTCTTGAGAGAACGAGGATGTGCTGTAGGGGTAGGGCTGTGGTTCAGTGGTAGAGCATTTTGCTTTGCATGCAAAAGGTCACAAGGTCAAACCCCGGCATCTCCAGATAGGATTGAGAATGTCCTCTGCCAGAAACAGACAAATGAGAGCTGCTGCCAGTCAGTGCATGCAATTGCTGAGTTCGATGGACCCATGGTCTGCCTCAGTATAAGGCAGCTTCTATACGATACGATAATCTTTATTGTCATTGTCCCATACAGAACAATGGAATTGAAAAATCTACATAAAACATTCAAAACCCAACAAGCCTGCTATCCCAACTATCCCAACCTGGTTAGCCCCCTAAAAACTATGATACCCCATTTTTAAATATAATATACTCCCATGGAGACTCCTTACACTGCATTTAAAACCAAAATCGCATTTGGGTAGAAACTGTTTCTCAGGCGGATAGTCCTAGTCTTTATAACACTGTACCTTCTTCCAGAAGGCAGAAGCTGAAATAGATCATTTCCGGGATGCGCACTATCCTGCGCTATCTCTGCAGCTTTCTTATGGCGCTGGGAAGCATAAATTTGATCCAAGGTGGGAAGAGTTCTATGTTTCTAAAGTCAAGATGTTGTTGTTGTTTAGTTGTTTAGTTGTGTCCGACTCTTCGTGACCCCATGGACCAGAGCACACCAGGCACTTCTGTCTTCCACTGCCTCCCGCAGTCTGATCAAACTCATGCTGGTAGCTTCGCAAACACCATCCAACCATCTCGTCCTCTGTCGTCCCCTTCTCCTTGTGCCCTCCATCTTTACCAACATCAGGGTCTTTTCCAGGGAGTGTTCTCTTCTCATGAGGTGGCCAAAGTACTGGAGCCTCAGCTTCACGATCTGTCCTTCCAGTGAGAACTCAGGGCTGATTACCTTAATGGATTGGTTTGATCTTCTTGCAGTCCATGGGACTCTCAAGAGTCTCCTCCAGCACCATAATTCAAAAGCATCAATTCTTCGGCGATCAGCCTTCTTTATGGTCCAGATAGTGGTGTATAAAATGGACAGTCTGAAATGATTAGTTCTTCATCTCTATCCTTTGTCACCTCGACACTGTATCTACATAGAGAAGAACCTGATGGGCCTGGCCAATGTGGTACAGCATCCTGTTCTCGCAGTGGCCAACTGGGAGCCCATAGGAAGCACACAAGCAGTAGATGCTCCATGGAAATGAAGGGAAATGGCTTCTAACTTTAAAGCACTATGATACTCTTTTAAGTAGCCATGGCTCCTCCCCCCCAAGAATTCTGGGAGCTGTAGTTTGTTCAGGTGGCTGAGAGCTGTTAGGAGACCCCTTTTCTGATTAACAATCCCTCTTCCCAAGGAACTCTGCAAACTGTAGCTCTGGAACAGGGGTCTCTTAACAACACTCAGTACCCTCAACAAACTACAGCTCCCAGAATTCTCTGGGGGAAGCCATGCCTGTTTAAAATGATATCACATATGGCACAAACGTGGCCTGAAGTTTGCTTAGAAGTGGTTATTTTTCCTGCCACACTTCATCATCAAAAAGTTTCAATCCCTTCGTGGTGGCGCAGTAATTGGGGTCATACCCGATAGCCCTTGGTGAGGCTAACTTCTGTTTGGCTCTGCTTGCCTAGCTAGGGACTGCAGAGCTTGATCCAAGAATACGAGAGTCGTTTTCAGTAGCCATCTGTTTCCCTCTAATGCGGTAATGGCCAAATTATAGCTGCCGTGGTGCGGAGATGCTTAAGCTACGGAAAAACAAGCAGCAGCAAGCCTCTCGTGCTTCATTTAGGGTTGCCAGGTGGAAGGTAATTTAAGAGTCTCAGACTGCAAATAATGAGCAGCGCAGAAGACCCTCAAGACAGATAAACTTTAGAAATGGCCTCTCCTCCTCATGTGGTCTGTAGTGTGTAATGGTATGTGATTGGCTTGAGTGAACTCTGCTGTCAGTGTTGTCAAACTGCCAGATAATCTCAGCGAAAGGTGGGCCCGACATGCTTGGGTAGAATCTGTCCAGTGTTGCTCGCTGTTCCTGTATTTGACTTTGGAAAGTGGTGTGAGGAAGCATCAGAATTGCACCTGTGGAAGACATTGGTGTGATGGTAGTCCCTGGCTAAGAAACCTGCACTCTCAGACACCAAGAGGCTTTAAATAGAAACTAAGGAATCTGTTTTATACAGAGTCAGGCCATTAGTCCATCTAGTTCAGTAATGACTGACAGTAGCTCTCCAGGGTTTCAGGCAAGAATATTTCCCAGCCCTACGTGGATGTGCCAGTTGACTGAACCTGGGGCATTCATCCACTGAGTTGTGGCCCTTCCCATAATAATAATAATAATAATAATAATAACAACAACAACAATAATTTTATTATTTGTATCCCGCCCATCTGACTGGATTGCCCCAGCCATTCAGCCATTCAGGGCGGCTTCACAACATATAAAAAACATTTTAAAAATTAAACATAAAAAACTTCCCTACTTACTTCCTTGACATCTGAAGGGAGGGCGTTCCACAGGGTGGGTGCCACTGCCAAGAAGGCCCTCTGCCTGGTTCCCCATAACTTCACTTCTCTCAGTGAGGGAACTGACAGAAAGCCCTCGGAGCTGGACCCCAGTGTCCGGGCTGGACAATGAGAGTGGTGATGATTCTTCAGGTATACAGAACTGAGGCCCTTTAGGACTTTAAAGGTCAGCACAAACACTTTGAATTGTGCTTAGAAACAAAGTAGGAGCCAGTGTAGGACTGGTGTTATATGGTCCCGACCATCCTAGACAGAAGCAACTTTGAACAATTAACATTTGCCAAAAAACACACTGATGAACTAATAAGCATTTATCCTTTAAATACTACATTGTGTTGGCCATTGGCTATTTTGAAACAGGTGCTGAAATGTATTGAATGGCTATTTCCTGCCCTGGGCTATAAATGGGTTCTTGTGGTAACTTGAGGCAGCAGGATGTGTGGAGAATGGAAGAGAGCAGTGGAGTTCAATAGGAAATAAAACCGGACTGGACAGCAAGACCTAACTATAAACAGTATTTTTTAAAAAATACTGCGGTGTTGTGCAGACACATCTCTTGTATCACAGAGGCATGTCGTGAGAGTTGTGCAGGTGCCACTTGCAAAAAGTCGTTCCCTGCTAATGTTTTGGGACGGCAAGGTCTAGTTACTCTGAAATGATTTTGACCGGACTGTTGAGCCAGGAACCCAGGAGCCACAAGGTGAAACCATAGTTGGAACCAGCCAGTTGGCAGGATTGAGGAGCAAGAGCAAGACAAAAGTCAGGACAAAAGGTTGCAGGAACATGCCCGGGCCCAGGAAGCCTTTGTTGCAGAAACAAGGCTCAACTCAAACAGGAAGACCCTTACAGTCCTTCATGGCCTGAGGATACTAAGCTGCTTAGGCAGTGGATGCTGCATGAAATTCAGGGCAGCTATCCACAGTTCCAGAGGTTCCCAGTTCAAGCCTAGGCAGCGCCTGACAGGTTTAACTGGGTTTTAAAAATTATTATTTAAATTCGTAGGATGCTTTTCCGTATACATATGCTCAGAGTGGCTCACAGTGGAGCAACAGAAATGTGGATCAACACATCGTTACAATTGCATTCAATTGTGGGTAAAGAAAAAAATTGTGTTGGGAGTGGATTGGGGTCAAATCCCTACTTGGCTATGAAGCTCTGTTGATGACCTTGCACCAATCCTGGTGCTAAACTATCCCACAATGTAGTTGAAGAAGTAAAAAGGTTGGGTATTGGGGGAATGACAGACCTTGTTTAAACCAACCTGAGCTCATCGGACGAAGAGTAGGATTTGAGCGATGTGGGTGGCGCTGTGGGTTAAACCACAGAGTCTAGGACTTGCCGATCAGAAGGTCGGCAGTTCGAAACCCCGTGGTGGGGTGAGCTCCTGTTGCTCTGGTTCGCCAGAAGCAGCTTAGTCATGCTGGCCACATGACCCGGAAGCTGTACGCCGGCTCCCTCGGCCAATAAAGCGAGATGAGCACCGCAACCCCAGAGTCAGTCATGACTGGACCTAATGGTCAGGGGTCCCTTTACCTTTACATCTTGTCTCCTATAAAAAGTCTGCAAAACTTAAGCCCTCTGCTGCATACATTCTGCATGTCATAACCATGAGTGTTTTGCTAATAAATGATGTGGGCTACTTCCCTTGCCCTTTCACATAGCACCATTTTGCCCTGGCCAGAGTGGCATCAGGTGGAGTCACAGGGAAGCATGAAATGTGTCTTTACTGAACTAGTCTTTCCAAGAACCAGCCCTCTGAGAAGGGATATTGCTTTTAGCTAGTGAATTTCTGTAGCAAAGAATCAGGATTGGGCAAAGGCGATGGAGAATTTTAATTCATTGCAGTTACTTTTTTGCCTAGCTTTGTTATTGAGTTTGTGGAAGGTTAAATTAGGTTTTAGAGGGAGAATTTTAGATATGGAATGTGTTAAACTGAAGCATCTTTTCAACAAATAAATGACTTGAATTTGAATGCAAATGAAGTAAGACTTGCAAATCACGAAATATGAATATCCTCTCTTTTCATTTGGCAGCAATATCTATCTGAGCATTAATCCTCTCTGATCCTGAGAGACAGAATTGCATGGATGTTTACACATGAGAGCTCAGTGGTAGTGTAACACCCAATTTTCTCATGCTCACATCTCTCTCTCTCTCATATATATATATTGCTAAAGCATATAAAGATTTGCTGAATTTAGTCAAGTGATTTAAAGTTCAAATCCTCATTAAAAATCCAGAATCTTCCTGGGTCTCATTTCTTCGTTCCCCCTCCCACCCCTTTAAACCATGATTTCTCTTTGCCGACCCATGTTTGATCAGTGTTCCCAAGCTATTCTGTCTAGGAGCTTTAAACCAGGGGTGCAGAACCTGCAGATCTCCAGGAGTTGAAATCCAATCACTATTTTATTTATCTATTTATTTATTTAACAAAATTTGCATGCGTAACTTTAAACCTAATGAAGAGCTTGTCATGCCAGAAAGTAGAAAAATATTTTCTTATGACAAGGAAATGAAAAAGGCAGAAGATGTGGGCACTGCTTTAGATGCTGAGATTAGCTATATGCGGGGAGTAAATAATCATTCATCGCATACCTTAGTCCTTAGGAGTCCCTAACTGCATAACAGCCTAGGGGAAGAGATATAGGGGAGCAGTATACCTGATCTTGGAGCAAGCAGAGTGCAAAGTTTGGGATTCGAGATCTGTACCATTTGCAAGAGTTAAGCTCTCCCCTTCAGAATCCTGTGCCAGTAAGGCCGACAGAGTCTCTCACCCATTCATATGGTCTGTGGTCCAATTAAGAGTAGGGTTAATCCTTGAGATTTGTTGAGCAAAGAGGAGGTTCCGTTGGCTACTAACCATGATGGCTATGCTGTACCTCCACAGTCGGAGGAAGTGATGCTTCCTAATGCCAGTTGCTGGAAACAACAGGAGGGGAGAGTGCTAATGTTCTGCTCCCTGGTTTCCCATAGGCATCTGATGGCCCATGTGAGAACAGGATGCTGGACTAGATGGGTCATTGGCCTGACCCAGCAGACTGCTCTTATGTTGGAGCTGTGAGCTAACTAACCACTGAAACCTGAAGCTCATAAGTTCTATGGAGAAGGGAAGGGTCTTCATTAGTGAATAACATGGAATCATAGATTTGTCGAGTTGGAAGGAACTCTGTGGGTCATCTTGTCCAACACCCTGCAATACAGGAATCTCAAATAAACCATCCTTGACAGATGGCCACCCAAATCTCCAAGGAAGAAGAGTCCACAAGCTCCCAAGTGAGACTGTTCCTCTGCCGAACAGCTCTTACTGTCAGAAAGTTCTTCCTGATGTTTAGACGAAATCTCCTTTCTGGTAAATTGAAGTCATTGGTTCAAGTCCTACCCTCCAGAGCAGGAGAAAACAAGCTTCCCCATCTTCCATTTGACAGCCCTTAAGATATTTGAAGAGAGCTATTGTATCTCCTCTCAGTCTCCTCTTTTCCAAGCTAAACATATCCGGCTCCTTCAACCATTACTCATAAGGCTTGATTTCCAGACATGGCACTAAGTCCTTTGAATGGTTGTTTGTTCCTTCTAGTATCCTATTGTGTTTTTTGTGAGATTAGCTTCCTTTTATGGAGATTCCATGGATCGAAGGTGGGACATTCTGTAGGCAAGGCTGATTCTCTACCACTGTACTCCGGGAGTCTTCCTATTCACACCAAAGACTGAATCAAAACATATTTGAGCCAGGAAGCTTCTCATTTGTTCAGACATACTCCCAGCTGAAACAGGAAGTCTTTTATAGCCCTTTCTGTTGAGGAGGACCCAGTGGCCAGCCTGGGTGGTAGCTGGGGACAACTGAGAGGGTGAGAAGATGGAATTTTCCAGGAAGATGCTCCAGACTTCAGATGTGGTGGCTCAGTGCAGGGGGAAGCTGCACATAAAGCAGAGGGGTACCAGTTCTTAGCTGTAGCAGCCCCTGACATTGGACATCTGGCACCCCCTTCCTTGTATATCAGGGTTTTTTTTTCCCTTCTTCCACAGTGCCCTATTCTAGACTGCCCTCCTTATATCTATTTGGCCTGATTCATTCTTCTCCTCCTCATTGTAACTCATTCCATCATCTTCAACATGCATCGATCTCCTGTCATGCACACCCTCATCCCAATCTTTCCTAGTGATGTGCCTTCAGGTTTCAGTTTCTCATTATTTCTGCATTGGTCACTCTATCCTCAGAGCCACTGCCAAACCTTCCTCACAAGTGCATTTCAAAGTCACAGACGCTCCAGTGTTTTTATCAGCAAGGAATAATGATAATAAATGATCAATTTTACCCTTTTTTACCCTCTTTCTCTCCAAAAAGAACACGTGGCTCTTCTTTTCTTTTCCACAAAAGGAATCTTTCTAGTGTAAGAACCTGGAAGCCATGGATGTGATAGAAATACAATTTGGTGTGGGTGCGAAAGGAAAATGAAATTACTTCTGACCAATCCGATGAAAAAGCTCTGTGTAAACTAGAATTTAGAAACATAATACCAGAGTCATTTATCTGACCAAGCTTGAGAGGCAATGTTGTGAAATGGATAATAGAATCATAGAATTGTGAAGTTGGAAGGGATCTTGAGGGTTATCTAGTTCAGCCCACTGCAATGCAGGAATCTCAGCTAAAACATCCATAACAGATAGCACCAAGTCTCTGCTTAAAAACCTCCAAGGGAGTCTGTTCCACTGTTGAACAGCTCTTACTGCCAGAAAGTTCTTCCTAATGTTTAGTTGGAATCTCCTTTCTTGTAACTTGAAGCCATTGGTTCGGGTCTGCTAAGACCTCTAGATCCTTTTCACATGTACTACTGGCATGCCAGGTGTTTCCCATCTAATATGTCTGCATCTGGTTCTTCCTGCCTAAGTGCAGAAACTGACATTTGTCCCTACTGAAATTCATTTTGTTAGTTTTGGCCCAGTCCTCCAATCTGTTAAGACTGTCTTGAATCCCAATCCTGTCTTCTTTGGCATTAGCTACCCCTCCCAATATGGTGTCATCTGCAAATCTTATGATCATCCCCTTCATACCTTCATCCAAGTCATTTATAAAGACTTTTATGAAACAAACAAAATAAAGTTGGTGTGATGAGTATGGTGCAGTCTTCTATTGAGATCACCTTTCCAAATCTGCATTCTTAGCCCCCTTTTTCTTTTTTCTCCTTTTGCTTAAAACATTGAACATCGATCAATTAGAATTATAACATATCCACTCTGCAAAACCTACCTGAGCAGTGCCAGAAATACCTATCGGATAGTCCAAAAATACCTCAAGAAGATTTCTACAAGGTATTCAGTCACCTTGGGGTGAAATTCTGGGTAAAAGGTTCTTGTAATCAAAAGTCTTGCATCAGTAACCAAGTGAAGAGCTGAAGGAGGCTTTGAGGGCACAGTTAGAGACACCTAAAGAAATGGTTCTGTGACTTCCAGATGGTCAGAAGTAACTAGGAATCTGATATGTTATATCCGTTCCCTTCTGAGATACTGTCCTTCAGGGCATCTGCAAGTCAGAAAATACCTCTTGCTGTGAAAAGTTTTATAAAGCAATACAATGAAAGACTAACAACCACTTACCACACTTGCATATCCCACCACTCTTCTCCCCGCCCCTCCTACAATCCATCCCAGAGGTTGGTAGAATCCCCACAACAGATTTGGGCAGAGGATGTTGGGAAAGGAAGTCCCATTATATCAACTGGCTGACTTCATTGCATAAAACCCAAGATGGCTTACATAGAGTTCCCAGTTCCTTTCTCGGGAATCTTTGAGCCAGGTAAGGGGAAGACTGGATAATGACTGATCGATAAGTAAAGTTGAAATTAGGTTTCATGTTGTGTTTTTTATTTGAAGCATTTGTTACCCAGTTCACTGTACTTTCTATTATCCAAGAATTTTTCACATTCTGGTTTACAGCTTACTCCTTTCAGGGCAAGGTTGTATTGCGGATGGTGGGTGCATGGTAAGGAAAGAGGGTTTGTAAATCTTTCAAGAACTGGAGGATTATAACAATTTTCCAGGTTTCTTTCTTTCTTTCTCAATGATTCTTGATTGATAACACCATGGAGAGTTTGAAAATAAGATCTCACTATTTGCTTTATAGTTGAGCAGGCCATGAAGGATTCACAGGACCTTGTTTTTAATCTTGGAAGATGTGTGTTGTCACCGCTGGTGGTTATCTGAGATGCAGCTTCTAATTTAAGCACATCACTGCAAATGCTTCAACCTGATGGTTGCTGATGTCATGCTGAGTCATTGTAGTTGGGTTCGTGGAGGTGCATTCAAATGAGAACTTCCATCATGGAATACTGTCAGTGCACGGCGACCCAATTGCTTCCCCATGGATGGAAGAAAAGAAACCAGTGTCTGTGTGAATCATTCCTAAGAAGGAACAAAAAGGAAGAAACAGGCCAAATGGTCGATGGGAAAGATTCCAGTTAATAAAATGCCCTTGAGCTGTTCTTATGTATCAGATGAAAGGAGACACATGGAACCAATTTTTAACTAATGCTTTTATCTCTGTGGACACCAATTCTCTTTTATATCGTGATAAATAATTAAAATTCAGATGTTAAAAGCAGCTGAAGATTTAGATGCTTCCTTAAAAGTAGCCAGTAGCTGCTCGAAATCTTGCTGTATGTTTTGCTGCTAGGTGTGATACTTCATCGATTTGATTGCATTTACCGAACACTTTTCTACTTAAAAAGCAGCATACAAGGGTAAAAGCTGCAACTGCCAGGATTTTATGAAAACAGTACAGCGTCTTCATCAACTCTCTTCCTGCTTGGGAGTTCTTGCTCATAATGACGGAATTCAGGAAAAGATCTTATGGCATAATCTCTCAGGACGGGCAGCTTAGGATACAGCAGATCATTGGCTGAGCTGGCCGATTCCCAGCTAGCTGAGCCTACACTGATGTAAGTCCCCCCTAAAAAGGGACATTTCAGGGGCGTGGTGGAGGTGGGACCAGAGTGGGAGGAATTAAGCTGGCTCACATGATCTGGCAAATGGCAAAGAACACTATTTTAAAGGTGTGCTTTCCTTCAGCCAGCTTAGGCAGGGCACCAGCAGCAGCCCCACTGCTGGTGGAGTTTGGATTTGGTGCAATTTTACGCCAGCTTAATTTATGCCCATTTGCTTCACACCAGTTTATTGTGCATTAGGACTGCTCCCTTAGTGCTGTGGTAGCCAGTGTGGTTAGGGATAATGTGAATGCTCAGGGAATCGATGTAGCCTAACGACATCTGCAGAACATCAGAGTGGATTTCCCTTACTAATGGACACTTCACTATAACAACATTTTAAATCAAGATGTTCAGCCTTAAAGGAAAATATTATGAAAATGATCTATAGGTGGTACATGACCCCAGTCAAGCTTGCAAAAATTTACCATCTGCCTGATAATAAATGTTGGAAATGTAAAGAAACTGAAGGTACATTCTTTCACCTTTGGTGGAGGTGCCCAAGGATTAAGGCTTTCTGGGAAATGATATATAATGAAATGAAAAAGGTATTTAAATATACCTTCCTTAAGAAACCAGAGGCCTTTCTCCTGGGCATGGTCAGCCAATTGGTGCCAAAGAAAGACAGAACATTCTTTATGTATGCTACAACAGCAGCAAGAATACTCATCGCAAAGTATTGGAAGACACA
The DNA here is from genome assembly GCF_965113315.1 of Podarcis vaucheri. NCBI lineage: Eukaryota > Metazoa > Chordata > Lepidosauria > Squamata > Lacertidae > Podarcis > Podarcis vaucheri. Next base: position 17,763,259 of record NC_138763.1, on the reverse strand, counting down.
AGACCTACCCACCTTGGAAGAATGGCAGATGAAGGTGATTGACTACATGGGATTGGCAGAAATGACTGGCAGAATCCGAGACCAGGGAAGAGAGACGGCGGAAGAAGATTGGAAGAAATTTAAGGACTATCTTAAGAAATACTGTAAAATTAATGTGTGTTAGAATGAGGCGGCTCTAAAAATCAAATGGAGTACAGCTGTAAAGATTAAGTTAAAAGAAAAGAAAGGTTGACAATTAGATAAAATTAAGGGTGAGGATTTGCTGAACTAAATATTTAAAATGGGAATGCAGAAAGGGGAGGTATGAGGAGGTCGGTGAAGTAAGCTTTAAGAAAATAAGGTTCTGAAATTATACTTGGTTTTTTTCTGTTTGTGTTTGTGTATTGTTTTGTTTGATATAATTTGTAAAACTTCAATAAATTTTTTTTTTAAAAAAAAGATGTTCAGTACCTGCATAACAGCCTGCAGGCAATGGGGTGCGCAGATTGGGACTACAGTACATGTAATGGCTAGAATGGGACTGGGAAGCCCCCAATTCAAATACCCACTCAGCCATGAAGCTTCCTGTGTGGCTTTAGGCCAGTGGGGATTTGACAGACTAACCTAGCTCGCAAGGCTGTTGTATAGATAACATGGCAGGAGAGAACACTGTATGCCCCACTGATCTCCTTTGAAGAAAGATGGGATATAAATGAAATACCAATTGCCAGACATGGGAGTCACATGGGACGGAGGCACACATGCTTGTTGGTCAAATATTTGCTTTTCTTTCACACTTACTTTTCTGGAGGTTGGGAAGGAGTAATGTCTAAGCCAAGCAACTCATAGGTAAAGGGTAAAGAGGCCCCTGATGGTTAGGTCCAGTTGCGGACGACTCTGGGGTTGCGGCACTCATCTTGCTTTACTGGCCGAGGGAGCCGGCGTACAGCTTCCGGGTCATGTGCCAGCATGACTAAGCCGCTTCTGGCGAACCAGAGCAGCACACGGAAATGCCGTTCACCTTCCTGCCAGAGCGGTACCTATTTATCTACTTGCACTTTGACGTGCTTTCGAACTGCTAGATTGGCAGGAGCAGGGACCGAGCAATGGGAGCTCACCCCGTTGCGGGGATTCGAACCACCGACCTTCTGATCGGCAAGTCCTAGGCTCTGTGGTTTAACCCACAGCGCCACCCACGTCCCACAAGCAACTCATATGTGCATGCAAAAACTAGTATGCCTGGAATTCACGCAGTGGGTGCATTTGACTACGTGATAGGAATACAATTCCAAGACCCAAGTTGGCCAATATCTGAGATGTCCCTGAATGTTCTTGTTTATCGTTGCAGCTGGTATGGGATGTTGGCGATTAATTTTATTCTGGGTATCCCTGCTGAGGCGTTTGACTGATGTGTGTGGACAAAAGAACCATAGATTACTCTTGAGCTTTCCCCTCACTTCCTGCCCCTTTGGACCCTCCTTCATTATTACTACAGAAAGATAAATCACAGGAAATGAATGGGTGGAGAGAAGGCGCTCTGCTACTTTTTAGTTTTATGGCCTGTGCCCAAGCAGTTCCTGATTTACACTGACAACTTAACTCTTCCCTTCCAAGCTGGAATTTTTGCACGGCGGTTCTTCAATTTAGTTAGAGAAAAACAATCTTTTCATGTTCTTTGATATGGAAACCAAAGGTATGATAGATGTTGCTTCTTTTTTATGATCAAAATTCCCCTGTGCATTTCTCAGGGAAATAAATTGCAGGAAGATGAAGTCTCTTGCTATGTGTCTCGTATTTATGACTGATTAAATATTATCTGTACAGAAGCAGCTTGTAGAAATACTGCATTCAGAGAGAGAAGCAATTATTTGCCCCCAAATCTCAGTTTTCTCTGTTACAAAACCTGCTTACTTAAGTTGTAGAAATGTTTGATTTAAAGAGCGAGGGCTTCCTTCAAAGGCATTACATCCCAAGATCACCCTCCATAAACACCATTATGAATCATCGATTTCTATACTTACAGTAGCATTGCTGTTTGGTCACAGAGAACAATCACAAACAAATGGATAAGCAACTGATATATATATTTAATGGTTTGGCACCAATGGGTGTGAATATTCATTGGCTTAGCATGTGTGTTTTAGTAGCCTTTGTGAATGCACAACTCTTGACTGCTTCTGGACAATCTCCCCATGGGTCTGATGCCATCAAGGTGTTTGTTACAAGAACAGAGTGTATGCATCAAGTGTCCAAGGGAGGGAGGGAGGGAATTCTCTGCATTTTTCCTAGAAAAGAACTGTGACTTGCACAGCTTAGACATGGAAAAGCATTGCACTTTTCCCAGTAGCATTGCACCTAAACATTTGAAGACCTGTATCCACAATTCAGTTCTGACCTCTGACTCATTTGCATCATCTTGGGCAAACCACACACTCCACACGTTAAACTGGATGTGATGACTGAAATATATTGGGGGGGGGCAGTGTCTCTGGTGTCACTGGAAATTTGTAAAACAACAACAAACCAGTTGTCCATGCAGGGCAGTGCTTCAAGTTGGGACTGTGTGTGTTGGCAGGGGGGTATGAAATTCCCTCATGGAGTTGCTGTTTGTCTCAAAAATGAAAATGTGCAGCTACCAATACATTTCCCCTATAAAGCAGATAACATCTTCAGAGGTGGGTTTTGGGGGCAGGGGCAAAACAAGGTTTTAATTCACCTGGCCCAAAGCTATGCCACATAGCTACGGCACTGCTGTGGGAGGAAGGGAAATAGTTAGCTCACACAACATGTTGCCATGTTCTCAATCCAAATTGCTCCTTCCTCCATGTGACTGGTTCCTCACCAAAGTTGTCCATCTCCCAGATCTCATCAAGTTTGTCAATGGCTACATCCAGACATGGGGTTTCTTGCGTTAGTTTTACTGGTTATGCTAACATTATGGAACTGCAGCTTTTCTGTCAACACATTGACATGTCATGCTAGCTTTTAAATGGTGCAAAAGAACTGTATGCTGGGATATCATCCCGAATGTTGTCACATGAAACGGTGGTGCAAAACTCCTGTGATTTTCTGAGTTGACGGGGTTGCAGACAGATTGTGCGGAAATGACATGGAAATGAGTGCTAGATTCCACTTGATTTCCAGAAGTGGCTTTTACATCATGTGAAAGACCACAGGAAGCATGAAAATTAGCAAGTGAAGAAACCCCACGGCTATGGAATAAAGCGCTATCGGAATGCAGCCAGTGTCAGGGCCAAAGATAGAGAGAGAGGTGATATGAGTGATTCTAGTCACAGATTACCTATGGTTTTTGTTTTATGTTTTGTTGATGTGGTGCTCTGGGAAAAAGTGTTTACTTCAGTCTTCCCAAACTGGGGCCCTCCAGTAGTTGATGGGCTCTGAAAGAGACCCAGGGGCAGAACATTCATTTGAGCACACCCTCTCTTTATTGTGTCTCCTACACCATGTGTCAATGTCATTTCCCCCCTCATCTGGGGTTGGGCAAACTAGGCACACAGTCTTTTTTTCCTATAAATGCCACCAGAAACAGTATGTTGTGTTGTGTGGTGTGGTGTTATGATTTTGTCTTAAAATTCAAAAGTGTATTGAATTCACTTGCAATGTATGCAGTGGTGCGTCCAGAAAACTACTCACAATGGAGCCCAAGAACGAAACAAAAGTCCAGTATGGAGTCTCATGGAGTAACAGATGGTTTCACCTGAAGAGGCCCCTTGTAATTCATGGCATAGCGGATGCTATGCATTGTAATTCATGCTCTGACAGCACACACATGCATTTTCGTTACATGTGCGCATGTTCGCACTTCGTTGCTTAGAGTCAGATTTTGTGCCTTATAGAAGCCACCAGATAGGAACAGAAAACTGGGGATTCAGAAGCCCTAATGCAACTCAATGATAACTGCAGATGGTGACAGCAGCCACGAAATTAAAAGAAGCCTGCTCCTTGGGAGAAAGGCGATGGCAAACCTAGACAGCATCTTAAAAAGCAGAGACATCACCTTGCTGACAAGGGTCCGTATAGTTAAAGCTATGGTTTTCCCAGTAGTGATGTATGGAAGTGAGAGCTGGACCATCAAGAAGGCTGATCGCCAAAGAATTGATGCTTTTGAATTATGGTGCTGGAGGAAACTCTTGAGAGTCCCATGGACTGCAAGGAGATCAAACCTATCCATTCTTAAGGAAATCAGCCCTGAGTGCTCACTGGAAGGACAGATCGTGAAGCTGAGGCTCCAATACTTTGGCCACCTCATGAGAAGAGAAGACTCCCTAGAAAAGACCCTGATGTTGGGAAAGATGGAGGGCACAAGGAGAAGGGGACGACAGAGGATGAGATGGTTGGACAGTGTTCTCGAAGCTACAAACATGAGTCTGACCAAACTGCGGGAGGCAGTGGAAGACAGGAGCGCCTGGTGTGCTCTGGTCCATGGGGTCACGAAGAGTCAGACACAACTAAACGACTAAACAACAACAATGCAACTCAGCTCCCAACAGAACTTTACATAGATTTGTTTTCTTTTTTTAAACCCGCTAAACAAGAGGTGATGGTAAACTAGATGCACAAACACAGTACAGCAGTCCTGGTTAAGAATATAATATTCGATATGATCTGGCATCGCCACCCTTATCACAACATCGACAACTTCAAGGAAAGGGTCCCCCTGTTCCAGAATAGTTTCCTACATCTTGAAAACATCAGGGAACATTCCCAGCCGTGGAGAATGCTCTTTCTGCTTTGCGCTTGGGCTCTAGCAGCAGAGAGGAAAGGGAGAATATCTTAGATTGTTCTCTCTGTACGTACTGCCGATAGTGTCCAGTTGGAACTTCCTGCTCTCTTCTTCTCTTTTCTGAGTGTGCTGGCCAATCAGAATCCAGCAGCAAGGGGAGCAGAGAGCATGGAGGGCACCTTGGCAGGGCTAACAAATGATTGGGCTGGGCTGCTGCTCTCTGAGTGCTGCTTGCAGCTGCAGCCATTGGTTAAGCATGGTGTGGTGACAGAAGGACACCACCACCCTATAGGGGAGTTTGTTTTTTGTATGTCCCCCCCCCCTATAGTTTACAGAGCACAAGTTGGTGGTGGTGAAGTTCACAGCAAAGCCAATGATGATACGGCCCCCTCCTTGTGTGAGACCTGGGGGCAATTGTCCCCATTGCCCCTAGGCTGGCTTCAGATCCTGTTGGTTTCAGCCAATGGGAGAAGGGGAGGAAGAAGCACCCTGAAAGTGGGGACAGCAATGAAACAAATACCTAGACAGCTTTCTGGGTCTGGATGCATTTCCAAGATGAAATGGACAGCCAGTGCATGTTCACTTAGCAGTAAATCCCACTGTATTCAATGGGGCTTACTCCCAAGTAAGAATTGCAGTCTCAATGTACCTGGAGGTTATCTTTAATAGATAAAGCTCATCACACAAACAAGCTTGTTGTTTTATCTGGAAGTAGTATTTACAATGTCACCAAACAAGAAATGGATACCACATCGAATCCTGTGGTATAGGATATTCTGGGATGTAAATAAGCTTTTGGCTTTACGGGCTCAGTCAGAGAGATTTTTATCTACCTTCTTTCCAGCAAAGTAATTGCTATTTGAAATATGGTTTTCCCTTTGAAGATCAAACTTATTTAAGGATGCCTTCATTATGACTTATAAATCTTTGCTTACATCTTGATGAAGCTTTCAAGCAGGGTGCATTGTTATAAGAAGTATTATGGAAGGTAGGTAATTTTTATAGATTGCCTTGGTTTTTTTATTTTGGAAAAAAAATGATTTCAGTGGAAGATATTAAATTGCTACTGGTGGTATTTATATATCCAGATAAGAACTGCAGCAAGGAGATCTATGAAAGCTTACATTGAGATTGGCCCCCAAGTAAGCAGGTTTTGGGGGTTTTTTACAATTGTTCTCCAAACTTGCACAAGAAGGCACTTAAACTGACAACTACGATACCTGGAAACTTCTGAAAATAGTAATCAGGAATGTATTTATGTTTCTGGAATGAAACTAGCATATTTACTAGTACAGCCTCTTGTTATTCACCCTTGTCCCTAAAACTTTGAGGTGGACTTAGCTATAAATAAAATGAGGAAATTAGAGTTTTCTAAATGGTAGGGTGGGTTGCTGACAGAATGCCCACAAGTAGCCCCTTGGCTGCTATTGCACAATGGGGGAAATGAATTAAATTTATGTGTATTGGGGTAATATATTAATTGACGGGTCAATTATGCAGTGGATGGGCTGCCGTGAAAAATTTGCAGCGTTACTGACGGTATGGATTACACTCATTATAAATGCCTTTATGCAAAGTAATTACTTTGCAATAGCTGTTCTTCAAGATGGCATTCATCTCCCCACCCCCTCCCCTTTCCTTCCCTCTTCTCAAGACTAGTACAAGAGTACATGAGCATTTTCTAAGCTATGTTCAGTGTCAAGGAAGGCACATCTGAAGCCACAAATATTTATACAGTCTCTCAGCGTGGAAATCATAATTAAAACAGTCTTAATCCGTGTCGCTAGATAAGTACGAGAAGATTAAAAAAGCTAATTTAGTCGTACAGTGGGATTGATCTCATCAAAGGCCTGGTCACGTGAACTGCTGAGGGGTGCTCGTTCCTGCAATTTACATGAGTAAAAATTTGAGGAGCTCAGTAGAAACATTTTTCTTTCACTGCATCATTACTGTACATGATGCTTCCTAGAGCTGAAGGAACAAGCAAGAGACTTCGCTGTCCGAGGAATTTACAGTTTCATTGCAGTGGGAGTGATGACATGAGGGTGAGAATTAGGAAGAGATCTAAGGGGAACAAAGACAAGAAGACAGGGCTAATTTGCAGAGGAGAGACAGGGCTTTATACTACAGATGCCCTGATGACCCAGTGCTTTTGTACGTTATTAAGCTTTAATTTTTTGAAATAGAGCATTTGGTGCCTGGATAGCTCAGTTGGTTAGAGCATAGTGCTGATAACACCAAGGTTGCAGGTTCAATCCCCGTATGGGACAGCCGCGTATTCCTGCATTGCAGGGAGTTGGACCACAAGTTCTTTAGTTCAAGAAGGACACTGACAAACTGGAACGTGTCCAGAGGAGGGCAACCAAAATGGTCAAAGGCCTGGAAACGATGCCTTATGAGGAACGGCTAAGGGAGCTGGGCATGTTTAGCCTGGAGAAGAGGAGGTTAAGGGATGATATGATAGCCATGTTCAAATACATAAAAGGATGCCACATAGAGGAGGGAGAAAGGTTGTTTTCTGCTGCTCCAGAGAAGCGGACACGGAGCAATGGATCCAAACTACAAGAAAGAAGATTCCACCTAAACATTAGGAAGAACTTCCTGACAGTAAGAGCTGTTCGACAGTGGAATTTGCTGCCAAGGAGTGTGGTGGAGTCTCCTACTTTGGAGGTCTTTAAGCAAAGGCTTGACAGCCATATGTCAGGAGTGCTCTGATGGTGTTTCCTGCTTGGCAGGGGGTTGGACTCGATGGCCCTTGTGGTCTCTTCCAACTCTATGATTCTATGATTAGGGTCTCGTCCAACTCTACAGTTCTATGCCTCTATGAACAGTGCTTCTTTGCCACTTGAAAGCTACCCTGCGGAAATCAGGTGGGAAAGACCTTTGTGATCATCCATACTTGGTTTCCATATTGCTACACAAACCATAGTCTCATGGGGTTGCACTGCTGGAAAGTGGCACCCATGCAAGGGGAAGCTGCATTACCTGGCCTTGAACAGCTGTGACAGAAAAACGAATGAACCATTTTAACTTTTGCACGCCTATGAAAAGGAGATGGGAAGCTTCTGCTTCTAACTTCTTCTTTTTTAAAGTTTTATTCAAGTTTGGGAATTTGACATACATTATATTATCTCCTTTCAATTTTAAATTTCCCGTACAATTTTTTCCTCCCCCCCCCTCCCATGTCCATTGGAAGGATTCAAACTATTATCCTCAGCCACAGGCATAGCGTCTTTAGTTTCCACCGAATGTCTTTTGTTCCAGTAGTTTTTATCCATTGAAGATAGGGATTCCGTCTGTTCCTTATCGTGGTGGACTTGACCTTCCACGTTGTTTCCTGTGATATGACTGCGACAATGTCCGACTGAATAAGTTTAAACAAATAACTATTCCATACATCTACTGTCCATTTTTCTCTATCTTTCCAATCTAAAGTTATCGTTGCCTTTCCTGCTAACATCATAGCATTGGTCACCTTTCTCTATATCAGTGTTTCCAAGTATACCCATTGTCATGAATTCAAAATCTATTGAATTGCTTCCAACTTTTAAATAACCATGTTTTCCCAGTATTATTATTATTATTATTATTATTATTATTATTATTATTAATAATAATAATAATAATAATATTTTATTATTTATACCCCTCACATCTGGCTGGGTTTCCCCAGCCACTCTGGGCGGCTTCCAACAAAACACTAAAATACAATAACCTATTAAACATTAAAAGCTTCCCTAAACAGGACTGCCTTCAGATGTCTTCTAAAAGTTTGGTAGTTATTTTTCTCTTTGGCATCTGGTGGGAGGGCATTCCACAGGGCGGGTGCCACTACCAAGAAGGCCTTCTGCCTGGTTCTCTGTAACTTGGCTTCTCGCAGTGAGGGAACCGCCAGAAGGCCCTCGGCGCTGGACCTCAATCATGGGACACTGTGGTTTGTTTGAACACCTGAGCACTCTTCAGAAGACACCTATAACTGTTAAATAACCCTATGAGGGAGCAGTGGGCAGAGGCAAGCTAGCTGCACCATACATAACTGCTGTTCTCTCTGCCCTCCATCTCATAGCGGAGCAGACAGAGGATTGGAAAAATTCACTAACCATAATGTCTATGCTCTGCCTCCACAGCCGAAGGCAGTATGATCCCCAATACCAGTTGCTGCAAAACACAGGAAGAAAGAGTGTCGTTGTGCTCAGGCCACGCTTGTGAATTTCCCATAGGCATCTATCTGGGTGGCCATTATGAGAACAGAATACTGGACTAGCTGGGGCATTGCCTTATTTAGCAGGCTCTTGTTAATGTTCATATGTTTAGGGCTTGTCCCTTCCCTTCATTGCACCATTCTTGTAGGGAAAGTTGCCCCTGTTAAGTTTCTTCAGGCTATGTACATTCTGGGATCTCTTTTCGGCTCAGGTGCTGCCAGACCTTATTAGAATTTCAGTCTTGTGCTTTTAGGGGTCACCTCTTTGGTTTATAGCACTACAAACTGAACACCCTGTAAAGATGAGGTCTCTTCAGCTTAGCCAGGGAGGGGGAGGAAAAGAAGACATAAGCTCAGAAACGTTGTACAGAAATGCTAACTCTTCTACCTTGGGACAAGATTAATGAGGCTAGTCTGCCTGGCAATCCTGCAGTTTACATGGTAATAGAAAATAGACTTCCTTGAAGGAAGAAAATATATTGCCGAACGAGTGGGGAATGTTTATCAGCCTCTGTAAATTGCAGGAGAGACAACACAAAATGATGTCAGTGGCAAATTGTGCAGGAAATTTATTTATCTTATGTTATTCAGTTGCTTTCTATCCTGCTGTGGCCATGTCAGAAGTTGCTAGGGTTATGCACTCATAATCAGCAAGAAAACTTTTTAAACATAAAAGTGGGATAAAAAATGGAAGTGAAAATCCCGTGGAGTGCAGCAAAATGCATATTAAGGACTACAGGTTTTCCTCTCTCCTGAAAATGGTATCTCCATGATGGGTTCTTTCCCACTCAGTAAAGTGTTTGGTGTTCCATGAAACTTGCTTCTCGTTGTGAAGCAGCTGTGTGATTATTCTTCATGTGTTGAGATTTCCTTGCTGTAAACCTTTCTGTATGTTGCAGCCAGGTAGTATTTGTCCATGAAGATTCCATTGTTCTACCTATGGCGAAGATAATGTGTGTCCTGGTCACCCAAACTCTGACAAAATAATGATCTACTCTACAACACTTGGGAAGGTGCTTGGGCTTTGGTTTTGCAACTGAAAACCAGCAATGGAGAAAGTCTTTCAAGGTGACATGCATCATACAGGAGTGGCCCATGAATGGCGCAGGCAAGACAGCATTGAGAGTTAGAACCAGTATTTTAAATTGCTGTTAGACTTTAGGAAACAACAGCAATCATTTGAACTGATTAAGCAGTCCTAATGCAATGCAATCCTTTTGGTTGATCCCTGTAAAAGTAAGAAACTCTTTGTTTATGAACTATACCCTCTGAAGAGCTTTCAGGTCAGCCCACTATGAATATAATGCAGAGCCATATAGATCTAGAATAAAGCCATCAAAAGCTACCACCATACTGTATCTGTTTGGCACCTCACTGTACTCCAGTTTCAATGGATTAGTAGGCCAACAAACCATCATTACATTGTTGTTTGTATTCAACTTTGGCCAGACACTGAACGAGCGCAAAGACTGAGGGATATAGGTTGGACGAATAGAAGTGAGAACTGGATGAATAGGGGCAGGGTGCGGGGACAGTCAGTGGCGTAGCGTGGGGGGTGCAGGGGGGGCCGGCCGCACCGGGCACAACATCTGGGGGTTAGGGTTAGGGGGTGCAAATCCACGGGTTAGGGGGCACAAATCCACGGGTTAGGGGGCGCAAATTACTTGCCTTGCCCCGGGTGCTGACAACCCACGCTACACCACTGGGGACAGTACATATGCACAAACACCTTTATTCTTTTCCTTAGTCACCAGGAAGAAGCAAACATTCAATGGTGGCTCCCTAAGAGCTTTTTGCTTCTTGTAGGCATGATACCAACATCTGATGGCCCAAAATATTAAAAGGCTGTTGAAAGCTTTAATAAGGAGTTGTCAGGTGGTTGTGAATTGCTGCGCAAAGGATTTTGACAGGTGGCTGGAGCATCGTGACTGTCAATCATCTGATGTCATAATGCCACCATGTGATTGACAGGTGAGTTGTCCCATCTATCTATCAAAGTTGGCCTGTGGAGGTGGGGCCAGATATGGATCTGGCCCACAGAGTTAAAAAGGTCCTTTACCCCTGCACTATGCCCAAATGGTTCCTTTGTTAGGATAATAAAATGAATTTTGGTTGTTTTCACTATTCTTCCTCCCCATCACACTGTTGCACACAATTTTTCAGCTCTTGTCATCCCTTCGCTTGTTTGGAAACCTCTCTGGCTCCAGAAATCAAGGTTGGGTGAGACCTCGTGAAAAAACTGGAAGGCGACCCATACTTGGTTTCAGAAGCTGTGAGGATTTACTCATCTCTGAATAGAACATGCTTCAAAACTTGCACTGCCTGATATCTCAACTCTCTTTGTAAGAAATTCTGTGTTGCAATAGTTGAGCTGAACTTTTTCTGTTTTAGATTCTTCTCTTTCCCACCCGCCCACATTGCTGGGTACTCTTTATCAGTGCGCATGGTTTGTACAGAACCCTCCATTGAATTGGGAATATTTTTAAGATTAGGGAAATGGTGTTAAATGTTAATTAGCTAATGCACAATTCCAGGAAGCATCTGCTAACATGCTCTTATCAAAAATTAATGAGTGTCACATGAGCAAGTCAAACTAAAAATTAGCTGTCATGGCTAAGCATTATGATTTTCACACTTTCCTTGTTTGGTAGGAGCAACATGCTATATTTGTTTTGTGTTAACGTTATGAGTACAAATGTAAGAAGAGCCTTGCCGGATCAAATCAAAGGTCTATCTAGTCTAGCATCCTATTTTTCCACCCTGGCTCACCAGATGCCACTGGAAAGCCCGCAAGTGAAGAATGAAGGCAGCAGCCCTCTCTCTAAGTCACTACTCAGAAAAACTACCTTGTAGATTCATGTGGCCATCATGACCAATGCTTATTGATGGAATACCCAAGAATTGAATCTCTGAAGTTGTCCAGTCCCCCTTTAAAGCCATCTGAGTTGTTGTGCCCACCAACACATCTTCTGGTGGGGAATTCAGAAAGTAAGTCATTGTATGGAGGAGGACCATAACTCTGTAGTAGAACATCTGCTTTGCCTGCAGTGGGCTCCAGATTCAATACCCAGCAATCTCTAAATAGGTGCTAAGAATGCTCCCTGACTGAAACCCTGAAGAGTCCCTGCCAGTCAGTGTAGGCAGCACTGAGTTAGATGGATTAATGGTCTGAAACAGTACAAGGCTGCTTCCTAATGAAGGACTTATTTGGTTCTGTCCTGAATCTCTTCAGTGACCTCCAAATTCTAACAACAACAATTTTATTATGTGGCTCAGTTGCCACAGCCACTCTGGGTGGCTTCCAGCATGTATAAAAACATAATAGAACATCACACATTAAAAACTATCCTGAAGAGGGCTGTCTTCAGATGTCTTCTAAAGGTTATATAGTTACTCATCTCCTTGACATCTGATAGGAGGTGTTCCACAGGGAGGGCAGCACAGCTGAGGTGGCCCTTTGCCTGGTTCCCTGTAACTTCACTTCTCGCAGTGAGGGAACTGCCGGAAGAGACCCTCAGAGGTGGACCTCAGTGTCCAGGCCGAATGATGGGGATGAAGACTTCCAAGGGCCAAAGCCATTTAGGGCTTTAAAGGTCAGCACCTTGAACTGTGCTTGGAAACAGCAGGAGCCAATGTAGATCTAAGAAACTATGAGAGTGGAGAAAATTTCTCACTATACACGTTCTCTATACCACACATAATTTTATAAGCCTCTATCACATCCTAACCCTGCCTGGTCCCTTCCAGATGTTTTAGACTCCTTTCACCCCCAAAAGGCTCCTGTGCCATATTCCTCTTCCTTTGCTTCCTTTTTCTTCCTGACCTACCTTTTAGCTTATTCCTAAAGTAAGACTCTCCATCAGCTTTTGTGACCTCATCTACTGCAGGAAGTAAGACAGGCCAGTGCACCAGGTTTCACTCTAGCAACCCCATAGTTCCTTGGTCCCCTTTGGCCTCCAGAAGAAAAAGAGGGAAGCTGTACCTCTTCATTCCTTCTGGATTACTGGGTGTGAAATGTTAAACAGGGTGTGCTAAGCACTTTAGCAGGAGAAGGAAACATGCAGCCCCTTGTACGTCTTTGAGCTGAAGACACTGAATTAAGCCAGGTTTACATTTTGAAATTATATTCATTGGCATTAAGCCCCACTGAAGAAACTGGGGCTTCCAAGTAAGCACGACTAACATTGTGCTATTAGAGTAGCAAAGAGGAAAATGAGATTCCAGCATTTCATACAGTAAATTGTGTATATACTTTTAGGACTTTAAAAAAAGGGGGGGGAATGCAAATGGGACCGATCTTGAACTTCAAACGCAGTATAATTTCCAGAAGCCCTCTCTAAATGACATTGATTCATTGCAGTATAGTTCACTTGCTGAGAGCCTCCTCTATTCATCTGTCATTCCAATTATCTCTTGACCTCCCCAAAGTCTTTGACAAATGGGAAATAATATTCACTTGCTGCAATAATGACTTTGGTAAAAGTTCTATTTTTCTATGTTTTATAATTGTATGTGAGAGGAGGAGGTATCTCCTTTTGTGTGAGCATCTACTTTGAAACTTAATCAAGAGTTTACAGCTAGTAGGTAGGACTCTGTGAGCCAGAAAAGATAATAACTGAATATATATAGAGAGAGAAAGAACTGAAGAAAAAGGCTGAAAAACATGTTTTTGTGTTGCTTTCTATATAAATTAACTCACTGCTTGAACAAGTTCTGGGTTCTGGAACAAGTTCTGAGGCTCCCTGCTTCACAGATTTGCCCTGCAGCTTGTAGAAAATTTTGAAAACAGCAAGGGGGAGCTGAGCTAGCCTATTGCCCCAGTTGCCCCCCCCTCATCTTTTCTCTTTTTTTTGTTTTCTGGGGTATCTGAATGCCTGAGGGAGGGCTAGCTAGTTTATTCTCAGGAAGGTGACATTTACCCACTTTTGCTCCATTTATTCACATTCAAACCAGTGTAGTAGAATTGCTTAACTTTGGCTAGATCAGGGGTCTGCAACCCGCGGCTCCGGAGCCTCATGTGGCTCTTTTACACCTTTGCTGCGGCTCTGGGGCGGATACTAGCGAGGGGAGGAGGCGCATTGTGCGCCCCGACACTCCCCACTGTGGCGGGCGCTGTGCTGGCTGTGACGTCGCATGGGGGCGGTGCGTGCGTTAGTAAGGGGCATGTACACTGGTCACTGCATTGAAAGGGGGCATGTACGCTGGTCACTGTTTTGAAGGGGAGTGAAGAACACACACACACAAAAAGGTAACTTGTTAATTTAACGTTTATTTCTATGAGGAGGAGTAATTCTGAGTGGTCAAACAAAGAAATAATTTTAAAAAGTGACAAAAAAGTTATTTTTATAATGACGAGTTTTGCGGCTCCCAGTTTCTTTTTCTTCGGAAACGGGTCCAAGTGACTCTTTTGCAGACCCCTGGGCTAGATCATACCCCTTTCATGGTAAATTAGCATTTAAGCATGTGCTTAAATTTCACATAGAAATCAATGGTACGTGTTTAAGCCTCGCTGTGGCTGAATCAAACTATTTATGTATTCTTCTTCAAGCAGAGCTGTGTTAGCCACTACAGCTTAAAACCTATGTAGCTAGAAATTTCTTCATGCTTTTGTATTCATTTCACTGAGAAATCTGCCACTGGGTTTGTCAAGTTATTTGTTGGGAATGCTGACCTGTGCTTCCCTGAGTACGAAGGTTTGTGGCTGTTTTTGTAACTTGTGTGGGGCATCCAGGGAGTTTGCTGACTACAACATTTGCAACACTGGTGGATTTGCAGATGACACTCTGTTTTTTTTTAAAAATAATTTTTTTATTAACAATTTCAACATAACAAATTATCGAAATTATCGAAACAAATCATCTTCATTATTTCCTCCCTTTCCCTCCTCCCACCTCCCGGACAAACCCTCCCCCCCAAGACTTCCCTCAGCTCCTCTCTCTGATTTCTCAACTCATGTTGTTCTCTGCATATTGTAAAATTGTATACATTCTTGTATTATCTATCTACTATATTAACCCTCAATAATTTGTGTATGTTTATTCAAAACCTGTCTAGGAGTCCAGTTCATTTTGTTGTCTTTTTAAATAATTTGTAAAAGGTTCCCATTCTTCTTTAAAGTCACAATTGTCCTTATCTCACAATTTGCATGTCAGTTTCGCCCGTTCTGCATAGTTCATCAATTTCTCTTGCCACTGTTCTTTTGTCAGGGTTTCCTCATTCTTCCATCCTTGTGCTATCAAGACTCTTGCCGCTGTTGTAGCATACATAAATAAGTTCTTTATCTTCCTTGGCAGGTCTTGTCCTACAATCCCTAACAAAACTGCTTTTGGTTTTTTACATTTTAAAAAACATTTTCTTCAACTCATTATATATCATTTCCCATTTTTTTTAAATTTCTCTGCATTCCCACCACATATGATAAAAGGTCCCTTCCTTTTCTTTACATTTCCAACATATGTTTGACCCAGTTTTATACATTTTTGCTATCTATACTGGTGTTATATACCATCTATACATCATTTTCATGTAGTTTTCTTTCAAAAGAGAACAATCTGTAAATTTTAAATCTGTTTTCCACAATTTTTCCCAATCTTCAAATTGTATGTTATGTCCTATATCTTGTGCCCATTTGATCATGACTGAAGCAGGTGACACTCTGTTTTGACGTGGTGGGTTTTGCAAGCCTTTGTGCTTTTGAAGGTGATGGTTACTCTATGATAATTACAGCTGAGGCGACAATTGGATTCACATTGATGAGATCCAGAATGGATGATTGGTAGCTTTAACTCAGGTCTCATAAGTAATTTGTATAGGTTAGGAGGCTGGCAAGCATCCTTTGATTTTGTTCTGGAAGATTTAAACTGAAATATTATGGCTCCAACCCAGCTGGCTTTAAAAGGCCAAATCTGTGGGGTTGCTTATGATGCTACCTGCAGAATCCCAGCAGTGAATCTGGAACCTTCTGCTGGAAAAATATCTGAAATATTTCATTCCGAAATATGAAGGTGTCGTCATCAGGTGTTACATGGTCAGATATCATGCCCAACATCATTACTGGGACTTCACTGTGGCTTAAAATAAAGTTATAAAAAAACTCAGTTATATAAAAACACTTGCTGTGTTGTTGCATGTAGCAAACTTCTTAAATTATATTTTAGGTCATAGTATGTAATTATAACAGTTAACAGACAATTCTATATATACTTATTTAATATAGATATTAAACAAATAGATATATAGTTATTTATAATATACTATTTTAAATAAATCAGTTCCAAATTTCATTATACTTGTCCATGCAAAGTCTGCGTCTATAAGCAATCCACTCATAGGTGGCAAATAGCACTGAAAGAGCTATAAATGTTTTATACTCTACCGAAAATCCATCCAATCCTGGTGTTTTACCATTTACCATTTGCCATTTTAAAAACTATTTACGGTACTTAATCTCTACCTTGGATAGTGGAGCTAATAAAAGTTGTGGGTTTTTTTGTATCTTCTAAATGTGGTAAGGTGTTATTTTTAAAGAAAGGCATCTGTATGCTCATCTGATACATTTTTAGTTTGCTATATAATTCTGAATAGAATTTTTTAAATTGACCATTAATATCCATTGAAGTTTTGTAAATTTCACCTGTTTCACCTCTCATAATTGGAATCATTGACCTCTCTTTCTTTTGCTTTAAGTGATTAGCCAAAATCATACCCGGTCTTTCCCTATTCTCCCAACATCTCTGTCATAAACATGTTAGTACAAATTCTGTCTGCTGAGATACTATAGCTTTGCAAATTAATTTTTTATTGATTTTCAGTAAACATACATACATTCATAAATTACACATATATAGGTTACATATTTAACTTAGGCTCTATCATGCCTTTGACTTCCCTCCATTTCTTTGGTAAGTATCAAATAAAGTTCTAATGTCACGTACTTTATATATCATATTATCAGCTACACGCTGTAAGAGTTATTCCAACCCTACCAGTGTCTTCAAAGATTTACAATTGTTTCTTATATACATCAAATACCGTATTTTTCGCTCTATAAGACGCACCAGACCACAAGACGCACCTATTTTTTGGAGGAGGAAAACAAGAAAAAAAAATTCTGAATCTCAGAAGCCAGAACAGCAAGAGGGATCGCTGCGCAGTGAAAGCAGCAATCCCTCTTGCTGTTCTGGCTTCTGGGATAGCTGTGCAGCCTGCATTCGCTCCATAAGACGCACACACATTTCCCCTTACTTTTTAGGAGGGAAAAAGTGAGTCTTATAGAGCAAAAAATACGGTATTTACTCCAATTTTCTTGAAACCTCTGCTCGTCCTGATCTCTTAATTTTCCTGATAGTCTGGCCAGTTCTGAGTAGTCCATCATTTTAACCTGCCAGTCCATTATATTTGGTATTATGTCTGTTTTCCAATTCTGAGCTAACATATTTCTGGCTGCTGCTGTGGCATATAGAAAGAGATACTATATGCCACGACAGCATACAGAGATACTATAGCTTTTAGTTCATATTTCTTTATTTCCCCTGTACAAAATAGTAGATGGACATCTAACCATCAGTGCCCATAAGTGTTTCAATTCATCTTTCAAATTATTTCCTCTTTTGTTTGCACGTAGCAAACTTAGGTGACAGTCATTATCTTAAGACGGACAGGAAAGCATACAATATTATTGTTCCACTGTGCTTATACAGATGCCATGTATTGGTGAGGCTCCTGTGTCTAAGGGCTAAAAATAAATATTCCACATGACTAAAGCTTTGCTGTTGTCATCGCAGGATGGAGCATCAAAGAGAAATGGCACTTTGCTTTGGTGGAAAATGCAAATAGAGAGATGCAAAATTACGTTTGTCAACAGGGGTAAATGAATTTGCTATGGCTGTACATGAGCAGTAGCTGGCTGAGGCACAGTCGGCTCGCGGAGTCAAATCCACACCAGACTGAGAAAGCTTTGGTATTACTCTTGGCTTCTCTTGGCCCCAGTGCAAATCATTTTTATCAGCTGAGCCAGACTTGGAAATTAAGCAGCCTTTCATTTCTGCTTGTGATCACCTTTGACATCTGACAAGCATGAAGACATGAGATTGCATACTATTATCGATGTAACTTGAAAACTATTGAGCTGCTTTCCTACACTTGTGCAGAACCAGAACACATGCGGTATATGTTATAGTGCACTGAACAGTATTTGTTGTAATAAGAAAAAATTAGCCCAGTATCTATACTGCATCACTGTGACTCTTTTTCACCTTTTGCTTTGACTGGGTAGATGTTTCAATAGAGCTTTATATTATTTTTATAAGCAGATAGACTTTAAGATTGTACACCTATTTTGCATTGAGTAATAATTTCAGTTTCCAGAAATTATAAAAGGCTGCCCAAAGCTGCAACAAGGAATATTCGCTTAAAAGAATACTAGTCTATCAGGAGCAGTACGGCACAACCTTTATTGGAAGTGAAAATGCTTTATTAGCAAAGACAAGGCTGAATCTTATTTCAACACATACAGTGCAGCTCCTGTGTCTTTTTGCACATACATTGTTTGGGGCAGTGAACAGGTAATTCCCCCCCACCCCGTGGTAAACTCATCCTGTTGAAGTCACAGGAGCTTTCCATGGGGGAAGGAGGTGCTTGACAACTCTACCTGAGTGAGTTCCCCAAACCTAGTCCTAGCCTGCTGGAGGCTTGCAGGAGAAGCAGATATCGCCCAGTCACAAATCCAAGTAAAGTGGCAAACATACAGGACCTTGGATAGCTCCAGACAACCAGAGATGTTGTCTCTGCAGGGAGGTGGAGCCAACTGAAGCCTGGCTAGATTGGAGTCTGATAGGGTTTGTCTCCCTGGAGAAGCTAGCTGGTTGGCTGGCTAAAAGCCCCTCACCTTATATTGCAGCAGCAATAATAATAATAATAATAATAATAATAATAATAATAATAATAATAATAATAATTTATTTATTTATTTATTTATACCCCACCCATCTGGCTGGGTTTCCCCAGCCACTCTGGGCGGCTTCCAACAAAATATTAAAAATACAATAAAACATCAAGCATTAAAAACATCCCTAAACAGGGCTGCCTTCAGATGTCTTCTAAAAGTCAGATACTTGTTTATTTCCTTGACATCTGATGGGAGGGCGTTCCACAGGGCGGGTGCCTCTACCAAGAAGGCGCTCTGCATTGTTCCCTGTAACTTCACTTCTTGCAGTGAGGGAACCATCAGAAGGCCCTCGGAGCTGGACCACCCCAGAATGGATGGGGTGGAGACGCTCCTTCAGGTGTATACATTTGCCTTCTGCAAGGCTGTGGAGACAGAAGTAATGCAGGGGAACTCATGCTCTGAATCAGAGGATGGTGGCAAGACTGTGACCTCTGGCTAGGAGGGCCCTAAACGAGTTTTCTATCCAAGGAAGTGGCCCAAACATTGTATAAGTCCTTCACCACATTCTGCTAAGTATGTGGCTTGTGGATTGCATACTGCTGCTCCATTTCATAGCTCTCTCTTTTTTTTAGGTGTTTAAAAATACAATATCAAATGCTAGGAATGTACCCAGAAGTCATTGGGGTAAGAAAAATCCTCCTTTGTGGCTGGTTGCGCAAAAATGCAGCTGGCAGGTTTTCTTCAAAAGGGAACTTATCCCTTTTGGATACCTTGAAAATGACAAATTACTTTTCTTCCCCCTCCCAAATTTGTACCATCTGTCCTTCATGTGTGCGCCCAAACAGGAGCATTTTGCTAAAACGTGCTTGATTTCAGTCGTGCCCCTTTGGCCACAGATTGACGAGGAAGCTTCCCTAACCTAATTAGGCTATTGAAATATCAGGGAATAATAGCTTCCCCTCGAGTCTGTCTCTTAAGTTTTAAATAGGGAAGATAATTAGATCCTCATCTATGTGTTGTTTTGTCCTTGAAGGGAAAGAGCTACTGCTTAAAACACACACACACACACACACACACACACACTTTGGATAAAATGCACTCCTAATAGCTATGACATTCTACCTCCGCTAGTTCTTCTGAAACGTCGCATTAAATAAACTAATTAGGGCACATAATTCATTTCCAAAATGGTTAGATGATTTGTATGATCCACCCTACCCCCAAAATGCTGCATGATTTACAACTCCATTCTAAGGATTGCGTTGTGGCATATTTCCCTCGCTTTCTAGCATGAAGGCAAGAGCTGTGGTTGCGCTGCTGTTTTCTGTTGCAGTACCCGATCAATATAAATAAATAGACAGTATGCTCATCCCTAACTAACGTCAAACCATGAAAGAGATTTGTAATGAAGTGTACCCCCCCTTTTACCTGTATTAGTGAAAGTGAAGTGATGGAAATAAAGTGATACTCATAAGGACTGCTTTGGAATCCTTCAATCCAGCACATCACACCTGATTTTAGGATGCCTGTTGAAGGGGGCTTTTCTCAAACCTGAGTCTCCAAAATCTAGGTCTCAGCTGTTGTGCTTTGGTTCCCCTCCAAACCAAACATATTATACTCTGTGGATTCAGGATATCCTCTAAGCACCAGCTCTCACTTGAATTCAGTCAATTGACTCCACCATTTTGAACACTGTCATGTGACCAAGCATAGGAACCCACCAGGCCTGATAAAACCCTCACGTTCAAGTTGGCTTCTCAGTCTGAGCCACTGATCTCCTCAAAGAGCCACTCAGTCTTTCTTGGTTCACCTGTTGTTCCTCATTTGAAATCTCTTCAACCACATCAACCGCCTCTAGCCCTGTGAGTCCTTGTTGCTCATGACAGAACCAGGGCCCTCAGCTAGGGTGGCCATACTTTGCAAGGGACACTACTCTAATTTGAACAGCTATCAGGGAATAGATCCTATATCTGAAGAGCTGTCTGGTTTATAGATAAGGAACCCTAAGAAGAGAGACGCGCAGGGGTCTTCAAGTTGGTCAGGTTAGCACCAAACAGCGCACTGAGCAGGCACTCAAGTCTCCAGTCTCCAGTCACTGCTTGCCACAATATGGTGATGTACCGGTATTTTCATATTTCCACCTAAATTGCAACAATCATTTCCAAATCTGCATATACAGTGGTACCTCGGGTTACATACGCTTCAGGTTACAGACTTCACTAACCCAGAAATAGTACCTCGGGTTAAGAACTTTGCTTCAGGATGAGAACAGAAATTGTGCTCTGGTGGCACGGCAGCAGCAGGAGGTCCCATTAGCTAAAGTGATGCTTCAGGTTAAGAACAGTTTCAGGTTAAGAACGGACCTATGGAATGAATTAAGTACTTAACCCGAGGTACCACTGTATACATATAAATTCAGCACATATGATTTTTTTTAATGCAACTCGGTGCCCTTTATATTTCGTCCTCATTTTTGATGATGCATAAGCGGCTCCCCTACCCCAGATGTGGCCTGCCCCAAAGCTCAGATGGGGCCTCCTACTGAAACAGGGTGGACCAGCCTTCATAGACTGGAAGGACAGATTGCTCTTGTCAGTGGTATGAACTGATAGTCGGCCAAGGACCGAGTGGACACGGTTCAGTTTGCCATCTCCTAAATGGGGCCTTTGTGTTTGGTCTTATATTTGAAATTGGCTTACAGATCCAGGGGGGAAAAAAGGTATGGATACATGTGGTGCAATCCTGAGCATGTCTGCTCAGAAGTAAGTTCCATTTGGTTTAATTGGACTTCATAAGTGTGCAGTATTCATTGTAATGATAGTAACGTTATTCCCTAGATTTAGTAAAGCAACTTGACCTTTAACAGGACAGAAAGTAGTGTTTTTTGTGTGTGTTTGTTTGTTTGTAAAATGATTATCGGGGCAGAAATGTTAAGGAGTCTTGCTGGGAGTGGTGGGGGAAGGTGGCAGATGGCCAAATCTTATAATCTAGCCCTAGCTGTTTCTCCTCCTCTTCTTGCCATCTGTCACTTAATCAGGAAATTCAAGCGGCAAGCTCCAGGCTTCCCTCTTACTTAAGATACACTATGCAATATCTTTCTGTAGGGCTAAGGGTTCCATCAGGCTACAGCCAAAATACCAGTTTTCAGGCAAATAACACTTGGTGGTTGTATTTATTTATTTTTTTGGTAATTCAAGGTTTAAAAAACTGGTTTTAAATTTGTATTGTAAATTGCTTTAACCCACCTGGGACCTTAGGATGGTGTTCCATTGGCATTTTGTTGGAGGCAAGGATTAGACCACCACCCCTTCTTTCCATTCTAAACAGAGGAGATGCACAAATAGCTTTTCTCTGTGATTTGCATGGCATTTTCCTGCTTTAGTTGGAGTGGCATTAATGGTGACATTCTTGGACCATTTTGTGATCCTGCTTCTTCCCCAGCTATTTCAGATGTGGCAGCCATTTTGTGTTCTGCCATACTTCCATGGCAGCCATTTTGACTAGTCATTGCATCGCTTTCTCAAAATTCCAGACGTGCCCATTTGACTGTAAATGTGAAGCAAAATGTACCCAGTGGCTCTCTCCAAGAATCTGTTTCCTTGGAACATTATACCATGTCATTTTTGTTAGAAATATTTCAGCTGTTTTATAATTTCATTAATAATATAAAAGAAGTATGCATCCAACTGAGAAGAGTAATTGCATGCTGAGAAAGTCCTACTTAATACAGAAAAGGCTCACACAATGATGGTACTCAGCTCTGATTTTCCGTACCCTTAGAAAAAAATGATTTTTGTAGATGAGGGTTTTAGAAAACAGGTTGTGTCCATGTATTCTGAAGTAGAGGCATATATTCTTAATGAACATTATTCTCATTTATCTTTTTCATTTAAAATGAATGATGTCTGCAAAGCTATTGGATGAGTGCGGATCTGGTCTTGGACTCCTTTTCCATTTTCACTGAGATCCAATATTTTAAAGTATTTTTAATGTTTTATATTATATACTGCTGTAAGTCAACCAGAGATGGTCTGATGTCTGTATACAAATAAATAAATATGAACCAACAGAGTGTCATTCAACTGTAAGGGAGCCAAAAAATTTCAGAAATGAGTTTTCCAAAACCTGGAACTAGTATTATATTAAATAATGCCATAGCAATGGGCTGGGGGAAGAGGCAGAATGAGGATAGCAGAACCCAGCACTTAATACTCGGTTGTTGGTGGCGCTGCTATATTATTCTTTCTAAATGCATTTAGTGTGCTATGATGATGCAGAAAGATCAATGTGAACTTTGTCATTGATTTTGTGAGGACAAAGCCTTCACTATCAGTAGATGCTGTTTAATATGCTGATAGATATAATTTCCAATTAAGTTTGTTTTCTTTTTGTTTGATTTGACTAAATCAGACTAGAAGCAGAAGATTAGCTGTGCTGCAAATCACCTTGCTTATGTCAATGGGACTGCTGGGTGAAAAATGCTTATCGGAACCCTTATCGACTTGGCTTCAGACACAGTTTTGGAGCCAAAGCTGTCCTGATTCCCCTTAGTGAATGGCCAGAAAGCTAAGGCCCTGTGACTCTGGTGATTCTCTTGGACTCTGAGCAGCATTTGATGCTATTCACCATGGTATCCTTCTGGGCTACTTCACTCTGAAGCCGTGTTAGAAATTAGTCAGGTTCCAGGCGCGTTTAATACTGGAGCAGGTCCAATTGCAACTACGTGGAGATTTTTGGGCGTCAGGTTGGCAACCACAGTTTAAAAACCTCTGTTTTACTCCATAGTCAATACCATTTCCAATTCCCCTGTGTATGTTTCTCCTTCTTGCATTGGAACAAGCGAATTGCTATAAGAGCAAGGTACAGTCAAGTACCTGAGATCATAAAAGCATAGAATTGTAGCATTGGAAGGGATCCCGAGGGTCATTTAGTCCAACCCCCTGGTGAATAAACCTTCTTTTGAGGTGACTGCAGCCTAGAGTCAAGGTGTCGTTGGGTGCCTAGCTTGTATACCTGAGTTTCTGTCAATGCTCTGAAATGTTGTAGCCTGCAGCTCTGCCCTGTGGAACTTGTCTGGTGGGATTCCACAAGATTCTATTTTTGCCCTCATGCTCTTTAACATCTTCGCGAAACCTCTGTGTGGGATCCTTTGGAGGTTTGGGGTGAAGTATAAAAAATGTAGCTTTTTCTCCTTTTCAACAGTGCAAAGTGAAGAAGTGATGAGTTGTTCTCTGGGGGAAGTGGGGGATAGTGGGAGTGCAATGGTAGGAATCACTTGCTAGTGCTTTGGGTGCTGAAATAAATGCATGACTACTGCTGTAAGGTGGCAGTGCAGAAAGGGAAGGCTCTAGTTACACAGAGCATGTCTGTTAACATCAACAGGAACTATTAGCCAGGTAGCCATGCACTTCCACAGGGCTTAGTGAGCCTCTTCCTGCCTCCTCCACCACCTTGCAACATTCAACAGTAAGGACATTTTTTCTCCTCACCTCTTTGAGCACCATTGTTGATGTACTAGTTGGGATGATTGAAAAACCCTGAAACTCAAGTGTAGAGAAGATGGAGATGGCTGGTGCTGATTAGTGGAACTTAAAAGCTTCTAAGTGTCAAACCCTCTAAGTGTGCCTATTTTCTAGGGACAAGCCCAGATTTATAGAAGCTAGTCCTGGTTTCTGATTTGATCCTGGATTGTCATGCTTTCTTTTGGGACATCCTTATTTTCATCAGAGAAATGTTGAAGGATATGGAATGTGACACACCTCCATATCCAAGAATCTCCTGAGGAGTCTGCTGATTCTCCAGAGAGGAGGAGGCGTGTTCTGCTCTCTACTTATTCTGCTCCAGCACCAAGTCAGTCAGTCAGTGTGTCGGGGAGAGAGAGAGACTGAGTGCTAGAGATCGTGTGTAGAGATAAGGTTGCTGCTAAGAGCAGCTGCAGGCACTCAGTGCGGTTCAGCATTCATTTATGCTTAGACCTATTTAGCTCTGTATATAGTTGTATTATAGTTGTAGTTATAGAATAAAGAAGATATTCTACAGAGCTGCTCTCCGAGTTGTTTATATACTCTGCTAGACTCTGCTGTACTCTGCTGTGCGACGACTGTCTTCTTGTGGGAGTGAATCCGGTGCTCACAACTCTAAGCTGTGAGTCCACAGCACTTTGACCTGTTCCTGTGCAGAAGGTGGTCTCTGGAAGTGCTACCCAGCTCGCCTAGCCCAGTCGGGGCTGAAGTGGATGAGTCCAGTTGGTGGCACTGGCTCAAGGGCGATGCTGACATATAATAGGCTTTAAAAGAAAAGAAAAGAAAAGAAAAACTAAAAGACTGGAAAGAGTAAAAATGTCTGTGCTTGGTGCCTAAAGGAAAACAAGGTTGGTACCAGCTGGGCCTCTCTGGGGAAGGAATTTCACTAAATGTGGCAGCACCACTGAGAAATCTCGGCATATGCTGAGATCTATTTTAAAAATGCCTTATTCTAAAATTCTTCCTTGCCTGCAATAATATTAAGATTGATAGTAACAAGGCTTTTTCAGTAGTCCCACTGTCCCAGGGACGCAGGTGGCACTGTGGGTTAAACCACAGAGCCTAAGGCTTGCTGATCAGAAGGCCGGCGGTTCGAATCCCCGCAACAGGGTTAGCTCCCGTTTCTCGGTCCCTGCTCCTACCAACCTAGCAGTTCGAAAGCATATCAAAGTGCAAGTAGATAAATAGGTACCGCTCCAGCGGGAAGGTAAACGGCGTTTCTGTGCACTGCTCTGGTTCACCAAAAGCGGCTTAGACATGCTGGCCACATGACCTGGAAGCTGTACACCGGCTCCCTCGGCCAATAAAACAAGATGAGCGCCGCAACCCCAGAATCGGCCACAACTGGACCTAATGGTCAGGGGTCCCTTTACCTTTACCTTACTGTCCCACTAGGCTGATTTGACCTCCAGCTTCTGAAGATTGGCTAATTTAAAAAAAAAAATCAGCAGGCACTCAGGAGGTTAAGCGTATGCTATTTTAATGATTTCCCCCCTCAGTCTTGTTTCAGCTCTTTTGTTGGGTTTTGAGGTTTTATTGCATTGCAGTCTCAATTATTAAGATCTTATTGATCCGTATGATTGTTTGGTTTTTGCTGTTATCTCATAAGCTGCCTCAAGAGTCTATTTGGGCTACCTTGGAGGGTGTAAATGTAAATGTGTAAAGGTTTGTGCTTGCAATCCTTGAAATTTATTGGAGTTTGGCCTTGATTTCACTGGGAAGTGGATTGCACTCAGGATTTTTTTAAGAAGCAGAGTCTTTTTAAACATACCAACAAAATTACAACTGCTTCCCCCCTCTGCTTATAATAATAGCATGTTGGTGAGGTGTCTGTAGATTTATGGGGCAATAAAACTGTGGCGATAATTTGGAGAGAAAAAAATTGCAGGCTCTGTGTCAAGCAATACATGGGCAGGATTTGACAGGTGATTTTCTTCTGTAAAACTACTCCAAAGGAACCTGAGCACTTACCAGGTGCAATGATGAGATGCAATTCGGAAACTTTACTGTATTTCATAAACCAACAAAAGACACATTTCAAGTTTTTGTGCTTATGGCACAGGTGCAAATAAAAACGTGTTTTTTTTTGAGCACAGACTGAGAGGAGGAGGTTTCAGAAGCTGAAGAGGTAACAGGGTTTAGTGAACAGAAAGAGGCTGGGACAGGAACAGAAAGAGGTTGAGAGCAGGCCAAAATCAGAGGCAAGAGAGGAGGAGGCCAGGAGACAGGCTGCTGAAGAAGCCACGGAATCTTCCCCTTCTGCTGTGACCAGCTCCCCTTCCCCCGGTCTCCCAGAACACAGAAAAATGAAGAGGGAGGAGCAAAGAGAGACAAGATGATGAAGTCTTAGGCTTCTGGGGAAGAAACTGGCGGAAGAGCCTTAGAGAGCAGTAGGAAGACAGGGACCTTCAGTCCTTGCAACTGCCTCTTTGAGGCAAGACCTACTGGGAAGAGTTGATCACTAGGTCTGCACTGTTTTGGTTTCTTTGAATAAAGAGTTTAATTCACTGACATTGGTGTTGTTGTTTTTATTGCTGACCTAATCCTGATTCCAGCGCTTGACATATTACTGGAATTATTCTCAGGCACTCATTTTTCCATTTTCCTTTCCCCCCTTCACTCAGGACCAGTCCAGCAGTTGTCCAAGACACAGAGGCTGAGGGACTAGCTCAGACCAGAGTTCCCAAACCTAGGTCCATCATGGGACCAACACACTTGCCTCTAATGGCTTTGCACTTCACAGAACTGATGGGGTGTGCCAGGCATGACCTCATGGAAAGACGATGGACAGCTGGGCTTCATTGACTGCCCATTTGAGGCTCTGCACATCTCAGCAAAGTGGTTGGAGCCTGAGAGAGGAAGCATAAAAGGCTCAGTTGAGAAGAACCTCTCATCAAACCAAGTTGTCTGCTCACTGTCCTCTGTCCAGGGTCCTGAAAGACCAGCTGCCAACATCCCTTGACTCCAAGCGTTGAGATCTTGACAAAACCCTACCTGTTCCCTGTCTGTCTTCTACTTCTCCTCCACCGACTGCTTGCTGGATTGGTACCTTCTTAACTTGCCTGTGAAGTCTGTTTTGTCAGGACATGACACCCCCTCTGCACACAAGAGTTCCCATATTATTATTAATGATAATAATAATAATAATAATGATAATAATAATAATGTTTAGTTTTCAGTAAACTGCAGCTTCAGTTTATGTCCAAATTCATGAAACTGTGGTTTGTTTTAACTGTGCTTGGTTACCAAACCAAGATCTGAAACCATATTTTAATTCTGGTTCATTCAGACTAATCTTAGTTAAACTATAGTTTCCCAAGTTCAGATATAGCAGGAAACTTAGGGTTATTCAAAACCAAAGTGGAAGCTTTCATTTTCCCTCCTCTCACACATAGGAGGAAAGGAGTTTCAACTCAGAGGCTCATCCTCATAACATGAAACCATGATTCAGCATTTCATCTGAACTGGGTTATAGTATCTATTTAATTTGAAATATATTGGTGCATATTATATACTTTCTTTCTTTTTTTGCAAAAAGAGGTTTTTCTTATTTTTATTTATGGCTTTTGTATTCCTCCTCATAACCTAAATTATTCTGGGTGGCTTTCAATAAGTACACAGTGTAAAGTTTTGTATTATCAATAACGATTAATTTCCACCATACCTTCTCCTAGGTCATGTTCTCTTCTATATATTGTGATGGGGAATTGTTAACCTTTGAAAATGCACAGTGTGCTTCAGAGTGACACCACTCCACAGATGCAGGAAATATATAAGTCAATTTAAGTGTCTCAAATTTAAGTGTCAGAACCAGCATGTCTCTATTTCTGCAGAAAAAAAGAAACACGAGGAAAACAATGTGCTATTTGGAGACCATTTCTCACATCACGGTGAGCAATGCCTGTTGTCAAGACACAAGGCAGTAAGGTGAGAAGCATCGTTCAGGCAGGAAGAGTTGAGAAGCAACTCCAGAGGTCTGAATATTTGATCAAAATGGTCTGTGCTTCTCAAGGCAGGTTTTTACATCTCTTTGGAATCAGAGTACACATATGTAAGAAGCAGCTTCCATGAGGGTTGCTTTGTCTTGTCTCAGTTGTCTCAGTTCAATAACATTTTTCTGCATCCGTCTTTCATTCCACTGAGATCATTATCTGGGGCCTTCTGAGTGCTCTCAATGCATGAAGTTCAGTAAATTGAGATGGAGCCATTTTAGCAGTGGCGCCTTGCCCTTGGACTTTGGACTTTCCAGGGAAAGTATTTCCAGGGAAACCTGCCTGATGCCTTCATTACTACCATTTGGGTGGCAGGCAAAAGCTGCTCTGTTTCCCCAGGCTTTTAATAACTGCCAGTCTTAATGGTTTTAACTCAGAGCAGTTTTTGATCTCTTACCTGAACAGACTGTCATTGTTTCATTCCACTGTATTAATCTATTTATCTTGTTTCATGTTGTTCCATTTTTTGTTGTACCTTTACCACTTTAACACTTCATTAGCTGCCTTGATTACATCGATGTTGCAGGGTGTAAAAATATGCAAATAAATAAATAAACCTTCAGGTCCTTATCCTAGTAAGCATTTGCCTGCTTTTGGAACTGTTGTCTACCCTTCCAAGGTTTGCAATTGTCCTCAGCTTCCACGAGTAACTCGGAATGTTTAATTATCATATGACTGGCTGATTTACTGAAGTAAATCATTCATAATAATTTTGGGCCCTAGCCTTGTGCCAGATTTGTCGCCGGTTATTGGAACACCAGTAGGGTAGTTGATAGCCACTACCTGAAATTATTGTGGGCTTTGTTTATGGGCTATGCCACTGAGAATGTGAACACTTTAGCAGAGCTTATTCCACCCCAATAGTTTATTACAGGTCCAGTGAGCTATGACATTCACCAAAGTCAGCTTATTATGGTTCACAGAACGCGTTAGCCCCATGAGTGTGGTCGCTGAAACAGAGACCAACTTAACATCTAGCAAAATTAAAAAGAAATTCCAGGGTGGCAAGATTTTAAGTCTGTGATCATATGATAATTTCTGCAAACTTTCTCCTTGCCCCCATTCCGTGTGTGTGTGTATGCTCTAAATCACCTTTTATTCCAAAAGGGTCTATTAAAGTTCTGCTCTTATTTTAGGGAGGGGGGACGTGTGTTAGAATGACACTAAATGTAATTTACTTCGCTAAATGAAAAAGGGTTGCAGCGTTTGTAACTTTTTAGTTTAAAGGAAAGGCAAGTAAGAAGCGACAGATAGAAGCTTGTAAAATTATACATGGCATGCAGAAAGTGGATAGGTAAAGGTAAAGGGACCCCTGACCATTAGGTCCAGTCATGACCAACTCTGGGGTTGCGGCGCTCATCTCGCTTTATTGGCCAAGGGAGCTGGCGTACAGCTTCCGTGTCATGTGGCCAGCATGACAAAGCTGCTTCTGGCGAACCAGAGCAGTGCACAGAAACGCCGTTTACTTTCCCGCCGGAGTGGTACCTATTTATCTACTTGCATTTTGAGGTGCTTTTGAACTGCTAGGTTGGCAGGAGCTGGGACCGAGAAACAGGAGCTCACCCCATCGCGGGGATTCGAACCACTGACCTTCTGATTGGCAAGCCCTAGGCTCTGTGGTTTAACCCACAGCGCCACCCATGTCCCTCAGAAAGTGGATAGAGGACAGTTTTTCTCCCTCTCCTATAACACTAGAACTCGTGGACATCCAATGAAGATGAATTTTGAAAGATTTAGGACATGTGAAAGAAAGCCACTTCTTCATGCAACGCAGTTAAACGGTGGAACTTTCTCCCATAGCAGGCAGGGGTGGCCACTAATCTAGACGGCTTTGTCAGAAGATTAGACCAATTCATGGAGGAGAGAGCTGTCGATGTCTTCTACCTGTGATGGCTACGCTCTACCTCCACAGTTGGAAGCAGCAATGTTTCCTAATAGCAGTTGCCGGAAACCACAGGACGGGAGAGTGCTGTCAGAGCCGTCTTTGCCATTGGTCTTTGTGGTTCGTTGCGCCAGGGCGTCGGCCTCTCGGAGCGCCCTAGCAAGTGGGGGAGCTGTGTGGCTTTGCCGGCAGCCTCCCCTTTCCCTGCACACCTGCCAGCTGCGCCCCACCAACTACCGTATTTTCTGCTCTATAAGACTCACTTTTTCCCTCCTAAAAAGTAAGGGGAAATGTGTGTGCATCTTATGGAGCGAATGCAGGCTGCGCAGCTATCACAGAAGCCAGAACAGCAAGAGGAATTGCTGCTTTCACTGCTCAGTGATCCCTCTTGCTGTTCTGGCTTCTGAGATTCAGAATATATTTTTTCTTGTTTTCCTCCTCCAAAAACTAGGTGCGTCTTGTGGTCTGGTGTGTCTTATAGAGCGAAAAATACGGTATATGGCTGGCGGGTTTACAGCTCCCAAGCCTCCGCAGGAGGAGAGCAATCCCCGCAGAGGCTTAGGATGGAAGCTGCGGGCAGCTTCCCCCCCCCAGCCTCTGCATCTGCTTAAGATGGCTCTGCTCCCGTTTGTTGTCCTCCTCCTGCTTCCTGGCAAAAGGCAGTGCGTAGCCTTCCCACGCTGCCTTCTCGGGAGCCCCAACACCAGAGAGCATGTCCGCCAGCACGTTTTCCTGCTTTATCGCCTCCACCACGCTGGTGATCGGGGGCAACGGGGGAGGCAGAGGACATTTTTCACCACCCCCTCCCTTGTTTTGGAGTTGCCTGGGAGGAGGTGAGCAGGAGGGATCTTTGCACCACGGCGCCGGATATGCTTAAGACGGCCCTGAGTGCTGTTGTGCTCATCCTCTGCTCCCTGGTTTCCCACAGGCATCCGGTTGGCCATTGTGAAGGCTCTTCTTATGCTCCTATGTTATCACACTGGTTTGACATTCCAACTTGTGAGCAGACTCCCTCATCCTGACTTAGGTGGAGATAGCCAGTGTATGAGCCAGGACCCAGTTGGCTGAACCGAGTCTGGCAGATCTTAAGGCAGCATAAGCCCTGAGAGAGGGGAGCCTGGGCTGGATCTTAATGTTGTTCATGCTTGGTGATGTGACCTGGCAACCCATAAAACACAGCTGTGCAGGAAAAATGAAAAGGATATCCAAAAACAACGACAGTCCTTTTTCTTCTGCTACTGCTTGCCTTAACTAGTGGAGAGGTATTGGTTTGTTTGCGTTTTATTACGTATTATTTTTCTGTTGTGAACTGTCCTGGGATCTTCGAATGAAGGGCATTACGCAAATTTAATAAATAATAGTAACAATGGTTTCCCGGCTTGGGCCAGCTCAGTAGCTCAACACCCTTTACACCACCTTAATATAAGACAGTATGTTCTACGTTGATTTCCCATGCTTAGAGGATTGATCCATTAGTGATTTAAATCGTGATTTAAGCCATTGATTTAAACTACCTGTATTTAAATTAATCCACCCTGGGCTGCAGCCGGCTACTGAACTATAGTCTAGGTAAGACCCAGGGGTGCTTGATAATTGTGTAAGAAGGTCAATAGAGTCAGGTCCCGGATCAATTCCCGTTTGAAAGGCTGCAGCCGGTGAGCGTCTCTGTCAATATTGTTCCTTTATCTGTACAAAATATTGTAGACATTGGAATGAGAAATCGTTAAGTTAAACACTTTTGCTTTGGTTTTCAAAGCTGCAGGGTTTACCATCGAGTAGTTTTGAAAACTTTCTGCCTTGAATGCCGCAGCTGGAAAATTTATTTCTGGGTGTTGCTCTTAGACACACAAGTCAACCCGTTTATTTTCTGAAACGTCTGCGGTGTCAGTAGAAATGGCTTGAATGTCTGAGCAACATTGAATATTTGTTAAGATCCAGCTTGGTAAACTTGTTACATGTCAAGGCATTTTTCAAGAGGAGAGATTGGTTGCAACCTTGAGCGACAATGGATATGCAGAATGGATTCTGGTGAGAGAGAGAGGCTTTCAGCAGCTGTAAGTCAGAACCCTGGCCTTTAACTGCAGAACAGAGCCACTAAACATTACATTCCAGCCTGCAAAGAAGGGCCAGGGGCACTTTTTCATCAGTCCAATCTGAACGTTGGGATGGCACAACCAGTCGACAGCTGCTCCTCTGTGTTAGAATATGATCCTGTACCTGGAGGCACAGGGACGCAAGTGGCGCTGTGGATTAAACCACAGAACCTAGGACTTGCTGATCAGAAGGTCGGCGGTTCGAATCCCCATGACGGGGTGAGCTCCCGTTTCTCGGTCCCTGCTCCTGCCAACCTAGCAGTTCGAAAGCACATCAAAGTGCAAGTAGATAAATAGGAACCGCTCCGGCGGGAAGGTAAACGGCGTTTCCGTACGCTGCTCTGGTTTGCCAGAAGCGGTTTAGTCATGCTGGCCACATGACCCGGAAGCTGTACGCCAGCTCCCTTGGTCAATAAAGCAAGATGAGCACCGCAACCCCAGAGTCAGTCACGACTGGACCTAATGGTCAGGGATCCCTTTACCTTTACCTTACCTGGAGGCACAACAGTAAGAAAGGTCTGCATGACCCACCCACTCAGATGTACCCCACCAGCTGTTAATGGCGGCCTGGCAGGTACTTAACATGCCCACCCATTTCTGATAACTCCATGCAGACACGCCGAAACAGGAAGGTGATTCAGCTGCTGGTGGTCCCCCTGCTTAATTAGTGATTTATGATTTGTTTTGGTTGGTGACAAGTTGTGCGAGTCTGCATGAGGTGGAGGAAGTGAGGGTCTGTGTGATTATGGAGGTTTAGAGTCCTGGGCTAGGGCAGGGCAAACCTGGGTTCAAATCCCAACTCAGCTCGCTTGGTTACCTTGAGCCAATCAGCCTAAGTCTACCTCACAGTGTTGTTCTGAGGATAAAAGAAGAAGAAGAGTTTGGATTTGATATCCTGCTTTATCACTACCCGAAGGAGTCTCAAAGCGGCTAACATTCTCCTTGCTCTTCCTCCCCCACAACAAACACTCTGTGAGGTGAGTGGGGCTGAGAGGCTTCAAAGAAGTGTGACTGGCCCAAGGTCACCCAGCAGCTGCATGTGGAAGAGCGGGGAAGCGAACCCGGCTCATCAGATTACAAATCTACTGCTTTAACCACTACACCACACTGGCTCTCCAGTGAGGGAGACCTCCTTTGGATTTTCTTTTTTTTATAGAATATTTATTAAAGGTTTTAAAGAATTCAAACAATAGAACATATTTAAATCAAAAAGAAAAAGAAAACAAGAAAAGACATAAGAGAAAAAACATACAAACATACTGATAAAAAATGCATTAAAAAACATAAAAGAAAAAATAATTCATTTTCTTAAGTATTGTTTTCATAACCCTCTTTCATGACTCCTCACGTCTCCCTTTTCTGTTTCCCTGATTACAAAATCATATTCCGCAATACTTCACCTTCTTTTAAAAATTGTTTTAGTTTATATACTTCAAAAATTATGTTTCCAGTTTTACCCCTTGTTATCAAAAGTTTAAATATTTATACTTAACATAATATTATTCAAATTTCATCTTTGTTCTTGTAATTCAATTATTCTCATATTCCCTTCCACTCATTTACTAATGCCATATTGTTTTTGTATCTTGCATCATTTTAACATTCATAAAGTTTACAATGCTTTTGCAAATAGTCCTTAAACTTTTTCCAATCCTCTTCCCCTCCTTTGGATTTTCTAGCTGCTCTGATAACATTTCTGGTGCAAGGCAAAATAAACATAGCTAACCCTAACCGTAAATGTTGTACATGCTATTTTCTGTGTTCACCTTCATAAAAGCACTTCTCACCACAGATGTCAATGAATGTGCCATTGCCAATGGAGGATGTCAGGGCCAATGTTGCAATATGATTGGCAGCTACTACTGCAAATGTCCAGCTGGCCAGAAACTGAGAGAAGACCGGACATCTTGTGAAGGTAACAATCCATTCACTGTCTCTTGTTTAATCAGCAGTTTACTGAAGTGGAAAAATAGTGTTAGTTGTCTGGAAATCAAATGAAAGATATTCGTGCAAACTGTTGTTTTGAGAATGCTTATGTCTTGATTACGAAGCTGCAGTTGTAAAGGATATCTATTCAAAAAGAAAAATCTGAGTATAATTTGAATGGGTTCTTCCATGTTCCATTTTGACTCTGGAAGCATGCTGGCATGGATTTGTCTTATATACATTGAACAGTGCCTCGTCAATTGTAGACACTTCTCAAATAAAATATAATGACAATGATTATCTGGAGTTTCTGTTATCAGTGCATTCTGGAGTTTCTGTTATCAGTGCCTCTACAGTAGCTTGACTGAGAAGATCAAATCAATAGCATGAGGCGAGATATAACAGCACAGATTGCGTAAAGATTTCTCCAAGCAAAAATTAGGTTTGTTGATCAGAGCACACAGAACATGTTGCCCTCCAGATGTTGCTGGACTACAACTCCCATCATCCATACCCAGCATGGCTGATGGTAAGAGATAATGGCAGTTGTAGTCCAACATCATTGGGCAGGCCACAGGTTCCTCGTCCCTACAGAGAACAGATCATCATCACCATCATAAATCTGACATTTTAGAAATAACATATAAACTGCATACTGCAGGTGAGGTGATACCATTGTATCAGGAGGTCATCAGTGTTGTTGAATTCCTTCCCATGAAATACTTAGCCAGGCACCATCTCTGTTACCTTTCTTGTGCCAATTTAAATCACAGTGGACTATAACCCTCAGCCACTCCTTTTTTAAAGTGGGTAAATCTCCTCTAAGGTCCGTATAGTAAAAGCTATGGTTTTCCCAGTAGTGATGTATGGAAGTGAGAGCTGGACCATAAAGAAGGCTGGTCGCCAAAGAATTGATGCTTTTGAATTATGTTGCTGGAGGAGACTCTTGAGAGTCCCATGGACTGCAAGAAGATCAAACCTATCCATTCTGAAGGAAATCAGCCCTGGATGCTCACTGAAAGGACAGATCCTGAAGCTGAGGCTCCAATACTTTAGCCACCTCATGAGAAGAGAAGACTCCCTGGAAAAGACCCTGATGTTGGGAAAGATGGAGGGCACAAGGAGAAGGGGACGACAGAGGACGAGATGGTTGGACAGTGTTCTCAAAGCTACCAGCATGAGTTTGACCAAATTGAGGGGGGCAGTGGAAGACAGAAATGCCTGGCGTGCTCTGGTCCATGGGGTCACGAAGAGTTGGAAACGACTAAACAACTAAACAACAACAACAAATCTCCTCTCCCAAATTTAAGAAATCCTGAAAGTCTCTGAAACTGCCTCCACTTTCTCAGG
Organism: Podarcis vaucheri; assembly: GCF_965113315.1. Lineage (NCBI taxonomy): Eukaryota > Metazoa > Chordata > Lepidosauria > Squamata > Lacertidae > Podarcis > Podarcis vaucheri. Next base: position 17,727,684 of record NC_138763.1, on the reverse strand, counting down.
ACTTGCTTGGCCCTGTGAAAGTTTTTCAATCCAGTTTTATCTACAACCCAGCTTCATTTCTCTTTCTTCTTCTTGATGATGATGATGATAAGATTTTCAGACAAGGCTGTTATGGGGAGGGTTGACCTGATTAGGTTTTGTGTGTGTTTTCAGAAGCTAGCAAATCTTTCTCAATCAAATAGCCTGCTATATCTGAAATGAACTGGTTCTCGTTTGCAATCTTTATTTTGCCTGCAGCTACTCTTTTATTCAGACACTGAATTTGGGCTGAATTAGAGTCTGCAATTGACATAGTAGAAGGTAAGAATCCTGAGGCATTACTGTTCTTAGCAGATGCTCTCTGTGTTAGCCTTTGGCAACTCATATCTTTTCCAAATGTAGATATTCCTTTTAATGTCAACCATATAAAGGACCTTTGGTCTAACATGCCTGTGAATCACCCTAGCAATCTTTTATATCAATATAGTTTAGAGGTGTGAAATGTCTTGTTTCAGGGCATATATACATAGAGTGTTCACAATTTTAACATCTCCAGATATGGTTGAGGCTGCTGTATTAGCGATCAAATTTTAGAACGATACTACATCGAGTTCCGAGAGTGATTACCCTTGTGACTTGCATCTCACTTTCATGTGAGGTTCTGTTGGCCAAGAAATCTCTGTTACCCACCCATATTTCTGGCTTCAAGAAAGAAAAGAGTGGATCTGGCCCTAGACGGCAAGAGTATTTGCCAGTTGCTGGACAAAGCATGAGTGGCCTGATCCAATATGGGAAGGAGATACGGTCATTCTCTAAGTTTCTCTGATTTTGAATTTTGAAACTTGAGCAATAATTTGGGCCATAAAGGCTGTGCTCTTATGACACTGATCCTAGAGCATGGATGGTGAACCTGGGGCCCTCCAGATGTTTTCCTTATTTATTTGTCCATGCATCCATCCAATTTATATCCCACCCTGTCATGGATGCTTTAGCTGAGATTCCTGAATTCCTTGGGTCCCTTCCAACTCTAAGATTCTATGATTCTATAATTCCTCCCAAAGGAGTCCACCACCATCATCATTCTAAAAACAGTTCAAAACATTATAGAAGCTGGGATAGTTCAATTGGTAGAGCACGAGACTCTTAAACGCAGGATTGTGGGTTCAAACCCCATGTTGGGCAAAAGATTCCTGCGCTGCAGAGGGTTGGGCTAGATGACCCTCGTGGTCCCTTTCAACTCTATCATTCTATAATCTAGAAACAATGTGTGTTGTAGTCCCATCAGCCTTTGCCAGCATGGCCCAGTGGTCAGGGATGATGAGAGCTAGGGTCCAACAACATCTGGAGGTCCGCAGATTCCACACCCCTCTCCTAAAAATGACTGGCCTGATTTTTATTCAAGCATAGTTAGGATGAGTAAGCTTATACACTGTTCCACAATATGCCATTTGCAACTCTGGCAGCATATGCTTGGTCAGGGAAGAATAAAGTATCCTTTAATTCCACTGGTGTAGTATCAAGCCATTCACGGGGGCCTTAGGAGATGGTGTATGTGTCTCGGTTTGCTTTGATCTGCATTGTCTCCTGCATAAGTTTACTGGATGGGTGATTTTAAACTGTTTGCTTGCTTGCCTGGCCTCCATTGCCAAGAGGTTTCTTTCTAATTAGTGGAGTTGCTCGTCATAGAAATGGTAGCCAACATAGTGCCCTCCCAATGTTGGACTGCAGCATAGCTTCTGGTCTCCTGGATAAGAACACTCCTGTTTGCGAAAAACGTTTTTTTAAAATGGTTATCACAGATATTTTCCATACAGCTATTTCCCTTTAGTTGCACAAAACATCAAGCTTCGTCTTGAGTTAGGATTTCACTCAAAAATCCTCTTTTGCCTTCCAGTATTTTAACGCGCCGGGTGTACTCCACTATAAATATTTGTTGCGATTAAATGTACCCCACACTTCTCCATCCCACTCAGAAAAGCTGATGAGTTAACTTCTGCAGAAAGCTACCAGCTGCTCTTGCAAGCCTTCTTTTTAATTGAGGTTTTCCATTCAGTTCTCGTGTGGTTTTCTTTTGATTGGCTTAGATAATTCACACATCCAGAAATAGGGAAAGTCAGCTAGAAGTCTTGTTAACTTTACATGCTGTTAGTGCGGTCGATGTTGGCTTGATGCTGTTACAATGCATGAGTGCCACTGTGATTCCTATCCATCATTATACTAATAAACACTTAAGGCTTTCTAGCTCACTAAACTGAGTCAATCCATAAGTCTTCCAGAAACCCATTATTTCTCTGAATGCAAAGATTTATCTGTCATGGCACTACTTATTGTTACACCAAGGATATGTCGAGAAGAGAGATCAGTGGCAGTTAAGTATCAGCCTAGGATGGCAGTTCGCTGCTTTTGAGGGTTCAAGCAGAGGAGCAGTTATTTGGATCATCTAGAGATGAGTGTCTGGTTCCTGCAAAAATGTACAATCCCACCATATTGAGCACTAGCAAAGCATGAGCTAATGGTGCCAGAGGATTGTGGGAACCATTGGTTAACAAAGGGGACCTTCAACAGTATGTTCCAATATTTGCCCATTCCCCAGACAAGACAGGACATAACTCAGTAGAACTTTTGCTTTGCATGCAGGAGGTCCCACTTTCAGTCTCTCGCATCTCCAGGTAGGGACTGGAGAGTTCAGTGCCTAAGATCCTGGAGAGCTGCAGCCAGTCAGTATATAAACAGTGCTAAACATGGACCACTTATAAAAGCCAACTCCTCGAAAAATCCCAACAATGGTGTCTCTGAAAATTTTTACACATCACTTGGGAAGACAGGCGAACTAATGCCAGTGTACTGGAAGAAGCAAAGATCACCAGTGTCGAAGCAATGATTCTTCAACATCAACTTCATTGGATTGGTCATGTTGTTCAGATGCCTGATGATTGTCTTCCAAAGCAACTACTCTATTCCGAACTTAAAAATGGAAAGCGTAATGCTGGTGGTTTAAAGAGGTTCAAAGACTCTTTCAAGGCAAATCTAAAAAAAAAATGTAGTATAAACGCCAACAATTGGGAAACACTGCCCTTCGAGTGCTCCAGTTGGAGAACAGCCTTTACCAAAGGTGTCATAGACTTTGAAGACACTCGAACTCAGGACGAAAGGAAGAAACGTGCTAAGAGGAAGGCACGCTTACCAAACCCTCCCCATGATCAACTCCCATGTGGAAACCAATGCCCCCACTGTGGAAGGATGTGTGGATCCAGAATTGGCCTCCACAGCCACTTACAGATTCACTGTTAAAATTGTGTTCATGGAAGACAATCTTACTCGGCTACAAGTGATCGCCAAAGAGGAAATAGTGCTAAGCCAGCCTTCCCTGGAGTACAGAAGCTATCTTTTTTATCTAGGGGTGAGGAAACTGAGGCCAGGGAGCACATGCGGAGTTCTAGATCTCTCTCTCTCTGGCCCTCAGGCCTCTCTGTAGGCTACATTCTTCACAGGCCTTGCTCTGTGCCTTCCTTGAGTGATACTGCCTGTCTGGGATGTATCCTTGACCTGTAGCAATGCCTCTTGCTTGCTTGAGTGGAGAATTGGGAGGCGGGGTGTCTAGAAAAACCTTATGCTGCAAATGCAACAAGTTTTCCCTCTGGCCATGATAATTTTTGCCTCTGGCCTCACCTAGCACTGGCATGAGGTCCTCCGAAAGTTGTTCACAAAGAAATGTGGCCCTTGAGCTGATTCCCAACCCCTGTTCTAATCAGGGACATTACTATTTTTTATTTCCATTCCTCAGCCCTGTAACTTTATTTACAAGGGTTTTTCACACAGCTGCTCTCTGTCTAAATACTGGTTCTATCCTATCATCCTTAAAGCTGCTATATACTATCAATGTATAGGATTGTAAGTGCTTTTTGGCAGCTTCCCCGTGGTCCTTCGGTTTTTTAAACATCAGCCCTTACTCTTACATTTGTTGAGGTTTTGACACTTCCATCAACTTGGGGAAGCCTGCTATGACAGTTTGAGAACCTTTTCTGTAATCTAGTTTAATTATAGCAGACAACTTTTAGATTATCTCACTGCACTGGAATGGGCAGTCCTCACAGCTGGAAGTAAATTCCAGATGTGAAGTAAATTCCTGTTTAGTGAAGTATCGCGCAGCTAAATAAAAACGCCGGAGGGGAGTGGATTGATTAGCTTTTCAAAGTGTAATTCTGCATCTGCTGTGTTATGACAGTTTTATCTCCCATATCTCACTTCTTAGTCACACAGAATGTAAAAACATATATATGACAAACTTTGTAAAATTGGATTTAGGTTTTCTACCAAACAAAGGCTTATGTTAATTAAAGTGAGCATAAAGCTTCGCTTTTTGGCTCAGATCTCTTATCATAGCCTTTACTGGGCAGTTATTTAGTACTAAATGCTTAGATTTGGAGACTTCTCTTATTATAATAGGTCACTTTCAAAATGATATAGGTGTACAGTTAAGGCAGGAACATTGTCCCCTCTAGATGTTGTTGCACTACAACTCCCATCAGGCATACCCAGCATGTTCAATACCTCTGAACAGGCAAAGGGAGGGAAATGATTGTCTGTGCAACCCTTGGCTAGATTTTATTCATTGCAATGGGTTAATGAGAAGGCCCCTAAAGCAGCTGGGTTCAAAGGAGGGTACACAAATCAATGAAGGATAGATCTGTCCATGTCTATTAGCAAACTGACCAAGGTTCAAGAGAAACATAATGTCTAGGTTCTCCATCAGCTATTGTGGCTAACAGAAGTTGGGAACAATGGCATGGGGTGGATCACTCTGCAAGTTCTGTGTGACTTCTCGTGTCTGCTAACAATAAAGATCTGTTCCATTTCAGAGATATGGGAATAAGATTTCACCAGAAATTATAAACAGCATAGCATTTCAGCTCCTGCCTTATCCAGCCACATGGAGTCATCATGAGTTTGAATGGAAGCATTAGTAGTTTATCGGGAAGGTTTTTTTTGCTCATTTCAGGGGAAGCAAGTCTTATTTATCACCCACATAGCTTTTTAATTTGTTGTTGTTGTTGTTGTTGTTGTTGTTGTTGTTGTTGTTGTGAGAATCCCCAGAACAGTTCAGGGAGGAGGAGATGGGCGGCAAAGCTTGCAATGACGGAACAACTGCCATAGTGCTAGGTTGAATTCCTCGCCTTGTCATTGGCCAAGGTTCACTTGGAGTACGGGTCAGCAGCCTTTTTCAGCAACCTTTTCCCTCAGACCATATGGTGGGCCAGACTATTTTTTTTTGGGGGGGGGAGAGAACAAATTCCTATGCCCCACAAATCACCCAGAGATGCATTTTAAATAAAAGCACACATTCTACTCATGTAAAAACACGCTGGCGATTGGGCCCCCGGGCCTTAGGTTGCCTATTCCTGACTTGGAGCTTAGTCTCAGGTTTCCATTTTCTAGGCTAAACTTTATGTCTGCTAGAGAACACCACTCTTGTCCCCTGTGAAATGAAAGCTTTTATCACATGGGGACACGAAGAGTCGGGCACGACTAAACAACAACAAATCACATTTGTGTACCGAGAGGCTCATCAGAATATGAGAAGAGCGCTGCAGGATCAGGCCCAAAGCCCATCATAATCAAGCATCTTGTTATCACAGTAGCAAGTCAGATGCCTGTGGGAGACCCAGACACTCACTCTCATTTCTTTTTTCCTCGATCCACATGATGGGTTTTCTCTACCGTGTCATGACTTCTTACAGTACCCTTGAGAGAGATCTGCACCAGATAGAAGAGAATGACATTTGTGTGTGTGTGTTGTGCACAGGTTCTGCAAGCTTGTTGTTTCCTTCCCTCCGCCCCCTGGATTTTTCAAAATCTGTCACAGATGACAGTCTTCTTCTTTCACCATTCCTTTTTAATCAACTAGTTTTACATGCATGCATCTCCATTATGAAATGACTGCAAGTGGCACCTTATGGCGAAAAATGTACAAATTATATTTATACCCCAATCCTATTTACAGCTTCTTCAAAACGGAAGCAAGCCTTAAATTGGTGTGTGTAGGGTTGTACCCGCAGGACAAATTTCTTCACGTAGCTAATTTACACCACGGGGGAGGACCCTGTCATTTTCTTTGCGGGGTGAAATTAATAAAATTTAAAGAGTTCAAGGTACCAGTTTATCCCACATTCTGGTTTCCTGAGTGAGCAATGCACTCTGAAAATAGATATGTCTCTCCACATTGATAAGCTTCAGAAATTAGTTAAAGAGTTCGTGACCCCTGTGTTAACTCCCTTCAGTGGACTGTCATTTCTAATTTATATCATCAAGTTTTCTTCCATCAAATCTCCTGAAGTCAGAGACGAGTGACAACCTGTGATCACTTGTTGATGAAAGCAGTCTTTTGTTTTACTGATTAGTGTAATACTTGTATCCTTGTAATTTGATCTGCAGGCATTCTTAAGATTTTTTTTTAATCATCAAAGCATTTGGCAAGTATCCAATTTCTAAAACATGTAACATTTGAGACTATTTCATTCGCCGTAAAACAGCACTAACTCTCAACGAGTACTGGAAAATGTAATGGCCATGTGTCGAATAATCACATCTTGATTATTATTTCTTTGTCTTTAAACTGATACTTGCCATTCCTTTCCAAATTTCCAAGATTTTCAGTGGAAGATGATGAGCTTGCATTGCTGAACCAGAAATGAGAAGATGATACAACCAGGGGAAATAATGGTGCCAAACAAGATTGGAATTACGTTAACATTTTATACAGTCTTTTTTGTTCTTGCGGGGGAGGGGGCATGAGAGAGAATTCCACCGAATCTGCTTGTTTCTACTTGCAAATCAAAACTGGAAAATATGACACAACTTTACTTAAATGATCCTCTGTGTTGACCATATGTGCTAAGTACGGTACTATGATTTGCATTTTAGTCATACATTATTTACTTCTTGAAATGAGCATATTATAGATTTTCCAGTGAAGGGCATGAGAGCCAATGTGGTTTCACTTACTGTGTTGGGATTTGACCCTGGAATTGTGAGTTCAAAGAGTCAGCTATGCACCAAATCACTGATATCACCACTCATCTTCATGATCACTTGGCTTCAGTTTCCTGTCTGCAAAACTGGAACATACATAAACCCATTAAAAAAACCATGTCTTAATTACATTGAAGTCTTATTGGATTCTGTCTGCAGACTTCTGGAAGTCTTCAAGTGTCAAATAGTTTCCTGCGAGCTTTATTTGATGACTGATCATCTAGGACAGGCTTCCTCAACCTCGGCCCTCCAGATGTTTTTGGCCTACAACTCCCATGATCCCTAGTTAGCAGGACCAGTGGTCAGGGATGATGGGAACTGTAGTCTCAAAACATCTGGAGGGCCAAGGTTGAGGAAGCCTGATCTAGGGCAGGCATGGCCAAACTCGGCCCTCCAGATGTTTTGGGACTACAGTGCCCATCACCCCTGACCACTGGTCCTGTTAGCTAGGGTGATGGGAGTTGTAGTCCCAAAACATCTGGAGGGCCAAGTTTGGCCATGCCTGATCTAGAGAATGGGCACCTGATCCATGAATGTCAATTTTAAAGTACCCATAAGGACTTAAGAATTGCCTAGCTCAATCTTGCCAGTGTCCCATCTAGTCCAACATCTTGTTTCCACAGTAGCCAACCAGATGCCCGTGGGAAACTGGCAAGCAGGACCTGAACACAACAACACTCTCCCAACCTGCGGTTTCCAGCAACTAGCATCCAGAAGTATACTGTCTCCAACAGTGGAAGTAGAGTTGGAGCCTTTCTGCAACTTTTACTTCCTCTGGATAGCAAAGTTTGACCCTCTTCTCAGAGCTGTGCATTTAAAGCTTAATATGTGCAGCAATTTGGAAGCAATTTGGATTGAAGGTAGCTCTGGGTAAACGAACAAGTAGCTACAAATTGCCTATTAATCAATTGAGGTTGAAAATCAGAAAAGGAGTTTTAACAGTAAGGGGGTCAAATCCTGGAATAGTTTTCCGCAAATAGATGTGCAAACAAAGTATTCCAGGGCTGCTTTGCATGTTATAAGAAGTGTCGCAAAACAGACATGTGAGTGACCCCATGAAGCTGCTCTTTCCTGCTTATTCCCATCTACAATGCAGTCCTGACATTCTTTGCCCCCACAAGTCTTCAGCAGAGACTGTTTCACCATCTTAGTGTTCAAGCCACTTATTTGGTTATCAACTTCAATTAACTCGACTAAGTTCAAGGAAGAGTCAGATTGCATTTATGGAGCATGTCTTGACTTCTGTCGTAATGCCCTGGTTGCGGTGCCCATGGCAATTTGGAAGAGATTGTTCTCCTATATTATCGCAAGCTTTGCTCTAGCGAGAGAAAGGTGCATGCATGAGGAACTTTTCATCCACATTGCAATGCAAATGATAATGAGCATTTCCAACTCTTGTCTCGGGTTCTGTACTTCCTGATACAGCTATAACTGTGTTGGAAGTGCTGGGTTGTTATAACCATTAAGGAAGACTTAGCACTTACGATGGGATCCTGGGGTGTTTGGGCAGAGTTGTATTCAAAGTAATTTCATACCAAAGGTTTCACTTTCACTCAGGGCCAGGCATACTGCTATGTTTGCAATAGGGAAGAGAGTACCTGCATCTAGGTCATATGAGTTATTAACATTGTAGGATTTTTGTATAAACAGTGAATTTATACAAGTAGCCACAACTCAATTCACGACCGTCTGAATTTACCCAAAGTACACAGTTTCTTGAAATTTAGAATGGCAATTGCAAACTGTTAAACTGAGAAGGTACCTTTTCAGCCTGTGAATAGATGTAAATAAATGCCATTAATGACTCACAATTAAAAGGGTTGAAACACATATTGATTAGCCCTGAATAATTAAAAGACTAAGGCTAAGATGAATGGTGCATTGTGAGGCAAGCTTATCTTCTGTCAGTGCATGGATTACAAAGAAAGCTTCCATTCTGTTATTTTATTTTTTAAAAACAAACTTCTACCTCGCCTTTCATCCGTGTTCTCAAGGTGGCTTTTATGTATGCGATGGTAAAATAGTTGAGCATTAAAACCTACAATTTAAAACCAGGAAGGTCGTTCAACCAGTTTTTGTCAGTTTCTCTCTCATGTGGAGCTATGTTGTCCACTTAATTTACTCTGTTAACATGCTGGAGAAACCTTTCCTGCCCTTTGTCAGCTCTGCTAAATCATAGTACTCATGAAACTGAACTGAATAACAGTCATTTGATGTAGCAATGTGAGATTGTAGTTCTGCATCGATTGCCCTCAAATCATGGCAAACTAAGGTAAATGCACCACAAGTCGAATTCCTCACAGTGTAGTCTTTCGTTCAGGAATGTCATCATTAGTCTTGAATTTTATGTTATAATTGTTCACTTGTCATTGGAGGAGCCTATGGATAAACAGTTAAGCTAATCTCCAGAGCCTCAAGGAGATTAGACTGGCCTCGACCAGGGCCAAGGCCTTTTTGGCCGTGGCCCCGGCCTGGTGGAACGCTCTGTCACAAGAAACCAGGGCCCTGTGGGATTTGACAAGAACCACAAAAATCATACATCCACTGTTTCGTTCAGAATTTTTTTCTTCTTATGACCCTCTGCAGATAGCACCCCCCCCTCCACTGAATCGGCATATGAAACCTTGGTGCAGGATCAGCAAATTTTTCAGCAGGGGGCCAGTTCACTGTCCCTCAGACCTTGTTGGGGGCCTGACTATATTTTGAAGGGAAAAAATAAACAAATTACTATGCCCCACAAATAACCCAGAGGTGCATTTTAAATAAAAGGACACATTCCACTCATGTAAAAACATGTTGATTCTGCGGGCCGGATTTAGAAGGCGATTGGGTTGGATCTGGCCCCCAGGCCTTAGTTTGCCTACCCATGCCTTCGTGGTTTACCTTCACAGTTTTTGCAACTGTGTCCAGCTGGGATTGTTTGTCCTTCAGACTGAGCAGAGTGTTTATATATTTTTTCTTAATTAAATGAACAGCACTTCCTGTACTGGAAAGCTCCGATAGATTTCCATAACAATTATACCAGCCATTTTGTACACGTACGAATTGTTTTTGAATGCGAGTTATGGAGAATGTCAACATTTCCACTTTCCTAAGTGGCAATAATTTGTTTGTTTGAAGAAAAAAAAAGGAAAGGAGAGTTGTTACCATTGACAAATGGATGTAATCAGCTGGGCTATTATCTCTGCAATTATAGGAATACACTTTGCAGTTGTCAAGAATAAATGGATATTCATTTTGAAAGAGGGGAAATGTGCTGGGAAGGGTTTGCATGGCTGCTATTCTCTACTACTTGACTTTGAATTAATACCGTTGTATTCCTACTCCAGCCACTCATACTTTGAGAATCTCAACCATTTGGGATGTTGTTTCTAAAAAGACAGCCCAGCAGCTAATGGGCAATTCTGAATGTATAAATTAGAGTTTATTTTTCTCTGCCAATGTATTAATAAAAATCAGCATACTCTAAACTACAGATGAATCATCTGTACAGGCATGCAAGTTCTTGGTAGAGGCATCACAAGACAATATTAAATTCTGCATTGTGGTTATTGCACAGTGTAGGATATGAATGAGAATGTGATTCAAACAACACCAACACTTAAAAAAAAAACTGTTCTCAGTCTCCAACCAGATGCCCATCAGAAGCTCGGAAGCAGAGCAGTAAACAGGGCAACAAACAAACAAACAAACAAACAAACAAACAAAAACTGGTGTAACCATTTAGCAGACCTCTTCTCCAGATCCCTGTTTTTATAGCCAGAAGCACATGTTTGGGGAACTCCAAGAGATCATATAATTCAGCCCCCAACCCATAATGAAGGTTGTAGTTTAAAATCACGGCAAGCTACATACCATGCCATATAGCAGGTTTGTGGGTTATTGTAGTTTCAGTTGTCTTACTTTTGTGGCCTTTACATTCTAAATTTGCATCCACACATGTGCAAATTTGTGCCTATTGGTTCATGCCCATTTTTGTTAAGTACTTAGCAATGTCTCTGCACCTAGCCAAGAGAGTCTCCAACGGTAATCTGAGCGTGTGCAGAGAAATTCACATTGGGGAGATGGTCCTCAATCTTGGGAGCACCATTGAGTAGGATACGAGTGTGGTCACTTCTTCTGTTGACGTTGAGCATTGAGAATAAAGGTTGCTATTACCTGCCAAACCTATTTACAGGGGGCTCTGTTGGGTTCTTTTACTTCGCCATAAGAACTGGCTTTCATGTCATGCAACCTGCATGCCAGAACAAGTGTCTCATCCTTCATACAGCCATGAACCAGAAACGGATGCACACGGTGTCTCCCTGATCCCTGAACGTGTGTCAAAGAAAGTGCTCCATTGCCATGCACCTATGCAATGCACACATTATGTTTTTCTTCGACGTAGATAGTAATCTGCAAAGCAGACCTGTGAAGTAGGGCATGTTAGCTAGCATTACAAAGTTATTTGCATGAGCATACCTCTGTTGTGTGGCCTGCCTACTGTGCCGTTGCATGGTGGGAAGGAAAGCTGCTGAACTGAGGAAAGCCCCTCACTGAGCTTGGCAAAAACACATCTGTCTAGCTGCTGTGGAAATGCAGAGGTTTTCAAAAGATCAGACATTTTCCTCTGCTTCCCTCCTCCGCACCCCCAGCATAGTTCCCCCCCCCCAAAAAAAAACTGTCATGTCTTGCTGAGAGCAAGATATTGAAGTCCCAGTTCACAAATAACTGTGGCACTTTCTTGAGTTTGTGTGTTTGTTTACTGCAAAAATCAGAGCATCGGCCAAAATCAAACTACTTACTGCAACACTTCAAAGGAGAGCATTTGATGACATGCTTGCTGTGCTGGAAAACTGAAGAGCAGTGACTTAATTTGAGGTTGAGGGGAAGGGATTCATCAATAATTTGGAATTAAGAGAAGTGAGCACAACATGGCAGGGAAGCTGAAATGGTGCCTGTAGTGTGGGGTTGGATGAAATTCAGGTTGCGGGTTCTTTACCTCTTTGTTAGAAGGTTCAGTCAGGAGCATCAAATGGCTGGACCATACTTTACACAGCAAGCATATTTCTCATGGCTAGACCATTGTTTCAGGTAACAAGCAGTGTAAAGCAAAGACTTGCATTTGTAAAAACTTGCAGTTTGAACTGCCCTGAGATCGTCTGATGAAGGGCAGTATATAAATCTAATTAAAATAATTAAATAAAAGAACAGCATGGAGATGTAAGCTATCCAGGGCCCGCTCCCTGGTGGGTGTTCTTCATATATCCCTACATGTTTGTAAGACAGCACCCAAATAGATAAATGCACAAGATTTCCACTCCCCCCTTTTAAAAATGAAATAAAAGGTGCAGGCGTGCTCATTCAGGATTAGGAATGTGGCACGGGTTAATCCATTCCTCTGCATCAGATCCTGATGAAAATCTCCACTCCCTAAAGCTGTTATTCACCCAAGGGGCAGGGTGGGGGGGGGCAGGCAAGGTGCTATTTAGATCAACAATAGTGTCTCCAAGAGAGTGAATAGCAGCAACTATTAAATTTATTTAGGAATTTTTATGCCGCTTAATATGTGTAGTCTCTAAGCAGTTCACGTGAGATGTCAAAACCAAACAAAACTGATCACAAAATAAAACAAGCTTATGCATATAATAATACAAACTGATTGGTGCCGTTTAATCTCCTCTACCTGTGTATAGTTAAAGCTATGGTTTTCCCAGTAGTGATGTATAGAAGTGAGAGCTAGACCATAAGGAAGGCTGATCGCCAAAGAATTGATGCTTTTGAATTATGGTGCTGGAGGAGACCCTTGAGAGTCCCATGGACTGCAAGAAGATCACACCTATCCATTCTGAAGGAAATCAGCCCTGAGTGCTCACTGGAAGGACAGATCATGAAGCTGAGGCTCCAATACTTTGGCCACCTCATGAGAAGAGAAGACTCCCTGGAAAAGACCCTGATATTGGGAAAGATGGAGGGCACAAGGAGAAGGGGACGACAGAGGACGAGATGGTATACCTGAAGGAGCGTCTCCACCCCCATCAGTCTGCCCGGACGCTGAGGTCCAGCGCCGAGGGCCTTCTGGCGGTTCCCTCATTGCGAGAAGCAAAGCTACAGGGAACCAGGCAGAGGGCCTTCTCGGTAGTGGCGCCCGCCCTGTGGAACGCCCTTCCAGCAGATGTCAAAGCGATAAACAACTACCTGACATTCAGGAGACATCTTAAGGCAGCCCTGTTCAGGGAAGTTTTTAACGTGTGATATTTTACTGTATTTTTGGTTTTTATGGAAGCCGCCCAGAGTGGCTGGGGAGGCCCAGCCAGATGGGCGGGGTATAAATAATAAATTATTATTATTATTATTATGGTTGGACAGTGTTCTCGAAGTTACGAACATGAGTTTGACCAAACTGCGGGAGGCAGTGGAAGACAGGAGTGCCTGGCGTGCTCTGGTCCATGGGGTCACGAAGAGTCGGACACGACTAAACAACAACAACCTGTGTACCATGGTCTCATAGGAGAAACATGGAATGAAACCACATATTTCTCATAGCATCTCATTGGGCCCAAAGACATCATGCAATGGCAACAGACCTAGGAAAATATTTAGAGAGCCTGCTGCCTGCCATGCTGTGAATTCTGGGAAGGGTGTGTCCATTTTGGTTCTCTTAATTTCTCATTTTTCCAATCTTAAATTTAGTTCTCCACATTTCTGCTGCAATTTGATCTACCTTTCTTTTTAACCAGTTTCTTCGGGAGGTTGTGGACTCTCCTTCCTTGGGGGTTTTTAAACAGGGACTGGATGACCATCTGTCATGGATACTTTAGCTGAGATTCCTGCATTGAAGGGGGTTGGACTAGATGACCCTTGGGGTCCCTTCCAATGCTAAGATTCTATGAAAATTCTTAAGCATTCTGGTGTGAATTTGCCATAATAAATACATTTTGCCACGAATGGAATGCATTTTTATGTGTTTCCATGTAAGATGTTGATTTTTATGCACACTTTCCCTCGTATACACACTTTTGTAAACATTGGTTGGTTGGATAACTATTGCAAAATCTGGATAAGTGGTAAATTTCAAAGGATGACTTTGTTTCAATTCTCCTATTGTTTCATAAAGTGTGAATTTGATAGATTTGGCTTTCAATGTGAATTGAATGGAATTTCTCCCCGACTCTTAGTTTTTGGGTCAGGGGGATAATTGGCCCTACTAAGTAAAAACAAAAAACCGAACACCCTGAAGCCAAATAGCTCTTATCGCATCAGTGCTACCAATTTCTTGAGAAGTAGTTTACATCTGCTGCCAAATCAAGTGCAGATGATTGCACTGTGGCTTTTGTTCAGTTGGATTTTTATTTACAGCTCTGATGTGCTGGAAAAGATCACTTTTCCAGTTAATGACGTGCCATTTTTGTTTCTTTATTATCTAGCATGCGGAAGAGAGGTGGTGTTTGTGAACAGCCATGTGAGAACATCACCATCCTCCACACTTCATGAATCATCCTACCTTTCTTTAAAAAAATTAAACTCTCAGTTTGCCCAATGATAAGATGTTGCCTGATTTGGGGATACTTTTGTTGTTGTTGCCAAAGTGCTCTGAAACTCTTTAACTAGGTATGCTGGGATTTGTATCACAGTCAGACTTGCTGATCATACAGATGCTTTGCTTTTTACCATTTATTTGACAGCACTTGGTTTTGACTCATGAAACTGTAGGCCAGTGATTTTTCATATTTCTCAAGCTCAGAGCCATTTGTCTCCTGAGGAAACCTCCTATGTCAACCATGGCCTAAATGTTGCAGATTATTCTGGGCTGTCTTCTGTGGCCTGCTCTGATTTTCTGCAGGTCACTGACTAGACCTAGCTAGTGCCCTGCAGAAGCTGACTGTAGCCTAGAATGTGCCCAGTGCTCCTTTGCATTTGAGCATCACAGGGGAGAGTTTAGAGTGAAGAGCAAGCTTTCTTCTGGATAACTTGTCTATCAATGCCAATCTTTCGCCATGAACTCCCAGGGTCCTAAGAACACCAGTTTGGAAACTGACTCTTTAAGATATTATTCTACACTTCCCATTCGCCTGAGCAGGGAAAAATTTCAGGACCAGTGCTTACCCAGGTTTGGGAAGTGAGTCTGGAAGGAAAGATTACTAGAAGTGCACTGCATCTTTGTAACAGTTGATTTTATTTACCAATATTCAGCATAGGTGGAAGCAAACAGCTTAACATGCTTACTAAACAAGTCAGCTGCCCAGATCTCATCTGCCCAGGAGAAGCAGTTTCTTTGTGTTTTCCATCTTACAGTCTCACAACCTGCTTTTGTTCTTTTCCTCTTTTGTACACACACATACCCTGAGCTTTTCCCACCCTCCAGCTGGAAGGAAGCAATGTGTGTATTCCTATAAACCTGATGGATTTCATCTTCCTACAACAATTTTGCATCAGAAAACCAGCCTGATCAGTTAGACAGTTATCTCCCTAAAATAGAGGTAGCCAATATGGTATACTCCAAATATTGTTGGACCACAACTCCTTTCAGCCCCAGCCTGCATGGCCAAAAAAAGTAACATTACAATATTCAATATATAGACTTCTTCTTATGTTGTTGTAGTTGTTGTTGTTCCCTTTAATTGCATTATTGATTCCTACACTTGATGGGAAATAAAACCCAAAACTTTAAAGGCATTTAGTTACATTTTTGTTGTGTATAATTCAGATTTGGAGATTCCAACCTTTTTAGTCCTTCAGGAGCAGGAAGTTTGAGCTGTCAGATCATCCAAAAGCTTTGCCAGGACAGTTTTCATTCATTTCACTGCAGCTGGTGCCAAACCATTATAGTAAATTTATGGATGAAACATTGGGGAATGTAAACCTGCTATACTGGCAGTTGTGAACTCCAGATGTTGTTTGAATCCAGCTTCCATCAGATCCAGCCAACATGGTCAGTGGTGCTGGGAGCTACAGCCGAACAACTTCTGGAGGGACCCAGGTTCTCTTTCTCTGTGCTATGGCACAACAGAACACAAAATCCCTTCGGAATTTCCTATTTTTGTATATGGTGGAAAGATGTGGTGGAAGTGGCATGATAGAATAATACTAAAATTTAGATGTAGGAACTTCACCCGCCTTTGCGTAACGTATGAGGAGTATGGGAATATGTTCTGTTTATTATTTACATCTCAAAACAACATCTGCTAATGCAGAAATGCTTCCAGATGGCTAGCTTGCGCAAAAAAGTGAAACTTCTCATGTATAGCGCCATGCAACAGCACGTTTGAGTATGAGGCTGACATGGAAGCGATGCAGAAAGGCCAATCTTCCGGTTTTAAAAATAACAGAAGCAGTTTCCAGCATCGGCTTCAGATGGGCAAGTTTTGCATGCAAGGTATTAGCAATTAACTTTGTTGAAATCTTTAATTGAGGCCAGAAAAAGCCAAGGCTCTCCTTTCTTCAAAGTCTTCTTTCAAGCTGTTCCCCTACATTTTTTCCCCTTTCATTTTTACAAGGTTGGTTTTAAGTGCGTATCAGCATTAAAAGAGAGCGAGAGATAATGAAAGAGAAATAAAAAGCAGAGATTGTTTTGAAAGCAAATAGGATAAGCAGATGTTTTCATTTAAAAGTTGATATAATGCTACCCTCTCCAGTAACCCCTGCCCTTTTTGGAAAATTGTGTGTGTGGAGGGGGGCAGTCAGAGCAACCCATCCCCTTTCCCAAAAGGCTAAGGGATCACATGATGATCTGGGATGTCTGGGAAGGGTTTGATTAGAATTTGGCAAGTGATTCCCAGCACTGCATCTGAGAGCTGATCAAGTAAAAGTTGGGATGTAGTTTGCTATAGGCTTCCTTTGTGACTATGCCAACAGACACATACAGGCAACTCCCCATTTTTGCATGCTCTATTCGTGTGTGACTGCGCACATGTGCAGTGCTGGGAACCCAGAAGTGGATCCCAGAAATGGGGAGGACCCTGGAGAGTCCTCCTGGATTGCGAGGATACCCTCCCCAGAGCTCAAAGAGGACTTCCTCTTTGGGTTCTAGGGAGGGTCTCCTTGTGAGCAGGAAGCACATCAGGGCTTTGCTGAGGTCTCCAACCTAATATCTTCTTGACCCATCGGCTCTGCAGGCCGTGCTGTCCCTCTGGCTTGTGTGGCTCTGTTGACCGGCCCAGCCGACATATGGCATGAGCCGGAGGAGCAGCAGGCTTGGTTGAACTGCTCATCAAGCCTCTGGCTCTCGAGGAGACCCTCCCCAGAGCCTGGAGGGGCAGTGGGGCTTCCTCAGCTGGTGCTCCATTTCTGTCCATGCAGTGACGCAATGCTGTGCACTTCATGCTCATCCTCTTCTGTTGACCAACGACACATCACTTGGGGGGTGGGGGTCATGGCTCTGTGCTAGAGCACATGCTTTGCACATATGAATCCCCAGAATCAATCTCCAGGGAGTGCTGGATGAAACTGAGACTGCGTCTGAAAACCTGGAGAGTCATTGTCAGTTAGTATAGATGATACTGAGCTAGATAAACTAGTGGTTTGTTGCAGTGTGATGCAACTTTCTGTGTTGCTATGTAATGGAAGTGAGACTTTCCAGTCTCCCAGAACCATGTCAGAGGAGGAGAGGGGCTTATATAAGCCCAAGGGCTGTTCACATAAAGCTAAGCCATAGTTCAGCATCACATCTGCATGAAGCCAACTGTTCTCTGGAAACCTGAGGTTCCTTGGAAGCTTATCAAGAGTCCTTCAGTGAGAAGGTCCATAATAGAACAAGCTTGGCTGACGGACAGCTTGGTTGACCTTTCCTTGGCACCAGACTCCACAAGATGCGGAAGACCCTTGATGGTGCCACTGGCTGCTCTTTCGTTCTTTCTTTCCACAGTTTCTGACAGGTTGCTCAGGTTACAAAGCGGGAGATGAATAGGAACATACACAGCAGCCAGAAGCCTGTCGTTGGTCCCTAGCTCAGCAGCCCTTACTTCAAAAGCTGTGTGTGATCCATTCCCTCTCATGGTGGTGGAAGAGGCATCATTACATCCTTCATCCTCCTCTCGTGGTGACCATGGGTTCACATAGCAAAGCACTGGTTGAAAGCCCTGTAATCCTTCTAATACCAAGTAGAGATAAGAAGAGAGCCTGGGTGGAATTGGGGGGTGATGGGAAGGCAGACGGGTGAAATAATTGTTTTTATTAGATTTTTTTGGGAGGGAGGGGAAGTAATCTCACACCCCCATCCAGTTAATACTATTACTCTACATTTTTTGAATTCACCTAATATTCCTCTTCTGCCTCTCGCCTTGTTCAAATAAAGACCATTACAATATTGTGAAATTGGCTTGGAGACATTGGCTCTTTTGACTTGAGCAGCACCTGTTTCTGAATCCTAGCTGAGAGATAAAGAGAGAGAGCTTCAGATAAAACTTTATGAGGGTGGGAAACATAAAGAGGGCCTTTCTTTATCCTCGGGAGTGTGTGTCTCGGAAGCCTGTTGAATTTCAGTGACTCCTGGCCTAGGCTCTTCCTGCTCCTTCAAGTCAGCAGCAAAGCAAATCTCTTTTCGCATTTGCGGGGGATAGAAGATCACAAAAAGGCAGGCAGGAAGGTCTTGCCCCAGTGGAATTAAAAGTCATGGTGTCTGTTGAGCAGTAAAGTACGTGCTCTAAACAGATGGAAAGTTCCTAGAGGTCCAGGAGAACAGAATGGGTTTACCAAAGGACACAGCAGGGCACGGGCCAAGATACAGGGGAAATAGCTAATTCAAAGACAGGCCAAAATTGTGCCTGGAAAGAAGGGGATCTGTTGCACTTTGCCTGCTGCACATTTTTTGGTTTCTAAACTAATTACGGGGGAACAGGAGTCCAATTCCACCATGATAGGAAGGTGAGGCTGGTCTTTTCATTCCCCTAGGGATTCTGGAATGGAGATTCCCTTTCTGAATCCCACATAGCTAGGAGCCGATGTGGCTTTCGCTTCTACAGGGATGGCAGGGATCACCGCCAACTTGGGGAAGAGATAACCATTCCTGCGTGCTGTCTTCACAGTGAAAATGGGACTCCCCTGTTCGTGTCTGCTATGTATTTAAGGGCATGTCTAGTTTCGCTCTCTTTAGCATGGCAAAGAGGAGACCTAGAGGAGGCGTGGTAGCCATCTTCAAACATCTAAAGGGCAGTCGCATGGAAGATGGAGCAAGCTTGTTTTCTCCCATTCTGGAGGATAGGATGCAAACCAATGGATCCAAATTACAGGAAAGGAGATTCTGACTAAACATCAGCAAGAGCTATTCGACAGTGGAAGCGGCTCCCATGAGAGGTGGTAGACTCTCCTTGCTTGGAGGTTTTTCAGCAGAGGTTGGATGGCCATATGTCCTGTATGATTTAGCTGAGATGCCTTCATTGCAGAGGATTGGACTAGTGGGGTGCTTTCCAATTCTGCAATTCTGTGATTCGATGCACAGGTGCTGAGAAGGCAGGCCAGGAGACTAAGGCAGTGTTTCCCAACCTTTTTTGGGCAAAGGCACACTTGTTTCATGAAAAAAATCTCGAGGCACACCACCATTACAGCCCCGTGACGTCAGCGCGCAGCGTCACGCCGGGAGGGACATGAATTGCTAGCAAATTACATAATCACCTCCTTGAGGGCTGGCTCATCTTCTCCGAAGGCAGAACCCCATTAATTAACAGCACAGACTCACACCATAGCCAAGACGAGGGGGGAAAACCTCAGTCATGCACAGTCATGCACATGTGGGGGCTAAATGAGGACGAAGACCGGGCAGAGAGCAGGGTTCAAATCACCCCACCTAGCCAGGACAATCCCTGGGTGCTCCCTTGGGCCACTCGCCTGACGCACCTCGCAGGGCTGTTGTTGCGAGGATAACACGGGGAGAACCATGCGCGCCCCCAGGAGCTCCTTGGAGGAGAAAGCGGGCGATGAATGCAATGCACGAAATATATGAGAGGCGACCAGGTTTTGCAGGTGAGGGGACCCCGCCAGCCTCCGCTTCCAACACCTGGCGCAACGACGCCGAAGTTTCCCCCCGGGCTCGGCTCGGGGAGCAGCGCTGCTCCCCCCCCGGCTCCCCTTCGCCCTCCCGGCTCTCTCTGCCGCCCACTGGGGACCCCCCTCACCTGCCAAGTCCGGAGCGCCGTTGGAAGTTGCATGCATGCATGCAGGGCACCGCGTTGCCATTGCATTGCACTGCACTCCATGCAATGCCTGCACGCATGCATTGCCTTGCACGCCCGCCAAGGGGTCTCCCCGCGGTCCGATGCGTCCCCTCCGGCGCGGATGCAACATTGCAAAAATAAACACACACCCCGACGCAGCCCTACCTGGGGGGCAGCCTCCGCCTCCGCTGCTCCGCCTCCGCGGGGATCCCCGGGCTCCATCCTGCCGCCCGATCTCCGCGGGGGCGCAGGCAGGCTGCGCGGGGTCTGCGCAGAAGAGCCCCTGCCCGCCCGGCCGCCGCCGCTGCGCTCATTCCATGGCCGGGAGAAGAGCGCTTCAAACAAAACGCCCGGCCCGCCAGGCCACGCTGGGAAACGTAGTTCGTGCACCCCGCGCGGGCGCAGAGCCCAAGGGCGAGGGGACTACGGATCCCGGCAGCCCCCGCGCCGGGGACGGAGGGGGAGAGGCCGGGTGCAGGGATGGAGGGACGGGTGGGCGAGCGAGCGAGTGAGTGAGTGGCAGCCGCCAAGCCTTGGCCGAGAGCCAGGAAGGGCCTCCCCGGAGGAGGAGGAGGGAGGCGCAGAGCGGGAGGGAGGGAGGGAACCCCAGGGGTCATCTAGTGACGGCGCCCCAATCGAAAATTTGACTTTAAAAAAAAAACTTTCGAATTTTTTAATTTTTCCCGCGGCACACCAGGCAACATCTCGCGGCACACTAGTGTGCCGCGGAACAGTGGTTGGGAAACACTGGACTAAGGGATTGGGGAAGCAGAGGGCAGGAGAAAGCAAAATCAAATGTACACATTAATAACCCACCAGATCTTTAGCCTCAGAGCAGTAATCTAAATACGTATACAGTCATACCTCAGGTTGAGGTTGCTTCAGATTGAGCATTTTCTGGTTGCGCTCCGCGGTGACCCAGAAGGAACGGAGCATGTTACTTCCAGGTTTCGACACTCGCATATGCGCAGACGCTCAAAATGACGTCATGCGCAGAAGCAGCGAATTGCGGCACGCTCAGACTCGGGTTGCGTTCGCTTCAGGATGCAAACGGGCTCCGGAACGGATCCCATTTGCATCCAGAGGTATCACTGTATATACTTGCTACATTCACAATAAACAATGTCCCTCCCCCCCCCCCATTATGGGAACAGTGGCAAGCTACAGGCTTGTATACTCTCCCCTCTCCTCACAGCCACAGGGGATGAAATCAGCTGCTTTTACTCGCATTTAACATTATGTCTGGATCTTAAACTTTGCTTCATCTGAACTATGGCTTATTGGAGCAAGATAACTTCATAATCCATTGTTTGAAGCTAGCTTGCTTCAAACAAGCCACAGTTAAGATTAAGCACGGCTTGTCATGTTTGGATGACATAACAACCTGTAGTTAATCAAAAATAGAAGCTAAAGCTTTGTAGTCCTCCTAGCTGCACCAGAGGAATGACGCGAGCCTGAGGCAACCATCGCTGCATATTTGGCACATCACCTTGTGGTGCCATTGAAGCCTATAATACCTCAACCACCTATTTTTCTTTTCTAGATATTGATGAATGTGCAGTGAGGAGTGGAGGCTGTCAGCAGAGCTGTGTGAATACTCTGGGTTCCTACCACTGTGAATGCCATGCAGGGCACAAACTTCATGCTGACGGCCGTACCTGCATAGGTGAGTAACACCCAGGCTGTAGTTTTTAAGTGATGGGGGGAAGGAGAGGAGGCGTTCATAATTTGGTCTTTAGGGGGATGCAAATTCAGAGCTGTGTGTTGTTTTGGGGTATTTTCCCCAGCCAAAATAATATAATACCAAGTTGTTAAGCCGTCAAAAAGGTTGTCAGTGTTGTTTGGTTGCTCTTAAAGCTGCTTTGGTGCAGCTGCCTCTACTGTTCACATCACGGTGTTTGTGGGTTTTAGGGTTGAGAAAGATGCCAGATTAAAGTTGTCCTCGTGTGAAGCTCTATTTGTGGGATGTTGACTGCTGGGTTTTGGGTTTTTTTAAGGAATGTGCCATTTTCATTCTATACTTGTTTTTATTCTCATTGCAAAGTTTATTGCGGACTCCTTTGTTCTTCGCAATGAGAGTGAATTAAGCAGTTTGACAATCCTCAGCAAATGGCTCTAAAAGGATGCAAATGGTAGTGCCCTATTAATGAACAGTGGTGTTCTTAAAGCCATCTATTATGTTCGTTTCCTTTTAAAATTTATGGTTCACCTTTCAGCCCATTAGAGTCCTCAGGATGGTTCACAAGGCAGCTCCCAAGGCAATGGAATTATATTAAAACCATAAATATTAAAAACTAGAACAACCCATTACATCACAATGAAATAGCCAGAACTGAGATTAAAATGTTTCAGAACACAGTGTATAATCAAAGTAGAGTGGGGGAAACATTCAACTAACCATCTCAAAGCCTTGCAGAGCAAAAGTGTCTTAACTGTGCTTCTAAAAACTCAAGCAAAACAAGGTTGGTAGACCTCCTTGGTAAACCAGTTTGAATAATGTGGAGCTGTATACATAACTCTAATGTGCAGTATGGGAAGCACTATAAAGCACTTCCGGACCTGATGAACTGCACCCAAAAAAGAGCTTTGTGACAAAGCTGTTGGACAGTGGAAGGGTCTTCCTTGGGAGGTGGTGAACTTGGGAGGTTGGATGGTCTTCTGTCATGGATGTTTTAGCTGAGATTCCTGCATTGCAGAAGGTTCACATTGATAACCCTCAGGGTTCTTTCCAACTCTACAATTCTGTGATCATTGCAGACTTGGCTTTCACAGGACAAGGAGTGATAGGCATCCAACTTGCTGGCTGGATCCTGTTCCCTACCACTGCTCTAGTGTTTGTTCTCTTTCTCTCTCTCTCTCTCTCTCTCTCTCTCTCACACACACACACACACACACACACACACCAGTGGTGCCTTGGTTCTCAAACACCTTTGTACTCAAACAACTTGGAACCCAAACACTGCAAACCTGAAAGTAAGTGTTCCAGTTAGAACTTTTTTTCGGAAGCTGAACAAGCTCCGTTTTGAGTGTTACGCTTCAATTTGAGTGCCACACATCCATTTTGAGTGCCACACGTCCATTTTGAGTGTTACGCTGAGGTCTGTCCATTTTTGCTATTTGTTTTGCATTTTTGTTTTTGCAACTTTTGTTGTTGTTTTTGTGACTGTGTGGAACCCAGTTCAGCTACTGATTGACTGACTGTGTGACTGTAGTACGTTGTTTATTGCTTTCATTTTATGGATCAATTGTCTTCTTAGTAAAATTCATGTTATATTGCTGTTTTAGGGGTTGTTTTTAAAAGCCTGGAACGAATTACAGTGGTGCCTCGCAAGACGAAATTAATCCGTTCCGCGAGTCTCTTCGTCTTGCGTTTTTTTTCGTCTTGTGAAGCACGGCTATTAGCAGCTATTAGTGGCTTAGCGGCTTAGGGGCTATTAACGGCTTAGCGGCTTTAAGAAAAAGGAAACAAACTTGCAAGAACTCGCAAGACGTTTCATCTTGCGAAGCAAGCCCATAGGGAAATTCGTCTTGCGGAACGACTCAAAAAACGGAAAACTCTTTCGTCTAGCGAGTTTTTCGTCTTGCGAGGCATTTGTCTTGCGGGGCACCACTGTAATCCATTTTGCATTACTTTCTATGGGAAAGCACGCCTTGGTTTTGGAACGCTTTGGTTTCAGTGCACAGCGATCCCTCTTGCCGTTCTGGCTGCTGAGATTCAGAATATTTTTTTTCTTGTTTTCCTCCTCCAAAAACTAGGTGCGTCTTGTGGTCTGGTGCATCTTATAGGGCGAAAAATACAGTACTCTGCATTCTAAGTAGGGGTTGACACACTTTGTGCGTCATGGGGATGTTGCTGACACTGACACTCCCACATCAAGTTCTCACCTCTGACACCCATGCTGCATTCTCACCCTTGACACCCATCTCATGATGTGCTGTCATCATACTGTGAGTTCCCCCGCTCTGGTTCCACATCGTTTGCTAGCCGGGGGCAGAACAACTTGCAAAGTGATGACATCGCATTATGAAGTGTGTCTCTACTCTTCACAGATGAGAACTTGGAGGGTGTTTTTGGCAGCAGCCCTGTGACATTTATAACTTATAGTTCAACCCACATTCAGAATTCGGAGCCTTTAGAAGTGCTTTGTGAGGGATTGAGTTGATAGCCAGATATCTGTGTCATCCTAAAGATACCAGTTAGTCTAACAGGACTTTTGTTAGTTTTATACTAAAAATAAATGTTGGAGCTCACTTTTTCTGTTCATCAAGGAGAAGTAGTTTGTTTTTTAAAAAGAAAAACATAGAGTGAGAAAAAAGTAAGAAAAAAGTGAGTGAGAATGAAAAGAAAAAATACGGTTACATTACCATACATTAATATATAGATGTGTATATTATTATTATCCCAATAGACATATAATTGTCTTAATCTCCTGAATTGGGCAACCTTAGAGTTCACATATACCTTTGCCTGGGTGGACAGTATTAGGATCAAAATATTTGAAAGTTTCAACAACTCTTGAAACAATTATGTCAGTTAGTCAGATATGGAATATATTTGCTAATAAAAATTAATTTGATCAAGGAAAAGTTTTAAATGAATGTGCTGATGCACCTTCTCTGAATGAATGAAATTTGAAGTATTGGGTACAAAATAAAAAAGTTTTCCCATCCTCATCAGCATGATTGGTACTTTCGCATAGGCCAATTTTAAAGTTTTATGAAGACCATTTGACCTCACATATCTATTCTCAGAGATGCAAGTGGAAAACTCTAAATGATGCAAGGTTATCTGGAACCATTTCAGCTGCAGTTCAGGCCTAATTCTGGGACATAAACAGCCTGGCCTATCCTGACAGAAAATCTTTGAACCGAGGCAGGAAAAGTATGTCACTGTCAGTCTTGTCAGCAGTTTTCAATACCTTCAACAATGGCACGATTCTGGACTGTCTGGCCAGGATGGGACTTGGGCTCCATTCTTCTTGAAGAAGAGATTTCAAAAGGTGGAAAGTGTCTGTTTGACTCCTTGGCCACTGGGCCTGGGGTTCCACAAGGTTCTGTTCTCCCCCCCCCCCCACTTTTCAACATCTAGGTAAAGTCTTTGGAAGCAATAGTTTTTGGAGATTTAGAGTGTAGTGTCCTCAGTATGCAGATGACACCCAACTCTATCTCTTTGAAGATGATAGCCATCTTCTAATATCTCAAGGGATGTCGCATGGAAGATGGAACAAGCTTGTTTTCTCCTGCTCTTTGTAAATTAAGCATTTTAATGTATTCCTCGGGCATTTGGTTATCTTTAACACTGTTCTATATTTCTTTGATATTCGAATTTTTTCACGTTTGGAAATGGTTTTAATGTGTGTTTTAATGTTGTGAACTGGTTTGACATTTTCTTAACAGTAAGTGGCGCAGAAATATATTTTAATTTTTTAAAAAAACATATTCCTTTTTTCTCTGTTAACGGTTTAGAATATTTTGAAAAGTGGTAACAAAGATATTTTAAATAACAAAAAGAAAAAAGAAGCCAGCACGTAACATGTTGTTAAAAAGAGAATTAGCAGGGCCTGATTTTTTTTTAATGACCCCCTTTTTACCCTATATTCACATAGATTTGTAGTTTTCTTACAGTTGGTGGTGAAATGACAGCAGAGCATTGTTTTAATTGAGATACCAGAGCAATAGGGCATAAAGCGTCAAAAGCTGTAGCCAAGTTCTGTAGAAAGGATTAAAATTCTCTGTAAATCTGCATATCAGCACAAGAGAGATTGTGATTCCATTTCCCATTGATTCCTGGTTGAAATGTGAAAAACAGCTCAGTTAGGTATGAATGACATTACATCTGTTGAATCCATTCTTTTGTATTTCTTTGTTTTTGAGCTGAGGGCTAGATGAGCTTGGGGATCGAACACATGTCTTGTTTGCAATTTCTTAGAGTTGCCAGTACATTGGCTTAGTTACAAGATAATATTAAGCCTGCCATTCTAGCCAAGGTGGGAGAGAATCCTTTAAGAAAAGCTTGTCCTTTTCCGCTTCCTTGTTGGGTTATATGCAAATAACGTTAAACATTCTAGCAGAATTGTGAAACTGTCTTTATAGATCTTGGAGACTAGGGGATGGAAGCAGGAAGTCATGCATCAGAAAGCAAAGCAAGGATATGAATACATGAGAAATCTGTAGCTATAATTTTGAATAGGAAATCTGATGTCCCAATAGGGGCAACGTTCACCTTAACAGAACTACTTCTGTTGTGTTATTTTTAATTCAGGCCCAAGGTTAATGAAGAGACTTAAATCAATAAGCTAATGGGGACATTGGTCTCTCAGTGCCTAAATTTATTGCAATAGACTTAATGCCCCATTTAAAAGAATGCCACAGAACAATACAAAACCTGAAGCTACAATTTGCCTTCTCCCCCTTGACAACCAGCTCTTACCATGCTGCACAGGGTTCAGGGCAACAAACACAGACAACACCTTGAATAGGTCACTCATCCCTCCATAGAGGAATCCAGCAGCCATCCATGACCTCAGGGCTATGTGTCTACACACATGCACACATGTTGGGGAAGGGCAGTGAACCAATATGAACAATAACTGGCTTTATTTCATGGTTTCTGTTATGCAGCCTTTCTTCCGGCATCCATCTTGGAACCACTCCCCAGAACACAAACCCTCAAGCATGTTCAGTTCCACCTGTTTCTCAAGAAACACTTCTGGGTTGTTGGCTAGATGGCTATACAGTGGTACCTCGGGT
The DNA here is from genome assembly GCF_965113315.1 of Podarcis vaucheri. Lineage (NCBI taxonomy): Eukaryota > Metazoa > Chordata > Lepidosauria > Squamata > Lacertidae > Podarcis > Podarcis vaucheri. The sequence continues at coordinate 17,700,799 of NC_138763.1, read as the reverse complement.
TACATATGCTTCAGGTTACATACGCTTCAGGTTACAGACTCCACTAACCCAGAAATAGTACCTTGGGTTAAGAAATTTGCTTCAGGATGAGAACAGAAATCGTGCTCCGGTGGCCCGGCAGCAGCAGGAGGCCCCATTAGCTAAAGTGGTCCTTCAGGTTAAGAACAGTTTCAGGTTAAGAACGGACCTCTGGAATGAATTAAGTACTTAAACCGAGGTACCACTGTATATATATTTGCATACCATAGCTCACTGGTAGAGCATCTGCCATGCACCCAGAAGGTCCCAGGTTCAAGCTTTGGCATTTCAAGGTAACAGGGTGTCCTCAATCTGAAGCCCCAGAGAGCTTCAGTGTGTGCAATACTGCACTGGATGGACCAATGTTTCTTGTTTTCCTTTCTTCTTTCCCAAGTTCTGTGACTTATATCCTAATATTTTCACTCTAGCTGCAGCAGTGGAAGTGTTTTTGCTAACATAGTTAAAAGACCATCCTTTAGAATGTCCCAGGATCAGTCCTCAGCATCTCCAGGTGGGGCGGGGAATGTCCTCTGTCCTTGAAAAGCTTCTGAGCTATATGGACCAGTGGTTTGACTGACTGACTGCAACACAGCTTCCTCTGTATCAGAGTGCTAGCAAGGCTTTTCCTTCCCTGCTCTGCTTTCAAGGATCATTTTTGGAGCAGATGTTTGTTGATGGATAAAGCTTTGGCATAAAGGAGGTAATGCATCCAAGGCAAAAAGCAAGTCTTCAGCTTATCACTAAGCTTTTGGAAATGAGATGCCTTTACCAAAGGGATCATATGGTGTTTAGCACAGTACTAGTGGCTGGAGGATGTGAGCTCATCCAGGGTCCTGCTTAAAGCCATAAGGTCTAGTATTGTAGGTGATGGGTCAAAATACACATGTTGGGAAGGCAATCTGCTCTTTAGGATATATTGCTGCGTGAAAAGTTGCTGCATTTTTTGCCCTCACTTCAGATATTTGGGTGGAGAACTGCATCACGACATTCTGGCTTTTTTTGTGTTCTCATTGTATTAGGTGTGAGCTCTTGTGCCGTCAATAACGGAGGCTGTGAACATGAGTGTGTGCAGATGAGTGAAGACCACTACCGGTGCCAGTGCCACACACGCTACCAGCTTAAGAGAGATGGGAAGCACTGTGAAAGTAAGTGTGAGCCCAGGGTGCAGGTAACCTGTTGGAAACACAATACGAGCCCAAAGGCTGTAGCTTGGGCTAACCTTTGGCCCTTCAGATATTGTGGGACTCCCTGACCATTGGCCATTCTGGTTGGGTTGATGCAAGTTGTAGTCCAACAATATCTGGAGGATCCCAGGTTCCCCGCTTCTGCCCTAGTAGAATGCATGTTTACTTGCATTGATTAATGCAGTTTTGTTGTTGTTCAGTCGTTTAGTCGTGTCCGACTCTTCGTGACCCCATGGACCAGAGCATGCCAGGCACTTCTGTCTTCCACTGCCCCTTCTCCTTGTGCCCTCCATCTTTCCCAACATCAGGGTCTTTTCCAGGGAGTCTTCTCTTCTCACAAGGTGGCCAAAGTATTGTAGCCTCAGCTTCACGATCTGTCCTTCCAGTGAGCACTCAGGGCTGATTTCCTTAAGAATGGAGAGTTTTGATCTTCTTGCAGTCCATGGGACTCTCAAGAGTCTCCTCCAGCACCATAATTCAAAAGCATCAATGCAGTTTAGGTGTCAGAAATAGAGAGTCATGTGGCTGGTCCATGCTGCCAGGCTCTCTGGTTCAAGCCTGTTACATTTCACCTACACACTGACCTTGTACTATTGCAATAGGGGAATGGTAGGATCATATCTAAGTCTGGACTTCTTTAATAGCATTTGCAACTTTTTGTAATCTGCCTACCCTGTGGAAGTATGAGGATCTCGATATAGAATGTAAGCATTTGTCCTGTCCTCACCTCAAACAAAAGCTTACAGGGCATTATGGGAGTTGCTCAGAGAGCAAGAGAGCACTGGGTGAGCGCTGACAGAAGCTGGAGGCAAATGCATCTGTGTCTCTTCAGTGCCTTCTCACCTGACCTGCTCTCGGCCATATTTCCTGCAATTCTGTAAAGGGAGAAACAGGAAGACTTGGCTATGAACTGAATATCATGGAGGCCCATGGAGTGGTTAGAGGAGACAGTAGGGTAGTCAACTCATCAAGTAACATAGGGGGGAGAGGAAATAATAAGAGGGAGGTGTACGAGGGGGGGCAGTGGGGAGAGGAATAGAGATCAAAGCAGGTTATTGGATTCCCTTGTTCTCCCTTTCTTAAAAAGAATTAGGAAGGAAATATGACCTTGGGTTGTCCTTCCTTCTGCCAAGCTTTATTAGCTCCCATTATCTGTCGAAGCTGCTGATGGCCTGAGCTTTATGCTTGCGTTTCCATTGATCTACTGGAGACTTTGTTTGCCAAGTTTTGCAGCCGAGCTCAGCTAAATCTCCCATTGCAAACTCACTGCATGTATGGTGCCATGTGCAATATGCCCATATTTACCATAAAATATATGTGGGGTTTTTTAAGGGGGAAAAATCAAGGCTTTGGTCCTGTGTTTCTTATGTCTCTCAGTTCTGCTTGTAGCAGGAGCTTTGCCTGCGAGAGGTGTACAAAAGACAGGGAAAAGACTGCCTCACTGCAGCGTTTACAAAGGAATACAATGATCACGAAAGGATAAAATCAGAGAAGCCAAAGGCACCATTATCAAAGTGGGCAAAGGATGTTAGAAGTGATAAGAAGGGTTCTGGATGTACATATGAAACTGCCATATACTATTCAGACCTTCTAACAGCTGCCTACTCCTTTCTGCAGTTTTCTTAAGGTCCCAAACATTATATTGCCTACGTGTGCTGCTGCTTTGCTCCTGAGCTTAGTAGACAAGAGACAAAACAGCTCACCTAAAGATACATGGAGCTGCATATATACTAAAGCTGCATCATCTAGATCAAGGGTAGCCAACATGTGACCCTCCAAATGTTGCTGGACTCCAACTCCCATCAGCCTCAGTCAACATGGCCAAAGTTCAAGGATTGTGGGAGTCGTAGACCAACAATATCTGAAAGTAGCCACCACATTGGTTACCCCAGCCTGGTACTTGGAAATTGACTTGGGGCACATTTTCCAAAATATTGAACCACCACTGGAATCTTTAGGCCTAATTTACCGTGGATTTTTGTTGTTGCTGTTTTGTTTTGGGTGTTTTCAAGAATCTCCTGGTCTCTTTCTGATTTGATGTGCAATATATTTGGAGCAGGAGCTTGCGCTCCTTTTGGAAGTGCATTTCCAAACAATTGTATTGACTCTCCAGTAGAGCCGCTGCTGTAATCCCTCGCAGCAAGATCTCTGGTTGTTAAGGGCTGGTCACGGTTTGCCAGGCATGTTTGAGCAATTATATTTGTCGGACTGCAAAGGAAGCTATAGAGGAAAGTGCCATCAATTTGAACTGCTGGCACAGAGAACCGTTGGCAGGCAGAGATGCGTGTGGAAGTATCTGTGTCAGATCTCTGCTGAATATTGGGAAAAGCAAGTCAGCACTGTATGAAACAGAGAATATCATTAAAGCAGATCCCTCTCACCCCCCCCCCGTTTCCTCTCTCTCAACCCTCCCCCCCTTATTTATTTCTTTTCAGCTGTTGCAAAACAGGTTGTGCATGTTGGCCAGTTTTGTAACTATTGAAAATAGGTTCAAGCATCTCTGCCAGATGAACTTGTCAAATGGCTCGTGATGAACAGTCGGAATGAAATTGGGAGATAAATATCACTGCAATGTGAAAAGACTTGCAGCCTGCGCCAGATAGATCTTGACCTGTGTTCTGTGTATTGGTTGATATGTGTGTGTGTGTGTGTGTGTGTGTGTGTTCTCAAAGCATCTTAGTTTGCTGGTTTGTAATTCAGACACCTAACATTCCTAGCTAGCACCTTTGATCTGCATTGCTTGGATTTCTTGGTGTTTGGTTTCAGAGATCGACCCCTGCGCGAGTGGAAATGGAGGCTGCTTGCAGATCTGCCGAAATGAGAGCGGACTTGCAGAGTGTGAATGCTATTCTGGATATCGCCTTTCTGCAGATGGGAAGTCCTGTGCAGGTAAAAAAAGCAAAGTGTGGGTTGCGGGGATGGTAACTAAAATTGAAGAGTCTAGTTATTGACCTCTTTTCTAACCAGGTATGCTAAACACAGGGATGCAGGTGGCGCTGTGGGTTAAACCACAGAGCATAGGACTTGCTGATCAGAAGGTCGGCGGTTTGAATCCCCACGACGGGGTGAGCTCCCATTGCTCGGTCCCTGCTTCTGCCAACCTAGCAGTTCAAAAGCACGTCAAAGTGCAAGTAGATAAATAGGTACCGCTCCAGCGGGAAGGTAAACGGCGTTTCTGTGTGCTGCTCTGGTTCGTCAGAAGCGGCTTAGTCATGCTGGCTATGACCCGGAAGCTGTACACCGGCTCCCTCGGCCAGTAAAGCGAGATGAGCGCCGCACCCCAGAGTCGGTCACAACTGGACCTAATGGTCAGGGGTCTCTTTACCCTTTTTATGCTAAACACATGTAAGCAAGAACATAGTTGGAGCCATTCTGCTGTGAAGAGGAGTTACAGTCTTGGGGTCAGACTTCTTGATTTGGAAGCACAGGGGTGGGGAGAGCCCCTTTGGCCCCCATTGCCTACTCCTGCTGGCAGATGTGTTCAGTTGTCTCCCATTAGGAGACCATGGAAGGGAGCTTCAGACTGAGGCACCCCCTATTGTTCTCTTCTGTGCCATTGCTGGTTCAGCTATTCACTTCTTCCCACCATTAGAGGAGAAGAGAACCTAGGAGTCTAAGGAAAGTCCTCTTGGAAATCAGTGCCCAACAACATGATGCCTGTGCATACACCACATGGAAACCATTTTAGCAAATAAATGGCAAATAAATAAATATAACAATTTGTTTACTGCAGTTGTATTCCACCTTTTTCTCCAAAGAGCTCAAGGTGGGAGCCAGTGTGGTGTAGCGGTTAAGAGCAGTAGATTCGTAATCTGGGGAACGGGTTCGTGTCTCTGCTCCTCCACATGCAGCTGCTGGGTGACCTTGGGCCAGTCACACTTCTCTGAAGTCTCTCAGCCCCACTCACCTCACAGAGTGCTTGTTGTGGGAGAGGAAGGGAAAGGAGATTGTTAGCCGCTTTGAGACTTCTTCGGGTAGTGATAAAGCGGGATATCAAATCCAAACTCTTCTTCTTCTTCTCTTCTACATGAGTCTCCCACCCTCAATTAATCCACACAACAACCCTGAGAGGTAGTGGCTGGCCTAAGATCACCCAGTGATCTTCATGGCTGATTTGGAATTTGAACCCTTGTCTCTCAGGCCCTAGTGCAGCAATCTCATCACTACACCAATCTGCATCTGCAGGGTAGCACATTGGCTGTTCTATAACCATGTCTTAGTGATTGAGCATATGTGTTTGCTTCAGTTCCCTCTTCTACCACCACCTCCACCACCTCCACCCACCCCAGCAAAAAATAAAAACAAAAATCCCTGTTGTTCTGTAGAACTATGGAGTGCCTTCGAGTATTTTCAGAAGGTCCAGTCATGACCAACAACTGCCTCTTATTCACCTCTGCTGGTCTTCCTCTGCATACACAGCTCAAATAAGCTATGTCCTCAGTTCAAATTTGTCCACAAACAGGTGCAGAGAGGCTGGGCAAATAGGTTGAGCACGCACTGACTGCGCATTGTGGAACATGCCCTAGAATCTTCTACATCATTCCTGGATTCCTTTGTAGGCTCCCTGATTTCGAAAGGTTCCTGAAGGTTGCTGATCTCCATTAAGGGTGACCTTTCGTTCAACACTGTTCAACCTCAACACCGTTTTTGTTCTACAGATGTTGATGAGTGTGCAGAAGGGACGGCCAAGTGCACCCATCACTGTGTGAACACTTTGGGCTCCTTTGCCTGCGTATGTAATCCTGGGTTTGAGCTAGGAGCTGACGGAAGGCAATGCTACCGTAAGTGGGAGTTTTGCAGCAGTGCTGTAAAGGCAAGTGTATCTTTCCAAAAGGATAAAATGAGATGATAATTTGGTGGCCGTTTTTATCTGGGGAGGCGTGCCCCTGTTTCTGACTCTTGTGGTATTCTCATTCTTTAAGAACCAAGGTGATTAGAATTCCCAGTATATGTACCTCAGTGCTTGAATGCTGGATTTTGCAGAGGCCTTCATGCTCAGCCATGGTTTCTGCAATCATGAGTGCAAATTCAGAATTCTGAACTCTGTCGCCTGCATTTGTGCTGTTGACCAGTCTTCAATATATAGTGAATTAAAATGAGTTCAAACATTCCCGTAGTCACCCAAAGTACGTGTTCACTTCAGACTCCATGTTTTAAGGCTGATTTTACCCCCACGTCCATCTCATCTCTCCTGATTTTGCATGCCATACGGCAGTTTTAAACAAAAGCATAATTACTTCATATATGTTAGCCCTCATTTTTCCTAACCGATTCATGACTGAAATGTGATATAAAAACAGTGGCTTGGCCTACTCAGTCCAAAGCTCCGTGCTTGACTATAAAAATTATGAGATCACATGGATGAAAAGGTGGAGACAGGTGGGGAAAATATGGAGAAATAACGCTTAATCTAACAAATTAAATTTATATTCTGAACTAAAAATTTATGACTATTCAACGAATAACATTGATGAGCCTCATAAAATAGCAATATGGTGCATGCATTATATAAAAAGATTTCAAAGGTCTGAATGTGTTTAAACTACAGAATGTTTTCTTCAGCAGGAAACTAGTTACACTGAGCAATTTATATTCCCCCCCCCCCAGACACTACAAATGTAACCAGCCTCTTTGACCTTGGGTTTTATAATAGCCCGCATGTCTAGCTTTGTTTTTTAATAACTATATAATTTTCCACTGAAGAAGTCGTCGTGAGTTTGAAACATGTTTGAGCCTTTGATATGCATTGGTATGTTATCAGGTTCATCAGTGTCATTTATTGTATATTGATAGATATTTTGGTTCAATGTGTGCATATTTTTCCTGCATATTTCCCTCTTAACCTCTTTGTTCTTTTGGTTTGGTTTGTGGCCCAAGGATAGGAAAAGTCTGCATATACATTAAAAGAACTGTAGTTTACCCCTCACAGTGCTATAATTCCCAGCATCCTTAATCTACCATACCCAGGGTTCATAGTGAGGAGGTGCTTTAAATGTATTGTGTGTATGCAGCCGAAACAACAAGTGCTGAAACTCTTGTGTTCCACTTAAAGATACAGGACATCCTAGAAGCTAATATAGTTTGCTACTACTAACCCTCTGAGTGATGCAGATCTTTATGTAGCCAAAATGGCACCAGCTGCAAGCAAGAGGGAGGTAGGAGCAGCCTTAGAGGAACTGCAAGTTTTGCTAAAGTACAGAAAATCTTTCTTGGGCTAAGGGAGAAACCCCAAAACAGACTGAGCAAGTTCACTGGGCATGGAATTGCTGAGATTGTTGCGGGAGGCAAATGGAGAACCAGTGGGGGAGGAATGCAATGGAGTATCCCTGAAGGGGCTGGCAGGAACTGCATTGTTTTCTTCTAGAGCCCACGTGCAGCAAACCTTACTACGATTCTCATTTTTATTTATTGATTGGCAATGATTTGATTCTTTTCTGGAAAGGCATTGAAATGGAAATTGTCAACAGCTGTGAAGATGATAACGGAGGTTGCCTTCATCACTGTGAGCACTCCACCAATGGTCCACTCTGCTCTTGTAACCAAGGTTACCGCTTGGATTTAGATGGGAAGACATGCACAGGTGATGTATAAGGAAATGCAAACAGCTTTTCAAAGGAGTGTGTCCCCTTGCATTGGCTTTATACAGTGGAACCTCGGTTTTTGAACGTAATCCATTCCAGAAGACCATTCGACTTCCAAAACGTCCGAAAACTATGGAACAAAATCCATTGAAAAAAATGGAGAAACACGCTTTGGAAGCTGTTCAACTTCCAAGGCGTGTTCAAAAATGGAAGCAATTACTTTTGGGTTTCAGCGTTCAGGTTCCGAATCGTTCGGCTTCCGAGACACTCGAAAACCAAGGTTCCACTATACCACTTTAACAACTCTTTCCCCCCACAAAACCTATTATTGGGTGGGGGGATTTGGGGGCCTGGGTTTACAGAACAGGATTACGTGGTTAAGGAGGGCAATGCCATGCACTCCAAACCATAGAAGTTGTTGTTGTTATTTCATTTGGCACAAAAACTGTCAAAAGAACAGTATTTATTTAACAAGGAATGGGAAGAATTGATAGCAGTAAAGAGCGCAGATACACACAGAGTCACGCAGATGATCGCCAAAGGAGTGGGGCTTCAAGAGAGGGGAAAGTGCAGAACATTCCACACCTACAGTTAACAAAGCAGCAGGCTTACTTTTGAAAGCTTTCTTTTACACTATAAGCACTTTATTTTACACTATAAGAAATGAAGCAGCTGCAACAGACTGTGTTTATATAATATTTGGAATATAGAGTACCTAAGGTGTTTTATGTGGTAACAATGGAGGCAAGTTTTTTCACTGGTAGCACCAGTGTTGTGGAAACATGATGAAACATGAGAATCCCCATCAGTATTGGCATTCCACCGGTTCCAACACTAAGCAGAATCTGCTTAGGGAAGCATCCCCCTGAACTGGACTTGTGATTTCATTGTTTTAACTTGTTTGGTTTTGGTTTTTTTTAAAAAAACCCTCTTTTAATTGCCACACATTTTAATTGATAGTTTTGTTGTATATTTCAATTAGGGATGTGTTAATGTTAGAGTGTATTTTAAATATTGATTAATATTTAATATTAAATATCAATATTAAATATTGATTGACTTTATAGTTGCAGATCACGTAGAAGCAGATCACGTATTTTGGCATATAAATACTCAACATTTGTTAGGATTGTTTTCTGAATCCTGTGGCCATTCTGGGAGAGAAAAGATTGTAGCAAACGTAGATGTAATTGCTTGTTAGTTTATATCAGGAATGTGGAACCTGCAACTTCTATCCTTCTGGACTATTAGACATGCTGTCTGGAGCTGATGAGATTTGGTGTCCAATTTAGAGTGCCACAGGTTAGCCAAGTCTAGGCTATACAGTGCCATGAATGTGCATTTGCCACTTTGCAGAGTATAGGCCACTCCTGGTTTAGACGCATTTGAATGGCATGCGATCGCGCACGCACACACAGCGCCAAACCCAGAAGTAGCCCCAAAATGTCATAAAGACATGAGAAGGAGAGGAATGAGGCGGGATGGACCAGGGATACGCATGCTCTGCTGACACGTTGGATACCACCGGAACTGAACCCCCATGCAAAATGAGGATTTCCTGTATAGGAGGACAGGTCTCTGCCCAAAGGAGATTACAATCTCCACCAGCACAAGCTGTTTTTTAAAAAAAACACCATTATGCAAAGGGGACAAGAAGCGTTTCCCGCTAACTGATGGCAGGTTTCAATGCACAAGTGCGTATTAAGAGAACCAGAAGCATAGATATGATCTGAAACATTGCCTGCAAGCTTCTTTGTGACGTCTGAAGGAAAAAACAATGGTATTGGTCCATAAACCTGCATTAATCGATTTCATGCTGACCTCCGGCCTCCGTGGATTGATTGCACGTTTTCCCTATTTCCTTGTTTCGACTAGATCCCCCAAGAATGTTAGCACCCTTTCCAAGGTTAATTGTCACACTGACCTTTCTCTTTTCTTGTTTCTTCATTCATGGAACTTTGCAAATTCAGCATTGACTGGTCACCGTTTGGGTAGCCAATCAGCTTGGCTCAATCTGTACTTCTATTTATTTATTCATTCATCCATTCATTCATTCAATGACCTTGTTTCACCTTAATTACATCAGGAGTTTTAGGTCCCATGCAATTACAGCTCTAGCAGAGGCACCATGTGATAGTGGTTATCAAGTTTCCAGGAATTATATAGTGGTTATCAAGTTTCCAGGAATTATATAATTGCCTTTAAAAAGTTAATATTTTCATCTGAGAAGACTTTTGCCGGAAGCATTTCACAGTTGTATTTGCATTCTGTCTAAGATTTTTGGCAAGATGAATTGTCCAAAGAATTCATGCGTATGCATAGCAAAGGGGATTTCTATTCAGCAGTGCCTGTTCCTAGTAATATAATGCTAATACTCGGCTTCTACATGACAGTTTAAGGGTATTAAAGCTGCTTCACATGTGCTACTTTGGTGTGTCTTAAAACTGTCTTAATAAGAGAGATTGGTAGAGCCAATATAGTATTGGGAATAGGACTTCCGGGGTGGCGCCATCAGCAATGGCGGACTCCCTCTGATCTGGAGGGACTAGCTCCACGCGAAACGGGTCTTTACCGCTACGGCGAAGCGGGAACCCTTTCAAAAATCACAGGCGAATGAAGCCTGTGACCATGGGCCTCGGTGGGCACCTTTAGCGCCCCCCAACCCGCAAAGGAACCCACTAACGGGCTCCGGAGAGAAGAGGGGGAAGTGGCGCGGTGCTGAGAGTCAACTGCTTCTTCCGTGGAGCGAAGCTGCACAGCCGTTGCCGGAGAGCACTGCCTTTTTCCTGGGACAATTTGGCTGCAAAAATAATCACCCGTGAGTACTTAAATCTCGGACAATTGGACTTTAAATAAGGACTTGCGAACAAAAAGGAAAATTGGACTTAAAAGTTTATTTCAATTTGGCACTGAAACGGGAAGGTCTAAACAGGAAGTCAGCCTTCTGTTTCTTTGTAGATAGATTAAAGCAAAGACATGGCAAACTAGAGCTCAGAAAATCGCTTGTAAAAGGTTAACTTTCATCATTTAAAACTGTTGAACCCCCTTTGGAAGCAGGAGAAGAGGGGGGATTTTTTTCAGACTGTTTAAACCTGCAGAAGTGAGTGTAAAATAAAGTAACTTTCCACCGTCTTGATCCTGGAGCGGGGTGTCAGGACTGACGTTTTTTGAAGCTCATTGACCAGAGACAAACGTTTTTGACAGATAGCTAAAAGAAGAGAAACAAAGGAAACTTTGTTGTCAGACTTGTCTTTAAAAGAAAGAACAATAGAAGTTTCCCCCCTAGAGGGAGACTGTGAAACTGTAACCAGCTTGCAGCTGTTACTGATTACAATCGTGGGAATAGACTCTGACCTTGCAGGACAATGTATCCAGAAGCTCTATTGTGTGCTCTCTGTAAAACAAATGCCCTACTGGAACAGCTACATGAGAAAACGGACTTGATGACTGATGCGATCAGAAATTTTGAACAGGCAGTGGGAAATTATATGGAGCCCACCCAGGAATTAAATCAGGAGTATGCCCTGACAGAACAGATGAGGGAAGAGGATGTTGCTGAATCTGGGGCGCCAGAGATGGAGGGAGCTGTGGCCCAGCAGGATCATGAGCTTTTGGATTTGACAAATGAACTTGGAAAAAGCCAGATTTGGAAAGATAAAGTTTGGTTTGGTTTGGAAATGGGGGGTTGGATAGACCCCCCCCATGCAGGGATGTTTGGACTTTTCAAGTCTGGCAATGGGCCGTGAGATGTTTGGGGTTGTGGGGGCTCTTAATTTTGGAGTGACTTTGAAACATGTTCTTAAATACCATATGGAGTTTAGTGCGGACTATGGAAAAGGGGCTGATTTGTCGAGAAGGGTCAAAAACATTGTTAAGCCGGAGTTCCCACAAGTGAAAGGATCAGGAGACAAAGGAAAATACAGTTATAAATATGAAGAAGAGCCGTGGAAGGGACATGGAAGAGACTTAAGGGCCTCGGATATAAGATTGCCAGGTTAATGCGCTAGATCGATGGGATAAAAAGGACTGACAAAACCCGGGACCAGGAGGAAAGAGACGTTGGATGAAGATTGGATTGTTTTTATTTTCTTTTTATTACTAGGATTGTCTTATAAAATTGATGAATGTTAGGAAAATGTTGGAATGAAATTACTTGGCTTTAGCAAAAATGTTTAAAGAATTATGTAAGAATATTATGGTTATGAGAAGTTGGCAAAATAAGAATTAAGTTTTAAGCTTTAAGGTTTTTTATAGTAAGATAAGATTAAAATAGATTAAGGTAATGTAATGACAGAATATTATGAAATATGGAAAGGATTTGCTGCGACAATTAATAACCAGGATACAAAAAAAGGGAGGAGGAGGAGGTCAAAGAAAGAAGGTAATGACAGTTGAGGATTTGAGAATGATGGATTTGTTTTTGAGTGTTTGTGGTGTATTTTTGTTTTTTGAACTTGTATTGTTTGATGTGTTTGGTTTTTTTCCTTGTTTTTTCTTCTTCTTCTGCTTTGTTTTCTTTTGCAATTCTAAAAAATGTTCAATAAATATTATATTAAAAAAAATAGTATTGGGAATAGGATTCTAAACTTGAACCCAGAATACTTGGGTCCAAATTCTTGCTTAGCCCATGTAGCTCACTCAGTGATATCAAGATAGACTTTCTTCCTTGGTCCCTGTCTTCCTCATCTCCCGTGGAGGAATTGTTGTGAAGATACAATGGGGAAGGAGAGGTTGGAATCAAGCCCCAAAATTAGGGCTCAAGCCAATGGATTCAAATTACAAGAAAGGGGTTTTTATGATATGATATGATATGATATGATATGATATGATATATGATATGATATGATGTTTATTTTTCCATGAGGCATCTGAAGCAATTTGCAACAAACATTTATAAAACAATTAAATAATATATAACAGTATAATATAAAACAATATATAATAATAAAGTTTATTGCATATATGAAAACCTATATAAATATATATCTATGTCTATACATATCTAGTTGGTTAGTTTAAAACAACAACACATACATAAAATCAGTTCAAATCTCATATAGTTACAAACTGAGGTACAAATCTCCATTTAGAAAGAGGAATGTGCTAAAAGACAGTAGAGAAGGAATCTGATAATTAGGAGGATGGTGTCAGCTGTCCAATGGTGGATGAGCAGGGCTTGGAAGGTGGTGGAAAGGGGGGGAAATAATGTGATTATATGGTTTGATAAATTGCTATGTTGAAATTGCTAGTAAAAATAATTTTAAAAAATAAATAAACTACTTCTATGGCATTGTGAAGAATTTGTGCATCCTTCCTGTGAGCCAGTGTGGTGTAGTGGTTAAGAGCGGTAGTCTTGTAATCTGGGGAACCGGGTTCGCGTCTCCGCTCCTCCACATGCAGCTGCTGGGTGACCTTGGGCCAGTCACACTTCTTTGAAGTCTCTCAGCCCCACTCACCTCAGATAGTGTTTGTTGAGGGGGAGGGAGGGAAAGGAGAATGTTGGCCGCTTTGAGACTCCTTAAAGGGAGTGAAAGGCGGGAAATCAAATCCAAACTCTTCTTCTTCTTCTAGACCTGGACGAATGTGTGACTGGAGATGCCTGCTGCTCACAGTTCTGCATCAACTACATCGGAGGCTATGAATGCAGCTGCAAGGCAGGCTTTCGGCTTCATCCAGACGGCTGTGAATGTGATGGTAATTTAAATTCGCCAGGCACTGAGCAAGGCACTCAGGAGGCCTTTTGAAGAAATGCTGAGCAAACATTCCATGGGGATTTGCTTTGCCGTTCATTGTGTTTGTCACCTCAGGTCTTGCAAGCAGTGCTGATGTGCTCCTGCTCCTGAGAAGACCTCAGGAAACCGCTCATGTGATGGTGGGGAACCTGTGGCCTGCTCATTGTCGTTGGACTCCAATTCCCATCAACCCCAGCCTGCACAGTTGCTGGCCAGGGATCATGGGTGTTGTAGTGCAGTAGCAGCTTCCCTACCCCTTGTGCCAGTAGCAAGCAGACTACAGGTGCTTTTTGGGCAGATATAAAAGGTTAAGGTAAAGGGACCCCTGACCATTAGGTCCAGTCATGACCGACTCTGGGGTTGCGGCGCTCATCTCGCTTTATTGGCCGAGGGAGCCGGCGTACAGCTTCCGGGTCATGTGGCCAGCATGACTAAGCCTCTTCTGGCAAACCAGAGCAGCACATGGAAACGCCGTTTACCTTCCCGTTGGAGCGGTACCTATTTATCTACTTGCACTTTGACGTTGGCAGGAGCTGGGACAGAGCAACGGGAGCTCACCCTGTCACGGGGATTCGAACCACCAAGTCCTAGGTTCTGTGTTTTAACCCACAGCGCCATCTTGGGCGGATATAACCCTGCCTCATTTCCCAATTGCAGTTAGGAGATTAGGAATGGCTCCCAGGCTTTTCTTCCCTTTACTCTGATATGCAGGTTCTCCCTCCTTTCATTTCCAGAGCTAACCATGGCATAGCAATATCGCTGACTGTGCATCGTTCAAAACTGCAATTTGAAGTGCAGATATGATACCATGGTTAGCTGCAAAAACTGCTACCCATAGGTAGTTCCAAAAAAATGAATGTGGTGGTGGTGGGGAAATAATGTGAGTGGGAATGAGGGGCAAGGGAAGGAAACAGAAGCCTGTTATGTGCTCCCAGGCAAGGAAGGGCAGCGAAGGACATTTGATACGCTTGGCTTTGCTTCTAAGTTGCATGGTTTTGTTTAATGTTTATTCAATTGGATTTTAAATGGAAGTTGTTTCAAATTATGCTTGCAAGCTGCCTGGGCATTTCAGAAGGTGGGAAATGCAGATTTTATCTAGGTAATATCAATGGGTTGTATCCAGTGTTAATCAAACTCATATTAGACTCATTGAAGCTAATAGACAACAATTAACTTATGCCCATTAATTCAAACAGCTTAACTCTAATGTTGGATACAACTGAATGTACTAATAACCAAGGTAATCGGAATAGATAACAGTAATAGCCATTCTGAAGTTCTGAACAGGAGTTCAGCACAGTTTTCTTCTTGATCCAAATTGGATTTTTGCATCCAAGGTTTACTCTCCTCATTTAATTTCCTAGATGTGGACGAGTGCCTATCCGACACTGATGGCTGCGACCAATATTGTATTAATTCTTTGGGTTCCTATGAATGTACATGTGACGAAGGATACAGGCTCAGCAGTGTCAATGGACAGTCTTGCATCTGTAAGTTATTCCGTATCGTTAGGAGCTCTATTCGAAGGAAAACTCCAATTACCAGCCATGGTTTTTGGAAGTGATAATGGCATTACTTATTCAGAGTGAGGCGTCTTAATAGCACATAATCTGTTAAAAATGAGGTTTGTTTGAATTGTCTCATTTTCAGCAAATTAGATATTACTCAAATCCTCGTTATATTGAGAAGCTAAGCGTAATTCTAAAATTCCCAAAGTGGTTATGTTGAATCTGTAATATAAAGCCAAAACATTTATCTTCAGTTTCAATCAGACTTTTAAATGTATGTTTCAGTGTTAAAATGTCATCTATAGCCTGATGGTGATGGTGATGTGATGATGGTGTGTGTGTGTAGCTTTTATATGCGTTTATAATTTAATGATTGTTTATTCTAAAGCTAAATATGTAATCCCTAGACACTGTTTTGTGTTCAGTTCAAATTCCACATCTGAGATTATTTATAAATCTTGTAGCTTTGCTATGGCTGGGCTTAAGGGACAGAAACACATACAAGTCACCCTGAATCCAATGGAATTTAAGGCTGATGGATAACAACTTGCTTGGGTAGGCATCTTTAATTCAAAAGACAAAGAAACTAAGATTGCTCTCTACAAGTGAGAAGCAGCTTGTCTAATCAGCCACCTTAAAATGGGTTGAGCAATGAAGTGCAAAAAAATCTCATGTTGTTCTAAGGATGAGCAATTTGGAGGGCACGTTTAGCACATGAAAAATTCAACTCAAACTAAACAAAAATAAACAAGCACAACACCATGAACTACTGACTCTTTAAGACAAAGATGGGCAATTTGTGGCTTTCCAGGTGTTGCTGGACTACACCTCCCATCACCCATGATTAGCCATGGCTGAGACTGATGGGAGTTGGAGTCTTAGAACATTGGGAGGGCCACAGGCTCCCCACCCCTGCTCTAAGGTCTCCAGGAAGGGCAAAATAGTTAACCGGTAACACCTATTACCTTCCAGTTCCAAATACAGAGAGAGTACCTCCGTGCTAGCAAGAGTTTCAGTTCAAGTGTAATATATGTACATATAGTTGTTAAACCATACATCTGCACCTTATATGTAGTGAATTTTCCCCCCTTGATTCTTGGAGGATGATACAGGCAACTAAACTACCCCGGGGGTGAGAGAGTCATCATTGCAGGGTAGTTTTGTCATCTGAATAGTCTGAAGAGCTTTCATTGATTGTAATGTTTCTGTTTCCTATTATTAATAATAGGAGCAGCACCTGTTTACTGATGTAAACAACAAATAGGATCAAGCTTATGGGACTTAATAAAATGAAAATGTAAGTATTTGTATCTCTGATATCAGCATTAGATGATGATAAGCTGGAAGAGGAGGAAGAAGAAGAACTGGAGATTGCCCGGATTCCTGGCTTCCGCTTCAGAAGACCACCTCAGCTCCTTCACTTCAGTACCTCCCTAGATTCTTTCTATGATGAGAAGGAAGAGGAGATTCGTGGAGAGCTCACTGTTGCACACCAAGTTGGTGAGAGAATGTTTCTAAAATCTTAATTTTTTGCAGAGAGCAAGCATGGAAGTAACATGTTTCCAGGGAATGAAAAAAATCAGCCCAGAAAGAAAGGAGAATTATAAAATTTCGGAGCTACTAGAACATAGTCATAATCACTCTGTTCTGCCTATGCTGCTGGAGGCAGAATACCTCTGAACGAGAGTTGCTGAGAACCACAAGCAGGAAGAGTGTTGTTGCATCCAGGTCCTGCTTTTTGGCATCTCATGGGCCTCTGGTTGGCCATTGGCATGATCCTGCATTCTGTCCTTATGCTCTTAGGGTGAGAGGTGAGGTGACACACCAAACAGTTCCTTGTGATCCTAAGTTAGCCATATTGTCTGTTTCCAGTGGACCTGGAAGGAATGTGAGTTTAAAAAAACAGCAGTCCATATCACCAGTGCTAAAAACTGGAAAACATCTGGGGCATGTATGGACGAAGAGTAGTATGGGAGATTGCAGCATACTGTTCTGATGGAAACACTGACAACCCAGCTAAGAGTCAGCAGAGGTCAGAAAAAGAGCTGTGCTTTCAGTGAAGACTGGTTTTGCTTTATTGCATAGACTAACAGGAGTGATCCCTTGCAATTACTGCCGAATGCAAGGAATTCCTGCATTGCAGAGAGTTTGAATAGAATATGAGCCTTGAGGTCCCTTCCATCTCTACAATTTTATGATTCTATGAATTCACATTTAACATTACGGCAAGGACTTAAAACCGGAAAAAAGAGGCTATTAGAACAAATGTTTCATAATGCCATTTGTTGTGCAGTTTTTGAGTGGGGGGGATTTGTTCTGGATTGGCATGCTTCAAAAATGAAAAATAAATGGATATAGGAAAGAAGGGGAAACTTCTGCAGTGACACTTTTCTGCAGCTCTCTGTGTTTCTGTTTCCTTCTCTTGAATGATATAGCCCCTGGCTGCAAGTAGTTGCTGGCAGTAAACATGTACAGAATAAACTGAAATAGCCAAGCCTGGCATGCGTGTTGACACTTGTGCTTTTTAATTTCAGTTTGTCTGCATAACATGTTTGGCAGTGACTGCAGCTTGAGTTGCTCTGACTGTATGAACAGGGGGAAATGCAACAGTGACAACAGTAGTTGTGACTGCCCACCTGGGTGGACTGGCATTGTATGTAATGAAAGTGAGTATACCTCTTACTATTTAAATCCACTTTGAACACTAACAAGGGTGAGCCCAGCTCGAACAAGATTTTAGTAACTAAGGTGCAGGATATAAATTAAATAAATAAAACGTCTACTTTGTCCAATCACTTTGCTTAGATTTGAAGATCAGAGTATACCACCTGTCAGATGGATGGGTTAAAAATAATAATCAAACAATCTGGCTGTTTTTCAGCTGGCATTGGCTTGATGGGTCACAGATTGCACAGCTCTGCACATGTGAGCTAAGCAAATGACTTGAATAAGAATTTGCTCAAACCATATAAATGTTGAACAAAGGTGGGGTCCTGAATTTTGCCTACACTTCTGTCGAGGGCATTAAACAATGTGTTTATCCTGTTTTACCCCCATTAAGGCTGAGAGATAGTGACTTGTTCAAGGCCACCCACAATGAGCTCAATGACTTGGTGAGAAATTGAACCCATGATCCTCTAGTCCAGTTTAAAGACATACCGTTTTTTCGCACCATAGGGCGCACCGGCCCATAGGGCGCACCTAGTTTTTTTTTGGGGGGGGGAATAAAGAGAAAAAAAATTATTTCTCCCCAGGTGCGGGGCTGGGGCGGGGGAAGTCCGAGCTTCCCCAGCCCCCAGAACAGGCTGCTCTCCGCAAGCCGTGGGAGCCCTCCCGCAGCTTGCGCAGAGCTACCCAAAGCCCGGACGCGACTGCTCAGGGCGCCTGGGCTTCAGGATGCAGGCAGCTCTCCGCAAGCCGTGGGAGCCTGGTGGGAACTCCCGCGGGCTCCCAAGGCTTGCAGATAGCTTCCTGAAGCCTGGAGAGCGAGAGGGGTCGGTGCACACCGACCCCTCTCACTCTCCAGGCTTCAGCGAAAGCCTGCATTCACCCCATAGGATGCACACACATTTCCCCTTCATTTTTTGAGGGGGGAAAGTGCGTCCTATAGGGCGAAAAATACGGTAATTGCTACACTAGTGGGTTCTGTCTGCTTGTCGTTGGGTCATACTTTCCACATTGATATGACAGCCAGGTATTCCCTGTGCATTGCAGAGATGCATTTCAGTGGGCATTATCTATTGATGTGAGCTGTGGGTGAGACCTTTGGGGGTCATCACACTGCCTTTCACCATGCTGGGTCTGTACGCATACCTGTCACAGAAGAGCAAATTTATTTAAGGGTTCCTGTGTGTGCCTTCATTTGTTTTGGTGTCAAGTCCCATTCATTTCAATCCCCTTCTTCAGATTTAAGACCACTGAGTGTCAGTTTGCAGTGGCAATAAGACACAGGTGAGATACTTTCTGTGATGCAGAAAGAACTTTTTGATCCATTACCTGGCTATTAAACTGCCCCTGCATCTGCCTTGGCAGCAGGCTGATGCGATCAAATTCTAAGGAACCACAAAAGATGATCCAGGGACATGGTCTCACACATATTGTCCCTTAATCTCCTGTAGACTTCCTCTCCAGGCGAGAGGCAACCTAAAAAGGCCCATTAAGTGGCAATAATAGTGCACCTTTCCATCTAGATCTACTCTCATCCACTGTAAGTGTTCAACAGTTTCAAAGCTCACTGGTCCATTTAGTAGACCCAAATTTGCAAGTGATGTGCAATCTGCTTCCCCTCCACCAGCAAAAAACAACAACACCCAATCATATTGGTCAAATCTTCAAAGAAAAGGATCAGCTATGAGCAGCATCAGTTTGAAAAGCAACTTTTTGTCTGTCTTCTGCTTTCACCACTTTGACAAAAGGTCACTCTTTGTATTCCACAGACAGGTGTGGAGATGGGGTTTCCTTGCAGTCTACTTCTTAGGGCTAGCTCTGCAATGGACAATCACTGCAAGGCTAAAGTAGTTCAAGTAAACATTTATCCCTTTGAGTTGCTTGTTTGCTTCCCCTACCTATATCCGTGTTCAGCACTAAAAATAGATTTTATAAGTCTGAATGCTGCAACTGGTATGGCATGTAGTGCTCATCAGTCTGCCCTATGTACCTCTGTGCCCTTTAATAGTGCTGGTCAGATTAGAGGAGGATTCTAAGACACTCAGGGCTTGTCCATACTTTCTCTTGTCCCGGGCCTAAGAATCTGAGCAGTTTTTCTCTTTCTAGGCATGTGTCTGAGTGGTTTTCCCATTGCACCGTTCCTTTCCCAGGGAAAATCCTCTCCTTAGCTTTAAATAGGAACAACCAGCAATCCGCAGAAAACACAATTGCTGTTTGTGCCGATTGAGCACTAAAGGGTGGTTTTTCACTTGGGGAAAACAACAGGAAATGTGGATAAGCCCTTGGAAACACCCACTGCCCAGAGTTATATGCCTTAATTTGTACCCTCCCAAGCCATCTTCCTCCAAAAAGGCTCCTGTCTCTATCTTGTGGGAGAGAAGCAGCCCGCAAGGGACAGATGTCCATCAGGTCTCTCTGAGGCACAGCACTTAGTTTTCAGCCAGAACTTGTGAAATTCTATGGGGAAATAGGAACAGCCAAACCCCCACGAGAGAGCAGGTCATGGCTCCTTCTCTTTGCATCCCATGGCTACATGAACGGCACATTTTCTAGTCTATTTCAGTAGCAAACACGAAGCAGATGAATATTATCACCTGCAGAAACTGGCATGGCATAATATCCGGACTGTTTGTTTTAAGATGCCCTCTAATAGCTTTGCCTCATTTCGACATGATAGCTGAAGCATAATTGCTCTTGGTCCTTAATGCGGTTAGAAGACTGTGTTGTTCATTCGCCTTGCAGCCTGCTCCATGGGGACCTATGGGAAAAATTGCAGCAGCCTCTGCAAGTGTCAGAACGGAGGATCCTGCGATCCGGTAACAGGGTGGTGTCGTTGCCCACCAGGAATTAATGGAAAGTTTTGTGAAGATGGTAAGAATTTTATTGTTTTCCTCTACATCATTTCCAGCTGGGTGTCTTTATGATTGCCTGTGGAGTTGGCACTATCTTTTTTAATTGGCACCGAAAGTGCAGCGTAGAGGCTCAAATACGGCAGGGTGCAGTAAGCAGAACAGTCCATTATTTGATGGGGCAAACTTTGGGGAAATGGGAGCCAGGCACTGGATTTTAGGAGTCTCCACCCCGCAGACCTGTTTTGCATTGGATTCCAGACCCTGGCCTGATGTGAAACGAATCCAGAGTTTCCTTGCCCTTGCTATGGCATTTACCAGAAGCTCTTCCTGCCATTCCTTTCCCACTTTTTTCAATTTACAGGGGCAAAGTGGCATGGCACAGAGGGCTCCAGATGAGTGCCATGGGGGTGGCATGGGGACATAATGCTACATCAATTGTGTATAAGCAGTAGCACCCATGGATCCTGCAGCAAACGTGGTCTGCAGTGTGGGGGGCTGGACTATATATATTGGGGGGGGGGATGAATGAATTCCTATGCCCCACAAATAACCCAGAGATGCATTTTAAATAAAAGGACACATTCTACTCATGTAAAAATACCAGGCAGGACCCACAAATAACCCAGAGATGCATTTTAAATAAAAGGACACATTCTACTCATATAAAAACATGCTGATTCCTGGACTGTCCGCAGGCCGGATTTAGAAGGCGATTGGGCCGGATCCAGCTCCCAGGCCTTAGTTTGCCTACCCATGCACTGCCTGAACACTGCCATGCTGTCATGCATCTTGCTGTATGCTAGGAACCAAATGCATGCAGGGAGTGTAAAGCAGGATTGTAGTATACAGACTCTTACTATTTATAGAGAGGTTAATAAAAATAATAATAATTTATTATTTGAACCCCGCCCATCTGGCTGGGTTTCCCCAGCCACTCTGGGCGGCTTCCAACAAAGATTTAAAAAAAGATTAAAATGTCACACATTAAAAACTTCCCACTTAAAAACATTTAGATATCTGCTAAATGTCAAATAGTTGTTTATTTCTTTGACATCTGATGGGAGGGCGTTCCACAGGGCGGGTGCCACTACCGAGAAGGCTCTCTGCCTGGTTCCCTGTACTTTGCTTCTCGCAGTGAGGGAACCACTAGAAGGCCCTTGGTGCTGGACCTCAGTGTCCGGGCAGAATGATGGGGGTGGAGACGCTCCTTCGCATATACTGGGCCGAGGCCGTTTAGGGCTTTAAAGGTCAGCACCAACACTTTGAATTGTGCTCAGAAACGTACTGGTAGATAGATAAATAGATGGGTAGATAAATAGAAAAATATGCTTGCTTTTTTGCACATTGATTCCTATTTTTATTTGTATTGTGTTGTTCTTACTTTTTTGGAATATCTATCAGGTTGCCCCAAAGGACGCTTTGGGAAACACTGCAACAAGAAATGTAATTGTGCTAACAATGGATATTGCCACAGATTGTATGGAGCCTGTTTATGTGACCCTGGGCTATATGGTCGCTTCTGCCATCTAAGTAAGTCAAGCCATACAGAATGCTATATAAAATGTTTTTAAGTCCTCAGCAATACAATACAGCTCTTGCAAAATGCCCTTCAGTCAAACAAGGATGCATAGATTTTATTTATTGGTTTATTTAAATCTGACTACCTTATTCCACAGCTCAAGGCACCTTTCAAACTGAAACAGTTATAAAAACCATGGGTTGCAACCAACTAAGTTCTTTATAGAGAAATCTTTCTTTCACCTCGAAAGGTGCATGCACCTTGCTTTTTGTGTTTTTTTTTTTAATTGTTTTGTTTTCAATGCAAGTAATGCCAGAGTAGTAGGACAAAACCTCTGTGATTTTCAACACAACACACTAATAAATAGTGCGTAGCACCTTAAAGGAGCTTCTCCTTTACACAAAAGGAAATATTGCAGCATGTGTGATCACAGTTTCTTCAAAACTACTGGTTTTGATCCCATGCAAATATATGCAGATTTTATTTACTGAAGGTGATACAATGAAACAGCTACAATGTTTTAAACTGAATGGCCATTAGTAATCAGAAACATTTCTCTTCCTTCCATTCAGTCATGCTTTCTTAAGCAGCTATTCTGTTCTGCGTCGGAAATTTATTGCTCCATGTTAGGCATGCCAACCTAGCAACAGTGTTAACAGCTCACTTTAATCTGACTGCAGCCTGTCCCAAATGGGTCTTTGGAGCTGGCTGCTCAGAGGAGTGCCTCTGTTTGAAGGAGAACACCCTGGTTTGTGATCCCAGAAACGGTACCTGTACCTGCAAACCAGGCTACGAAGGGAGCAAGTGTCAAAGAGGTATACATTTTGCTATCTGTCTCAATTCCTTTCTCCGCAATATTCTTTATTAATTTTGCAGCACATAGTCCTTCCATGTGTTAAGTACTTGACTTTACTGTTGTGATTCTAAGCCTTTCTTCCTTTCTTTTTTATTGAAAAATAAATAGTTAAATAAGGCAAAATTTCTCTCGTTTTGCAGTTGCACACCAGCAGTCCTTAAAAAATAGAAAGAATCCTGTTGATTAGCAGTTTGGTTAGCAGGGACAGGAGAATTATTGGGGATGGGACTGAATCCATTCACTGAATGGCAGAATTTTAACTTTTTTAAAAGCTGTGTAGCCCTAGCAGTTTGGATCATAAAGCAGAACCACGTCTGTAACCTCTGTTTTCACAGTCCATTTCTGTCCATGTCACTTTCACATACATACATACTCATGAGCTTGACTCACCCCTTTTCTGCAATAACCTGTGGTTTTAATTTTTTTTTTAATCCCATTATGCACATTGTCACAGGTTTAGATCCCAGCATCTCAAGGTAGGGACGCGGGTGGCGCTGTGGGTTAAACCACAGAGCCTAGGACTTGCCGATCAGAAGGTTGGCGGTTCGAATCCCCACGATGGGGTGAGCTCCCGTTGCTCGGTCCCTGCTCCTGCCAACCTAGCAGTTTGCGCTGCTCTGGTTAGCCAGAAGCGGCTTAGTCATGCTGGCCACATGACCCGGAAGCTGTACGCCGGCTCCCTCGGCCAGTAAAGCGAGGTGAGCGCCACAACCCCAGAGTCAGTCACGACTGGACCTAATGGTCAGGAGGTCCATTTACCATTTATCTCAAGGTAGGGATGGGAATGTTCCCTGCCTGAAACCCCAGGGACTCCCTGGCAAACAGAGCTAGATGAACCAATGGTCTAATTCAGTATAAGGCAGCTTCCTGTTTCATACACAGATGTAGGTCCATTAAAATCAATGGGCTTATGTAAGTCCATTGTTTTCAATGGGTCTGCTCTGAATATGACTTAGATGGGATGTCACCCTATGAAAACATGGTATTTGATAACATTTTCCTTCTTAAAATGTGTGTTTCTCAATAAATGTTTGCTCAAAATACGCATTTTATATGGATGTTGATATTTCTTCTGAGCTGAGGATGGTATCATAATTTTGGCAAGTGCAAGAGCCCATGGACAATTAAGTTCTGATCCACTCATTCATCCAGATTCGCTTCATACAGGAATCTGCAAAGATCTAATTCTTCAAGCATCCCTAATACATGCAGTTCCTCATCCAACGACAGCAGTTGTTTTTATGGTGCTTCCTGTGGGGGATTAGAAGCCAAACCTAAAAATGCATATTCTTGCTAGTTAGCACAGAGCTAACTAGAGCTGTATTGCTGATACGGGCAGATACTCAGACCATAGAAATGCAGTTGTTGGAGAGGGTTCTGTGTGATGTCATTTCCCCTCCTCCCCTGGAGAGGAAGGAACATATAGTACTTCCTGTCGCTCTCTCTCTAATCTTCGACCAGCCATGAAGTCAGGCATCCTTATGCTTACTCCAGCTCCAGCCACATGCGTGAAGCTGGTTATAATGTAAATATAAGTATTTTGCCTGCATAGTTTCTACTGCTGTCTTTGCTGTGAACCAATGCATGATTATAAAGTAAGTAAATATTATTTTTAAACATGCTTTACAAGTGATTGTCTGATTCTTTGTTAAGCAGAGTAAGGAAGTGGGGAGCCTTGCTTAGAAGAAGGCTTTACAGCCCAGTTCCTATGCTTTTAATTTCTCTGCCAAGGATGGGATTTTGAAACTCACACATGTGCAATCAATATATCCTTTCCTACCCATTAAAACCCATCCCACACTTCCATGGAAACTGAAATATACTCGGAGTCAAGTGTGGATTTCATGCTCTTTATTCAGCTCGTAGTAGCGAGGAATGGAAGTTCCCCCAAAGTGTCTGCTTTATATACATTATTTACACAATGGGCCCCACATGATTGGCTAATTCCGGGATTCTCCTGTAGGCCAATTAGGTTGCGGATTCACTTCCACCTGGAGCTGGATTGCGGACCAATCAGACTGCTGCATTCTGGATCCTATTGTTCTAGGACCAATCAGACTGCTGCATTCTGAATCCTATTGTTCTAGGACCAATCAGACTGCTGCATTTTGAATCCTATTCAACTCAGTGCATAACAGAAATGTTTTGGGGTTTTTTTGGTTAAGGTAATGAAAGTCCTGCTTATGGTCCATCCACACTTGCAAGGAGTTACTGAATGTTGCAGTCATGAAACGATGACGAGGACCGTTCAGTCTTGCATGCTTTTTCTTCCAGAGTGCATCCCTGGTTTTTACGGAGCTTCCTGTCAACAGAGGTGCAGCTGTCCTGGTTTGTCCTTGTGTGACCATGAAACTGGGAGGTGCAGACACCCTTGCCCTGCAGGCTTCTATGGAGAAAATTGCCTAAACCGTATGTACTTGGAGGCATGTTTTTTAAGAGAGAGAGAGAGAGAACTGAGTGGGGAACTTTTGCTTCTGCCTTTTCTTTTTAATCAGGTGTGGGGAAACCACAAGCTCACAGAGTCTTCATCTCAGGGTCACATTGGGCAAAAGATTCTTGCATTGCAGGGGTTTTGACTAGATGACTCTAGTGGTCCCTTCCAACGCTGCAGTTCTATTCCCCCCCCCTCCAAAAAATTTATTGATTTTCCAAATTTATAACAAACATAAAAAACACAAATAACAAACAAACAAACAAACAAACAAACATCCAAACTATAATAGTTCCACTTTTGTTAACATTGTTAGATGACTTCCTCAAATCCCCCTGGCTGAGTTTCTATGTATATCATTGTAACAGTTTTCCAAAGCTAATTTCTCATAAAATTTACTTAGTCTTTCTTTTCATTTTGATTTCAGATATATTATTCTATAACATATAGCATATTTAAATTCTAAGCCAATCTGGTACTTGCAAGTATTTCTATTTAAGTTACCTTGGCATATTTAGCTAAATAGTCTTTAAATTTCATTCATTCCTCCTGGTACTCCTCCTCCTTCTGGTCACGGACTCTTCCGGTCAGGTCAGCTAGCTCCCAAAAGTCCATTGTCTTCATCTGCCATTCCTCCACTGTTGGCACTTCTTGTGTTTTCCAATTTTTAGCCAGCAAAATCCAACGCTGCAGTTCTATGCAATCAAAGTAGCCTCAGCGAGTCCAGGATTCTTCGTGCTTTGATAGGCCATTCTCTTATATCTCGCACACCCTGCTAGATGAGTGACTCCTCTTTGTATTCAGTTCTGCAGGAAGGTGAGCCAGAAATGCTTTCCCCCTTCTGCTGGACTCGCCCTTCTGCTGTCAAGTGGCAAAGTGGAAGATCAGCAGGCGTGCTACTGTGCAGTTGAGTGGTGTGTGTCTCTCCCGGAGACCACATCTCAAGCGATTTGCAAAGTAGTGGGGAGAAATAGATTAAAGGAAAACATGGGATCAAAAGCAAGCTGATATAAAAGTCTCATTGCAGAATGGAAGCAAAAGAACTGAAGAACCCTTATTGTGGCCATAGCTCTATCTGCTCCAGCACCCTGGTCACGCAATCAAATGGCCAATCAGATGCTGAGAACCAGATGTGCAAGCAGGTCATGAATATGCCATAACCCTTGTGGTTCCAAAGAACTGGTATTCAGAGGCATATTGCCTCT
The DNA here is from genome assembly GCF_965113315.1 of Podarcis vaucheri. NCBI lineage: Eukaryota > Metazoa > Chordata > Lepidosauria > Squamata > Lacertidae > Podarcis > Podarcis vaucheri. Next base: position 17,674,246 of record NC_138763.1, on the reverse strand, counting down.
GACATTGAAATACTAGTACATAATTATTCTGGCTAGTACCGGTAATAGCCAATTATAGCTTTATCCTCCATGCATTTGTCTTAAACCCCATAGAATCCATAGGATCAGCATGGCTGTTGGGCAGATGATATGTTTGTCTTTGGTGCTAGCTATGCATCAAGGGAGGGACGCGGGTGGCGCTGTGGGTTAAACCACAGAGCCTAGGTCTTGCTGATCAGAAGGTCGGCGGTTCGAATCCCCATGATGGGGTGAGCTCCCATTGCTCAGTCCCTGCTCCTGCCAACCTAGCAGTTCAAAAGCACGTCAAAGTGCAAGTAGATAAATAGGTACCACTCCAGCAGGAAGGTAAACGGCGTTTCCGTGCGCTGCTCTGGTTCGCCAGAAGCGGCTTAGTCATGCTGGCCACACGACCCGGAAGCTGTACGCCGGTTCCCTCAGCCAATAAAGCAAGATGAGCGCCGCAACCCCAGAGTCGGCCACGACTGGACCTAATGGTCAGGGGTCCCTTTACCTTTACCTATGCATCAAGGGATGCCAAGCTGCAAACAGGGCCATAAACAAGAGGAGAAAGAGACTGATGTCAGAAACAACAGGGGCACACCTAGGAATGGAAGTGGTCACTGCTGCTGGGGTTGGATGAAATTCAAATGCAGGGTGGAATAAGAGCAGAACCGGGCCAGGACACTCATGGTTCCTAGATACAGCCCTGGATGGGTGCCAGAACCCTTAAGCACAACCCCCTGAGATATTTCCCCCCCAGAAATAGTAAAAATAGTATAAAACTATGTTTTTAAGATGCTGGAATTACGTTTTTGCACAGGTTTATTTTTATATCCCATACGCAGTCTTGTCATAAATGTTCATCTATCTGTGTCATAAGTCAATAGCACTTACATTGAAAGCTGCGTGTTTTGCTTGTTTCAGTTGCGACTGTGGATGCTTTCTGATGCCTCCGATGGCCTTGTTACTATAGCCACAGTCTTTGTCTCTTTGCTTGTTTTTAATACTGTTTAGCTCGGACTTTTAGCGTGAATTGCAAACTATCACGTAATCTAAAGACCAGATGTCCAGAGGGTAAAGCTGCTCTGCTACACTCAGAGTTAAGAGGAATGTTTGTCCGGCTTCCAAAATTGAACCCCTAAAGAGATTTGAAATTCTATTCATCTACATGGATTTAGATTTGGGGGGGGGGGTTCCCCTTGGAAACTTAAGGCTGCAATCATATATATTGCATGCTCTGTATGAACAGTATCTCTGCTGAGATACAGCAGCCATCTTTCCAAATGCATTTTTGTTTCAGTAAGTTTTTCCAGCTGGATGTATATGTTAAGTCTCTGCCGTGGATGTTTATTTGTATAGTTTGTTAAACCTATTTTTAGTTGTTCTCTGTATCATTTCTTTAAAAACCTATTTTTACTTGCTTTGATTGCATGTTTGTAAACCACCCCAAGACTTGTGTCAAAAGTGATTCATAAATTAATATAATAAGAATAACGAGTAATCTGACTCCATGGGACTTTCTTCCCAATAAACGTATGTGTATGTGTGCGTGTACACACACACACACACACACACACACACACACACACACACACACACACAGTTAGTAGGTGACCTCCATAGAAAAGGCAGGCAAAGTGAATGTTTAATTGGTTGCTTAAAATTAAATATTTTTGAAGCTATGTTTTGTTTTAGCAGCATGCACCACCTTGATGTTTTATGTTATAGTGGTCTAGAAATAAATTAAGGAACTGTAGAAATCACATCACTTGGAAAATGGGGACTTCTCTTATACATGCACCATTCATTTTGTTCTTAACACAGTTTCTTGTAAGACTCTGTATCAAAGATACTCTAGGCCTATCACAGTTTTTTTTAAAAATATATTACTGATTCCTTACACTTTGTCTTTTTAGATTGCCCTGAGGGTTCCTGGGGTGTGAACTGCCACTCTGTCTGCGAACCCTGTGAGAATGGAGGGCTGTGTCACCCAGTAACTGGGACGTGTGAATGCCCATCAGGATACACTGGGAAATACTGCAATGCTTGTAAGTCTGCAATCTTCTGTGCTTGGTGGGGGGACAGGGCAACGGAGCACAAACTTCTGTGCTTTTAAAATACAGTCGTACCTCAGGTTACATACACCTCAGGTTACATACGCTTCAGGTTACAGACTCCGCTAACCCAGAATAGTGCTTCAGGTTAAGAACTTTGCTTCAGGATAAGAACAGAAATCGGGCTCCAACAGTGTGGCAGCAGGAGGAGGCCCCATTAGCTAAAGCGGTGCTTCAGGTTAAGAACAGTTTCAGGTTAAGTACGGACCTCCGAAACAAATTAAGTACTTAACCCAAGGTACCACTGTAAAATAAAACCAAGGCTGCCCATGGAACTTTGTGGGGCTTTGCAGTGGAGTGTGGGGCTGGAGGTTCTGGTGCAATCCTTGTGGAACGCCCTCCCACCAGATGTCAAAGAGAAAAACAACTACCAGACTTTTAGAAGACATCTGAAGGCAGCCCTGTTTAGGGAAGCTTTTAATGTTTAATAGACTATTGTATTTTAATATTTTGTTGGAAGTCGCCCAGAGTGGCTGGGGAAACCCAGCCAGATGGGAGGGGTATAAATAAATTATTATTATTATTATTATTACACCCACGCTGGGCTGGCGCAGTAATTGGATCTGGACTGCGCGCAATGCCATCACCTTACTGCGGCAAGACCAGCTCAAGATCCAGCAGATCTACGGCCGGATCAGTTCAGCCCAGCTCTGTTTTGTTTTATTTATTAAATTTCTATGCTGCCTTTCATCTGAGGATCACAAGGCAGTTTACGATATAAAACACGGAGCTTAAGAGCTTTTAAACGAATGCTCCAAAGTTTAGAAAGCCAGCGCTGACTCGCAGCTGCCTGTTATGGTACCTTTAGCTGCAGCGCAGCCTGAGGATGCGCAGTAAGAGGCAGGTGATTCTGCCCTGAGCTAAATGACTTTCCAGGACCTCTTTGCCCAGTGATCTGTAATGAGTGGATCATGACCACAGTTGCTCTCTTTCACGTGGAACAGATGCCTTTGTCTGAGCTGATAGATCTAAGTGACAAGTACTGCACGCTTATCTCTTTTCAGCTTGCCCTGCTGGTTACCATGGGAAAGAATGCTTGCTGCAATGCAGCTGTCATACCGATGCTCAGTGTAACCCCGTCACTGGGGAATGCACATGCCCCCCAGGTTGGATCGGCCGCGACTGCAAGCAGCGTAAGTCAAAGCCTCCATTATCAGCACCTGCTCCTTCCTGCCGCTGCCGACGTAATCAAAATCCTAAAGAACCAGCTCAGCAGCTTCTTAGGCAATTAAACTTTCCTGCTACATGTATATATCTAATATATTCCCTGCTAATCTTCCTGCCTCTGTAATTGTGTATTTATGGGTTCGTGTAGCCTGGCTGGCTATAATCCTTAATCATGTAAGTCTAAAATGTAGAGGGCGATGGCTGGTGAAGCGGAGAGGTTTGATCGGAGAACTTTATTCCATCACTGTTCGCCAGTTCCTCCAAGCACAAGGCACAGCATTCAGACTGACAGCTGGTTCTGCGTCCCCCCCAATTTTCAATGCAGCTTAGTTCAGAGCTAATTCCCAATGTGAGGATGTGAGACAGGGGGGAAGACGCTTGTCACAACATGTTGAGTGAATCCCGTTCTCTTGCATTAGAAAGACGGTCCCTGGGTTTGTGAATTTAAATATCGAGTGAAATTTGAATATTATAGGTGTCACAACTTACCTGCATTGCTGCCTCATGCTGTGCTTCCCCTTTATTTCCATGTCATCATTTGGTGCCTTTTCATGGCCTGTTCATTTATCACATTTATCGTAACAACCCTGAGATACAGGCTGGCTCAGGAAACGACGACTTGCCCAAGGCTGCTTAACCAGTGAGCTTCATGACTAAGTGCTCTTTCACACATTAAGGAGCAACAAATACGAGTGCTCACTCAACAGAGCGTTGTAGCCAATCCGAGCTCTCTGTTGAGCATATGCATCATGCTCTCAAGCACCCATTTGTCACTGTTGAACTTGAAGGACACAATTATAAGACTATCGCCCACAAACGAAAAGTGCCACCAAGCCGCCAGCGGCGAATGGGAACTGTATCTCCTGGTCCAAGTCCAACTACTGCACACTTTTTTCTGCTTTGGAAGGTCACCGTTGAAATGCTCATTGGTCATAAGCATAAAAAGCCATCACAAGGGGATTAGACCAATTCTATCAAGGGTTAAACCACAGAGTCTAGGACTTGCTGATCAGAAGGTGAGCTCCCGTTGCTCGGTCCCTGCTCCTGCCAATCTAGCAGCTCGAAAGCATATCAAAGTGCAAGTAGATAAATAGGTACCACTCCGGCGGGAAGGTAAACGGGGTTTCTGTGCGCTGCTCTGGTTTGCCAGAAGCGGCTTAGTCATGCTGGCCACATGACCTGAAAGCTGTATGCCGGCTCCCTCAGCCAATAAAGCGAGATGAGCGCCGCAACCCCAGAGTTGGTCATGACTGGACCTAATGGTCAGGGGTCCCTTTACCCTTTATCAAGGGCCATGAGCTGTAATGGCTATACACCTGTTCCAGGTTCAAAGGCAGTGTGCCATTGGACATCAGTTACTGGGGAGTAAGAATGAGAGAAGGCTGCTGTGGGAAACAGGCTGCTGGGGAGTAAATGTACCATTGACTTGTTCTTCCATTCTTATAATATGGAAAACAGTTGTGAAAGAACAACTCAAGGCAAAAAGCCCTTTCACTGGCAGCTGCAGTGGACAGAAGGAAATGTGGCCATCACAGATATAGGCCAGTTCATGGAGGAAAACCCTCGTAGAATCATAAAATTGTAGCGTTGTAAGGAACACCAAAGCTCATCTAATCCAGCCCCCTGCAATGCAGGAATTTCAGCTAAAGCCTTCACCCTTTTTATTTTAGTCACAGTGTTCTGTGTGTAATGCTCAGTGCTATTTTTCTAGAAAAAGAGGTGCCACAAACACCTCCCTCATTCTCTTAGAATGGGAGTGGTACCACCTAAGAGGTGCTGGAACTGAGTTCTAGCTGAAAAAAAGCCCTGGTGTTGCAACACAACTACATGAGGGGAAAAAATAGAATGGATTTCAATAGTGGGTGCATTTGGAGCTAAGCACAGTCTGAATACTTGCAGGGCCTATTGACTTACTCCCACACAATGGACCCTTTCTCCTCTCTTTCTCAGAGAGGGCCGCAACAGTGATTTTAACAGATGTTCTTCCTTTAATCACCTGAGTGGCTTATAACAAAAAATTCTGGCAGTGCAGACTAGTGCATGTTCACTCACGTGTCACTTCTTCTGTGTTCTTTGCGGCTTGCTCCTTAGTAAGGCCTTGTGCCCTCAGCAATTCCAGATACCTAAGAACAACTGCATTCTGCCTTGATGTTTCTGACATGGGTCTTAACTTCACAGCAACTCTGGGGAGCCAGTGTGGTGTAGTGGTTAAGAGCGGTGGACTCGTAATCTGGTGAACCAGGTTCGCATCCCCGCTCCTCCACATGCAGCTGCTGGGTGACCTTGGGCCAGTCACACTTCTCTGAAGTCTCTCAGCCTCACTCACTTCACAGAGTGTTTGTTGTGGAGGGGGAAGGGAAAGGAGAATGTTAGCCGTTTTGAGACTCCTTCGGGTAGTGATAAAGCGGGATATCAAATACAAACTCTTCTTCTGCAGCTTGAAAGCCAATTGTCCACCTCATTTTATGTTTCCCTGGGTATCATTGCAGAAGCCCCCTGAAAAGGATCTGACATCTGGCAGGAGAGATATGTCCCTTCTCCAGCAGCCTACTGGGGGTTTGGGGTGGAAGGAGCAGGGTGGTTGGGAGAGAAGGGGAGATGGCAGAGAGAGAGAGGGAGAGAGAAAGATGGCAGAAAGATAAATGGGGTAGCAGAAAGTGAGAGAGCAAAAGGGGGAGGGGGAGGGAGGGAGGGAGGGAAGGAAGGAAGGAAGGAAGGAAGGAAGGAAGGAAGGAAGGAAGGAAGGAAGCCACTAGCTTCACCAGTCCCAGCCATATAGCCCCTGACAAGGGAATGCTTCAGAGGGAAGCATTCCCAATCGCTGCTTTATAGACTCCCAAACCCAGGAAGCCTTTGCTGTTGTTGCAGGCAGCCATATAACATTCTGTATTATTTTTCAGCTTGCGGTTCTGGCTCCTGGGGACAGCTCTGTGGAAACTCCTGTGACTGCAGAAACAGTGATGGGAGCTGCAACCCGGTTACTGGCGTTTGCTTCTGCGAAGCCGGATACACTGGAAAGCGTTGTGAGCAGAGTAAGATGTGAAGCATGCCAAAGAGGAGAAGTCTCAGAATAAAGGAGTGGGAACTGTTTTCCCCGTTGTGTGCTTATAGGAAAGGGTCCAGCTGGTTTATTTTTGTTTGTTTTTTTAGGCTGTGGGGAAGTCTACTTGGGAGGACTCAGATTTCAACCTCTATATAAGCATTTGCTTAAAATGTGTACTCCAAGAAGGAGTCTGTTTTCATAGCTGTTTGGAAGGAATAGCTAGCCTGACCATTAGACTTCATGTCTGGATCATCAAAATGCTTTATTTTTTGCATCCTTGGTTCCCCAGTGTACTCTTGGGCAGTTAATGCCTGCATTTATCCATTTCTGTTCTTTTTATTTCTAGGCTGTATTTCAGGACAGGAATTTGGCATAGCCCTCCCTATCTGGGTACTATTCGAAGGTTTTTGGACTCCATCTCCCATCAGCCCCAGCCCACATGGCTAATGGTCAGCGATGGTGGAAGTTGTGGTACAAAACATCTGGAGGGAACTAGGTTAGGGAAGGCTGGCCCCTTTATTGCCCAGTATGGGCATTAAGATCAGCAACTGGAACCTGGTTAGTTCTGCCGCAGCCTGATGATTATTGGCCTCTGGTAACACAGAGGTGGGCTTTTTCACTGTTGGCAGCAATGTTGTGGAAGGCCCTCCATGCTGAAATGCAAGGGGCTCCATCAGTATTGGCATTCCACCGTATCTTGAAGATACAAGTATTCCCTTCTACTTGGAACCTCCTTATTTATTTTTATTTTTTGAATTTGATAGTGTTTATTATACAAACCATTAGAAGCAAATTTACACAGCTATTAATTATAGAAAGTGGTATCAAGTCTTGGCACTGCCATACTGTGTAACACAGTTTAAGTTAGTAGAGTAAGGCAGGATTCCATTTTAAGGCATGCAGGAAAGGGGTTTATTGCATTCCATATTTTTCCTTCAGATATTCCACTTTTTAAATATATGCTTTCATTGCATCTTCTTTGGACATTCCTTTCAAGGAATTCCAGGCGTCCCACTTGGCCTTGCCTTTGAAATCAAGCATTCCAGGATGGTCTGTATTTACATCTCCAACTGTGGCCTGCTTGTAATGGCTGTAGATATCCGACATTTCTTGATCTGTTGGTTGGGTCTTCAGCTTCTTGACTTCTTCTGCAGCTTTTTCAAACTCTGCCTGTGCCATGGTTGCAGAAGCCTGCAGCGACCTCCTCCCGATGCAACAAAAGGGTGAACTGCGCCCGTTCTTGGAATCTCCTTATTCAACTGCTTTAGTGTTTTGCAATTATGCGTGAATATTTTTTAGTTGATTTTATACTTGTAAATGGTTAAGATGCTACACTGGCGTGATGTGATATGTAAAGTAGTAAACAATCTCTATCCCTACATTTAGGAATGGAAAAACCTTTCTGCCTTTCTTAGGGAAGCCTCTCAGGAGGCGGAGATACCCACCCAATTGTGCATTTTCTACCACATTGGCCCGAATACAAGTTGCACCCGCAAATAAGCCACACCTTTAAACTTCAAGGGGGGGGGAGACAATACCTGAATATAAGCCACTCCCTTAAAATTGGGTTACAGGCTGTGGTTGGTAGAATTGTAACTCTGAGCCAGTTTAAGCCTTTGATCTTGCAAGCCCACAAAAGTTACCGTACAATCGCTAAAATCGCAAACCGTTATTCAATTGCTACAATTCCGCAGGCACTCAAGGTCGCAAATCGGCAATAAAACATTTTTTTTGTTGTTGCCTTTTACCGTATGTCTGTTTCAGCAGCGATATCGTAGAAGCCATTTTTTGTAAGGTTGAGAATATAAGCCACACTTTTACTTTTCACGGTCGGAATTTGGGGGGGGGGGAGTGCGGCTTATATTCAGGCCAATACGGTATTTTGCCTGGGCTCTCTCTGAATTGCAGTAGCCACAAAGGTGCACAGTTATTCTCCATGCTTATTTGAAAATCAATTTCTGTAAAAGCAAATTATTATTCCCGCCCCCCTCCTGCATGCACAGGCAGCTGTTTAAACTGATCAAAGAAAAGTCAGGATTGATATCTGTGCCTGATTTTCGCCCGAATGCTTGTCTCTTGTCCTCTGTACACAGGATGCCCCAAGGGAACCTTTGGTTTGAGTTGTAAACATAGCTGCCAATGCAAAAATGGAGCGATCTGTGACCACATGAGCGGAGCCTGTACTTGTGCAGCTGGCTGGATGGGAACCTTTTGTGAGAAAGGTATTTCTCGCTCCCTTCTCTGTCCTCCCCTCTGTCTCCTTCCTTCCTTCCTTCCTTCCTTTCTTTCTTTCTTTCTTTCTTTCTTTCTTTCTTTCTTTCTTTCTTTCATCAATGCATTTCTCAACAGCGACGTTTTCTGCAGATTTTCAGTCTGTTGTAAAGATGTTATTGATTAGCTCAACAGCCTAGGATAATTTACCAGCTCAGTGATGTACTTGGTAAGACAAAACAGGCCCATTCTCTTAATGGTGGTTAAGAGGTCAGGATCACATCCTGGGATTGCGTGCAGAGCTCCTCCTTTCCTCTAGTTTTTACCATGGCATTGAAACCTAAGTTAGCAGCAGCAAAAGAGAACCTTTTTCACCCCTTTTACCAGGATTGTTTAACTAGCTTCAAACCTTGGTTAAGTGGAGATTTACCAGCAGTTTATATTAGCGCTGTCCTCAACAGCAGATAAAACAGGAGTGGGCAGAGGAGAGGCTGCAGAAAAGGAGCAGACAATTCCATGGGCAACACAGTAAAGAGACTAATTTAGCAACCCCATGCATCTATTTTATCGTAAGAAAGCCCCACTGAGTTCAAGGGCTTTTACCCCCAATTCATTGTACACAGGGTTGCAGCTTGAGCCTCTTTGGCACTGTAGGTTAAACCACAGAGCCTAGGACTTGCCAATCAGAAGGTCGGCGGTTCTAATCCCTGTGACAGGGTGAGCTCCCGTTGCTCAGTCCCTGCTCCTGCCAAGCTAGCAGTTCAAAAGCATGTCAAAGTGCAAGTAGATAAATAGGTACCGCTCTGGCGGGAAGGTAAACGGCTTTTCCGTACGCTGCGCTGGTTCACCAGAAGCGGCTTAGTCATGCTGGCCACATGACCCGGAAGCTGTATGCCGGCTCCCTCGGCCAATAAAGCAAGATGAGCACCGCAACCCCAGAGTCGGTCACGACTGGACCTAATGGTCAGGGGTCCCTTTAACTTTACCTGACCTTTAAAGAGTTACCCTTTAACAGTAGCTTCCACACTCATTCCCAAGAAGCTCAGCAGCAGTCAGTGAGAAGATTGGTGATGGCAGGCAAGCTTCTTTGAAAGACAGCTTGCCACAATTACCTGTCTTCCCTTGCAATGCACAACAGGGTTGTGGGGGGGGGCTGTTTTCAGCCCAAGGGCTCCGTTGACAGCTGGGATAGCTCTGTTGGTGGAGCAAGAGACTCTTAATCTCAGGGGCGTGGGTTTGAACCCCACGTTGGGCGAAAGAGTCCTGCATTGCAGGGGGTTGTAGTAGATGACCCCTTTGATCCCTTCCAACTCTCTGATTCTTTGTTCTATATTCGCTTCTGGAGGCCATATGCCAGGGGTGAAAAGGGCCAGAGTCAAAAGAGGGCAGAACAGCAGTACAGTAAGCTAATTTCTACACAGAATTGCACACCCCTCTCCATTCTCCACCAGGGATTCATGATCAGAATTCAAGGACATATTCCAGCCAGACAAAAACACCCCAGCTGGGTGGGAAGTGGTGCTGTTGAGAGGCATGGCCCAGGAAGAGATGGTGTGTTTGGGGAGCAGGGTGTGGGAAAGCCTCTCCTCTTAACAGAGGGGAGCGGTTGTGAGCGAGAGCCGGTTGGCCCGTCTGCAAGGGGGTGTCTTCGGCCCCCTGCGTCAGCTTTCCTGGCTGCTGCACCGCGCCCATAGGCAGCGGTGCGGGGGCGGGGTTTAGCCTCATTCAAGCAGCCGCGGCAGCTCCATGCCCTCATTGTGAGCCCAGAAGACGATGGATCACCCACCAACCCTCCTATGCTTCTGACCTAGGGACGCAGGTGGCACTGTGGTCTAAACCACTGAGCCTAGGACTTGCCGATCAGAAGATCCGGCGGTTTGAATCCCACAACAGCGTGAGCTCCCGTTGCTCGGTCCCTGCTCCTGCCAACCTAGCAGTTTGAAAGCACGTCAAAGTGCAAGTAGATAAATAGGTACCACTCTGGTGGGAAGGTAAACGGCGTTTCCGTGTGCTGCTCTGGTTCACCAGAAGCGGCTTAGTCATGCTGGCCACATGACCCGGAAGCTGTACGCCGGCTCCCTCGGCCAATAAAGCGAGATGAGTGCCGCAACCCCAGAGTCGGCCATGACTGGACCTAATGGTCAGGGGTCCCTTTACCTTTACCTATGCTTCTGACCTTGCTACGGATTTTGGTTGGTTGCCCAGGGGGCCTGGTAGGAATTTTTACCCATTGGGCAAATTAGCACCAGCCTCATGGTTTTTCGCCTACCTCGTAGCAATTCGTCACAACTTTTGGGTATTGGCAGTTAGGTATATGTGTCGTGTGTTAGAGGGTAGGTTATTGCCATCACCTACCCTCCCCTTGTTTGGGTATTCCATTAAAGGAATCTGGTGGTCGTAGATCCTGTCTGATGCCCTGCTGGTGGCTAGGGCCATGGCACCACCCCCGGTGACATCAGGGGAAGCTTCCAGTTGTATTTGCATCAACAAGCTCCTCCCACTGGTTGTTAACCTTCGGATGACTCCCTGCTGCGTGAGGTGGAGTCATGTATAGATTGTTTGATCCAATGGCTAAGCCAATACCACTCACATGCTGTAACCAATAAAGCTGTGGCCTTCTTTAGCCCATTAACCTTAAATACATGTGTCCTTGTGTCTTATTTATCTCAAGCGGGTGGCGGGTCCTTGACTCACAAAGAGTCAAAAGAACACGGTAGTAGAGAGCTGGAGAGCCCTTAGGTTTTCCAGCCCAGATGCAAAGCCACATGGAAGGGTTATATCCTGCATCACAGTTCATACAGGGTTGTAGTGAGGCCTAGCAAATGGCGTTGGGAATGGAAACATCTATTAATGGTCTGTTGTTGCTTTTTCTGCATGTTTCACCCGGTGTCTGATTTCTGCATTGATCCACAGTTGCTTTTTTTAAAAAAAACATTGTCTCAATGTACATATTTGAATACACTGTGTTTTTTTCTCTTTAATATACTAAAACTGCCAAGAACTGGTGCCACAGGATTTGGAGAAGGGCAAAATCTGCTGGAGAGCAAAGTTATGATCCTCAGTAGGGGTCTGAGTAGTGTGCATCGTAGCAAAAAAAAATATTTTAAAAAATGCAGAGATAAAATTATTTGGAGCTTCCCTACCTGGCATCTGATGTGAACAGACTGTGAACTCTTAGGACCCCTGGCAGAATGTTCTGCAACTCAGTGGGACTCCGCAGAATACGCATAATAGTTTCTCAGTGGGGACGCTTGGGGAAGTAATTCTTTGCAAATTCTGATACAAAATTGACCCTATCTGTAGGTCTGCAGACTAATATGCAGAACCAGGTGTTGATATAACGTTGCAGTGCAATTCTTGGCTTTAAAAAGAAGTACCAAAATCATGTCAAAATGTGTATTTTAGGATATAACACACATGGAATTGCATGCTTTGCAAGAAAACACGAATTCTTTGCAGATAGATGTGGAAGCAGGATAGAGTATGTGCAAAGCATTTGAGAGAGTTCTAACTCCCACACTAAATCTATTGTTCTTGTTATACTTTGTAAGGCAAGTACATAAGGAGAAATCAAATGCCTGTGTTTTAGTATCTGAGCAAATTGTAATTTTTGTGTGTGTACCTGTGGTGCCCTCTAGTGGAAACGAGGCCAATTTGCACCTTTGACGAAAAATACTCAGGCAGCTCTTTGTTTCCCCTAGGATACAAAATAAATAAATCTTAACACCAGCAGTATCACAATAAACTTTATTCAGCTCAAGTGAAAAACAAAAAAGCAGTGAGCTAGCCTGCCTGTTCCTTATGGCCAGAGTTTTAAAAGACAAAGGAGAAAAATAAGTTGCTGGTAGGAATGAGGAAGAAATTTGTTTCACATCACATGCAAAGATAGAATCATAGAATCATAGAGTTGGAAGAGACCACAAGGGCCATCGAGTCCAACCCCCTGCCAAGCAGGAAACACCATCAGAGCACTCCTGACATATGGTTGTCAAGCCTCTGCTCAAAGATGAGCTTACCTACTTTAGGATTTACAGATGCAGGGAGCAATTTCAGAAGGGATCAAATAGTTGGAACCCTCCTGTTTCAGCAGTCATATTCCTTTTTGGGGAACAAAACTAAGGAGAAGCCATAGGGTGCCACCGCCTGATTGTGGTGTAATGCTTAGAGCAGCCTTTCTCAAGCTGTGGGTCCCCAGATGTTGTTGAACTACAACTCCCACCACCCCTAGCTAGCAAGGCCAGAGCTCAGGGATGATGGGAGTTGTAGTCCAACAACATCTGGGGACCCACAGGTCGAGAATCTCTGGCTTAGAGTGTCAGACTAGGACTTGGAAGGCCAGGTTCAAATCCCCACTTAGCCATGTTGTTGTTGTTTGGTCGTTTAGTTGTGTCCGACTCTTCGTGACCCCATGGACCAGAGCACGCCAGGCACTCCTGTCTTCCACTGCCTCCCGCAGTTTGGTCAGACTCATGTTTGTCGCTTCGAGAACACTATCCAACCATCTTGTCCTCTGTCGTCCCCTTCTCCTTGTGCCCTCCATCTTTCCCAACATCAGGGTCTTTTCCAGGGAGTCTTCTCTTCTCATGAGGTGGCCAAAGTATTGGAGCCTCAGCTTCACGATCTGTCCTTCCAGTGAGCGCTCAGGACTGATTTCCTTCAGAATGGATAGGTTTGATCTTCTTGCAGTCCATGGGACTCTCAAGAGTCTCCTCCAGCACCATAATTCAAAAGCATCAATTCTTTGGCGATCAGCCTTCTTTATGGTCCAGCTCTCACTTCCATACATCACTAGTGCCAGAATAGGATAGGTAAACACTACTAGGGGTTGGGGAACATGCTCAGTGGTCTTGATGCTAACATTCCTGGAGGCACCACCTGCAAGCACGCCATTCCCATTCCATTCCAAGTGTCTCGATTTTCCAGGGACAGTCCCAGAATTACAAAAGCCATCCCGGCTCCTGATCTGATCCCAGAATGTCCCCATTTTTCCTGCCAGGGCTGCCGCCTGCCAAGCTCAAGAAGGAGGGTGAGCCGGCGTTTGTCCCAAATGGCAGCGGCAGTGAAGGAGCATCCCATTGCCTCTCCATGGCCTCAGAGGGGAGAGGTGGCTATCCCTGAAGCCTTTGGAGCGCAGCAGGAACTCGCGCTCTGCTCCGAAGGCTTTGGGTTCCTTTTGCTGAAGCCGGGAGAGCAAGACTCTCCTGGCTTCAGCAGAGAGGGAGAGCTGTGCAGTGCCCCTTCAGCGAAGCAGGAGGAGAAATGGAAGGGGCTCCGTTTCTCCTTCTGCTTCGCTGAAGGGGTGCTGAGCAGAGAGGGGGAGAATTTTTTTTTCTTGTTCTCCCCCTCTAAAACAAGGTGCGTCCGATGGTCGGGTGCGTCCTATGGAGCAAAAAATACGGTATATCCTGCCTTTCTCCCAAGTACTTAACTGTGATCTCCCACAACACATGGGGTGAATAGAAAAAGAGAGCCTAACTCCCCCTCCCTCTCCCCAAAATGTTTGGCACAAGTAAGAAGATTTACCATATGGGAGCCTGTTAAGGTTGCCATGATTTCAACCAGCCACCGCAGCTATGCCATAAACAGGAGCTTTGATGTGTCAATGTTTGCAGGTTCTCTCCATGCAATTAAAAGCTCACCTGTTGATTTGTGCATATTAAGTTGCAGTTAAAGACACAGGAGCAGACCATGATGGAGTGTTACTTGTTTTCTTTATTATTTATTTAATATGGTTTTATTGATTTACAATATACAACAATTACAGAAAAAGAGAAAAACATACAAAAGCAAAAATTCAACTCTCCCCACTCCAGCACGGATCAATTTAGTTAAGTCTGCCAAAGTCCAGTCTGTGATTTCAGTAGTTGCCACTCTTGAGGGTAATCAGTAATTTTATAAAAGGATGCCATATTTCAACAAAATCATCTACACCATTTGTATTATTCAGTGTATGTAATCTCTTGGTTAATTTTTCTGATACAGCAATGGGCCATATATTCTGTTTCCAATGAGAGATACACAGATCATAGGATCACAGAACTGTAGAATTGGAAGGTACCCCCCCCAAAAAAAAGCATCCATGACAGATGGCCTTCCAACCTCTGCTTAAAAACCTCCAAGGAAGGAGGCTCTGAGGAAGATATTCCAATCCTTTTCAATTCTGTGGCATTAGTAGGTGTGCTGCTACCAAAAGAAAAGTAATTGGTTCTTCATAACAAAGGTCAGATTTCTTTAAAAATAGCTAACAATTCCAAACCTGGGGTACATTTCACATGTCATGGAAATTCTACTCAGTATTGATCCAGAGCAGATTCCAGCATATAGTGAGCAGAGTAAAAACTTAAACACGTTGCAGGATTTCCAAAAAATAGACCAGAGGCAATTCATAGTTCATTCAGCAGAGCTTTACTGCTACTGAAGGCAAATGAGCATCATGGTCACAAATCCAATACATTCAGGATTGGCACTGTCCATCAGAAATCCAGTTGCAGCAGACTTAACTTAAACCTACAATAACTTATAGTAAGTCTAAACTTTAACACTAAGCATACTATGTACAGACCACCACACCAGAAGGAAAAGAGATAGAAAGAGACAGTGAAACCTTTCTGGCCTTACTTTTATAGTCAGCATGACCTTGACAGAAGAGATAACAGAACCAGTTTAAGCCAGCTGTACTCAGCTTCTCTGAAGGTATAACCCAAACATCACAAACCTTCTGCTTGCTTCTTTCATGCAGAGAAGCTTCCAGAACCCTCTTGAATTAATTAGAATAGGAAAGATCTCTATACATCAGATCAATACTTTCTGTCCTTAGAAATGCAAACTGACACATTTCACATGTATTATAGCTTATTTCTGTAAATACCCTCTCCCAGAAGGGCTTTATATGTTCACGCATCCACCACATGTGAAATGTTGTACCTATACTATTGTGCCCTCTGCTGGAGTTTTACTTGTTTTCTTTATGAATGATCTGTTGGAAACCCTAGAGCTTAACATGCTTAATTGATGAGTAATTCACTGGCATGGTCACAACACACTTTCTCCTGGACTTCCTTTGAAACATTGTGGATTGGGTTGGAGTGCTGATCTCATTTGTGACCCATCAAGTGAAATGTGACTAGTGTATTGTGTTCAGCATGGTGGGCCATGACTGTATCAGTATCTGACTAGACGTTCCGTGCTATTCTTTCAGCAGCATAATTTTCTGGCTAGCATCAAATATGTTATTTATACATTTTCATGCTGAGGGAGGCCAGTTTTACAGTCCAAGCACCGCTTTGCCTCCGGTGCAAGAGACAGACTCTTGGATCAGCTCTTAACTAAAGCGTAAATGTGTGCATTCCCCTGTTACTTCCTAAAAGCTCTGTTTCGGGGAAGGCGAATATTGCTTGCCAGATAGATAGATGTATACACAAACGAGTATCACCATCTCATCATCTTCCATCTTCAGCTTGTCCAGATGGCTTTTTTGGGCTGGACTGTCACCAGGTGTGCGACTGCAAGAATGGAGCTGTCTGCAATCACATCGATGGAACCTGCCAGTGCCTCCCTGGCTGGATCGGGCCCAGCTGTGAGCAAGGTTTGTATACTAATGAGAAAGCGGCTCTCTAAATCTCACCAAACTCATCCGTGTGTGCATACCAGATCTGTGTGCAGATGCAGATCTGTAAGTGCAGCGTGATTTATGCAGAATGATTGTTTGCATGCAAGCACCATGATTATACATCATATTTTTCATGATTTGGGGGGGCATTCCCCTCCAAGAGCTCACCCGTGGAACCCGAATCTTCATTTTTGTGCTCCTCTCCAGTTTAATAAGCAGGCTGCAAGATGCTGGGAAGACGATGAGCAAGTTAACTTTGATGTGTATGTGCTGTTGCTTATGCGTGCATAAAACACTTGACAACAGCTGTAGAGTATATTTCTTCCTTTTTTACATAAATAAAAAATAGCAAGGGTTGATTCATAAGTGTCAGGGGTTCAGGAGCAGAGACGCAGAGAAGGGAGGAAGCAGAGAGCGAGGGGGAGGAATCCGAAGGGAAAATGAGTGATGATGACGACCCGAGATCTCCAAGCCTAAGCAGTGAGTCAGAGGACTCCCAAAAGGGAGCCCCAGTGAGCAGAGCAAGGGGGGGATCCGGGGGGACACCCCAGGAGGAAGGGAACAGAGGAGATTCAGAGAGTAGCAGCTGGAAGTCGGGACCCACGCTCATAACTGAGAGCGGCAGCAGCTGGAAGTCGGGACCCACGCTCAAGACTGAGAGCAGCAGGGAGGAAGGTAGCCAGGCATCGGGTTCCGGAGGCTGTCAGCAGGAGGGAGGGCACGAGTCAGGGGTGGTCACGCCCTCCTCAGAGAGCGAGGCAACGGTTAAGAGGAAAGTAGAGAGTTGGGCGCGCGCGCCAAGTTCAAATGCAACGGAAGCTGGAGCAGTAAGCAGCCCGGAGAGTGAGCCAGGTCCCAAAGCCCGCCGCAAGGAGGCAGAAGGATCAGGGGGGTCAGCGTCAGAGGAGAGTAGAAGGGAGGAGGCCCAGGGGGGCAGAAGGACCCAGAGACGTAGGGAGAGGCGAAGGAGGTGGAGCAAGGCTAGGGTATTAAGCTGGTGTGCAAGAGGCGGGGACTCAGACGGGTCTTCGCCGACCTAGGGCAGAAGGTGTAGAGCTGCACGCTGCAGTTCGGAAATGAAACCTGTAACTTAATAAAGACTCTTATAAAGTGAACGCTGGCGGACTTGGTCCTATGTGAGCTGGGACTGGGTGGCAGCTCTGACAATAAGGTTATGATGATTCAATTATTGTATGATGGTCTAGCTATTTGAAATTATTACCACATGTTGGCTGCAACAGTTGTCTCCTACATTTTGCTAATCCCCACATCCACAGGTTATCCAAATCTACTTCCATGGCAATAGAGGGGGGAGGGGTCAATTGAACAGCAGATAGTCCCTTGGCGCATTGGCTTTGAAATCACAGTATGCTGGGATCTTAATGGAAATGGGTTGTGGGAAGGAATATTGGATGCAAGCAACTCTTTAGTGATCACAGCAGATAGATCAGTTTCATAATCCAGTTCCACATGGATCCAACAGTGTGGCGATTGTGCAAATCAATCTCTTCCGTGGAAGATCTTCGTCTGAATTTATCATTTGATGTAGACAGAATGTAACAATAACACTTCTCTTCTGCAATAATTTGCTATGCTTATTCTGTTGATGCATTCTCTTGATGGACAAGTTTAGCTATGGCCTTTCCTATACAAAAAAAAACCCAAAACAATTAAGCATTTGCCATACATAAACAATGGAGAACAGCTGGATCCTCCAAGGTAAACATTGCTTGCAACTGAGGCACAATGCCCGCCGAGTTGGTGTTGTGAGTCGGCTTGGCGTGTTTGGTTGCTGCTGTGTGCAAAAACCTCTCTGCCAGAACTTGCATCTGTCATTACAGAATATTCAACAAAGCCATTATGCCTCTGAGAAATAAGTGGATCAAGGGAAAGATTAAGGCTTTATCACTTACTGCCCCATCCTGTAGTAAGAGCATGAGTTCTTGCAGGCTCAAACCAATGCACCTGATGTATTCATAATGGGTTTGCAGCTAAAAGGCACCAACACTGTGCCCTACTAGCAAAAGCTCTGTACCCCTCCACAGCAACACCTACCAAGAAAAGGGTATAATAAACTGGTCATGCTGTGCTCCATTGGTGCCAGGCAAAACAAGTTTACATCCATTTTTTTATAGAAGATAATTCACAGTAATAGATAGATTATATATAGACATGCAACCAAGCATGCCCCATATCAGTCTCTACAGCCACAGCAGGTGGCGTAACCTTCTGACAATTTGACTTCACCCCAAAGGCACAATCCTCCACTTGTCTCCCGAGACAGACGGATGCCGGCAACAATACAGAGATAGAGATATATGATTACAGGTCCGTGATAGAAGAGCACGTGTTTTGCATGCAAAAGGTCCCGAATGCAGCTTTGGCAGCATCTCTAGTTAAAAGGAACAGGTAGCAAGGGATGTGAAAGACCTCTGAGATCCAAGAGAGCCACTGCCAGTCAGAGTAGGCAGTATTGAGCTAGGTAGACAAATGTTATAAGACAGTTTCTGGCATTTCTGTTTGCACTGAGTTTGTAATTAGCATTCTGAGTCCAAAGGGAGGGGTATGCACCAGGACTTTATTTTTATTTTTAATCCTCCTCCTAACTTATTCCTGAAGGTGGTGTAATGGACTGCTGGCAGAAGGAAACATCACTGCCTCCCCTCCCCTTGAACATCTATGTGTTGTTGTTGTTTAGTCGTTTAGTCGTGTCCGACTCTTTGTGACCCCATGGACCAGAGCACGCCAGGCACTTCTGTCTTCCACTGTTTCCCATAGTTTGGTCAAACTCATGCTGGTAGCTTCGAGAACACTGTCCAACCATCTCGTCCTCTATCGTCCCCTTCTCCTTGTGCCCTCCATCTTTCCCAACATCAGGGTCTTTTCCAGGGAGTCTTCTCTTCTCATGAGGTGGCCAAGGTCTTGGATTCTCAGCTTCACGATCTGTCCTTCCAGTGAGCACTCAGGGCTGATTTCCTTCAGAATGGAGAGTTTTGATCTTCTTGCAGTCCATGGGACTCTCAAGAGTCTCCTCCAGCACCATAATTCAAAAGCATTAATTCTTCGGCAGAACATCTATGTAGCCCAACCTTTATAATGGGTAGAAAACTGGATCTGGCTGGTAGGCCAGATCCTTAACTCCACACACAGCTGTGGGCCAAGTACGATGCCACCTTTCAATCACTTGATGTCGCAAAGACATCAGGTGACACTTTGTCTATCTGCTTGTTTGGTTGCAAGTTGCTTTGGGTTGCTCTGGGCAATAGAAAGTGACTGAAAAGATTCAGTGAGTGAATGAATGAATGAATGAATGAATGAATGACTGTTTGCCAAGTTTAGTACTTTCCCAAGTGCTGACTGTCAACTGATCAGTGGTGCCTGCAAAGCCCCTTCCTTCTAAACCCTGCCTTTTCCTGACCCACATCTGACATCATATATAACATCAGGTCTTAGCATCATATAATTGGAGGGTTGGAAAGGGACCACGAGGGTCATCGAGTCCAACACCTTGCAATGCGGGAATCTTTTTAGTCATGTAGGGAAGTTGCCAGAGCCCAACTACTTGGAATCATCTTGGTTCCTCCCTGGTGCAAGGCCCATTTAAGACATCATCAATGAGCATGAAGGCCTGGGCTCCTTCAAGCAGAATGGTGGGAATATAAATTAATTAAATAAATAAATATTGCCCCTGACTTCTCCAAGCTGTACACAAATAAATGTGCTACATAAGCTTTAACATGAAGGGTCAGGAGACCAGCAAGCTCTTTAAGTCAGTGAACCTCTTGCCCCAAATTGTCCATCTCTACACCACTTGCCCCAAGAAAGAGTAACAGCACCTTCCCTAGGCGAAGGTCTCCAAGGGCTCCCAAAAAACTGAAGCCAGCTTTGTAGAGTGCAGAGCACAAATTCTCTTTCTCCGTATTCTCCATGTAACAGAAGCCATTATGTGGCCTTGTTTCCAAGCCTCCAGCAGGTAACAAACACTTAAGAACGTTGTCAGGTTTTCTTCCTTGGTGGTGAGGGCTGGAACCTCGCTTTTAAAAACCGTTTGACTTGAAAGCTCATCACAGCACGCCACATTCTGCAGTTGCTCAGTGGACACTTTACTCTCATCATTTGTTAGCAGAGCTACTCAAGAGGAAGGTTCTTCACCTCTGTAGCTGCCCTCTAGGTTTGGTGAAATATGAGCCTATTGTGTTACCTTGTATAAGAGCCCAGGCTGTTACCAAATCAGAACGGTGATAACTTTTCTTCAGTCACAGACCATTTGCTGTGACTTTCCAAACATTTGTGAAGTTAGCAATCAATCAGCTTAGTCTTTGACTGATGTTTCTGGACGATTTATTTCATTTTCTTTTTTTAAAAGGCCCTGCAAGCTTTGTTTCTACATATTAAGTTTAATTAAGAAACAAAACCCTTCATCTTAAGCCATGCCTGTCTCCTTCATCTTCCCACCAAAGTGTACTGTACTCATATCCAAAACCCACTATTTGTCCTTGCGTGATGGGACCATTAAAGCTTTCTGCACCACCTTTGATTTATTTTGTGCACTAGTTAAGGTGCCACAGTCTTTGCAACTTCGTTTGCCTCCGAGTTAAAGGGATAAGGTCAAACAACAATGCAAAGAAGGTAGCCCCCTTTGCCTCTTAGCTAAACAATGAATCATCGCTTTGATTTAAAGACTGGCCAGTAATGCCTTGTAATACACGGGTGACACTGCTGGTTTTTTCCAAAGGTTGCTATTAAAGCGGTCGGGTGATGGCTCGCTTCCAGGTCCTCTGGCAGCGCACGACAACATCGTATTTATATGCAGGCCTCGCGGTGCCGGGTGATGGAGAGATATTCTCCTAAGAGAGAAGTAAAAGGTTTGGAGGGAAGCGCAAGACTGGCGCATAATTGAGACAGAAATTGATTTGCTCTAAGACTTAATGCTATTAAAAGCCGCTGGCTTAGGGAGGCTGCTCAGCGTGAATGAAAAAGCTTTTCAAAATTATTGATAAGGGAGGATGCAACCCATCTGCTGAGAACTTGCCAACAAGCGGGAATAAAACAAACGAGCCCCTTTTGCTCGGTTAGCAGGCAGAGGGCACCAGCACCTGCAGGGCGAGTCTGAAGCACTGAGGCAAACGGCTGCAACATTGATGAGCTTCACTCGTAGCCAGGGCTTACTTGGACTGAAGAAGTCAGAAGGCGCGAAAATGGCTGATTCAGCTTTCGGGACAATAGAAGCCACTAATGCTTGTATCTGAGACCGGGTTAGATGTTTTAAGAACATATATCCTCCTCTCCTTTTCCCCATATCATTTCTTCAACACCTAGCATGATATGACCATGCTCTGGGGTTGTACTGTGTTCCCTGCAGTTTCATGTCCTTGGGCAGCAGCTTGCTGGGGATGGGATGCTGTGATGTCGCATTTTGCACTACTAGGTGCTACCAGAGAAGGGGAGCAGGATAGAGGGGGTTGCTGTATTCGACATCACCTGCATCACCCTTCTAACATCTGGTTCTGCTCTGTCTTAAATGTCCACACCAGGCCTTTGCTTCACCACTCATGCTGGTAGCTTCGAGAACACTGTCCAACCATCTCATCCTCTGTCGTCTCCTTCTCCTTGTGCCCTCCATCTTTCCCAACATCAGGGTCTTTTCCAGGGAGTCTTCTCTTCTCATGAGGTGGCCAAAGTATTGGAGCCTCAGCTTCAGGATCTGTCCTTCCAGTGAGCACTCAGGGCTGATTTCCTTCAGAATGGAGAGGTTTGATCTTCTTGCAGTCCATGGGACTCTCAAGAGTCTCCTCCAGCACCAGAATTCAAAAGCATCAATTCTTTGGCGATCAGCCTTCTTGATGGTCCAGCTCTCACTTCCATACATCACTACTGGGAAAACCATGGCTTTAACTATACGGACCTTTGTTGGCAAGGTGATGTCTCTGCTTTTTAAGATGCTGTCTAGGTTTGTCATTGCTTTTCTCCCAAGAAGCAGGTGTCTTTTAATTTCGTGGCTGCTGTCACCATCTGCAGTGATCATGGAGCCCAAGAAAGTAAAATCTCTCACTCCCTCCATTTCTTCCCCTTCTATTTGCCAGGAGGTGATGGGCCCAGTGGCCATGATCTTCGTTTTTTTGATGTTGAGCTTCAGACCATATTGCACCACTAATAAGTGGTTAATTTCTGAAAGATAGGTGCTGAGACCTCCCTGCCTTACCTGGCCTCTTAGAGTCCTTCCAGACAAGTTCTGTGCTCTTCACACATGCAATAAAACATATGTGAACCACCCTGAGATCTACGGATGAAGAGTGGTATACAAAGTTAATAAATAATAAAAGTAAAAATGCCCTGTTTTTCCCCCTTATCCCTTTTTAATCCAGTTTTGACCACCCCAGCCTAAAAGCTTTTTTCTTCTTTTTTTTTAAAGACAAGACAAAACACCCTATTGCCAGTCATCCATTAGCACAAACTCTATAGGTTTGGTTGCCCATGCTGCTATTTTTCTGCCTTTTCAAACAATCTGTGTATTGACAAATCAGGCAGGTGGGTATTTTCCAATTCAGCACGCAGTGACCATTACCGCGTGCATAGTTTTATTATCCTGTTTAATATCTTATACATATCCATCCTTTAATCTGCATTAAAACACCATAATTATTACATAAAACAAATAAATGAAATACTGCTTAAATACAAGTGTGTTTCATTCAATACAAAATGTTACCGAAATATCACAACACAGTGATGCTTTGAATGAAACGATGGAGGAAAAGCCCTTTGCAATGACATTTATTTCTAAACGGGCATTAACTGGGAAAGGAGTATGTGCATGTGCTTGTTTTAATCAGTTTTTTTTTAAAAAATTAGCACTGAAACACTTTTCTCGGAGCATGTGTGCACGTGTGAAATGTCAGTTGCAGTGTTTTGTGCCTACTAAGCATGCCCAATCTTTATTGCGCTATTTTGGGTCCTGATTTTTAACAACTTTTTGTACTTCTGCAAACTTATGAGTTACATTGAGGGCGCTGATACCTCTCTCTTCCAGCTAGGTGCCCTTGGTTACTGTGCTGTTGGCACCCTGAGAGTGAATTCATCATTAGTTAGAGTGACAATGATGTTCCGCAGTTGAGGACCAGCATTTCAATAGGTTCCAGAGCTGAACTCTGTCCAGCAGCCTTGGATCAAAGCGAGTCAGTGATGGCTCAGTGCAACACAATGAAGATAGGTTTTCTTGCACATCCCTTTGGCAGAACCAGCTGTTCTTGTCTAGTACTCTAGAGGGCACCCAAAGGCATTTGTTCAGCTGTCTAAAGTACCAGAAGTTCTGCATCTGTCATGGCAGGCCTTGCTGGGTTGGGACATGGCCAGCAGGAAGTTCACCTGCCAGCATGCCCAGAGGATGTGGAAGAGAAAGAACAGATGGCTCAAGCCAGCATCCTACATCCCATGCTGCAGAACAGGGACATAAGCCAGAAAAATATAGAAAGGAAAACCTTAAATAGAAGTCAGGAACGTTCAGGATCTCTACCCCAGTCATAGATTTGTGACCTCAGACAATTGCTGTGTCTGTCTTTTTTCCTCTAACAGCCCCAAGCCATTGACCCAAGGAGAAAAATACGAGGTCAATGAAAGCAGGAGGAATCCTCCCCATTTTCAGACCCATTCACATGGGTGTCATCAGTTGTTTACATACGGTGATTGCTTATTGTCCTACCATGGGAGGGGATGCAGGTGGCGCTGTGGTCTAAACCTCTGAGCCTCTTGGGCTTGCCAACTGGAAGGCTGACAGTTTGAATCCCTGCGACGGAGTGAGCTCCCGTTGCTCTGTCCCGGTCCTGCCAACTTAGCAGTTCAAAAGCACGCCAGTGCAAGTAGATAAATAGATCCTGCTGTGACAGGAAGGTAAACAGCATTTCCGTGCGCTCTGGCTTCCGTCATGGTGTTCTGTTGCGCCAGAAGTGGTTTAGTCATGCTGGCCACATGACCCAGAAAGCTGTCTACGGACAAACACCGGCTCCCTCGGCCTGAAAGCGAGATGAGCGCCACAACCCATGGTCGGTCGCCTTTGACTAGACTTAATCACTTAGCCGTCCAGGGGTCCTTTACCTTTACCTTTTTACCTACCATGGGGTACATGCAACCACACAGTAGTTTAATACACATTGTGTATTGTGTAAGGCAGCTTTATATTTGCTCACAGTGCCCAATCACGTGGTGCAAATTTGTATCATGCTCCCATTATGCACATTTTTGAAATGGTTGCAGATGTGTGTGTGGTACTATCAGGCTTACAGCAGGAATGGATGCCACCTTTACCTTGTGGTAGCTGGCAACACATGTTAAGTTTAAACATGAGCACCAGGTGCTATATATCTGCTTACGTAGAGCCACACAGTGTCATGTATGAGGGAGAAAATGTAGGATTGCAATGTTGTATCAGACCAAGTAAGCCCAGCTCTCTTTCCATGCATTAGACCACAGGTCTGACTCTGGATAAAACAGCTCTCCGCATTCTAGCAGATCAGAATTTTTTTCCCTGCTCTCAGCAGTGGTGATAAAAAAGAAGAGACAAAAGAATACTGAACTGCTACTGGTACCTCCATGCCCACCTTTCAAACAAAGATGGCAAAATCTGCAATGGGAAATCATAATAAAGCATGTGAATTATGCATTTTCACACGAAATGTTCCTTTGGACACTTGGTGCAAACGTGTGCATAGTTTGTTTTTTGAGAGGAGTTGGTGCTGTATTTGCACATTTTTTTTATTTGTGCAGAGCAGGAACCCAAGACTTGACCATATCACCTTTGCTTCATCCCTTTGAGAGGGGCCTGATACCATATCAGCCTCATTTGGTATTACAGCGATTCTGCCAGCAGCAATAAAGAAAAAGCCTGGCTTTGCAGAAGAGTTTCCAAACAAACAGCCCGTCAGACTGGCTGTGGCAGTTTGTTTTATACCCAGACATTCTGTTGGAAGAAGACAGCTGATCTATCATGCAAAGGATTCTAATTGTTACTTTCTAAGAAAAGAAAAGAAATCACCATTCAAACTGTGTTATGATGAAACATATTTGCGGGTCTGTTTGTCAGTCGCAATGAATATACAAACGCATGTGCGTGACTTGAATGTATCGCCCATCCCGAATCAGTTCCCTCTCTTTGTTTTCCTTGAATTGAGTTCCAAATGAATTTGATGTGTCCTTTGATGTCTCGTGATTGGGCTTTATGGTTCATTTTCTCTCTTTCCCTCTCTCCAGCTTGTCACATTAACACTTACGGACAAAGCTGTCGTCAGCGCTGCAATTGTAAGAACGCAGCACTTTGTGACCACATCACTGGGGCATGCATATGCACAGCTGGATGGAGAGGACCGGTCTGTCAGGAAGGTACATTGTGGATTTAAATTTGGGCCTGGTTTGGCCAAACAGTAGAACAAGGTGGCAATGAAACAAAGGTCTGGTCTTCATATGCAGTAGAATGAGATGGAAAGGTAAAAAAGGCAAAGCACCCCTTGACGGTTAAGTCCAGTCACAGGCAACTATGGGGTCCGGTGCTCATCTCATTTTCAGGCTGAGGGAGCTGGCGTTTGTCCACAGACAGCCTTCTGGGTCACGTGGCCAGCATGACTAAACCGCTTCTGGTGCAACGGAACATTGTGATAGAAGCCAGAGCACACAGAAATGCTGTTTACCTTCCCGCCGCAGTGGTACCTATTTATCTACTTGCACTGGTGTGCTTTTGAACTGTCAGGTTGGCAGGAACTGGGGCAGAGCAGTGGGAACTCACCCCATCACACAGATTCGAACCGCCCACCTTCCAATTGGCAAGCCCAAGAGGCTCCATGGTTTAGACCACAGCACCACCCACGACCCCAGTGAGATGGTAGAGACTTAAGGTAGTAAAATAGCCTGTACCACTTGTGACAGCAGGTAGGGATGCCACTTTTTAATGCATAAAAACACCGCCTGCAGGTAGGAGATTCACATGTCAGTCAGCAATCTGACTGGGACACTTTTACATTGGATCAGAAGTCACCAACCTTTCTGGGCTAGTGGGAACATCTGGAATTTTGAGAAAGTGTTACGAGCACAAATTGGCCGTCATAGGGGTGTGGCATAATGCAAAATGTCTGCCACATCCAAAAGAGCAGGAAAAAAGGCTGGACAAAATGGTAGAGGCATGCCCCATGCCATCATTGCCCCATTAACGGGAGAAAAGACAGCAGCATTAACCCAACGACACTAAATTATATTAGTTTAACTCAAATATCTTTTGATACGGTCATGTTACAACTTTTTACACTGAACATTTCCCCACCTCCCATATGCCCACATTTCATTGGATGCCAAGATTGCATCCCCACCTTACCATCCCAAATGTATTTTAAATTGTTGTAACCCACCCTGGGACCTTGGGGTGAAGAGAGGGCAATAAATTACATTCATCATCATCATCCATTCAGAAATAAGGAGAGGTATAGATAGCTTCTCTATGTAAGCAGGTTTTAAATAGATAATAGTGCGAGTTTGTTGTTCTCAAACCAACACTCCAAGATAAATTGCAAAATTCTCAAACCACACAGTTTTAAGAGCGTTTGCTGTTGTGGCTGCTTTTCATGCCCCCCTAACAAGAAATTCCTGAGGAATAATAGTGAGCAAGGGCAGCTCACTACTCTGGTCTCCCTTAATGGCACTCTTGAACCCATGAGGTACGGAAAGCGTCCTTTGCAACAGTCGAATGCAGAACATGCCTGATCCTCATTTTTTAAAATGACTCCTATGCACAATTTTAGTGATGGCCCTTTCATGTTAAGCTAAAAATATATTCTTGTCCACAGCCTGCCCTCTGGGTCTGTATGGTAAGGACTGCCTGCAGCACTGCATCTGTCAAAACCAAGCTACTTGTGATCCTGCGACTGGAGAGTGCCTATGCCCCAAAGGTTGGACTGGAATAGCCTGTGAACTGGGTAAATTTGAGAAAATATTGTCAATATTGCTTCCATATTCATTTCGGTTCATATAATGGCTCGTCCCCAAAGGGCTTGAGTGAGTAACGGTACACTAGCAATAAACCTACATTGGTTAAACTTGATCTAAGCAGAGCTGAAGGTCAGCTGCCAAGACTGAGTTCTTTTCAGGCTGGACAGTTTCATTCATAAACTAGTGAAAGTCTGTTCTCTTTCACTGCAGAGTGTGAAGCAGGGAAGTATGGAGAAAGGTGTCAGCAGAGCTGCAGCTGTAGCAATGGTGGAATTTGTGATCATCGTTCTGGGAAATGCACTTGTCGTCCAGGCTGGATTGGGGACCATTGTGATACTCGTAAGGATCACAGTTCTTTTAACTTTATAAAAGGCCCCTGTGATAATCGAAAATATTTGTGTTGCTATATCCATTTGTGATTATGTGCCATTTCTGCACTCGCTACATCTTGCAGTTATGTGCCTTTGCACTCTCCCACATAACTCTTGGTCCCGCATCAAGCCTTAAGATAGGAGCTCTAAAGCTGCAGTAATGATATCCGTTACACTGGAGCATTTGCACTGGTGTTTAATGGGACTTCGGTAAAAAGGCCTAAATCAGGCATAGGCGAACTCGAGCCTCCAGATATTTTGGGACTACAGCTCCCATCATCCCTGGCCAATGGTCCTGTTAGGGATGATGGGAGTTGTAGTCCCAAAACATCTGGAGGGCCAAGTTTGCCTATGCCTGGCCTAAATGAATGGTTTCAGGGTTTCCGTCTTAGGGTGCAATCTAAATGAGCGCCCTCTGGTGGTGGGCAACAACAGTGGCTGCAGTAGAAGGTAAGGAGCACAACGACTTGGTCTGATGCCATTACACGAAAGCAGAGAACCCGGTTCAGGATCCAGTGGTTCCTAGGCCAGCTCCGTTTTGCTCACTCCCTGCCTTGGAGTGCCCTGTTTTGGGGCTTTCTGTGGGTTCCCGATAGCATATACTCCCAGTGGACCTATAGCCCACCATAAGCCAGTTTTGGATTTCTCTGTTTGTGTCTTATTTTGCTGACTGAATCAAATGCAAAAACTCGATCTGCGTTCTCTGATTCTTTGCCGTCCTTTCAGGTATGGGGACTCCTGTCTTCCTTTTCCCCCTTTCAAGGTATGGCTTCTTTCTCCTCCTTCAAAACCTATCATCTCAGTAGCTTCTTTTACATACACACCTGCTCTCTTTCTCTTCAGGTGAAAACTGAAGTCAAGGACCCCGTTGTCTATTATGCTTGATGGTAGACAGTGTGACTTTGGTTTCCACCTCTGTCCTAAATCTTGGAATAGCTCACAAATAGGCCAAATACTTTATAGAAACTAGGGGTGGACAGATCACTCAGTTTCTGGTCAGTGCCACTTTCCCATTTCAGCTGAGGTCCAGCACCGAGGGCCTTCTGGCGGTTCCTTCCCTGCAAGAAGTGAGGTTACAGGGAACCAGGCAGAGGGCCTTCTCAGTAGTGGCACCCGCCTGTGAAATGCCGTCCCATCAGATGTCAAGGAAATAAACAACTGTCTGACTTTTAGAAGACATCTGAAGGCAGCCCAGTTTAGGGAAGTTTGTAATGTTTGATGTTTTATCACTTTATTAATATTATTATTAATATTAATATTCTGTTGCATATCCACCCAGAGTGGCTGGGCAAACCCAACCAGATGGGCGGGCTATAAATAGCAAATTATTATTATTATTATTATTATTATTATTATTATTATTATTCACATGTGTTCATGCAAAAGTCTGTTCCATCTCATTTGTGTGTGATTTTATTTTATTTTTAAACTACACAAAATTTGTATATAAATGGTCACAGATGACACTGTGGAATTCTCCTAAGTCCAGCTTGTTTCGTATATTAGCAAACTGATGTGTCTAAATTCATAAGGTTGTAGCCCTACTCAGAGTAGACCCTTTGAAATTAAGCCAGGTCCATTAACTTCAGGGGGTCTACTCTGAATAGGACTCGCATGCGAAACTTTCGAGACTCCTGAGTTATGAAAAATATCCAGAGAGGATGTGCAGCATGTGTAGGCCTCGACTGTGTGGTTGGACACTCATAATATAGATAAAACATTCTAGAATTTTGCTTTACAGGGTTTAACTCTATGCCACACCTTTCAGATTACAAATCCTGACCTTCAGCGTGGCACTCATAATTTTGAGATGTCCTTATTGATAAATATTGACTATTTCCTGAGGTGGTGGTGGTTGCGCTCAAATTATTCAAACCCCCTGCCCTCTGGGAGAGAACGTATTGATTTTGCTTGTGTTTCACAATTTATCCTCAGCTTGTCCAAATGGTTCCTTTGGGGAGAGGTGTGAAGGGCTGTGTGACTGTGAGCACAGCTCCTCCTGCAACCCCCAGACTGGAGTGTGTCACTGTGAAATGGGCTGGAGAGGAGAACAGTGTGACAAGCGTAAGTTCCCATTAAGCTCTCTTTTGCTCTGTGACATCTTAAATCCCACTGACCTGAAGTTGTCCATAAAGGTAAAGGTCCAGTCCAGTCGTGACCGACACTGGGGTTGCAGCGCTCATCTCACTTTATTGGCCAAGGGAGCCGGCGTACAGCTTCCGGGTCATGTGGCCAGCATGACTAAGCCGCTTCTGGCAAACCAGAGCAGCGCACGGAAACGGCGTTTAACTTCCCGCTGGAGCGGTACCTATTTATCTACTTGCACTTTGACGAGCTTTCGAACTGCTAGGTTGGCAGGAGCAGGGACCGAGCAACGGGAGCTCACCCCGTCATGGGGATTTGAACCGCCGACCTTCTGATCGGCAAGTCCTAGGCTCTGTGGTTTAACCCACAGCGCCACCCGCGTGCGTCCCTGAAGTTGTCCATAGTTTTCCAGTAAATGAAAGCTGGGGAGCATAGTCAAAACATGCTCATTTGGGCTATTGTTTCTCTCTCTCTCTGCCACTCTGCCCACAGTGGTTTCTTGGCTTGTGCATGGCTCACTCGACTTGTTTATCCTGAGCACAAGCTACTGGATAACACTGCAGACAACAATAGGGGTTAAACAATGGCATGTGGAGGGGAGAATTCTAGGGAACAGCAAGAGGGCCATTTGGAGCCGTAGGGAGAGGATGGGTCACAGCACTTAGAAGTATATTCAGACTTCTAGCAGAGATGGCTTTGCTTTTATTTTCTCCAGCTTGCCTGCCTGGCTACTATGGCAGCAATTGTACTGAGCGCTGCAAATGCCCTCCAGGTGTCCCTTGCAACCACGTGAGCGGGGAGTGTGGCTGCCCTCCAGGTTTTGTGGGCAGTGGCTGCGAAAGAAGTAAGTCCCCTAATGTTTGTGTGTGTGTTTTGTCATGAAGGAATAAGATTATTCATTCATTCATTCATTTGTTCATTCATTCGTTCATCACCGGAATATGTATACTGCTTAATTGTATAAAGCTCTCTAGGCAGTTAACATAAAATAAAACTTACATTAAAACTCTGGAGAGAAGTCAGAGTTAAAAACAAGCTGACATGAGAAGAGGTTATAAATATGCATCATGAAAGTGAAATGTTAAAAAGACATATCAGTTTTACGTATCTGGGTTGGCTTGCCTAGACAAACAAGATTTTAGCAGGCACTGAAAACAACACAGTAAAGGCACCTGCCTCGTGTCAATGGGCAGGGAGTTCCACAGTGAAAGAAGTGAAGAACAGTATGTGGTTCATTTAATTAATTTAAAGCAAGGTGGGTCATTTAATTAATTTTAAAATCTATACCTCAGATGTATCCCTTATTTATACATTTTGAGGAACTTCTGGCATAAAGCAGCTTACAATAAAAACCAACCCCTATCTGACAATAAGGTATGCAAATACAAAATACAGCACAAGAAAACAATGAACCGGCATGGATAGTGGAGCACAGAAACAGAGTACAGTGGTGCCCCGCAAGACAAATGCCTTGCAAGACGAAAAACTCGCTAGACGAAAGGGTTTTTCGGTTTTGCGTTGCTTCGCTAGACAAATTTCCCTATGGGCTTGCTTCGCAAGACGAAAACGTCTTGCGCTTTTTTCTTACAAGCCGCTTGAAGAGGCGCAGTTGCGACGGACCGTGCTTCGCAAAACGAAAAAGATCGCAAGACGAAAAGACTCGCGGAACGAATTCTTTTCGTCTTGCGAGGCACCACTGTATCTAGCATAATGATATAACTGTAGAGTTGGAAGGGACCACGAGAGCCATCTAGTCCATTCCCTGCAATGCAGGAATCTTTTGCGCAATGTGGGGCCGGAACCCACAACCTGAGATGAAGAGTCTTGTGTTCTACCAAGTGAGTAATTACAGCTCATAAAACAGTAGGAAGGCACACCAACAAGAATTTCAGAGCGGCTAATTTGAAAAGGCTTGGGAGAGAGCTGCAAAGGAGAAAGAGAGGTAGCCCATAAACCCAGGACACAGAGCAGGAACCTATGGATTCCCATTACGTTCAAACTGGACCTTACTGAGATTTTGACTCATTGAACCCAAAGGGTGCTTCGCATGTGCAGTTCTTGCTTTGAAGGTCTATAGTGTTTGGTACACACGATTTCCTCCAATGCCCTAGCAGGTGCAGAAATGGAGCATTGATTTCTCCCACCACACTTGAGGCCGGTTCATACAGGCCCATTCATCATTTGCCAACAGATCCATGAAGTGATGGCTCTATTGTGTGAATGGGTCATCAGAGATAACACTTTCACACCACTTCAAAAATGCTATGCAATTAGTTTCAATGTTAACTTTAACCAATTCATGTTAATGGATTGGTTTAACATCAATTGGTTTAACCGCCTGGGATAACTCAGCTGGTAGAACATGAGACTCTTAATCTCAGGATTGTGGGTGCAAGCCCCACATTGGGCAAAAAGATTCCTTTTTGCAATAGCAGGGGTTGGACTAGATGACCGTCGTGGTCTTTTCCAACTCTACAATTCTATCGTTCTGTGTGAGTTGCCATGTGACATGATCAAGTGTCCTTGCATGTGTGAACCAGCTCTTAAGTAACTTGGATGCTTTCCCATGACATGTCACTGGAAACACACAATTTAAACATACACTTGTATTTGTGGTGGAGAATAGCTCACGTAGCCTGAACCGCAGACTTTTAGCATGAGCTCCCCGCCAGGGCAGAGAGAGAGAACCAGGAAAGAAACAGCATAAGCATTTGAAGCTGACTTGAAGCTTTAAGGCATCTGCGGGCGAGAGAGTCACCACACATATTTGGGAGACTCTCCTGAGTTTTATTATTTTAGTCGATTTTCCTTGACATCAACCTATGACTTTCTCTAAGTGACAAGAAAATTGCAACTGGCCCATGACAGTTGGGCACAAATTGACTGAGCAAAACAAAATCAAACCACAAAGTAATCCCCAAGCAAACGTAATAAACCCAAAGTCCCAGAGGGCAGCATTCTTCTGCAGGCAGCGGTCTTATTGAATAAATTCTACCCGGCTCTTTCTTTGAGCACTGTGTTTACCAAGACAAATGTAATTCATCGGTTTACATTTCCTCTTCCCTCAGCTTGTCTGCCAGGCACATATGGGGAGAACTGTAACCAAGTATGTCAGTGCTCTGGAAAGAATGAAGAGTGCCATCATGTCACCGGCAAGTGTGGCTGCCTGCCAGGTTACTACGGAATCCGCTGTGACCTTCGTAAGTGTCACTCTCACTTCATCAACATTCGCCTTTGCTTGATTGTTAGGATCAGATTTGAATAGGGACTTGGCCCTTCGTTCTCTTAACAATGGTGGCGCTCTTCCTAGGTAATGCAGAGATATGTTTTTATACTTATATTCACATGATTATATTTTAAAATACCTGTTCTAGTTTTATTTATACCCTGCCCATCTGGCTGGGTTTCCCCAGCCACTCTGAGCGGCTTCCAACAGAACACTAAAATACAATAACCTATTAAACAATAAAAGATTCCCTAAATAGGGCTGCCTTCAGATGCCTTCTAAAAGTCTGGTAGTTGTTTTTCTCTTTGACATCTGTACGGAGGGCGTTCCACAGGGCAGGTGCCACTACCAAGAAGGCCCTCTGACTGGTTCCCTGTAACTTGGCTTCTCGCAGTGAGGGAACTGCCAGAAGGCCCTCGGCGCTGGACCTCAGTGTCCAGGCAGAACGATGGGAGTGGAGACACTCCTTCAGGTATACTGGACCGAGGCCATTTAGGGCTTAAGTAGGTGATGTGTTAGAAGTTAAAACACCATTTTGAACCATTTGGGCCATCGTATTTGCAACCTCAAGCCAGCATAAGCCAGCGGGGTTGTTGTTTTTATTTTGATTATATATTTTGTGGTTTTATATTCTGATTTTGTTCTGTGAATCGCCCTGAGACCTCTAGGTATAGGGCAGTATATGAATTCAATAGATGATGATGATGATATTGGGAAGGCTGGACTTGGACCTCGGAGCGTTGGGTACTAATTGTTGGTCAGTCATGAACTCACAAGGACCATGTTGCCCAGCCTTAATTCTTCATCTGTAAAATGGGGATTACCAGGCCCAAATCTCACGCTTGTTTTGATGTGGCACAGCCATTGCAAAATGATTTCACTTAATTCCATGCGGTGAGTGGTTCTTGTTTGTGCATGTGGGTTTACTCCTCTCCATGTTGACAGCCGATATTAATAAACTCATATAGTTTGTTCCAAAGTGTGCATTTTCAAGCGCAGTGCAGAAGGAAATTTCTATCCACAACTGCTGTCTTGGTCTACATGTCTGGTGTCATACTTTGCTTTAAAACGGCTGTGGAAATGCTTTTTAAAAAATCTGTGCAACCAGGGTTGATAACATTTACAAATTGGTACTGCATCTAAATTTACAAATCACACAGGGTTATAGATTTAAGAGATAGAGGCTGCGAGTTGGCAAACCCAGGTTTAGTATATATTTATGTGCATATTTATACTCTATCTGTCGTTTTTCACTTTAAAATGTTCTAAACCACATTAAGCCAATGGGACAGGGTGGGATATAAATTTAAATAAAAGGACTGATTTATAGGTGGGAAGAATTTATTGCAAAGCACATTCTGCTGGGTAAAGGACTCTTTCCCAATTATCCATTAACAATTTTATTAGTGCTAAAAGCATTAATTGGTGGATTGGTATGATGAATCAATCAGCATATTTATCACAGACTTTAAATGGCTGTAATTGATTATCTCTTCTGTAAAAGGGTGTACAGTACAGTTGGCAGCGTAGAAAACAAGCTGGGTGCATCTTCTTGATTTAGGAAATATGCTTGGCTTAATTTTCCTTATCAAGTGACATTGATATTGATATTTATTTCTGATAGTGAATATGAGAGTTGCTACTGCAAAGGAAAATTAGATACTGCATACACTTCAGAGATAATGTCCCTGGGAATTTAAAGGGAAGTCAAAATATTTTTGGTAAAATTAAAAGTTTGTAGGGAGAAGTATTTCACACATCTCTAAAAGCTGTTTCACATATCTTCCATTGCCTCTGACTCGCACACACTACCCCCAAAAAGTTTCCCAAAAGCTCAAAGCATTTTGGATGGTGGTTATAAAAAAGACATGCTGCAAGTAACAATAAATCAAAAGCAATCTGTTAAAGTCAGCCTTTACACTGCACAACCTTCACAGGAACAATCAAATTAAAACAAATTGCTGTCCTGAGTCAAGGAATGCAGAGTAACCTGAAGGACATACCACCAGTTGGCCAAGACTTTCTTCATAATAACTTTTTTTTTAAATCAGCAAAGCCATGTGTCTAACAGTGACTTCAGTGAAATGATTTGTGGAGTGGAACAAAAACGATGAATTGTAAGAAACACGAACTGATCTGGCTAAAAAGGAGGATTATAATTCATTATATTTTTATTTCCAGCTTTAAATTAGCATTTTCTTCTTGCTGTTCGCATCCTCTTCTAAGAATAAAACACCTTCCCTTTAGTTCACAGCCTGGATTTTTTTTTCTGGCAGGCTGTGTGTGATGCACATAAGTTGGGAGTTATTCTGGTGTGCCCCATGCTTTCTGCACTGATCTTACAGGAAGACAGGGCATTTTAGCCCAGGGCTAAAGACATTAGGTGAGTTCACACATGCATGCACATTGCTTGCTTTGTGTCTTTGCAGCTACTGAATGTGTGAACAACCACCATTGTAAAGCAGTGATCTGATATGGGATGATAGGAGCATTCTCCCTGTGGTGTTTGAGCTGCCATAGGCCATTCACACATGCAAGTCAACCCTTGATGCCCCACTCAGCCATTGATAGGCATGCCACTGTGAACTGGCTGAGCATACATCCAGGGCTGCCTCTGTTTTTCCACGGTAGACAGAAATTTGACTTTTCTTTTACAAAAAGGTGGAAGGCTTACCTGCACCCATTTGCAGCAAACATAGGAAACCATGGCTGGAGGAGTGGTGGTTAATGTGTCCTCCCTCACACTACTGCTACAGCAAGGATTGTTGGACTCCAACTCCCATCAGTCCTGGATGATGGAAGTTGTAGTCCAGCAGTATCTGGAGGGCTGTTGTTGTTTAGTTGTTTAGTCGTTTAGTCGTGTCCGACTCTTCGTGACCCCATGGACCAGAGCATGCCAGGCACTCCTGTCTTTCCCTGCCTCCCGCAGTTTGGTCAAACTCATGCTGGTAGCTTTGAGAACACTATCCAACCTTCTCATCCTCTGTCGTCCCCTTCTCCTTGTGCCCTCCATCTTTCCCAACATCAGGGTCTTTTCCAGGGAGTCTTCTCTTCTCAGCTTGGAGTCTCAGCTTCAGGATCTGTCCTTCCAGTGAGCACTCAGGGCTGATTTCCTTCAGAATGGATAGGTTTGATCTTCTTGCAGTCCATGGGACTCTCAAGAGTCTCCTCCAGCACCATAATTCAAAAGCATCAGTTCTTTGGCGATCAGCCTTCTTTATGGTCCTTCCATACATCACTACTGGGAAAACTATAGCTTTAACATCTGGAGGGCTATTGGTTCCCTACTCCTGCCCTACAAGATCCTGCGAAGTTGCACGATATTTCCAGATCAAGTCCTGTGGATTGGTCCCGTGAAGCTTTCAGTCCAATAAAAGGGCGTACAGTGTGAAATACATAATATAGTAATTGCAGATGGATTGCGTCCTGCAGTTGCAGTCCAGCACAGCATTACAAGTATTTACATTCTGTTTATTTCAATGGGACTTAACAGGCACATACATTTCTCCTTGTCAGTTGTTCATATTTACAAGACCAGAAACTAATTTAATGATTTACTACTTTTCAGTAAATCATAATACTAATTAACTGTTGGAAGATGCTTCGTTCGACCCTGGCTGGCTTTATTACAAAGCCTTACTGCTCATGAAAAGGATATTTGCACTGTTCTTGGACACCATCTGTTTATCTTACTGATGGAAGGTTCTTGTGGAAGGCTCACACCACTGGAATGATGGTTTCACAGCAACAGCAGCTTGGCAAATGGTGACAAGAGGAGTAGGAGAGGAGAGAAGACATCTGCAAGGAAGCATAACTGGAAGATCCTCTGAGAACATGGTAGCCCCATGTGTCCCACATTGACATGTGTACCAAACACAGCCAAACTTGCTCCTTCCTATGGATGACTCAGTGCATTGGCCAAGCTAAATGAAAGAATGGAGGAAATGAAAGAAATAGGATTCTCCGCTCCCAAATCATATCTTTGCTCTGCATGAGCATGCCTGAACCTGTGTATCTATGGACTCTACTACTGAAAACACATCTCAGTAGCAGAATACATGGTTTTCATCTTTAGTCTTGGATAGCCAGTCTAGGAAACACTCATGCCTGAGATCATGAAGAACAAATTACTAGACAGGACCAAGCTAGATGCCTCTCAAGAATGGGCACTTCCAAGCAGTTTACTGAGCATTCACCTTTATTTTTTTGCAGTAAGGTTTTTGATGGCATTGGCTATTTAATGAGCATTCATTTTGATTTGTCTATGTAGAGGTTAGATGCTGTTATCAAATCGACTACTATTCCATGTTTTCCAGTCACTTATCACAAAAAGCTAGAAATTTGGGGAAAGTGGGTATGTTGCAGGAGACCTCCCAGTTAACCATAACTGCACGACCTGAATTTGCTGGCATGTCATCGAACCTTACCTGAAAAGAGCAACAATCTGTTCACATGCTTCTTTGTGTAATATTTAGGTTGGCCCTCTGAGCTGAGGATATTAGGGTAGGTCAGAGATAGCCAAGGTGGTACCCTCTAGAAGTTGTTGAGATGCATTTCCCACCATCCCTGACCATTGGCCATGCTAGCAGGGACTGATGACAACTGTGGTCCAAAAACATCTGCAGGGGACCTTGTGTTGGCTGCCGCTGGGTTAGATGTACCAACAGTCTGTTTTAGTGTAAGGCAGCTTCATGCATCATAGAACATTGGTGCTTGGTTGAAGATTAATGCTGAAAAAGGGACCCCTGTGGTCAAACCATTAGCCTGGTTTGGCCAAGGTTGCATGTTCAATCCCCCCCCATATTCCTGAATTGCAGAGGTTGAAGTAGATAGTCCTTGGGGTCCCTTCCAGTTCTACAATTCTATGATTCTACTATCTCCAGGGCAGGAACATTTAGTATGCTTTAAAAAAAATAAAAAATTAGTTTGGGAGTGTACAAAGCCTCTCCCAAAGAACTTGAGCTGGATTGAGTCCAACCAGCATGTGGTTGGATAGGGCTGGAAACCTTTCCTGGCAACAATTGCTATACTTATAGTACTATGAGAGGGAGAGAGAAAAAGCAGCACAAGAAATTATCCATAAAAGGTGTAGCTGGCTGGTAAGCAGAGGCTTTTAGCCGCCAAGAGCAACTGGGCTTTCATGTTCTCGAATTTTGGAGTGAAGAATTGAAATAGTGTGTCTTGGCAGGGACCAAAGGAAGCAGATAGCCTAGCAATAAGAATCGTTTTATTCACCCATAAATCAGTGCAAGGGCATATATGTCTGATGCACGATAGCAACACACCCCAACATCTAAATTTGCTCTAGTGAGCAGTAAATGTCATGGCATCACTCAGCTGTATCCAGATGAAAGGCACACCGAAACAAGGTGTTTGAATGGCAACAAGCATTGGTTAAGGGTGGAGCTACACATTAAAGAGACCAGGAACGGATGCTGAAAAAGCCAGACTCCTGTTCCCCCAACCCCAGTGATGCTAGGACCTGGTTGGAAAAGGGGGCACCATAATGATACCAGGACACTGATCAGTTGAACAAAGTGTTAGGATGGGGGGTAACTTGGCTGATTTCAGTGGTAGCTCCACAATCATCTTAATTCCTTCTTAAGAGGAATTAATGTCCAAAGAGCTGTCACAAGGAAGATGGAGCAAGCTTGTTTTCTCCCAGTCTCTAGGCTAGGACCCAAACCAATGGATTCAAGTTACAAGAAAGGAGATTCTGACTAAACACCAGGAAGAACTTTCTGACCTTACGAGCTGTGGAGGGGACTCCCACAACAGGTGGTGGACTCTCCTTCCTAGGTGGTTTTTAAGCAGAGATTTGTGATCATGGGTCCGTGTGGCCTTCAGTCCTGTCCCCCAAATGGACACGTTGGGCAGGGTGCTAGGAGGGCCACAAAAAACTGTGATACTCAGATGCTGCTTTTATATCTCGACCACACCTACTTTGACAGGCCATTTCCAGAGGGTTGACTATGGGTGAGTGTGGCAACCAACCATTTCTGCTTCAGCTGCAACAATGTGTGATTTTTCCCTTAAAGCAAATAGTAGTTTGAGATTCACCTTAGGACCACAGCAGAGGAGAAAAGGGTAAAATTGCCTGTCAGTTCCATGAATAATCACCCTTCTCAGCTGATGCTGTTTGCTTTTTATTACTATTATATTATTTTTAATCCAAGCATGTTGCAAATATGCATTTGCTGTCACATGTGCTAATTTGGCTCATCAGTTTTTCAGTAGATCTCGGGTGATCTTTCAGTTTTGACAGCCAAACTGTGCTATGGGTCTTCAGAACATCTGGGTTCCAGAAGGAAGCTGTTACTGGGAACATCAAACAGTGTGTGGAGGGTGGTGGGAGAAAAAGAGAGAATTGGGAGCATGCTCATCCATGGGGGCGCAAGAGGGCACCACCACCCCAGATGAACCAACCCCCCCCAATTTCCAGCTTTAACTTTTCAAAAACACTTTATAACCAGAGCAAAACATGAAACAGGCAATGTCCTATCCTTGACTGCAGCAATGGTGGTGTTTCAAATGTGTGTGTTTTGTGGGGGGTGGGGTTTGGTTTTGTTCTTGCAGATCATTCGTGTGTGTGTGTGTGTGTGTGTGTTGGTAAGGAAAGCCCCCACTACTTGCTACTGCTGTGAAAGGATTTAAGAACTGATGGTCATGGCAGGACTAATCCAGGCCAGAAGGAAGAAATCAGGAAATGACTTAGAGGGTTGGCTGCCATTCCTGCAGTTCCCAGAAGAAAAAAAAACATAACACAGATACACAGGAAACTGTTAAATTAGAAAATGTCTTTATTAGATAACTGGCAGTTGGAAGCTGAAACCCTCTTTTTATGGGTGCTTAGCATACGAAAACGGCAGGGCTGTGTGTGAACTGGCCGCGTCGTCTTCAGACAGCCCATTTTGGGAAAGTGGGAACAGACAAGGGCGCTGTATTAAATGATAATTGAGTTAAATGTTGGCCACAGACGTGTGCGATCCATTGCTCGCAGTTGAACTGAAATAAATAGCAAGTTAGGAGGGTAAGTTTACTGGTAAGCGGAAGAATTATATGAATTGCCCTAACCATTTCCAGTCATGGAACAAAACGGTGTCAGTGTGAACTGGAAAACAATTCCATGAGCTTTGCCAAGTAAGAGTTGTGGGGACAAGGGAGTGGGAGATTCAGACTCAGGTGTCTGATGCAGAGTAAATAGCAAACTATTTAAACAAAAGCCAACTAGTGACCAGAAGGGAAGTGTGGTGGGCGAAAGAGACATTCATCGCAAGACAAGCCAAATGAGGTCATTATAT
Organism: Podarcis vaucheri; assembly: GCF_965113315.1. Taxonomy (NCBI): domain Eukaryota; kingdom Metazoa; phylum Chordata; class Lepidosauria; order Squamata; family Lacertidae; genus Podarcis; species Podarcis vaucheri. The sequence continues at coordinate 17,634,154 of NC_138763.1, read as the reverse complement.
GAAGGGTGTGTTCTATCCGCTTGGTAGATATTAAAAAAGGATGCTGGAGTGATTCAGTTTTCTCTGCCAGGAACCGAGATTTCAAATATAGACACCAAAAGCAGCAGAATTCAAGTCTCTCTCTCTGTCTCCCTGTGTGTGTGTCTTAAATTGCCAAAAGAGAGGGGGAAACTGATCTACTCAGACTGTTTGATCAGTTGTTGACTGTATATTTGAAGCAAAAGAGATTTCTTAGGTATTGCAGTGACTCAAGGTTACTTTTTGAATTCACGTCTCCTTGGTCTCCAACCAACTGGGCAACTAAACTCATTGCAAGGGGGGGGGGGCAGATAAACTTTTGTTTTCCAAGCATTCAAAAGAGAGAAAGCATGCTAATAAACATCCCTGTTTAAACTATGACACATTCAGGATATAGGTGGTACCTATTGAAGGATGTGAGAGTAGCTATGAAGTGGTCCTTTCAGAGTGGTGAGCCTGGTAGGTTCAATATTGCCTGCTGCAATGATGATATGGATCCACACCATATCATTTTATAAAAAAAAAAATTTTATTGGGTTTTCACATTTTATATAGACAAAAACAAAAACACAAAAAACAAGTAAACACATAAACAAAGAAAAAAAAAGAAAACAACAACAAACATATATACTTTCCCGAAAATGTTATTTCCTAACCCTGGTCATTGACTTCCCCCTACCCCCTCTCTTGCATCCCCATTTCCAAATTTATGTCAGCAAATTGGCATTTCCCTGTCTTAATATTAGTCCTTTTATAAAAGCAAACAAAATTAATTTTTTCTAAGTTGGACCTCAATTCCCTTCCATCGATTTCCCATTTTGTCTTGAATAATGATCTTTTTAACCAAATCCCATAATCATGAGTGTTGTTAGAACTTAATTTTTCCCTCCCTCCCATCCCCGGTTTGCGTCCCTTCCCAAAGCATGTCCAAAATAACAGTTATTAGCCCGGGTTCCTCACGTCCGAGGCCCTCCAGTCTCTTTCAGTCCCTCTCCGCCGGTCTTGTTGGTAATCCTTTATGCCAGTCGTCACATCTCGAAAGAGTTCTTTCACCATCAATCCAAAGTCTCTTCCCATATTTGCAAACAGCTGCTGAAGAGTTTCCACAAGGCATGAATCTTGAAGGTAATCAAAGTCAGAGTCTATGTGGAGGCCCCGATTATATTTCTTTATTTTAAATTCCTTAATTTCATAGACTCCCAGGGCCTCCACTTTCGTCTTCTGCATCTTTCGTGGATTTATAGTAGATTTACTCCAATAATCTCCTTGTTTGTATTCCACAGGCGTCAGCTTCTGCTCAGTATTTTCCCACATCACTTCTTCTCTTTCTTGTTTTGTCTTCTCCTCTTCTTTTATTATCATTTCTGGTTCAGCTGTGGATTCTTTCTCATTGAGGTCCTCGTTACATTCAGCAGGACTACTTGTTTCAGAAGTCAAGGTCATCAATTGTTCACTCATAGCCGTAGTCTGCTCTTGTAAGATTCCAACCAAATAAAACATCCTTTCGATTTCTCCCAGTATCTTTCCATCCACAGCCATTGTAGTTCCACAGAATTCCCTCTAGAGGGAATCTGGTTACTTAGTATTCTTTTCCCCAACAGTCCTCTGTCTTGTTATTGTTTCTTTATTTCCAACAATTTTAGATCAATTGTAACTCTTTTTAATCCAGAGGTAACTTAGGTAGCAATTTTCCACTATTAACAGTCCGTTTGACAGCTTTGACAGCTGTCAAACTCTGCACTTCTTAAACCAGCTCCAAAGCAGGACGCTCCCGGGCCCGGGAGGGGGGGTTGTTTACAACAGAGCATAAAACATCCAACACTCCTCTCTCCTGCTCAAAATTTCCAAATCTTGGAAGTCACTGTCTTTTTTAAAACTCACCCTTTACAGGGTAGGCACTCCAGCTTAGTTCTTTTTTCGTTGCTCTAGATCGTCTGCAAGGTAGGGGGTGCGGACTTCCTTTTAGCACATCCCCCGATCGTCTCAAATTCAGTGGATAAATTTCTTAAAAGCCAAGTCCAAATTACTCACGGGTTGTTTTTTCAGCCGAATTTCAAGGAAGGAAGTCAGCGCTCTCCGGTCATGGCTCGCGGCTTCGCTCAGCAGAGGTAGCGATGGACTCTCAGTGCCGCGCCACCCCCGTATCCCCTCCGCAGCCTTTAAAAAGGCTCTTCGCGAATCAGGGGGGGCGCTTAAGGCACCCGCCGAGTCTTCAGTCCGCAGGCACCGCGCCTGCGGTTTTAAGGGTCCCCGTGTCGCCGGCACGGCAAGACCCGTCCCCTGCTGAGCCGATTCCCTCCGGAGCTCGGAGGGAATCCGCCATTCCCAGATCGCGTCAACCCCCGGAAGTCACACCATATCATTTTAAGCATATCTCTCGCTCCCCCAAGAATCCTGGGAATCGTAGTTTGCCTCTCAAAGAGCTATAAATCCCTGCACCCTCAACAAACCAGAGTTTCCAGGCTTCTTTAGGAGAAACTGTGTTCTTTAGCTGTGAGGTGTGGATTTGACCAGCGATGGAGGTTGCATGGCCCTGTTGGGCTAAAAAGCTGGTGCTGGTCTTTTAGGTAGGAGTGCCACCTTGGTTCTTGTGGTTGACTCAATGTTGGGGTTCCCCTGGCTCAGAAGCCAAGAGGCTGGTGGCATAAAAAAACCCCTAAGAAATTATGGAGGAAAACCATTTGGTCTGAACTTGGATGATCCCCAGTCATATATAAAGCTCTCACTGCAGTCTCTTCCCCTCAGCTGAAGCCTAGATGTGAGCTTAGTTGAGGGGAAAGTATTGGGTGAGTGGAGGAATTGCAGGAAGATAAGCATGAGAAAAAGTAGTCTACTGTCATCCATTTGGCCCCTTTGTTCTAAAATCAGGACCCACCCAGATTTTTTTTTATGTGACTGGAGTAAACCAGGGCTGCCAAGATCACACCAAAGGCTGCATGTGAGGAGAGGCCACTTGCTTGAAATTCATTGTGTCTACACAGCCCAGGTTTCTGCACTGAATGGCTTTTCTCAGAGATGCTTTCTCCTGACTTCAACAGGATGCCCCAAAGGAACATACGGCCCGCATTGCCGGAAAGCATGTCAGTGTCTGAATGGAGGGCATTGTGACACTGTGACAGGAGCCTGTGACTGCCTGCCTGGTTTCATCGGAGCGGACTGTGGGAAAAGTAAGTGCCTCTCTAGGCCAGTGTCTTGTTTCCCACAGTAGCCAATCAAATGTCTGCGGGCAGCCCATGCACTGGGCATGAGGAAGTGAGCTCCATATATCACAATGAGTACAGTTGCTGGCACACATTTAAACATGGAGCAATCCCAGCCCCTGGTGAGGAAGCAGTGGAGCTTATTTAACACAAAATGTCTAACGATGCTAAATATTTTCTAGCAAACAGGCTGTGTACATGCCATGCTTTTAAAGCACATTCAGGGCACATTCTGCCCACCCAAAACTATGCAAGGAACTGTAGCCTGCCCTCCCCAGAGCTACAATTCCCAGCACCCTTAACAAAATGCAGCTTCCAGGAAATGGGGGGAGGGGGGTAATTCTCTGAATGTGTTTTCAGTCTGTGTTGGGTACACAGCCTTAGTAGAGTAAAAAGAACAGCCTTCTCCTAAGAAAAGGAACTTGCAGATTTAACTTTTTGCAATGAGCTGGCAAACCATGTTGCTTTTTTCTTCCTTTTAGCTTGTCCAGAGCATCACTATGGGAAGGACTGTGCCTTATTCTGCTCCTGTGGTGAAGGACGTTGTGACTCAGTGACGGGCAAGTGCTACTGTCCACCTGGCCGAATTGGACCCAACTGCCTTCAATGTATGAGATGATCAGATTTTAAACAGCCAGAACAAATGCAAAATATTAATAAATGTCTGTACTCCCTCAAGAATGGTCAGAGTTTCCAATCTTGGAGGCTAATGCATGCAAAAGTTTCAATACCACTGTCATGCTATTGCCTCCTACCTGCTTCTGTCTCTTGTCTGTTGTCTCACCCATCCCCAGCTCAATGGTGTTTCCTTAATGAAATGGTTCTTTTAAAATGTATTCTGATCCATTTAATTTGTTTTACCAAAGTTCTTCCTCTATCTTATAAAGATCGTATGGAAAGAGCAAGGGTAAAATCATCCCTGTGAGAACGAATGGGCTTTAAAAATCCTTTCTTTCATTCCTGCCTTAACCTTCAGTTTCCTTTGAGGAAAAATATTCATGGGCAAGGGCTGTAGCTCACTGCTTTGCATGCAGTAGGTCTCTGGTTCCATCCTTGACATCTCAAGGCTGCAAATGATTCCTGCCTGAAACCATAGAGCACTACAGCTAATCAGTACAAATACTGACATAGCTAGATGGCCCATTACTCAGACTTTGTAGAAGACAGCTTCACATTCAGAGTGCACTGGGGAATCTGGCTATCACCCCATCAACAATCCATGGTTTCATCCTTTTCTTTATTTGTGTGTCCATGTTACAGTCCCTTCTCCTGGCTTGAAGTACAGATTTGCTTGTCTTTTACAATTTCATTGTTTTGAGCAAAGTGGGGAATCTGTGGCCCTCCAGATGTGGTTCCTGGACTACAACCACAACCATCCTTGATGGGGTTGATGGGAGTAGGGACTCCCAACAACACCTGAAAGACCAGAAGTCTCCTGCTTCTTCTGTATAGTGGGAAGCTGTCCAGGGAATGGAGATTGTCTCCCTTAGCTATGGCATTCATTTTTGTGTTGCACTAAATTATTGTTTCTTCTTTAAAAAAACCACTTTGTTAATTTACTATAGTGTGTCCCCAGGGAAGATATGGCCCCCAGTGTCAGCTAAAATGTTTGTGTAAGAATGGTGGCATCTGTGATCCCGTGAATGGGACCTGCATTTGTGGACTTGGCTGGACAGGACGCTACTGTGAGAAAGGTAGTATTTCTTTTCTCCTTCATTGCATTGTTTACAGACAAGCATTTTCCCTACATATTTGCATGGGATTTATGGTGCAATTCTCTTCACCCAGACCAACCAATTATAAATGACCAAATTACGCTGTGCTTAGTTTATTGGTTCGTAGAGTAGTAGTCACTGGTGTGAACTCATGGATATAACTGCTGAGAACATTTCATGGGAAGATACAAAACTACCCCAAAACCTCACGATAAAAGAGATGTGGTTTGTTACTAATGCTTTTGAAACTCTCCAGATACTTGAAACAGTTTTGTTTGCAATGTTCTCAGCTATGTAAAATCACATTTAATCTGAAAGAAGTAGCAGCAGGGTTTGAGTTTGCAATATTTCTCAGATCTTCCTGTTGCTTTGTGATTGTTTAGCAGGGGAGCATTGTTTAGATTAGTAAGGTTTTCTGGACATTTCCCCCCCGCAGAATGTGCTCTTGGAAAATATGGCTCTGATTGTCAGCTAGATTGCGCTTGTCAGAATAACGGAACCTGCAACCGGTTTACTGGCTGCTGTCAGTGCACAGAAGGTTATTACGGACATTCCTGCAACTACAGTAAGTCATCGGCCAAGGAAGCAAAGCCAAGAGGCTAGCTTGGCAATAACAATGCATGCCTATGCAAGAATAACCACAGACATAATTTTAATATCTTGTTGCATCTCCTTAGAACTAATTGTCAAAATGTTCTGCTGCTAAGTGAAGAAAATATTGAGTGATGTATGTAGGCATCTGTGAAGCAGTATAGTTTAAATTATTGGAAGGGCCATATATCGGCTTTGCATGCAGAAGGTGCCAGGTTCCATCCCCAGAATCTCAAAGTAGGGCTGCAAAGACAGCCCCCCCCCCATCTGAAACCCTATGAAGCCACTGCCAGTCAGTGTTGGTAATACTGAGGTAGATGGACGAATGGGTTTGACTTGGTATAAGTCAAGTTCCTATGAAGGTCTACTTAGCTATCATACCAGTCTATCCTCTTACTGAAATGTTCAAATCTTCACATGGTGCATAGTTAAACTATAGAACATGCTCCTATAGACTATAGAACATGGCAGTGGGTTGGACTTGATGGCCCTTGTGGTCTCTTCCAACTCTATGATTCTATGATTCTAGGGGGCAGTGATGGTTGGTTTTAAAAGAGGATTGGATAAATTCATGGAGGATAAGGCCACCAATGGCTGCTAGCCATTATAGCTGTATTCTGTCTCCACAGTTGGAGGCACTAACTAATGCTTCTGAATACAGTGGTGCCTCAGGTTACATACGTTTCAGGTTACATACGCTTCAGGTTACAGACTCCGCTAACCCAGAAATATTACCTCGGGTTAAGAACTTTGCTTCAGGATGAGAACAGAAATTGTGCAGCGGTGACACAGCAGCAGCAGGAGGCCCCTTTAGCTAAAGTGGTACCTCAGGTTAAGAACAGTTTCAGGTTAAGTACGCACCTCCAGAACGAATTAAGTTTTTAACCCGAGGTACCACTGTACTACTGTATTTTTTGGAAACCGCAGGGGGTGCTGTTGTGCTCACATCCTGCTTGTAGATTTACTATAGCCATGTGGTTCACCACTGAGAGGACAGGATGCTGGACTAAGTGGGCCACTGCCCTGATCTGGCAGGCTCTTCATATTTTATGATGATGATAATAATAAATAGTATTTTATTATTTTAATATTTATACCCTGCCCATCTGACTGGGTTGCCCCAGCCACTCTGGGTGGCTTCCAAAAAATATAAAAGCATAACAAAGCATCAAACATTAAAAACGTCCCCATACAGAGCTGCCTTCAGATGTCTTCTTCCAGCATCCCAACATTACTATTAGTGTGGGACAAAATCCCGTGAAAATGGTGCATCTTCTGAAATAACATTATCGTTTCACTTCTCAGCCTGCCCATCTGGATTTTATGGTCTCAACTGCCGGTATCCCTGCAACTGTAAAAATGGAGCCACTTGTCTCCCAGCGACTGGGCTGTGTGTGTGTGCTCCAGGTTTCCAAGGGGTACACTGTGAAAAAGGTAAATTTCCTATTTAAGACAGCCCAAGTGCTGGAGCATCTTGGGGCCTGTTTAGCTATGCTAAAGATGCTTTAGATTCAAACACTGGCTTGCCATGCAATTTCTGAACATGGGAAGCAGTCCTGTCAAGAAGTATTGGTATTAAATAAAAAGGTTAAGGCAAATTATTTAGTTACGTTGCATTGTCTTTCTTACAATGGCAATATATATATTGCATATGCCAATGCTCTGCTTTTTCAGGTTGTCCAGCTGGAATGTTTGGAGACAAATGCAAACATCATTGTGAGTGTGCAGGATCAACTCGGTGTGACCCAGTTACTGGAAAGTGCTTTTGCCCGCCTGGCACAACTGGGGACAGGTGTGATGTTGGTAAGATCCTGGAACAAAACTGATACATTTTCTTTTCCCTGTTTTCCCTGTTGCTGGTATGAAGCAGAGCAATGTGATAATCCTGAAGTGGTAGAATAGACTGTACCACCTAAGGCTGCAGATTCGAGGGGGCTGCCATTTTTTACTGCTTCACACATTTAAATAAACAAATAAGGAACATGCTACAATTAAATGATCTTACACAGCAGACACATGTAACAGTGTCCTGACTAAATTGCCCTTCCCCCTTCCTGATCGGGAGGTACTGCTTAACCCTTTTCACGCTGGCCATTTTTTTTTACTCAAAATGGCACCCGCAAGCTGCTTTTTGCAACCCTGTAACTTCACTTCTCTCAGTGAGGAGACTAGCAGAAGGCCCTCGGAACTGGACAATAATAAGGATGGTAAAGTAAAGGTAAAGGACCCCTGACAGTTAAGTCCTGTCGCGAATAACTCTGGGGTTGCGGCGCTCACCTCGCTTTACTGGTTGAGGGAGCCGACGTTTGTCCACAGACAGCTTTTCAGGGTCATGTGGCCAGCATGACTAAGCCGCTTCTGGCGAAACCAGAGCAGCGCACGGAAACGCCATTTACCTTCCCGCCAGAGCTGTACCTATTTATCTACTTGCACTTTGACATGCTTTTGAACTGCTAGGTTGGCAGGAGCTGGGACCGAACAACGGGAGCTCACCCCATTGCGGGGATTTGAACCGCCGACCTTCCAATCGGCAAGCCCTAGGCTCAGTGGTTTAGACCACAGCGCCACCCGCTTCCCTAATAAGGGTGGTAGTAGGCCCAAACAGGACAGTGGGGGTTATACTGTGAGAGGCTTTGGGTTCACCAGATGCATAGCCTCATTTCCCTAGTACCCTCTCAAAAAGGGGTGTGGGTGCACTAGCCCTGAAACTGGTACAGTTATTTTCCTTGCCACTGCAGTATATGTGAAAAGGATCTAAGGGTCTTGGTGGACCACAAGCTTAACATGAGTCAACAGTGTGATGCAGCAGCAAAAAAAGCTAATGCTGTTCTAGGTTACATCAACAGAAGTATAGTGTCCGGATCAAGGGAAGTAATAGTACCACTCTATTCTGCCTTAGTCAAACCACACTTAGAATACTGTGTCCAAAACTGGGCAGTACAGTTTAAGAAGGATGTTGACAAGCTGGAATGTGTGCAGAGGAGGGCAACCAAGATGACCAAGGGTCTGGGAACTAAGCCTTATGAGGAATGCTTGCAGGAGCTGGGTATGTGTAGCCTGGAAAAGAGGAGACTGAGAGGAGATATGATAGCCGTCTTCAAATATCTTAAGGGCTGTCACATGGAAGAGGGAACATACTTGTTTTCTCCTGCTCTGGAAGGTAGGACTCGAACCAATGGCTTCAAGTTGCAAGAAAGGAGATTCCAACTAAACATTCAGAAAAAAAACTTTCCGACAGTAAGAGCTGTTCAGCATTGGAACAGACTTCACGAGAGGTGGTGGACTCTCCTTCCTTGGAGGCTGGGTGGCCATCTGCCATGGATGCTTTAGCTGAGATTCCTGCATTGCAGGGGGTTGGACTAGATGACCCTTGGGGTCCCTTCCAGCTCTGTGATTCTATGGAACCAACACACACTTCCCTGGCTTATGTGAGCCAAGCAGGTCTTAGGAAGTGGCCATTCCTTTGCCGCAGACTCTTCCATCCACCCTCAACTCAAGCGGATTACTCTGTTCTTGGCTTTTTGGATTAATGAGAGAGAATATCTGTGAACTTTGCAATCATGATTTATTCTCAAGCAGATTTTCTTTTCCTGAGAGTAGCTATAGTCAGGGGAAATTGTAAGGAAGCTGCAGAGGTCCCATCATTACAAGCCTTAAGGCTTATTTAATGTTTACACTGGGTGTAAACCCAGATGGTCTCCACTCGAAGCAACAATACACTGTTGAAATGTGGTCCCGACTATAAAGGGATGGAAAGCAGCCTGTTGCTTACAAGTTCAAGATCCACAACCCAGAAGGGAAATGGCATGGTATGCTTTCAAATACAGCCAGTGTGAATGAAGTGCCCCGGGATGTTGGAAACGCGGAATTTGCTCCAACCCAAGAGCCTAAAAGAAAGGAAATGACTCTCTTCCTAGCTTGCCCCATTCCCTGCTCAAGATTCCAATCTTTCAGTTCTTGTGGTTTGAATAGGGACCACACAGTACAATGAGTAAGGCTACTTGAATGCAGAGAGCTTTTCCAGCTAGATAGTGTTTTTGTTTAGACAACTGGGGAACACAAGGGGGAAGCTCAGCACAAAAAATAAGAGTGAAGTTTCGTACTCCTTGGGGGGGAAAACAGAAAAAAGGGAAAGAAAAGTAGAAGTCACTTTTATTTTCTTCGAAACAGTCTGTGCAACCCCCAAAGCTTAAAAAGCTGTTATGGGTTTGGTTTTATTTGCATTTTTATTTTCAATTAGGCCGAGTTCATCTGTGATATAACCATGAGCAGCTGTGACTGTGCAGCAGCTATAAAGATAAAAGGCCTGATTTTAATTTGAACTCTGGTAAAGCACCCATTAAACAACCATAATGTTAATTAAAAAAAAAAAGCAAGAGAATATATAGGAGGTTTTTTTATTAGGTTGCTTTTTTCTGCTAAATTAACATTGCAGACTTTCAAACAGATGTCTTAAATACACATTGTTATGAACATGAAAATGTGGTTATTACTTAAATTAAAATCAGGCCCAGAGGTGTTTGCAAGAGCCTGTCTCACAACGTTCCCTTAATTGAAAGAACTGAAGTGTCTGAATAGGACTAAAGAATTCTCCCGGTGGGGGGAAGCGATCCTAACTGCCCAGCAAATTGCTTTTAGTTATGTAATAGCTCAGATGGTGTAAAGAAAAGGTCTATTGTCTTTTATCACAGTCCAGGTGAGAGAAAGTGTCTATGGGAATATGTAGTAGTAGAATGATGGAGGTTTTCATTAATGAGCACCCTGCAGCAGACATGGTCAGTTCAGTCCATGTAAGTCCTCTTAGGTTTATTCATAAGCTTGCTTTATCCCGTTTCCACATCTGCAATGTTTTTTGTTAAAAATTAATATCTAAATATGCCTCAACAAACGAGTCTCAGTATGTGCATATTTAAACCAATCTTACTACAGAATGCATATTTTTAAACATCGTTTGGGTACCTTGAGTGAGCTGAGGTCTGCAGAATTTGAAGAAGTGCAACTACTGAAGGGTCGTTTCTGATTCACACATCAGTCTGAGAGGTGCAGATAAATTCTGTTTGCATCAGAATTCACAGAAATTGAATTCATTAGGCACCCGCCCACCTTAAATTTAATTAGTAATGAGAATTACGAAGACCCAACTCTTTCACGTAACCAAGCATGGAAGCCATTAAAAAAGCAACACCTACCCATTCACCTGCCCTTCGGTCCCACATGAACCTGCTTTTGTACTGTGGTCATAATTGGAAGTCCTTCTCTGGGTGCCCCCTGCCCCAATCTGAAGACAGCTGGCTGGCAACCAAAGAGTGGGGCCTTCTTGTCTGTGCTCATTTGCAAAAGGCTGTTCCTAAAAAAAGGCTCACAAGGCACACATCTTAATTATACCGGACAATTGCACTTTCATGCTCTCAAACCTTTTTAAATGCCACCAGATTGCTATAAGACTTCTGCATTAATCCTTTTATTTTGCTTCTGCCACTTCTACATCTTTGGGGTGATTTTTTTTTTAAAAAAGTTTAGGGTTGTTATTTTTTTTGGGGGGGTGTCTTTATTCTTTTAGTTCTTTTCCCTATTCTGAGAGCAATATTGACAAAAGGGAGGATATACTTGTTTAATTAAATTAATGTTGCTTGTGCTCCAATCCAGTGAAGGCTCTCATTAGCAGAGGGTGGAAGGGGGGAAAGTGTTTTTTGACAATTCCGCCTTCCCCCAACGCTCCATTCCTCCTGAAAGTTCAACTCTCTGGAACAGTTTAGGCATGGGATACTGCCAAGCAAAAGAGGAATAAGTGAGAATTGCCTCTCTCCTTTCCGCTAGTGACATCCTCCACTGGATTGGAGTCATTGCCATCTTCTTTAAAAAATGAAAGAGTAAATTTCTTCATATTTATGAATATCTTCTCTCCTAAGAATCCTCTCACCTTCATTGAAGCATTGCAAAGTGGGAATATCTTTAGATTAAATCAACTGATTGGCTGCAAACCATTCATATTACAGATTAAATGTTAATAGATCGTTGATTAAGAGTAAGAGAAGAATCCGACGTTTCCTTATTTCCTAGCATGCCTTCTTTATTTTCTTGTTCTCTCCCACTCTGTTTTAAAGCATTTCTGGTGGGGTGAGTGGCAGTGGTGATGGAGAGGGGGTAGCAAAAACTAAAAATTAAAACTCTGTGACATAAACATTTGCTGTCTCTTGCAGAATGTGGGCCAGGCAAATATGGCCCCAACTGCTCTCAGCGGTGCCAATGTGCCAATAAATCCCAATGCGACGTGCGGAATGGCAAATGCACTTGTCTCTACAAATGGATGGGACCATCCTGCAAAGAAGGTAACTGTAGAGAGCCTGCAAGAAATAGTCTGGGTGGAGTAAGATACAACACACTGCAGTGTAGTTCACTGCCCATATTGCAGGTTGGGGGCTATGCTCTGCGAACAACCAGTGGCAGCCATGCTGTCTTAGTCCACTGCTAATACTGCAGGTTAGAGGTTGTAGCAATGGTCAATCTACTTATATTGTCCTCTCAGTCCTTCTTCCAGGCCAAATCCAGCGTTCAACTGCATGCATATGTTTTGCATATGAAGAATCCACATTGGAGCACCAACTCCTGTCTTTGATGCCAACATTTTGTTTTTAGCTCCCACAGTCATAGGGTGAAATAAAACCAATGATATCCTGCAACATTTTTATTTTATTTATTGCATCTCTATACTTATAAATGTGGGACGCGGGTGGCGCTGTGGGCTAAAGCCTCAGCGCCTAGGGCTTGCCGATCGAAAGGTCGGCGGTTCGAATCCCCGCGGCGGGGTGCGCTCCCGCTGCTCGGTCCCAGCGCCTGCCAACCTAGCAGTTCGAAAGCACCCCCGGGGGCAAGTAGATAAATAGGTACCGCTTACCAGCGGGAAGGTAAACGGCGTTCCGTGTGCGGCTCTGGCTCGCCAGAGCAGCGTTGTCACGCTGGCCACGTGACCCGGAAGTGTCTCCGGACAGCGCTGGCCCCCGGCCAATAAACGTGAGATGGGCGCACAAACCCCAGAGTCTGGCAAGACTGGCCCGTTTGGGCAGGGGTACCTTTACCTTTTACTTATAAATATACAGTGGACCCTCTGGATACAAATTAAATTTGTTCCTGATCCCCATGTTCCGTGATCAGGAAAGAGAGACTGCAGAAGAAGAATGGAAGAAATTTAAAATTTATCTAAAGGACTATTATAAACTTGATGAATGTTAAAATGTCAAGGTTTTTAGGAAGAAAGGGTTACAGTGATATAAGATTGGAATAAAGAGAAGATGAACAGGACAGAGGTTTGAAAGAAATATATATAAGTTGCTACATAACTTTGGACATGGGGATGCAGAAAGGGGAGGTATGGGGGAGTCCGAGAAAAGAAGGTTTGAAAAAATATTGTGAAATACTATATATGTTTGTATGTCTTTTTATGTGTTTGTTTGTTATAAAAATCTGTAAAACCAATAAAAATTCTTATAACAAATTAAATTTGTTCCAGGGGTCCGTGCACACCCAGAAAAATCCATAGCCAGAGGTGCTGCTTCTGCGCATGCATGTGGTGTGATAGAGTGTGCCTGTGGCGAAACCGGGAAAAATACTTTCGCAACCCGAAGTTTACGTTACTCGACAGTAACATAAGCCAAGGGTCTACTGTACATTGAGCATACAGAGTGTGCATTGTTGCACACCACCTTGATATTTTTTGACAGTATAGAAATGCTGTTATAAATACATGCATATACAGTATTTTTTGCACCATAACACTCACTTTTTTCCTCCTAGAAAGTAAGGGGAAATGTCTGTGCGTGTTATGGAGGAAATGCCTACAGGTGGCATGCCTATGGATTTTCCTCCTCTAAAAACTATGTGCGTGTTATGGTCGGGTGCGTGTTATAGAGCGAAAAATACGGCATATATATATATCCACTGACATGTGGGTGATGACCACTGTAGTGGAGGTTTAGAATCAAAGTTTTCCGATGGGCTACCTTCCCAGGTTGATGAGACCTGTCCGCCCCTCACTTTCTTCTACAGAATGTGCAGAAACTGCCATCTTGACTGTTGGATCTGCTATTGGTCTTGTCTGCTCAATCTATTGGAGCCTATCTGGCATGCAGGGAAGTCCCTAACTCACCAAGGGTTTGGGACGCATCAGCTACCCCCACCTGCTTTAACCGGCCAGTCCAAGCCTGCTCCTAACATTGGATACACCGCTTTATTTATTAGATAGAGTATAAACTATAATCTTTGTTAAATCTCATCAAAGATGCCTTATGCGACCTTCTAAGTGTGTTTATCTGTAAATCCCTAGGTGGCCCTCCAAACCTTCTGTCTCATGAAGAACACACTCAAGAGAAAGGGAATACTTTTTCAAGACTGCCACAACAGGAACACTTGGACTAATGAATGAACTGTTTTATATGCACAGACGGTATTTAACTTTGGAAATGAGAGCTGCTATTCATTTCTGCTTGAACCGGACTGGAAAATTCACACTTCTTTGTGCAGGTCTACAGTATCCATTAAGTAGCTGGGTCCCTCTTAAAACTTTTAAACTCTGTTCTGTTTATTTATTCTTGACCTCCTCCTGCTTCCTCCTGATTAATCCACTCTTGGTATCCTTTCCAAGTGTCAGTCCTGTGTTTTTATGCCCACAAAATGCAGAAATCCTCTCATCCCTGTCATCACCAACTAAGATAAATCATTACTTGAACATAAATATTCCAAACCCTTGTTTATTAAAAATAAATTCCACCAAGAGGAATCTTTATAGGCTTTTCATACTTTTTTTTTAAAAAAAGAAATAATAATAATACTGTTACTCAGTAATCTGCCTTTATCAAGCCTTATTATTCAAGCTGTGCTTAAGGAAGGAACATATTTTCAGAGCAAATAGTAGCCATTGTTTCAACGTCAGCAAATATTTGGCAGAAGAAAAGTATTTCCCCCCAGTCCAGCCAGCAAGATCTGCATGCACACACACACATACACACACACACACACACACAAAACCAATATGAATATGATTGCCTATCCAGCTCATTAAACTTGGGAGGTGACGCTTTTGATACAGATAAGACTGCAAGGGAAGAGGCAGATCATGACCTTAGGAGTTATAAATGGGAATAAGTGCGAGGGATGAAACTTCTGATTTTTTAAAAAGACATATATACAAATTAGTCTGTGTTAAATCTTTGAATTGTGGCATGAATATGAAATGATAAACTTGTCGTAGTTGCTGAAGTAAGTCCAAGAACCAGCACAGGGAGCCATATACGGTGGTACCTCGGGTTACATACGCTTCAGGTTACAGACTCCGCTAACCCAGAAATAGTACCTCGGGTTAAGAACTTTGCTTCAGGATGAGAACAGAAATTGTGCTCCGGCGGCGTGGCAGCAGCAGGAAGCCCCATTAGCTAAAGTGGTGCTTCAGGTTAAGAACAGTTTCAGGTTAAGAGCAGACCTCCAGAACGAATTAAGTACTTAACCCGAGGTACCACTGTACTGAGGCAGGCTATTGGTCCATCTAACTCAGTGTTGTCTACACTGACTGGCAGCAGCTCTCCAGCAATTTTCAGGCAGGGCCCACGCCCAGCCCAACCTGGAGATGCCAGGGGTTGAACCTGCCACTTTCTGCATGCAAGGCAGATGCTCGATCACTGAGCTATGGCTCAATCCAGTAGCATCGGAAAGACCATGGGTTCCCCATCCCTGCTCTAGAGAGATTAGAGGTCCCCGCCCCCCCCCCGTTGCAAGTTCTCTCACCATTCAGAAATTCCAGATAGAAACCACGTCCACAAAGTGCTTCTGAAACCACTGTGCCTTGCAGAACTAGAAAGAAAAAAATATTGGTAGTAAATGTTGGTTTTTGATTTTATTTTTCATAACAGAATACAGTCATACTTCGGGATGAATATGCTTCAGCTTAAATATTTTCGGGTTGCGCTCCGCGGCGACCCAGAAGTAACGGAGCGCGTTACTTTCAGGTTCTGCCGCTCGTGCATGCGCAGACGCTCAAAATGACATCATGCGCGGAAGCGGCGAAACGCCAGACGTGCAGTTGCGCCTTACGTTCGCTTCAGGATGCAAACGGGGCTCCTGAAAGGATCCCGTTCGCATCCAGAGGTACCACTGTACAGTTTTTCAGGACCATCGTTTTACAAGGTAATTTGCAAAACAACAAAAATCTAAAAGGTGGTTGGGGCGGAATCTGGACATGATGGAAAAGCCCCAAAGTCTGCCTTTTTTTACTAGCCAAAACAGAGTGCAGATGTCATGTGGACGTAATTAGACTAGACTGGACTTGATGCAAAACTGGTTTCAGGTTGGGCCAAGAGGGATGCCAGGACAAAGAAACAACAATTGCTGTTATCCCGTTTTTTATTTAAAACTTACAAGGCCAGCAGTTGCTTCTATCTGTCTCTAGCACAAAGCATAGCACAGGGGGTCCCTTCTGAGGCAGACAGGAGGAATAACGAGAAATTTGGTAGTACAACAAACAAGCAATTAATTACAACTAACAAACTCGCTATAGAGATGCCCAACTGAAAGCCCAATTCTCACATTCTTTACGGAGGTGTGAAAAGTCACTACCAAGTAACTTTACCATGTTCATTTATGTCTGAGCAAATCTCAGGGGTGCAAGCCGGTATCTTTTGCCGCAACAGAGTGAACCACGACAACCAAATCTCCATTCTGCTGTCATAAAATACCAGTTTGCACCACATGGGGGCACATTCTGACAGCACAGCCACACATCGTTGACATGGTAAAATCACTTTGTGGATAAACCCGTAAGTAATTGGGCGTATCAGGTTAAATTGGATAAAAGATTCAGTGGTACCGCCCAAATCCCACAAAATGCCCCCGTCTGGTTTCATGGATTCCAAGCTGAAAGAGCTTCTGGGGTTTGACTTGTGAGTTCAGAAAGACCTGCCCATCTTTTAACTGTTACATTGCTCACTCCTTCAGCCTTAAGAGACTGTAAGTTCCTCTGACCAGCTTTTCTGCCCTGCCCCTGACACTTTTCTGTTTAGTTTGGCACCTGGTGCATACTTAGTGCTCAGCTACTCACAGCAGATTGTGAGCTTCCATTCAACTGCCCTAACCCAAAGGAAGTCACATTGGAATGGGTGGGACAAGCAAGTTTCACCACTTTAGCATGATAAACTTTGCCTGGACTGGGGTTCAGTGTTATTTTCTCCTACTCTTTGACGAGGCAGCTATAAAGGGGAGAATGAGGTGACTTTCACTGAAGTTATCTACCAGGTAATATTTACTTAATGAACTTTAACAGCTCTGGGTACATGTTAATTCTCCTGTGAAGAGAATTCTATGCATGCCCATGAAACATTTTGAATCTGTTCAACACTGTGTAAGATTGGTCATTATTTTTCCACACGAGGCAGAACACAGACTACCATCCAAAACAGCAAAGCCGCCTCCTTTCCCGTTTTTACTCTGTAACGTTCCAAATGGGGAATGTGGCACACTACGTAATCATGATTTCTCTAATGTTGCCAGAAGCAGCTCCCTGGGTGAGGCAGAGCTACTATGCTAGCTTCCCAGGAGGTGAGTCTCTCCCTGTGAGGGGTGAGGCGGCAGGGAGGGTGGTGTGGTGCAGACGCACTGGCAGAGCCAGCTAAGCACTCCTGCTGGTGAATTTGCACCACACCAACCTTCCCTTTGGCTCTCCCTTCTAGAAACCCTTTCCCTCCTAGCAACCCACAGCAACCCCACCTTCTTGGAAGCTAGCAGAGCAGCTCCTTCTGGTCCTTGCTCCTCATTACTGAATGCTATAAGGGGGTGACAATGGGCTGTGCAAGAAGGTGGCATAGCTATCATCTGTTTTCCGCATTAAATGTTACAGGAAGAGAAGGAGAAATGGATGTGGGATTCTTCCTCAAGATAGAAAAATGATAATCAGGGTCGTGTGTAGCTTTGCCCAACCAGAGCTCTGATTTGTTGTTTCAAGCCTATTGACAAATGGCAAAAGCCATTCCTTAAAAAAATTAAAAATAAATAAATGAACCATGGCTTTAGGTAAGTCCACATCCCTTTTCACTTGCTACTCTTGTCAAGGAAGAGAAAGTGAGGTATTGTTGCTGGTTCTGGTCCCAACTCTTCACAATCCATGGACTGAATACAGATGCCTGAAGTGAACAGCTGTAGCTGTTCCTCCATAAGCTGTTTCTCTCCACACATTCGCAACCTCTGCAGCTAGCCCTGCTCCCATTATCTCTGAATGCCCTCCACATGAGTAATGTAAGAAAAATACTAAGCTATTGATTTTACCAGTGGCCATTCACTGGTTTACATACTCTGAAACAGATGCAGAGAGGGCAAGATATGCATTCTGGTTTGCAGTCAGCCGCCCTGAACATATATATCTTGAAATTTAGAGCAACACCCTGACCAAAAAAACAAGCTTCGATCAGTCATAATTCTTAAGACATGTCCATTGTTACACTTCTCTACCAACTTTTTCAATTTGGGATTGTAAATATGTACTGTAAATGTGATCATTTTATTTGTCCAGTTTCGGGGTAGGCTATAAATGAGGAATAAGTATTGGGGTGAACAGCAAACTATTTTTTTATGGAATGTGGGGTTTTTTAAAAAGATGACCTGCAAATGACTTTTTATGTCAGTTTATTCATGGGCTTTCTCCCTGTTAGTCAAAATACCAAAGGAGGAGATTGGCTGCAGAATCCTATGCATGTTTACTTGGAGGTAAATATCATTGACTTCAATGGGCCTTTCTCTGAAGGAAGTGTGCATAGGCTTGTGCTGCATATGGGTTAAAATATTGGCTAGTATATTACATTGACATGTAGAATCTGCCCAGGTAGCTATTATGCATATTTTGTTTGCATGGGGGATATATAATGTATATTTTATATTTCATAAATGTGCCATAAATGTTAACAGACTTGTTTATACTCTGTTTTATACGACTACTCCATGAATTTTCTTCTAAAATGGTCTTAGCATAGTGCCAGCAATGAAAACAGTAAAATATATTATAAATGTGCCTGGATACAATCATTTTGCTTACTGATTAGTTTTGAAAGCTTCTCGAAATCAGTGAATGCTATGATGCCTCTTGTAAAATACATACCATGCTTGAGTACTGGAACATTACATTTTGCTTTAGAAATGCTAAACCAGAGGTACAAATTCGTCCTGAGCAGAGCTACCAAGAGGGTCCCCTCAGCAGTTTTGAATTTTGTACCAAATTGTGTGGGTGGTATTCAACTAACACTTACTCAGGGCAGACCTATTGAAATTAATGAACATGACTAAATTAAGTCTATTAATTTCAGTGAGTCTACTTGAGTAAAAGTTGTTTGAATACCACCCAGTAAGTGTGTGTGTATTTGTGTTCACAAGAACATCGTTTTTCTCTCTCTCAGAAAGCACATACCTTTCCCCCCTTATTATTCCAAGCATCTCTTTAGCAAGGTTTGACATCCTTTCTCTCATTTTAACACTTCACTCGGGTTTCAGTTCTCACTGGAAATTACACTTTCCATTGTGCTGTCATAGTAATATATTGCAAGACAAGGGAAGGGAGAACTGGACAGTCTGTCTTTGCTTCAGATACAGTTCTTTAAAAGTCAGTTTGCAGCACATTGTGCTCCACCCGTCTTTGCAAATTTTTACTCTGATGTGGGGGAGATAGGAGAAATTTGATTTGGTTCACATTTTAAAGCAAACCTACCTAATTAGAACTTCCCGAAACAATACCCAAACGGAAATGCAGCTATCCTTTGAAATTTCCACTTCTCTGAATTTGCCGACGCAGTTCTCAAACCAAATATTGTGTACATATTAGATGAAAGTGTGCATAAAACTTCATATAAACTAACATGCCAAAATGTACTGCATATGGGGAAATGGCTTACAGAAATGTATTATTCATTATGGTATACAGTGGTGCCTCGCAAGACGAAAAGAATCCGTTCTGTGATTCTCTTCGTCTAGCGGTTTTTTCATCTTGCGAAGCAAGCCCATTGACGGATTAGCGGATTAGTGCTATTAACGGCTTTTAGCGGCTTATCTGCTGATTGGATCAGCTGATAAGCGGCTTAGCGGCTTAGAAAAGGGGGGGGGACCAGCAGGAACTCGCAAGACATTGTCGTCTTGCGAAGCAAGCCCATAGGAAATTTGTTTTGCGAAGCACCTCCAAAACGGAAAACTCTTTCGTCTAGCGAGTTTTCCGTCTTGCAAGGCATTCGTCTTGCGGGGCACCACTGTACAAAAATGTGTGTCTTGTGAGAAACTTGAACTAAAATGCTGACAAATTTTCCTGAGGGCTTAAAAAAAATTGTTGACCATTTTTCACGATGACTGGTTGTTGTCTTTTTAAAAAATTGCAAATTGATGTTGAAATGCGAGCAACTGAACTTAAGATTGGAAAACTAAAATTGACAGATCCCTCCCTCCCTACAGTTTGACACCTCAAAATGTAGTTGCTTTGAGGCTGCTTACCGTGAAATCTGGCTGCCTTATAATTCTCTGCGCTTCCATGTAGATTTCACTGCTGCATCTGGAGGCTTTAGAATTTTAAAGATAGAAAGGAACAGTTTAATGCAGCCAAACATAATTACAAACAACGGAGCAGCATACTGAGAAAACAAGTGCCAGCTCATTCATATGAGAAGTTTCATCCCATTCTTAAGAGATGACATGCTTGTGAGTATGTAAAAACAATTAAAACATTTAGGGAATTACTTTCCCAGGCTAACGTGCAGCCATCAGTTTGTTTGTTTGTTCTAAATCATATTCTACTCATTCACAGGAGTGTTCATTGTCAACTTATCTCTCTCGTGTACATGAGAAATCATGTACATTTTGAAACCAGACGCATTTCTCCAGATATAGGTTGGTATCCAGTGCCCTAGTTCCATTAGTGCAAGGACTTACCGCTGTGATACAGACCTCCCCCCTCCTTCCCCATACCACCCCCAGCACCCTAACCAAATCTGCTCTGGAGGTTTGCCCGGGGTGGGGGGAGAGAAGACCCAGAACACATTGGAGGGGGTGCAGGGGAAGGAAATTTTCCATTGTGCAAAGGATAAACCCTTGTGCTAATCGAATAAGAGAATTAGGGCTACTTTAGATACAAGCTTTAGACGGATGGAAATTAATACAGTGTGGAACATTTTGACCGTGATGCAGCCTGTTTGCCATATACGGCTTTTTATAATTCGCATCAAGAGCATCCTAACATTTCAGACAGACAAACTCTTTCTCTTTGGTTCTTTGGCAATGTTATCACCAGTAGGCAGAGTTCACATTTTAAAATGGAGTGGCTGTTGCAGCCAGCTGGTGGGGCTGCTCTGGATTTGGAGGAGGAAATGGTGAGTGCAATCCCCTTCTGCTTTAAGGCCATGGAGAGTGTCTCAACCGCGTGCCCTTCCTTACAGAAAACATATTCAGTCCAGCATAAATAGGGGGGTGGAGACACCCACACCTGGACACCCAGAACAGTTGGCACCCTTGCTTTAAATCCAGTAGATTTTTACTTGCCTTTCAGCTCATGGGAACAGAGCCGCATGTTTTAGGTTAGACTTCAGTAATCATAATGTTAACCTCATAGGAAAACAATCAGAATTTTAAATATTCCCTGCTCCGCCCTGCCAGAAATTATTAGTCCATTTTTATCCTTTTTATGTTGAAGAACCTGAGCTATTAAACTTTGCCCAGCTTTCCTGCCAAGCATATTATTTTGATTGGCTGCAGGTTTCTGTTTGCCTAAGTAATAACCAACACAGCATTGGAAGCTGCCAGCAGGACAAACATGGAAATTATACCTTCTTATTCCTTCCCTAAAAGCCAAAGAGACATTTCAGAAGCATCAGTGGTTATAACGTTGCTACTTTATCCCACAGGAGGGGAAGGGGAAACCCACTATCCTGGGCAAATTCCATAAGGGTGCTTCTCTATATAGGAAATCAAAATGCTGGAGGGTTGAAAGCTGGCCTCCCCATATTTAAAGCGGCAAGGATGCCATTGTTGCCAGCCACTTTCCTCCTCGTCAGAATGTCTTATCTCAACTATGGTTGACTACACATTAAGATTATATTTATGTGGTAGCTCTGCTGCAGTGTATTAAGTGATGCTGGGAGGCATCTGTGTTTCATTGCATGTTTATTAAGGCATGCACACCAGCTCACTCCTGGCCTCCGGAGCCAAGTGGGGCTGCACCTTGCCCCTGCCTGCCTGTGTAGGAAGGAGCCTGGCCGGCCAAAGCAGCCCTTGACGGGCAAATCCTCCCTGACCAGGCGGCCATTCAGTGAGTGGGCCGGGGACACAGCGGCAAGGCAAGGCCAGGCTTGGGGGTCCAGAGGCCCCTGGCAGCAGGTAGAGAGGGATGGAGGTTCCTGGGGGGGGGGCACCTGGCTCGTGCCCCCTAAAAATTGTGCCCCCAGGCTATGGCCCTTCTGCCCCACTCCTACTACGCCCCTGCTGCAGCCCGCTCACTAAACACTTACAACCTCTCAGTGACAGCCATGAGAGTGTTCACTAATGCAGTGTTTTCTGTTGTACCTATATATCATGCTGAAAATAAACATGTTCATGGCTCTTCTGTGTCTTTCTTCTTTATCAGTCATTTGGCACTGAAGCAAGCATTCAGAAATGTAACCATGGTTCAACCAATAGAGATCTGGCCTCAACACAGGTTGTAAGATAGAATCATAGAGTTGGAATAGACCACAAGGGCCATCGAGTCCAACCCCCTGCCAAGCAGGAAACACCATCAGAGCACGCCTGACAGATGCACACCCTGACTTCCCCACTCACTGCATAAGCAGAATGTGTGTGATCAGTGTATTTACTAAATCACACCAAAGGGTAAGCATTCTCAAGTCCCAATTGTCCAAGGGTCAAATATTTAATAAATACGTGCTCAAACCCATCTCTCTCTTATTTATTCAGAATGTTAAGATGCAAAAGTACTTAACATTGCCATGATATGCCCTCAAATCTTTAGTAACACACAGCCAAGGGATAATTTGGCAAACAAACTTTTTGAAGCTTAGGAAATGCAGGCTGTCTGCAATCCCAAATGCACAGGCTGAATCCTTTCTAGTCCTTTCTACAGTCATTGCTATTATAGCTTGTTGCTTTGCATGCAGAAGTTACCAGATTCAATCCTCCAGTGAAGAGGATTAAGTAAGAAGCGGTGAAAAGACCTATGCCTGTGATCCTGCAAAGCTATTCCGTCAAAGTGAACAATATTATCAGGTATGTGGCAACTATGTATAGCATATACGATTAATTTCTATTCCACCTTTCTGCAGTAATAGTCAAGACAGCAAGTAATTTTTCCTGTAAACTGCTTAGAGTTTTATTACAACCAAGAGGTATATAAATGGTCTTGAATAAAATAAAAATAAAAAACAAGTAATGCAGCAGCCGAGAGCTACTTTAGCATAGCTAGGAGACTGAGCTATGAAGCAGAATGTTTTAATTCTACCATAAATTCTGTAGATGGTCTTAGCTTTCGTCCCACCTATCTGCAATATGGATAGAATACTTTGGTGGCATCTGACTGTCTCAGACAATAGAGTGCGACTCGGGTGGCGGTGAAGTCAAAATGCTTCGTTAGCAGCATGAAAGCAACCTTCCTGGGGTGCAAGCCTGGGCAGTGTGTATAGAGGTCCAGGGCTGCCCAGATTTTGGCCTTGCTGATGGAAAGGAAAGCAGAGCAATACGTTTGGCATCAGCTTGGCTGCAGGAGTTGCTGGAAAGAGGTGTTCCAGCTGCCATCCAACTGCCTTAGGGTCTCCACTCCGGATTTGTGTAGGATTTACTCCTTAGCCTTTTCTCCTCCCAAAGATATCCTGCAAGGCAGCGAAGGTTTAGGATCAGTTTTCCTTCTGCTAGATGGGCTACCTTCCCAGGTTGCTGAACCCGAACTGCCCCTCATTTCCCACTACAGCACGTACAGAAACCACTTTATTGACCACTGGAACCACTATTGGCCTTATCCGCTCAATCCGCCAGAGCCTGTCTTTGCATGCAGTTGATGTCTCTAACTCAATGAGGGTTTGAGACCAATCGGCTGCCCTCAACTGGTTTAAGCCAGTCAGTCGAAGCCATTCTTGGAGTGTGGACATGCTTCAAGGAGCCACAGATGAGAGCTGAGCGCAGGGTGGGGATCAAAGGCGGACAAAATAGCCCAGAAGGAGCATGACACTACTTTTCCAAGGTTGTAAAGATTATTGAGTGTGTGTGAGAGACGACCTTTGAACACTAATGTGCTATATCAATCACTTGATACACAAGATGATGATGATTGAAAGAACTCTGTTACATCAGCATTTCAATAGTAGTCAAAATGTATTAAATCTGTCTCCGCTGTCTTTAGTGCAGAATGAAGCTCATGTTTGTATCATAATTCTCAGAAAACTCCAGCTTTTGGCAGCGTTGTATTTTTCCCCTGCCTATGTCCAGTCCTTATAATGAGAAGACATCTCATCATCCGCCCATGATACTGTGCCAAAGTCAACCTCTACCATCAACCTCTCATTTTCCCAAACACTAAAATACTTTTATACCCACACCCCAAAATGAAAAACTGTCCAGGAAAATAGTGAGCAATTTAGAAAGTATATCTTCTAAGCTCCACAAGCTTTTGCCACCAATTTACTTCCCACCCCATTCAAGTTTGGTAGTAAAAGTGGATGATGCAGCTTGATTGCAATATGTTTTATGTATGAGCAGATACTTTGCCAGCAACCAGTAATGTATGTGCCCTTGCTATCTGACAGCAGCAGAATTTAGCTGCATTTGCACTCCCACTGGAGATTTATCTCTTCGAAATCCATTGACACTGATATAATCTTCATTACTTTAAGAGACTCTAAAACGATTAGTAAGATTACCCTGGGATGAGTTGTGCATCTATCTATGGTGCCCCACGGTTATAAAATCCATCTTCAGCAAGCCATCCTGCTACTAATACAAGAAGATTTAGAGGCTATCGCCATTTGGCTGTGTCCACAGCGGAATTTCCCAGAATCCACTAGCCACCTTGCAAGCTAGGAAAAAAAGAGGTGAAGCAATCTGGCAAGAACCTCACCAGTCATGTGACTTTGGTAACCCAATGGAAGACAGACAAGCAGAGTCTAAATGCCTATGCATGGCCATCATTTGGTGAGTGTAGGAATATTGTGTTCTACCTCTGCGTGGTTATTTATGATAAAAGAAGCTCTTGCCACAAAGTGTTCTTTCAGCTAAGAAGAATTTAAGCAACTTTTAATCACTGCATAATCAATGGCTGCTAAACTTGATGGCTATATTCTGCCTCCACTGTCGAAGTCAGTATGCTTCTGAATGCTACCTGCTGTTGTACTCAGCTCCTGCTTGCAAGCTTCCCACAAGCATCTAGGTAGCCACTGATGTTGAACTCCACTGCACTTTTCATTGCCACATGTCATTTCTGAGAAACCTACAGATCACACTTACTAAACATGCATTTCCCATGTGAACAAACACAAAAGAGAGTGGTGTTAAATGGTTTTGTTTTTTATTCCATTGCAAAGACTAAAAGGTACCACACTGGAGACAATAAGCATTTTGGGGGGAGAGGAGGGGAGCAGAAATGCCATTATCATCTCCTTTTTTGCAAGAACCACCTGTTAACAATCAGGGACTTATAAATGGTTTGTGACTATTTTCCATATATGTTATTGCCATACCAGCCCTCCTCTTTCCACTACAAAAGGACGGAAATTTTGATCAACCTAAAGCATACATCCGACTGAAAATCATGAAGTGTTTAGAACACCATACTGGGTCTCTCTGATTAGTTCCTGTAACAAAGAGAGCTTGGAACCATACCTGACAAGACATGAGATAACTTCCAGAGTGCTTCCCAAGACTGCATACGTGGGCAAGCACACAGACTGGCCATGCATATGGCATGATTCCTGACAGACTTCTAAACTGTAATACTCCAGATTGCAGCTTTCACTTCATGGGACTCATCTGGCAGCGATTCATGTGCGTGGCCCATTTGCATGACATATGCTCATGTGTATCTAAGAAGCAAAACAACTGCAAGCCTTCATCTCATCTCCATTACATCAGGCTGCAACTGGGGTCAGTTGAGCCTGGATTGATGATCTTTACCATTCTGGAGTATTTGGCAAATTGCCTTTCCCTTTGCCTGTGTCCGTACTATTGGCATTGCCACAGAGGAAGTAGCACCACTACAGAATGCAGTACACCATTTCTTGAAGTCTTTGCCATTGTGAAAAGAAGGGCTGACCCTAATTTGCCTTAAAAATCCTCCTTTGAGGATTTGCTGAACATTCCCCAAATATGTAAACAAACAGAAATCAAAGTTAAAATACAACCAAACCAAGTAACAACCATTCAGAACAACTGAAAGAGCAAAGTATGCACAGCTGGGAGAAAAGAAGACTAAGGTTAGACATAACAGCGCTCTTCAAATATCTGAAGGACCATCTCTTGGGTGGAAACTGAAGGGAATCATTTAAAGATTCAGAGAACCTTCCTAATGGCAAGTGTTGTTCAACACTGGAACAGACTGATCTGAGAGATGGTGGGCTCTCACGTGCTGAAGAGCCTGGGCAATGTCGGGGATGATATAGTCACAGCATCCTGCTTTGCAGATCCTGCGCTGAGCAAAGGGTTAGACTAGATGATCACCAAGATCCCTTCTAAATCGTAATGATCTTATAACAGGAAACCTCCCCAAACTGCAAATAAGCAAACATGGCCAGCAAGCCAAAAACACTGAAGTTTCTCAAGGCAAGTAAATAAAGATGTGAATTTGAATTTCCCCTTAAACTTTTATAATGACAAATGGGGAAAATGGCAAAATTCATATATTTGCAGACTGCTATTGTGTCTACCCTTTATCTCCCTTTAGACGTCATGATGCCAGAACATCAGGAAAAATGTTTACATACAGATGAATTTTGCAAGGAACTTTTAATGTGTCACTTACCACCAACATCTGAAAGGACATTTAAGGTCTGATCAAATAAAACTGAGTTGGATAAAACCCTGCATCTCATTTGATGCACATGTTCTGCGCTGGTACCAGAGAAAACCTCTGGACCTATGGCACTATGTTAGTTTCACAACTGTTCTGTCGGGGTTTTTATTTTTTACAACATTAAATCATCTACTACAAAAGTAAGAAGCATATAGCTCAATAATGCCTCGCTAATTACTGATACAGTGTGATATAAATAAAATCCACGTCATCTGGCACCAGAAAAGTAGTATTAATACTGATTATGAGGTTTTTGAAAAGGCTAAGGGATTGCTGTGTGTTTTTCTTTATTTAATGAGGTTTCACAAGCTGCAGGCCCTCCAGGGGAGTGGGCAGTGCTAACACCTCAGCTGGCATCAGCACAAGTCTCAGCCAGCTATGATCCATGCTGGACTTGGTGGGTGAGTCAGTGGGGCTAGAGATGGCAAATGGGACAGGGGAGGTTGGGAGAGCTTTTGTGGTTTGCTTAAAAAAACAAACCACATCTATTCCCTAAACTCCATAGCTCAGGGGTGTGCTCCTGGAGGCCAAATGAAGCCCTTAAGGCCCCTGTGTTTAGCCCTAGTTCTTGGCCCCTCTGCAAGCAACATGCCTCACCAGCTCAAGTGCTTTTGCCAGTGCCATAGGAGCATGCCGGTCAGTAATCATGTAGCTCAAAGATGGAGTTAACTCTTTATATCAAAACCACAATCTCCACAACTTGAGGCCCAAAGTTATTTTTCTAGAAAAAGATGTGCCAAAACTCACCATGAACACCTCCCTTGGTTGTCTTAGAAGGGCAATGGCATCAACCTGAGAGGTGACGGAGCTGGGTCCAAGTGAGCTCTGGCTGAACAAAAGCCCTAATGAGCAGAGCAGCTCATTCCTGGTGGTCTTCCAAGTCATCAGAGACTGTGCCTGCATGCAGCTAACCTCTCCTCTGCCCTTTTCATGTCTCTTCTGATTCTGAGACAAAGGGGGATAGCAGGAGGGAGACATCCTTGCTTCTTCACCAACCTGATTCATCTCTGCCTCTTGACCTCCCTCCTCCTACCCTCTTGCTTTAGCTTCTGTCTCTGATTATTGCCTTCTGTCTGCCACAGACTCTCCCAGCTCATGAAGCCCTGTTACCTCATCAGTTTCCACACCTCTTCCCAGTCTTCTCCATCTTCTTCATTGTTGTCCCACCACCACTCCCTGGGCTCTGAGCCTTCTTCCCTCAGTGGTTCCCCACCAGGTTCCTCCCACTATTCCTCTGCATCCAACCAGTCCATGACAGCTAGGCTGGAATGTGTCACTGAACAGTGTGGGTGGGTGCAGAAACCAATGGCTTTGGTATGGCTGGAATGTAGCCTACTGTACAAAGGTAGGGGTCACATCCATTGCCACACCCTCTTTGTCTTTGGCTACATCCACTACAGAGGTACACCGGGATAAGAACTTAATTCATTCTGGAGGTCCGTTCTTAACCTAAAACTGTTCTTAACCTGAGGTACCACTTAAGCTAATGGGGCCTCCCACTGCCGCCGTGCCGCCACCACGCGATTTCTGTTCTCATCCGGAAGCAAAGTTCTTAAACAGAGGTACTATTTCTGGGTTAGCGGAGTCTGTAACCTGAAGCATCTGTAACCTGAGGTACCACTGTATTGGCATTTGGCCCTCATAAGGTAACAGAATATGGTCCTGACCCTGCCACAGGCCCTTCATTGAAGCTGCAACGAGTCATTGGCTCCCCACAACAGAGATGGCTGGTGCCTGATGGGGAGGCCCTGGAAGGTGCTAGTCAATGTTAAAACTGCTTTAACCCGAGTCTCACTCTGCCCCCTTGAGAAATGACATACTTTCACAGGATGCTTTTGTATTGTGTCCCCAGACCTCATCAAAATATTAGGCCAGCAGAATAAAGAGTTAGCCATTTCAAGCTGAATTTTGCTGATTTGGGGGCTGAAAGATACCTGAGGAAACTGGTTCATCTTCTTTCTTATGACCAGTTTCCTTTCAGGCTCTGATTTTAACCATAAACTTCTCAGTTGGTAGGTTACATACCTTCCCAGTTGATAACTTCCTGTATAAAGTTGCACTTCGTAAAACTTAAGTTATGCAGGGGAGACAGTTACCAGGTGCCCACCTCAATCCTGAGGTTTCTGCCTATGCTTTTGAAAATCAGAATCATGTTGGATATGAGGCCAAGCAAGCACAATGCCTTCACAGAGCAGCAACACGCCTTTTCTTCTTCTATCTAGCCAACTATGAGCATAAGCAAATGTTCTTCCCTCACCACAAGCTATAGCAAAAACTCACTCTTTCCAACATTCTTGTGGTCTGTTTAGACTTGCAGGCAACATTTCTCATTGTTGATTAGCAATGATGATATTGTTCTTGCTATGTGCATGTTGTTTTATTAATCCTGACTGTCGGGGTTTTAGTATAAAGTTTGGAAATTTCTTACTTTCTTTCAAAAGAGCTCCCCTGATCAAACTTGGATTTGCTAAAGGCTGCTCATGTTTTCTTCACAGTGATGGAAACAAGTCACGAAGATAATCACAGTAAGGCTATGCCATGGTTTCGATTTTCCTCTTGGCATAATGTGGATGCATGCTTTCCCAGTATTACGTTTACCTGTATTCAACACTAATACAGATTTCAAACTATACTTTATCATCTTGACACTGTAATAAAAGGGACCCCTGACCGTAAGGTCCAGTCGTGAACGACTCAAGTTTTGCAGCGCTCATCTCGCTTTACTGGCCGAGGGAGCTGGAGTACAGCTTCTGGGTCATGTGGCCAGCATGACTGAGCCGCTTCTGGCGAACCAGAGCAGCGCACAGAAACACCGTTTGCTGTCCCGCCAGGGCGGTACCTATTTATCTACTTGCACTTTCGAACTGCTAGGTTGCCAGGAGCTGGGACCAAACAACGGTTGCTCACCCGGTTGCAGGGAATCGAACCGCCAACCTTCTGATCGGCAAGCCCTAGAGCTCTATGGTTTGGACCATGCAACCTGTGTCCCTTCAATGACCCTAAGTAATTACATACTGTATATACAAACAACAACAACCATAGTGCATAAGAAGCAATGTATTTGTCCATCAAGCCCAATGTATTCTGGTGGTTTTAAACAACATCCAAGCATTCAGGGGAGATCTGACCCTCTTGACTTTGCCTTCCAACTTCCTTTTTAGTAATCCCCTCATTTTGGGGAAGTACAGAGTGATGCCACCTCCAGTACACCTTCCCTGTCTTTCCGTGTTTCCTATAGGGACACAGGTGGCGCTGTGGTCTAAACCATTAAGCCTCAAGGGCTTGCCAATCAGAAGGCTACCAGTTTGAATCCCTGCAATAGGATGAGCTCCCACTACTCTGTCCCAGCTCCTACCAACCTAGCAGTTTGAAAGCATGTCAGTGCAAGTAGATAAATAGGTACCACTGCGGCGGGAAGGTAAACGGTGTTTCCATGAGCTCTGATTTCTGTCACAGTGTTCTGTTGCACCAGAAGTGGTTTAGTCATGCTGGCCACATGACCCCGAAAGGTGTCTGTGGACAAACGCCGGCTCCCTCTGCCTGAAAGCAAGATGAGCGCCGCAACCCCATAGTCGCCTTTCACTGGACTTAACAGTCTAGAGGTCCTTTACTTTTTTTTACCTATAGAATTTGCATCCAGGCCGAAAGAGGGGTTCTGTCAGCCCAGGATCTCCATGCACAATGTCCAGGCTTGTGTCCCAGGGAGGTCACTTTGGTGCTGCTAACGCAAGGGTTTGACTTCACTCCTGGAGGCGAACTCTATTGTCTCTTGAGACAAACGGATGCCAGCAACTAATTTTAGTATCTGCAAATACAAATATTTTATTTTTATTTGACTAGTAAAATACAAGCTGGTCCTCCTATATTATTCATTCATTCACTGTGTTTTATTTTGTGGGCATCAGAAACTTCCTTCATACACTACTGGGTGTAGGGTGAGAGCAATCACAAGATGATCGCTACGCTGGATAATATATAAACAGAGGCCTGGTCAGGCAAAGAATTGGTGTTTCTCCAGAAAGTGACACTGTGGGTAAATAAAGCCAGGCGGTATTTATTCACTGAAAGGGTGCTAAATTGACTTCCTCCCACACTGTGCCCACTGAAAGTGGCAGCACTTTGATCAAAGACAAGCCATCAGCACCAAACTCCAGAGGGAGACCAAGCAGCAGGTCAAAGCAGGGGAAGCATGAAAAATTGGAGATTGCCACGAGTGAGATTCAAGAGAACATCCGTACTGCCTTTCTTGTACTTGGCATTATAATACCGCATAGCTTTCTTTCTGTTGTTCCTGGAACCACTCAGGCATATAATGAATGGAGTCCTAGTGACTGGAAACGTTTGTCTTAAGCTGATGTTTCCATAACCTGCTTTCCTATTTGAACTTCGTAATGGATTTTTCAAGTGTTGACAGACTAGTTGCAGTGTCTCTGTGCTTCCTGGACTACTGTCCTCCCTTTCCAACAATCCACCTGAATGTATCTGGCCATTGTGCAGGATTTTCATTGAATAATATAGACATATGGACCCATCAGGAAGGGCGCCAGCGCTGGGCATGCAACGTGACATTTCATGCGGACATAAACATGTTTGTGATATGACCGATTCCTATAACCCTTCCCTGCAGATTGTTAATAGGTAAAAGAGTAACAGCATACAACATATTTGGGTTTAGGCTCATATGCCTGCTTCACAGATGTGAAAAGGGGCAGAACTGCTGGATTTCCTAAAGTTCTGGCTTAGCCTTCCCCAATGTGTGTGGGGGGGGGAGGATTCCTGTTGAAAAAGGAAAGCAAAGAAGACCTTGGGGTCTCCTCCACCAGAACTACACCCTTGCTCCCCCCCGGACACACCAATTGGCCTGTGGAAAGGAGCCTGATGAATTATGAGAGACCATGTGGTATAATGGTTAGAGTGCCAGACTAGGGCCTGGGAGACCTGGGTTCTAATCCCAACTTGGCCATGAAGCACACACGCCTTGGGCCAGTCCCTGCCTCTCTGCCTAACCTACCTCCACAGGGTTGTTGTGGAGATTAAATAAGCAGGGGAGAACCATGCACACAACCATGCGTTCCTTGGATGAAAAGGTGGGATATAAATCAATTGGAAAATCATTATTATGGTGATTGAGATTTTTATTAATGCATCTTTGATACTTGGATCCTGAAAGGTGGTGTGTAAATCACTGTAATATGTAGTTAATTAAATGCACTTTTAAAATGACTCGTAGATTCTACAGTAGACGTGAATTTGAACCCAAATCTTCTAACACTGTGTCAAACTCTATGCACTAGGCTGCTGGGTCCCCTCTTATATTGTCATGGATATTAAGTGTGCAAATTAACTGCAGGTTAGTAAGGGAGTAAGCCCCACTGCATCTAGTGGAACCGAGTTGACATGGTTACATGGCTGTAACTGGATATTCTCTCCTACTGTGCATGTGGCAGGTTTCATTTCAATAAAAACGCCTCATTTAACCGTTTATTATGGTATGAGACAATAGCCAATATTTTATCCAACAACAGAGTTTGCCATTTGAATGAAATTCCTCTGAGATAAAACAGAATGTTTCAGTACTAAAGGTGCTCGGGGGATTAATCACTGCTTCTACCTGTTCTCACACCCTCAGTGTCAGCTTTAACCATGGGACCCATAAAACCAGAAATCTCACTGCTAAACATTGCACCCAGAACACAATTGCACATATGCTTATTTATTTGTACTGTATATTGTAATCAAAACTTTCTTTTTTAAAATACGACTTGGTATTGTGACTAAGTGTTAGTACTGGACTAAGCTATTTTCTGAACTTATTTTATGTGGAAAGAATGCATTTGAACAGTGTTTTTCTAGCGATAATACGAAGAAAGAAAATACGTAAATAAAGAGACAGATATCACTGATTTATAGGCTGTATAAGTTGAATTAATAATAATAATAATAATAATAACAACAACAGGCTACCAGACAAGCAATAGTCACAGCCTGTAGACCCATTATTTATATACTGAAATTGTATTGAAGATTCTCCTGTATGTTCATGGCATTTTATTACATTATAAATATCTAGCTAGCATGGACATTCCTTGTTCCCAGCTGGTTGGCCAAAAGTAAAGCTCTTCCAAAGGTTAAGTACATGAATAATTTTCTTCCAAAAGGAAGATATTACAGAGTTAGAATGTAGCCACTGAAAATGACATTGTGTAGATGCTCCCGCCATTCATATCTGACCTGTGGAAGATGCAATCAGGAGTAACCACAGAAATTACAAAGGCACAAGGGGTCTGCAGATCAATGTGCTGGATTAATTGTTGGAAAACTTAGCGACTGGCCCTATGTGGTGATACATAACCAAAACAGTTTATCAGATTGGACAATAGAGTCCTAGCAGAAGCATCCATTGCCTAGCAGATATAGGGTCCAGTCACACAGTTGGGCATACTGTATACATGGTAGTTTCCTGCATTCCCTGGGGCTGTATCCACAATGACTTGGGTTCAGCATATATTATGTATGTTCATGGTCCAGTGAAACTGCATGGAGGAAAGTATCATCTGATCCTGATCTATCCCAGCATGACTGCACAGTACATTTTTGGCTCCCACACTCTCACAAATTGCTACCAGGAAGCAGCAGTTTAACCAAGGCACATCAGGTCAGGCATTCCTTATTTCACACTGGCTGTGTCCCTGGCTGCTAAGGACACTCCATGTAAAGGAAGTGACAGCAAACCTCTGAACCCACCCTCAGTAACCACATGCAACTCTTTCCACTTGACCACCACCTTCTCAAGAACTTCACACATTGCAAAATAAGGGGCGGGTCTGCTGTAGTAAAAGCCAGAGGCAATTTCGGCTCCGTTGAAGTTATCAAAGACATGTGGGCATCACATTATCCAACTGACCAGAGAGACTGAAGCCAGATCAAAAACAATAATTTGAGACTTGTGAAATGAGTTTACCTATTTCCCAAGCAAATGTCCAATTTTATAGAACATATTTTCATTAAAAAATAAGAAAAGGAAAGGGAAAAAGCATGCCATAGCTAATAACTTTTGAAAAACTGTAGGGACTGGCACTTTCATGCACTTGGCAAGTTTAAAAGCCAGTTTTTATTTAGTCCACTTTAAGTGTTGGAGGGTCTGTGAGTCCCAACTGTTTCACATCAGAGAAGGAAAACAACTTGAGCCCAGCCAAGACCACATTGGGGACTGCCAGCCTCTTTATGTGCCAAACATAAAAGCAACAAGTCCAGATGCTTTGATCCTCACATTTTTGGATTTAGTCCAGATTTTGGAGAAGAAAAAACAGGCATGCAAACCCTCACCCGCTCCTTATGTTAGGACAACATACATTATAACTGGAAATCAATCAATAGCGCTGTGACCTTCAAACGCAGTAAACGTTTGGAGTTGCTTTCTGAGCATGTAATCTAAATTGGGAATTGGAAGTTGGACAGAATCCTAATGCAAAAGAAAAACAGCGTATAGAGCTTCCATTTTTACATAAATCTGAAATCTCAAGGAAGAAACAGATGATACTTAAACTTTTTTTTTTTTTTAAGGAACTGAAATTGGCTTAAGGATCATATTCCAGGGAGACAGGCTGAGGAATCAATGCCGCAATCCTAAGATCCAATCTTTTACTACATTGCATTGCACTTGTGTCAGTGAAGGCTTGCCACTATAGCGCATGTGTAAAGGATGGGAGGCAAAACTAAGGGGAGAGTGAGAGAGTAAGCAAAACAACATCTACCCATTAAATAAGAGGTAGGAGTGAGAGAGACAAAGAGGAAGGTTCAAAACTCAAGATGGTAATGGAAATTGGCATAAGAAGGAGAGGGAAAGATTGGTTGGGATCACGCAAGAGAGAAAGCAGTTGGCACAGACAGCCTGGAGGGAATGCAGTCTCACATGGTCTGTGGATTGCAGGAGGGATGTTGTGTGTGCTGGTATTTATCTGCCAAAATCAAGGCTACAGACCCCTGGTAGGTCTAGCATAAAGATGTAACAGGAGGTAACAGAACAGGTTTTGAATTTCATCTCCTGCCCTGAGCTGGGCCAATTTTACACATAAAACACTTATTGTTATGACACACAGCTGCCAGTCCATTCTAGTGGCATCAGTAGTGGGCAAAAGTATTGTTGTGTTATATTTGTTTAATTGTTTTCTGCAGGTATATTGGCAAGCTGTTCCTGTGTAACTTTTTGCACCCACAGGATGGCAAGATTCAGTTGGGAGCAAGTACATAACAGAGTACTGCGGCAACAGTCTGTTATGGGAGGATCCATAGCTTAGGGGTTGAGGTCTCAGGTTCAATGCCTGGCATCTCCAGTTGTAAAAAAAAGAATCAAATTGCTGTTGATGAGAAATACCCTCTGCCTGAAGCCATGCCCACTGCCAATTAGAGTAGACAACACTGGGCTAAATGAACAAAGACCTGATAAAAGGCAGCTCCCCATACTTGACGTTCCAAAAAGCAGTCAAACAACAAAGAACGCCTATTATCTTTATGCTCTGTCCATATGTTTCTACAAGCATCTGGCTGGCTGCTGTTGAAACAGGATGATGGACAACACAGTCATTAGTCTGAGGCAACAAGGCAGTCTAACTTTTGCTGGAAGCTAGTCAACAGCTTCCCATTCCCAGTCTGGCTCTGCAATGCACAGACGGGAAGCGGCGCACAGAAATTCAGGAACATTTTCCCATGTGATATTCCTATACAACGTGCAAACATCTGTATGTGTGGACAAGTGGGTAGGAATGGACGAATCTGTCAATTTCAGTTTTCCCTCCCCCCCATCATAGTTTCAAGTCAGCCTATTTTTGCATCAGTATGCGATTAAAAAACCACAAAACTGTACATGAAAATTCACACTCCTTTTCATGCACATTTCCCCTAATATATATAATTTTTGTATGCAATTTTACCAAATATACACATTGTGCAAGCAATGTCCCCTAACTTAATGCAGTTCTATGTTTTCTCACTAATATAAATATTTTTGTGTGCATATGAATTTGTATTTATTTTGGGGTTGAAGAACCATCACAAAACTTGGAAAAATGTGAAATTTGAAGGGAAGCTGCATGTTTGGATTTGGATTTGATATCCCGCCTTTCACTCCCTTTAAGGAGTCTCAAAGCGGCTAACAATCTCCTTTCCCTTCCTCCCCCACAACAAACACTCTGTGAGGTGAGTGGGGCTGAGAGACTTCAAAGAAGTGTGACTGGCCCAAGGTCACCCAGCAGCTGCATGTGGAGGAGCGGAGACGCGAACCCGGTTCCCCAGATTAGGTGACTACCGCTCTTAACCACTACACCACACTGGCTCTCTGTTGGTTTATGTATTGGTTTTGGAGGCACAAATTAGGCATGTGTGTATGAAATGCAAACTAAACATATTTCTCATCCATACCTACTAGTGAGGAGGGTCCATATGGGCTGGAGCTCCTTGCACATATCCACTGTGGAGATTAAGGTAAAGGTAAAGGGACCCCTGACCATTAGGTCCAGTCGTGACCGACTCTAGGTTGCGGCGCTCATCTCGCTTTATTGGCCGAGGGAGCTGGTGTACAGCTTCCGGGACATGCGGCCAGCATGACTAAGCCGCTTCTGGTGAACCAGAGCAGCGCACAGAAACGACGTTTACCTTCCCGCCAGAGTGGTACCTATTTATCTACTTGCACTTTGACGTGCTTTCGAACTGCTAGGTTGGCAGAAGCAGGGACAGAGCAACAGGAGCTCACGCTGTTGTGGGATTCGAATCGCCGACCTTCTGATCGGCAAGCCCTAGGCTCTGTGGTTTAACCAACAGCAATTAGAAATTTTAAAATGATGCATTCAGTTACCTGAATCAGAAATGTATTGGTATGCCTCAAATCCATCACATGATTTCAGCTGCAGAAGATATGGGTGTGTAGATGTGACTCTGCTCACCTGACCATGTTGATGCTCCTTACTGGAAGATAGAGGGGTGTGGTACAGACACAATGGCAGATCCAATCTAGGGCTCCTAACCTTTGCTACATTTGCACTGAACTAACCTGTCCCCTGCCTTGTCCCGCTACCTCTTGGTAAGCAACAGCAATGCAACCAACCAACCAACCAGGGGTCAGGTGGGCAGCGACACCTCATAATGATGTTCACCTACTGAATTATTTCCTTAAGAGGATCCTTCGGGAATGATCATCTATCATAACAATAGTTTATAACCAGTACCATTGGCAGATACAAATCACCTACCTGGACTGAAAACAAACTAGACAGTGGAATGACATAACTGGACTGGGCATCTTTCTGCCCCTAAGACACCAATTTCATGCATTGTTTGTACAGTATCAAGTGTTGCAAAACAGAAAGTAAAGAGACACAAAGATACCCGAAGCTCTGTGTGTCTTAAGCAGCCCAGTTTTGCCCTATGATTCAGCTGGTTTTATTTATTAATAGTTGTATTTATGGTGTCTGGCTGTTTCAGTCTCCATCACCTAGAGCAGGGGTTGGCAAGGTTTACTTTGCCTGAGCCGGTTCACTCCAGCGGAGATCCCTCCGTGGGGCGGATTGCACCCATCTGTGATTTCAGGCACCTGCGCAGCCACAATTTTCGGCACCACAGAAGCAAGTCCCCACGCCATGCTGGTTTAGAGCAGCGCATGGGGGCTCGTCAAGTGGGCGATTCGGTTCAGGGGCAGCTCATGGGCCGGTTAAATGACTCCCATGGGCTGCTTGTGGCCCATGGGCCTTAGGCTGCCGACCTCTGACCTAGAGCAAGGGTAGGGAACCTGTGGCCCTCCAGATGATGGGAATTTCTGTCAACCAACCTCTGGAGGCCACACCTTCCCCACTCCCTATAGGCTTCTTCATAAAGAAATTTAATTTTCCATACCTATAAGGATTTCTCCAAGAGTTATACTAGTATACATGTTAGTTGGGCACAGAGGATGAACAAGTGTTTGATTTATTTTAAAATGGAACAATATTATGGTGAATTGTGCTCTCCTTTTATCCAGACTTCCTTGAACTTTGGCTGGCTTGGTCACTAACAACAGATGCTAATTACTGTGAAATCCATGCAGCGGATCTTCTAAGCTACTCCAATTATTAGCTCATACTACTGTGACCACACCCAGGTCTTCCTTCTCCAGGAACAGATGCAGTTGGCTCACTAGCTAAACTGCAAAAGCACTCCTGATGACAACCACTACAACTATCATCGAGATTGCTATTATATATTGCATATAGATTTAGCCTCTGAATCTACAGGAGCAAGGGATGGTCCAAAGAGAACTCCAGAACTGTGAACCCCTGTCCAAAATAAGTTGTACCGTGTTGTAGGCTCAAGGGTCCTACTCACTAAGAATACTTGGGCTTCTTCAGAAGGAAGAGTGGGATAAATAAATATAAAATGAATAAATACTGACTTTGATTACATTTTAGTTTCTTGGCCCACATTGTGTGGTCCTCTGTGAGTCCATTCGTTCAACATCATATTGATCTCGCTGCTCCATTATCGCTGCTCTATAAAACTCTATAAAACTATAGAGTTGGAAGAAACCCTTAGGATGATCTAGTACAGACTTCCTCAACCTCAGCCCTCCAGATGTTTTGAAACTACAATTCCCAGCATCCCTGACTACTGGTCTTGCTAGCTAGGGATCATGGGCCAAAAACATCTGGAGGGCCAAGACTGAGGAAGCCTGATCTAGTACAACCCCCTGCCATGCAGGAATATGAAGCTGCCCCATACTGGGATCAAACCTGCAACCCTGGGCATTATCAGCACCACACTCTAACCAATTGAGCTATCCCCTTTTGATGCTACATCTGCTGCATCAAACAATATCTGCATCAGTTATTGGGAGACTACTGTGTGCAAGACCTCCAGATCCTCACCTTATTGCAACTTTACCTTTAACTGACAGGGACATAGACAACTGCCTTATACTAGGCAGTCTTTCACATCACCTGCCATAGACTGAATCTTCAAAGTGCAAAGGGTCCCCATCCCTCCACAAGCAGTAAGCACTACAATAAATTCCTCTCCAGACTTCCAGCAAACCTGCACTTCATCTGACGTCTGCTTGTTATATTTGGAAAGCTCTTCCACATATTTTATAGAGACAGGAGTAATATCTAGGGTTGCCGCCAGACATATTTATTCCAGCAAGTGGCAACATATGCCGTTAGCTGCTTCGGAGGCACAATACTAATAGACGGAATTGATTCCATCACAGCATGCTAGAAAACACTTCACCTGTTGAATTTCCACAACTCGTGCAATTGTAAAAAAAAGCAGTTTGAGCCAACCAGGGCATGGCAAGAAACAGTAGCAAACAATCCTAGCTGGAGACCAGCTGGTCTGGGTAGGTGTCAGTTCATAACAATAAACCCCTCCTATAACAGAATACATATGTCAAGGCAAGTTTAAGAAACGCATCCAAATATCCATTGGCAACACAGTGGGCAGTAACAGTCGGGGAGCAGCCAAAATCCTTCTCACTGTAAATATGTACCAGCCACTGTAGTCAGAGCCAGAATGTTCCTGCTTTTATACTACCAGCCCAAATCCCAGGATTTATCCTTCTACCTTTGTGCTATATCATTTGACTACAGCATCCATATAAAGTTCAAAACTGGAGTGGGGGGTCACTGGAGATTCCAAGCTTCACAAAGCAATTAAAGGGATTCTGCACTGAGATTTGCTTACTGCGTTTGTAAAACACAACACGATTTAATTGCACTGTCACTAAATACCAATCTAGACAATATCTTGCTAGTTTGAAATCCTTAGGCTGCCTTTTACATTTTAATGGCTACGAACAGCCATTGACTGTCAAAGTGAATTGAGCTCACACAAACTTAACTTGCAACAGGCCTCCAAAAATTACAGAACAGTAGCACCAAAGCTGTACTGATCTTGCAATGGACAGCTTTTTGGTTAGATTAAATGAGTGTCCTGCATGAGCTATTTGGAGCTGCAAAATATTTAGGTCATTTCATAGAGTCATAGAGTGTCAAGGGTCATCTAGTCCCATCCCCTGCAATGCAGGAACCACAGCTACAGAATCCCTAACAGATGGGTGAGGGGGTCATACTTCCAACTATATTGCGCACCAAAGTACATTATTATTTAACTGAAATAGTTTTGTTTGACTATTTGATCAAACAGGTAATTTTGCATACATATAAAAGCAACTGTCGTGAAACGAGAAACATGTTTTTAGACAAACATGTGCATATGATGTAGCAGGTCCAATAATTTTAGTACATGAATTCCTTCATGTACTTGCATTAAATATAACAACAACAACAACAACAATGTGAGGTTACTTAGGGTACCTTCTTAGTTCTTTTAAAAAAACTGCTGATAAATTAAACAATAACTAAAACACTGAACCCTAAAATAGGCCATAATACTACAATTGCCAATTATTTTGCTGATCTTTTTCTGTTGCTAAATGCTACATTTTAAGGTGGAATAGAGAATTTGTCTATTACCTTTGCCTTGAATGGAGAAAAGTAGAGACAGGCCTTCGTATATTCTGCGGTACAGAAAAATAAATGGCTACTCTGTATTAGGCTAACATAAACCAGGTGCTGGCCCCAGGGGCTGCCTTCCTGTAATAGATTTCTTTCCACCAAAGCTCTTCAAGGAGGGCATGGGGGAGTAGATTTCGGATACTAGATTGGGCCAGAGGGTGGAACCTCCTGTTAAACAAGAGTGTTTGTAGTTGTGGTTACAAGCAGCAAGATCCCAGAGAACAAGATGGTGTTGCGAATCACACCACCTTTGCTAGGGACTTTCAGCCTGCATCATGATCACAAATAATTTCCTATGACAGGAGGTTATGTGTTAAAGATGTTCATCTCGAAGCACTTGCAAAAGGTAGAGCCTATGCTGTCAAAATAACAGGGTCAGGATAAAAAAACAAAACCCATATCTGTAAGTGATTCATTCATTCCCTTTTCAGCTGTATGGCTTCCCTGGCTCCTTGGATTTCTAAAGGGAGAAGCTGTTGTTTATATTAAGGATGCTTCTTATGTTTAGAGAAAGGGAAACATTTGCAAATGATGCTGAATAACTGCTAGTATCTCCAACAATTTGACAGAAAGGCTCTTGGCATGAGCGTTTGGTATGCATTGTTTGTTTTAACTTATTTTGTCCATTTTTAAAAAAGCATGATGGTGGTTTTGATCAACTCTTGCTGGTGGAATTCCATTAGTACATCTGCTTAAAAAAAAAAAAAAAAAGATAAGCAGACAGTGTGCTAGATGAGCCTAAATCGGGATTGGTGTTGGGTATATTTTTAGCCTTTTATCCTTATGCCTAATTGAGGATGACATGCAATCATGAGGTTTCATTTCAGAATGCCGTCTCTTTCCTCTCTCTTATTAAGTGGTGGAGCTGACTTTGGCTGCTGTCCACAGACCACTTACATCAGAGTACTTGGACATTGTAGTCGAGTCCTAGCGATTTAAGCAGAAGTAAACCAGTGTGAGTAGTTTGTTGGCTGTGTATCATCAGCAGTTTGGTAGATATGTGAATTTTAGGACATGTCCACACACAAGGTTTCTACTGAGGTTCTGATATCATGAGTCAATAATCCAGGTAGCATCTGATTTAGTAAGGCATATGGCAGGAGTGAGGAACTGTTTTTCTTAGTTTCCTGGGAGTAAATTCTTGGGGATGCGAACTAGTGGTGTACAGGGCTAAAGCTAAAATTGAAGCAATATCATTACTCTTTGCTATTTTACTTATTAAGTCTGTATACTGTACAAACTTGTATATTGTAAAAATGCAATACAAAAACACAAACCAATATGCCCCCCACCAAACACATTTAAAAGGGGTATAAGATGTTAATCAGCCAAAGGCTTGGTTGAAAAAGAGAGTTTTTGCCTGGCACCTACCTGGGGAGAGCATTCCACAAAAGTGGAGCCACTGCAGAAAAGGCCGGTTCTTGTATGGCCACCCTCCGGACCTCTCGTGTCTCAGATGATGATATCAGGGTCCAGGTAGGTTCATATGGAGAGAGGAGGTCCTGAGCCATTTAAGGCTTTATAAGTCAAAAACAGCACTTTGAATTGGGCCTGGAAACTACTTGCCAGTGGGCCAGGATCTATA
Source organism: Podarcis vaucheri (assembly GCF_965113315.1). Lineage (NCBI taxonomy): Eukaryota > Metazoa > Chordata > Lepidosauria > Squamata > Lacertidae > Podarcis > Podarcis vaucheri. The sequence continues at coordinate 17,592,458 of NC_138763.1, read as the reverse complement.
CAATATGCAGAAACTCTCTTGCCCTGATGAACAACCTGGCTGCTGAATTCACATTCAGAAGGCATAAATGATCAGATGTACAAAATCAATGGTTTCCCTATTGATTATTGTGGACGGAATTCCCAAACTACAAAGAAAAGAAAGGAGAGTAGGGGCCTTGCAGTTTCCCATTAACAGTTAGCACCTCAACAGCAGACTGAGCAGACAAGCAGGTCGGTCTCCCCCAATACAATGAGATGTACTACATTTCTACTTAAAACACAGCAACTGTTTCTAAACTGTTATTTATAAATATGAATTAGCAAATGCAAATTTACGCAGATATGTGCCATCTTTCGTCCTTTTTTGGGGAGGGGCACCAGTTAATCAGTTCCTCTTTTTTTAAAAAACAATACATATGGACACCCTACTTAATACCTAACACCAGACCTCACCATTCCCCATCTTTTCATATGCAGCCTAGAGCATTCAATTCTATTTTTATTTATTATTTTTTAGTCCCACCTTTCTTACCCAAAACGACGTCTCACGCACAATCGTATAAAGCAAGCAAAATGGCACTCTAGGCCAACAACTACCACCACCCAATAGCAACAAAAATCGCATTAGATTACAAGGCGCAGGCCCAAAATGCAACATTTCTTACCTGATACCTACAAGTTGGTAATGTCAGGCTTTTGCTAGTTTTTTCCTAGAGAGAGAGTTCTACAGAATTAGAATAAACACCAGTCTGCTTTCCTCCACACAAAACCAGAACCATCTCAGGGCAGAGCACCAGTTTGTGGACTAGTTCCCACTAAAGAGGTTATGATAACCCTGAATGTGGGCTGCACCATTTCAGAATGCGGGTAGGAACTCCAAGCTCCTGCCTGATTTATTTATTTTTAATTAATCCCTGCACATAGAAATCTAGATTGAAGGGAGAAAGCTTTCTGTCTGGACTCACCTTTAGTTTTCTGCGGGGAGGGAATGCTTCTGTAGTGAGGAGCAGTCCTTGGGTGAACTACCCCTTGCAATTCAAAGTGGTGCAACCCAAACAAACAGTCTTTTTCTTCTCTCTCTCTCTCCCCCTCCCCCCACTTCAATAAAAGGCCTCAGGTTGTGTGAAGGTCAGTAATTAGGCCTCTTCAATGCTTCCTGGCCTGGCTTGGGGGATAGATAGCCTCAAATCCTTCAAGTTTCGGCCATTTCAACCTGCCTGGCCTGGCCTGGGGAGAGCTAGTTGGAGGACTAGGCCTCAAATCCTTCAAGTTTCAGCCGCTTCAACCTTCCTTGTCTGGTCTGAGGAGAGATAGTTGGAGAACTAGGCCTCAAATCCTTCAAGTTTCACCACTTCAGCCTTCCTTGTCTGTCTGAGGAGAGATAGTTGGAGAACTAGGCCTCAAATCTTTCAAGTTTCGGACACTTCAGCCTTCCTGGCCTGGCCTGGGGAGAGACAGTGGGAGCACTAGGCCTCAAATCCTTCAACTGTTGTGGCCGCTTCACCCCGTTCCTTGCCTGGAAGGACTGTTGGGAGGAGCAGGCCTCAAATCCTTGAACTGCTCCATGTCTTTACTTCAAGGAATTTGAGCTGCTGGCTGAGTCCTCTTCAGTCAGTTTCCTGTGAGTAAGGAGGCTGCTGCTCCTGGATCCTCTCAACTGCTCATTGCCACCATAACACCTGCCATGAACTCCCCACCTGAGTTAGGACAGAATATGCGGTAAGAGAAACTCGCCACCTGTCTACTGACTGAGCCATGTTTTAAACAGTATGTTGACCCCCAGTTTCAGCTGAGCACTGTTTCATTTGCTTGTGGTTTCTATTGCTTGAGGAAAATCCCTAGCGGTTTCACCCTGAAATGCAAAATATGCACAGGCTTTGGCTGGAAAGTGGAAGGAAAAGCTTTGTTTGAAGTTTCTTTTTTTTCATCAGATGTGGTCCAAAGAGAAGAAAGCCCAATGGGGAGGCATTTACCCTCAGCCCACCAATTAGTTGTGGGACGGGATGCCGGGGAAATGCTAATCTATAAGGAAAGCTCTCGTGGTTTAATTGATTTAATCAGTAGACTTAAAGCTTGCAGCCCTGCTTCGTACTAATTTTGCAAAATAGCCTAATTATGTTATTGGGTTTCTTTAACCGACTTAACTTTGCTGGATAACCAAACCACAAGGGCTCAAAAAGCAAAAAAAGTGGGGGGTGGGGAGTCTGTTAGGTTCCATAATAGGAGATGGCGTCTCCTTGCAGCAGGTGGGGAGAGAGACTGCGCCCTAGTGGTCATGAGAGTTGTTGTAAATGATGATGAAGAAAACCAAGGATACGGTTGCCATATTTCAGACAGTTAAAATCTGGAGACAAAAGTTGTTGAGCTTTTTTTGCAAAATCTCAGTTTAAAAAATGAAGTTTTTTCTGGAATTGGCCAAAATTGGCACTTCCAAGATGGGTTGCCATATGTAACTGGATTTTCCCAGACATTTTGGTGATTTTGGACACTGTTCCTGACGACCAAATCCCGAAATTCCAGATGTATGGCAACCCTAGTTGACCCAATAGGGTTCTGAACAAATGCTTGGCAGTAAATAAGGCTGAGTGTGTGTGTGGTGTTACGTACACTAACTGAATACAGTACAGTTTTCACAGTTATTGATAAGAGTCACCACCTTTTTTTCTCAACCTTTTTTCTGGCATGGAGAGCAGATGTGCAGTGGCAGAGGTGGTAATTTAGTGGCTGAATCTGTATGTTCTCTTAATGTTTTAGGTACATGAGCAGGGCCAGTAATAAGAGCAATTCTAGTTTCTTACACTTACCAAGGCAGTGTGGGAAAGAGCCCAGTCATAAAACATGGATATGCCTAAAATTAAGCAGAATTAATTAGAAGAATTCTGGCGAGTACCACTTCAGAATGTATGTGTGGGGTATGTTCATCATATTTTTGAATGTTACCGTATTTTTATAAAAAGGTTAACATAGTCTTCTCCCTAATACACTTGCCTACTGTGTGAAGGGAGATTTTTATAGAAGCACTAAAAAAAATGGCACACACCTCTCTGCAACATCATTCTTTCCATTGAGTAGAAGGCAACCGGATCTGACTTTTGAGAATGTTGAAGAATATCTACGAATAGGTGAAGAAAGCAAGGTGGGATTACAGTCAAGCACACTGGGAAGGAGATTGCACTCCTGCAATCTGAAGTAGTACACTCCAGGATTAATTTACTACATAATTTTATGTAGAATAGATTTTTCACCTATCTCCTATGTTGTCTTGTAGTTGTGGAACCAGCTTCTTAGCCAGCTTTTTTCACTAATCTATTAGAATCAGGAGCACCCACCCAGTACTTTTAAAAAAAAGAAACTGGCATAAGTGAATACAGTTATACCTCGGGTTGAAGTAGCTTCGGGTTGAGCATTTTCAAGTTACGCTCCGCAGCGTCCCGGAAGTAACAGAATACGTTACTTCCGGTTTCACTGCTCGTGCATGCGCAGACGCTCAAAATGACGTCACGCGCATGTGCGTAAGAGGCAAATTGCATCGCGCAGACGCGGGTTGCGTTCGCTTCAGGATGCGAACGGGGCTCCAGAATGGATCCCGTTCGCATCCAGAGGTACCACTGTAAACATGACCCTCCCTCTACCGCAGGGGTTGCTAACCTTTTGTGGCCAGTAGAATTTCAAGAAAGTGTGAGAGGCACCAGTTACAAAATAGCTGTAACATCTGAATTGGGAATGGCTGAGAGGACCCTGGACTGGTGTCTGGATGCAGTGGTACACTGGATGAGGCCTAATAAGCTGTGTTTGAATCCTGAATGCTTTTAAAATTGACCCCACCCTTTTCTCATGATACAGAAACTCAGGGCTGCCCAGTAAAATGAATTGACAGCAGGTTCCAAAGTGATAGAATAGAGTGATCCTTCACACAATACATAATTCTAGAATTGGTTACCACAGAATGTGTCGATAGCCACTAGCTTACCTGGCTTTTAAACAGGATTAAACAAATTCATGGGGGCTACGTCTATTCACAATTATTCCCTATGGCAGCTAAATCAAACCTTCATGTCTAGATACAATATACTCCTGAATACTAGATGTTGAGAACAAACTATTAACACCATAATGAACTGCTTCCAGTTACTCAGAGAGGCATTTGGCTGGCCAGCCGGCTGGTGACTGCGGTGCTGCTACTGCTCAAAAGAGAATGCTGGGTTGCATTGAGCTTTGGTCTGACATGGTAGAACATGTTCTAATAATAATTTGGAGGTACTGTTAAGAGACATTATGTGCTAGTTTCTGAGCCAGTTGTGTGAGTTGCACATCTATTTATCAGTAGTCTTTAATGTGCACAACTGTAAATGGACCCAAAAAGGTCCTGGTAGACTTACTCACAAACCTCTGGACTTTAATCAGCTACAAGCCCTGCCAGGATTCAGAGTAATTTCCTAACTATGAATCAACCTGATGACAATGAATCGCACACTGGAAAAGAATGCCAAATAAAACAAGCCATCACATATAGCTTGTATAGAGCAGCCTATGGAAAGGCTTTTGATCCACTCCACCAAAACAGCAACAGTGATGAAAGTAGAGAAAAGCAGGAACAGAAGAATCCCAAACCACATCTGTGAGTGTTGTGTAGTGATATTTAAGCCTGACAAAGATTAAAGAAAGCAAGATGGTCCTTCCAAGAAGACATCATGTGATTTGGAAAAATACTCATTTGAGTATTTCATAGAATACTCTGAGCAGAAAATATACAGTGCTGATAAAAAGGGCATCCTGCTTTAATGGGAAATGTCTTGCCTTAAATCAGATTCAAGCTAGAAACACAATCACTTGCTGATAAATTCCCATAGTCACTTGAAATTCTGATGTTCCCATTATACAAGTATACTTCATTTATAACAAGGCAGTGAAGGAGTGACAGTTTGTAGGTGATGCAGTTGCTATATTGTGCAATCATTGCCCTAAAATGGACTAAAACCCTGCCTGCTGCCAGAAGCGGATTTAGGGGAGTACAACTTTTTTCCCCACCATGGGTGCTAAGCTGAAAGGGCACCACAGGGGACACCGCAACAATGACAAACAATGGAAGGTGAGAGGCAGTGGGGAACTGAATTTTGGTGTCGCACAGGGTGCCTCTAAAATTTGAAAGCCCAAAGTCCATCACTACTGCTGCTGCCTAGTCCCTTGGTTGTGGATTATGGCAGCAGCAGTTTGAACTCATACACCATTTTCATTTTTCCACAAAGCCCTAGAGTGCCCAACTTAGCATTGCTCTGGAGCACTGTGAGAAAGTTAAAGTGGCAGTCAGCTTCCCAGACCCAGCCACTGCTTCCTGGAAAACTCATAACTGAGGGATCAAGTAGGCAGGTAGGCAGGCAAGTAGGCAGCCATCCCCGGGCACTTTTCTAGAAAGGGGTCTCTACTCTAGAAGCAGCCTTACACTAAATATTACTGTATGTTTTATGAAATGCATGGGCTTTGTTTTGAAATTACTGAAACGATTCACATAGAAATAAATAGTCTGTATCTCTCATTGTGACATGTGAATTAAAATGACATGTAACTAATCCTAATTCTGACCTTTAAAGCCATAACAACCTGGATTCTTAGATGTGGAAGAGACTAAGTTTAGTGGTGGAACCTTCTTTGCACGCAGAAGGTTCCAGGTTTAATCCCTAGCATCACCAGGTCAGGCTGGGAGAGACCTCTGCTTGAAAACCTGCAGAGCCACTGCCTCTCTGTAGACAATAATGACCTAGATGGACCAATGGTCTTACTTGGTATATGACAGCTTCCCATGTTCCTAGATCTTGGCTGCCTACTTTTTAGTCAAGTGAGATCATAGAGAGTATCCCGCAAGGCCTCTTTAGTGGTGGCACACAACTTTAGTTTTCTTCCTGCAAGCCTCATGATTTTATTTATTTATTAAGACATCTCTAGTCTGCCTTTCACATCATTCACAGGGCAGTGAACACAGCTTTCAGTTACGGCATCAGCATAAACATAACCACGTATAAAATGCAGCTAAAACCCAAATCAGAATTAAAATCAGTAACCAGCCTACTAGAAATTAAACATCCGCAAAAGTGTGGGAGGGTGATTAGTATGGTTTTAATAAGTGCCGAAAAGCCATTAATATTGCTGCTTTTCTAAGCTTACCAGTAATTCTTTCAGTACTTATATACTTAAAAGGTATGGAATACTACATGAATTTGCAGCAGATCCCCAGCAGATAATGCAACTTTCGCAACCATTTCCAGCCAAGAAGAGGACTTATGGGGCCTCCTGTGTAGAAGTGAGTCTTCCTTGCCACTCATCCCTTAACATCTCCCTCAACCTAATACATTCTTTCTTTGGGGACATTAGGGGCAAATAGTAGAGAGAAGTGACACTAAGCAACAGGGATTTTTGAATGTATCTGTCAAATGCTTGAAAAACCCCTCAAGGTTTTCCACTGCTCAGCAGGAACACTAGAAAAAGACCAATTGCTTTTTGGGGCATAGCCATATTTCTTTCTGTTCTTTGCTCATATGCTGCCCTCATTGAGAGGTTTCTTTAAATTTTATTTCACCACTTCCATCACCTTTTTGTTTTGTTTTTTAAAAAAGATTGAATGGGGGAAAGTTATTGAGTGGATGTGAGCATTGTACATCACAGTACACATCCCCAATCGTATTGTGCACAGCCATCACTAATATTAATAATAATAATTTATTATTTATACCCCGCCCATCTGGCTGGGTTTCCCCAGCCTCTCTGGGTGGGCAACACACACACACAAATTCTAGCTGTGCTGATGCTCAGCGCACTCAGCATTCAATGAGCATTCTCAGTCGTCATCAGGCTGTCTTGTCTTAGTTTCAGTTTTTAATATACAAACGTAATATTTTTCTGGGGAATTTCCCTATGCCATAACCCCTCCCTTGTCCGTGAGTAGCCTACTGATAGGCGTGAGACCTTCAAGTTAATACATATATATAAAATTTCAGAATATTTGAAATACTCCTGTGTCTAGTTGGTGGCTGGCCTGTTTGTTCCATGTCTTTCTTCCAGGAATGAACACCCACCTCCAACACACATACACTTACCTCTTGAGGCGAAATATGTGTAGTTCTTCTGAGTGACCACAAGAGAGCAATAGGAAACAAAAACTGAGGTTGCACAGCTCAAATTCCCTTTGAGTATTGTGCTTAATCCTCTTGAGAAGAAAAAGTAAAACATGGGACAAGCTGGCAAGAAAGGACATCCTCCTTTAAACAGGGATGGTTTGCCTTAAATCACATCCAGGCAAGGAAAACAACCCCTTACTGATAAAATCCTACAGTCAGTTGGGATTCTGGTTTTCCCATTACACAAGTATCTTTATTTCTCTGTTTATTTTTAGTAATTATTTTCCGATGGAAGAGACGGAGAAAGATGGAGAGAGTGATTAATTATACAAATAATGGTTGGCTCTGTGTGTTAACAGGCATAAAATATTGCCCTACGGAGCAAAAATAAGGAACTTTGTTCAAGACCTTTGACTTAATGTCAAAGGCTGTTTAATGAGGGTTTGTGGAGGAAGGGGATGCTGTATTGCCGCAGTTTCATTCCCAAGGGGCAGGGCACGCCATGTGAACTGGGGCAGTCATGGAAATTCCAAGCCTCCTTGGGTTTTTTTCTTCTTCACAAATATTCTCTACCCATTCCTTGGCAAACCACAGAAATGGCCATATGCTACTACTCTTCATCACTTCTGGATAAATTGTCATTAACTTTTGCTATGTTATTTTAAGCCTAAATTTAGTTAGAATGGACATGATTCTGTTAAAAGAAGAAACAGATTTTGTAAGAAGCTTAGGAGGTTAGAAATGGAAAATTAGGAGTTCAGCATGAAAAAGGGAAACGTTCCATATATACCATCATGAGCTACTGCGGCTTCTCTTGCTTGCTGGCTGGCTTTCATGAGTCATTTCCTATGAAGCCTCTTCAAGCAATTTTACAATACAATAAAACACATAAAACAATTGCAAATGTAAAGACTATTAGATGTATAAAAACAATTTCAAATACAGTACAGATACAGACGGAGATAAAAATATCTCCATTTAGAAGCTTGCTGTGTTGAACAAGGGAAAGTTGTCAAGAGGCACCAAAAAGACAATAGAGATGGAGCCTGTCTGACATGTATGTAATGGGAGGTGCCACCAAAGGGTAGGTGCCCAAAAGGCCCAATTCTGGCATCATAAAGAACAGGCCTTCTGGTAAAATCATAGGTGCAAGATGTGCTCTCCTGCAGGCTACAGTGATTGGTTGAGTGTACAAGAGATGAGACTATCTCTTAGGTATCACCCCGAGCTGTATAGCACTTTGTACATCAGTACCAACACCTTAGTTTGGTATCCAATTGGCAGCCATGCATAATGTGGTGGTGATAGCCTACCCCAGTGAACAGTTGACGCTCTATATTTTGTAGTTCCTGCAGCATCTAGATTTGCCTCAGGATCAGCCCTACAGTGGGAGCATTGCAGCAATCCAATATGAAGGTTACCAGCACATGGACAACAGTGCTTAGGAGTCTTTGGTGAAGAAACTTGTTGAAAGCCTTTTGAAAATCCAAGTATGCTATGTTAACTGGATCACCTCTGTTCTATGTGCTTGCTGACATTCTGCAAAAACTAGTACTGTATGTTTGTGAGACAGGACTTGCCCCTGTAGAAGCTATGCTGGCTATGTTTCAGCAGGGCTTGTTCTTCTGTATGCTTGGTTATTTTATCTTTAAAAATAAATTCCATTAGTTTTCCCAGGACACACGTTAACCCAAGGGGCCTGTAATTTCCAGGATCCTTTATCTCTTTTTTTAAAAAAAATGTGTTACATTGACTGTTTTCCAAATCCTCAGGTACAGAGGCTGGTCTATACAAGCTACATATTTTTATGAGAAAATAAGCAATTTTACATTTGAGTTCTTTTGAGAACTCTTGGGTGGGTGTCATCTGGTGATTTGCCAGTTTTTATTTTGTCTGTTAGGCCTAGAACTTCATCTCTCTTCACCACTATCTGCCTCAGTTCCTCAGACTCTCTTCCTGCAAAAGTTAGTTCAGCATTCCAAAACTGAGGTGTCACCATTAGGAAGACCTTTTCCTAGTCACTCCCTCATCACTTCAAAGAAGGGTCTTTGAAGATGATCTCAGCCAATGAGCAGGTTCATATGGAAGCAGGTGGTCCTTTAGATACTTGAGTCTAAAGCCATATATGATCATTTGATTTTATTTGCTATCATAAGCTGTTGTCAGATATTTACTGGAGTAAAGTATTTTCTTAGTTTTTGAGTTTTGTTTTTGTGTTTTGTGTTTTCTCAGCCAGCCAATGGACCTGACTAAGTAAGTGTTTAGAGATATCTAGGGCATATCATATGTAAGTTCATTGGTTCAGCCAGGTCTTTCCCCTTGGAAAACACTGCCAAGCAGTGTTAAAAATACAGAAACCAACTCATAAAAGACAGGTCACATACTGAAAATACACATTCAAAGGCAGACGTTTGCTTATGTGGTCCGCGGCTTTCATACTTCTAGTGATCATGTAAAAACCAAAAACAGGCCAGATGTGAGGAGGGTGATGGAAAAGTACACATGGCAAGCAAGAATCCCAAAGAAAGATACCCAAGCACTTAGCTTAAAGTGAGCTGGTTTTTAGATTTTATTTTTTTAAAAAAATAAAGTGAGCTGGAGTCCCCCCCCCCATCTGATCCATCAAGGCTCTTCTTATTGAACTTGGCTACATTGCTGGCATTACTCATATTTAGCAATAGTAAAAGGAACTGGTTACTTACAAACATTATAATGCAAGGCAGAAACCAGTGGAAAACATTATCAGATAACTATGTGCTGCAGATAAACAGGAGAGGGCAATGTCCTTTGTAACTTCCTTGGGAGCACCGAGGGGTATATGTTGATGGTTTGTTTTTATTGTTTTTTGCCTGCCCCTCATAAACTGGCAGTACCAAAGAGACGCTAAGTTCCTTACAGTTCAGCAGCTTGTAGCTCTGTTTGTAACAAAACTTTAAAAAATAAATTTTATTTACAATTATTGTCTGAATAAACTCTACTTTTAATATGCCAGACATGATTATTCTTTAGTCAACCAAATTATACATAATGTGTTTTATGTTCCTAAAGTAGCAAAGTTAGTTTTAATATATTAAGAGTACTTTTTTTTTGAAGTGCTGACTTATTTATTTTTTGCATTTTTTTCCAAACATTTCCAATTTTTTTCTGGCAAACTCTGGGCAGAAAAGTACCCCTCCCCAATGGCTTCAAGATTTCCATATATATACAAGTATATATCCATTCTTGAGCCCTACTACACTTTGGGGGGGTTAGTTCTGTATGTTTGTAATAACTGAAAAATTCAACAAAATGGAAGCTGAATTTTTCAGAATGCTAAATTCTGCACGTGAAAGCCAGGTTCTTTGCTTGTGTAGTGCGATCATGGACTTGCTAAATATGCAGAGCTCTGGCTGTACAATCCAGCCAGGTGAACCTGCCCTAGGATTTGGCTGGAGCTAAAGTGATCTTCTTCAAACAAACAATATAGAAAACCTGTTTTCATGAAATGTTTTCTCACATATAAAGCCCAAAGAGTCAGCTTAGAAGTGATCTCATCTCCAAAAAATGCTGTCACTGGTTATCAGATAAAAGACTGTACAATGAATATTGAAATAGTTGGCTTTATTTGCCTAGACACAGCCTAGAATGGTGGGGAGGCCTTGAATTAGAAGTCTTGTCCCCTATTCCCATTGACTTTCAGTGAAAGATGAGCATCAAAAACTCCTTTGCATATACACTTTGTGTATGGAAACCTTAGGAACTGGTTCTCAAGGCCTCTCAATTCCAAGACTTTCCAATGCAATAAAAGTCATTTTAGAAACAATAAACAAATTAAACACCCTTATGGCCCCCCGGGTGCTTTTGTTTTAGGCGCCCCACTGCTGAGACACTCTGGCTCCAGGAATGTGAGCAGTTTCCTATTATTTGACTTGAAGATGAAACAAAAGTCCCCAACATTTGCTTGGCTGAAATCAAGAGGCGATTTCAAGTACCAAAAGTGAATTGTACACAGCTTTAATACCACAAGATCTGATGTTCCTAATAACAAAGTATATACTGGGTGGGTGTGGTGCTGCTTTCTCAAAGAACAAAGAAAGTAGTTTTTGGTGAAGCAGCTCTATGTCATATATGATCATGTGGCAGTTATTGGCTTTTGCAGACATAGAGTTCAGATATTCTCACAGAACCTTTGGATGAGATGAAATAATTCTGAACGACTCAGTCTATTCTGATTCAATTGAAACAATAATCCATCCGCTATATTGTTCACCTTTGCAACTTTTTCCTGCAGAACGGGAAGGGAATTCCAGGAATACACATCTGTGGGATTTCCTGCGTTGATACTCTGTTGAGAGGCTGGATGGTATTATGGGGGAGGGAAGGGAATTCTCCTGCCTTTCAGCCTCCTGATGAGCATTCTCACAAGTAGGAATCTATCCCATCCCAATCCAGAATCTGAATATTTAATTAAAGAAGGCTAATTTTGAGCCAGACTCCTGTTATCAGCCACTCTGAAAGGTCTCCCATTAGTTATAGGAAATAAAACTTTGTTCAGGCCAGAGACATAACTGTCACTGTTAGTCACACTTTCTGAGTCCTAGGTTCCACTTTGGTTGAGCTGGATATAAGGACCTTTCCAAGAAAGTGAAATCATCTCAGTAGTGTAATCTTGAACATCCATTTTGACAATAAATAGCATAAACGCCCCAGCTACTGGTGCATAGAGATCTACTCCCTCTGTATACGGAGGGTCCTTGTAGTCACTGATGATCCTCCATGAATTCATGTATAATCCCAAATGCCTTTTTCGGTTCTGAAGCTCTCAAAGAACAGGGTGGATGGGATGAATAGGGTCCTTCCTGGACTGGTGCTGAACAGAACCTATAGCTTTAAAGTAAGTGAATATGAGGAGGGAGTGGAACTGGAAAGGCCTGAGCTACACAGGACCAGGGAGCATGTTCAAAGTTACAGAGCGGGATAGACATAAATTCCTTTGAATCCACTTGCATTGGTCTCGGTGGATTTCATTCCAGTTTGGCTCTAAAATTTTATTCAAATTACTGTTTGAGCAGGACCAGCAATTGTGCCTGTACCTTTTTATTATACAAGCCAAAGGGCAGGAAAAAACTATATTTTTTAATGTGCAAAGTATATGTAAATGTATTCAGCTGGCAGAGCTCAAATGTTACGATCTACACCAGATGCCAAAAATAAGGTGCTTTGAAGGTCTTTGAAAGAGTCAAGTGATTGGGGAGGAGGTGGGCTTAATTCCTAAGTGAAATATTTTATACTTTGGAGTTCCTGCATAATGGGGTCTCTATTTCTTTAAACAAGCTTCAGTTCATTACAGAGCTCTAACGAGGGCAACGTCCCAATGCCCTAGAGAGAGAACAAAGTTGATCGCCTGACAGTTGAGTCAAAATTCCCCCCAAAAATTATTAGTCCATTCCACGTGTTTGATCATCTTTAAGTGTTTTCAGAAGTTGGAATTTTCCTCTTCTGATGTTCTTCTGAACTCAGTACATTGTGTTTATATCGACTGTAAACAGATCTTTGGCAAATCTATAAAATTAATGCTTCGGCACAGCCAAACAAAAATAATCACTGCAACTGGGATTGTAGGCGAAACAGAGATAGGATTGCAAGCTCCAGGCATAAGCCATATTTGGGAGATGGCAGCTGACAGTCAGGCTTGCTAAAGACACTTTCTGGATCTGCTTTAAAAAGTGCATATTAACGGCTGTAAAAATAAACACCAAGATTAAGAGCCTGTAGCAAAAAGGAGTATTTCATTTCATTTTGCCACTCATGACACATTTATTTTACTCACCATAGTTGATTCTGTAACACAATTCAACGTTTCGTTTTGGAGCTAATGATTTTTTCAGCATCTTTTGCTTACACTATTATATAATACAGTTTTAAGGCTGTGTTTGCTTTTAAAACAATGGTGACCTAGAAAAAAGTATTTCAATGTGTTGTTTAATCTTCAGGGCTGCTTTTGTGTATTCTGAAAGCGGGGTTAAGATATTGGATATTTAGGCACAATTAAAGTGTGCCCTGCTTGCAGTAGCCTTACTTTCTTCAGATGTTTAAAGTCCTAACCTAAGTATTTGCAGAAATGGAGTCTAAAAATAGGGATCCCATATATACAGGAGATGATGGCTATGGTTACTGACAATGTTTTCTATTAGATTTTTTTTATTTAAAAAATCCCACAAAATGCATATTTGCCGCCTACTTGGATTCTACAAGGCAGATTCACAATAAATAATATGTGTTTAACAGTCACTTAACTGCAGGGTTTCCCAAATAAATCACAGTAGGGAAAATTGAGCTGCTTTGCCACTCTGCCAGTGCCACTAACTGGCTTCAGCGTTTGTTGCAAGAGGCATGGAGAGAAGGCATCAGGATAAAACAAGGCAGCAATCCTCAGGATATCCTAGAGAGGTAGAGCAATACATAATAGATTTGAGGGGGCAACCTCTATTGCTGAATTTGGTGGTGTCATCTGATTATTGAAGTCTTGTTGACACATGCAGTAGAATAGAGTGGGAGTTATGTGTTGGTAGAATGGTTGAGTCTACAGTCAGATAATTGCATTTTTTAAAAAAGTTCCTTTAAATGAACTGGGGCAGAAACTTTTTTCATTGATATCCTTTTCCAAAACCACAACAACATCATTCTACAGTTTTGTTTTTTAAAGAAGAAAACATAAACATTCTGTCCCCCACCCATTTACAGTTTAAAGTCATACAGTTAATTCCAGTACTTCAGGTTTCTACCACCTAATTCTGCTGGAATATAGCCCACCTCTCAGTAATGATGTAAGGAAGATTCTAGGGTTGTGGAAATCTGGATCAGTGGTCCGCCTCTGAGCTCACACATCTCTCTCAAGAGCAAGTTCTTGAGAGAGTTTGCAGCAGAGGGAGGAAGGTTAAGACATCCAGGGCTGCCATCTGCTCTCCATTTGAAGATGACTGAGGAGTCTGTCTCTGCTTTTCCAGGCTGGCTTAAACACCCCCAACTTCCTTAACAGTTTCTCATAAGGCTTGGTTTCCAGACCCTTGATAGTCTTGGTCACCCTCCTCTGCACACATTCAAACTTCTCAATATCCTTCTTAAACTGTGGTGCCCAGAACTGGACACAGAACTTGTAACTAAGAACTGGTACTTAAGTTTCTTTCTTTCCTCCTTGGTTCCAATCCATTTTCCTTTTGTGTCATATCTTGCTTCAACTGAAAGCATAATGAGCAGGGGCTGTCTTACTTTTATTGATCTGGGCTGGGAGAGGAGCAGAGTAAAAATACTCTACTACTATTTTCACCACTATTGTTACCATTACTATTATTGTTATTGAATTGATGATGATGATGATGATGATGATGATGATAGAAAGTCTTCAGCTGCTTACCAATTTACCATTAATTACCATTAATTATAAGATGAGGAAAAGATGGCTAAGTCAAATGATCCAATTGCTACAAGACAGTACGGGTTTGGGAAGATACTATAATTATCTCTATTGCTGTGCAAAAGCATCCCTCAGAATCCTTGTTTTTAACTGTGCATTTTAACTCCTTCTTCAATTCATGTGCTCTAGTTCCTATGTGAACTACAGGATTTTAAAGAAAATCAAATTGCATAAAGATATATTTGTCTCAACATTTGCCTGAAACTCTGAATAGTGCAGTGTCATGTTTTTTGGTGGAGAAGCAAAAAGCTAAAGAGCCGTGAACATTTCTCAGGGCAGGCAAACAGATACTTGATTCCCATAATGATTTTAAATGATACTTTTGTGTCAACTCTTTCCCAACCCAATACCTCATTTCCCTTTATATGTACCAGCAGTTGAGATGCATAGATTTTAAGGGTATACCGATTGTTGACTAACAATATGCAGTTTATTTAAAAAATCAAAACAGAGAAACAATTTGTTTGTGCTGAGATATATTTAGAGAGCATTCTTATTGTTCAGGGTCTTATGGAACATTTTGGAACAATAATCAGAAGCGTGCCATTGGGGTATTGTTAGCTGAGCACTTTTCTATTGAATTTTCAAGATGTTGTAAAATGAGATTATGTGAGTAGCACCTCTGGACACTTTTTCCCATCATTGTGTTGGTATCAATCGCTGACTTCCACTGTTTCTCCTGGTATTAAATAGAAATGTTGTTTCCCACTGCTCTGATTGGATTATTCATAATGCATGACATAACTGATAACCCTTAGGAGACTAGGCATTGTAGGCCTCTCTGAGAAATCTGGACAACAGGGCTCTTTGGCCCGAGAGGCACAGTTTGAGAGGATTTATTGAAATAAATCTTTCTGCTCAAAAGTCATGATGAAGCAGGCTGAAATGTCCTTATTTATGAAGCTCCGTTTGTGTGGTAGGCAGGAAAATGAGGGGCAGCACTTTTTCATATCCTTTTTTTTTCTTTTTTGGTGGGGAAATTGATAGATGATTCTTTCTCAGCCAACAAGACTTGTTTGGCTTTCTTCCTAATCTCCTCCCTTTTGGCAAAGCTGGATTAAAGTTGGATCTCACGTTCTGTGAAGACCTTAGATATTTTCCTCTGATAGACGGTAGGTGAAAAATGTTATTGCCTGAAAGTAATAGTGATGTGAGGAGGCCAGATTCTGATCTGACATGTGCAGAACACAAACAATAGGTACATTTCAGCTTAATTCAGTGTTATCTGAAATGCCAGAGTCTAGGGTATGTGAAGGCCAATGGCGGGTGTTTCTTTGTGCTGACTCTAGGAGGCGTGAGACAGGATGAACTTTCCTGTTCTTGACCTAACTGGTACAGCATACTGTATATTTAAAAAAAAGAAGCCCTGTTGGCATTTTGCCATTTGATACACATTCACTTACCCCTCTGCCATCCCCTGGTTTGGCCTGATCTTGCGTAGAGTCCAATATATTTCTGTTTCTTTTTAATCCTAGGGCATTAATGTGTCTGGCAGGATGAATGTAACCTCTTTACAAAAAATTATGCATGCACCATATTGGGAAAGGCAGAGTGCATGCAAGATTTTCAAAAAACCTAAACCTAATAGGCTTTGGGAAGTATTTAAAACCCATTCTATCTATGCCTGCTTCTTTGGGTTGGGTTTAAGCCAGTGATCAAGAAGCTAAATTGAGGGGTTCCTGGTTTGAATCTCACCCTAGCCACATGTTCTAGCCTTGGGCTCTTCTCTCAGCCTCTACTGTATCTGCAGAATCCATCCCTTTCCTCATTGTAGGGTGTCCTATAATGATAGAGGCAAATGGAAGGGTCATATTGGATAGGAAAGAGCCCCTGCAATGCCAATAGAACTCCCTTACCCTAGCTCCAAGATTTGAAGGAGTTATACTTGTTGCATGTGTTCAAGTTAGAGTTGTGTGTGCCCACGGGTCTGTGTGTGTCTGTCAGAGACTGTGTATAAATGCATGCATGGGTAAGGGTTGTGAATATGTTTGAGGGAGGTGGAAGATGTAACTCAGCATTTGCCTAATTCTTCCTTTCACTGGCTATTCTGCTGATAGAGTTAACTTTAGGTCACTTTTAACACTGGGATGGTGCTTATTAAGGAAAACCTGTTCTTTTATCTCCCATCAACTATTGGGCTACACAAGTCTTTAAAGAGAGAGGGTTCTCTCTTCACTGGGCAAAACAGAATGGGGCGGCCCATTATACTATTGTTGTCTCATATTCAGTTGGATATCTGCAATGACTCCTACATCACAAGTACATAAAAACTGTCTTCAGAGATCAGACCAAGGTCCATCTCTGGTCTAGCATTCTCTTTCCAGCAGCCAACAAATTGCCTCTTAGTGTGAAGGTTGCTTGAGGAATTTGTTCTTTGAAAAAGACAATATAGGATTGGAACCTAGTTATGCTCCAGATTTCACACTTTTCCAAATGTTGCCTTGCAACATTTTTGGCTGCAAATTCTTGGCTCCAAAAATGGAGTAAAATACATTTTAAAATGCTTATTTTAAAATTAATACATTTGGAAATGTGTGTTTTCAGGGGAAAATATGTTCAAAAATGTATTTAAATTACATTTTGTGTGGATGATGATGATTATAATGCAGAAATGGAATAAAATAGACCTATGAATGAACAATTGTGAAAGTGACATAGATTGGGAATAGACTGAATTTTCCTATTGTTTTCCAAACACTAACTAACCAATGGCCATCACCACATCCTGAACCTACCAACAACTTTATTAGAGGATCCTGCAAGAACAAGAAACATTTCTCTTTCTACCCCCATGATAATTGTATAAAGCTCTATTGTTGTCATTTCCACCACCACCACCCTGCCCACTTAGTAATCTTCTTTAAACTTCAAAGTGCTCCTTAAGATTCGGCTGCTTGGGAATGGTACTGCCTACAAAGGATAACGACCGGTACTTGCTACAGTCTAACACAGGGATCAGCAAACTTTTTCAGCAGGGGGCCGGTCCACTGTCCCTCAGACCTTGGGGGGAACTGGACTATATTTTTTTTGGTGGGGGGATGAACGAATTCCTATGCCCCACAAATAACCCAGAGATGCATTGTAAATAAAAGCACACATTCTACTCATGTAAAAACACCAGGCAGGCCCCGCAAATAACCCAGAGATGCATTTTAAATAAAAGGACACATTCTGCTCATGTAAAAATACGTTGATTCCCAGTCTGTTTGTGGGCCGGATTTAGAAGGCATTTGGGCTGGATCCGGCCCCTGGGCCTTAGTTTGCCTACCCATGGTCTAACAGGTTTGCTCCCTGCCCCCTCCAGTTATTTGGAGGAGTATCTTCTGATCAGACCTCCTGTAATGAGTCTCTGTAATGGAAGAAACCAGTCCCCTGTCATTCTCCCCTTCCAGCTCTGGCAAAGCAAAACATGCGCCAAGAGATTTCAGAAGCTGGAAGGTTGCCCATGTCCTTCCCTAGAACAAAGACAGGCACTTCATCTCTCACATGCAAAGCTTTACAAGGGGCACAGTTTTGCAAATGGCTGCATTATGCTGCTACATACCGCCCAACAATTAGCGTACCTCTCTGTGAGTTCAAATTGGGCCTGACATGTGCCTGTTTGAAGAGGTTCCCCAGGAATTAAAGAGCTACTTCCATCAGTTGACTTGGCTGGCCATAAGAAACTTGACACGCTGTTGAGAATTTTCTGCACTTAACCATGAAATATATCTGCCACAGGTATCAAGTGGGCTTTTGTGTGGGGTTTTTTGGTGCTGTAATCAGATTACAAATTGAATATTTCCATATGTGCATGCTGGCAGGTCTATCGCCAGCTATCTAATCTTTAGCTGCCCTCAAGTGCTAGTTTTGGGGAGGGGGGAATGACATGGAGTAACAGAGATATTAATACAGTTTCTGCTTGTGTGAACATATGTTAATGAACTGAGAGTTGGGACTCAAAAGAAACAGCTGTTAAGAATTTTTCAGCATTCTTAGAAAATCAGTGTCATAATTACTGATAATTTAGCAGAATGACCATTCCCAGCCGTTCCCTCTGTTTCAGGAGCATGGGGATGGCGATGCATTTCACTGCTGATCATTCATTTCACTGAATTCATTTGCATTAAAAGCAGCCTGGAAAGTCTAAAGAATTTTTGCCATGTCAGTCACACAGAATTTGATGTGAAATAAACAAAAGGCTGTTTCTACTCAAGAAGCAGAATGTTTTATCATGCAAAACATCCACTACAATTTAAAAACCTTGATACCTTAACCTGGCAATCTGCTTTCTCCAGTGTGGTCCACTGCAATCACCTTCAGTCTTTTCAGACCCTGGAACCACGGTTTTATCACATCCATATTTTATGGGGTTTTTTTAAAAATTGTATATGCTGTTCTTCAATATAAATATTTCCAGGACAGGGGAAAGGAAACAATAATAGCCAAAACAAATACATAAGCATAAAGCTATACAGCAATATGACACCGGGGAGGATGCAACGTAAAACAGACTCAGCAATATTAAAAGGCCCGGGAAAATATAACACTCTTTACCTGGCATCAGAAAGACAACACAGGTGCCAGAATCCTCCCTGGAGACAACATTCCACAAATCTCAAATGGCAGAGGCACCTAGCAGATGACCTCAGTGCTCAGGCAGGTCCATGTCCCAGTACCCAGATTCTAAACCATTTACATCTTACAAAATGAGTGTCAACACTTTGAACTGTGCCCAGATTTCAGGACTGATTATATATTTTCCTATCTCCTAGTCACAATTAGTAGCCTAATCTGCAGTTTTCCACAGTTTTCCAAGGCAGACTTATTACAATCTAATTTATAGATTATCAGAACATGGATAGCTGTGGCCAGGTTAGCCCTGTCCAGGAGGGATCACAGCTGATCTACCAGTCCTCAGTTATTGAAAAATGTTATGTACCACAAATGCCACATAGGTTTCTAGTGACAAAGCTGGCTTAGCTTAGTCCCATATCGAGAATCTAATCCTTCAGGTCAAGTGCAGTCCTTTACAAAACAGGTTGAACATCACCTCCCTGGGGAGACCTACCAATGTTCCTTCATTTTAGCTGGATTGATCTTCAGTTTATTGACCTTCATCTAATCTGTTGCTGCTCCCAAACAGCAATTCAGCACTCCGACTACCTCATCTGAATTCCATATAAAAGAGAAATCTAGTTGGGTGTTATAAGCATGCTAGTGTTACCTTACTCCAGATACAGTAGGCGAGGGACACCGTTTATGGATTCAGAGGTTTCTATGCATGCATCCATATTTGGAAGATGAATTGTGTGCATTTTTTTAAAAAAGTTATAGTCTTAGCTGTTAGTTGTTTGGAAGTTGGAGAAGATTCAGTTCAATGTCCCCACCGAGCAGCTGCTCAGCTGAATTTTGGCTTTTAAAAACAGACGCTATGTGCAGGGAGCACATGCTCCATTTGATTGGGGTGTCTGAATTGTATAATTATTGTGTACTACAGCTGTTCTTTCAATATTGTACTTTTGGAGAGGGGATCATAATTTGGAACTCTATCTAATTAATATTAATAGAAAAGAAAGCAAGGGCACACACATAGAGTTAAATGTTAGTCCAGTAGTACAAGCCAGTTTCCAAAGTTAAGGTGTGGGGAAGAAGCAGATTGTTTTGATCTCTGGGAGGAGTATAAATGAGTATCCAACAGTTGCAGGGAAGAGGTCAGGCTGGCAAAGCTCAGAATGAGCTGAGGCTTGCAAGAGAGGCTAAAAATAATAATGTTTCTTCAGCTATGTTCAAAGCAAAAGGAAGAACAAGCAGGTAGTGGGTCTGCTGTGTGGAGAAGACAAAAAAATGCTATTGGGTGACAGAGAGAAGGCAGAACTGCTCAACATCTCCTTGGCTCTGTCTTCACTAGAAAGGAAATTGATTGATTGATTGATTGATTGAATTAATTAATTAATTAATATACTGCCCTATACCCAGGGCTGTTCACAGAACAGTGCAGTGCCCAACCTGGTGATAACAGAATAAACAATGTAAGGAGGGAGCCAAGGGTCTGGAAACTGAGCCTTATGAGGCATGGTTGAAGGAATTGGGTATGTTTAGTCTGGTAAAAAGGAGACTGAGCCATCTTCAAATATCTAAAGGGCTGTTCACATGGAGGCTGGAGCAAGCTTGTTTTCTCCTGCTCTGGAGGATAGGGCCAGAACCAATGGTTTCTGAGAGTGCCATTTCTTTGTGAAGGAAATACTTTGTTGTCTAGGAACTGTCTGTGTGCGACAAAACTCAGATTTACAGGTGCTCAGCCCTTTAAACAATGTTTCAAAGCACCCTTTAAAACATCAAATACAGTGGATGCTCGGGTTGCAAACGTGATCCGTGCGGGATGCACGTTTGCAACCCACACCGGCACGTCTGCGCGCACATGGGTTGTGATTTGGCACTTCTGCGCATGAGCAAAGCGCTATTTAGCACTTCTGCATATGTGTGACCTCCGAAACCCGGAAGTAACCCGTTCTGGTACTTCTGGGTTTCGGAGTGTCCGTAACCTGAAAAAAACGCAACCTGAAGCGTCTGTAACCCAAGGTATGACTGTACATTAAAGCCATTGATTACATGTCCTGTCAATTTCAAGAGTCTGGCATGGTCTCAGGTTGATGTATTGAATGATAATATGCAAATCTTTATTTTGGATTTTTATTTTGCTCCACTTACTTGCTGCCACATAAAAGTCCCTTAATAACATTTACTGTACAGTACATTAGAAGTAACTTGAAGGCACACTATGTCTTTGTAACTGACAGGTAGAAGAGAGTAGAGGTTAAGGATTCCTTTGTTTGCTGAGCATGTACCCCCTCCTTCCTAGCTGCATGACACCATTAAGGGTTCATATTTATTTATTTTTAGTGTGATGGAAAGCTTTATTCCAAATGCAAAAATTGCAACTAAATCAGAGACACTTGCAAGGTTTTTTCTGTGATCAATTAGCCTGTGATAACAAACCCTAAGGTCACTTTGGTCTTGGATATATGTGATCATTAATCAAAGGGTGAAGAGTATGTGAGAGCACAGAAAAGAATAGGAAATAATTAGAAGCGTTTGACTCATCACTGTTTCATTCACTGCTGCAATTGTGCAAATAAATGGACATTATATAGGAAAGGCAGACATAGGACAAGTGCAAAATAAATTATTAACCCCAAAAAGTGACTTGTCAATTACTGTCTGGCTAAAATACTCTGGGATTCCCTGCCCATGAAAATATATTGTATGAGGCAGGATAACAACATTGGATCACTAAATTCCAAAGCAACCTCTGATACAATTGGTGTAAGGAACAAGTCCAGTTCATGCACTTGTACTTTGACACTCAGTAATGATAATGATAATAATGATAACCCACAAACAATTGTAGAGCCAGGAACACCATGTGCCCTTTCCCCACTGCAGTCACTCACACCTGGCTACTTCTCAAGGTCGGGGTATCTTCCAGAGAAGAGTCTGCTACAAAGTGAGGCAATACAGCCAGAATTGGAAATAAGATACACAATGAATACATCAGACTGCTTTCCACTTATGCAAGGGCCCTGTGGATGCTGACGTAGAGATCTTATGAATTTTTTTGGCAGTAGGTCCAGCAAATTCTTTGCAATACATAATTCACTTATTGAATTCATTACTACAAAATGTGGTGTTGGCCACTCACTAAGTTAGTTTTGTAAAGTGATAAACTCACAGAGGATAGGTCAGTCAATGGCTGTTCACTATTTAAATATTCATACGCAAAGCCTTATACTTCTGATGACAACATAATTGGGCATCCAAAAGGAGATGGTTATCGCCCTCAAATCTTGTTGGAAGCAAAATGCTGAGTAGATGGTTCCTTGGTGTGCTTGAGGAAGAAAATACAATTATTTACTCTGTGTGTTGCAGGGGGGGTTGCTATTAACTTTCACAAAAAGAGAACATTAACAATACCCTCATATGTTCTGGTTGTAGTGGTGGCTGGTCCATTGGGGCTGGTAGTAAGTAAGGCAGGAGGCCAAGAATAGGTGAAGCCAGAACCAGTGACAGGCAGAGCCAAATAGTTTTGTCATTATCAGTCTCAGTATTGAGTTCTACGAAGGCAATACTGAGACTAAGAAGCAGAATGCCTTCATCCCCTGTATGGGTTGTAAAAAATGTAAGCAGGTGGGACCTAGCTGAAGGCAAGCTAAAGTTGGTGCAGCAGTGTCCCACTTACCCTAAGGGATCTGCCTTCACTGTTTGTTTGGTAACCTGCTTTCACTTATACAGTCCTAGATTAGTCTAGTCTAGATGGGGACTTTTTGCCAGGTAACCAAAACCTGAAATAAAAAAATCTAGATATATAAACAATTTACAGAATAAACCAGTTTTCCCCGGCAGTCGTCCCAGGTACCATAAGATTTTGTAGATCTCCCTCTCTGTGGGTAAAAGAGGTGTGGGTAAAAGAGGTCTGGCCTTACAATCCGCTCTCCTAAGCAGCATAGGAGGCATTCCAGGGTTAGACCATTCCCCAACAGGCCTTAGAATGGTGGTCCTCTCTCTCTCTCTCTCTCTCTCTCTCTCTCTCTCCCTCTCCTCTCTCTCTCTCTCTCTCTCTCTCTCTCTCTCTCTCTCTCTCTCTGGGAAGGCTGTACATGTTTGACTGCCTTTGATTCTATCTTCCCCAACCTACTGTGATTGCTGTAACCATCTTATGTTTAGCATTTGTGATTGTTGAGAAAACAAAGTAATCATATTGATAGCTCTCTCTAGACTTGAGTGTTTTGAGGGCCAACAGGGATGTGGGTTTGCTTTTGTCCTTTTGCAAAAGCAGAGTTTGTGTGCAGTTAGCATTATTGCTAGTAGGGGAAATTTCATACAAATGCTGTTGAAATCCATTCTATAGCCAACAAAACAAAAGGCCAGTGAAAATGATGTCTTCATTTTGTAATCCTTTATTTTTTTAAATTTGATCCTCCCATAGTAATGTACTGAAATGCATAACAGTTACATTGTACAAAGCATTTAAAGAAAGTACCTCAACTTGCTGGTTATTTCAAAATGAGATAATAAACAAAAAGGAAAATAAAATCTGGTCCCTCACCAAAAGGGCGAAATTCTTGGCCCCCTCCCGCCCCTGCCCCCAAAATAACTGAATACAATTCATTATTTATTTATTGGGGGTTTTCTTTTTTAAACATAAGTTTGGAACACTTCATTTTACAAATAGGATTAACATGAACGTAACATCACACAAGCTCGCAGACAACCGGCATAAAATATTGGGTACAGCTTTCTTTTTCTTTTTTTAATCAGAAGAATCATGCTTTCATGAAGAAAAAATTAGAATGCTTTATACATTTGAATCATTTTTGCTGTATTACAAAAAAATCTCTAAATCACCTCTATTCATTATTTAGTTTTAGTAAAAGGAAAAAAACGATAGTAAAAGAGGAATGTAAGAAATCTTTTTTAAACACTGTTTGCACGAACATATATGCAGATCAGTTCGCCTCCTTTTTTTAAGTCCATGGGTGCCCAGAAAAATGATGTGGGGTGGGGTTGGAGAGAACTGGAACAGTGCTATTAATTTCATATGAACAGTGCTACATTTAGCAAGAGTGCTTTTTTCTTAATCCACAAACAATTGTTTGCCAACAAATAAATTACATGTACACGCAACACCAATAAAGAAAGAAATCAAGAGCAACAAATGAACACCAACAAAATAAAACAAACAAAACAGTGACATGATTGTCTAAAATTAAAATGTCATTACATTGATCAGGGAAACATTGAACTATAGTGGTATGTTTGATGACTGTGGTCTTTTGCATGTAGTATGCTGAAAGACTCACCTCCTTTAATTGCTGAACTCTCCCAAGTTTTTTCTTCTTCTTTTTTTACAATATACACAGACGTCTCTCATGTGGTTCTTTATTTTTACAATGCAGTTCAGAAGGCAAAAGTTAAGGAGGGGGCAAAATATTCCTTGTGATTAGGTTCTAGATTAATGGTAGATGTACATTCGAGGGAACTGCTTTGTCTTCCTTAAATGGTTTCAAACGCATAAAGCATAGATGAAGAGGATTTGTATAGAAAAGCAACTGTTCCTAATCCTGCCTACAATTACCATTCTACACGGGGGGGGGGGGGGACTCAAAAAGGAAAAAACAATTCTGTTTTAGTTTAAAGGAGTGCTAACGTGTGTGTAACAATACACGTCTTAACCCATAAGTCCCTCCCCAAGCAGGTGGAGTGGAAGACACATATTCCCCAACAAGGTCTATTTGATCCATGTATTTTGAAAGTCGCATTGATCCTCAAAATGTCAGCAGCTGCCTTCGCTGTGCAAAACAAAAGATTGAGAATAAATAGTTTTCTTTCTTTCTTTCAAATCATTCAGTTTAAGGTCACCTGACTTTAAATGTGACCCATCAGATTTCTAAGGCATTCTGCTCTGCAGTCTTTTAAATAGTCTTCTAGCAAAGAGCCATGTTGCTAGTTTGGACTTGGTCCCAATCCTGTTACATTTGACGGTGTCATACATGACTAATGGACTGGATGGCACTGGATTCTGCAGCAACTCTTGCCATACTGTGCCACACATTGGATGAATTGTGGGGTGCAGAGTGGAGAGAGTCCTTGTCGGAGAGTGAAAGCATCATAGCAATGGCCTACAGTTGAAGAAGAAGGAGGAAGAAGTCAAAATAAGATATTCAGTAATATCATTTAGAGTCATAGTTCTATCGTGGAAGAACCTATTCTTTCAGTGGGAATCAGCAGTATGGCTCCCACCTGGGAACCATTTTGGAATTCACCCTGTACCACAAAGTCCTCTCACTAGATTTCTGAAGGTTCATGACAGAAAAAAATGGAAACTGTGCTAGGCCTGTGTTGTTAAACCCTTTGGATCTGTGTACTTTACTTTATGGGCCCCCAATGTGGCAGAGGGAAAAGCCAAAGAACTTCATATACCGTATTTACTCGAATCTAATGCTCACTTTTTTGGCCAAATTACGTTGTGAAAATTAAGGTGCACATTAGATTCGATGAAACATTAGATTCGAGTAAATACGGTAGTATGGAAACAAAGAAAAGGCAGCCGGGGGCATAGTCAGAAAGGCAGCCGCAACAATGTTTGGATAGACAAGGGTTTTTTGCCTTCTCTATTCCTCCCCTGCAGCAAAAACTGGCGTGTTTCCAGCTAGGCCCTCAGTTGAGCAAAACTGCAGTTATTTTGCCACTAGTGGCCAAACTGGCAACACTTCATGCCCCACAGTTGGAGAAATGCTGCACTAATGGGGTTAATTACCTTGGTACAGAACAATTCAGTGATTTCAAAACCTAATTACATGACTATGGTCTTTACTTCATGGAAGTAAGTTAAGAGGATCCCCATGGATTTCACTGTGTTGTGGCATGTTCCGAATCTTCTCAAACAAGTTTAAATGTTAACCTTCTCTGCAAAGTAGAAAACTGACGAGGATTGGCAGTATTCATGGGCCTACTGGGGACATTAAAATTTCTACTAGCATGTGTAAGCACACTTGACTCCTTTCCAGAAAAGTATAGTTTCAGGTTACAACTAGACAGCCTAGCCATCTCAGTTGTACCACCCAGTAAAAACGAATAATAGGACCAGTGCAGACAAAACATTGGAACTCTCTTGTCTATGAATATGGGAATGGAACAGACCACAGGATTGCACTCTCTCTTTCTCTTAGTACTCAATTCTCCAGTGCATATTTCCCCCATCTATCTTAACAAATGTCAGGAATTACATTGGCACCAACATTAACTATGGTTTGCACTAATCTTTATTTTTCTTTAAAAGTCCTTAATTTACAGATATTAAAACACAAGGTCAAATCTTCTTAGCCAGGTTTGGAAACCTGGGTTTGGAAACAGTTTCAAAGAACAAACATCATTGTTAATGTTGGTGGCTGAACCACTGTCATTAGCCTGGATATATTTGTACTAGAGAAGAAAGGGGAAAAGAGAAGATGCATGTCCAATGCTGTCTTCCTGATCCCTTAACTGCAGTTGAGCAGCGTCTGTCCACCATTTTCTCAGCACCAGCTCAGTTGGATGTGGTGCTGATGCAGCAGCAGCACTTGCTCATCTACCATGGGCCAGAAAAACAGAGGTGCATTAACCATATCAGCACAAAAGGTCAAACAAATTGAGGTGGCCTTTTGAGGGAATCTCCAGATGGGTTTCTTACTGTTGGTATATGCAGCAACAAGTGTTTTATGTTTTCAGTGTACATTTGTACGGGACTGTCTGCTCCTCTGCTACTCTCAGGATTATTGACTCGGCACTGGCCTTCTTTGACTCCTCCCAATCTATTGTTTCAATCCCCACCATCACTCTTCCCACCCTTCCCAACCAGATTACAATTTATCCTGAAAGCACAATAAAATAGATTTACCTGGGATTTGGACTTGCGACACAATGGCTGCTTTAAGTCTTCTGGCAGATGGGAGGTGCTAAACGCTGCCAGTTCAGCTTCACTGAACTGGCTTTCTTCTGCTTTCCTCACTTTGAGGCTATCAGTGAAGTGCCTTATATGGTCCAACGCAGAAAGTCCAGTTTTATTAAACTCATCTTCCTTATACCTATGAAACGTCCAAAGATTGGCGTACTGATTGGTTTTGAAAAGCAAATTATCAGTGATTTTTAAAAAATAGTAATTGAAATATTTTGTCTGGTCTTTCCTTTAACAGACTTTGGGCAAAACTGAGGGCATAATAGACATGGTTCTTTTTTAAAATTAAATTCTTAACCATATGATTAGGTTCTACTGATTGAAATGAAACTATAAAGTGTGGCTAACTTTCTCTGGATCACACCCCTTAGAAAGCTGCTCAGTTGCACTATAGTTTTTCTATTCCAAACCTTGTCCACAAATAATTATTAACAGACATATTTAGGTCAACCTGCAAATACAGAACCTGGATTAAGCCCTAGAAATTGGGACTTCTGCTGTATTTTCTACCATCTTGCTTTGATTTTGCTCCTACCTGCCAGGAGAAGTCTTGCAATTCATTTCCAAAGCATTTGCTTCTTCATAGTCACCCTCTTCACATATGCTGCTTACAGCTGGTTCTTTAACTGACCCCCCTGTTATCTCACTTTCTTCATCTTCTTCATCCATCATTACTTCATCTTCTGCTTCTTCGTCTTCCAACAAGTCTGAGTTCTGGCTTGTCACCAGAGTCTTTTCATCCTTAAAGTGACTTCCATTAATTCTTCAAAAAAATACATATCAAATGAAAACAAAATTACCTGTTAGCAGTTGCAGAAACAGGACCTTGCTTTCTAAACTTTGTTTCGCATTAACTATCCCATAGGTGGTAATTGCCATAATTAAAATCAATAACCACTCTGTCCACTTTATTAAGTGGCCAATAATCCTTTGAAATTCAATTCACAGTCTGACAGAATGGTGAAGATAGCTTTTCTCACTATTACATCTGAGTTTTAGATTACTACATTTCATTATTCTTGAAAGTAGAATTCCCAGTATAGTTACTATTGACCAAAAGGAAAAAAAATTCATGTTCTCAACTGTCTCTCACTGCCCTATTAACCACGAGCAATAAGCATAACAACGATCAGTAGCATACAATCTGCTTCACAGCATAGTTGGAAAGTAATGGGTTACCACTTCACAGGCTTGTTGTGAGGACAAAATAGAATAACAGTCATGGGGCAAGGGTGCAATACATATTTCATAAATAAAAATAAATAAATATATACACAACAGGTTAAACCCATTTACATAAAGGCCTTCTACCTAGATCTTGGGCTTGCAGTGAGTATTGTGTTGGGGAGGTGCAGAGCACTATGAACACATCGGCTTCAAAGTGAAATCAATAGGCCTAGATGCATTTAATTCTATAAAAGATTGTGACCTTTGTCATGGAGAAGCAGTC
Source organism: Podarcis vaucheri (assembly GCF_965113315.1). Classification (NCBI taxonomy): domain Eukaryota; kingdom Metazoa; phylum Chordata; class Lepidosauria; order Squamata; family Lacertidae; genus Podarcis; species Podarcis vaucheri. Next base: position 17,563,993 of record NC_138763.1, on the reverse strand, counting down.
ATGTGAATTACTGACACTGTTTAGTACTGCACACCAAAAAATTATTCCATTGATTTTATGAAGCATTCTGTATAATTTAAATGGAGATAAGTTTTGATTGGTTTGCCTTGTTATCATAACATTTTAAACACAAACATGCAACGAAATGTTCTAGTTCACCGGAAGCTCTCAGTCCTTCTCAACCCATTCCCTAGAGAAAAATTACCCCTTTCTAAATACAAAGGAATTTCACTTTTCATCTGATAGCTTTTAGATTTTCCAATAAATTGTCTGTTAGGCTATATAAAATGAAACCACACCAGACATTATCCCATAATTGCCTAAATCATGTAGGGTTACCCACAAACAATAATCTTTTGGATCATTTAACAAACTTGTGTCTACATTGGTCAACATGTCTATATTCCTTCATTTATACTTCAAGAAGAAAAAGATATAGAATTTAACCAATTATCATTAAGGATTATAGGATCCATTAAACATGAGGAAATTATCTTGGAATAACCATAAAGAAACCCATAATTTTGCAATGATGTTGAAAAAAGTGACCATCATCTCACTTGTGGGTATCTTTGGCATCTTTTATCAGGATGCCCTGGCAGAACTTCTTGGACAGTCTTAAGAAACTATGAGCTATAAACCAGGGGTTGCCAGATTTTTAAACCATGCCAGAAGAAGACAGTTTGAAGTGAAAAAGGACTTGGATTTAAACCAAAGTAATGAAAGCCACATGATTAAAAAAACAGATTTGCTAATTATGCTTTTCATATGCAGTAATTTGCCAAGTATGAAATATCTATCAAAATTTTGAAAGGAATCACTGGATGACCCATCAACCTTTTTTTCCCTTATAGACTTCCTATCAGAGGACATGTTGAGACCAGATGTGTGGGGGGGGGGCTCACCCATGACAATCAAGCAGGAAGAAAATTTGAATGTGTATGTAATGTATTATCAGCTGCCTTCATGAATATATGCCTACTAGTTTTGACCCAGCATAAAAATGAGCGAGAAACTTTAAAAATAGAAAGTCATAAGCCATATGCAATTTCTGCCCTTGAACATGGAAAGCAAATTAATGTGAGAGAGAAGGCAGTAAATAAATTTGACCCAGAACATAATCACACACCATGTTACACATCTGTGGAAAGCTTATTCTTATCCCCAATTCAAGTGCTGTTTCAAATCCAGAATATGCACTTGAACCATATATTGATTTATAGTCTGTTGATGCATTAGAGTGGCTAGGACAACCCAGACAGATGGGTGGGGTGTAAATAAAAAAATTAGTAGTAGTAGTAGTAGTAGTAGGGTTTTTACTTAATACACACAGTTCACTTTCTTTACTGAAATGTGTAGTGGACGAAATGGGCGGTAATATAGTTTTACATTCATGTTGAACAATTATACTGATCTTCATTAGGAATGTATCCTTGCTAGCTGTTATTCCCAGAATATAGGGCAGTTTATGCCTCACCCTGGTAGTGCCCCACATTATGGATCCACTTGTATGATTTTGAAACGTGAGTATTTTATGAAATACACAGTTTTTTCCAGCAGTGTTCCTAATGATGTCATCATAAGAATCATGGCCTGCTTTAGCATTGCATAGGTTGATATAATAAATTAACCTATAATTTGATGGTTGGAAATGGTTCAAGCTTGCCTTTGCAGAGAATTTGTGGATGGTAAATCAGGAATTGTGGTGTAGCTGGCCCTCTCTGTATCTGTAACAAATGTCTCACTATCCCACATTAAATACAGAGCAGCTTCTAGCTCTGAATCAGGTGTTTGGTTATATGCAAAAAGCTAAAACTGGTGCAAATCCCTGAAGGGAAAGTGGTGTCCAATAAGATTACATGGGCATCCAAATACTGCCAGGGAGTTAGTAATTTCCTTCCCAATTCCTCACCATTTGGAGGAAATTTCAAACTTCTCTTTCCTAACTCAAACATATATTGCTGATATTGCTGAACTGGGAATAATTGAAACTTGCTAATGCATGAAACATTTATTGTGAAAGCACTGGATTCGTATTTTGTATGCAATCCATTTTGACCTGCTTAGTTTGGCCACTTTAACATCAGCACATGTAACTTTGCTAATTGCCAGGAGATCCAAACTATGTTTTCAAAAAGATTTTGTGAAGATATTGCTAAGGATAGTGTAGTGTAGTGTAGTGTAGTGTAGTGTAGTGTAGTGTAGTGTAGTGTAGAAAACACAACAAACACCTTAACTGTAGTAGTTTTGCCTGTTAGAAATGGTCAAAATTAAGTTAGCTTTGGGATTGCACGATTATGATAGATGTGCAAATTTTTATGTCTTGTATGTAATGGAGACAATCCAGAGAAAGTTCTGTGTAATCGGACTACAATGATATCAAGAAAACACCATGACTGTGATTCAGTCCCACAGGCTTTAAAGGGAGTATGTCACCTTGATTTTGCCCAATTCCCTTTGGAAATAAGCTGGAAATGTAACACTTCAGCAGCAAGGAAACAACAGTTAACCTTACCTTTCTTCTGAGTTGTTGTGGTTGCTATTCCCAATGAAATTACGAATTTCAGTAAAGTATGAGTCTTCTTTGTCATCTAGGATAGCACCTGTGCTTTCAAGTTCAGAATGAGGTGAAGACGTAGCAGTACCTTAACAGAAAAGTAAATATTTGGTTTTTTTATCCTATCAGAATTATGTTAATTTTTATTAATTTATTAACTACTTTCTTCACAAGTGTCTCAAGGAAACATACAATAAAAAATAGTGCCAAAGTTCCCAAATGCCATCATTGCACATCTTATCAAATCAAGAAAAGAAATGCTTGATGAAACACACTCAACTATAATAGAAATGGTTCAGCTGGAAGTGAGCAAAACAAATGAAGAACTGGAGGTGCACAGTCCTATGGACCCATCCCATCCTATAGGTGTCCTCAGGAAAGGATCTCCAAAGAAAGTTTCTCAAAACAAGAAGTGGGACTGGGCTGCCAGATTTGCTTGCAGCACAGAAAACAAGCATGGAGAGAAATAGCATAGTTTACACAGCTGGCTGCTACAATGATCAAAGAAACTAAGCGTTCTGATTCTGGGCTCAATTAAATAACATTGAAAAATTGAACTGTGTTAGGTGATGTTGGTCTTTAAGGTGCTACTGGAAGGAATTTTTTTATTTTGTGTTAGGTGAGGAAGCAGCTTGTGCCTCACTGGTCAATTGTAGGGTTGCCATATTTTAGGATGTAAAAATCCGGACAAAAATTGTTGAGCTTTTTGTGGGAAATCAACCAAAAAAGGCAAAGAGTGATGCATTCCCCCAACCCCAGACGCTAATTTCGCTCTTTGAATCCATACATATGGCAACTCTAGTCAGTTGCCAAGCCCTCTTAGGGAGACCCGCCTCACATACTGAAAAGTACAGTATGATGCATAGATTCCACTAACGTTTATAGAACTTAGTATTTATTTCAGAGTGCGGGCATCTGAAATTTTTTCTCATTTTAATCTTAAAAAATAGATGACCATTTTCATCTAAGCCGTTGATCCAGTGGAGATAAACTTGCATATGTTGCTAGTTGTACACAATAGTTTACATAACTTTCTCTATCAAAACTGGTATATTAGGCTGATGCTGCCCAGGTCTTAAACCATACCAACTTCCTGGATCAAAATTCAGATCTGATTTCTGACAAGTATTTAAGATTTTAGTCACAAGTACATAAAAACCTAAGGATAATGTTCAAGCCCATTGTATTCTTCTGACATAGGAAGATCCCTGTAATAGTTGTGGGATGAAAAGCATGATCTGCAGTATCACAAGAATGCCACACCTGTACAACAGACCTGTATGATCTCATGAATTCCCCTTAAATGATTTATTTTAATGCAGAAAGCATGATAGGTACATACCAGACATGTTGCCATTCTCGTGTTTTTTGAGATGTCTATCTAAGTTGGTTTGTTGGCCAAAGCACCGGTCACATAAGTGACATTTGAAGGGCTTCTCCTTATTATGGATGTTACGAACATGTCTCTGCAGGTTAGACGATATACTAAAAGACCTGTCACAGTATTTGCATCTGAAAACAAATATCAAATAAGAAAGTAGTATGTGAAATATAACTCAAATGAAACTAGAGAGCAACCATCTCAATTCAGCTCCACCGCAGTTTTGCTAAACCCAGTAATATCTCCCCCACCCCATATATTTTATTTGGTTTTTCAATAAAATAGCAAACATTGCAGGTCTCCTATCCAGTTACAGAACTACAGAGTAAGGTGAAAGAGCAGAGGGAAATCTGAACAACAAATCATAGAATCATAGGGTAACAGTAGCGTTGGAAGGTGCCCCAAGAGTCATGTAGTCCAACAACCTGCAATGCAGGAATGTATCTAGAATATCTTCCAAACAGTAAATATCACAAAATGCTGCTTGAAAGACTGTATTTTCAATATTTTTATGCCTTTTATTTGGATCTAACTTGCCAGTAAAGCAATGGTTTCTATGCTTCAAGCCATCCCCCTTGTTCCCTATTCAGAAAGGGCACAGTAATCTCATTACAAATTTATCCGAATAAGTGGTATAGATTTTGCTCTGAAAATCCAAGTTTGGTTTCTGGTATCAGGAAAAATTCCATATTATTAATACTGTAAAACAGAAGGGATTTGTGGCCAGTGTGAATTTTTGGGAGCTTGTTAGGTTGTGATAATGATAAGGGAGAACAGCATGCACAACTGACTTGTTGCACTTTTTGTTTCTTATGCTTCCCTATCTTGTCTGAAATTGGTCTTGTGCATCTTTCCCACACAAAGCTTGCATATGTCTCCACTAAGGAAGACATGCAGGATTGATTTTGAACAAGGCAGAGAAATCTAGGGAGCAGGAAGCACAAGTCAACTGCACATCCTGTCTCCTATCTCTCTCTCCCCCCCTTCCTCACCACCCATGTACTCACACATATATTTTGGCACATGCAAATTAATGTTAAGGTATAGTTACAGGAAATATCTCAGTATTTCAGAGTTAACAGAACATAATTTATGATAGCCTGTTAAAGTATTGCAGTAAAGCATATATGGTGTGAAAAGCAGAGAAGCACCAGCCTATTGTTTCATGCTGTTGCCAATACCGTACAATTAAGCACTTTGAGAAGAGCGAAAACATGAAACAAATTACTTCTAAGGCTCAAATAAGGTAGAAAGACTACTTCCCTCCCTGTTAAAAATTACACTGTGTGATAAAATCTTTTATTGAGGAATTAGCTTGCTCAATTGCTAATCCTGGAGGAAATTCAGTTATCTTCCCAAACGCAGAAATAAACAATCCAAATCTTTAATACTGTGCCAACGCAAGTAGTTTAGTCTATCGCTCTGGTACCAGAGGCATCAATTTTCATACTCTGTAGTGATTTGAAGTCCCTGAAGTCTTTACTGTATTGCCCTTTCAGCCATTACTAAGACATACTATAACTATTCCAAATTCTCTTCCTGGCAGCTGGCCAACAGTCTTCATCACCATCGTCGTCTCCCCACTGCCCCCCACAATCGTCTATTTCTCCTGAACTTCAAAACATGTCTGTTACATTGTGTGCTAAGTCAATTATTCAGGGAAGAAATTATGCATTACATTGCTAATTGTTTCTGGCTGTTATGCAGTGGAAGAGCATAACATGTTTCAAGATACCTCTTAAAACAAGAATTAAATTACATGCAACCTACTTCCCAAGTAAATTCAGGACTGAGTGAAAAATCTATCCCAAACAATGAGCTTTTTCTCCTTTCTTTGCAAGGCGTAAAATGTACCGATTTGTGCTTGTTTTGTTAGAACATGAGCCGAGTTTCTTCAATTGATTTCATTAAGTGAACATTCCATTTTGTACAATTAAAATTCTTTTCTTATTTCAATATGTGAATTGCTCTCATGGGCCAGATTTCCTAAAGGCTCTCCCAGTTAGGGCCTACAGAGATCAATGAAAGTTACCGATGAGGAAGTGGGTTAAAAGCACCAAGGACATGGAGATTAGTATGTATGCTTGTGAAGAGAATAATAGGACAGAAAATGCTTGTGGGAATTAAATGTACATCTTAAATAAATGAAATAAAACAACACTTTTGCAGGGTGAATGAACAAATACTGAAATCAAATTTGATGCAAAGTAAGAAAATCATGTTTTTAGAACTCCATTTTTGATTAAAGTGATTGTCAATTATTTTTTTACCAGAATTGGTAGGCCCACCAAAGCTCAGTTAAAATTGTTTCCATTCAGGCATTCCTGAAAGAGAATGCTGCTGTTCATGCCACAACAGTTTGGCCTTTATATAGATGGTATCTATGTAACTGGAATCAGTCAGGGCACTACCCTCCCCAGGCCAGGTGGAAAAAGGCCTGCAAGGCAGGAAGCTGATCTTCCAGGATTCCCAGCCATTTGAACTGACTCAGATCCTGTGATCATCATCTGAGGCCCTTCTTAGTGTGCTTCCTCTGTGAGAGGTCCAGAGGGTGGCAATACAAGAATGGCTCCCCACTTGTGGAATGCTCTTCCCAGGGAGGCTAAAGATATGTAACAAAGGGGCCAGGCGAAAACATTCCTCTTCTCCCAGGCCTTTGGCTGATAAAACAATTTATGGTATTTTAAACTATTTGGGGGTGTTACTGTTTTTGTTTGTTACTACAGTATGTATTCTTGTGTTTTTATATTGTAAATCACCCTGTGATCTTTGGATGAAGGGTGGTATAGAAATGAATGAATGAATGAATGAATGAATGAAGACGACGACACATTTAAGGACAGCTGTAAAGGAAGAACTTAATATTTTCCTTCTTACTATGGTCCAGATTAAAATGTCTTCTCAGAGGTGTCTGTTTGCATCAGATGAAAATCCCCTACCAAGACTGCTATGATTCTGATTAATATTAACCTCCCATCCCACCCATCCCATTGGATGTGATTTGCATTTTTAAAAAAATATGCATGTTGGTTTAAAGACACATAATGTTACACATAACACATACAAAGATGTGTATAAGGTCACACCTAGTGTGGCCCTCTCTCCCCGCTCCAGGTGAGTTGTGCATCTGCAACTCCAAAACCAGAAGGACCAGTATGTGTCATTCACATTATCAGGAATGCTTCATTCATCCACTTTTGAAGGCACCTGCATTAATCAAAACTATGTATGCTCAGCACTATGGTTATTAACTCTCAAGTTCCTGGGTGTCTTTTGCCTCTGAAGGGTTTTGTGAGCATCCCATTGGGGTTGTGTTGAAGCACTTGGACCAGGTTTCCCCACACATTTACTAGAAAGTACTGTCAACTGTGTTTTACATAGCACATTCTAAAACCTCATTTCATTTTTAATAATGAAAACTCTTTGGAGGTCAAAGGCTCCAGTATGGAGCCCAAACAGCCAATAAGAGTCTGTGGCTACTCCCCAGAAGCATTCATCTTGTACCTGTAAGGCTGTTCTCCAGTGTGTGTTCTCAGGTGACGGGTAAGATTTGCAGATCTTGGAAATATCTTGCCGCAGTATCTGTTATTAGAAAATGGTATATAAAGATAGCTTTAATGTTTTGCTTTAAGATACATAAAGAAATAAAATGCATAGTCCTAACTTCAAACCAATACTGGATGGAACTGCTTCTTTGGTGTAGAGTGGTACCGGTAGTTATGAACTTAATTCGTTCTGGAGGTTTGTTCTTAACCTGAAACTATTCTTAACTAGAGGCATGCTTTCACTAATGGGGCCTCTTGCTGCCGCACACGATTTCCTTTCTCATCCTGGGGCAAAGTTCTCAACTCGAGATAACTCTTCCAGGTTAGCAGAGTCTGTAACCTGAAGCGTTTGTAACCTGAGGCATTTGTAACTCAAGGTAGCACGGTATTTAAATATTTCTGAAAGTAGCTTCAATAAATATATTGAATCAAAACCTTATGGATTAAGGTGGTGATGTCTGAATTTTCCAGTGCAACCCTCAGCAATCTATGAGAGCAGACTTTCATTTGAATGTTCATCCCGACATACTACACTTATTAACTTTGTCACTTCCCCAGCTAAATGCTTATGGGGGACGGGAACTCTTTTATCCAAGGTTTAGAATCTTGGCTTGATGGAAAGAGGTTTTAAATTGTTCAGCATATTCAATGTGTCAGTAAACGTGGCATCATTCCATCTGTGAAAGATCAGATCAGACACAATTCAAGAGACCTAATCCATCAAGGTATGCTTCTGTAATAGTGTGACTTGAAAGTAGCTGACATGTTTTCAGAAAGATCAGATAAACTGATATGACAGTTATCAAACATAAACTTACATTCTGAAAATGAGATAGGGTCATAAATACCAAGCTAAAAAAATAAATAGAAAACTGAAATGGCACCATCAGGTTATTCTGCCAAATCAGGAACATTTCCCTGAAAATATGCATCCAAAATATAAATCCTAAATGACATTTCTAGATGATCATAGATCAATTTGAACATCACTTGTTGACCAAGTAAAGCCATTATGAGATTATTTCGTCCTGTCAAATTCAGATGGTGTATTCCTGCCCACTGTCCATATTGACTAGGGCTGGACTCGGAATCTGACAACATCTGGCATGCCAGAGTTGCCCATTCCTGCTCTACATGAAGATAGCTGATATTTGCTGCGACTAGAGGGGGCGTGAATGGAACATGCGGCACATGAAGGAGACATGGTTAAAACCACATTGTGAGGACTTGACCATGAAAAAGAATACTACAGTGCCAGCCCAATATATGTTGCTGCATGAACTGAAGCCCAGATGGTGCCCCTTCTCCACAAGGACCAACACCTAAAGAGTCTAGCTGCAACATTCAAACAAAAATCCCTGCCTTCATCTACACTCCTAGTGCAGCCCTGTGCCATCTGAAGCCGGCTAGTTCACTGTGCTGCATGGTGGGACCAGCTCTGGAATACTACATGAATTAGCTTATGCTTGGGAATATGAAAAACCTTTATTTTCATTTATATGCTACCAAACAGCCACAGCATTGGGGTTTTCAAACAAAGCCAAAGATGGCTCATGATGGATAGTTCAGACAGTAGAGCATGAGACTCTTAATCTGAGGGTCAGGGGTTCAAGCCCCATGTTGGGAAAAAGATTCCTGCATTGCAGAGGGTTGGACTAGATAACCCTCGTGGTCTGTTCCAACTCTATAACTCTATGGCTTATTCTATTATTATATAAAATACCTGTAGAGTGCCAGTTGCATCATCCATCAAGCAAGCACTGTGAATGCACAACCAGCATTAATAAATGCAGAGCTTGTGCAAATGGCTTGGGCCTTTATTTGGGATCTAATGATCTAATATAATGATACCAGCAGAGTAGAAGACAACAGAGCTTGTCAAAAGCAACATTGTTCAGATAAATGCAAACTTGTGATACAGTGGTTTTGTCTAAATCAGCAGATTCCATGTCTATTTCATGACATTTACATGGGATTGCTGTTGCCTCTGGAGTACACAGATGGCGATCATAAGGGAATACTTCCAAACTTTTCTGAATGGAGCTACCATGAAGGTAGGCTTGGCTCAGTATCAATTCCTTCACAACTGTCTAAACATAATGAAGGGCTAGAGTATTGTAAAGGAATAGGTCTGTTTTAAAAATTCCATACAGAAACCTAGTCCCACGCAAATAAAGAAAGTGGTAAAATTGACTATGCCAGATCAGAAATAGCTTTTAGTCTAGTCAATTTCATTCTTTGGAGGGTGGGGAGAGAATAAGAAAATATCTGGGATGTTGGGGCATTGTTGAGAGAGGTATGTGTGCACTCCCCCCCCCCCTTTTAAAAGTGACAGGAGTGCATAATCATTTATCCTTCAACCTACTAAAATAAATTAACAACAAGACTCAATATTATTTCAGACATGGGTGCGTATTAACTCTGTTACTGGTCAAGGGCATTATCCAGAACATTCACTATTTAAATTGTAACAAATTTTCCAATTCACATTTGCACCATAATGATGTGTGAAATTCATTAAATTCTGAGGTCAACAGAAAAGCTCTCTCTGAGTCTAACAACTGGTCTGCCACTTAGGACCTGAAAGGCTACAGATGTCTATAAGATGGATCCAAACTCTGAGACAAAACTTCCATTGATTTCTTTAGGACAACGTTGATTTGAGCCAAATATTTGCAGTGACGACTCAGTTTTTTTAACACATCTAATCATTCACAGATCTTGTGGAATTTCCCTTCTGGCATTATCAAAGGAAAGACCAAGTGAAAAACAGTCTTGCAGTTCATGATAATAAAAAAAATTATGAAGGAAAAGATCGTGTATTAATATAAAGGTGATGAGGAAATTTTGGAACAAGGCAGCGTATGTAATGTTTTGGCCTCATTTATCAAGCGCAAGGTAATGCAGGACAAATTTCTCCTGTAATTGCAAACAAACACAGAATCAAACACTATGACCATGTCTTGCTGAATAAAGAACCTTTTAAAATGCCAGTGACCCACCATAATCCCTATTCATCATCCAATCTTGAGTAATTTCTAAAATAAACAGCAGCGGCTTGCAAGAGAAGAGAGATATTAAGAGAGGCTGTTGTGGGTAATTAGCTTGGAGAGTTTACCTGCAGGTATAGCGCTCTTTGCCTTTTCGTAGAAGGTTCTCTGGCAGGGTGCTGGGAGGGGCTCTGAAGTTGAACATGGAAGGGACAGATTGCATGATGTCACTGGCTTCTGGTTTCAGGGCACTAAAACTCTCTAGCTTTTCAGCCATGTTTTCTATAGCTGACATCTGCAAGGAGGAGGGGGAAATCATTGTGAAGACATTCTTATACTCCAAAGAGAATTAGCACAATCTGGTCAACAAAGAGCTCCATTTTAAAAAGTGTACTATTGAAAACTCTGCTTTTCTTTTTTAACTAGAAGAAACAATAAAAGTTGTTGCTATTTCAATGACACAATATTTATTCCACCTTGTTATTATATGCTGATAAGGAAATATTACCAACATAAACTGGTCTCAAGCCAGTTTAACTGATACTACATTTCTGAGATACTACAGCTTTGTTAGAGGTAACACAACCTTCTTACTGATTTACAGTATAATTCACAAAAGAAAAAAGCAGTTACACATAAATCAGTTTATGTTTCTAGCCTGTCATCCAATTTTCTAGTGGCCATCTTGCTCCATGAAAATTAGCGCTGAGCCTCCACCTTGGACTAATTCAAGGCTTTACTGTTGTTACTCTATGTGTGTAGATAGGTTTGTATAATGCCACAAAAGATAATATTTTCCTGTTTAATAGTCTGTAATCATAATAAATCCATCCATCCTCTGCAGGCACCCTCCCACTTACGTGCATCTGGGTCACAATTAAATAATAAATAAATAAATAGGCCTTCCCTTGCTCGCTGCTGCTGCTGCTGCCTGGAAGTTGCCCGAGTGAGGGAAGGTTTGCCTTCGATCAACCATTAGGACAGGGTGGGAGGCACCTTCTCCCAGCCATGTGTCTGCACCCCCATCCCGTCACCAGTTCTGCTTGGCACCCTTCTTGGCCCTCACACTAGCTCCCCACAGGCACACTAGCTCCCCACAGGCAGGCAGGCTTGGGACAGGCCAGGCAGTGGTCCTGAGTAATTTCCAGGATGCCTCTCTCTGTGTGTTAAGGAGCTATGCCAGGGGTCGGCAACCTAAAGGCCATGGGCCACAAGCGGCCCATGGACCCCCGCCACCCGCTCAGTCGGCCCCCGTGCGCCGTGCAGAGCAGAGCAGGGATCACCTTCCACGACGCTGGCTGGCTACCCATTGGCTGCAAGAAGCTCCTACAGCCAATGGGAAGCTGCGCACGCCTCCCCAGCACCAGAAGGAGCGCCGTAAATAGCGTTTGCGCATGCTTGTGTGCACGCACTTCGGCCCACCGTGGCATCTGCGGGACCGTGAACCAGCCCAAGCCACAAAATTTTTGCTGACCCCTGAGCTACGGAATGGTACATATATATGGTTCTGGATACAGAGCTATGTAGAGTAAATAAGGTATATCCACCCAGTTATGCTGCCTGCTTCTTTTTGCCCCATCAGAACAAAATTCAGCAAGATGTCAATCACATTTAGTTAGGTCAGTGTTCCAGAGACAGGGAAATGAAATACCATTTTTATCACCTGCAAAGCAATGCTTTTCAGTGGTGTTAGTTCACACATTCAGCTGCCAATTATCATGTGTACAGTAATCAGGAGTAATCAAGTGACGAACCTGTATACCTGAACCAGTCCTTATCTCTAGTGCTGCACCCTGATAAGAGTTTTATGTGTGACTGGAAGATCACACCTAATGAAGCTATTCCAGACTTTTTTTTAATACAAAAATACGCAAATAAAAACAGTATGAATCCAGACATAAGAATGTGAAATAGTTGCAGAAGTATTAGTAGTAGCCAAAGTGTCAACTCGGTGCTACATGCTTCACAAAAGCATAAGCAACCAAGGCTCCTATCCTAACTGCACTTACTTTGGGGTAAGTTCCACTGAACACAGTCCAACTTGTGCAATAGTACTGTGTGCCCCTAAGAATAAGGTAGCAGTGGAGATACAGGCATTTACAATGAGTAGAAGAGATGCATGCCTAGAAGGTGAAGCAAAGGTTCTTCAGGAAAGGCTTACACCTGCAGCCTCTGCTTGAAGGAAAAGTACAGGATGCTGTTGCAAATAATGAAGTGTTCAAATTACTCTGTATCTTCAAGGTTAATGTATAATAGCCTTAATAATTTTCTCATTTCAACACTGAACTGACAACTAATATTATTACTCAGATTGAAAGAAGTTCGTAGAATCACACCCTTTGTCCTGAATAATTACAGAATTGCCTTAGGGTAAGCCTACTCCCCCCCACCAATCCTAATTATGACAATTTTGCAGAAAACCCAATATAGTAAATAAGGTTTAGTTCATGAGCCCGGGAATCTGTGAACTGATTTTCTTCTTGCTTACCTTGCACTTACTTACACAAAAGTGGCTCCATCAGGCTCAGTGTTACTCATCATTCAGAGAAATATATACGGAAGAAGACTTATTTGGCTTACATTTTTCATACTAAGATACAATATAAATATAGTAATTTGGTTTGCACTTTCTCTTTTTAGTCCAAAATAAATGCCTGCTCATTTCCTTGAAATGACTATTCATATTCTGCTTAGCGCTGGTATTTTTCTCTCCTTTTCGCCCGTAGCCTGCTCTTCCATTCCATGCTCAGACTTCTAATGCTCACTACAAATTGCAATGTACAGGGTTCCACTGCCAATTTGCCAAATGTCTTTCATCAAACATTGTGAAAAAAAAGAAAAAATCTCAGAGGAAAGTCAAGATACATTTACTTGTCAGGAGACAAATGGGAAAGCAGAGGGAAGCAGTAAGGGCTGGAAGCTCTGGGTTTTGATTCATAATCACTCAGCTGCTAAAACATTCTCCACAGATGCAAGTGGACAGGGCATTTGTCAATATGAAGGGTTGTGACGGGTACTGATCGTAGGGCCAAGATATGTAATGATGCTGCTGGTTGGAGTAGGAGGCAATTCCATCCTAGAAGAGCAATGTCATTATCAGCCTACAGAGTTCAGCATTATCATAACATTTATTTTTCACTCCTTCCTATTTCTCCTTTCCCCCAGAATAAATCTGTCATTTTATTTCTCATTGCATTTAATCACTTCTAATTGTTTGCTAAGAGAAATAATTTTGCTGTTTTACTATTGCCTGTGATGGAGGGATGGAAGCAGGGAAATGGTTTTTGGCATTCTGGCAGATTAGTAGTGACACATGGCTTAGGAGTAAGGTACCACCTATTTCTAGTTTCATGGGGGGACATGCATCTGGGAGGATGAGGAACGGCTTAGTTATATATTTAAATATTTGAGTCAGTCTCATTACCAAGTGCTTTTAAAACTGTGCTTGGGTCAACATTCTTCCTTCCCACAGATCCCAGCATTAGTTGGTTAACCTATTTTCCTTTTCCTGTTTGAAATGGCTTTATCAAGCAATTGCCGTGGCTTTAAGACTTGGTTCTGATCTATCCTAAGGCATGCATGTACTAGTCATTGTATACGAACCAGAGCTGATTTCTTAGTATGTGTGTTTCACTAATCCAGTGGTGGAGCTTCATGCTCCGGCACCGGGGAGTGGAGAGCAGGCGGGGGCGTGGCTGGCGTGCGTCCCGGGGGCGTGGCTTATGTCCTGGGGGTGCGCCCCCTGCGGGGCATGGCGCTCAGTGCGGGGGGGGCAGCCGCGATGGCACCCCACCGGGATTGCATTGCTGGGGGTGGTGTGCTCCCCCCGCCCCCCTCCTCCACCAGTGCACTGATCCTGCCTGCCTAGTTAATGCACATCAGACTTGTAGCAGCTGCACAGACAATATATGGCAGTGTTATGAGGCTTGCCAGTCCACCCAACCCCAGGATCCTATCGCCAGTCACATGCTTATGTTGCTTCCAATGGCTGCTAGTGCAGCCATTCCTGGTTGCATCACTTCCTGCTTACTTATATATTCAAATACTTCTTTGCTGCATTCTCTTCTATTTAACACAGCACTTGTAGCTGCTTACTGCAAAGCTAAAAATATACACCCCACAATAAAAACAGCCAACTAAGAATCCCATAGTTAACCAACAATGCAAGTGTTTATAACATTAAAATAGACCTCAGAAAAAGTATTCTGGAAAAGCTAAGTTTTCACCTGGTGACATAGAATCAACAGAGAGGAAACCTGACACACCTCACCATAATGTTGGTGACATGATAGAGAAGGCCGAGCCCCACACTCTCACACTCCTCACCTATGTGAATAATGGGCCATGGAACCAAGAAGGCAATAAATAAACAAATTCTCCAAAGTGCCTGAATTTATTATTATGTTTTAGAAACAGATTTAGTTCTCTAGGGGCAATCTGAGAGTAAGTCACTTTATTCAATATAGGGGATTCCTGAATTAAAACATGGAACACAGCCAGCTGATCTAAGGGCTCAGGAAAGAACCTATGGGAGTGGCATTCTTTAAGGTGCAACCAGCATTAGCAAAAGAAAAAGGTATGACTGCAATCTACTTGATGGGTCAGTTGGTGAGCCTGATGTGCCCATAGGCTGCCTGTTGAGGAACACAGATCATACAGGAATTGGCATAATAAAATTTAACCAACATGAAATGGCCAGCTTAATCCTCTGCCTTGAAAACCAGCCCAAACAGGGCTTCCATACAGTAGGACAACATAAGATGAACAATTCATTCTGAGCAATCCGTGAAGAATATAATTAGTGAGTGATGTTTATACCAGATTAATCCATACAGAATTAAAGAGTGTGCATTTGCAGAAATATTCCAGGGTCATTCAGCAGCAGCATCTGAAAGAGGACATAAAGCTAAAGGGGGAACTAAAACTTATAAGGAGGGTGATGCTGCCACTAAAAATGGCAGCCCTAGGTTGAGTCTCCTTCCAACCTGGTAGCATCTATCTCACTTTCCCCCGTCTTGACATGATGCTGGGTGTTTCTTTACCTAACTGGCTGCCACTGGCAGAGGTGGTGAAACATGTTAAGTTACTGCATCAGGATTCAGAGTAAGTTGTACTGGATGTTAAAGGGCAAGAATCAAACTCATTTTAACAGCATC
Source organism: Podarcis vaucheri (assembly GCF_965113315.1). Taxonomy (NCBI): domain Eukaryota; kingdom Metazoa; phylum Chordata; class Lepidosauria; order Squamata; family Lacertidae; genus Podarcis; species Podarcis vaucheri. Next base: position 17,548,364 of record NC_138763.1, on the reverse strand, counting down.
CCCATATGTAACATAATGCTTAGTTCTTCCTTAAGGGGCATGCTTGAAATCAGTTGCATTCCCCTTTATTTTTGAAATAGACCTGAAATAAACTGGGAATAAAAGTGAAGTGACAAGGATGGAGGAGATTACCAGCTTCTTTCTTCTGCTTGCCTACAGCCCTTTTGCCCATTTGTATTCTCTCCTCTCACTGCTGAGAACCACTGGAGCAGCATGAAAGCTATCAGTGCAGCCTTCCTTTAATCTTCTTAGTGCCTGCTAGGGTAGCTCTTTGCCTCAGCCAAGGCAAAAGGTCATTGTTTCCCCATCTGAACAGATGTTCCCAGACAAAGAAAACCAAGGAAAGGTTGCTGAGGCAGAACTCGGGTCTAGAGGACATATCAGCAGTTGAAGGGGAAGGAAACTCTACAAGAATGTCATAGCTATATAACAATGGCTGCTAACAAAAACGCAGACCATCAGAATGTGAATGGTCCGTGCTTAGTTTCCAAAAATAGAAGGGCAAGTTGTTCAGGTCAAGCCCAGGAATCGCTCCCTCTGACCTGGAACACTTTTATTGCTGCTACTACTACTATTCTGCATTTACATAGCACTTTTTGTTAGCATTCATAGTGCTTCACATACATCATCTCAGTAACCATTAAAGTACAGTGGGCCAGTAGCATTATTCTCATGTCGCAGATGATGGTTGAAGCTAGAAGACGCTGACTTTCCTTGGGCTAGCTAGTGAGTCCATGGCTGAGGTAACATTTGTGCTTGAAGGATTCCTGGCTCATAGGTTATACTTTTCTCTACTGCATTGCTCCAACTGTCAAAAGAAGGAAGCCCTGGTTTGCTATTCCGAGATATGTGAAAATAGTGATGACATAGTGCAGGGTTTCTCAAACTTGGGTCTCCAGCTGTTTTTGGGCTACAACTCCCATCATCCCTAGCTAGTAGGACCAGTGGTCAAGGATGGTGGGAATTGTAGTCCAAAAACAGCTGGAGACCCAAGTTTGGGAAACCCTGACATAGTGGCATACGAAAAGCATTCGGCAAAAGCTTTATATATGTACATATTCATTCATTAATTCATAAATGCATACATGCTATTACATCGCAAATTCCAGGGTGGAGCTCAGGTGTGAATAGCAGGACAAAAGATTATACTCCCAGTCAACACTGACTCAAATTAATCACAGGAATTCTGGCAGGGGTGGTTTCCTGCCCAGTTACTGAAAATCCTTTATAGCAAGAATTTTCATGCATGTGCTCTACCACTGAGCAAAATATTTGAACCTTTTGGTATAGGAAGCTGCATGATCAATGATATCAGACTGTGAACACTAAGAAATGTAAACTTAGAGAAATTATCTCAAAACATGAACAGGAACTACAAAAGGAAATAATTGCTTCATAACTTTTAAGGCAGTATTTTTATTTTTAAAAACCTGCACAATAAATATATGGAGTTCAATGTCATACTGAGTTGTAACGGGCAATAGCATAGTTAACTCTTTGCAGAATTAAAGGAGGACAGGTCAGTCAAGAAGATACTTCTTTTAATTTAGAGAAAAGAGTCTTTTGGATAATGAATAGTTAAACTGATTTTTTGTGGGGGTGGGCCTGCATGAAACTGGAAGCAAATTTCCATCACATTTTTAGTTTTTTGGCAAAGAACTTGTATTCATGTACTCAAAACTTTATGTCATCTTATATAGAATATAGGCTTAATTTCTACACAGGCGATATGGAGTCATTCTTTTCTGAAAATTGTACTTGGGCCCTCTTACATGGAAACTCTTTCCCTGATCATAGATGTGCAGAGTTTTGTTTTGTTTTTTAGAGGACGAGACAATATCACTCTGCACAAGTATAATGCCACACTTTCCTAAATAAGTGCCATACAAGTCATCTTATGATGAAAACAGCATGGTTAAAAATGTCAGCCCTGCTAAGTCAAAATGTTACCAGCCACCACTGCCCACTTCAGTTGCCTGAGTTCCTGCTGGTACACAGACACACATACACCCCCCCCAAAAAAAACCCAAATCTCTCCCCTGGGACCACAGGAACAGAGAATATGGAGAGTCAGGCAGGATCTTCAGAGTTATCACTAGTAGATGAGTATATTTGGGAGGAGGGGGACGGGCTGACCGAGAGCCATGAAGCAATGGAGCCTCCTAGCCTGAGCTGATTCGCTGTTGAAGGAACAGCTCTCTTCCAGGCAGCAAGGTATAAGGCAGGCTTCCTCAACCTCCAGATGTTTTGAGACTACAAGTTGAAACTACAATTCCCAGCATCCCTGACCACTGGTCCTGCTAGCTAGGAATCATGGGAGTTGTAAGCCAAAAACATCCGGAGGGTCGAGGTTGAGGAAGCCTGGTATAAGGGTTTAAGGAGAGTGATTAAAGAAATAGTGCCCCTATTCATCCCTTCCTGCCCCAATATTCACATGTGAATGCATGGCTAGAACAGATGTCTGGCGCTGAAATATTTCCTCACCGAGGGAGACAATATTCCTTATCCAAAACCAACATCATGTTACCTCATATTAAGAGAAGAAAAAATTCAGGGCAACGATTGGATTTTATATGTCTACAGAGACATTCCTAGAGCTAGGGGGTGGCAAGAGAGTTCTTTGTTTCCACTCTCATACACAGGCTCCTTATGGTTAAGCAATGCATGCTCTTAATCTGGGCTAAGTATGTTTTTTTTATAAATAAAAACCCAGCATATTTTAATGCTATACAGCATACCAATTTTGATTTACATATGTAAATAGCTGATTCTATCTGCATTCAGAAGTTTAGAAAAGGAAGCTGCTTGTATCCCGTACCTCCCTTTTAGTCCCAGAGAGGCTATAAACTGTTGGGTGACGCAAACCTGCACGCTCTCCCAGTTCAGGCCCAGAAATGTAGACATGGCCATAACTAGAGGAGAGACGGTATTTATAAGCATCTCAGATGGGTTTGATACCATCAAACATGGCCTTGGAGCTTTATGTCAAAGTTTCTTAGCTAGGGACAGAAAAACAGTAACAGATATATAGGGTAAATAGTCTGTTAAAAATAATTAATGACTTAATACCTTGAAATCAGAGGATTACATGACCCTAGCATTTTATAAACTAGGCCACTGAAGCCTTGCTTAACAAAATAGCTGGCCACCATAATTCATGGGAAATGAAAAATGATACAGATGTTCATTTTCTATGTTAATTAGTGCATTTTTAAGAAATATGAAAAATCTAGACCATATCAGCATCTTTTCATTGTCATTTTATTTTGGGTCTATTTTAGCGACCCTCAAGAAGAATTGTATGGATTTGTTCATGTGAATGGGAGAAAGGAAAACAGGGGAGAGATCATTTGGTTGGGAATTTCATTCTTCATCTCTTCCTCAAATCTGCCAGTGAAAAAGGAGTGGGATACAGCAAGGGAGGGAAAATGTTAAAATATTGTAAACTGCCTTAAACCTACAAGTGACAGCGGGGTTAAAGTGGAACAAACAAACTGGGTTGAAAACGTTCGTATTCTTGAAATACGAAACCTTCCCATCACTTATTTTCCTGTAGCCCTTCTCCCCAAGTGCCTTTCTCTAATCTGATCTCAATTTTGGTACTCGAGCCAGAAAGTGACGTTGTGAGACAGACTGCAGAAAAGATGTGTAGCAGGGAAGGTCTGCACTCCTCAGCTATATATCCGTTTTGCTCATTAAATGAAACCCCTCACACCCATCTCTCATTTTTCAGAGCAGACCTGGTTTTAAAAACATGTATCTGTGGTCTTCATTTGAACCTGAACTCCCTTGCTGTTCTAAAAAGGAGCAAGTCTGACCTGAAAACCTTTATGAAGGTTAGACCTTGTCATGTGACTGGCTATAATTATTGCTAGTTGCTTCCGTTCACCAATGCTCATCATGATGCACAAGCTAAATCTATCTGGCTGCATCAGTGGGAGAGGTGAGACTCCAAGGCCTGCTCCATTGGCTTGGGTGGGAACAACTGCAGTGTAGTTTGCCCTTTCTCAGAAATGCCTCCATCAGCAGACAATCCACCTGGTCGTCATCATCATAACATTTATGAAGAATATAGTATAATTTATGAAGAACTGGTACTTGAATCTGCTTGCCCTCCTTGTTTCTTTCACTTTTGTTTTGTGTTTGGTGGATGGTAGTCCACCATTTCATAATTTTTGCACAGCGCCAAGAAAATATTAATAAACTGCCCAATCAATCAATAGTTCTCATCCCCCAGGTTCAGGGCTCACAATTAAAAAATGGAGCTGTACAAAGTACTGCTACTAACTATGAAAAAAATAAAAACAGAGAAGTAAATTGTAATGGTCACGTGCAGAGTACTGAGGTGAACTGATGAAGTGCCACAAGAAGCAGTTGAGCTTCTCATTTTTGTCCAAGCCAACTGTAGGCTCATCCACATTTCCGCTTGTTCCATGTCCAGAGAGCACAGGTCCAAGAGATTTTCTCCTTGCCCTGCTCCTTTCCCAGGGAAAACGTGCTCTTTAGCTTTAAACTGGGGCAAACATAAATCCATAGAAAACCCAATTGATGTTTGAGCTGATTGAGCAATAGGGTTTCCCTGGGGTGGGTGGGAAATATACTTAAATAATGACTATATAATATTCCTTTACATGGATTCATCTGCAAAAGATTGTTTCAAAGGTGGGTGCTCAGAGAGATCCTCCATCACATGTTCAAAAAATGTGTGAGTGGATGACAGGGATGCCCAACCTAGCTTGGTACTTCCTAGCTGTGGCAGCCACAAACACACATCTATGTGTTTTGCTTGTTCTGCTTTATGCATGTACTGACACATGCATGTGAGGGGAGCGCTGTGATCTGTGAGGGATGTCATCTAAACTCGCCAATATGATGGCTTCTGATCTATAGTAGATGGCATACAAAGCCCACACCAGCACAGTAAAATGCTTTATGTGTGCAATTGTGCTGCTGTAAGCTCAGAGCTTTGGATCAGTCACTGGCACAACAATTTTATGCCTCTAGAAATCTTAATACAATTCTTTGAAACGGTTGCACATACAGTCCTTTGTAGCAGACTCCCATTCATTAGAACGTGTAATGGAGTAAAGACTAGCATTTGATGAAAAGTAGAATAAGACACAAGTGTGATTTAGGAGAGCTAAAATAATTAGCAGGAAAAGACTTGTAGGGTTGCAGTGAAGTAAATGAGTTTTCATGTCACGTTTCTTATGCAATTTCTTCTACAGTGTTTAAATTGAAAATATAAAGAATGAACTTACCCAAGTTCTTTGATCAGGCAATTGGAACTGGGAGCAAAATTGAAACAAAAACAACACATTATTCCTGCTTTTGGATCCCTTATTGCAATTAATGTATAGTTCATGCTACAATAAATTGGTTTGTCTTTAAGTTGCTAAAACTCTTTGTTGTTTTTGCTATGAGTGACTAACATGGATTACCCTTCTGGAAGTGGATTATTTGTATCTGAAGTGACATTGGGCCAGTACACAACAGTGTTGAAATTCCACTTAAGGCAGGAGAGGGCAATTTGATCCAGAGAAAGGTGGGGAGGTAGGAGAGTATTTTCCCAAAGCTGGCTTGCCATTTCTTAACCAGAGTTAAAAGGGAGCCAGTGCTGTGTCTCATCTTGTCCATCATATCCAAAATGCAGTGCGGCCATTGTAATTATTACGTTCCAAAATGATCGTTTTCAAAAAATAAATCAAGATGTGTTTATTTTAAGTAGATTTTTCTTTTAAACAGGGTCTGTGTGGTTTGGTCCTAATAGCTTCCCATAGTTTTTATGGGAACTTACAGGTATGTTTGTCAACCACTAAAGTTAATCTTTGTATGATTATTAAAACAGTAGCACAAAATAAGTTATCACACAACACTGAGTTAAATTCTGCCTTTGGAACTAAAGCAGCGTATCTCTTAGTATGTTCTAATCCTATTTTACCAACCAGCAAAATTGTGGTAGGTCCCTGACCACACACATACCAGTTTTGTGTCAAAACTCTTTTTCATTTGCGTGCCATTTGCAGACACTATCTCTAAATTTCACTTTAGAATAAAACATATTCACATACAGATTTATTTATTTTTACCTTTCTGCTCATTTACCTTATTCACAAGTGCAATGCATAACAAGTGCTTAAGGTTAAGAGATGCAATAGTGAAGCATGGAGCAGCAGCAAGCTCAGGGGAGCTGCTTCCAAACATGGATGGCAGCCCACCATGAGCTCAATGAACCTCACAGGGTTTTTTTGTTGCCTGCTGCCATGTCGTGGTTTATCGTAAATAGTGAAGACCTACTTCACAGGATGTGGGCTGCAGAAGAAGTGAAGCAAAAGTAGGTCCTGAACATTTACAAGACAAGAGAACCAGGACAGGAAAAGACACACCAAGGAAGACTAGCAGAAACTCAGGACTGGTACCAGACTCAGGCTCCTTATTCACGTGATTGGTGTCACTTGAACTATGCTAAATCATAAGAGGCAGCTGGTTTACTGGCACATGGTAAGTAAGCCATTTGTATGGAGATGCTCACCACACGGCTGCGAGGATTTTCTGCATTCCTCACAAACCTTAGTTTTAGACACTTGTGGTGATGTAGGTAAAGCTGCGGCAATTGCACAGTGAGTTGATCAAGTGATAACAGCCAAAAATGGGAGTATTTCCAAGTGGTGGCAGTATTATCTAAAGACCAACCACCAGAGGAGCTAGAGTAAGGAAAAGCAAAGATCCAAGGAAAAACAGGCCGGCTAAGGGAGATCTCTCAATCTGACAGCTGATCAACATTCACTCAACCAAAGCTTTCTTTGCATCTCCAAGAAAAGTAATTTCATCTGTGCATGCTGCCAATACATGGGTAAGATTGTAAGTGCTTCAGGTGTACTATGCATAGCCTCATATGCATGCAGCCTAGATCGGCATGATCAGAGGCGTAGCATGGGAGGGGGGTCCCTGGGGGCCGTGGCCCCGGATGCAATTTTGTGAGGGGGCTCAAACAGGCACCCCCACAGCAGGCTCCTTTATTGGAGCCTGGCTCTACGCAAGAAGGAGCTGCGCCTTGGCTGCGGCGCTTGTGCCTGGCACAGGCTGACCCAGAGGAGGTAAGCAGGAGGAGAGTGGGTGGCAGCTTCCCTGCGCCTCTCCTGCTCTGAACTGCAGTGTGTCAAGGATGCCTGCCGCACCCCCCCACCAGGGGCACATCCCACACACCGGCCCAGGCAGCGCAGGCATACGCTCCACCTCTGGGCATGATTCTTCTTCACACAAAAAAGAGGACAATTCAAACCTACAAATGTACATGTCCACTTATGAGCCCATACCTTGTGTTACCTCATACTTTATTTTTTATGCCTTGGGCACTCCACAAGGAAGATTCCATGAGGCTCAGTCACATCCCCAGAAGGCAGACCTGTTGACCAGCCTTCCATCAACCTCTTACTACATCTTTTTGCAGGGGCTACTAGGAGGCTCTAAGTCACTGCAGCCAAAACAAGTGTACAGTGGTACCTCGGGTTGCATACGCTTCAGGTTACATACACTTCAGGTTACAGACTCCGCTAACCCAGAAATATTACCTCGGGTTAAGAACTTTGCTTCAGGTTAAGAACAGAAATCGTGCTCTGGCGGCGCAGGAGGCCCCATTAGCTAAAGTGGTGCTTCAGGTTAAGAACTCTTTCAGGTTAAGAACAGACCTCCAGAACGAATTAAGTTCTTAACCCGAGGTACCTGTGTATTTGTTTTAATCATCTCTCATTTCAACTATAGCCGTACAAGTTTGGGAGTGAGTTCTGACATAGGGTTTATCAATATTTGTAGCTCGGTGGTAGAGCAGTTGGACTTCTATACAGAAGGTCTGGAGTTCCATCTCTACAATCTCCAGGTAGGGCCAGGGGAGCTGCTGCCAATCAGTGTAAATAATACTGAGCTAGATGGATCACTTGTTTGACTTAATACAAGGCCACTTCCTATATTTCTATGTTAATTGTTGTTGTTGTTTAGTCATTCAGTCGTGTCCGACTCTTTGTGACCCCATGGACCAGAACATGCCAGGCACTCCTGTCTTCCACTGTCTCCCGCAGTTTGGTCAGACTCATGTTGGTAGCTTCGAGAACACTGTCCAACCATCTATGTTAATTACTCTATTTTATTTCTGTTCTTCCTTTTGATCCAGAAGGCTACCCAAGGTGGCTCACATAAAATTAAAAAACACAGTTCTTTTGGGCCTGTTTCCAACCCACTCTGGCATGTAGCACTCCCCTGGGGTGGCATGTACCACAACCCACACATCTCATCATCAGCATTTTATTAGTAATACTACATTTAAAATCTGCCTTCCCTCCACAAAGCCCAGAACAGCGTAAGTGGTTTTCCCCATTTTATTCTCACAGCAACCCTATGAATGTGGCTAGGCTGAGAGTAACTGGGTCACAGTCATCCAGTGATCTTCATGGCTGAGTGGGGACTTGAATATGCATCTCCCCACTTTAACAACTATGTCATTCTGGCTCTCGGGTTATTGTAGCTGATAAATACCTAACACAGTGTTAGCCACCACACAAAAATACTTCTAAAGGGGCAACAGGTTTGTGTACATTTCCCACAAGCAAAACAGAGCAATGGTTTGTGAAGTGGGGGAGTGACTGGCATTGATATATAGGGGTGTGAGAGAAGGGTAGAGACAGTTCACTTCATCCACCTTCCACTAAGTCACCTCCGAACTGTGGTTGCTGAACACAGCTACTGCTTTGAACTCAGTGTCTGTGATCACTGCTGACGTCATGACATGCTAATCCTAGGAAAATAACACTCTTAGCTGCAATCACGTACCCACTTATCTGGGAATGGAGAATCACAGAATTGTAGGGCCATCTAGCCCAACCCCCTGGGATGCAGGAAGCTCAACTCAACTAAAGCATACATGACAGATGGTCTGGGTAGACATTCACTGTCAGTTACCTAATTTATATGGAAATCCCCATAGTTTTCATTTTAAAAAGTAAATAGTTTTCATTTCATTCTAAAAAGTATATCTGTTTCAAACAAGCAGCTTTGTGTGAAGATTTTAGCCCTTCAGAACTTAATGTTAGAAGCGGCTCTCAGAATATGAAGTTTGGCAGAAATAAAAGATGTGATGAAGTTTACATAATCTTCCTGGGTACAGACAAAGGGACTGTCTCTTAGTCATGTGACAAAACATAGTGTGATTGTTAGAGAAAAGAAGGTGTTGCATGGCAGCCTTTCCTCGGGTCCTGCTTGCAGCTTTCCCTCAGGCATCTGGCTGGCCCATCTGTGAGACCAGGAGGCTGGGCTACATGGGCTGCAGGCCTGATCCAGCAGGCTCTTCTATGTCCCTTCTTATAACTGCTCCCTGCCAACTTCCCTCCACCCCCCCATGGTTCCTGTTCTTTTCCTCCCCCCCCCTTTCCAGTATGTATTTATTACACAACCTTTAAAGTAGCTCAAAGCCACATTTTTGCTTCATATGGAGTAGCTGAAGCCCAAGGCCAGCTTTTGCAGAAATCCTGCATTTTATTTTATTTAAAATCTTTATATACTGCTTTATATTTAAAAATATCCAAAGCAGTGTACAACACAGAATTACAAAGCAACAAAAACAATCAGTATAAAACAATAGATATATATAAATATATAGTAGTCCAATCTGGTCGCCGTGTATGCAGCAACATTACTAATCAAAAGATGCCTCTTGGAGCAAACACCTTTTTACGACATACTTGCAAGCCTAATTTCCCAGGTAGGCAAAGACCTCTCTACCTGTTGAATACAAGACAGAATACCAGTGGCTGTGGTGCCACCACAAGATTTCCATGTGCTGATTTCAATGAGTTGGGCAGTCTATATGGGAGAAGGCACTCTTTCGGATACATTTATAAGCTAACAGCGAAACCTCAAACCAGGCTCAGTAGCAAATTGACAGCCAATGCACGTGCCTCTGCTATGTTCACAATATGCAACTCCACTGAGCAGCCATGCTACCGCATTCTGTACTGGCTGCAGCTTCTGATCCAGCCTTGGGATGAGCCCTGCAAAGGCTACACTGCAGTAATCCGTTGCTGAGATTACCCAGTGCATGGGTCATTATGGCTAAACTATCCCTGTCCAGGAACCATCGTAGCTACTGCACCAGCCAAACCTGGTAAAAGGCACTCCTAGTCCTAGCCACTATGGTCACTTGGGTCTCTAGTAGCAACGATGGAACCATTTCAGAGGGAGTGCACCCCCTCCAGAACAGGTGAATTATTTCCTTGACCCAAGAACTGCTTACTTATAGAGCCGTCATCTCACTGGCCCTCATCCATCCCACAACTACATCCAGGCACTGAGTTGGGTCCTGAAAATCAGTACTATCCAAGAGTTCCTACAGCTGGGTTACTCTGGATCTCTCTAGTTCCTCAAAATGGGGATATTGGTGACTAGGCAGTAGTTGTCATACACCAACAGGTTCAGGGTGGGTTTCTTGAGGAATGGTGGCACAACCAGCTCACCACCACACCCTGAACCCACCTGGTCATAGCCACTTCCTGCCTAGTCCTTATCAGTCAAGAGCAGCAGGGATCAAGAAAGCACATGATTGGTAGCACTGCTGCAGGCACCTTGTTCATGTCTTCAATGCCTCACTAACTGCAACAGACCCCACAGAGTAAGATCAGCTGATGCACTGGACATCTCAGTGGGATCTGCAACAAAATTATAGTCCAAATTGCTGCAGATGCAACCAATTTTATTCTCAAAGTTCACTGGAGAAGGTTTTGACATTCCCTGGACCATCATGAACAGCTCTGTAGCCCACTTGCTTGTGGATGCATGCAGTGGAGGCAGCAAAGTAAGCTATTCTCTGCCATGCAACAGGCATGATTATGTGTTCTAGCAAGTGTTTGGTTGGCCTCACAGTTGTCCAGTCTACTTTATTACTTGCAGCTCACTGGAGTCCCTGGGAGCAATGCAAGCTCCAGAGTGCTGAAGAGGGCACTTAGCAATCATGTTTATGGCATGTCATATCTCACTGTTCTGTATTCAGATCACCCTTCTCACATTTTGGGGCAGAGATTAGAATAAGAGTACATCCCACTCTATGCATTGGATTTACAGCATGCCAGCCTAAACACCAAAACACACATTGTATTTGCCACTGAGAAGATGTTAAAAACATTCACCCTGTAATAACTGATTCCCTGTTGTATCATTTTGATTGGGTCCATCACATTGCACATCATCCATTCTTTCCATCATACGTGAAGGCATAAGAACCATTTCTTGTGAGTTCCCCCATGTGAACAGTTCAAAAGCTATATCAAAGAGCAATCACTTTATATAGAAGGCAGTTTTTTGCTAGCATCCTCATGACAAAACATAAATTGTAACTAAGTTCTCATACTCTAGCTACTGCTTTTTGCTGGCTCTCAAAAAACAATTAGAACAGTTATAGAATGCTTAACTCACCATCGATTGGTGATAAGAGGAGTAACAAAGAAAGATGGGTTTGACTCCATATTGTCTCAATTTATATCGTTTATTAACAATAGTACAGTAATCTCCCTTTTGTCTCAGTCACAGCAGCCACTATGGAGAAAATATCTCAAGGCTCTTGACTGAGGTATACCCTGTGGATGTGAGCTTAATCTGTAATGTAAAAGATTTTCCAAGTCTGTTTTGATGCCATGAGGATGACTGCATATGAGACTTAACATTTGTGCATGCATTAGTCCTGGAAGGAAACACTTTATGCTTGGCAATTGTTGTTGTTTTTTAATTCAAAATACCAATTGTGATACTATGGTTGAGCCTGGAGCCTCACGCACACGCCAAGCCCCATTCTGTGCCTAATAAGCATGGGACCACTTTGCCCAGCAGCGCTATGGCCCATAGATTGCAGCAAAATACTGGGCAAGGTAAAAGCTGTCCCATGAGCCCTTGCTGAAGAGGGGAGGGGAAAGCCTATATAAGGCTGCTTCCCCTGGAGCTCACAGCCATTTTGCTTTGAGAACTTCCTGCCCATGGTGGCACCCTTGGGTCAGAACAGTGCTTTTTTCTGGAGGGATGCAGGGGTACACATACCCCTAAACATTTTGTGAATCTAAGTTTGGCCTCATTGAGGGGCAGTATTTCAATATGAGTAGGAAAACTAGAGTATCCCTAAAAAAAATTTTTGAAGAAAAAAAAAAGCACTGGCTTACAGCCTTCACTGACCAACTGAGCAACTTTGGGTTGCTGGTTGACAGAGCCGAAAAGGATTTCTTTCTTTCTTTCTTTCTTTCTTTCTTTCTTTCTTTCTTTCTCTCTCTCTCTCTCTCTCTCTCTCTCTCCCCCTCCCTGATTGGCACTTGTTTGGGGTTTTTTCTGCCTTTCCCTCAGTGAAATTATGGCTTTCATAATAATAATAATAATAATAATAATAATAATAATAATAATAATAATAATAATAAAATTTATTATTTATACCCCGCCCATCTGGCTGAGTTTCCCCACCCACTCTGGGTGACTTCCAATCGAGTGTTAAAAACATTACAGCATTAAATATTAAAAACTTCCCAACTTTCTTGGTTAGACGGAAGAACATTTTTTTGTATGAGGGCGGAAATGGCATTGGTCAGGATCAACATAGTGTAGGGGGGCCCCCATAAGGGGCCTGAGGGGAGGATGAACCATGGCAAGCCCAATCGTGGGTTCGGTATCTGCCCAGTTGGAATCTGCACTCTGGTCCCTAGTGAGACCTTGCTTGCTTGGCTTGCACCACGGCAAGGTTCAGCACTGGGCGACTCCTGTTGTGCAGGTTTGGAGCGATCCAGACCCAGCAGATCCATCCCATCAACATGGGGCTTGTGGAATGATGAACTGATCCAGGGACCCAATGCCATACCACCCCTTGCCCTGTCTGCTGCTGTCAATAAAGATTTGGCCTGATTTTATCCCGTCACTGTTGTACAGTCTGGCTATTTTACTGCTCTCATGGGTCACATAGTGCACCTGCCTGGGCAATGTACTGCATCCCTATAATTTTGTCCCGAAGTGTCCTAAGCCAGGTTTCAGTTAGTATAAACTATGCATTCTTTATCCACTTATTGGTAGATTCTTATGAAATAAATCTTCCCTGGATGCCAGCCTACACTAATTTGGACTACCACAAATACGGTTGCTGACAAGTTCTCATAACCTTATCCTCTGAGCTTGGCCATGCCTGCTAAGCTGCGCGTAATCATTTTCAACATTAAAACAGTGGCTTTCTACAGTACTGTGGAGCATTCTGTTAACAAGTAGGTTAACAATCATATCGGTGTTTGCCTATAGTGTTATAAATGAAACATAGCATTAGAAATTAGAATTCCAAGATCCTAGACCTTTGTTTAGGCTACTAAACTAGCATAACCAGAAGAAGCCACCTTGACCTGACAAAACAAAAATGGTGAAGTCTATGCAAGCAGTGCTCAATTTTATCTCATGCATCAAGAAGTTACAGGTGGCAAAGGTTATGTATTAAGGTGGACCCACAAATTCCTGTGGCCTAGAAACAAAATAGACCCTAAACTTGTGACTGAGCCTGTCTGTCATGCATTTGGGTTGGACATTTTTGCCCCCTGGCAGGTATGACATAAGCAAATACCAGAAGTTGCTCCCTGTTGACATATCTTGAAAAATTGAGAAGTAGACATATGGTGGATCAGTCATATTATCATTTCACCAGGTGCTTTTGTTTGGCATAACTGCATAAGAACTTAGTTTAACAAGCACAGTGCCTTGAAAACAGGCTAGAAATTCAGGGAGGTGCTTTGGGTGTGTCCGGCATTTTGCTCATGCCAGTCTGCATAGTGCGACTTCTGGGCATTTTTCTTAGAGGCATTCATGCAGATGAAAGACTACTTCCAGTACACCCTAAGGGGCTTCTCTTGTGGCATCTGAGACACACAACCCCAGAATTCCACTGGGCATGTGGAGACAGTTGCACTATTCTCTTGAAGTCTTCCTGAAAAACATTGCGAAAAGTAAAACAATGCTACGTGGTTTGTTTCTCCCTGCTCACTAAAACTTGTATGTTCTAGGAAATCCGATAATGACTAAGATTCCCGTTGTTCCTGTGCACCTGTGTCTATGGCTTAACATGTTTGTTTACCATCACAACATCTTGATTGTAAAAAATACTTACTTGTGGGTGGAATAAGAATCCCGGGGATGGTCTCAAGTACTTTTCTTTTAAAGCTTCAAGTGGGTCAGTTAGCTTTCTTTTTTCTACTCTGTAAATGTTAAAATAAGAATGTTCTTGTGATGACTCAGTCTCTCATATGGATAACTATTTGATAACTTGGATTCGGAACAAGAGGCAAAACTTCTCAGGCACAAAGATCAAAGACAAGGAGGTGCGATTCACTATGCTCTTTAATGCCAATGAGGCTGGTGAGCACCCCTTAAAAAACTACGCCAATGACTCTGGAAACATTCCAGTTTCAAGTATCTACTATTATGCGCAACAGAAACTGCTGAGTGGTCTGAGCACAGTTATCAAAACCATAACTATATTATCAAAACTACAGAGTTGAAATGGCCAATTTTCTATGGAACAAAATCAAATATTAAAAACAAACAAACAATCGGACTGAAAATTTTTCTATGAAGCTTTTATTATTGTTTTACTATTAATATTATTATCTGCTTTTGAAGTATGGGAAATGAGTTCCAAATATGTCAGCATCGACGCTCACCACTTCAAATACAAAATACATCTATTTCCATATTCATATTTTCTCCCCCCCCCCCAAATAGGATTATGGTTTTTTTGTAACTCATCATGAAGGTCTGCCAAGTTTATATCATGTCAATATTGGCTAACTTGTTTAAAGAATGAGAGGATTTTTTGTTTTACATTTGGAAGTTGTAGATTAGTTAAGTTGTGCCAAGTGACTGAAGCAGCAAATTCCATAGTAGACAAATACTACAGAAATAAACAAAACGGGGGGGGGGGGGAGAATAATTTTAACAGGATGCTATATTTATTTAGGTCTAAATCCCATGAATGAATATCCAGATGTGATATTCGAAAACAGCAAGTTGGCGTCATTCAGCACTTGTTCATAAACGTAGGCCAGTTTTTCCCAAACTTTATTCTTTCAAAATATAAAAATAAAATGTTCCTTTCCCTGTTTAACCTGAACAGCATGCTTGTAGAATATGTAAGAGTTAAAACGACTCACTCTCAGAGGAGCCCCCCCCCCCACTCCCTGTGTTTCTGCATGAGTCACTGATCTGGGTATGTCTCCTGGTGGGAAAGAAGCAAGGCCAGAGCAGTGACTCAAGCACAGGCAGATTGGAGGCCTTTCTGAGGGTGGGTAATTCTGCTGCCATCTCTGCATTGCAGATGAATGAGTTTCTCCATTAGAGAGAGAGAGTGCCATCCAAAGTAGAGGTTCATTGAAAGGATGTTAAGCCACAGCAGTAAATCATGCAGAGATGCAGTGAGCTCTCTGCTCTGTGGGTGGGTTATTGAGGGCTTTAATTAAAGAGCCTTTAATTATTTAATTAATTTTGACAACTCTTGCTGTACTCTTGCTGTGTGCTGGCATATTACATGGGAATGAACACCATAGGCAGCCGGCAGCCGTTGTTATCCCTTGTCCAATTGCGTTTTGTTTAGATTTTTGTTCATCTGTTCTTGTGGTATGCTTTGCTCCTTTGCAACACATACGCACCTACGGCTGTACACCAACAGAAGTCAATATTCTCATGGGAAACACACCAGTCTGCATTGTCAGGGGGCAGCTAGAATACTTCCACTCACGAGGAAACTATATTTGGGTACAGCTGCATGCCTGATGATAGATCCATCAGGCTTGGGCTCTTACTTACAAAGAAAGAAACTTGGCTAGCCTGCCATTTGAAGTGGCAAACTTGGGAGAACAATTTATTGTATTGTCTTTCCAGAGATCACATGAAAGACAGTACCCATTCAATGTGGCAAATAAAGAAACTATTTTATGAAAACCCAGAAAAATCTCTAATCAGGAATATCAAATTGAATTTGTTTGAATGCACCGGCTCTATCAGGTGTCTCCCTGGATAGATCCAGAAAATAGCATACATTGCTATTTCCCTTTGGAATAATTGTTCTATTGTCCTGTGTTCAATAAGATATCCGAACACACTAAGTAATATTTACTATTATTGTTATTTCATTGCTATATTACTATTTATCATACAGTTCCTTTGGCATTAGTTGTAATACTCTGCACAGCAGAGTGCAACAAACACTTCCCAATAATTAAAAACAAATCAGTAGATTACTTGATTGTAAATAAAGGCAGAATTTTACCCTTGAGTTCCACGTTGTGTTGCTATGGTACAACGTGTTTTGAGTTCTTGAGTGAAACACCTTTGATTGCAGTGGAGATCGACGTTCCTAGTTTGCAAACAAAAGCTGGATTTGACTGCCAATTTTTAAATACATTATTTTTTCTGAAGGGAAAATTGCTTCAGATATAATAATTATTTTGTATTAAGAGAATAAATGTTTAAAAATCCCCAGTCCCTAAGCTGCATTCATTCAAATTTCAACTATTTGTGCATTTTATTACATTAAATGACTGAGGACCATAGGCCATTTGGGCCATCTGTATAGCTTGTTTCATGTGTATTACCTGTAAATGGGATCCATAAAGAAAGGTGTTGGCCTTGCATGTTGCAAAGAGATGTCCGAGGACTTCCTTGATTCAAGATCAATATCTCCTTTCTTTCCTCCAAACACATGGTTTTTCCGAGGCTCAGTCTGTTTTGTACCACTAGCTCGACTTCTGCTGCCCATACTCAAATCTAGAGGCTGGTCCTGGTTGGTCACTGATGGAGCTGCTGGTTTTGAGGTTATAGGAGTAAGTGGTTTCTCCTCCTTACGTTTAGTGGTAAGGTCAAAGGGAGACTCGGAGTTTCCCTTTAAGATCTTCTTTGCTTCACCTGGCGATTGGGGTTCCATTTTCAAAGGTAACGGTCTCAAGTCTCTATCAGGAAATGGGTACATTGACTGAGAGAATGCTGGAAAAAATGGGAGGGGAAACATGGAAGGGTAAGGTAAGGCTCCAACCTTTTTGTCCTGTAGCCCCACAAGTCCTGTCGAACCAAAGTATTTTTCAGCAATAGAGGCAATGGCCTTTATAGAATCATTCACAGCTCCTGACACCGCAGTTTGCTCCTCTAAAGATGGTGAGAAGATGGAATGATTGCTGTATTCTTTCTTATTATTTACGGAAGCCAAATTCTGCAGAGAGTTTACTTTGTCTTTGAACATTTTACCATTTTCTTTACATTTCTCTTTATCACTTTCAATGTCACTTTCCAGATCAGAGCCAGAGGTGGTCTCCAGGTCACTCCCACTGGGGGTACTGACATCATCAAGGTCACTACTCTCTGACTGGTCACTGATTTTTTCATGTGGCCTCTCTTCGGAGGACCTTTCTGGTTGAAGCTCCACTGGCTTATTTTCACTTAGGTTAGGTGGGTGCTTATTTAGTGCCTTCAAAATATCCTGGGTAGCTGGCAGTGTCTGAGGATGTGTCATGAGGGGACTTTGACTTTTGATTGATTGGTCTGTGTTTGGCAGTCCTTTAACAGGAGAACTAGCAGGTATCAAAGGTGGCCTGTGGTACAAGCCTGAAGGAAACAGACCAGGGAAGCTAAAAGAAAATCCAGGAGCTGTTGGAAAGGTAAGACCAGCAGGATGCCTATTGGCACCAAAATAGTCAGCAAGGCCCGGATTTGCATGATTCATATTAACCATGGAAGATTTATCCATAGCTGGGGTTCCAGGAAGTGATATGCCTTGGCCAAAAAATCCTCCTGCCGCAAAATGGTTCTTGCCCTCACAAAATCTCCTGTGTTTATTTAAGGAAGACGTAGTGCTGAACATTTGTCCACAGTCTTTGCACTTGATTTGGGTTCTGCAATCAGCATGCATACGCTTATGACGGCAAAGGTTTGAAAACTGAGTATAGGACTTATGGCAGACCTCACCTGTGTGTAAACAACAACAACAACAAAAACTCAGGATTTAAAGTATTTTTTTCTGTTCCTCCTCCCCACACCCCATTCAATCCCACCCAGCTGCTTGAAACTGAGCATCTGAAGTCTCTTACACTTTTAGAAAACTTACTTAAGAGTTCATTCCTAAACATGTTTACTCAGAAATAAGACCCACTGAGTTCAATGGAATTTATATCCTTGTATATGCAACTATGGCTGCATCCAGCATTCCTATGTGCATACACTTAAGAGTAAGCCCCATTTAACACAGTCTGCTGATTTGAATGGGTCTGTTCTGAGTATGACCAACAATGGACAGCACCAAGGCCTTAAACATGTATAGGGGCTGCATTGTTAGTCAGACATCTGAAAGGATGAGTCTGAGTGCAGATTGCATGTAAAAAAACCAAAATTGTCCCAACCACCAAAACAAGGAATTCAGTTAGGCAAATATAATAAGAAGCAGAAAATGAAAATCCCCACATTTCTTTCCCTTTTTAAAAAAATCAACATTAGTATCATATTGTTTTATTGTTCATAATATTTGACAGCCTTGAGTTTTATATGCATTGGCCAGGATCCAGAAAAATCCATGTGCATGCACCTGAAACCCCTGTCCTTCCGATTCAGCAGTCCCCTACTTGCAAGTTGAGAAGAGATACAAAAACGTTACATGCAAGCCAATCTTTTGCACATACATGGAGTTCTGGATTATGGTCACTGCTTTATAGTACAATGATCTTTAGAGACATAAGACATAATTGCAGAAGAGAATACCATATTGACCCTTGCATATGCATGAATAACACTTGCATATGCATAAGTAACTTGACCCCATGGTTTGCTCCATTATTTTGATTGCACAAGCATATAAAGTTACTTTTATCTAAGAAAGTCTGAACAGAAGTTACCACAGGTTTAGTGCTTTTGATATATACTGCTATATATATATACTGCATAACCATGATAGCTATACTGGTCTGATTTCAGAAATAAGGTACTGTGGTTGTATATGTGCACCATGAACAAAGAATACATTTTCTAAGCTAATTTCTACAGTTGGAACAATTCCTGTGGTCATTTACTAAAACAAATATGCATTCAGAACAAATGTGTGCTCTTGGCAGGGCCTTGCCAACACAGGTATGTGGTAAGTTTTCTTCAAAATCAGGGCAAATGCAAGGGGGACTTGCAACAAAGCATTGCTGTTTGTGGCATGCTGCCATAAAAGATTTCAGTCATTCCATTCTCCTTCCAGTTTTGTGTCTTCCTCGGTTGTTACTTAGCATTCCATGGTCACCGAGCACAGCTAGTAGGCTTTGGGCTGTTGGGAGGGGTCCCCTCCCGCTTAGGGTTTTTCCCTAAAACACAACAAAAAACATACTTCTTGAAAACCTTAAGAGTTCCTGGCTGATTCCTCCCTTTTGTATGGGAATATAATTGGCACACACAGCCTGAAATTTTAAAATAGATGAGCCTGCAATAAAATGTTGCAGCATGGGGTGTTGCAGTCAGTCATCCAGGATTATACTGTTCCATTTCCCCTCCAACTCGGTTTTCTATCTCCTCTACCCCAACTAATCAGTCAGTATTCCATGGCCTCTGAACATGTTCAATTCTCACTCGGCTTATTGAGAGTTTTTTCCCGTCAAGGTTTTCTGTCCTTCTGCAAAACTTAAGGTTCTTCCAAGCTTGCTGACACTTCCCTCCTGGGTGTGGATTTTGCCACTTTGGCTATATACCACCACTCTAAACTCTAAATAGTGGGTATGGTTATTATCCTTATGCATTAAAACTCAGCTTCCTCCAGTAAAGAAGAGTTGAACAGTTTAACTTTTGCTCAGTTTGTGTTATATCACAGGCTCTTGCCCTTCACACATCAAAGCCCTACAACAATGCATATTGTGCATTCTCAGACCTTCTTAACAATTATTTTAGTGGTTTCAGACAGGCTGACATAATTTACAATGGCTCTATTTTAAGCCTGCAAAGGAAACTGAATTGAATGTATCCCATCCTGCACTCTTGGTTCCCATGAACTATAATCACGTCCTCTGACTTCCATGTACACCGTGGCTGATGCTAACCTTCCTGCTCTTATAAAGCTTATCCTTGAGAACCTGCCCGCTTGTTGTCTGTCTTAAATGTTTACCCTGTAGCTATCTGTTCCCATCACAACAACAAAGACTTCCATTGTCTGAGAAGGCCCTGATTCCACCTGTCTGGCTCAGATGAGTTGCCTTGCTGATATCTATCAGACAACAGCTAGAGTAACAGTTGCAGGGTTGGGTGCAAGCCAAAGAAATGTACAATTCAGGAAGAATGTTATTGCTCTGTATCAGCCAGGGTTCCTGTAAGATACCTTTCATTCACAAGGAATGCTCCAGCCAAAAAAATGTATTAAGAAAAAAATATTACTCACACAAGAACAGTAGCAAGTTTAATTTGATCTTTCTAAGTATGAGGTATTTTCCCTTTATTTGGAGAAAATATCACACAGATTGGAGAAACATTTGGATTTTTTTCTAAATTAAATTCTTCGATCCGTCAATTTAATTTGGGATATTTATTGCTTTTAAAGCCCAATGCAGATGGCATTCCTCTATCGCAGTGTTCAGGACTTCTAATAGTGAAGTTGCTATTGATTTGTATGGTATCCAACTAGCAATCCTATAAGTCTTATTATTATTGAACTTAATGGGGCTTGCTTCTGAACAGAATTGTATGGGATTGCACAGTAAAGAAATGCACGGGTTCTTAACTGGTCTGAAGGCACATGGTACAGTTGCATTGCTGGAATTTACTAAATAGATCTTGGCCAAAGTAATATCCAGGTGAGAGACTTTGAGCTCTTGCAGAAAAGACAGAATACAAATTTAACAAAGAAATAATAGATTTGATATGCAAGCAGGAAGACTTCTACTATATACAGAGGTACTCAGTTGTTCCCTTTCTCAAAGATAATAGGCTGGCACTTATTTACACATGAAAATACATCAGAGATATACAAATATAAAATGGCTTTCATGCCTAGCAATCTGAGACACAGCTGACATAGTGGTTAAAATTTAAAACTAAGCAGACAACAATACTACCAGTTGAGATGAGTAGTTCTTAATGGCCTTCACAACAAGGCAAGATTATCTGGCAGGGCAAACATTCACTTTTAAAATTATAGCCGAAATCATTAATGAATGCATCAAACTGCAGCACACTAATACATTGATACGATGGAGAGAGGATAGGAGACCCCTTGCAGATTCCATTACATAATCTATTGTATCAGTAGCCATAAATGTTCAAGATCTGCATAAAAGCCCCAATTCAGGTTGGCCCCATCTCCTGATTAAGCAGTTATGTCTGGGATAATAGCAAGAGGCAGAATGAGGAAACAAGTACACCAGATCACTTTGCTCTATAGTAGATCCTTCCCTCATTTGGCAGTTCTCTCTGCCTCTATAAAAAGAACTGTCCTAATCTCCAGCTTGGGGCATACAGGCTTCTCCATTCACTTCCATGGAACAGGGCAGCTTTCTACACAATGCTATTTGCACAAACAGAACCCTCTCTCCAATTACAATGGATGGAAAAAGGTCTTATGGCCCAGAACCCTGACACTCAGAATAAGTTTGGGTAGTAGGGTTGTGCATTGCCACCACTAGTCAGGTGATGCTTTCAGTAGTTCATCACAGAGATAATCCTAAATTTATATTGACAGAATTGCTGGGTTTTGGTTAAATTAGTGAATGATGTGGCTGCGCATAACGTTAGGACTGGAAACCAACTATTTAAAACAGAAGAACGGTTTGGGTGGATCAAACTAAGTCTCTCAAGGCTGCAGTAGCGAATTAAATGCCTCAGGAAACTCACAGGAAAGGTTGTGATGGTAATGGTCATTCATTATTGTTTGCCTTCAATCTATGGTAATCAGAAGCTCACAATAGCAGAGAGTGTAAAAGAAAACATAGGATGCATTCATTTGAATTCTTGTGACAAAGACAGTGTTGAAATGGAGATGAACGTATTTTTGTGCAAGTAAATAGAATGAAAGCGCTTTAAAATTTGTTGTGGGTGGAAAAGGATTGCCTAATGCATGGTAGAATGTGAAGAGACCAATAAGCTTCATTCTTAGTGTAGCACTCCAACCCTGCCAGTCCCTTTAACTTCAATATACATTTTTACTTTAAACTAAGCCAAGTGGCGTAAACTAAGTAAACTAAGTAAACTTAGTAAACTAAGCCGGGTGGCGCTGCGGGCTAAAGCCTCAGCGCCTAGGGCTTGCCGATCGGAAGGTCGGCGGTTCGAATCCCCGCGGCGGGGTGCGCTCCCGCTGCTCGGTCCCAGCGCCTGCCAACCTAGCAGTTCGAAAGCACCCCCGGGGGCAAGTAGATAAATAGGTACCGCTTACCAGCGGGAAGGTAAATGGCGTTCCGTGTGCGGCTCTGGCTCGCCAGAGCAGCGTTGTCACGCTGGCCACGTGACCCAGAAGTGTCTCCGGACAGCGCTGGCCCCCGGCCAATAGATGTGAGATGGGCGCACAAACCCCAGAGTCTGGCAAGACTGGCCCGTTCGGGCAGGGGTACCTTTACCTTTACCTTTAAGCCAAGTCAAGCTATTACAGGAGTGGATCTACAGTGAGACATTTTCTCTTCCACCTTGATAAACCCTTATATTCTATAACATTACATTCTTATATTCTATAACCTTACATTTGCTTTAAATTTCCAAGCCAGGGGTCTTATTTCCCAGCCTCTATGTTTTCAACACTGTCTTGACGCTGTACTCATCTAACCATTGCAATCCTTCCCACACCAGATACCAAATACATTATAATCCATCAATGACTTAAGCATTTAGGACCAAGAAATTAGCAAGAAGTGAAGTTCGCATATTTTCTGCTTATTAAACACATGACTGTTAAGTGCTATTTTTAATGCATTGCTGTCTATTCCAACATGTGGTTCCTATTTGAGCAAGCTGGAGGTTTTATGAAGGCAGGCAGTGTGTAATTACCTTTGTGTTGGTGAGTTGGTGTTGGTGAGTTTGCTCCCAAGCCAGGGCGGCATACTGTAACGAGAGACAGTTGCCATAAACAGACTGAGAAGGTACAGCATGGTGTGTGGCCTTTTTGCTGGGAATCAGATATCTCTGCTCTAGGTGACCCTCTACCCCCAGCCACAAGCGCTCAGAAAATCCTACCCTGACATGTGATCTTTAAATTCTTTTGTTCTGTAATTACACGGCAATTATTCATAATTGTCCTATGGTTTTTTCTGTCCATCATCCTTTGCATTTGAAAAATCACAGTTGCTCTTTTGGTTACACAAGCAATTGCTGATTAATGAAAAAAGCAGGGAAGAAGCATTTTCCATGTGATTTAATTTGAAAAGAATGGCAGAGCATCTGAATTTTCTTTTAAAGAAAAGAAAAGAAAAAAGGAACTGGAGCCGCAGGGTATGAATGGTCCCTATATGGCTGAAAGCTATTGTTCACTAATTATTTTATTTTCACTAATATTAAAAAGACAGCCCTGTGATGTCAGGCAAGGGAACACAAATCTTTAAACAACGGTCATAACTGGGTCTGGTTAATTATGTTTTCGCTTGCTTAAATAAGTTGAAGCACAAATATATAAAAATATCAACCATTCCAGGAGCAGGACCACAGCCCTCTGAGGGATTCTTTTAAGCCATTAAAAATCATGTTGATATATTATTGAGACTCAAGGCTCACACAGATTCATTCAACTACTCCCTTGATGAATGTATGGAGTATGTTCTCGTACACTGAAGAAGTTAATTCGAGAGCTACAGGAAGCTGGTCGTTGGTTCTCAAGAGTTTGAACCACAAGTCCCCATGGGCTGATATGAAATTGCAGGTTGGCCCCTCTCTCCATTAAACTGGCTTCCTGTTTGACCCCACACCTTCATGCTGTGTGTATCTGGATTCTGTGGCCCAGTAGTGCAATATAGCAAGCTTAAAAATTCTGTTAACTGATCCTTCCTTGGAAGCTCTTTGTACATTCAGTAGAAAGTAAAACCACATTATGCTGTTCGACCTGATGTCAGAACAAGAGGGGTAAGGCATGGAATTAGGAAGGATTCACATAACATTAAAAGTGATCTGAACTTCCCACCGTGAGAGATGCAAGTCTTGGAATAAAGACATGCCACTTGCCTCGCCATTGGGTAGGTAGGCAAGATCGTTTCATCAAAACATGGATTTAAAAAAAAGAAAGATGCTCAAGTCAGTCATCCATTCCTAGTTTTCTTTTAACATCTTAAACTGCTTGCCCCTCACATTCAGATAATCTATATTTCAATCTGCTTTCAGAGTCATTAGAACTGAGCCACAGACATTAAGTAGTTAATAATTTAGAATTAAGTAGTTAATTAAAAAACTACATAATTCTCAGTTATTAACTACTCAGTGTCTATGTCTCATGTCAAATTAATCAGCAGATTAATTTGCTAACCCACAGATTAAAAATTGGCTATTTAATTACAATTACTAACATCATAATGATATTGATGACAGTGGGGCAGAAGGAAGATCTGTATTTATTTTCCATTTTTATGCTGTTTTTTTATCCAAAGGGCTCTCAAGACAGCTTGATATAGCAATCATAAGAACTCCCTGTGTGCCATGATTTACTTAATTTTAATTAGAGCAATCTCCTGAGGAAACAGTGCGTAGTGTTGGCATCACTGTGTCAAATTATTGCTGAGCTTCTACTAATCGTCATGCAGTGCCTTAAGGTATCTTCCTGAATAGCATGCAGTTGGTTGATTTGGGCAGCCATGAGATCTAACTTTAAATGTAACGGCTGTGTTTATAGCGCTCTTGCTAAAGTTGATCAATAGGATAGGGCAGCACATAGACTTTCCAATTGAAAATGTTTTAGTGGAATAGAAGCCTGCAGTCAAAACATTGGCTGCTTGTTTCAAATCAATATGTAAAATGCTATTCAGACTCTCCACCAACAGACTTATTAGACCTGTTGTCCCCCCGTAGGGTGGCCAAATCAAATGAAACAATAACAATAAAATACACATCTAGTACAATTCTCCTATCAGGCTCTACACGGTAATGTACCTTTGGTTCCCTGGCCCACAGTTCCCAGCCCAATTTTTCCCCCTTGGCTCCTCTTTCCTTCATTTACATATCTCATTCACCCAGTGTTTGAGTGCCCCACTTCCTCGGTTGATAGAGCATGAGACTCTTAATATCATGGTTGTGGGTTCGAGCCCCACACTGGGCAAAATAATTCCTGCATTGCAGGGGGTTGGACTTAGATGACCCTCATGGTACCTTCCAATTATGATTCTTTGATTCCTTTAGCCACTCTCCTTCAGAATTCCTATCCCTCCATAGCATACAGCCTTTCCTGATTTGCACACCTTTGTGTTTCTTCAGAGCTCACTCTTTCTTGTGCCCTTCTTGACTCAGTGCCCTTTTGTCCCTTTTCTTCAGGACTTCTCCATCTTCTCTTTCTTCAGCTTGCTTAGCTCTTGGCCTCCTGTCCTTTCTTCCCTATGTCTTCCAAGGATGTTTTCTTCCCCTCACCAATGCTGGAGTGCAAAATGCTTTGTTCCCTGAGCAACTGAACATTTTGTGCTACACCAGCTCAGCCAAACAGTTCCCAAAGGTTCCACTGCCAGAAGTGCTATGCAGTATAAACTGTTGTGTTTTATTGAATATTAACTTAGTTGAGAGACATGTCTATAAAGTATTTACTGTACTGAAACACCACCACCTAGGACTTAAGTGGTGCCTTGGAATCATCCAATCACTTTGCATACTGTATCTCAAATATCTTTTAAAAAATTCAAACCTAGGATCAGCTAATGGGAAAAGTATGAATTAGGACACTGGTCAACCATATTGTTGCGAACAACACACAATTCAAGGGAAACGGATACACACACAGAAGTCATACATTCACAGACAGACGCCTTCCTGCTACACCTTTCATTTTGCTTTGATAACTCCTGCAGCCACTGCAAAATTCTGAGAAGCAAGGAATGTCCAGGGCAACGGGTGAGGAAAAGGCAAACATTCGCCACAAGATCCCGGGTAATTGTACCATGGTGCAGGTAGCAATTTGACTGGGCTCCTCTTTTACAGCTTAATTTTATCCAATAGTTAAGTTCTCTCCAAGAACAGTGGTGATAGCGTCTTGGTTTATTCCCCCACTTTTTTATCTGCATTTTTAAAAATAAAAAATAGTGAAATATTGAGTTGCCTTGACTTCTGCTTAAATAAATTTGAAAGCAACTGAATAGAATGAAATATGTTCGGTGATAAAGCTTCACTGCCATAATTCTCAATGTGGACAGCTACTGAAAGGCTCTCACATAACTAAGTCAATAAGGATTCTTTGTTGAGTTTGTCTATGAAGATGGCCTCTTCCTTTAGGAAAGAGTAGCTAGAAGCTGTTTTGAAATTAGCAATCATTTGGAACGATTCCAGGGTTTTCGGTGGTTTGCTCAAGGGAATCTCATTTGGTGGAATCTTCTTACACTTTATTAGTCACATCCACCAGTAGCTCTTCTTCCTGAGGCTACATTAAGAATAAATAAATAAACTTACAAAAGGTTCAAAGCATAATTAGACTTGGGCCTAGGGAAGTATGCCAGAGCACACAATATAAAATGAGGTTATAAAAGTATTTCCAGAATTGCCCACAGAGTCTCGGATACCAGGCAGCTTCTGAAATGAAACAGGCAGGAAAAATACGCGGAGTGCTCTCCTCCAAGAGCTGGTCCATTTGGGAACCAAAGCAGCATCCCTGCAGTGAATTCTCACCTCCTTGCCACAAGGTTTACAAGCTCTAACCAAATAGAGAGCAGGCATCATGAAGTGGCTATCCTCAATAGCAACATGCAGCAGAGGATCTCCTCCATGATCATTACTTCAGGGAAGGAAAGTTCGTGCCATGGGAATGCCTTTGGGGTGGAATTTTTAGGAGCAAATGAATGTGTAGGCTTAATTCTGGCTCTACAGCCTTCCTCTGAGTTTGTATTCCTCTCCTGATTTCTACATGGTTACTCCCGTCTGCTTTCTTCTGTGATACGTTGCATTCCATCGTCCCACATACCCTCCTTGGCTGTCTATGTCGTTGATGCTGCTCCATGCAAGTTTCCTACCATAGCCGCAGCCCAGGGTGACATCTTTTGAAGTTCAAAAGAGAAAGGTGAAGTAGATTACAAAAACAAGGTGCGTCTTGTGGCTATGCTGCAAGTACCCTAGAAACTATAGCAGACTCACTCTGTGATTTTGAAGTGATCTCTATGTGGTTAGGTGCTATTTTCAGCAATTCATTCACACACTGACTACTTCTAGCACAAACCAGACTTGGTTACTTCACGATCCTGTTTTGGCACATGCACTTTTTAAGCACATAGGATCACGTTTATTAGGGTGTGCATGAAAGCAGATTGTACAAATTCAGCATTTATTTTGCAAAACATATAAAATTAAAAGTGCGAGGAAAGAAGCGTGCATAACCAACCACTGTGCCAATTTGGTAGTGAGGAATACACCTGAAATGAAATGTGACAAGAGTGCTGATTCTACATAGAGACACACACAGATAAAGAAAGGGAGTGGCAGGCCTTCAGTCAGCCATGCCACATGGGAAAGTGACCCCAGCTTCCCTGTCACATAATGACTGAACAGACACCAAATTCAGAGCTTTCCAGAATTTTAAAGGCATCTGTTGCAAGGTGCCCTTTCTGTACCAGGGAGATGGCAGGGAGATCTTATACCAAGGGTTCCCGTAATTCATAGAACAATAGGTTGGCAGTATAATCCTATTAACAAGTAAGCCAGATTGGGTTCATTGGGACTCATTCTCATGTTAAGCGTGTCTAGGATTGCAGCCGAAATTATGTTCCTTAAGTCTTATTTAACTTCCTACAGTTAAATCTGCTAGAGTATCTGCTTGTGGGGAAAGTAATGAGTGAAGACCATATGTTGAGACTGGAAATTAAATTTCTAATAATTCTGCTACCTGAAATAAGACAAGTCCTCCCCGAACACTTCTTGAGCAAGTCCCAGAACTACAGAGGTTGATAGGAGTAAGAAAATTGCTTGTCAGTGCAATATACGGCTCCAGACTTTCCACCAACACAATATTTTATTTTTCTGATTAAAGGCACAATCCAGTTAAAGACAGTTGGGAACTGTCTGATTAAAGAGCGTTGGGATTGCTAATGCTTCAATGGGAGCATGTTTATCTGATTCCGCATCTTGCTAAAAAAAAACAGACAGACACAGAAGCTTAGTGGTTAAGTGGGAGACTTACATATAAAAGGCTTGACACTGCTGTGGATATGTTTGTGCTGTTTGAGGCCTGAAGAAGTGGCAAAAGTTTTACCACACTCTGGACAAGCATGCGCACGAGCCCCAACGTGCTGCGAACGAATGTGTCTCTGGAGGTTGCTGGGGTCCGTGAAAACCTGCTAGGAAATGAGTACTGATTAAACACGAAACTTGGATGCAAACAAGGAAAAACAACAACACCAGCAATTGCATAAGACTCTAGTCAAACCAGGAGGCATTGCATATGGAATAGGCAAAAGTTGACTTTTTAAAATAATTTATGCGAGTTCAGTTATGTAAGTGAATTAAAAGATAGAAGAGGTGACTTTTAAGGCCTGTCTACAGTATACAGTACACATTTAAAACAGCGTCAAGCACACTTAAGTGCCCTGGCTGCCATACAAGAAACCCTGGAAACCATATTCTATGATGAAGCTAGGAGCTTCTAGTCACTAACCATCAAAAGTACAACTCTCAGGGGTTTTTGGAAGATGCCATAATGGTTAAACCAAATTCAAAGTGGTTTGAAAATGTGCAGAAGTACTAAAACATCTCTGCAGTTTCATTTATTTTGCATGTTTAGCTTCACTGAGGGTATACAGTATTTAAGAGAAAATATATTTTAGAATTTATAAACCATATAGTAGCAATAGTGACCATTTCCAGCATAATAAAATGTAAAGACGGCAATAGGCAGATGTAAATATTAAGTTGGATCCTGCAAAGGATACTTAGAGTAGATCCACTGAAATGTGACTTAGTTAGACATGACTTTCAATAGGCCTAGCCTAAGCATGGCTAAATCTGAATCTAACCTTTTGCTACTTTGTTGTTATCATCATTACCATTCCAATACAGTTTGCAACTATTCGCTTCTTTCTTAAACCCCTAATTCTGCCTGTTTCTGATATTCCTAAACTAGGTCCCTACTAATGGTTTACTAAGAACTGCAATGTCCTGACTGTCAAAGCTTATCCTTGCCCTGTTTTGTTAAGCAGAGAAAATGGAGCATGGGTTGCAAATGGGCAGTAATTCTTGTCTTTTGAACTGTAGTTCCCTAGGGGATGAGCCAAATACATATTGCTGCATGTTGCTGGGATCCTGAATGGATAGGTCCCAGAAATTATTCCCATCGCCTTCATAATCTTAAGTGTTTTGCTTAGCCTTCATAGAAACAAAACTCAGCAAGCATTTTCTGCCACACTATTCAAATATATTTCAGAACAATGTCATCAATAAGACCTATTGATAGTTACTAAATTTGGATGGTATTATTTCCCTTTTGTTATATTGTTCAAGCAGTGAGAGTAAACAGCTGACACAACACAATGGCTTAATTGCCACAAAACTCTATACAACCCTAAACCTTACTTTCAGTAGTCACACAAGTAGTTCTGGCATTCAATCAGTTGCCTTTCCCTATTGGTATATTAAGAGTTCTGTTATGTTCATAGAATCATAGAGTTGGAAGAGACCACAAGGGCCATCGAGTCCAACCCCCTGCCAAGCAGGAAACACCATCAGAGCACTCCTGACATATGGTTGTCAAGCCTCTGCTTAAAGACCTCCAAAGTAGGAGACTCCACCACACTCCTTGGCAGCAAATTCCACTGTCGAACAGCTCTTACTGTCAGGAAGTTCTTCCTAATGTTTAGGTGGAATCTTCTTTCTTCTAGTTTGGATCCATTGCTCCGTGTCCGCTTCTCTGGAGCAGCAGAAAACAACCTTTCTCCCTCCTCTATGTGACATCCTTTTATATATTTGAACATGGCTATCTTATCACCCCTTAACCTCCTCTTCTCCAGGCTAAATATGCCCAGCTCCCTTAGTTGTTCCTCATAAGGCATCGTTTCCAGGCCTTTGACCATTTTGGTTGCCCTGCTCTGGACACGTTCCAGTTTGTCAGTGTCCTTCTTGAATTGTGGTGCCCAGAACTGGACACAGTACTCCAGGTGAGGTCTGACCAGAGCAGAATACAGTGGCACTATTACTTCCCTTGATCTAGATGCTATACTCCTATTGATGCATCCCAGAATTGCATTGGCTTTTTTAGCTGCCGCGTCACACTGTTGGCTCATGTCAAGTTTGTGGTCAACCAAGACTCCTAGATCCTTTTCACATGTACTGCTCTCAAGCCAGGTGTCCCCCATCTTGTATTTGTGCCTCTCATTTCCCCCCCCAAGTGCAATGTTAGATAAGAATAGTCCATCTGACTGAAAACCATCAATGGATTTCAGACCCCTTGCTTAGGCGGGTGTGCTCTCTACAACATCAAAGTGACCCCATATGTGCAAAATATGTACCAAGCTCTGAGTTAGATGTCACTATCAGCAGCTTCATGTGATGCACTGAAACATTTCAGGCTGCAGATGGATGAATCAAGTTTGAATGCTCTCCCACATTAACAAAAGCACATTACAGCACATACAAAACAAGCACGCACAAAAATGTCAGGGAGAAGGTTCTAACCTAGCCTTCTTGTGGGCATCTTGCATTACATATGCAGGGAATCATTTGTACATGAGAGAAGCTTTCAAATCTGATCCCCTACCTCTTGCCTGAAGTGGTCCAGTCCAGTGGAAACGTCGTATGAGGTATCATGTGCTTCAGTGCTGAAGCCAGACCTAAGATGCTCAAAATGTTACTCTACATATCATAAGCAACGTTGCGTATACAAAATTCCAGGCACCCTACAATTTCACTGTACCTTGGCACAGTTTTCGCATTCATAATGCTTCCCACTGTCATGGGACATCTGGTGGCGTATCAAGTTGGATTTCCAGTTAAAGGCTTTGGGGCACTGGTCACACTTGTACTCCCGCTCTTCGGTGTGAGACAGCATGTGCTTCTCTAAGCTGCAAAGATACAAGAAGAAGAGGCTGGGTGAGATGGTGACTCAAGCTTTTTGGAACTCCAAAAAGTGAAGAGACAGGAGCCTATTTCAGAAAGAGGAACTTATTTCAGTTCAGGGAATCAAAGTAGTCATAGAATAACAATCTCCACTCCTACGACGAATATCACCCATAGGATCGCACAATGTTAGTTACAGTCAGAGTAGATTTATTGAAATCAATAAACTTTGAGGTTACAGTGTTTTTTGCTTAGGAAAAGGACACGTAAGGGGGGGTGATAGAGATGGTGGTTATCAATGGCTACTAGTCATGGCGATTATGTATTACCTCCTGGATCAGAGGCGATATGCCTCTGAGTACCAGCAGCTAGGCAACACAAGCAAGAGAGCATTTGAGTTTCCCATAGGCATCTGGTGGGCTACTGTGTGAACAGAATGGCAGACTAGATGGGCCTTCTTGGTCTGATCCAGTAGGACTCTGCTCTGCTTACTCTAAATAGAATATACACTTTTTGTAGTTGTTAAGAAGTGCTGCTGCTAATTTGGACTATTCACAAGACTGCTTCAACCTATTTAGTGAAAAATTTAATCCGTATTGACTATCCCATATTACAAACGCTTCAATGAATCAAACCTTAGAAGCAGTTCTTGGAGGAGTAAAAGGTAAAGGTAAAGGTACCCCTGCCCGAACGGGCCAGTCTTGACAGACTCTGGGGTTTGTGCGCCCATCTCACATCTATTGGCCAGGGGCCAGCGCTGTCCGAAGACACTTCCGGGTCACGTGGCCAGCATGACAACGCTGCTCTGGCGAGCCAGAGCCGCACACGGAACGCCGTTTACCTTCCCGCTGGTAAGCGGTACCTATTTATCTACTTGCCCCCGGGGGTGCTTTCGAACTGCTAGGTGGGCAGGCGCTGGGACCGAGCAGCGGGAGCGCACCCCGCCGCGGGGATTCGAACCGCCGACCTTTCGATCGGCAAGCCCTAGGCGCTGAGGCTTTAGCCCACAGCGCCACCCGCGTAAGACCCTCTTAATGTGTGTGCAGCACACTCAGCCAATACATTGCTCCGTCTTTTCTCAACATATGAAATGGCCCTTAGGAGAGGATAGACTAGAAAGAGAGGCTCTCACTGCCTACTGATCCAGTGGCATATGGCTTTTGCAGCGATATCTTATTTCACTCAACCAAAACATGAGAGTTTAATGTCTTTTGGGCAACAGGTGAAGGCCAGGCCTTTACATGTTTAAATTATATTTTACAATATAGAATAATTTTTATTATATTGTAGCTTTTTAGATTTTTCACCTGTCCTGATACTAACATATTTTGCCACTCTGTTTGGTTTCCTTGTAATTTTTAATTGGACTGATTGTTTTTTTAATGTGTGTTAGCTGCTTTAAGAGCCTCTGGATTGAAAAGCAGGATTAGAAACATTCCAGATAAATAAATAAGTAATATTATTCTGCATCTGCTGTAGAATCCAATCTGTCACTGTTATGTGTAGCTATGAGTCATGCTTCTCGTCTTATTTAATGTTACTGTTTTCTTTCATAATATTTCACATGTAATTTACTATTACTTCCACCATTAATCCACAACATAGATTTAAAATGGTGTTTGGCTGTCCCGTTCCCCCCCCCCCTATTAATTACACATACACCAGCTTGCATATATATCAACAATTCCAATTGCCACCTGAACATTTTTTTGAAATAGAATATTTTCTCTATATTCTATTTCCTTGAACTGTTTCTGTCATGTATTGGACTTTAAATAATTTAAATGTTTTTCAGCCAGGCTGACGGTTCTCATTTTTCACCCTCTCCCTCTCAGTGGCAGAGCAATTTATGATTTGTCTTTTGCTGATATATTTTTTTCTGGCCTTTGTTCTGAGCCTTTAATACCCTTAAAGGCCTTCCCCAAAGAAGAGTTTTCTAAGCACGAGTCAGGCAGAGTTGTCATCCATCTGTTCCTGAAGTCCAGACATCTTCCCTCAAGCTTGCATTTTGCTGCAGTGATACTGTAGTTTCCCAACAGCGGATGTGCTCACTTATCCAAGAGAACCCTGGCCTGAAAATGGTTTCTGTTTGTGCGCTGACTTTCAAAACCAGACACTGCCTTCATAATTAGCTGGAACTTAAAATAATTTAGATGAAAACTGCAGCTGTAAATCTTAAAACACCAACTTTTACATATTTATTCCTTGTCCTTTAGCAAATACTCAAAGTGCATCTCTGACCTCTTCCATCACCACCAACACTAGAAGTGTAGATCTTGCCAACTTTGTAGCTTTTGACCTCTCTAGGCATTGCATACTCACTGAGCACAGCAGGGACATGTCCTCCTATATGAGTCCCCCCCCCACTTGACACCATGAGATCAGTTCCCTTCCATTTTTTGTGTGAAATCTGCATTAGACATGATCAGGAACCCCAAGATTCTAGAACTCTATTTCTAAAAACATCAAGACAAGCACTGCTGTCTTTTGGCAAACATGAGTTATTTGTTTGTTTGTTATGAATCAAGACCTGATGACTGGTTTACACACTATCCTCTACTGTGTTGTAATTCCTCACTTTCTGCTGTTGGCTTATTGTTAGTTTTTGTTTGAATTACTTTATGTTTTCTTATTGGCAATTTTACTAGCTATTTTTAAGTTGCAAACCGCTGTGGAATTCTCTAATTATCATCAGTTACTAAATATTTCAAAATAAAAACAGAAATAAAATAAATAAATTTTGAAATAAAACAAAGATTGATTTGGGTCTTTTGTAACCGTCCAGGGGTCCTTTACCTTTTACCATATATATAATATATTTTTATATGGTGTCTATGTGTGTTTTGTTTCTCTTAAAATATGCCTGTTCCTACCTTTGCACATCAGAAAACACTTGGTCACATTCTTTGCACTCTTGAATGTCATGCATATCATGGAGGTCATTCTCCTTGTCAAGCTTTGGCTGAAATTCCTCATCCACCATCGAAAACGCTGAGTGAGGTGTGCTGCATGGGAATTTCTGATGGTCCACGAGATCTGCTTTGGACTCAAACAGCTGGTCACAGTCTTCACACCGATACTGACGCTCCTCTGTAAAGCAAATCAGTCATTACTCTCAGTGGCCTTCGACCAATGCGAGAGGATAAATTTGCTCTAAGTGCTGATAATTAGGGAACTTTCTGTATAAGTTATTTGACAATCTGCCATAAGAAATTGCTGACCATGAATGTCTGGAGCCATAGGATCGTGTAAATAGTCTTCAGTCTTCATGAACAGAAGGAGCTCTTCTCCAGCTTCAATGTCTTTCACCACTCTGTAATATATCTGACAGAGAGAATGGCAAGTAAGTGACAAGAAGCACACAGTAACCAAGAGGGGATTTTCTACATATATGTTGCAGCAAAAATATGAGGTCATATTGGCCATGTTGGTGCCACAAAGGAGTGGCCACAATTCAGCGGTAGAGCACATTTTTGCATGCAGAAGGTCTCATTTAGTTCCTCGCACTTTCAGGTAGAAAAAGGATCTTAGGTATCTATCTACCTACCAACCAACTTTGCTGGGAAAGTCCTCTGTTTGAGATCTTGGATTGCTGTTGCTAATTAAGAGTGGACAGCACTGGGCCAGAAGCACAAATAGTGTTACTCAGTAGCAGTCCCGAAGCCAAAATAATCTGGCAGAAGATTTATCCCAATAGCTATTATTCCTATGCAAAGAAAGCTGTATTTCCATCAAGAAATATGCTCAAGAGCAAGCTGTGTGACAAGCAAAGTATTATTAATGCTTGCTGACAATTCACAAATCTTCCTATAACATGGGCTGTACAGGTAATTCATTGAATAAAATTTCTTACTGAAGTGCCAACTGAGAAGACAGGTATATTCAAACGCAGTCTTTAAAAAAAAAATAAAAATAAAGGCACACCACACACATGGATCAACTTTTCTCCTAGTTACACCAGCAGGGGGTGAGAGATAATTCCATTGGGCAAATAGGTAGGAAGTCAATAATAGAATGACAATCCAGTCTGTATTATAAGCATTGGGGTACACCAAATTAATCACAAAGAACAACTGCAATGCCTTGGGTAAGCACATAGCCAGATATCACTCAAGGTTTACTATGCAACCTGATCCACAGGGATGTGCAGAATTGTTCTGCAGAGCTTTACTTGGTTAAGCTTGTATTTCCAGGTTAGTCCTGGTAGATATACCTCGGATCACAGTCTTAGCTTCCTGTGTGAAAAGGAAAACTCCACCTAAAAAGCCCCATCAAACATCAAAGCATCATTTGCACGTTTGAATTTGCAGCCTGTAGTGAAGAAGGAAGGAAACCTAACCTGATGGTTATGCTCTGAAAAGGAATAGGAAGGAAAACCAAATCAGCTAATTCCAGCAGTGGGGCAGGTGGGGCACTGGCTGAGAGCCCAGGCGCTCAGAGGGGAACCTCACTGGTCGCAGCCCTGCTGGCTGCCCTTTAGGGGTAGGAGAACCTTATCTGTGATTCCCAAAGGCCTATAAAAGATGACTTTAGAAAGAAAAGCTCACTGTCTTATTGTTTCGCTCAGAACCTGCATTATGGAGAACAGTTTTCATGCAACTTTGATAAAAGACAAATGTTCAAATAAAATATTCGAACTAATTCTAAAAGCACTGGCTACCTCTGTTCATTTATCAAACTCAAAGCAAGCCTTCTCTTTTACTTTTTTAAAATAATTTTGTGACAACTCTTAATACTAGGAGGATACAACAATGGGGAGGGGGGTTCAAAAGAAACAACTATTTTGAACACTTGTCGGCCTAGAGGAAGATCTCGGAGACTGTAGGGAAAAGGCAGAAGTTTCAGTGACCCACACCAATGGGAAAAATCCACATTGCTCAAAACTATTGACTGTATGTGCACGCAGTTCTTATACAGCTCCAGTAGGTGGCTCTAAAACCCAATTGTTTCTTTTCTCAGAAAAAGCCTGACCACAACTATGTGCTGGGGGGGGGGGCTGTCTACAAATACCTTAATGAAGAGTATTGCATTACTCCAGGTTTATTTGCTTCTTTCCTGCCCCCACCGTTAAAAATGCAGTATTGTTGTTTTTCTTTTTAATACTAGCAGTAGTTCAACCACCTGAAGAAGCCAAGTCATATATCGCCGAGTGGTGTTGGGATAAACAGAAGGAATTTGTATGTTACATGACATTTCCAGAAAACAAGCTAAGGCCACATTGTGGCTGCCTCTCCAAAGGCAAAAGCTCTAAGAAAAAAAGCATTAATCATACAATGTGCAGGCTGCTGACTGTTAGCTACGCACCTTCCCCATAAAAGTAGAGATCTGGGGCTTCTGGAGTTTCCACTCCCACTTCTGTCAACTCCCTTTTCCTCCTTTAGTTCTCCAAAGTGAGAGCTATCTTAGCCAAACCATCTTTTAGGTTTATAATCTACATTCCCGCCCCCCCCCGCCCCCGTCGCCCCTTTCCACACACACAAAAGACAAATGCTTCCAAGTAGCATGTTTCATTCTGGAAATCTATTTCCCCTAAGAACACAATGGCATTCTCTCCACAATCTGAATTACCTCTTTTGTTGGCAGCTCTCAAAGGTTTAAGTTATTAGCTTCCTTTCCAACAGCATGCTGACATTTGAATGGTGACATATTAGAACTTCACAGCAAGGTCTCGCAAAGAAAAACGCTGCCTTAACACGTACACCAAAAAGCCTTCCTCCCCTCCCCCATTTTGTTTTTAAAGGAAAGGAAACACTATGATATTGCAGATTTTTTAAAAGGTCTGATCTGTTCGGCACAAACCTGCACAAATTAAAAAGGAAAGACAACAAGCTTTTCGCTGTTTCTCCTGAATTTTGGCTCATCTTAAAATTTGTCTAAAAACTAATGGGATATGAAACATAGGCACTCAGCACAACAAGGCAATGTGTTTCTAGTCAAAAGAGAGCATAAAGACATTCTAGACTTTAAAAGCTGGGAGGGGTCAGCAAGAAAGGCTAATCACTCCACCACCCACAACACAGCAAAGACTATTTTGATTCCTGACTGCAGCCATTTGAAATAGCTGGGGTTAGGATCAAGCGCCAGAAGTAAATTTGTCTGAGTTCAGTCTAGTGGTGGTCAAAATACACAACAGGCTTAGTGTGGATAGAAGTAACAGGTCAGTGAAAAACCATGGCTGCCATGGTCTCAAAAGGTCATGGAGGAACATGTTAATTGGTTCCTAGCTGACTTGGGTTGATTCACCAATTTACATACTGCATTGTAAAGGAAGCCTAAAGGGGCCCATTCTCAGAATCAGTAAACTTACACGGAGGAGTGTGTATGACATTAAGATTAATGCTGAAACCTTTTGCATACTTAGCCAAGTTCCACTGAGATTTACCTCTGAGTAAACAGGAACAGGATTGGGCTACATGACACTGATGCAGCTAATTGCTCAGGAAAATTTATGTCTGAAGTGGGGCATGTTTCAGTCCTCTTCCCAGGACACTAACCCACCTCACCCCTTCAGTGTACAGTGGCCAAATGATAAAAGGGAGGGGGTGGGGGCTTGGGCTGCTCTTGTGTTCTTAACAGCAGTTTGACTGGTTAGAAATCAGCAGCTAAAGCTTTCCTTGCAGGGAGATGTCTGGTGATCAAAATGCTGTTAAAGGCACAGCTACAGGGGCATCTTTAAAAGTTTAAAACCCCTGCATGCATGTTGCAAGAGGTACCTTCTGAATAATCAGTTTCACTGAAATTATTGAGACTTAAATACGAGTCAGTATACTTAGGACCAGAGTATAGTGGATTAACGCAGAGTAACAAAATAATGTAAGAAATAATGGGTTGCTTTTTCCTTTCAAAGACTCATAGCTCAATTCACCATTCAAACATGCATGGAAAAATTAAGAAACTTGACCTTTTACCACCCTGTAACAAATTTAAATATGCAGAAAATGCATGGTTAAAATGGGTTAAAGGGTAATTAATCTGTTACTAGATATGTATTTACAAATAAACCGCAGTTTAATGAAATTAATGTTATAAAAAGCCCACCCAATAATGTTTGTTATGTTTAAGGGATCTTCTGACCCCTCTAAAGGTATAAAGGACCCCTGGACAGTCAAGTCCAGTCAAAGGCAACTATGGGGTGCAGCGCTCATCTCACTTCAGGCCAAGGGAGCCAGTGTTTGTCCACAGACAGCTTTCCAGGTCATGTGGCCAGCATGACTAAACTGCTTCTGGCGCATGGAGGACCTTGACGGGTGCCAGAGCTCATGGAAACACTGTTTACCTTCCTGCCACAGCGGTACCTATTTATCTACTTGAACTGGTGTTCTTTTGAACTGCTAGGTTGGCAGAAGCTGGGACAGAACAACAGGAGCTCACCCGTTTGACACAGAGTCAAATAGCTCACCTTCTGATCGGCTCTACACCTGTACCCTGCCCAGCACAGGAGAAGATGAGCTTTGGAGTAAGCTATGGGCAAATCAATGGGATCCCTATACCCAAAAGGGACACAGTTTGTGAAATAAACACTATTATGGTACACCTCCTTCACTCATTTCCCTCCTGGTTTGTGTGCATATTTGATTGGGTCAGAAAAACAAATATGCAAAAGTCCTTATTGCTTTCTCTGCCTCTGCTCCCTCCCTTCCCTCCACCTTTCTGAATCACCAAATATGTTAGTGTTTCTCATGCAATTCAGCTGGGAAATCCATGAAGCAGTTCCTTAGTTTTTGTAGTTAATATGCAAAAGTCATTTTCATAATGTATCTGATAGAGTGAGAGACAGCGAAAGAATGTGACAATCACACTAGTGATTTGGAGTACACATTTGGGACTTTTGAAAAGGTGACTGAACATGAATGGCAAAACAGAAGCACAGTTAAATGAGCTCAAACTCATTCTCAGCTTTAACTTGATATTTATTGGGCCTTATGAAAACAAGAGTAAAGGGGAGCAAGTCCTGCTGGAGCAAGGGCAAGCCTGCTGCAGGCTTCCCCATACAGCTCTGATAATGCACCTCAAGCCTACTCTGCAGCCCGTGCTCACATAATTTTCTCATGAGCAGATACTGCCAATTGTGACAAATGATGCTGTGAGTTGGTGATGTGGACTTTGATTCACTGGGGGCCAGGTTGGGACAACCAAATTCATTTGATCCACGGCTGAAGCAGATTTAAGTAAGGCCAGCTTTTAAGTCCTGCAAATAAATCTGATGTCAACATTGCATGCACTGAATATTTGCTTTAAGCAACACTTGCTTTTCCATTTATTAAGATAAATGTATTTAAATCTGACTTTTCTCCAGATCTAATGGCCTTGGTGCATTTGAAAGGGAATAGTAAGTTATGGGCTGATGAGCCCAAGACACGACTGAACTGCTGACTTACAGAGTGTTGGAAGAATGACGGCAAGATGTACAGGTTGTATGCAATAGATGGACTTCCTTTTGTCCTTCCTTTGGCTTTTAATTTAAGTACCAAAGGTTAAGAAGTGGAGTTTATAGTTGTCAGAAAACAACCAGACTCCTGAAAGGTATTGTGTTGAGTAGCAAGAAATGTCTGTTTGCCAATTAACCTCTGATGGACCATTCGCACATGCAGGTCATCACAATCAATGACCAGAGATGCAGCTGAGATTTAGCCCTTAGTGACAATGCTGTTGCTCTGTTTTTTATGTCCTGTCATCTACACAACATTGCCTGGGGTGGCAAAGGTAGTTTGCTGCTCTCCTCATGCAGCAAGCTTTGAACCATTTGGGCCCATTCAGGGCCAGCCTTGCCACACAGCAGGGTAAAGACACCTGGCAGCACGAGGGGGAAACAGACGAAGGCGGGCATTGGTGTCTGAATGGTGCAGCAAGACTTTTAAAAGTTGGCCAGTGTGGTGGGGGGGGTGATGGCATCTGAACTCCATGAACAATGAAATGGCTCTGACTGGTTCCTGTGAAGTTGTGCAGGCGTCTTCTTCACAGGTTGTAAATTGAGAAGGGGATCTTCTTCTGACAGAGAGACACAACTAGGAAGCCTTCCCTGCTTCACTTTTAAGAGACAGGACTCCTCTTTGGGCTGCTGTCAAGCAAGTCACTGTCTGCAATTTTGAAACTAATGCTATTGTCCTTTGCTATCATGTAACTGACTGAGACCAAAGAGCAGGTTTTAAGAAGTACAATGTATCAGCTGCATGTAACACATACAGCAATGTAACACACATACACACATATATGGAGATTTTCAAACAAATTGCACATGAAAACAACATAGGATCCTTGATCTCTAAATTAGGGGAGAGCAGCAGAATGTGCATTGCAAGGGTGGAATGGGGCAGCTAATTAACATACAGTACTCTAATTTCATGCAAATGACATCCTTTCTGTTGCAATTGTGTATTACATTTTGCTTTACAGGAGACAGTAAGAAGCTAAAACACTTCCACGTTTTTCCCCTTTAAAACTGAGATTGAATGCATTTTTGTAATAAAAGTAAAAATGTGTCACCTAATCACAAGACTTCAAGCACATAACGTTATAACGTTAATAGCGGTCCTATGTATTCGACCCAAGGTCCACCCAGTTCAGGATTCTGCTTCCAAGAAGGGCCTTGGGAAACTTGCAAGTGTGACCTCTGTGCAATAGGCTTCCCCAAGTGCCTGGAACAGAGCAAGGCTATTGCCTTCATGCCACACGTTTGAGCTTCCCAGAGGCATTTGGCAGCCTTCTGATAATCAGCAGCATGCTGCCTCTGAACATGGAAGTTTCATTTAGCTATCCTGGCTGATAGCTATTGACAGTCCTACTATTTCTTGACAAACAAAACAAAAGCACATGTAATATCTGACCTCAAAATGTTTGTGCCAAATTGTATGCTAGTGGAATGGGGGAGGGGGGGAGAGAGATTGCTAGCCATTTTAATATGGTTGCAATAGGCACTCCTAACGTCACATATGTCTCACTCTTCTTTTTATATAAAAACACCCAGAATTACCTTCTTGTGGAAAGCAGGGATTTTTTTTCTGGACCTGATACAATGGTAAGAGTCTTAAAAAAAAAAAAAAAGCAGTGGAAGGACATCAAGTAAAGGAGCCAAAATGGGTCACAAAACTCTTTGAAAATAAAAGTTTAAAAATTACTTTCACCTTGTATCCATTTTACACAAGCTCTCCATTGTCTCAAAGCTAAACCCAAGTGTATTTATTCCATAGCGCTTTGCCTTTGAAATAGCATTTCTCAATATATGAGTAATATGATTTACTACTTAATGGTAGCCCTGAACTTTCAGTTGTATAGTGGCTCTTAATAACAGTGACCATTACTTCTGTAAGATGACCACCTACATTTCAGAGACCTACGAGGTGCTGGAATGGAGCTTTCTATGTCACTAACAGGCCTTTGCCTCATTCAGACCATTACACAATAACTCACATTATCTGGTTAAGAAGCCACTAGATATTAACTTTAAAAAGGGAAGGTGCTGGAACTAAAACCTGCCGTAAACACATACGTTCTAAACAAGAAACTCAGTCCTCTCATCCCAGGAATGTGGGCCTTGGCTCTAACTGCTCACTGATGAAGGAAAGGCACTCTGTATATGTACAGAGATGTGTACTGCCTCCTGAGCCTTTGCATGTTCACTCAGAAGTAAGTCCCATGGAGTTCAATGGAGCCTATTTCTAACTGTGCATAGGTCGGCAGGCTTCACATTTTTCCTTCTCATATTCCAGGATGGAAGATTTTATCATCTATGTCCTGTTAAGGGAGCACTAGTTCAAACGAAACTCCAAGAGACTGCTGCACATAGCATGCGATCATTATGAATACCTGTCATTTTAAGATGGATTTCAGATTGCAAAATACATTATAATCCTTACTATTTTCATCTTCGCAAATGCTATGGCAATGATTATTCCCATTTTTACAACCAGAGAAGTAAGAGCCAAGCATAAGAAAGAATTCTGCTGATAAAGGAGTGTGCAATTTACTCAGAACCCTTTGTGACCATTTGAGTTGTAGATTCTCCAGCTTTAAGCAAAATAACCTGCTCTCAAGGGCTGATCTTCCTAGTTTGTGCCTACTCTTTGCAGTCCCTGGCACTTTCATTTTTCCTACTTTCATTGTTCTAAAACTGCTCCACTTAGTGGAAGCTAACAGTTTGGGATTTTTAAAATAAAGTTTTAGAACCTGTATAAATTATTTTCCTACATGTCTTTATTTTGCAGAGCTAAGGCTGCAATCCCAAACACACTTTGATGCAGTTAAGTCCCAATGAACTCAGCGGAATTTACTTCTGAGTAGACATGTACAGTCAGGAAGCAAGGTA
Organism: Podarcis vaucheri; assembly: GCF_965113315.1. Classification (NCBI taxonomy): domain Eukaryota; kingdom Metazoa; phylum Chordata; class Lepidosauria; order Squamata; family Lacertidae; genus Podarcis; species Podarcis vaucheri. Next base: position 17,505,877 of record NC_138763.1, on the reverse strand, counting down.
ACGTGTCAAGCAAACTGCTGAAGACTATGCAGTGAAAAGCTATGCAGGGCATTGTAACTTTCTAAACTCCTAGAAAAATCCTGTTTACACCCACTATCTTCTGAAACTTCACCTGCCATATTGCATATCTAGACCCCAAGGACTGGATATTTGCTTTAAAATAAAAAGCTGAGGTTCTTACCAGGCTGCCAAATTCTGAATTGCAAAATTATATTCCAAAACACACACAGTCCTGTTAATGCAGAATTATTTCTTCCTATCCTATTTTAATTGTATTCTGAAAATTGCCTTACAACAATGAAATAAAATAACACAGAACAAAGGAAAAGAACTGTGTTTCAGAATAACAATCGTAGGTGTCAATGTAACAGAGCCACAAAGAAAAGCTACCAAATGGAAATATAGTGATGAGGAAGAAAATTTGAAAATATATTCTATTTCCTTTTAGAGGATGGACAAGTCATGGCAGTTTATTTTTCCTGGTTGGGCACTGGAAGTTTTATTTATGTTTAACAGCCTGCATTTGGCATGCATAAAGAATAACAGAAGCGTGAATTATGAAAGGCCTTCAACCTATCCAGGAAGTTGTAATATTTGAAATAATAGAGAAAATGCACTTCCTGAACAATCTGAAAAGAGAGAGGGAAGGATCCTCTCCCAGCCACCCCTCACCAACACATTGTGGCCTATAGATATTAGTTCACTTTCGTACAGAGGGACCTGTAAGTCCTCAGAGTGAGACTCAGACCTCCTGGTGTCCCAAGACCTATCCAAATAAAACAGCAGAGCCCTCTGTGTTCCTGCAAGCAGGATGGCTACTGAGTGCAGAACCATTTCTAGGGAGCGAAAGAAGACAAAAGAGTCTCAGAAAGTTTAAACTCCAAAGCTCTGTGCAGCTAGTACCGCAGAGCTCTCCTTACCAATGGCAGTGTGTGCCATTTGGATTCATGAGAATGTAAAGGATTAGGATAAAAAGAGAGTGAAACTACTGCCTGTGAACAGAGAAAGAACAGAGCCATTCCCAGTCACCACCTTCGTTAACACATAACTATGGGTCCAATGAAAGACTCCTAACTCTGTAACCCTACTCACCAATGTAGTTGCAACCAGCAAAATGACCTTGTGACCAGGCAGCTACAAGGAAATCACTGGCTCTACCTTAGCAGTAGAACCCCAGGACTGATAAATCCTACATGAGTTTATACATGTGTTAAGAGGGAGCCTTCCTAGAGTACAATGCAGTCACAACAGAAACAACCATTTGAGTCAGCCAAAGTCTTTCAGTTGTCATACTGTTAAATAAATAGCAACAACAGTTCCTCTGGACTGGAAGTATCCACAGGTTTCACACAGACAAAATGATGAGACATTGAAATAATGGCCTCTACAGTCATAATGAGGCCACAAGGACTACCAAAGCCTGCAGCGGTTGAATCTTCTGGATCATACAAGGAATCAGAGGGGAAAGAGAATGCTAATAGTTGAACCCCCAGACCATGGTGCAATAGAATGTCTATTCCCTTCAATGTTGCACAAGGGAAGCACAAGATGAATGCCAAAAACTGCAATGACCAGGTTTGCAAAGGGGTCTGTCGCTGGCCAGCTGAAATGATGGCTGCCTTGAATAGCTCAAGTGAAAGACTTCAGGCCCAGGGATATGGCCCAGAGCTCTAGGCTGTTGCCCCCTGGGTAACTACCTGGTTGAGAAGAGCATGCCAAACCATCAGGCAGGCATCGAGGGTCAGGATCAGTCTCTGCAGCTCTCCAGACACACTCCGTCAGAGCCAGACCACCAATGAGGTGAGGTGAGGTAAAGCGCCTGGCTCAGGTAGCAAAAGCACAAGAGCTGGTGCCCTGCCTGCCTCTGGCGGAACACCCCACCCCCTCACTGGTGAGAGGGAGGAATTATGGCATGTGGCATTGCTTCTCGTCTCTCCCAGCTCTGGGGCAGAGGAGAAAAGCGGCAACACCTTGAGGAGTGCCCTGGTTCTCGCTGAGTTTGGGGAGAGCTGAAGCGTTCCTGTGTGCAATGTTGTTGTTCATCTCCCCAACACCACCATCACCATCCAGGGCAGAGAAGATGAGCAGCAGCACTTTGAGGAACGCCCCAGCTCTCAAGTTCAGAGGGGGGGGCATTCTGATAATAGTGGCGGGGGCAGGGAGTGGCACATTCTCATTTCAGGAAACGTGTAGGGAAAAGTCTGAAGGGGAATGCTAAGGTCCCTGAGAAAGGGGTATTTATCAGAAGAAGAAAAGGTGGGAGGGGAGGGAAAAGATCACAAAACTGACACAAAACAAACACTAGAAAGGATATAGATGAGAAGGCAGGATTGGACTGGAAATTAATAATAATAATAATAATAATAATATAATAATAATAATAATAATTTATTATTTATACCCCGCCCATCTGGCTGGGCTTCTCCAACCACTCTGAGTGGCTTCCAACAAAATATTAAAATACAGTAATGCATCAAAAGCTTCCCTAAACAGGGCTGCCTTCAGATGTCTTCTAAAAGTCTGGTAGTTGTTCTCTTTGAAAGAGGGATAACTCCTCCCTGGAGAGGAAGTAGAAGGCTTCAGAAGACCCTGCCTGATCCTTCTAGTAGGAGGCACCATCCCTACCAGAAATGCCTCCAATAGCACCTGGCAAAGTTCCTTTCTGCCATAGGGTAGGCACTAACATGATATAAAAAGGGAAATAAGGATGCCTTTGAGCATGTGCAGAATGCTTTGCCTCAGAGCACTGGGATAAGGAATTAAAAGCAGCACTTTCAAGCCTGAGATTAAGCTTTCAACCAACATAACATTTCCAGGATAGTTTGAGATTGGGCAGGTCTTTAGATATTACATTCTGTAGCCAGGCTTCAGCAGGTTTTAGTCCCATGGCTTGATTTCAAGAGGTCAGCCCTGGAGCACGTTATGTAAGAATACAGAGCACATGTGGGCCTATGAAATTGCTCAACACTCCCAACTCAGAGACTTAGCTTGTTCCTTTACATGGGCCGTCTAGAATGAGTAGCTAATATTCATTTCACATTTTCTCCCAAGAAATTAAGCCACGTACAGGAGTGCATAAAGGATATGGATGTTACTGTTACAGCAAGTGAAGGAAGGTGGTTTTAAAGTTGTTTATTATTGCTTTGATAACATAAGACCTATCCACAGAACCTTCCGCCAAGTTATCTCATTAAATGTACAAAGCTGACATGTCATATGGTACACATACATACATACCTTATGCAGTTCTCAGCATAAATAAAATGCTAGGCTTTGAATTTATAGTAACCACACCTTTCCGTTACAGCTACTGTCTCTTAAAGTGCAAGTTCTCCATTTTTATCACTTGGAGCATAGTAGTGTAATAATATTATAAGGCTTACATTCCAAAGTATAACACCTGGATGATTTGAGATTGAAAGGATGCTCAAATATTCTTCTCCATCCCCCAACTGTTGACAGAATCCAAAATTCTGTCTCAACATTTATCGCCTGCTATGATTAAAACACATCTCAACATGCTGGTATGTGTTCACTGCTTGTCCTACTCAGAGTAGACCCATTGAAATTAGTAGGCACAACTTAGGTTCCTAAATTTCAATGGGTCTACTGTGAGCAGAATTTAACTGAATACAGCCCATTTATACCTGGGTAGACCAGAGGCAGGTACAGCCAAAACTAGATTGCATTACATTCTCACAAACAGTGCTCAGTCGCATTAAAGTCAGTAATATTACAACCCTAAATCCATTTATTAGAAAAGTTACTTTAAGTAAACACTTATATGGGAACAGAACAGCAACCTTAGATGAATTTTCAAATGTTAATCACTCTACCCAACCTCCATGATCTTAAGAGTGTTGCCTTGTAAATCATGTAAATTAAAGTATCATACATCTCACCATAGTGAAGAAGGCTGTGGTCAGGTGATCTGTATGCTTTGCAGGTGTTAACTGTTAATGAGCCGTTTCAAGGTCTCTTCTGATTCTTTATCTTTAAACCAGACTTGAACCACATATCTCTTCTACTAGGAATGTCTTATGTAAAGTAGGACCCACGGCCACCCTATGGAATCCTCCCACTGCATGCTGTTCTGGGGTTTCCTCCAACCCTGTCCCTGCCCCGCCCAGCCAATTTGAGGGAGGAGAAAGACAAACAAAAAAACCATTTATCTAGCAGAAGGCCTCAGATTGGCTTCCACTAGTGGAACTATTTGGCACTTTGAGTACCATTTTCAGATTCTTGTAGAGAAGTTTAAGCTTTCAAAGTGTGTAAGGTCACAAATCGCTTTTTTAAAATTCCCCTTTTCCATTTGCGATGCAAATACAAAGCCTGGAACCAGGGGCAGGGAACCTGTGGGCCTCCAAATTTTGCTGCACTACAACTCCCATCATCCTTCACCATTGCTTATCCTAGCTGCAGCTGATGGAAATTGAATTCCAACAACACCTGGATGGCCACAAACTACCCACCTCTTGCCTAAACTGATCAGCATGTACTGTCAGATTTTTAAAAGCTGTCTCCTGATTTTTAACATGTATGAACTCACACTTCTCCCAAAGGTGCTATTTTTAGTGACACGTGAAAATTCTCAATGCATCACTAGAACTCCCTGTACTACATTGAATGGGATATGAAGGGGATGGGGGAGAGATAACAGGGCTGGCATTCCTTCTTATCCATTCAAAACGCAGAATTAATTTGAGCTGAAGGGATTGCGCCTCATATCTCCTTAGGGAGGCCCTTTTACACTTTGCAAATCATAGAGGGGAGGGAACTGCCTCAGTGCAGCGGGTGGCTAAATTGCGATTTGGTACATGCTGTCCTCCTGTCCTATCATTAAATGACAGGGAAGCAGATCTCTGTGGAAAATGGGGCCACACTCAACTCTTCCTCTTCCTGAGGTGAATGAAGGCGGCTCAGTCCACTCATCCACACAGTTCAGAGACTCCTGCAGTCTAAATGATATCATCGTAGGGCTAGGATTTCAACAGTCTGCCTGAAACAGCAAGCTAGCATGTTGACTTACAAGTCAATTGTTTTGATTTGTCTCTCCCGCTTCCCCAATCCAATGCTCCTCTGCTGCGTGTTGTGCCTATGGAATGCAAACGCTCAAATACTGATCTGAGGGGGGTTCCCACTTTCTTCCTACCTCAGACTCAGTTCTTCCTGTAACTGCAGAAATGCCGTGGGAAGGAACAGAAGAACAATGAAATGAGAGGGCTGCAACCTCAGGATACAACCTCAGACATTGGGGCATCGCAGTCAGTTAGCAGCCCATGTGAGGGCTAAACCACCTCTAGACAAACAGGCTGACTTATAGGATACCCAAGGGTAGTTGTGTAACAGCAGTAGCAGAGTGGGCAAATTCTGAAAAGACAAAACCAAAGCTCTGAATTTCTCACACACACAAAAGAAGAGAGTGGTACAGTCACCAACTACCGTATTTTTTGCACCATAACACTCACTTTTTTCCTCCTAGAAAGTAAGGGGAAATGTCTGTGCGTGTTATGGAGCGAATGTCTGCGGGTGGCGGGGGGGATCTGCTGCAGTCGTGAGCAGAGGATCCATGGTTCCCCTTCCTTCCCTCCTCCGTGGTTACAAAGCATGGATCCACATGGATCATCAGGATTTTTGCACTGGGCTACTCCAAACTCACTGTCAGATCACGTGTCTGTGGCCACAGCATGAACCACAAAAATCATATATCCACTATTTCATTTAGAATATTTTTTTCCTTGTTTTCCTCCTCTAAAAACTATGTGCGTGTTATGGTCTGGTGCGTGTTATAGAGCAAAAAATACGGTAAATGAGCTGGAAAGGCTGGACAGTAAAGAGCAGACATCAAGTCTTTGCTGTAATACAAATGAACCAATGAGGCAGCCCCCATGTCATTGCTAAGCAAATCTGGGTCTTATGAGTGCCTGGATGCAAGACTGCCTGGGAACCCCATGCGCACTGCCATTATGGAAGCAAGGTATGTATAAACGGGGGCGGGGAGCCATTTAGGGGTCTATAGAATCATAGAGTTTTGGAGTTGGAAGGGACCTTGAGGGTCATCTAATCCAATCCCCTTCAATGCAGGAATATGCAGCTGTCCCATGGGGGGGTCAAACCTGCAACCTTGGCATTATCAGCACCACTCTAACCAGGACAATTATGTGAACATTTCATTCCGCTTTCACCCTATCCTTGAGAAGGGGTGAGATTTCCTCTAAAATATTGGGGACGCAGCTATACAGCTGCAAATAAAATGTTTTAAGTGTGTTTTAAGTGCAATATACAATGTGGCACTAGATGGCGATGGTGAGCCTTATGGAAAATTCAATGTTTTTTCAGAATGGTTTTTATATGCATGTAGATTCCACCTGGGTGAAATTAGATATACATACAAAAAACATAATGTGTAATTTCTTGCATATGTCCTTTAAGAGTGGTAAAATGCAAGTTGCATGTGTAGGTGTGACTTCATGAGGGCCAGTTAATTCTTGAAAGTATAATAAGCCAACTTTGACAGGAACATCACTTGGTTACCCAAAAGAAAGGCAAGGACACAAGTGACACAGGATGGCAGCATATATGTCTGTTGCGTAAGTGACCATTTTTTGCTTGGCGTGGGAAGCCTGATTTTAAAAGCCAAAATGGATGTGTACATGCACAGTGTAGGATGTTACCATTCTTTCTAAGTCCCACGTTCAAAACGACAAGGGCAGCACCAAAATAATACTACAGAAACAAACAGCAATGAAGATCTGCACATTTGTTCTTGCAGGACATGTCTCAGAATGAAGATTTTCCTCTCAACATGGAAGTCTGTACCATATCCTGTTCCATGTCTCAAGTTTTAAGGCTCTAATTCCAAACTGTTCCTACACTGACCTTCATGGTCATCATCACTTGGGCACTTCCAAAGGTATTTGGCTAGCTGCTGTTGGAAACATGATGCTGAACTAGACCGAAAGTGGTCTGATCCGGCAACACAATTGTTCTGTTCTTAAAGAATAGCAAAGTCACACAGTAGGAATAAAGTACTCCATGTGCTCACCACAGCCCATGCAAGTTTGCTGCACCTACTTCTATGAAATGTTTCAGCTTTGTGGACATAATCAGTTTAGGTTATGTCTGCACTATGACTCATGCTATAGGAATCATAGTATGGAAACATATCCTTGTTTCTTTGCTTTTTTTAAAAAAAAAAAGCTATAACGCGGTATGGGATAGGTCTGCATCAACCTTAATCCAACAGCATCCACCCAACCTGACACAATTTCCAGTCCTGAGCATGCCATGATAAGAATTGGCCAGCCACTCATCAGTATTTATGACAATTTCAAAACCACACCATCTCTGAAACTTGGCTGCAGGCCTTTTACAAGCAGGTACAACACTCTAAAAGCACAACACAATAAAACTAGCAGGATAAAATAGTTGAAATATAAAATACTGTATATGAAAACCAGATTATAACTGCTGCACAGCAGTTTGACAAAAAATATATATTAAGCATTTCTGGGAAAGGCTGAGAGTTTCACGGTTCTCTAAAGACAAAAGATTTGCAAAGTTGTAGGATAGCCCCCAAAACCATCTCTCAGCCTTGCTTTGGGGACTTGGTGAATGGATATTATTGCCAGGGAAGTGCTTTTGATTGATTGGGGTAAAACAAAAAGGAGGAGATGGTAGATATGATCATTAAAGTATATAGAGTCCCAGCATTCAGGACTGATTGCATGACTGACCTGCTGGAATGGGGCTTGTTCTGAGATGTAATGAAAACAGCAGCATATAATATTTTGTGCTACTGAGTTTGCTGTTCTGATTTAGTAGCTTACTGTATATTTTTATAATGATTTTATCTTCTGAAGTTCTTGAATTTATACCCCACATTTCCACCACTGAATTCAGGGTGGCTTATTTTATTTTCACAACAACCCTGAGAGCTAATTATGCTGAGAAACAATGGCTGGACCCCAGCTCACTCACTATGCTTTGTGGGCAAGTGAGGGACCTGAACACAGATTCTCCAAGTCAAACTTGTAGCCATTATATCACAGTGTACGTGTTCACTAACTGCCTTGGACAATGTATCTGGGAAAAATTGTACAGACATTTTAAGTAAACCAATAAAACAACTTTAGGTCACGTCCAATTGTTTTTTGATCATCCTATCATGCTGCTGGTTCTGTAACCTTCAAAGCTTATAACATGCCCACATATGTAGAGGCCAAAATCCGATGCACACTTATTTAAGAGTACTGTATGCTCTATTCAGCACACTGAGACATTTTTCTACGTAACAATGTATAGAATGGCCCTGCACATTAACAATTTATTATTGTTATTCAGAGGGAATCCTACACTAATTCCTCTCCACTTCCTCCCCTGTGTATCGTATCTGGTGTGGCCGGCCAGCTTTTATGATGGACGATTGTTTCAGTCACCATAATATACCGTATTTTTCTGTGTATAAGACTAGGGTTTTTTTACCAAAAAAATAGGTTTAAAATTGGGGTTCGTCTTATACACGGGTAGTGCTGAGGGGTGTTTTCTTAATTTGAAGTCCCCCAAAATAGGGGGCGTCTTATACATGGAGGTGTTTTATATATGGAAAAATACAGTATATTTCACCTTCTGAAACTAGCATGCAAAAACCATGCCAGAGAATACCAGTTGTAGCTTTGTTGATTGTGGTGTAGACACCTGTCCATATGCAGTGTGGCATAGAGAACTCAATAAACAAAATGTCAAATCTTCCACCCAGTGTCAGGAAAATGGGGATACTTAACAGTAATATGTTTACACAGGACTTTATTAAATAAATTAATCAACATAATCCCACCTTGAGTAGAATTCAAGGTGAATTTTCTTATGTTCTTCTACTACCAGTTTTAAAAGAAAAACAACAACAACGAACAAAAGGAGTTGGCAGAAACCACTGAGTGAATTACAGCTTAGCATTTTCACTGTAGGCATCTTTAATCCTCTCTATTATTTCTTAAATGCTTGCAAAGATTATAAGATAATCTCCCATCAACAAATTTCTTTTCACTTAGAGAGAACGGCATGCTTGTCTGATTGTGCCTATTAAAGGCTAGCTGTCCAAGTTCTTTCATTGTGCACTGGCAAGTTTTGAAATGACTTAAGATTTCTGAAAACTTCCTTCCAATTTTAGGGCATCTCAGGACACAACAGAAGTTTAAAGCAAGAGTGGTCAATGCAAGGCCTCTGAATATAATCCATGCTGCCTCTGGAAAACATTTATTCCTCTCCCCCCTCCAAACAACAACAGTGGCTGGGTATGCCCAGCCACTCTAAGCGGCTCCCAACAGAATATTAAAAATAGAATCAAACATTAAAAACTTCCCCAAACAGAGCTGCCTTCAAATGTTTTCTAAAAGTCAGGTAGTTGTTAATTTCCTTGACATCTGATGGGAGGGCGTTCCACAGGGCAGGTGCCACTACCGAGAAGGCCCTCTGCCTGGTTCCCTGTAACCTCACTTCTCGCAGTGAGGGAACCGCCAGAAGATTCTCAGAGCTGGACCTCAGTGTCTGGGCAGAACGATGGGGGTGGAGATGCTCCTTCAGGTATACTGGGCCGAGGCTATTTAGGGCTTTAAAGGTCAGCACCAACACTTTGAATTGTGCTCGGAAACGTATTGGGAGCCAATGTAGGTCTTTCAGGATTGGTGTTATACGGTCTCGGCGGCCGCTCCCAGTCACCAGTCTAGCTGCCGCATTCTGGATTAGTTGTAGTTTCTGGATCACCTTCAAAGGTAGCCCCACGTAGAGCGCATGGCAGTAGTCCAAGCGGGAGTTAACTAGAGCATGCACCACTCTGGGGAGACAGTCTGCAGGCAGGTAGGGTCTTAGCCTGTGTACCAGATGGAGCTGGTTGACAGCTGCACTGGACACAGAATTGACCTGCGCCTCCATGGACAGCTGTGAGTCCAAAATGACTTCCAGGCTGCACACCTGGTCCTTCAGGGGCACAGTTACCCCATTCAGGACCAGGGAGTCCTCCACACCTGCTCGCCTCCTGTCCCCCAAAAACAGTACTTCTATCTTCTCAGGATTCAACCTCAATCCATTAGCCGCCATCCATCCTCCAACCGCTTCCAGACACTCACACAGGACCATCACTGCCTTTATTAGTTCTGATTTAAAAGAAAAGTAGAACTGGGTATCATCCACATACTGATGAACACCCAGCCCAAACCCCCTGGTGATCTCTCCCCAATTGGCTTGACAACAGAACATAACTTCCTCAGTTGGGGCAGTGCGAATTAATCGTGGAAAATTAGATTCAGATTTCGTCTTAATGTTGCCTACTCTTGGTCCAAATGTTTGTTTGCTTGCTAAATCACACGTAATAAATTTAACTATGTATGCAAATCAGTACAACTTCCAAATAGTTTACAGGATACATGTACTTGTGAATACATAGTGCCATTTCTACATATTATACCATAAACAGTCACTAGAAAAAGCCATTGTGGAACTGCTGGTTTCAAGGCAGTTGGGTCAGCAGACTACTGAAACCTACAACCCACTTTTTCCTGAGTAGACTTACTAAGAGCAGCAGCACTGTCCAGAGGACTGTATTCAGGCTAAACTCCCAATCCTAAACCGCAGTCAAGAACCAAGTGAAAAAATGGACTTACACACATGCCTGATCATACCCATCATGTATAAGAAAATGCCTCTAAAAGAGCAGCGCGGGCATCCAGGCATGTATGTTTAAAACTGCTTAAGTTCAAATATATGTGGATGAGGCTGAATGTAAGCAGTTGTTGGCAGACTTGAGCCATAGAATGAAGCTTATGCAAATATAAGGTTAGCTTAAATGTAACTTCAAAATTACAAAATATTAATTAAATAGGTGTTTGTGTGTGTAAGCAATGTGTTTTAAAACTATTTAAAGCAAATGCACTAGTGTTTTAAAATAATGGAAGGAACTTGATAAAAAAACATTTAATAGTTGTATTATACTTGTTTGACTGTATAATAGCCCTACCATGTTTATTCCCAGTAGAACAAAACCAGGTGTAGTAAAACATGGTCTTTGTAATACAAAGCAAGCTAAAATCCATCTACTAGTCTAATTTTGGCATGAGAACTAACGATGCATTTCATATTTTCACGATTCTCCATCATATGAAGAAATTTAGGGTTATATAAATACACACATAATACATATGTTTTTAATATCAAAAATGTTGCATGCCCCGTTACTGGATTTCAAAAAGCAGTCAATGGCCTAGTTGAAGCTTATGGAACATTCTGCTATCTTATAATAATAAAAAATGACTTCGCTATAGTTATATTTTACAGTACAATCATAAACTTGTTCTCAATTGGAATTGCTCCCTAGTATGTGCGCTTAGGATTACATACTTTCTCGGAAGTAAGTATTAATTCCCACTCACTGAATTCAGTGGGACTGACTTCCAAACAGACATGCAGAGGATCAGACTGTGAAATATCCACGAATGTAATTTAACATTTCTCTTTTCCATGAGGTTTGCTTTCAATTCTTTTAAGCTTAAACCTTTGTGTCTTTAGGATCAACATCATGCATACCCTTCCAATATGTGCTGGATAAAAACAGGTACGCTTTTCTTATGGCTGATGAAAAAAATGTAGTGATGTACTATAACACCAGTATAAGCTGTCTACTTCCATGAGGTATGGGGACTGCTCTATTTCCCTTGAGAATTCTGGAAACTGTAACATAAAGAATGTATAATTTACTACTACCTGGAAAACAGCTATTTAAACATTAAGATACCACAAATTTGTACTTTCAAACTGTCTCACACAAACCAATCTCTTCAAGGCTACAGTTCTCCAAATCTCAAAATTCAGTATATATTAATAAAGCTACTGTATCCCTTAAAATAAGAGAAAACAAACTTGTATTCAATCAGTCATGAAAACCTATGTGAAGCAGACACAAATTTGTTACAAACCAATGACTGGTAAACTGTAAGAAAGCAGGTTTAGTATGCAAAGATACATACAGACTTGTCCCAAAACACAATAAGAAACTTTTACCAATTTTGCTGAAGCTACTGTCAAGTCCAAACTGATCCCCACCCCCCGCCAAAAAATGCATTCCACTGAGAAACACGGATGACAAGATCCTATAGACAGCACACTGTAAAGAACGGTAGTACCCTGGAACGGTGGGGGACGACGACCAATAGAACAACCTATTGCACAGTATTTGGAATTCATTATTTGCAAACATCTTGAATTACATACTTTTAAGACTTATTAGACATGACAGGAGATAATAGGACAGCGCTGGGAAATTCTAGATCAACTTTATTGGGAGGGGAAAAGGAATCTATCCCCATCCAGTCTTAAAAGTCCTGTTCTACATCCAATCAAATGAAATATGAGTTGCTCTCAGCATACATGTTTTGACTGCATCCCATTATTCTTGAGCTGTTCATCTTAGTAGGGCTTATTTATATAGTTATAAGAAGGAACCCAGACCTTTTGTAAAGTTGTTCCAAAGTGATGAAATCTGACCTTAGACAAGAAAACGGGGGGGGGGGGGACAGTGGAAGAAGGGAAGCAAAGCACTTTGACAAATAAAAAAAGAAAGGCTTAAGCATAGACAACAGCAAAAAGTTGTTTTTCTTTCCCTAGGTGTTAAATGATAAAGGCTCTGCTGAGTGGCTAGATTGTAAAGGCTGGAGACCCAGCTGAAACCCTCCAGCAGTCTAGGGCTCGTGTCTGTCTTTCAGTTTATCTTGCCTTCAGCGCTATAAACGTGAATTCGACCTTGTTTCATCACACTGACAGCAACAACTTTCCCCTGTCCCAGATAAAGTACAGCATTTGCTAATGAATCTGGCAGGTAATTTGAGGTAATTAGAGGTTAACACAATTACTGCTGATCAAGTACTGCTGTCCTTGGTCTCAATAGTTAATAATATATCTCAGTCAACTGGGGTGTTCATTAGGCGATGAGTAGGACTAATTCACCAACTGGCAGGCCTTATTCCTCATGGAGAAACAGAGTGAAACAACAGATCTGGTAAATGGTTCCAATCAGCTTTTTAAGTCTTGTGTTTAGCATTGCGTGGTCATAACTATGCTTCCTAGGACCTCCTGAAAATGCAAACCAAATTCTCTCTAGTCATCTGCAAATTCTGAATGTATTCTCTCCATTTTAATGCCTTATCAGAGAGGTTTCCTTGTGGTGTGTGGGACTGCCTAGAACCCAGAGTGATGTGTATCCATACACATTATATGTAGAAAGAGCACTCTTTTTGAGAGTTTGCATCTACACACACATAATATCAATTTCACAGTTTGATCTGTCCTAGTTTACTTTTACCTCTCCCACTTTGAGGTAAAACAATGGAGAAGAGGTGGCTTGCCGCATAGAGAGCTCACTTTAAGGCTTGAGATGACATTTACCAACTTGTACCTTGACTCTAAACAGGTTTACTTTGAAGTAAAGGGACCGAGTTCCAATCATGTGTTTATGATATTAGTATTAGGTGGCCTGTGGCCCATGCTATTAAGTACTAGAATAGGTATGTGTAATTGTTGACCATGTAAAGAGATATGAATTAACTTTCAATCTATTTTTCATGTTCCTTGCGTATCTTGTGCAGTGTTCTACACAAAGGGCAAGTGGATTTTTCATTTGCAGATTTGAAGAACAATCAGTTATATAAATATATATCTGCAAACGGTGCAGGATGGTGCAAAAATAAATACCTCTCCAGTGAATTAGGAAAAGAACTTGTTGGCAGTAGTACAGGTGCCATTACCAACTGTGAAAAATGCAAACACTAAAAAGTAACAAGTTCTGTGATGTTAATTCCAAACTGTGTGCATAGGTTGGAGCAAGTGTTAGATGTTTTAAACATATTTCTGTTTAAATCTGACATATGTTTTGTTATTTTTAGAACATTATCAAGATGCAAGCCCTTAGCAATTGCCCCCTTAAATCCATTTGGATTTATTTACTAAATTCACTTTCTTTTTCCCCAGTCAAGCTTTACTATATGTAAAAATAAATTGAGCACAACACTGGCGTTTCCTTTCTGTAAGCGGCTGCACAATCTCAGGATGGATCATTTTTCTCTGCAAACCAGACTGCAACTTTCAGAATGTATATTTCATTTGCTAATGGCCTTTATTGCTTCTTTACTTGAACCATGTGGTCGGTAAGAAAAACCAATAGTGGCCAATTCTGTTTGCTCAATCTTCTATGCCTTTAATATGGAGGCTTTAAGAAGGCAGGGCTTGAAGATATCTGACCCCAATTTGGAAAAGTTTTTGCTTGTGTTATTTGTAAATATGTGAAATTCTGCAAAGGGCATAGCATAAAAACACTGAGTATATCAAGGTAAATAATTTCACTGAAAATAATTGTTTCTAATTGAAACTTTGTGTGTACTTGTGATTTTTTCTTTTCTTTTACCCTGTGATGCCAAGGCAATTAAATCAATGTTATAACCAACCTACCCGATTTAGGCTACAATCCTATGCATGCTTACCTGGGTTACTTCTCGGTAGACATTAATAGGATTGCACTGCTTTTATTGACATCAAATATTAACATAATCCATAGCCCCCTGCTCTAACCAGTTTAGTGTTTGCTTTAAAAGTCAATGGTCCTCAAATCCTCTAACTACATTAATTTTTTAAATCACATTATCGTATTTATTTTACATTTATGTACAACTTAAGCAGAGCCTGGAGAAGACGGGATGCAAAGATGAATAATACAGCATTATACTGTTTCAAAGCAAAATGTCCTTCATTATTTCATCTGGCTGCATTCCAGAAGTGCTATTTAAAGGAACAAATGTAATTAACATCCGATTCCTATACAGATTGAAATTTCTACTACTGCTGTAAATTACCAAGGAAAAAATGGGAAATGATATTATTTACTTCAGAAAGAGGGGTATAAAATGTGCAATGACTGGAAAAACATGTCTGGATATTGATAGGTAGCTGATAGAGGATATTTGAGAAGTTATTTTTACACCTTTCTTCACTGAGATTGATACAAAAGAGTATTTCACAAGTTTCAACTTGACAGCTGGGTGCCCTATTTGACCAGAAAATTTGCTAAAAATTTAAGCAACAAAGAGGAATATATCCACTTCAAATATGTTTGGGTGATATAAAGATCATGACCCATGCTTGACATAAAAAGGATAAGGATAAGTGGACAAACATTAGGGGAGACATATGCTGTTGCTGCTTTAAAAGCAACCACCATCACCTCTGTTCTGCTTTTCAATTTATGTACGCGTAAACAGCAAATAGACCACACCGTCAACAACTTTAGGTTGGCTGCTATTCTGTTTTTTTCCTCCCAAGGATATCATAAAGCTCTTAAAAGTAAGCCCAGTAAATGTTCACTACATACCTGATCACTTATTTGACATGCAACAAGGTTGGGCTGATTATAGCATCCAGCAAATCTGATATACTTCAGCCAGTTTCCTACATCTGGCTGACTGGCATCAATGCAGAATTTCACATTGTAATACTCATCCAAGATCTAGAAAGAAAAGAATACAAAACAATAAATTGATGTTGTGTTTTGTTTTGCTTATTGTTCCGAGTTGTACTAATTAAAAAGAAATCCCAGCTCTTCAAACAAACAAATAGGTTTCTTCACTAGACTTCACAAAAATGATTAGCTCAAACAAGCCAAATAATTAAAGGAGCAATCAATCTATTGTAAGAGCATTCCCCCCAACATGTTTTGTAGAATCAAAATGCTGTGGAATAATCACTATAAGAACATATTAATTAAGTGCTGCAAGCTTAAGGAACAGTCATGATTTCAATCATTTTTATGAAATGTTAACTTGTTAATCAGCAAACAGATGCAAAAATGATTAACCACATATAAGGTGTTGCCCTTTAGCATTCTGTGTTTACCATCTTTAATAAAGCCTTTTCCGTTCAAAAGTCTATACTAAATAAAGTTTAGGTTTCGAGGAATTAATTTTCTCCTAATGTTCCATTTATCCCTCTCATATGCAAACCTTGAATCACAACTCTTTAATCAAAGCAAATTGCAGGATTTGGCTAATAATAGGGCCTCTTATGCCACACCAAAGAAAATAAATGCAATAAAATGTAAACACTTGCTCGAAATGTGGCTATGTTCAGCACATGCCCCTAAATGGTTTCAGATATGTGGATAATAAACAAACTTAATGTGATTGCTGGTGGTTACTTTATAAACACCGTCCTATAAGAATAATATTATGATAACTGGCTAATTATTATACATGCAGTTTCACAAATTGCCAGCATACAGGCCTAACCTGAGGTTTCAACTGAGCAATATTTAAAGTGAAAATATACATCTTAAAACATTTCCCCTATCTTATGGCAAGCATGCTAACCAGCTGGTAGTGGAAAGTTTTTTAAAACCGAAAAAAACCCCAATACAAAGTGTGTTTGAAAATAACCGAAAGGGGGAGAAACTGCAGAGAAAGAATCTGAACACATGTTCAGATCCACAACAAACAGTTCTGGCCGCCAAACTGAACGTCCTGGTATTATTTATCATTTTAGTTAATGAAAACCTAAAGGAAGTTTCCTATCAAGGACCAAACAATCTGGTCTACCAGCTCCAAATCAGGAATTAAATGAACCCAGTGGGAAAGCTGCTTTATCTAGGTCCACCTGAAGGTTAAAGACAGAAGTTGGAGGGCACATTTCCATAGCCCTAGAGCAGTTTTAGCAAAGAGTTCAGGTAATCACCCAGAAGCAGCTTTAGATCATTAACTCCCCACAAACTTCAAGAGGACAAAACAGAGGGCACAAAGCAAGAGGTACGAAGAAAGTGCCTCTCATGTGTTTTGTTAACCAGTGAGGCACTTAAGAGCAACAAGGGTACCACCAGTTTCATTTGCTAAAAGAAAGAGGCATGCACCAAAAAAGAGAGAGAGAGATTGCCAGGGGGGAAGTCACTTCAAAGTCAATCTCACTAGGTGAACTAGGTGTTGGATTCTTTACATACGCAATGGTAAACACTCTGGTCAAAAATCTTCATTCCATAGGGAAAGAAAATGTGACTTCTGAGTCACGAAGTCTCACATACCAGAGTATGAAACTAACCTTGACCCCACTAACCTCACCTCATCACCTGAGCCTCCAATTGGGTCACCGGGAAGAAAACAAAATAAACAAAATAAAAACCAGCCCTTTCGGAGGTGGTGTGCAATTGACAAACACTTGTTTCCAAAGCAAATTCCTTATGGTGTCCTCGGTTAAAATAAATGGCACTGAGATCTGGCAGAAAGCAAAGAAGCAAACGCTTGGTTGCAAGGGCCAGTGCTCGTTGATTCGGGCCCCTTTCTGAAACTCAAGGCAGAGGAAAAATAAAAGGTTATGGGAAGAAGATGAGCCTTGCTTCCAAGCCCTTGTTTCCCTCTACACGCAAACCCTCTGACTCCTTTCTCTTCCCACAAATTTATTAAGCGATCCAACGGTTCAGATGTCCATACAAAGTTCAGAAGGTAAATTAATCAAGAGAGCTCCGGGAAATGTGGCGAGGAGAGAGGGGGGGAGGCACGTGGAGAGGAAGAAGGAAAAGCTTCCCAGCTCCACACCTAATTCCTTTATATATAATTCGTTTTCGTGTTGACTTCCTTTCAACTCCAACTGTCACCAATGAATTAATTCAGCTATTGAAGTGTAAAGTTCAAGTCCAGGGTTTTAAGTTTGTTTCTCTTTTTTCCCCTCCTTTCAGCCGTTGTGTTTGAACATTTTGGTGCACTTTCGGTAGAGACGTAAAACTTAGTGCGCTTAACATCGCTCGCTTCCCCTTCCTTGCTTGCCTCCTTCCTTACCCGATCTGATGTCAACTGAGTGATTTGCCCTTTTTTCGTGGAATATTCTAAGCTTAACTCCTGCTGGTTATTTTTAAAAGGGGGGGGGAAAAAGATATAGAACTCCTCAATCTGTCTGGAAGATTAAGTAAAGCAGAGGTATGGTTGCGACATGACTCCTCCTCAAATATCCTTAAAAGCAACACTTAAAGCCTCTTGAAAATGCAACAAACGCTCGGAGAGCCACGTACCATTTATTCTCGTTTCACATTTAATTTATTTACTTCTGAAATAACTGCAGCAACAGTGATACAACAAACCTGCAATTGCAGATGCCTGCTCTTTCCCTCTCCGCACCCCGCGACTACTACAGCAACATGGCTAAAGTAACCTTTACCTGAGGCCAACTCTTGCTTGGCAAGTATCTCGATCTGGGTCAGCTCCATCTTACCTGGGACAGCCAGACAGGCATCCCCACCACCCATCCCGTACACGCTTCTCGCACTGCCCCCCGCCCCGGAGAGAGAGGAGAGCCGCTGAGCGCGCGGGGAAGGTGGGGAGAAAGATCGCAGCTTAAGGTTTGTTTCTGTTTTCTTTGCAAGTGGAATCTGCAAAGGGGGCTGGAGAAGAAACCCAGGAAAGAGAGAGAGCGAGAGCGCGCCACCGAGGGAGGGAAGGAGCGAGGGAGGGAGAGAGAGAGCGGCGAGGGGGAAAGTGCCCGGGCCACATGGAAACACACTTTTTGTTGTTGTTGTTATGACTAGCTGGCTTGAGCGATCGTCTGGCAACGGCTCCTCTTACCTTGGCCCAGCTCAGATCACTAGGTCCGCTGCTTCCCAAAACCCCTTCCTTTCAGTGGGAGAGGGAAAAAAAAAAAAGGAGGGCGGCGTATTGCAAAATAATAATGAAATAATAACAGCAGAGGCAATCAATCCTTCAGGCAGCTGCCAGCAACATCTCAAGAGGAGATCCGCCCCCCCCTGACTTCGCTTGCACGCGCGCACCCCCCCACACGCCCTTTCGCCGCCGCCGCTCTCCAAAGAAGAGTGTCGCCTCTGCAACCCGGTGGAGTCCCGCAGGCGCAGCTTCCTGACTTGCCTCCTGCAGCGTCCGATTTCCTTCTCCGGCGTTTGGGGGGGGGTGGATCGGGGGGGGGGGTAGGAGAAAACTTTCCCCCCTCTCTCCTCGCCTGGAAACTTCTCCGGGTCCTTGAGGGGGCGCGGCGGTGGCGGCGGGGGTCGTTATTGCGGGGTAGGGTGTGTGTGTATGTGTGCGCGATATTCAATGAGAAAGTGGTGAGGAAGGGAGCTGGTGGCGGGGCTTGGAAGCGGCGGGGATGCGGCGGCGGGGCGAGGGGGGCAGGAGACGCGCGCCGATTGCTTTAATTGTCCCCATTGATTCGGAGCCCGGCGTGTTAATTTCTTCCCATCGCCTCGCTTGCCCTCCGGCTGCTCGGGGGTTGCAGGGCGTGTGTGAGTGTGTGTGTTGCGTCAAGAAAGTTATTGGGGGGGGGAGGCGGAGGGAAGAGAGGGAGGGAGAGAAAGAGCGAGAAAATAACTTCCTTTTCACTTCTCTGCCGCTTGATCACAAGGGAGGAGAGAAAAGGGCTTGAGCGAGTGTGTGTGTGTAAGAGGGGGGGGGCAAGAAGGGGGGAAGAGCGAGGTTTTCCCTCCCTACACCGCACACCTCTTCAGACCCAAGAGCTTCTTTTCCAATCGCAGACTCTCTTTGGAAAGGATCCCCCCGCGCGCTTAAAAAATAATATATATATATATATATATATATATATATATATTTAAAAACTACCTCCCCAGATCCCTTCTTGCAACCCTCAGCCGACAGGCGGTTCTCTTTCATGAGCTGTCTCTTTAATGAGAGAAGGCGCTCTCTCCGGCCAGTGAGGGAAGGGGGGGAGAGAGAGGAGAGGAGAGGTATCTCCCCCCCCCCCACCTCTTCGGCGATCGGAAGCCAGACAGAGGCTCCTCTTTCAGTAAATTTTTAAAGTGACAGCAGCCTCCTCTGGCGAGAGAGGTCACAAGAAGGTCGCCCAGACAGAAGTCCTAGGCAGGCAGACTGATTACGGATGCGCCCGTCCCCTTTAAACATGTCAGTTTCATCCATGTAATCACCGGCCAATGGGGAGATCTTGGACGGAAGGAGCCCCCCCCCCCGTTACTCCTCTCCACCCTCCTTTTTCTTTCGCAGGGAAGGGGGTAAGGGGGGAAAGAAACCCCATCGCCACCTCATTTTTTGTTTCTGGTGTATTCAGAGAAAGTGCAACTCCCTTAACGCGCCGCTTTCTCTGGGAATGTTTATTTAGGGAGAGTTTTACACAAATCAGCAGCTCTCTCGCTCTTTTGCAAATTAGTATCGGTAGCAACAACGAAAGGAGTTGAAGTTCAGTATTTTAATAAGTGGGCTTGTTTGTTTACTTAGAAAAGCGAAAACTGGTTGGTCCAATGGCTCTAAGGGTGTGATTGATCTACAAAGAGATATATAAATTCATCCCCACCTCCCCTAAGCAGAAGAGAGGTTAATAAAATTTTACATTTGCAACCTTTACGCAGTCCTCAACAAACGGCTTTCCCCCATCTCACAACCGTTTTCTGTGCTTCGCAAGACACTTTACTAGGGAGAAATTAGTAGTGTGGCTGGAGTTATCAGCCTTCTAATTTTGAGACTTCGTTAGTAGATTTCTGGTACAAGTTTCTAAACAGCTCTGAAGCTAAAAGCTTTATCCCATGAAAACCTAGAAAACAAATTTGTATTTTGGCTCCTCTTGAGACTTTCCTACATATCACATCACGACCATGGTAATTGTAAATATACGTTTTGGGGGGGTTGGGGAATGTAGCACGTAAACAGTATCAAGTACAGCGTCCATTGTTTTTAAACAAAATTGGCGAATGAAAGGGCGAGCTAGTTAGCTGCAGGATTAATAATTTTCTCTCTCCCTCTGATATTGTCTTGGCTCCTGTATTTGAAACATACTGGGACAGCAAAGCGGTTTAAGCAGAGCAAAGTCGCGGTCCCAAGTCAGCAGATTCTCAGCGAGTTCAACTTCAGCTCCGGGTTTGATGCAGATTCAGAAGCATTGCGATGAGCAGGAGCCGCGATGCGCGTCTGCCACATACACACGTACATAAACGCGCAAGACGGAGCCTGATTAATGAAGGGGGGAGCAGGCGCGGCTCACAGGGGTGTGTGGCGCTTGGATACACAGCTAACGTCTCGTAAATGCGAACATGTACAAACATCGGGGAGGAAACCCCGCACTTCGCCTCCCGGTGCCACTCAACTTTTCTTTTCTTTTTTTAAGTGCAAATCAAATTCTCACTTTATAGATTAGGAGAGGGGAGGGCGGGGCCATCGGGGGCCGGAGGAGAAAGTGACAAAAGATGATGATTAATTCGTCTCCGAGGCCTGTTATCTGTGACATTGAACTGTTATTTCAGATAATGGCTATTGTTCCAGGAAGGGGGGGGGGGGAGAAAACCCTCCCGCCCAGCAGTTGGGCAAAACCAAACGCTTTGTAAATAACATCTTCTCACAGAAGATACGTCCCAAGGTTCTTTGACGGGAAGGTTAAGTTCGGGAGTCTCCCCAGGTCCCGATTTTGCTGTCCTTATTGATTTCCTGCCTTCGCGCAATTTGGTGCCATTCTTGGTGCCGCCTCCATTCTCTTTCCTTCCTTTTTTTCCCTTCCTTTTTTTTCAAATTTAGCCATAAATTGGAGCGGCTCGAGCTATGAGCTGTTCTATTTTCTTCCTGTCAGGATGAGGGATTTGTTTTATGATGCATTGTGTATTAAATACAAGTAATCTGGGAAACTGATTGCTCGAGCCCACATAGGCCTGATCACAGGTCCTGATAGGAGGACGCTTCCTTTCCAACGCCACCGATCCCACGCAGCGCGCACCTTCCTTCTCCCTTGGAACAAACGAGCTGCGAAAAGGATGAAACGTCGGGGAATAAAACACGCGGGGGGGGCAGGGGAGGGTTAGAAACAGGCTCTGGCTAAATCATGATTTCATAGAAAGGATGGACGTTTTATACACATACCCACACAGCCCCAATGTATTTCTTTGCCCTGGTTTGGAAAGAGGAAAACAGGGAACTTGCGGCTCCTGGCCAGTAGATGGCGTCGCGCGCTGGCGTTAAAGCAACACGAAGCCGCGTCGGGCTCGTGGCTTGCAGGTACTTTTCATCCAGGCGCTGGAGCCAAGGCGGTGGCTGGCTGCTGCTGAGAGTGGAAGGTATCGGCTGAGTGCTGCTCCCCAAGGGTGCAATCGAGAGCCACTCAAAGCAATGGGAGCTCTGCCACTGCTTTCAGTAGGATGCAGATTCCACCCCAAAGGAACTTCGCAAGGTACTTGGCCTTCTTTCATTTCTGCCCCATCCTTCCTCCGCAGCGGCATTTTAGCCCCACGGTTAGCCCTTGCAAGGCGCGTTAAGCTGATATTATTATCATGCCAAGGAAGGAAGGACCAGGGTTATTGCATTTCTCCTTGGGAGACTCTCCTCCTTCACCTTCTCCGATATAGTGCATTTTAGTTGTGCAGTTCACCTAAGATATATTCACAGAATGGAAGAGTTGGAAGGGACCCCAGGGTCATCTAGTCTGACCCCCTGCAATGCAGGAATCTCAACTAAATCATACATGGTGGGTGGCCCTCCAACCTCTGCTTACAAACCTCCAAGGTAGGAGCACCCACCACATCCCCCAGTGTGAATGTGGCAAATACAACCACCATACAGCTTGGGGGAGCTGTGATGTCAGGAGGACTTACTTCTAGATAAATATATGCAGCCATTTAGCCATTGTGGCCTTTTGCAGCGATACTGTAACCAAGTTTATACAAAATAAGTCCCATTGATTGGGGCCTACTTCCAAGTAAAGTAAATATATTCAGGATTTTAGCCTCCAGCATTTTCACATGAGGCTTAATGTGTCCATACCTGATAGATTTATAATAAGAATGTAAGGTAAAGGTAAAAGGTAAAGGACCCCTGGACGGTTAAGTCCAGTCAGAGGTGACTATGGGTTGCGGCACTCATCTCACTTCAGGCCGAGGGAGCCGGCATTTGTCCAGAGACAGCTTTCTGGGTCATGTGGCCAGCATGACTAAACTGCTTCTGGTGCAACAGAACACTGTGACAGAAGCCAGAGAGCACAGAAATGCCGTTTACCTTCCCGCAGTAGTGATACCTACTTATGTACTTGCCCTGGTGTGCTTTTGAACTGCTAAGTTGGCAGAAGCTGGGACAGAGCAACGGGAACTCACCCCGTTGCTGAAAGGGAAGTGGCTTGATGACTAGGGAGCGAATGGCTACTCTAGAGTGTCATGGCATAAGGAACACCGGCAGGAAAGGGAGAAAGAGACAGTGATGACCAAAGGGGCTCAATAGCAGACCAGTTTGGGCAGAACACATAGTAAGGGAGCCATGTAGAAGAAATATAGTTGGGCTGAGGTGGAGAGAGCTCTAAAAATCAGCCCAGTGTAAAGGCTATAGAACAATGTGATTGTAACAACAGAATAACACAGTGAGTTTAGCAGAAGTGTTTTAAATCAGCTGGAAGAATTTGAAGTGTCTGAACCAGTGATTTCCCTCCTAGAAAAATAGGTGCCAGTACTCACCATGTAGTTGTTACAGTACGTGTCGCACTTTTTAACAACAACTAAAGAGAAGTGCTGATACTGTGTACCCTTGAGTACCCCCTAAAAAAGAGCACTGGTCTGAACACTATCAATGGTTAGTGTGCAGAACCTTATTCTATTTTTGCTGGGCTGTGGCTACACCGACAGAAAAAAAGCACATACCAGTTTGACATCCAGTGCATGGATGTGTACAACCAGCATGTTACATCTATCAGGACAGTGCACAGAAAACTGCACAACAGAGAAGTTTATACCAAATAGAAGCCCATCACAATGGGTGGTAGTTACTGTCCTGCGGTTCTCAGAATTGAGTTAGCCCTGGATTGGCCTGCCAAAGTGCGCCCCCCCCCCCATTTCCTGCTGTGCAAGAGTGGTGGCAATAATGAGTGGTGCTGTCAGGGCAGGACTTTGGGGCAGAAGTTCAGAAGCGCACTCGGCAGAACGATCAGGAGGACCTTCAAATGCAGCAGGTGTCGCTTAACACATTTTTAAGTAAGTGATGTAATGCCCATGACCACCCTCCACAGCAATTAGCTAAATCCACTAGCAATGAAGGGTGCAGGAAGAGCCTTACAATGCTAACAGCATAAATTCTATGGAGGTTCACTCAGAAGGAAGTCCCATTGTGTTCAGCGGGGCTTATTCCCAACCATGTTTCCATAGGATTTATGCCTTAATACACATTAGCGCATAGTTAAGAACTTTACAACTGTCACAAAAGAAGGAACAACACAAATGCTACTGCTTTATTATTAATTGCATGTGGATCCCAGCCTTCCTCCAAAGATCACTGGATGGAACATGGAGGTTTTATCCTTTTTAATCATACGTGGATACATAATTTTATTGGCATGTCGCCTTTCCACAGTTCAAACCATGCTCAAGGCAGCTTACAAGCATTGCATACATACTGATTCTAACACTGCAGCCCTTGCCCTCTTTGTAGCAGCTTTAACATGTGATTCAGCATGCTCACACAGACCATCTCCCCTCCAATGCCAACTATGCCACTCCAAACCTTATTGCATATTGTAAGTTTCCCGCCTATACCGATAATGTCGATAATGGATTCTGCACTTGGCCTCACTCCTGGGTGCAACTGGTAGCAGCAGTGGCATGGCAGAAACCATGAGGCATGAGCACCTGGCAATATATGAATTATTCCTTAACAGCAGGTAAGAGAATGAGCAGTTTGAACTAAGCAATTCAATCTGCAAAACTCACTTCAGCTATGAACCATCAAGTGCTATAGGCAAACCACTCCCATGTAACCTAAGCCCTCTTCTGTATGTATTCGCACTGGTCTGCCTTAGAGGAAAGAAATTCACAAATCACCTTGGCTCTCCATGCTATGAAATGTTTTACATCAAAGATGTGTTGGTGACATAGCTATTAAAGATCTATAAAAGATTCATTGTTCAGATGTTATCTGAATACTATATTTTCTCACATTTATCCTTTGTTATCATTATCTCTCCTTTCCCTCCCTTTGTTATTCCCTTAACCGTATCCCAGAGGATACAATTATTGTATCCCAGAGGAGAAATGACCGCTGGGAGGAACGCAGAGAGAATAAATGTCATGGTATACCTGCAGCAGCAAAACTGGACACCCTCATCTGCCCCACCTACATCTCTCTCCCATATCAGTCTCATAGTTTGCATGATATCTAACATTTATATTATGATTCAGATAGCTCAAAATGCTCTATACATGTTATAATAACAACAACAATTTATTACTTGTACCCTGCCCATCTGACTGGGTTGCCCCAGCCACTCAGGGCGGCTTCCAAGAGAGTATAAAAGAACATAACAAAACATCAGGTTTTAAAAGCTTCCTGATACAGGGCTGCCTTCAGATATCTCCGGGAAGTCATATAATTGTCTAACTCTTTGACACCTGATGGCATTCCACGGGGGGGGGGGGGGTGCCACTACTGAGAAGGCCCTCTGCCTGGTTCCCTCTAACTGCACTCCTCACAGTGAGGGGGCCACTTGAAGGCCCTTGGAACTGGACCTCAGTGTCCGGGCCGAACGATGGGGGTGGAGACACTCCTTCAGGGCCAAAGCCTTGTTCTTACACTAAACCCCTAAGTAAATAGGTCAGTATTATTATTCCTGTATTGTAGGCTGAGCAGTCGTGGTAAGTTCATGGCAGAGGCAAGAGACAAACTGTAGGCAGCTTTATTTGGGGAAACTCAGTGGGGTATAAAAAAATTATTATTATTATTATTATTATTATTATTATTATTATTATTATTATTATTATTATTATCTGTAGCATTACAATTACAATTGCAATACATGATTATAGGTGAAGAGAGGGCAGCTTGTTCCTAATGCAATTTCTTTTCCTTAGTGGTCAAAAGGAACACTTGGGAGAGAGCTTCCCTCATTTTCAGGTAAGTACATTTGCAAGTAACTTGAAGCATGGGATGCTTCCCAGGAAAAAGAGCTCATTTTTTCAGAGTATGTTCCATGTTGCTCAGTTTCCTCACTGCTTGAAAAAGATCCAAATGCATCCTTGGATTTGTCTTTATCAGACACCTCTGTGATGTGTTCAGAGTTCCAAATTTTCCCAGAAAAGCCACTGGCTGTACATCCCAGTTTTTTTGTTTTTTTTAGCAATTGTTTATTTTAAATAAGCCTCTGTAATAGTAGTGGCAGTAAGGCATAAGTACTGCAGTCTGCTAGCTATTCCCACCAGAATGTAAACTGATGCCTCTTTTAAGCCTTTAAACTTCATGGCTGTCCCCGAAGTAAAAGTTCCTCTAATGGAGACCCTATGGGTATGGCGCATTCCAGCACATCATTAAAGCAAAAAGAAAAGCAGCCCAGGCAAAGCCAGATGAAATAACTGCACTGTCCACTTTTAATAGGCTTCCTGGGGAGGACAGCCGCTCTGCAAGCGGACAGCGCTGAAAGGGGAAGGGGGGGCTGGAATTCAGACAAGTAGCTGGTAGCAGAGTTATTTCTTCTTTAAATACCATAGTCGTTGGATAACAAGCTCACCTTAAAATCTCACCACTATCTTTTCAGTAAAGCTAGATTTCAAGTTGGAAAGAAAGGAAAGCAGCTCACTGGTTTGTGCGCTAATTCACTTTAAAAGTTAGTAGCAGACCCTTTCTGAAACCAGTGCCCAGATAAGATTTTAGCAAACTTGTCCTTATATTAACTAAGAAAAATGCAAACCTAGTTTTAGATGAGGCAACCCCCTGCCAATAAGATGCCTAAGAAGGAGTGCAAAAACCTGCATTTGTCCAATTCATATTTAGACATATTTATATATCCCATCCATTCTTTTTAATGAACTCCCTCCTAACAAAACCTTAGCGGCTTCTTTTTCCATACAGCCCCAAAGACAGAGAGAGAGAAGAGAGGAAATTAAAGGGGTCTTTCTTTCTTTCTTTCTTTCTTTCTTTCTTTCTTCCTGAATAAAAAATCTCCCTTGGTCTGGAAATGGGCCCAACTGAAAGCATGTTAATCTCCACCTCAGTAATTTGGTTCTTCTGGAGAAGACAGAAGCCCCTGCTGCTGTGCCCTGCACTTCATAAATCACATCTTTATGTGGACAAGGTCAGGGCACCTAACAGCTCAGACATGGGCCCTTTGCAGTGGCTCGAAGGGCTCCGGCATGTTTATTCTCTCGCTCAGATCTCCGAGGAGTAATCCAGCACGCTTCTAATTACTTTTGATTATTTTCATTTGCAAGGGTCAGTCTGGGCTCTGCCAGGACCGCTGGAGGCCTGATTTTCTACAACATCTTTTTTGGGACAGTGGTGTAGGCTTTCAAAATTAGCACCCCATTATTGTCCAGGAATCCAACATGCTAGAAACGGTCAGATCTCACTCTAGCCCTCGATGCTCTGTTAGCAACCAGCTTGTTCCCCTGACTTAATTAAACTTTGAAACAGAAACAACCGCAAGATTTGGTACTCATTTGAGATTTTTATCCGTTTACATTTTAGGCAGCACATTTGGAGTATGGTCCTGCACAACAACCAAAGGCAAATCACTGTTTTTCATTTACGTATTTATTTAGGAGATGGCAATATTTTTGCTTTGCTTTTGACTGTAGGCAACATTAGCCTGACAGCCACAAAAAGCCATTATTGAAAAACCAAAGTGAAACAATAGCTATCCAGGAAAGAGCTGGCAATATCTATCTGGTGTGTGAGTTTGTGTGTGTACATGTTTGTCTTGAAAACATAGTTGGAGTGTCATGTGGATGGCAGGCACCGAGCATTAGTTTGAATGGCATTATTTCAGACTTCTTAAAGCAGTAATCTTCGAACAGCTCCTTTGGACCCAACCTATTAAGGACTCAATCTTTCTTTAAAATCATTGTTCTCTTTTGCTCTTTCCTGGGTGTGACACTCTTAATGCTTAAACACTAATCAGCCGAGTATGATAGTCAAATAATCTACATATTGTTTTCATAGTTATCCTAGAAACACAAGCGAGTACATAGGATTTATATGATGGTATTCTTTCTTGACAGGCGTCCAACAGAGTTACTCTGATGGCTGCAGATGCATGTGTTCCAGTTCAAGAAACATTAAACAACCATCCCAATTAAGAGAGAGAGAGAGAGAGAGAGAGAGAGAGAGAGAGAGAGAGAGAGAAAGAAAGAAAGAAAGAAAGAAAGAAAGAAAGAAAGAAAGAAAGAAAGAAAGAAAACCCAATCTTGAATTATGAAGATTAGTGGCAGCTATAAAAAAATACTTAACTCCTTGCAATCAATATTCCTTTCTATATGTAAAATGAAAGTGACTCTTCCAAAACATGATGTTTACCTGAAAACTATGGCCAAGTTCCAAAGAATCACACAACTAGTTGTAGCACCTAACACTTTGGGTTTCTGCATTTCAAACAGATGGAGATTCCCCCAGGTCACCTAGCAAATCTATTTTGAAACTCTGAGAACTTTCCAAAACAGTTTGAGATGTAGAATAACAGTCCTCTGTGAGAAGAGGGGAAAGGCAAGTATGGTACAGGATATGTCCAAACACTTTAGCACGCCCAAAGCAAGTGCAGATCCCAGCCCTTACAAAGAATATCCTGGTAAACAGTAAGTGGAGGTCTATTTACAAGGATGCATGAGAAATTCAGTCTTTGCAAATTCCAACACAAACTGACCTGAACCACACCTCATAGACTAATGTGCAGACAGGAACATGGATTTCAATGGCACTTATACTTCCCAAGTTCCAGTGCAGTTTGTTGGCTCAGAATATGTGTAAATTGCGTATACTGAGAGAATTTTTTAAATAAAAAAAACAGATTTAAATTGTTATTTAAATGTTTGTTTGCTTTTAATCACAGAGTAATGCAGAAACAGGACAGATTAAATGCTAAACGAATATGATGCAGATCAGAAATAGATTGTTTTGCTTATTCCTAGCTCTTCCATACAATCCTGTGCAACAAAGAACTGAGTGGACCAGGGCTCAACCACCCAGTCTAACAAGTACTACCTTTGATGGGGAATTGCTGTTGAATTATTATTATTATTATTATTATTATTATTATTATTACCCCGCCCTCCCCAGCCAAGACAGGGCTCAAGGCAGCTAACTCCAAATATAAAATAATTGATTGAAATATAGCTTAAAAACAAGATTAAAATACAACATTAAAACATTAAAATGCAACCTCATTTCAGTGGAAACTCAACCAAAAACTTTTGGGGGGATAAAAACGTCTTCACCAAGGCTAACTATCCAGACTGGTCCTACATGGGCCAGAAAAAAGCCAGGGAAGTCCCCAAATAGGAGTTCCAACACAGAAGGAGAAAACTGCTACCAGTGATTTCTGTCCCCAACAAGCAGTATTATTAGACTTCCCGTCTAGTGGCTAAGGCTAAGTGGCACCTACTGGATGATTCCCTAACATGTGGCACAAGATGGAGGCCTGACTTTCTACACCACCTCCGCAACACCATTAAAAAATTTCTAGGCTCTTAATTATTTTCTTACCTTAAAAAAACAACAGCTAAGGGTTCATCTATAACTACATATAGAAGTAATGTAGTCTCCCTCAGTGATGCTGTGCTGCACATAGGAAAGCCATAGAATCTTGGAAGGGAAATTCATAGAATCAGAGAATCTTGGAAGGGACCCAAGGGTCATCTAGTCCAACCCCCCCTGCAATGCCGCAATCTCAGCTAAAGCATCCATGACAGATGGCCATCAAACCTCTGCTTCAAAACCTCCAAAGAAGGAGAGTCCACCACGTCTCATGGGAGTCTGTTTCACTGCCAAACAGCTCTTATTGGCAGAAAGTTTTTCTGAATTTTCAGTCGTAATCTCCTAGTGGGTAGCTGCTACCAAAGAAGTATAGTGAACTCCTTGTTGCATTATTACATAACAACCATCTAAAGCGTATGTCTGTGAATTGAGCCAATGCCCAAGGAGAATTTGAACTTGGGTCTCCCAGCTCTTACCCCACAACCAGGCCCCAGCAGCCGTGAAAATGCACCTGATGTTTCAAGTTACAGTGGTACCTCAGGTTACAGACGCTTCAGGTTACAGATGCTTCAGGTTACAGACTCCGTTAATCCAGAAATAGTACCTCAGGTTAAGAAGTTTACTTCAGGATGAGAACAGAAATCGCGCAGCGGTGGCACAGGAGCAGCGGGAGGCCCCATTAGCTAAAGTGGTGCTTCAGGTTAAGAACAGTTTCAGGTTAGGCACAGACCTCCAGAACGAATTAAGTTCTTAATCCGAGGTACCAGTGTACAAGAAAGAAGATTCATACTAAACATCAGGAAGAACTTTCTGACAGAGCTGTTCGACAGTGGAATGGTCTCCCTTGGGAGATGGGGTTTTTTAAGCAAAGGCTGGATGGCCACCTGTCATAGACGCTTTAGTTGTGATCCCTACATTTCAGGGGGTTGGACTAGATGACCCTCAGGGCCCTTCCAACTCTACAATTCTACGATTCTATAATTCTATGTAATAGTCAATTAGTAAATAAAAGCAATTCTAAACTTAACAAAGTACATCAACAAGACAGCAAGTAAATGCTGACTTTTCCAGCACATTAGAATTCTGCTTAGCAGAATTGTTCACAATTGTCAGGGGATGGTTAGCTGCTTGTGCTTAAAATTGTGCCCCTTCAGAGTTTGTGCGACCCCACAAACCTCTGTGTGTGACAGAGCTCCTCAGACATGTCTGCTCTAGTCACTAGTAGAGTCTGACAGTGGCTGTCTGCGGAAGCGCTTCCAGCAAAGAAGTTCCTTAACGGAAACGCGTCTCCTGGACTCACGACGTGGCAGCTTCCGGCGAAGCATGGGTCTCCCTGCAGTTGCTTCTGACACCTCCCCGCTATTTTCGCTCGAAGTGTCTCTCACCCCTTTCTCTCCCCTGCTGCTTCCTGCCTGGGCTGCTGCGTCTCTCTCAGCATTACTGAGATCCTCCTCCAGAGACCCCGCGCTCCCCCTGCTGGTCCCTGCTTTGGCTGTTGACTCTCTCCCAGTCTCTGGGAGCCTTACCACTTCCCTTTCCTCCAATGTCAGTTCCCTGACATCCACCTCCCCTCCAGGGCCCCCCTCTCCCCCGCCCCTACTCTCTCCTCTGGGCGGTGAGGAGCTGAAACCCCTAAAAGAATCCTCTTCATCTTCAGACGTCTCGAACAATTCCCTCCATCGGTCTTCGTTCCGACTCGCTGAATCCTCCTCCACCTCGGAATCAGCGAACCCCTCCAACTCTTCTTCGTCGTCGGTGGTGGCGAAGTATTCCCTCCGGAACCTCGCCACTGGCTGGGGTTTTCTAGGGAATCTCTGATGAAAAGTTTCAATCAAAACCTCGTCATCTACATCCTCTGCCCTGACCCAGGTGTTTTCCGACTCCGGCTCCCCTTCCCACATTACCAAATACTCTACTTGATCTCCCCTCCACCTGGAATCGAGAATCTCCGCTACATGGTAGCTGTGTTCTTTTTCCTCCATAGCTGGTCCCCTATTGACCCTCCCCTCTCTGTCCCCTATATACGGTGACAGCAATGATCTGTGGAACACTGGGTGCAACTTCATGTGGTTCGGTAACCGGAGTCTGAAAGCCACTGGGTTGACCTGTTGCGTGACTTCAAATGGGCCCAGTCTTTTGGGTCTTAACTTCTTACAACCTCCTTTAAATGGTAACCCTTGGGTGGACAGCCACACCTGGTCCCCCACCCTAATACTTTCCCCTTCCCTTCTGGTTTTGTCTGCCTGCCTCTTATATTCCTCCTTCGCCCTGTTTAAATTAAGTTGGAGCTGGCGATGGATCGCTTCCATTTCTTCAACGAACTGTTCTGCGGCAGGAACGCTCCAGTTCTCCCCCTCCCCCCCTGGGAAGGCTCGGGGATGACACCCGTGATTGGCCAAAAAAGGGCTCATCCCCGTGGACACGTTCTCTGCATTGTTATAGGCAAATTCTGCCAACGCCAGCTTCTCCACCCAATCATTCTCTCTGTCATTCACATAACACCTCAAATATTGCTGGAGGACACCATTAGCTCTTTCCGCCTGCCCATTGGTTTCTGGATGACGGGCAGTGGAAAAATTCACCTCTACATGCAATAAGCTCATGAGCTTCCTCCAGAACCTGGAAGTAAATTGTTTCCCTCGGTCCGAAACCACCCTCAAGGGGGCACCATGCAACCTAAACACATTTTCCACAAACAATTTGGCGGTTTCTTCTGCTGTGACCGCATGTGAGCAGGCTATAAAGTGGGCCATCTTGGTTAACAGGTCTACCACAACCATAATGGCTGTCTTCCCTTTGGACCTGGGCAGATCAGTCATGAAATCTATTGCCACTGCCTCCCATGGTCTTTCCGGCGTGGGTAGTGGTTCTAATAAACCGGCCGGTGCCCGCCTCTCCCCCTTGGCTCGTTGACATCGGTCACACCCTCTCACATATTCACGCACATCTTCCCTGACCTTGGGCCACCAGAATTCCCTGGTAACCAGCCACATGGTTTTGTGTTGCCCAAAATGCCCTGCTGTGGGGCTATCGTGCAGTTGCTTGAGTACCTTTTCCCTCAATTCCCCTTCAGGTATGTATAACGCTCCCTTGTAGTACAACGCCCCGTTTCTCTCCTCAAAACCCCCGGGTTTGTCTCCCTCCCTCCTGAGACCCCTGAGTTTGTCCTGGGCGTATTCATCCTGCACCGTTCCCTCTACCAGTTCCCTTTGCCCCACCAAAGCCGCCCCACACACCCAGCGGTCCTCGGGAATGACATGAGTCTCTTCGGGTGCACCCTCTCCCTCCAAATATTCAGGTTTGCGTGAGAGAGCGTCCGCCCTAACGTTCTCCGGGCCTGGTACGTAACAAATCTCAAAGTTAAATTTGGAGAACTCCTGGGCCCATCTCAACTGCCTTTGGTTGAGCACTCGCGCCGTTCTCCAATACTCTAGATTCTTATGGTCCGTGCACACTTGCACCTTCTGTTGTGCACCAATTAGTAGGTGCCTCCATCTCCGGAAGGCCTCATAAATCGCAAGAAGTTCCCGGTCGTACACCGTGTAGTTTCTCTCAGATTTGTTCAGCTTTCGCGAAAAGAAGGCACACGGTCGCCACTCTGACCCCTCCTTCCCCGGCTGCAGAAGCAGCACCGCCCCTATGGCTCTGTCAGAAGCGTCTGTTTCGACCCTCAGCTTCTTTTGTAAATCCACATGTAGAAGTTGTTCGTCAGAGGCGAAGGCCCTTTTCAGTTCCTCAAACGCTCGCTCCGCCTCCCCCGTCCAAACAAACTTCTTTTTGCTGCTGAGACAGTCCGTGATGGGCGCCGTCAGGTGGGCGAAGTTTCGGATGAACTTACGATAAAAGTTTCCAAACCCTAGGAACCTCTGCACATCCTTCTTGGTCTTGGGTGTTTTCCATTCCAGCACCGCTTGAACCTTGCCGGGGTCCATGGCCAACCCCTTGTCTGACAAGCGGTACCCCAGGAATTCCACCTCCTTGGTATGAAACTGACACTTCTCCAGTTTCACCCACAGTCTGTTGGCTTGCAGCCTGCTCAACACTTCTCTGACGTCTCTCACATGTTGCTCCTCATTCTCCGAATACACCAACACGTCATCTAAGAAGGCCACGCAATTCTTGTAGAGCAAAGGCCCCAGTACATGGTTCATAAAGGCTTGAAAACACGCGGAGCCGGTTTGTAATCCAAAAGGCATAACGAGGTATTCAAATGCCCCCAAAGGGGTGAACATGGTGGTCTTCCATTCATCCCCTTTCCTTATACGTATCAGGTTGTACGCCCCCCTTAGGTCCAGCTTTGTAAAAATCTTTCCTTTTCGCACCCTGGTCAAAATATCATCAATCCTGGGCATAGGAAAAGCCGCCGGCTCTGTCACTGCATTTAGGGCCCGAAAGTCACATACCAGCCTCGGCTTGTCCGTGTTTTTTTTATCCACAAAAAACACTGGGCTACCCCCCGCTGCCTTGGACTCTCTGATGAAGCCTCTCTTCAGGTTCTTGTCAATGAACGCTCGCAACTCCTGCATCTCCCTGTCTGACATGGCATACAACTTGCCTACAGGAAGCTGTGCTCCAGGGAGTAAATTGATCTGGCAATCAAAGGGCCTATGCGGGGGTAGTTGGTCCGCTTCCTTCTCGCTGAACACGTCGCTGAGATCAGCATACTGTGGTGGCACCTTCCCCTTCTCCATTACTTCCGTCCCTGCTAGGGTGGCTTGGGCCCCTGCTGACCCCTTTTCCGCCCTGCAGTGTTCTAAGCAATGTGCTGAACCGAAGGAAACCACTCTTTGATGCCAGCCCACCAGCGGATCATGTAGGGCTAGCCAGCTCATTCCCAAAATAATGGGAGCGCCTCCCAAGGTGGCCACATTAAACGCTATCAGTTCTGTGTGCCTTGCCACCCTCATTATCATTGGGACGGTCTGCAAGCTGACGCCTCCTCCCAACAGTTCCCTGCCATCGATCGTGGTCACCTGCAGGGGGTTGCTTAAAGGGATAGTCTGTATCTGGTGCTCAGCAGCAAACTCCTTGCTCATGAAATTGCAGGAGCTGCCTGAGTCCAACAGCGCCTTTATTTTTAGGGGGTGTCCATTTTGCAGCTCTAGCGACACTTCAATCACTAGAGCAGGTCGAGGAGCTTCTGGCACTGGCACTTGGGGAAGGGGCACTTTCACTGCTCTTTGGCCTGGCTGCAGTGCCCTGCTGGCAACCAGGCGTTGGCTTTTACCTGCTCCGTTTCTCCCTGCTCTTCCCCCTCAACAGCTCCCACCATCCCTTGCCATTCCTTCCTCTGGGGGCAGACTCTGGCAAAGTGACCTGGCTGTTGGCAGAGATAGCATTTCCGGGCTCCCTTTCCCTCCTTCTTCGCCCCCTCACTGGGCTTTGAAAATGCGCGCGCACGGGCTGTTCCGATTTCCATCGGCTCTGCCGGCGGGAAAGCTGGCTCAGGAATGTCTGGAATGCGTAACTCCTTCCAACGTTCCCCTCTCCCTTCCCGCCTCTCCATGGCTCTTGCCTCCTGGCGCGCTCCAATGGTCAGCGCAGATTTGGTCAGCTGATCCATAGACACCGCCCTGGGGCTCCTGGCCAGCTCGTCTTTCACAGCTGAAGAAAGACCTTCTTCAAATAGCATCTGAATGGGTGCTGCCGATAAATCCCACCCCAATCTGTGAATCAGCATGGTAAATTCAGTCCAGTACTCACGGACAGATCTGCTTCCCTGCTTGCAAGCCATTAGCTGTCTGCGCACCACCCCTTCCTCAATATCGCTGGAAAACATGATATCCATTGCACGAAAGAATTTCATAGTGTCCTTTAGGATATCGTTGTGCGTTGCCATCAGGGGTCGAACCCAGTCCCGCGCCCCCTTCTCAAGATGCCCAATTACGAACGCAACTCGCGATTCCTCATCAGGGAACTCATCAAACTGCACATTCAGAGCATATTGCATCTCAGTCCTAAAGGCATGGTAATCCTTGGGGTCCCCCCCAAACTTCTGCACCAATCCTGGTACCTTTCTGGGGAACTGAGTGGTTCTCCCCTTTTTGTCAGCATCCTGAGCCCTTCTCTCCTCGAGCCTCGCCGTCTGCAGCGCAAGTTGGACCTCCAGAGCTTGATACCTTTCTTCCAAGCTTGGACCAGCTCCAACCCCTGCGTCTCCGGTTCCGACTGGGTTGCTCATGATGCTTTCTCCTGCACAGGCAGCGTACAGAGACTGTCAGACTGCTGTCAGGGGATGGTTAGCTGCTTGTGCTTAAAATTGTGCCCCTTCAGAGTTTGTGCGACCCCACAAACCTCTGTGTGTGACAGAGCTCCTCAGACATGTCTGCTCTAGTCACTAGTAGAGTCTGACAGTGGCTGTCTGCGGAAGCGCTTCCAGCAAAGAAGTTCCTTAACGGAAACGCGTCTCCTGGACTCACGACGTGGCAGCTTCCGGCGAAGCATGGGTCTCCCTGCAGTTGCTTCTGACACCTCCCCGCTATTTTCGCTCGAAGTGTCTCTCACCCCTTTCTCTCCCCTGCTGCTTCCTGCCTGGGCTGCTGCGTCTCTCTCAGCATTACTGAGATCCTCCTCCAGAGACCCCGCGCTCCCCCTGCTGGTCCCTGCTTTGGCTGTTGACTCTCTCCCAGTCTCTGGGAGCCTTACCACTTCCCTTTCCTCCGATGTCAGTTCCCTGACAACAATATAGAACTATATGAGTGCATAATTAGAAATCCAGTGCTAACGACTGTTACGGGTGGCTGACCACTCTGACACAATTCTTAATATAGTTCACTTTTCAGCTATATGTTCAATAAACAGACATGAGCACCTGTGGATTTTATATAGCAAAAAACCAATTTATCACCCAATAAAAGTCAAAAACTTGTTTTAAAATTTTCAGGTGTTCATTTTACCATTTCAGGTGTGCTCCCTAAGTGCAGGCAGGTTCTTTCTGAAACTTGTAAACTTGTTTGATTCAGATTTTCAGAGAGGTAAATCCAAAAAATCTCCTTGGAGTGAGGCAAACACAGGAAAAAACTATACTTAAAATTTATTTTTTCTACATTTTCACCAGTTCCATGGTAAAGAAACACAGTGATTTTTATCTGATTTGACTGAAATGGATCATAAAAAGGCATTCAATTAGAATTCATATTACATCTTATTGGAATTAAAATTTCAAGCTGAACAGAAAAAGTGATGAACTAACATTGTTCCTGATGAATCAACTCATCATCTCAGCAACCTGAACATTTCAGAAGTGTGAGTCATCCAATTGTTCTTGGGAGAGATTTAATTACAATGATTAATTCTTCTACAGAAAGGCACTGGCCTAAAACTTGATAGAAACCTTGCTAAAGGCGAAGTAAAGATCAGCACAGTCTGCAGAATTATTACCACAGAGCCAAGTTGTGACAATGGTGCTAAATATCATTTATATTTGGCAATGAAATATGGAATTGTTTGTTACAGGTTTGTTAGACCACTATACATGGGCTAAACCTTAGCAACTAGGTATTCATAACCGGTACAAATCCTTGAGATTTGGAACTTGGGCAACATCAATGCTAAATTGTAGCATAGTGTCTTATGCTTCCAGGTCTATGTATGCTTACTTGGGAGTAAATGCCATTGATCCTAGGACATTACTTCTGATTAA
Source organism: Podarcis vaucheri (assembly GCF_965113315.1). Classification (NCBI taxonomy): domain Eukaryota; kingdom Metazoa; phylum Chordata; class Lepidosauria; order Squamata; family Lacertidae; genus Podarcis; species Podarcis vaucheri. Next base: position 17,468,773 of record NC_138763.1, on the reverse strand, counting down.
ACATGCATGGTTTGTATCTTGTCTGTGCCATAAACTCAACTAGGTGTCGGGGGGGGGGGATTATACTGACCTACAACATTATTCCTGTGACACAGTCTGGTTCTCTGCCCGTCATTATGCCATTATGCCACATTGCTTCCTAAACACACCATTCCTGACTAAACCCTGTCTAGCTGTGAGATAAGGGAAATGCAGACACAGGGAACTGCCCTAACATTACAGTTACATTGGGTAATTGTCATTACAACCAACTGCTTATTTGTTCTACAGTGGTACCTCGGGTTACAGACGCTTCAGGTTACAGACGCTTCAGGTTACAGACTCCGCTAACCCAGAAACAGTAGCTCGGGTTAAGAACTTTGCCTCAGGATGAGAACAGAAATCACGCGGTGGCGGCAAGGCGGCAGCAGGAGGCCCCATTAGCTAAAGTGGTGCTTCAGGTTAAGAACAGTTTCAGGTTAAGAATGGACCTCCAGAACGAATTAAGTTCTTAACCTGAGGTACCACTGTATTTTTATTTCTTGAGAGTGGTCTGTTTGTGAGATAGAAGCTGATGGAATACTGTGGCATTGTCTTCCATAATCAGGAAAGCTCCAACATGTCTCTCAGTTGTTGTAGCTCATGAATACACACAAACACACCCTATAGTCATATATCCTGGGAGCTGAAGTTTGATGAGGGAGCTGAGAATTCTCTTTTTCAGATCTCGAGCCTCCACTCACATAACTACAGTTCCCAGAGTTCCATTGCAAAAGGGAGTATCCGTTAAACCATTTTAGTTCTCTAGCAAAGATATACACACTGTGCTATTACATTCTACAATAGCCTAGCTCACCAAATTATAAACAACTCTCTTTCTTCAGTTTTCAGGTTGCTGTAGCACAGTAAACAGTTTGAAATCACCTGCAGTCTTGAAAGAGGTGATAGTATTTGCTCCCATAATGCTTCTTGTAAGTCTAATCATTTGGATTCCACTACAGTTTTATTATGTAGTTGATTATGTGTTTTAAATTTATTACGTAGTCCTCAGCCTGCAGTTCTTAGCGTCCTATATATAACGATCTCCCAAACATAGCTTTTCATACTTAACCCTCACAGTCTTGCTAATCTAAATTACATTTCTCTTCTCCATTTCTGTGTCCTTTCAGTTCTTTCTTCATAAAACACATTCATAACTACTCACAAACTCTCCCCCCCCCCCCAGTGCAACAAGACAAGTTCTTTAATCTCTGGCCTGCTAAGTAATCTCACCAATGAGCAGCAATATTTCCTGTCCCACTTGTGGTTATTTCCACTAACTCTTGAGCAATAGACAAGTTAAATTGGAGCATCTCAGCCACTGTTATTCACATGATATATAAAGATCAATATGTATTGATTTTCTAATTTTGATTCATATCTGCACAGCACTCTACAGCCTCTCATAAGAGTTTATTTATCAAACCTTTCCTACCACCTTGAATGCTGGCCAGAACTTACTCAGACACTTCAAATCTAACGTGATCTCTCTCTCTTTCTCTCCTGGTTCTCAACTACTATCTTTATTTTCTTTGCCAAATATTTGCCTTTAGCAAGTCAAAGGCACTTATTTACACCCAAGTACTGCTAAAGCCTCAACGCCTAGGGCTTGCCGATCGAAAGGTCGGCGGTTCGAATCCCGCGGCGGGGTGCGCTCCCGCTGCTCGGTCCCAGCGCCTGCCCACCTAGCAGTTCGAAAGCACCCCCGGGGGCAAGTAGATAAATAGGTACCGCTTACCAGCGGGAAGGTAAACGGCGTTCCGTGTGCGGCTCTGGCTCGCCAGAGCAGCGATGTCACGCTGGCCACGTGACCCGGAAGTGTCCCCGGACAGCGCTGGCCCCCGGCCAATAGATGTGAGATGGGCGCACAAACCCCACAGTCTGTCAAGACTGGCCCGTTCGGGCAGGGGTACCTTTACCTTTTACTGCTGACGTCAAAGAGGGACCTAAGATTATAATTAGGCTCTAATGGCCTGGTATCTGGAAGAACTCCTACTTCTTTGGAATATCATAATATTTTACCAAGCTAGTTCTCACTGTAATAGTAACATCTAAAGTTTATGAGCTGCATTGGCATACTACCTAACAATAGGACTTAATATAGTATGGTTTGGGAGCTGGAATTATAGTTAATTAGCTATTAATCGCAATATGGGAGGAAAACCTGGAATCCATTTTCTATGTCCCAAAGTTCTCTGTTTAAGGGATTGTGACAGCAACATTGCCGAAAGCTTCAGAAATCAGCTGCTCATTACATTAAAAATGAAATGCATTTGTTGTTTTTTAAATATTTGGAATCCAATTCATATAAGCAATAAATTTGGTAGTAAAATTATTCCAGAACTGTGCTACTCTGTTTTGAAGACTGCAGGAGATTCCATGGGGGCTGAATGATTATCCATGAACAAATACCAGTAGTTCCCAAATATATAAAACTAACATATCAGCAAGGTGACTAGGCTGAAATACTTCTTCCTGACATAGTTTCCTATCTACAAATAATTTTTATCTCTCCCTCTCCCATGTGTGTGTTCCTCTTCAACCAGGTCTTTGGCTGATTAACTTCCCATCTCCTTTTAGTTGCTTTTGTTGGAGGCAGTGGGGGATTAGTGGTTTGGTTTGGTTTGTTCTTGTTTTTATTACGTATTTTGTGTTTTTACCTTGTATTTTTATGATGTGATCATCCTGAGATCTACACACCAGAGGAGGAGAAGAAGAAGAAGAAGAAGAAGAAGAAGAAGAAGAAGAAGAAGATTCAGTTATGAAGTTCTCCATCTGAAGTTATTCCTGGATGGAACCATTTAATAATAATAATAGGTTAATAAAAGATTAGCGCCAATTCTCCTCGAGATCTTTGCCAGTAAGAACCCTTGCTTAAGATCATGTTGGAGTTGATTCAAATGTCCCTCTAAACTCTATTTACATGGCAAATGATTTGCAGGCACCTGCTATAGTTACACCACCAAAATTAAGGAGGATGAGGCCTCTCACACACCTGGTTGTAGGACCTCAATAAATGATACCTGAAACTCATTGGAAGAATAGTTAAATGAATACAAAAATAACAAATAACAAAACAAAAAGAATCACACATACTAACTTTGCCCTTCCTCTTAGGCAGGCATCCCCAAACTTGGCCCTCCAGATGTTTTGGGACTACAATTCCCATCATCCCTGACCACTGGTCCTGTTAGCTAGGGATGATGGGAGTTGTAGTCCCAAAACATCTGGAGGGCCGAGTTTGGGGGTGCCTGCTCTTAGGGAAGGGATATAACTCAACAGCAGAGTTCTGCACATGGAAGATTCCAGGTTCAAGCCCTGGCATCTCTAGGTAGGACTGGGAATACCTTGTTTTGAAACCCTGGAGAGCTGCTACTAGTCGGAGTACACAACAATGAGCTAGATGAGTCAGCCTTAATACAAGGCATATTTATCTGCTCCTCCTTCACTGATGGGTACTGTTTGTAATTGTTTCTCAACATTTGCAAAGGGTGGCCAGCATTGATGTACTGACCGTCAGTATGTGATTTACTGCAATCACCATAAAACTAATAAGGTCAGATGAATCCATCCTCAGAAAGGAACTCTAAACCACAGTCCTTGCACATACTAAATTTCCATGAGCAGAGACTATAGTTGTAGGGGTTTTCTGTGATATCCATACTGCACCACTATTCCAGTCACATCTCAAGCAAGATGTTTATGAAGGTAGAAGGATACCTGAAACAGAGAAAAGTAACAAACACCAACAACTGTCAAGCAAGATAGACTATACTTTCTAATTAGTCCCAGTTTTCTTTCGCCGCGCAAAGAAATAAATGACTTCAGAAATAGCCATATAGATATCATGTTAAAAGCACCTTTGGGAACCAGAGGATGTTGTACAAAATACTAGAGATCTAAAGAGTGGTTGTTACACACCTATTACATCTACTAAACTGTCTCGTTTACTTTTTGAAGTCCTGTATACATGATACAGCAAGACCAAACAGTTTTATGTACCATAAGAAATTTGAAACATGATGTTTAATGTTCAGAAGATAAAGTTAAAAAAACTACACATCCATGACTTTTTTATTTCCCTGTTTTATGGCCTTTCAAGAATGTAAAGAAAAAGGAAGCACAAGAGTCAGGCTAATAACCATATGTTCTTTCTTGTTTCTTTCTAGATGCAATAATAACTTTGTTGATTGGTGCCTGAGGCAGAAATTGCAGTAATATGTTTGGTTCTTTTTTTAATGTTTACATTGAAGTTTTCCAAAGGCTGCCAAATACAATGTGTTTTGAGAGAGAGAAAGCATTTGTCCTTTTTTTGCAGATTTATATTTATATTATTTTCTGCATTGCCATTAAGCTACTGAAGTCCACTCTGTTTCCCCCCCCCCTACATATTGGCCTTAAATACTGCTCTAGTCCAAGGTTGCCCTGAATGTGAAAAAAACAAAAAAAAAAGATGTTCTCTACAGCAGTTTGTTTTTGATTATGCCATTTAAAAAAGATTCTCACAAACATGAGGGAGGCATTTTTATTTTAAAGACAAATTAATGTCTAAAACTATATTGAATGTGCTTGTGGTGAAGTGGTCATCTTGATCCTCTAAATAATATGAGAACATTTCCTTATAGTTTATAGTGTACATTATGTTTGCATGGCATGAATCAATCAAATCAATCTCCTTGTTTTCTGCAAATATTTCAGAGTACATGCACTACACGTATATTTACATACCGTATATTAATCTATATTACTATATCCAGTATTTGCTTTGACCTACTTGTGGTTGTCACAAATAAGAAAGAGCAATGACATAAATTTCCTTCTATCTCTTATCACCGATGGAGGAAAAAGTAAATGTCAAGTGTCCTTCCATAAGAAGTACAGAAACAATTCCCTCTCCAGCAATAGTCTACCAGTGTGAACAAGGCTAGGAGAAGCTGAAGTAGCTGCTGGCTTCCCTTCATTGGTCCAGCTTCCTCTGTCTTATCAGATGTTTATCTCAGTAAACAGACTAGAGCGGGGGCAGAGGCAGACAGAGTGAACCCGGTGTTCTATTCTAGTCTGGAACCAGAGCAGGATTGCCTGTTTCATGAGAAAGACTAAAATGTCATCTAGCACAAACACAAAGGACAAGATGGTATCTCGCTGCTAGCTCCATGAAGTCATACTTGAGGAAAAGGCTATTCACCAGTTTAATAGCTGCACTGAAATCTCTGGGGAGATATATCACAAAGTCTTTACGCTGACACTGGAGTCTTGTGGGTAATGTCCTCCACAGAGCTGTGTGAAACACTCGCATGAAACCACAGCACCCTTAGGGCAGGTCTATTTTACAGCTGTAAGGTCTTTATTTGAACGCATAGGTCCTGTGCCTAATACTTCCCACAGAGCAGTTTGAAAATATTGACCCTACTTGGAAGTGGAGAGTGGGCTATATTCACCCTCGCTGTCTTAGAATGGCAATGGCGCCCACCTGAGAGGTGCTGGAACTGAGTTCCGGGGAGTTCCAGCTGAAAAAAGCCCTAGCTATATTACTAGTGAGAGTGCCAGTGTGGCGCAGTGGCTAGAGTTTTGGACCTGAAGCTCAAACCCCACTCAGCTATGAAGCTAGGTAGTGACCTCACCTGGCCTAGCCTACCTCACAGACTTGCTGAGAGAATAAAATGGGAGGGGAGAACCATGTATGCTAATCAACACTGGGGGAAGGGCAGGATGTAAATGCAATTAATTAACTCAGAGGTTTTAACGCCTCTCTTGTGGAGGGTTCCCTCATCCTCCTCTCCTCTCCTGACTCTGGGCGGCCGCAGCTGCCGCTCCTGGTCTCTGAGCTGCCACCCTCCCGCCCCAAAGAGAGGTGCCTCCTCACACTGCCCCACAGGAGCCTGGGAATCACCCCCTGGCCAGCCTTCAGAGGCACCATTCAACCGGGGAGCTTGTGGCCAGGGCTGCTGCAACAAACAGCTGTGCAAGCCTTTGGATGGCAGAGATGTGAGAGGATATCAGAAGAGGGAAGGAAGGAAACAGGGGCAGAGGCCAGGGTTGCCCGCGGCACCCCTGACCATCCTTCAAGACACCCCAAGGTGCCACAGCATACTGGTTGAAAACCACAGAATCAACTAAATAATGAGTGCAAGGTTTTTAAATGAACCTAATGCTCACCATAGAACTACAGTGGTGCCTCGCAAGACGAAAAGAATCCGTTCTGTGATTCTCTTCGTCTAGCGGTTTTTTCGTCTTGTGAAGCAAGCCCATTGAAGGATTAGCGGATTAGCGCTATTAGCGGCTTTTAGCGGCTTATCTGCTGATCAGATCATCTGATAAGTGGCTTAGCGGCTTAGAAAAAGGGGGGGGAGGGGAAAAAACCAGCAATAACTCACAAGACATTGTCGTCTTGCGAAGCAAGCCCATAGGAGATTCGTTTTGCGAAGCACCTCCAAAACGGAAAACTCTTTCGTCTAGCGAGTTTTCCGTCTTGCGAGGCATTCGTCTTGCGGGGCACCACTGTACTTCAAAATATTCATTGGAAACATTCAAAGGCAAACTTTTTCATATGTACTCATTACCAGCTTAAAAGTGCATCTGGGCTGTTGTTGTCCCCCCCCCCCATCTCTCTTTGGATTTGGGAAGGGAATGAATCAAAACACAGTATTTCATAAGAAACAACAGGATAGATAGAGGCTAAATATGGATTGTAGTTAATGTCTCTACACTGCTTCCCAAACCAGCAGTTGGAGCGCATTGGATGCTGCGTAAACACAAGTGTGTACACTTTGAATATATAGGACTGCTGACATTTGAGCTGAAATGTGACCAGATCAGCAGATTGCACCCATGCAGACAAAACCAGGGCCAGTGGGAGGAGCCTAGAGAACCTATCTGGCTGGGATGGAGTCAGGATAGAAAGCCATGGCTTCTCACATCTGAATACTGTTTTGCTTAATGGTTCAGAAGAATACCGGAAGACTGGCTAGCCTATACACATAGAATATTTATGAATTCTCCTTAGCTGTATGAATCATAGACTAGCACACGTTCTCACAATGGAAGTTCCTGCATTACAGCTTGATCTGACCTATGCCAGCACTTCAAGTAACTTCCACTGTGGTCAGTGGAGTTTACTCTCAGGTAAGCATCATGGGGCTGCAGCATTAGAAAAGAGAGTGCGCATTCCATGACAGAGGACAGGGAATTGTATAGGTTTCCCCTCCCTTCCCCTTGTTTTCATTCTCAGAAATGAGAAGAGAGTTGATGAAAGGAACAGAAATCTCCCCAGAAAGGAAAAATCAAGGTTATTCCAAAATAATGATAGAAAATAAAACTTCCCAAAGATTCTTAAGTTACTGAGGCTAGACAGGGTTTACCCCAAATTTCAAAGAGTCTGACAAAGAAATTGAGAATTTAATATAGGTATGTGCATTAAAAAGAATTGGAAAAAGAACAGGCAGGCAAAGGTAATTTCACAGGATTCATCTCTCCAGGAGTAAAGACAAATGGGACCAATAATAAGGATAAAGAGCTGGGAAAGTGTAAGAAAGTGGGACAGAGATTTTTTATCAAATTTGTGTCCCATCCTTCCTCCAAGGAGTTCAGGGTAGTTTACATGGAAATTTAGCTGACTGTATAGTCACAACAATCCTTGTAGTTTAGGCTGAATGGATGGCAGCTAACAGATTGAAGTTGAATCCTGACAAGACAGAAGTACTGTTTTGGGGGGACAGGGGGCGGGCGGGTGTGGGGGATTCCCTGGTCCGGAATGGGGTAACTCTGCCCCTGAAGGACCAGGTGCGCAGCCTGGGAGTCATTTTGGACTCACAGTTGTCCATGAAGGCATAGGTTAATTCTGTGTCCAGGGCAGCTGTCTACCAGCTCAACGTGGTATGCAGGCTGAGACCCTACCTGCCCGCGGACTGTCTCACCAGAGTGGTGCATGCTCTGGTTATCTCCCGCTTGGACTACTGCAATGTGCTCTACGTGGGGCTACCTTTGAAGGTGACCTGGAAACTGCAATTAATCCAGAATGCAGCAGCTAGACTGGTGACTGGGAGTGGCCTCCGGGACCACATAACACCGGTTCTGAAAGATCTGCTTTGGCTCCCAGTACGTTTCTGAGCACAATTCAAAGTGTTGGTGCTGACCTTTAAAGCCCTAAACGGCCTTGGTCCTGTATAGCTGAAGGAGCGTCTCCACCCCCATCGTTCAGCCCGGACACTGAGGTCCAGCACCGAGGGCCTTCTGGCGGTTCCCTCGCTGCGAGAAGCAAAGCTACAGGGAACCAGGCAGAGGGCCTTCTCGGTAGTGGCGCCTGCCCTGTGGAACGCCCTCCCAGCAGATGTCAAGGCAATAAACAACTATTTTATTTTTAAAAGACAACTGAAGGCAGCCCTCTTTAGGGAAGTTTTTAATGTTTAATGCTGTATTGTTTTTAATATTCAGTTGGAAGCCGCCCAGAGTGCCTGGGGAAACCCAGCCAGATGGGCGGGGTATAAATAATAAATTATTATTATTATTATTATTATTATTATTATTATTACTATTACTATATATCTGACTTAAGTGACTCAAAGAGTTTTAAAGTGTAGAAGGGATATGAACCCGGGCCCTTCTGGTTCATGTCCAACATTTGGCCCAATCTCATACTGTTTTTTACATCACTTTAACTGTAATTGCTTCTCCCAAGGAATCCTGGGAATTGCAGTTTAGTGATGTGTATACAATTCTATGTTAGAAGACTTATCACCCAAACTACAATTCCTAGAAATTCCTGGGAAAAGGCGATAACTGTTGAATAAGTTTAACCCCATAAAACTTTATTCCCTGTCGTCATTGCATTGAGGATTGCCCCTTAAGTGTTGATCATCAAAGTGCTAGAAAACAGAATTAAAAACACTGGGTTGCCAATTCATAAGAGTGGCATAAACTGAGACCATAGCATAGGTGTAGATAAGGGTGCTCAACAACCTGTTCAAGAAATTACTCTCATTAATTCATTTATAGGCAAACACAAAATAGTTCTGCCAGATAAAATTTGGCTATTTTGTTTTGTTTTTGCTTAACTTCTGCCAGTAATGTACCAAACCAAAGATGTCATTGGTGGCAGTAGGGAAAGATGCATTTATTATTATTATTATTATTATTATTATTATTATTATTATTATTATTAAAAAATCAAACCACTTACATACACAGACTTAAAGAACCTAAAGCAGCTTTTTCTTAGCCTGTGTTTGCTTTCAGTAGTTGTCTCCCTTCACTGGTTTCCACTGTCTAGCATCTATAATATGCCTGCTTAGAAGGAAAGGCAATTGTATACCTCTCTTTCCTATATAAGCCACTCGCAATGTAGAACTCTGATGCTGTTTCCATTTGGAAAAATACTTGTACAAGCCATTTATAAATCCTTTACAAGTTAGTGCATGCCAACATCTCTCAAATTCGCAATTATTGTGACTAAGTCTAGTTGGCACTGATAGTGAAACAGGTTAACTGTCATACACAAATCCAAAGCCTATACATTCCTGATTGAGAGAAAGAATGAATAGGCACTTTGAAACAAGGCAAAAATTAAAGGCTACTTTTTTGTTCCCCTGAATGTTCCTGCTAAGTCATATAACAATTTTAATATTGCAGGATATTATGTTTAGTGAAGATATAACTGGTAAGGCTTAATGTCATGGATTTTCCCAAAGAATCTTAGAGAATCCTGGTAACTAGTAATAGTAATATTCCTAGTAATAGTAATATTCCTAGTAATAGTAATATTCCTAGTAATAGTAATATTCCTAGTAATAGTAATATTCCTAGTAATAGTAATATTACTAGTAATACAGACCAATCTCCTGGTGCCTTCCAGAACTTAGGCTCTGTATTTTGGATCAGCTGAAGTTTCAAGGATAGCACCACACAAAGCATATTACATTAATCCAACCTGGTGATTTACTTTTAATATCTGAAATTGCTGAAAAGCAAGCACATTGCTCTTGCTGCCACTGTCGTCTCAGTATTCTCAGTAGCTCTGAGAATATGGCCACTTATAAAGCCTGAATGTGGTGGCTTCCCGCCTGTGGCAAGAAGCCAGTTATGTATGGCACACAATTATTCAGTTTTTATAAATGCCGGCAAGTGTGGTTTTCCCAGTCAAAAATGTTGAATGAAAAACAGTGTACTTGGCAGCAGGTGTATGAGACTAGCTTGTCATCGTCTGGAAGTCTGTATATTCAGGTTTCCCAAATGACCACCACACAATTTTTGGGTCATGTGGATCCTATGACAAAGTCTGAAAATGTATGTTGTACCATTCATCTGGTTTTATTGAATAGGCAACAGCCAAAAAGTGATAAAGAGCTATAGCTCAATGGTAGAACACATGCTTTGCATGCAAAAATTCCAGGTTTAATTCCTGGCACCTCCAGGTAGGGGGCTGGGAAAGATTCTTGTCTGAAACAGTGGCAAACTGCTGCCTGTTGGTGTATGTAATACTCAGCTAGATGCACCAATGGTTTAAAGCAGCTTTCTAGTTTCCTATATTAAACATTTTAAGTCCAAAATGCAGAAGAAAATATACTTAAGGAAGACCCTGCAGCAGAAGGAACAGCAGAAGGAAGGCCAATTGGAAAGGATGAAAAATGGAAATTTAGCTCAGCTGTGTGCAACTGCTAACCATAATTAGAAATGGAAAGATAAATCAGTGTTTTCTGTTGTCTTCATGCACCTGTGGAGGCGAAGCATTTGTAAGCTGGAAAAGGAACACAAGGAAGATATAATATTTGGATAAATGCAAACAGAGGTGGGGCTGAACCTGAAGGATTCTCATGGCACTGCCAGAGTGAACAGATGGCTTGGCACAGGTTTAAAATTAAAGTAAATATCACAAGATTAGAAGTTCTTGTGAAATGTTCTTATCAGTTGCTTTTCAATATTACAAGTATCTGGCATTCCTGTTTTGTTCTTTCTCACAGCTCATTCAAGCCTCGCATTTGATGGAGGGCTCTTGTATTTCTTTACAGAGTTGTGAAAAAAGGATGTCATCACAATTCCACCAGGTTGCTTCCAACAGAAAATTAAAACTGATTCCCAGAGCAATGGAGGCATGAAGATGTTTGCTCATGGGATCAAAGGTGTTAGCACTAGGAAGAACCTGAACTGGAGACTCATTAATCTGTCCACTGGCTGAGGAATTAGCAGAATTGTCCTCCCAGGTCCCAACATCCCATCCTGACATCCCTTAAGTATCCAACTGCTTCCTCCTAATGCAGCTTGTCTATGGTTAGGTCTGGATCTGTGCCTGGACATGGGCTAAACTTTGCTTGAATGACCCCCTAGTCTTGTTCCATATTACTCTGCTTTTGAGCTTGCCTCTTCCTGCTCATCTCTTTGCCTTCCATTCCACAGATTTCTTTGTCTGCCTGTGTCCTCATTCAGCCCCTTCGGATGGATTTTGTTTCTCAGAATCTGCCCCATGATGGACAGTGCCTCTGGATTGTCCACCCTATGGTTTTGCTCTGTAATCCATCCACCTTCATTCATACTCAATCTTCTCCCTATCCCCACTCCAATGTGCTCATCTATCCACTGACCAGTGCTATCAGGCAAATGGTAGTCAAGTAGTACCTTTGTGGCTATGAGAAGACATTAGTGACAACCTGTGCCCTGAAGCCTCTTTTGCCAGTTGTGCAAAGCAACTGCAACAGCATAATTAATTTGCTTTCAACAGCTTGTCCTCTGAAATTACAGAACCCAGACGAGATTTTCATGTTGGCAGAAACCAATCAATATCTACCAAGCATCAAGCAGTTGTACCACCCTGCTTCATTATTTATTGAGGGGTAAAGTTACACTCAGAAGACTGCTCACCAGTCAGTAGGAAAAATGTACACACATAAAACTTACCCTCCAAAAGAACAACACCTTGGGGCATTTTCCTTGCATAAATGACATTTTCTGCCATTGAAAACAGAACCTCTGCAGGTGGAAATTAAATGTAAGCAGCTGTTTTATGGAAAGGCAATTTGGGGGAAAATAATCCTGAAGAAAGAAAGAAAGACTCCATCCTGCATCGCTATTCTGCAGCATATTAGGTGCATAGCTAGGGAGAACTAGAGGAATATCCAGCAAAAGTCAATTGTAACTGCTTCCTACTGAATCATAAGACTGGAATAATTGCAATTAACTGAAGTCCTGATGGGTTATGGCAACTCATTTTTTTCTAGATTGTGCCCAGTTTGTGAGGAAGGCTTCAATTCCACTCTAAGAAGTATCCAGTGTCCCAGTTCAGACATTTGTTGGGCAGAAGCAAGCTTCACTTGGTGAAGAAGCAGCCAGAGTATCCCTCACATCCACTATGGAAAATGTGCAGGCCGGGTTTTAATGACAAACCTAGACAGCATCTTAAAAAGTAGAGACATCACCTTGCCAACAAAGGTCCGTATAGTAAAAGCTATGGTTTTCCCAGTAGTGATGTATGGAAGTGAGAGCTGGACCATAAAGAAGGCTGATCGCCGAAGAATTGATGCTTTTGAATTATGGTGCTGGAGGAGACTCTTGAGAGTCCCATGAACTGCAAGAAGATCAAACCTATCCATTCTGAAGGAAATCAGCCCTGAGTGCTCACTGAAAGGACAGATCCTGAAGCTGAGGCTCCAGTACTTTGGCCACCTCATGAGAAGAGAAGACTCCCTGGAAAAGACCCTGATGTTGGGAAAGATGTAGGGACATTCCCTGTTGACAACACTAAGTTCAGGAGGAAGGGTAGAGAAAGTAGGAACATTCTCCATGGCAAGAGTGCTCTGATGGTGTCAGGAGTGCTCTGATGGTGTTTCCTGCTTGGCAGGGGGTCGGACTCGATGGCCCTTGTGGTCTCTTCCAACTCTATGATTCTATGATTCTAAGTGTGTAAAACAAAGTTGTGCAACCTTGGCCTTTGGCCTGTTAAAATGGTGCTAAATTAATCTAAGGATACAAGACAAATAAATGATAGGGAGCTCGTACAGCCAAGTATTTACATTGAGATTTTCAGGGTGAGATTATCAGGGAGAAGAAAAAGAATGGGTTCATTACAGGGGAGTGAGGGCATGGACTGCTGTTGGATGACTGATTTTCATAGCAGTGTTTAATCTAGTAATACATGATGGAATAACAATCAGCATGACAAGAGTGCATTTTTCTCACTCCTCAGTAAACAAAGCTTGGTTTTGGATATCTGAATTAGGGAGCAGGACTTTTAGGTGGACTTGAGTCTCAGCATCCCTTGGAAACTGCCTACTCCCTTGCTCTAACCAATTTGTGTTCTCACACTACACTGAATTGCACTATCCAATGCTGCTTTTAAACAGCAGGCAAATGTTTTCTGATAGTGAGAAAGGATCAAGTGAGAAAGGATCAAGAGTGATGTTGAAGCCCAAGCATTCTAAGTGACTACAACAATGATGTTATAGTCAGAGGGCCGGCCTGGGCCATTTGCTTACGTACCTCATAATGCACATTTCAGAAGTACAAAAATTGCCGTTCAAGGACACAGAAAACAAGAGAAACACAACCCTGAGGGCAGATGTTTGGACATTTGTGTAACAACTGAGAGTTGGAAGTAGAATGCTATATGGGAGTAAGTCCCATTTAATTTTATAATTTATTTTAAATTTATTTGTAGTGTTTTACAAAGAAGCGTCTCAAAGTGTCTTGAAAACATTAAAATGCAAAATATTATAAAATATACAAAAACAGTAAAACATAAAAACATAAAAGTAATCAGTTTAGCTATCCATAAGTGTGTATAACATTTACGAGGTGAATCTTACACACTCTTAAGCACAGCTGAAAGGGAATACGGTTCTTTTCCCTTTGCCTCTAATGAAATAATTATTACCTATCCAAATAAACCTTCTAATTCATTTTGCAGCAGTTCCGAGATTCCCAATGGCTCTGATATTTGTTTATGACAAACTCTTCAAACAGAGACAATTCCCCCTCTACTTCTTATGTTGCATTATCTGTCACCTCTGGCAACCTGGTGACCCAAGGCTTTCAGGACCCACAAGTGCTCCTCATTATGAGAAACCTTTTTAATTATCTTGTTTTAAATCTACACATTCTTCCATCTTTGTCTCTGCAAAGTCTTGTTTGTTCACTATAATCCTGCCACTTGAAGAGTATAACAAGGCTGCTTGATACAATACAGCCTGGCCATTACAATGAGGTACAATGGGTTACTTAAGAAGTGTTCACCTATCCACAATGAAACACAAACTTGCCACACAGAATGCATACAACTTCCTACATGGAACTGACTCTCCTGCAGAGAATCCATAGTGTGGAGTAACTTCACATATTAGATCAATTTTTTATCAGATGGAAACTCCAATGTCTCTGTAATTCATTACTGTGATTTAGGTACTGACCAACACCAGATATTTCACAAGAATGAACATAAAGAACTGCATAAGCTACTATTTCGTTTTCAAAAAAAGTTACATTTTTCAACTTTGTAATACACAATTTTAAAATATTATGATACTAATAATATCAGAATGCCTTTGTATTGGTAATATTTTTTAAAATAACAGCACTTCATTCCCATAAAGGCCTGTTCAGTTATGCCTAACTTGTATTAATGCCTGACTGTGTTAGTGTGTTGGCCAATAGCACTTTGCTATAAATCACTATCTGAAAAATGGACTCAAATTTAATTTTATAACTCATTATTTGCAGGCTGTTGGTATAACACATATATTTAGCAGTTCTTTAACAAGCAGCCATAAGTTGCAGGATGTATTGCAGTAGATATCCATAAATGCCCAACTTCCTCACTCATTAGGTGCATAATCCTAAATTCATGTGACACAAATCTTTTCTCTTAAAAGTGAAAAGGTAAAAAAATGTCTTTACCTGACTTTCGAGTTTTTAAAAAAGTTCTAGAATCAAATTTTGTGATTTGCCTAGTTTCTCTAATACTAAGTATTCTCTGTTTCTGCTAATTACAGTGGAAATTGAATGGGTTGAACAAGTGGTAGAATTAGCCTCCTCACTCCATCAAAGAATGGAAAGCTCTTTTTACAATGTTGTAAATATCTACTCACCACGGAGATTTTGTCTGACATTAAAACCAAAGCTGTCGGGGAAAAGTGTTGGATCTATGATATAACTTTGGACCTAGGTCACTAAAATCTTACCCAATGCAACATCTTCCCCTTGGTTTCTGAAGAAAACTAAACCTTCAAAGACAAATATTATGGCACGCAAAATAAATGCGGTGATTTTTAACCTTTTCAGGGAAAGTAATTCCCTTATTGGCTGCGGCTCAAAATGTCCTACCTTTCTTTCCCTTTTTGTTGTATCTGTGAGTAATTTCTTCAGTCACATTGTTTATAAGAAGTGAAGTTATTCGTAATCATGCCTTTAAGAGTATGTACACAAAGTGGACATCCTAATAGAGCACCATGTATTAAATTCCTGATTGTTTGACATAAATTCTCCCTCTTTCTTGTACTCAGACAGGAAGCTCCTCATTTATTTACGAATAGGTTAAGACCCGAGTCATGTTCCTAACCATGTGCCTAAGTGCTAACATATATTAAGTAAATTTA
The DNA here is from genome assembly GCF_965113315.1 of Podarcis vaucheri. Lineage (NCBI taxonomy): Eukaryota > Metazoa > Chordata > Lepidosauria > Squamata > Lacertidae > Podarcis > Podarcis vaucheri. Next base: position 17,453,183 of record NC_138763.1, on the reverse strand, counting down.
GAGCCTCTTCTGCATAGGAAACATATTAAAATGGTTAAACATGGAGAAAGGCTCAATGTAATCTATCTTTTGTCATGTTTATGATATCCGAACGCATCTTTTGCAACTGGTCCAACTTGGCTGTGGCTGCAGATGTGCTATTTCATGATAAACCACAACTGCACGGAGAGAAAGAGGAGAATAAGAGAATGTGATATAACATAAACCATCAAGAAGATAAATAATGAAGTTCTTTGAAATAACATTGGTTAAATATTTAGACATTTTGGGTTTGCTTGTGGCGTGCACACACACAATGGTACTCTCATAGTTAGCTGTGGAAAATGTATCTGCTCAGCAATCACAGTAGGGAGGACAACTTGCTGAGATAATCTCCAGAATTCAAATTATATTCTTCATATGATTTGCACACACAATTCCCAATGTCAGATTTTGCCGTACGCTACATGTCAGAAGCAGCATTAAGCATGGATGGGTTTGGAACAGGGAGGACCAGGCCCAACATCTTTTTTCATATTCCCCTTACTCAGTGCTCCCTCTTCCAAACTGAAGAAGGGCATCCCTGAGCCAGTGTAGTACCAGAGGCTGCTGCCCAAAGTTGTCCAAGGTTCTCCTAGGATCAATACTATTCTAGAAGCTCCTCTTTTCCCACTCCCCCTGCTATTCAAGACTATCTCAGGGTAGGTACCATCCAAAGAAGTTGTTCTCTGTGCACGTTTCACGCTTTCCTTGGATGAGCCCAGGACTTTTTGCTGGAAATAATGTATTCTGCTATACTGTACATAGCGTGGGCCAGACCTTTATGGGAAGACCTAAACAGAAGCATGATTGGTGGTTGCCTCAAAACTGTGGAATGCTTTCACACCTGAGAATTTCCCTGAAAGCTAACTCTCAGATTAATAATAATAATAACTCTCAGATTAATTAATAATAATAAAGCTAATTCTCAGATTAATAATTGCTTCCACAGCAATTCTTTCATATTCCAAAATTAAGTGGCATTGTTTTGTTCGTTATGCTAATATGTTATGTATCTTTATACTGTAAACCAGATGAAGCCTGGTATATAAATTTAATAAATTATTATAATAAAATGAGAAATCAACTCTTGGCGGCATTGAGGCCTCAAAAATGGCCACATTAATCCTCCAAATCTGATGGTGTGCAATTCTTCATTATGTTGCTATGTATTTTGTTTCACCAGTTTGTTTGGGTTTCCCCCCGAAGACTCTAATTTGCCTTGAGCCCTTCTGGATATCTTAGAACTCAAATTAATAATAAATAAATAGAATTTAAATGAAGAGCTTTGACATATTTCAATAAAGAGGTTGGTCTGGAGTGGGGGGAGGATTCCATAGAGGAATTAGCAATCAGCAAATGAAGAAACACTTTTAAAAAAATCAGGCTCAGAAGCTAAACTGTTATTAAACCAATTAATTCATTGAACAGGCACACGTCATTTTACAGTGACTGGTTGGACTTCTGCTTAAAAGAAATCAACTGTATGAGTACAGCTGAGAAATCACCCCCATAATAGATGTTTTAGCCCTTGCTTTTACTTCTCTCTGATAGCTCTTAAGGTGGTCAGAGGTACAAGTTAAAGATGCATTGTAGCCGGAGGGATGATAGAATGAAAAAATGGGGGATGGGAGTATAGCTATGCTGATAGACCAATTTCCCACCACTGCAAGCCGGTGCAATTGATTGATGAATCCCTGCTCTGTCAAGAGGCAGCCCTTCAGATCTGATCACATAAATACTCATTCAACTCAAATTCTGCTTGACAAGCCTGAGACAGCTTTGTTCTGTCACAGATATCATTGGAAGGAAAATGCTCCATTAATCATCCTTAATTAACTTTACATAGTCTGCTGGAACCAATATGTTCTCTGGCTAAATCCCCAAGATTTAGAGAGGATTCTGTAGTTATCCAAATGAGAACCATTTTGTAAAGTTTTTTGTTGTTGTTTCTGTTAACTGCAGGGGATATTTTCCCTCCCCAGTTTCCCTGCAATGAAGAGGATGGCGATTTTGTCTCTGGGCACTTTCTGTGCCTTCTGCATTCAATGACTCACCCCATGTGGGGGAAATAACACATTATATAGATTCTGTTCACAGCAAATGGACAAATATCCTAAACTGTTGGCTGCAATAATGAACCTGCAAACTACAAAGTGGTCTTACACAACCTGAAATAATAGGGCAGAGGAATGAGCTACTCCAGCTTTTAACAATATTTTAAAATGCTGAAGAAAGATATTAAGAACTGTGTTTGATTGGAGCACAGTGCTTGACCTAAACCAAAGCCATGCTGGTATCAGGTACCAGTGTTTATTTCAGAAATAGGCATTATGTCTATAAAAAAATAACACTCACATGCTCTGAATGGATGTGAGCATGTTCCTAGTGCTCTTTCCTGGTGACCTTTTCATCACTAGGTCCAGATCACCTAGATACCATATCCAGGCAGCTGTTCAGAAATATTCCACCATGGCTTTAAGTTGTGGGCCAAGGAGCACTGGAGTCACAGGCTGTGGGTCTAAGGCATGATATAGTTGCAATAAACACAGCACAACCAATTGGGATTTAAACAGGCCACAACTTTATTGATTACAGATGCTAGCAGGTTTTGGCACTGGCATTGGGTGTGTATCCGGAGTGGATTGATTTGGCAGGGTTATTCAAGTTTAAGGACCACCCTATGATGTACAAATTGTTGGGACCCCTCCAAGATCACCATTTTGGGTTTGCTATAGCCCCATCAGCCCTCATTTGAGCAACCAGAAGCACCTCCCTTTGGATCCCTTTTATAGGTAAAGGGGTAAAGGGACCCCTGACCATTAGGTCCAGCCGTGGCCGACTCTGGGGTTGCGGCGCTCATCTCGCTTTATTGGCTGAGGGAGTCGGCGTACAGCTTCCGGGTCATGTGGCCAGCATGACTAAGCTGCTTCTGGCGAACCAGAGCAGCGCATGGAAATGCCGTTTACCTTCCCACTGGAGCAGTACCTATTTATCTACTTGCACTTTGACATGCTTTCGAACTGCTAGGTTGGCAGGAGCAGGGACCGAGCAATGGGAGCTCACCCCGTCGCGGGGATTTGAACCACCGACCTTCTGATCGGCAAGTCCTAGGCTCTGTGGGTTAACCCACAGTGCCACCCACGTCCCTTTGGATCTCTTTAAGAGGATCCTTATACGAAGGATCCAATCCCATGCCTTCAAAGAGCAGAGAAGGAAGAAGTCTTCCCTCCGGTCTTCACCCCAAACCATGCCCCCTAGGTCTTCCATGATTGGCTGCAACCAGGGGTGAGCCCCAGCAGTCAGTGTGGCTGTTGGAGGAGGAAGTGATATCCTCCCCCAGCCACACTGAAGCCAGGGAGCCGCCTTGACCCACCACAGCCACGCTGGACCACAACCACAGCTCCCCATCAGCTGGCAGTGAGCAGTCTTTACAGGATTAAACTAGATAACCTACAAATGATTTTCTTTCATGTAATAATTTAAGACCCTTTAATCAGAACATTCCTTATAGGCAGTAGCATTACCTGCTTCCAGTTAAAGAAATAACTTGTGCAATATACTTAGAATGAAGCGGTGCTTCATTTAGTTTAACATACTTTTAATGAATTACATAAACCACCAACTAAGTTGTTACAGGTTCTGAAAGTGTTGTTTTATTGGAAACTGCATAGGCACTGTAGTAGAGAAGGCAATCAAAATTATTTGTTTTAATGTTAATTTATTTTACTATGGGTATTTTTAGATATGTGATCAGGGATAAGAACCAACCCAAGTTGCAATGAAGACACACACACACGTGCGCACACACACACACACACACAAAGTTCTGTATTGATTTCACTGTCTGGTTCATCTGCATGGGGCACTGGCAATGGAACTCAGGTAAGCCTTGCCTTGAATTATTCTCATTCACTTTAATTGTGTATATAAATTATTGGTTTATATAAAATTGCAGAGGTATTTTCTGCTGAGGCAAAATTAGCAGTCCAACTTCAGGTGGTTTAGTAGAGGCAATCTTCCTGTGGCATATAGCTTTCCTATTGCACGCAATGTGCATTCCCTCCCTCCCTTCATTCTTAATTAGCTAGTGCCCCATGCTGAAGAACTAGACAGTGGGCCTACTGCCTTTATGTTATCTTTAAAACACATGATTAAAACTTTTATACCCTGCCTTTTGTCCTCTCACAAGAGCCCACAAAGTGGTTCACAACATTAGTGAACAGCATATTCCTGCATGTCTATGCAGAATTAGGTCTCAATGAGTTTAGTGGGACTTACTCTAGCTCTGTAGGATTGCAGTTTTAAACTAAAACAACAATCAAACAGGTAAAAGCCAGGAATCAGAAGGTGTGAGGAGAGGGAAGAGAAGCAAAAACAAAGTTATGGTGAAAGAAAAAGGGTTTCGGAAGCACACCAGGACAGCAACAAAGAGAGAGACACCAGAGCTTCCTGGATGCTACGATGAAAACACCCTGTCCTGTGTGTTCTTCGGATGGTAATAGGATATGAGACAGGAAGTTTAATCTTGCCCAAGTTTCAGAAAAGTTTTGTGACTCTGTTGCTTACATTTTTATTCACTTTCCTCCAAGGTTTTCAGTGTGGCATACATGTGACTTATTTCATTTTATCTGTACCACAACCTTGTGGGGTGACTGACCCAAAGACTGACTCAGGTTGCTTCATGATTGGGCAGAGATCTCAGTCATCTCTGTCTGTTTCAACTCTTAAGGATCCCGTGCCTCCATGCCTGATCAGGAACTAGGGCTGCCACGCGTCCAAATTTTTCCAAAAATTACCGGGATTTCAGAATTGGCGGAATTGGGGAGGGTTCCAAAAGGCGGCATTTTTTCCTGGATCTTAGGCACGTCAATCAAAAATTTGCATTTTTTGGTGTCTCTGTAAGAAAAAAAAGGTCAACAACTTTTGGGATGTCCTTGTTTTTATCTTTTGAAATTTGGCAATCCTATCAGTAGTTAAAATTTCCTTAGCACTTAGCAGGACAATACCATTGAACTTCCAGTATTTTTTTTAGCAAGTCACTGGTTTCCAGGATCAAAATGATCAGTGATTATACAACAAAGAAGAAGCTGAATAAATGTAGTGACAAAGGTGAATTCTTCTTTTCACAGTGTGTACAACTTGGAAGAACAGTACTTCAGGCAAAGGGAAGAAAGGATTGCGCTCTCTCCCAGCGCAAATCAGAAACTAGCTCTTTCTTTCTACAATTCACTTTGTGCTATGCTTTCAACTATCTTTGGACTCTGCACAATTTAATCAGTGTTCACTTTTCAACTGCACTACTAGTCAGATGACAATGGAGCTGACTGCATCAAGCTGGGCACCTTTCAGAGAAGGCCAGTGTCTTCTAGAGTTTAAGAAACACAGAATGGGAACGCTTTCTTTGTGAACATACTTTTTTTGAAATGGCATCCTCCAGTGTTATCTGCTAAAGCTGTCTTTATGCAATCCTGCTGTAAGAACCTCTGAACTCACTTCAGCCTCTGATTTGTTTGCACATTCAAGAAATGAATATGATATTTAAATAAGAATTAGCAACTCTCTGTAAGATCTGGTGCTTCTGGATCACTTCCCTGGGGTCAGATGCACAATAGCAGACTTGCTACCTCTGGTGTGTGAAGTTTAAAGTTCCATAAAGAAAAAAAAGCACCACTTAGCAGCTTGCACAGGGACAGTGCCATAAATGACCAAAAATAGCCAACAATAGGGGGAGCTGAAATACTCTGGAATCCCCACCCCCTTGTTAACTCAGAATAAAACCTCTGAAATAGCCAATTTTGATTTTTGATTGCATTTGATTGCATTTTGATTTTTGATTGCAAGACTTGTAAGAGAATTATGAATATTTAAGGGCTTTAAAATTATTGTGTTCTTACTGTGGGTGAGTTACTAAAACAGCACATATAGGAGAGGAGACTTACCACTAGAGTTGCTGATGAAGCTCACCAGCCTGGGATTTGTCGCCAACTAACTTTTATTCGGAGTAGACCCACTGAAATTAATGGACTTAAGTAAATCATGGCCATTAATGCCAGTGGGTCAATTCTGTGTAAAAGGTAACTGGTGACTGATAAACCTCAGGCTGCACTAGGATTGGACAGCAATGAACAATCCATAGGTCTTAGTTGTTGAGCTTGGTCAGGATTCAGTCCTCTTGTGTCCAAATAAAGTAAACTTCCAGGCATGCACGGCAGGGCAATTTTCCCTTCTAGATGCTCCCCCACACTGAATCCTAATGCAGTAAGCCCACTGACTTCAGTTGGTGCAAGGGACTGCGTGTGGAATGGGGTGTAGAAAAGCTGCACTGCATGTAATAATAATAATAATAATAATAATAATAATAATAATAATAATAATTTTTATTTATACCCCGCCCTCCCCAGCCAAGGCCAGGTACAGGGCGGCTAACAAGCAATAATAATAATAATAATAATAATAATAATAATAATAATAATAATAATAATAATTTATTATTTGTACCCCGCCCATCTGGCTGGGTTTCCCCAGCCACTCTGGGCGGCTTCCACAGAAACCAAAAAACACTAAAATATCATACATTAAAAGCTTCCCTGAATAGGACCGCCTTAAGATGTCTTCTGAATGTCAGGTAGTTGTCCATCACCTTGACATCCGATGGGAGGGCATTCCACAGGGCGGGCGCCACCACCGAAAAGGCCCTTTGCCTGGTTCCCTGTAGCTTCGCTTCTCGCAATGAGGGAACCGCCAGAAGGCCCTCGGCGCTGGACCTCAGTGTCCGGGCAGAACGATGGGGGTGGAGACGCTCCTTCAGGTATACTGGGCCGAAGCCGTTTAGGGCTTTAAAGGTCAACACCAGCACTTTGAATTGTGCTCGGAAACGTACTGGGAGCCAATGTAGGTCTTTCAAGACCGGTGTTATGTGGTCTCGGCGGCCGCCCCCAGTCACCAGTCTAGCTGCCGCATTCTGGATTAGCTGTAGTTTCCGAGTCAACTTCAAAGGTAGCCCCACGTAGAGCGCATTGCAGTAGTCCAAGCGGGAGATAACTAGAGCATGCACCACTCTGGCCAGACAGTCAGCGGGCAGGTAGGGTCTCAGCCTGCGTACCAGGTGGAGTTGGTAGACAGCTGCCCTGGATACAGAATTGACCTGCGCCTCCATGGACAGCTGTGAGTCCAAAATGACTCCCAGGCTACGCACCTGGTCCTTCAGGGGCACAGTTACCCTATTCAGGACCAGGGAGTCCTCCACACCAGCCCGCCCCCTGTCCCCCAAAAACAGTACTTCTGTCTTGTCAGGATTCAACTTCAATCCATTAGCCGCCATCCATCCTCCAACCGCCTCCAGGCACTCACACAGGACCTTCACCGCCTTCACTGGTTCTGATTTGAAAGAAAGGTAGAGCTGGGTATCATCTGCATATTGATGGACACCCAGTCCAAACCCCCTGATGATCTCTCCCAGCGGCTTCATATAGATGTTAAAAAGCATGGGGGAGAGGACGGAACCCTGAGGCACCCCACAAGTGAGGGCCCAAGGGTCTGAACACTCATCCCCACCACCACTTTCTGAACACGGCCCAGGAGAAAGGAGCGAAACCACTGTATAACAGTGCCCCCAGCTCCCAACCCCTCTAGACGGTCCAGAAGGATGTTATGGTCGATTGTATCAAAGGCCGCTGAGAGATCCAGCAGAACTAGGAAACAACTCTCACCTTTGTCCCTAGCTCGCCGGAGATCATCAACCAGTGCGACCAAGGCAGTTTCAGTCCCATGATGAGGCCTGAATCCCGACTGGAAGGGATCCAAATGGTCCGCATCCTCCAGGCGTGCCTGGAGTTGTTCAGCAACCACACGCTCAATCACCTTGCCCAAGAATGGAAGATTTAAGACTGGGCGATAGTTGGCCATACTGGCCGGGTCTGAAGATGGTTTTTTAAGAAGCGGTTTAATGACCGCCTCTTTCAGCGGATCTGGGAATGTTCCCTCACAGAGGGAAGCATTCACCACCCCGCAGAGCCCATCACCCAGCCCTTCCCGGCTAGCTTTTATAAGCCAGGATGGGCAAGGATCAAGGAGACAGGTGGTTGGTTTCACTCGTCCAAGCAGCCTGTCCACATCCTCAGGGGTAACGGATTGAAATTGATTCCATGCAACTTGACCAGACAGGGCTCTAGCACTCTCCCGCCCCAGCCCTGCTCCCACGGTGGTGTCAAGCTCCTTCCGAATATGAGTGATTTTATCTGCAAAAAACTTTGCAAAATCGTTGCAGGAGATCTTGGGGTCTTTACAAGGCCCCGGTGGTAAAGGTGGTTCCGTTAAATTGCGGACCACCTGAAAGAGTTTCCTGCTACTATTTTCTGCAGATGCAATAGAGGCGGTGAAGAAAGTCTTCTTTGCCGTCGCTATCGCCACTTGGTAGGCTCGACGTTGAGCTCTAACCTGTGTCCGGTCAGATTCGGAGTGAGTTTTCTGCCACCGATGCTCTAGCCGTCTCAGCGATTGTTTCATCGCCCTCAGCTCCGAAGAAAACCACGGGGCTGTCCGGCCCCATGCAATCGGAGAGGGCGCTTCGGAGCCAGACAGTCGATAGCCCTGGTTAACTCCGCATTCCAGCGGGCCACCAGTGAATCAGCTGAAAGGCCATCAACATGGGATAAAGCATCCCCTACCACTCTCTGGAAACCATTTGGATCCATTAAGTGGCGGGGGTGGACCATCCGAATTGGTCCCACCTCCCTGCAGAGGGGAAGGGTCGCGGAGAAGTCCAGTTGCACCAGGAAGTGATCTGACCATGGCACTTCTTTGGTTTCACTTTTACTTAGTGTCAGATCACCCACGTCGCTAGAGGTGAATACCAGGTCTAAGGCATGTCCATGACTATGAGTTGGGCCCAACTTATTCAGGGACAGCCCCATGGAGGCCATGCTTTCCACGAAGTCCCGAGCGGCCCCTTGTAAGGTCGTGTCGGCATGGATATTAAAATCCCCTAGGACAACTAAACAAGTTGAATGAATACAACTTAAAAACAAGATTAAAATACAACAATTAAAATATTGAAACATTAAAATATTAAAATGCAGCCTCATCACAGGAAGAGAAAGGAAAAAGGAAAAAGAAAGAGGGGGAGGGAATCAAATTGGCTCCAAGCCAAAGGCCAGGCGGAACAACTCTGTCTTACAGGCCCTGCGGAAAGAAATCAGATCTTGCAGGGCCCTGGTCTCATTAGACAGAGCGTTCCACCAGGCCGGAGCCAGTGTTGAAAAGGCCCTGGCTCTGGTTGAAGCTAATCTAACTTCCTTAGGGCCCGGGACCACTAGGGACCATTATGGACCTTGAGGCTCTCTGTGGGCATACTAGGAGAGGCGGTCCCGTAGGTACGAGGGTCCTAGGCCATGAAGGGCTTTAAAGGTCAAAACCAGCACCTTAAATCTGACCCTGTACTCCACCAGGAGCCAGTGCAGCTTGAAAAGCACTGGGTGAATGTGCTCCCATGGCAGAGACCCCGTGAGGAGCCTCGCTGCAGCATTCTGCACCCGCTGGAGTTTCTGGGACAGCTTCAAGGGCAGCCCCATGTAGAGTGTTCCGTGAGTGGCCTTTTCGATCCTGGCCTGTCTTCTGCTTCCATTGCCCTTTCTGCCCTCTATGTCACTCTTCAGACTCTTCATGGTACATACACTAGAATCATACTTCAATATGTAGGTATTAGCATTTGAGCTCTCCCAGTTTAGGGTGTTTCTGTATTGTCAATCTATAAAACACAAGGTTGTTAACTTCTTGGATACTTAGACTCACATTCTGTTCTGTAGGGTGTGGAGTTATTTTGTTTGTTTGTTTAGCTCTGGAGGTTGGCTATAAATCCAAACGAAGGTCAAGCTTGCTCAAATTTAAATTTTGTCTCTTCGTGTTCTTCTTTCTCATAGTACAACTAAAGCAGAGCGGCATCCAAAGGAAACAAATAACTACCATGTCAAATTCTTCAAGGGTATCTTCCTTCATTTGGAGGTGTGCTGTGTGTCTTAAAGCCCTGTTGTTTTGCAGAATTATTCCTTGTGTGGTATAGCTTATTTTTTTTTAATGAATGTCTTATTCAGCCCCATGCAAACTTAAATCTGTTTGGATCTGACTGATTCAAAGCAACTCCCCGATTCCCTGCTTCGCTGTAATAATTGACTAGGTTAGACTTTGCAAAGGTCAGAAAAAGAGGAACCCACTTCATATTATTTCAGTTAATAAGTCAGTTCTTAAATCAAAATTTAAGAACTAATCTTTCAAAGCACTCTTCTCTTCCATCCCTCAACTCTAAATCCATATGTAATTTCAAATTATATGATAGATGTCTAAAATTGTTACTTTTTGCTTAATTGCTTTCAAGTTACTGGAGGACACAGCATGAATGTTCGTTAGAAGATCTAGGGTCTGCCAACAAAGGGGGGAAGAATTAAGAAAATCTTTAAGAAATGCATAAGAGATTAAAGGAACCTGGGGAAAACAGGATGTAGACGATCTCAAGAGGTAAAATTAAACTGGCACTCCAAAATATCTGAAACAGGGACAGAGAGGTGCTGTTTGAGCTAGAGCTTAGATGGAATATATTTCAAATTGAGGAAACAGCCCACAACTCTGTTGCTTTCCTTACCCAGAGACAACCCCTACATACTGAGGTGGAGAGCTTTAAATAGGAGGGTACAGCATCCAGCAACTCTCCCCTTCGAAATTAAACACTGTTTTATTGTATTTTATGTTGAAAACTCTGAATGAAATTGATTTTTTTAAAGAAAGAAAGAAAAATTAAACACTGAAAGAAGTCATGTGGTCTTGGAACATATGCCAATCATCTTGGATCAACATGATTTTTAGAGACGGACAAGACAGCAGGGCATAATGTCCACACAAATAAGTTTCCAGGTCACAAAGGTCAAACTGAGCTTCTAGTGGGCAGGCGGGATAATAAAGGGAGCTCATGAAAAGACTGGTGCGGCAATATGTTTCTGAGCACCAATTGCTGGGAATCACAAATGGAGAGAATGTTGTTAAGTTCAGGTCCTGCTTTGGAGCTTTCTATAGGCATTGGTTGACCATTGTGAGAACAGGATGCTAGACTAGATGGGCCATTGGCTTGAACTAGAAGGCTCTTCTTTCTGTTCTTAGGATTCATTAAAATAATTATTTCAGTTAAAGATATCCTAAGACCAAACTGCGGGAGGCAGTGGAAGACAGGAGTGCCTGGCGTGCTCTGGTCCATGGGGTCATGAAGAGTCGGACACGACTAAACGACTAAACAACAACAACAAGACATGTTAAGATTCTCAATGAAGGCTATATTTCTGGCTACAGTACACCATCGGCAGAAATATATCCCATTCAAAGCAAAAATAAAGTTAGGGGTGGTTGTTGGGTGGTGGTTGTTATTATTATTGTTTTTTTGCATCTTTATTTTAGATTTTGTTGTGATTTATGTGGAAATAGTTCAGTTTAGCTTTGTATTTTTCAATGTTTTATTTATTGTTTATGACTACTTTTGCATTTTTTTCATGTTGTAAGCCGCCTTGAGCATGGCTTGACCTGTGGAAAGTTAGCATACAAATAGAATTATGTATACATGTAAAGTGAAGTGGGCTGGCATCATCTCGACAAAGATGCTTTGCTTTTAACAGATGGACAGAAATTCAACCGGTGCAGTGTCTCCCATCAATCTCTCTCCAAGGTGGGAAATGTAGAAGTGTAGAAATGTACACTGTAGAAAATAAGAAGAGCCCTATTGGATCATGCCAGGGCCCATCTAAGTCCCACATCCTGTGCCAACCAGATACCCATGGGAATGTCACAGAGCGAGCCAGCTAGTGAATCATACAGTTCAAAGTTGGAGTTAAACCAAGATCATTAGTAAAGCCATGATCTCCACAGACTTGGCTGAGTGTCAGACCTAATGAGCACAGCAGCTCATGGCCTGCAGGTCTTACTCCATGAAATTAGCTGCCAAGAGTAAAGATCCCCGCCTTCCCACAGCTGCCTGTGTCTCCTCCTCTACTGGGTTTGTTCCAATCAATCGGAGACTGCATGCCCTCTGTCTTTGCTCCGCCCTTTTCATGCCTCTCCTGTGACTCTTCACCAGGCTGACTCATCTCTGCCTCTTGACCTCACTCCTCCCACCCTCTTGCATCAACTTCTGCCTTGGATTCTGGACTTCTCTCTGCCATAGACTCTCCCTGCTCACTAAGCCCTGTTACCCCTTCAGATTCTGACACCTCCTCTTCCCAGTCTTCTCCCTCTGACCACTCATCGTTGTCCCACCATCACTCCCCAGGGTTTTTCCCTGGTTCCCCAGCTGGTTCCTTCCACAATTCCTCTGTATCCAACTAGTCCATGACAGGGAAACCCACAAGCTATGAGCATGACAACATTCTCCCCAGAAACTAGTATTGAGAGATGTACTGACTAAACTTCTGCCTACCAGCTGTTAAAACTCAGAGCCGCCATCAAGTAAAAACTGGCAACCTTTCCCTTTTAACAGCCTTCCAAATTCACAAATGGCATACAGCTTATGGAGTGATCGGATGAAAGCAGAAGCCTAGCTGATATGCTGGGATTCTTAGAAAGTTAATCACTTCTTGTTGTTCTAATAGTTTTACTGCCTCCTGATCTCTCCCTCTTCCCTGTGATCACTTACAGCCAGGCTTTTGTTTATCCACTCAACACAGGGCTGTTTATTTACATTAACTGTGCTGACTGGGGATCCCTGTGGACTGTTTGTCCAATAGCCTGTGGAGTCTCCAAGCTTTTATTGTTGACAACTGGTAGGTGGGAATCCAAGCTTCTGTGGCTAAATGTTTTACTGATAATTACCTGTTAACTACTGCTGTTTGCAGGACTGTAATAGAGTCCCTGCTTTTGTTTGCTCTTAAACTGTGTAAAACAGAATACAGAAACATGTTCAGAAAACCAGTGTCTTACATAAATTCGGCAACTGAATTAAATGGCCAAACAAAACATGGCAGGAACATGCCTTTTAAATCTAGACCTGCCTCAAAGACTATAAAGTGGAGGACCTGATTTTAAAAAGCAAGCGGGGGTTGTGGGTGAGGATTGTTAAGTGCTCACCCTGTCCCCAGCTTACCTCCCTTGTAGTCCATTCCTTGCCGCAAATTTCTCTCTTCAGTGGGTTCCCATACTGGAAGTGAGCCTGATGGGATAATGTTGACTGAGGAAAGAGGCTGCAGGGAGGTGAGTGGTGATCATGGGAAGGGTTCAACACTCCTCACCCTTTACTTGCTCTTAAAATTAGGTGTGTGTGTGTGTGTGTGTGTGTGTGTGTGACCTCACACTTACACAGGCTATGCATTACCAGAGCAGACCTGCATTTAACAAAGACAGGCCTGCCTTCTAATGGAAGTATATATATGTATTCATTTTGGACAGAAGCAATGCTCCCTTTGACTTAACACCCTGCCTTCTTACAGTGCCCAAGTAGATGTTTTCTGGAGGTTCGCAAGCCGTCCCCTGCTACTAAGGCACAGCATCCGGTAGTAAGAGATCTTATGATGATGGGTGGTAAATAAATCAAATGAATGGGGAAGGTACACTTTTAGCTTTTGTAACTAGCCATCTAGCAGTCCAGTCAACTCATCATCAACAGAACCACTTCCCTTGGGGTCGCAGAATATTTGTTTTGGTGCATTTGGCTGGGTGGATCAATTGCCTGACTTTTCTGCACTTCCTGGGCAGGAACAATATTTTAAAAAACAAGATGCATATGCAGCTATCTGAACACATGCCCTGCCTACTACTCTGGTTTAATCTGAATGTGAAAACAGTGGATTAACAGCTAAGAAATGTTCAACTGTGAAAAAAAACTATGTGCCATTGAACCCTAGAGGTTCAATCCAATCTCCATGCCATCTGCTCATGAGTCACGGCACCATGTTACTTTTAGTGACTGGCTGCATATAATTGTCAAATCAACTTGCAGCAGCTTAGCTATTTATATACCTGCCTAATTTAGTAGCAAATTTATAAAGCAACTGTCTCCTTGAATCCATAGTAAAGCCAAAATAAACAGTTATATTAAGGAATATTCAGATTTATGATGCAGCTTGCTTAAAGATCAGTGTTTAAAATGGATAAGGATTGTATTAATTGTAACATGGAACATATGACACGACCATTTGGTCAATAAATTTACAATTCCATCTGACACTTTTATTCTGTTACGGCTTCCAAGGAGTACCTTTCGTGCTCCCTCACACAACCCTATCGCACTGTTAATTAGTTTAATTTATAAATCTCTGCCTGGCCTTGTAACATACATTCAATATATATTAAACCATAAAATTGAATGTTAAATTAATGTTAAATTAAATTACAAGCTCACTATCACATATCTTAATGTCCGGTTATTGTAATATAAGGAGGTAGGGGAGGACTGTCCTCTAGAGCAGGAGTTCCCAAACTATGGGGGATTCGTTCAGGTGACCCATGACATGTCTGAGAAGAACACTTACAATTTGAATTCTATGGAATTCAAACTGTAATAAAATAATATACAATATAAAGAAACAAACAAGAATACAATAAAAAATACAATAAAAGAAACAAAATATGCAATAAAAATACAATTAAAAACCACACAGCACAATGCATTAGCACAATGCATTACAATTGCCTCAGCAATTTTCAGTGCTCAAGTTTGGTGAATGCTGCTCTAGAGAAGAAAACTGCAATATCTAAGGGTGATTACATAGTCATATTATTTAATTCAATTTTATGTACTCAGGAATAAAACTAAGTCCACAGTCTGGAGGTGTTCCTTATCTATGCCACCCCCATGGTCAACCTACCCACTGTATATCATAATCCAAATACTTTAGCCATCCTTTTATTTATACAACCAGAGTGGCTAGATTTTTCTTCTACATATATTTCTCCACTCTTGCAGTACTTCTTTTTCTGTCATATTTTGTGAATCATTTTTGTAATGAAATTAATCTGGAATATTTCACGTGTCACTATGATAAATAGATCCATATTTGGGTGAATTGACAACTGAGGAGTGTTCCACAGTTGCGGATGAGCTACTGAAAAAGTTTTCTTCATGCCTGAAAGCTTTCCTGTGCGCATCAGTGCGCATCAGGCCTAGTTCTGTGATATTCAGAACCTTTCGATGTATATGAGGTTTGAAATGATAATTTAGGGATAATCTATAATCAAAGGTTCCAATAGATTTGGTTTTCCAAAGCCACATATGCCACGCTTATGCCACCCTGAGGCCTTCGCCTAATCTGAAATACTGTAAGTGATTTATAAGGCCTTGAGAAATAAGGGCAGTAATGGGACTGCTGACAGAGCCTTAGCTATTCTGTTTCTAATATGGTGCTGTTTAATATACTGTATTTCTTCTCCTAGAAGATATTAATTTATTTTTTGAAATGTTCATTGCTAAGATTAAACATAGGTTTTTGAAATGTGTTCACAGGCAATTTATGCAGGCATACCACCATACTCTTCTCTGGGTGCAAGGAACACTAATTTGAAAATGATTTATATGCCCCTTTGTACAGTACATCCATTGCCCTATCGAAAATGGTTTTCCTCTGACATAACACTGGGATCCTCTCATATATTAGAAGTACAGCAGCATTAGAAACTCTTTGCAAAATTTATGAGGCTGTCTGTTCACAAGGTAAGGCTGACAGGAATTCTGGAGTTTTTAGCTAAAAGGGCAGGAAAACTGTTGATCGTTGATTAACAACCTTACGTATGTTTATAAAAGGTGGGGAATCATAAAAACAAAGGAAAAGTAGACACTATCTTCTGTCACTCAGACAGGATTGGCCCAAAACATTTTGCTACCTGAGGCAACTACTCTCCCATTCCAAGATTATAAGATGTCAGTGGCTGGCAGGTGTGTGGAGGAGGCAGAGGTGGGGGGCTGGGGCTGGGGCTGGGGCTGGCCCAGGAGCAGGGACCAGTGATTTATGGAGTTGCTGCTTCTCATGAGGCAGGAGTCAGGGAAGGGAGAAGAGTAAAGGGTTGGAGCAATTAGAGAGGGAAGGTGGATGCAGGATATGTAAGAAGCAGAACAAGAGGCTGTCCAGGCGAAGGGGGCGTCAGCTGAATACCTGCCACCCACCCACCCCGCTATCTCCTAGAACCAGGAGGAGTTTCAAGAGGAAAGAGCAGCGTAGGAGAAACCTCAGGATACTTGTGTGCTCCCTAACAGAGCAGGGTACATAAGCTGGTTGGGCTTCAACTGCTCTGCAGGGCCTGGACCTGGGAATAGCTGCCTAGAGGCTAAAAGTGCATGCACACATGTGTATCCGGGTGCCTTAGGAGCTGTTGCAAGTGCACCCTTTTGTCAATGAAGAATTAACTATCTGATGCCTGCCTGCCTACCTTGGCTGGGTGGGCTCACCACAGGACCCATCTCCCAGAACAAGAGATAATTACCCTGTTTCCCCAAAAGTAAGACATCCCCCAAAAAGAAGACCTACTTCCAGTTTTGCCTCTCGCTGTAATATAAGGCATCCCCCGAAAATAAGACCTCTCCGAGAATAAGCCCTCCCCCAAACATAAGGCCTCCCCGGAATATAAGGCCCCCGAAGCTACCGCAAGGCGTCTGACTCCTCTGGATCATAGTGGCGGGCGCTGCCACGCAGCTCACTGATTGGCCGCAGCACAGACAGAGCTGTTCAGGCAGTGCAAGGTCTCTTTAAATCAGAGAGCCCTGCTGCTCGCTCTGCCCTGACGGAGTCTGGCTGACTCAGAATTAGACAATAAATGTGTACCGTATTCTTCTTCATGGAAAAATAAGACATCCCCTGAAAATAAGACCTAGCGCATCTTTGGGAGCAAAAATTAATATAAGACACTGTCTTATTTTCGGGGAAACAGGGTAGTAACAGGCAGCATTCTCCATCACATCTGGGAATATTAGGCCACCTCAGAGGGTGCAGGGCAGGCTGTGTGCTGCACACAACTTCGATCACATCCCCAGCATATGTTTAAATCCTCTCCAAAGAATCCTTAGAATTGGAGATTGTTAACGGTGCTGGGAACTGTAGCTCTGTGAAGGAAAGACTACATTTCCAGGATTCTTTGGAGGAGTCATGTGCTTTAAATGTACACAGCGGATGTGACCTCAGTTTCCAGCACCTTGCCACCAACCCCCAGCAGCTGCTACTTGCGGCAGCCTCTTCACTGTGCCTAATGGTGGGATCAGCCCTGCACCAAAGACCCCAAGTCTATGCAGAAGCTTGGCCACCTATGTTTATGAAATACGTGGCAGGGGGGCAGGATCTCCCATGCTCTGTCTCACCACCTTGTATTTTCTGTAATGTGTAAATGGCACATATAATGCTCAATATGCATGATCTTTACCCTCTGATTTTGAGGGGTGAGATTGAACACTAGTCAGTGTACATACACAGCAATGCAAATACATATACATATATACTATTTGTGCAGTGCAGTAACACGGCAGAGGCAGCCTCTCCTTTTTAAGTTTGACAACAATTGCTATATGGCTGGCGCAGCACCAGAGGAATAAGAAGTTGCTATGACTTGCCTCAATTATGACATTTCAAAAAGATCCTTAATTGATAGGCTGGAAGGAAAGCCGGTCACACATTTTGCCAACTGGGAGATCACTTTCACCAGAAAAAGACATACAATTTCTGTTCCTGCCTGCAATGATATATTTGTTTTGAAATCATTTCCTCAGCCTGTGTCTTGAGGGGTAATGTGACTTTGCCTTTATTTATCTTTCTTTGGGGACTATAGGAAGTTTAGGCTCATGAAAGTAGGAGACTGATAGCAGTTAAGCTAGGCAGAGCATTGACAGGGGGCCTTCTGAACTCCTTTACAATTCATGCCACTTCCAATACATCTTGAGACAGATGATGCACCTATAGTTCAGAAAAATAGCTAGCTTTTCAGCATGCTGGTGAGAGTGCTGTGGTTCTATTTTCTGCCCTGACTGGCACTCCCTTGCTTTTCGGATAGAATTATGTAAAGTAACTCCAGGAAAGCACAAGACATACTGTGGGTGCTATATAAATGCCATGCAATACTTTGCAAGGTTCAATTTGTAAGCACATGCCCCTTCTGTGAATAACTGCTATTGCTCGATTCCTGTGAAATGCAAGTTAATGAATGCCCTCCCCAATGATCTGTGAGCTCTTGAATTGGATATAAGTTAGTACAGTGTGCATGCATTCACTTGGTAAGGTGCTCATTTGTATTACCCTGACCAGTGGTGAAGATAAGCTTTCCGCATCCCAGTTATCTTTCCCCCTAAAAATCTTTCCACATTCAAAAGATCAAAAGAATGCTTCTCAAGAGAAGAATGACGGGAAAAGGTTGCCATATGGAGCCCTGCCCCACCCCAATTCAAAAATATATCATATCAATTTAATACAGAGAAAGGGAGCTTCTTGTCCTCAAATCATATGCGTTATCCCCATGTGCTTTTCTAAACATAATGTACATAATGTACATAATATGACAAAAGTAGACTTTTAGAACTTATTAGACAACATGCTCTGCTGTGGGCAATACAGGTTGTATGCATGTCTCTTTATACGGTACAACATGAAAGAAATGAAAATGCTCTGGTTCTGACAATGCAATCCCATGCATGTTTACTTGAAAATATATCCCACTGCATTTATTCAGTGGGACATGCTCCTAGGTAGGCACCCATATGATTTCAACCAAAATCTTTCTCATCTCTGGACACAGAACTCTGAATAAAGAAACAAATTTCAGAGTAGGTGGGAGGATGTGGCGCAAAACAAATGTGCTGGATGTAGAAACCATGGGCTCTGCATGTAGACTAAGTCCCAAGATGGAGACTGGAGACTGAATGGGTCTATGCTAGCTGCTTGCAGGTATCAGGTTATGTCTGGTTTTCCCAGATGGAAAAGCATTGGCCAACCCTTATTTTGAATACATTTTTGTAAAACCCTGAATATGTTTCATAACATTGCTTCTATACAGAGAGCTGAATGCTAAACATTAATTATGGACATGTACAATCTTGTTGGGTCCAGGAGGGTAGGAAAAGCAATTATCCACAGCCATGTGCAATCTTTATCTCTATCTCGTCTTCAGTGTAGAAAATAGAATATATTCAATGGGTAAGATTCAACATCCCACCAACAGACATGGCATTTCCCCTTTCTCTCCTTGCACTTCCCCCCCCTGCAGCCCCCCAATAAGCTCTTGAGGGTTTACCAACTATCTGCAGCAGAGTTTGTTTGTTTTTTTAATAAAATTTTTATTGGGTTTTCACATTTTTTATAGACAAACAAACAGAGAAACAAACAGACAAAAAAGACACAAAAACAAAAAGAATATAAAGTTTCAGAAAAAAAACACTTATTTTCATGACCCTGGTCTCTGACTTCCCCCCACCCCCTCCCTTGCATCCCTATTCCCAAAGTTATATCAGCAAATTGTCGTTTCTCAACCTCCTAACCTTCTCAATAATAGCCCTTTTAAAAATAAAAACAGTTGTTCTAAGTTGGACCTCAGTTCCCTTCCCTCGATTTCCCATTTTGTCTTTAATATCGGTCCTATTGATTAATTTCCATTGTCCTGAGTGTTGTTAAAATTACATCTTTCCCTCCCTCCCATCCCCGGTTTGCGTCCCTTCCCAATACAAGTCCACAATGTCAGTTCTCAGCCTGGGTCCCACACGTCCGAGGCTCTCAAGTCTATCACAGTCCCTCTCCGCCGGTCTTGTTGGTAATCCTTTGTGTCAGTCATCAAATCTCGAAAGAGGTCTATCACAATCCATCCATAGTCTCTTAAGTAGAGCTGCTGAAGAATTTCCACAAGGCATGGATCTTTCAAATCATAGTCAGAGTCAAGGTCAATGTGGAGGCCCCAATTATATTTCTTTATTTTAAATTCTTGCATTCCATAAGCTTCCAGGGCCTCCACTTTCATCTTTTGCATCTTTCGTAGGTTTGTAGTAGATTCAATCCAATAGTCTCCTTGCTTGTATTCCACAGATGTCAGATTCTGGTCAACATTTAACTTTACTTTCTCTTTCTCTTGTTTTGTCTCCTTTTCTTTGATTATCATTTCAAGTTCAGCTGTGGGTTCTTTCTCCTTCCAATCCTCCTTACAATCAGCAGGACTACTTGTTTCAGTAGTCAAGGTCATCATATGTTTACTCATTTCCGAAATATGCTCTTGTAAGGTTCCCACCAGTTGAAACATCCTTTCGATTTGCTCCAGTATCTTTCCATCCACAGCCATTGTAATTCCACAGAGTTCCCCCTAGAGGGAATCTGATTACTTAACGTTGTTTTCTCCAACAATCCTCTTTCTTATTTTTATTACTTTGTTTCCAACAATTTAAGTTCAATTGTAACACCTTTTATTCCAGAGGGGTCTTATGTAGCAATTTTTTCCTGTAGACTGTCTATTTGACAGCTTTGACAGCTGTCAAATTCTGTGCTTACAGGCTTCCAAATAGGATGCTCCCGGGCCCGGGGGGGAGGGTTGTTTACAGCAAAAAGAAGAAACCTCCAAAACTTCACTCTCCTGCACAAAATTACTTTTTTTTTGCCCAATCTTGGGAGTTACAGTCCTTTTAAACTCACCCTTTGCAGGGTAAACTCTCCAGCTTAGTTCGTACGTCGTTGCTTTAGTTCGTCTGCAAGGGGGGGGGTGCGGACTTCCTTTTAGCACACCCCCCGATCGTCTCAAATTCAAATAGGAAAATCTTAAAGTCCGATTCCAATTTACTCACGGGTTGTTCTTTTCGGCCGAATTTCAAGGAAGGAAGTCAGCGCTCTCCGGTCATGGCTCGCGGCTTCGCTCAGCGGGGGTAGCGATGGACTCTCAGTGCCACGCCGCCCCCCGTATCCCCTCCGCAGCCTTTAAAAAGGCTCTTTGCGAATCAGGGGGGGCGCTTAAGGCACCCACCGAGTCTTCAGTCCGCAGGCTTCCGCGCCTGCGGTTTTAAGGGTCCCCGTGTCGCCGGCACGGCAAAGACCCGTCCCCCGCTGAGCCGATTCCCTCCGGAGCTCGGAGGGAATCCGCCATTCCCAGATCGCGCCAACCCCGGAAGTGTCTGCAGCAGAGTTTGGAGGCACACAGGGGCAGGGGAGGAAAGTCAAGTCCTATATGTGCAAGCAAGCAGGGTACATAATTGGATATCACCCAACTGCATTTTTAACTACATATATGAAAATATTTGGGATGCTTACACAGCTTGTGACCTGACTGCTGCCGGGCTGACATACTGGGCTGTGAGGAATTCACCAAATATCCTGGGTTTGCTTTTTATCCAGGACTACAAAATCTGGGAGGTTGTCTAGTCTCTCATACACAATATATGGCTGCATTCAACTTACTGGTCTGCATTGGGATAATGTCAACTTGCACACTCTATGACATCAAGAAGGATTCCAAAGGTTAGTATGTGAACATATTTTTTTTATTTTTCAGAATGGGAGCACCGCTTCCTTATAATACTTGTTTTGCATTTGAATAGCTGTGAGCCACTTATTATGAATTTGCATTGAGGTGGTTTTAAACAGCTCAAAAGTGTAGCTCTGAATGTTAAGGCATAGACCAGTAAGTTTTTATGGTCCATTACAAATTAACCAAAATTGGGATTTGAGGCAGGAACAATGGTGCAATTTTTCAACAGTAATTCAAGCAGAGCCCTGTACTTAGTGGTTATGAAACATAACCACACATTTTCAACTCTTCTTTATTTACTATACCTCTGTGTTGGTGTGTGTGTGTGTGTGTGTGTGTGTGATATTCCCCCTCATTTATTCAAGGCATGCTGTCCTTCGCCACATATTATTTGCTAAGAATAAGGAATCCAAATGTATGACACTTGAGAAGTACAATGTGTCTACATTTAGTGAAGCCAAACACCTATCTTCAGCTTTTAAGAGGTAGAAAGTGAAGGTGGTGACAGTCCTGTGTGAGTGTCTGGAGGCGGTTGGAGGATGGATGGCGGCAAACAGATTGAGATTGAATCCTGACAAGACAGAAGTACTGTTTCTGGGGGACAGGAGGCGGGCAGTTGTGGGGGATTCCCTGGTCCTGAATGGGGTAACCGTGCCCCTGAAGGACCAGGTGCGCAGCCTGGGAGTCATTTTGGACTCACAGCTGTCCATGGAGGCACAGGTTAAATCCGTGTCCAGGGCAGCTGTGTACCAGCTCCATCTGGTACGTAGGCTGAGACCCTATCTGCCCGCGGACTGCCTCGCCAGAGTGGTGCATGCTCTGGTTATCTCCCGCTTGGACTACTGCAATGCGCTCTACGTGGGGCTACCTTTGAAGGTGACCCGGAAACTACAACTAATCCAGAATGCAGCAGCCAGACTGGTGACTGGGAACGGCTGCCGAGACCATATAACACCGGTCTTGAAAGACCTACATTGGCTCCCAGTACGTTTCCGAGCACAATTCAAAGTGTTGGTGCTGACCTTTAAAGCCCTAAACGGCCTCGGTCCAGTATACCTGAAGGAGCGTCTCCACCTCCATCGTTCTACCCGGACACTGAGGTCCAGCACCAAGGGCCCTCTGGCGGTTCCCTCACTGCGAGAAGCCAGGTTACAGGGAACCAGGCAGAGGGCCTTCTCGGTAGTGGCGCCCTCCCTGTGGAACGCCCTCCCACCAGATGTCAAAGAGAACAACAACTACCAGACTTTTAGAAGACATCTGAAGGCAGCCCTGTTTAGGGAAGCTTTTAATGTTTGATGTATCATAGTATTTTAATATTCTTTTGGAACCCGCCCAGAGTGGCTGGGGAAACCCAGCCAGATGGGCGGAGTATAAATAATAAATTATTATTATTATTATTATTATTATTATTATTATTATTATTATTATTATTTCTTCCGAGGAACCCATTTGACATGGTATAAAAAGCCACTGGTGGGTGCTATTATTAAGAGAGGAAGCAGTTATGGAGTTGCACATGAATCCATGGAAACTCTCTTTTGGGTGTTCAAAAGATTATGATGTCTCACTTTCACAGCTTCCTCAAGCCCTTTCTCTTAGGACAAAGATGGTTGGCAGCCCTACAGACTGGCTCAGTCAACATTAAAGAGAGCAGCCAATTCAAGATTTCCTTATGAGTATTATGCCCATTTATTTTTAGCCTCATTATTAAAGCTCCTCATGAAACATGGTTGACAGCTAAATTTGATCCCTTTTACCTGCTACTGTTAACTATTTTCCATCCTCCTCCAACACACACACACATAGTTACTGTTTCATTACAAAAGAACAATAAATTTCCTTTCAGGGTAAAGTAAGGGTGTAATGACTAATGTACTGCCCATCCTGTAGAAGACCTAATATTTGCCAAATCAATTAAAAGAAACCACTCTAGAGAAATACGGATGTCTTGCATTTGGATCATATCAGATATAATGTGGCTTAATTCCAAGGCTGGCATATTGCCCTTATTGGCATCTAACAGTTTACTCCAATCCAGGGAGTTTGGCTTATGACTTTTAGACAAATGCATCCTAGAAGCCTAAGGCCAGATGTTGTTTCCAGTGATTTAACACTTTGCCATTTCTCAGAACATGGAACCAAAAGACTAAATGCAGGACACTTTCGCTGGTACAGTGGGGTTTTGGGGGGGAGTATTTTTGTTGTTTTGCCACTCAGTTTGTGTTTTTGTCCTCCACCTTCTTCTTTTAGAAAAAAGAATGGTAATCAATAATAAGCAGCAGGCATAAAAGTGCAACACTGCTCACTTGCATCACACTCAGAAGAAAATATGTTGACTCTTTCCCCTGGGGTTAGTACACTGTTTAGCTTTTGGATCTGAGAGTACAACGCATTTTGGCTAATATATAGATCAGCTAGGAAAACTATCCTCAAGAGGTGCAAACACTTGCAAAATATATTGTGAGATACTCTTTCACACTTTCAAGTGTGTGTCAACACCTCTACACAAAAGATGACATTGAATTCTGCATAGATTTTTATAATTCTGTAGAATCACCTTTGAATGGATTGGTGAATTTATCATCAGAGGTTTGGAATGATTCACCAATTTTGGATGATATGCAGCCATGTCCATTGCATTCATAAAGTCATCAGAACCGGATGCATTCCGGTAAGTTTATCACTAGAATCCAAAAAATAATTATGAAATGGGGAACAGAAGTTCAGAGCTGTGCTCTACCAAACCTTTTCTGCAGTAGAATTGTTTCTTTCTTTCTTTCTGTATCTGTACTCAAACACTGCATATGCTTGTCCCTGCCTCCTTCACTGTCCTTATCAACATGATAGAAGCTGGGTCTGTACCATTTCATACTGGTGTGGGTATAGATTTGCACGTTAAGATGCTCTCCCACAATAAAAGAAATACCTATCTGCATGTAGAGAACAAGCACATCAGGCTAACTGCAGGGGATGGTTTTAACTTGGGAAGAACTTTTAGACATGTTATTCCACACCTGTACTCCCAGCTGGTACAGACCCGAATTGCTTATCAACCTGAACATTTATGGGAGGAATCAACTAGCCTACTCAGTGCTAGTCGAAAGACAAACGTAATCCAGGATTTACACAAACGCTGAGGACATTGTCAGGTCATTTTTTTCTTGAATCTCCTATTATTCTGAACGTATAGATCAGCAGCTGTTTCCCTGATAAATTGCTGGATAGAATCCTATTCCTCAATGCACAGCTGTCTTACAAATGATAACTCTGTCATTTAACAGCTACCTAACGTACAACATGCAAGTATGTGACTTTCAGACTTTTGCAATTCTATTAAATGGATAGGGTCAACATTATAGTAAAATATCTATATAAACTCAGCAAAGTTCCCATTTGCAACTAAGTACATTATAGCATATACTAGATATGAACAAACCACCATTTTTTATTGCTCATCTAATTAACTAATTAGTTGTGTCAAACATGCCACGGTTTTGGACATATATGCCCTTGTTGTACTCTTAATGTTATTATTTTACAAAAGATGAAGGTAAAAGCTGATAGACAGCTGAAGACTAAATCTATTGCTAAAATGAGGTTTGAATCCCCAGGTTCATGATCCATTTTTTTCATTTCCTTTTCAACAGTTTAAATATTAATTTTTGCCACTTAAACTTCCAGACTTGCATGGGATTTCTGATTATCTCCTATCCTCATTGCTGATAGGCCTTTACCTGCTTTAGCACCAGATTTTCTCAAACTATTCACTGGGCCCTGTATTCCTGATCCATTTATTTATCCATGTATTTATGAACCATTTGAATGTGGTCAAATGCTCTAACCACCTGCCCTCCATGTAGCTTTCTAATACAGATGACAACAATCAAATTTGTTAATACATGTGACAATAATCAACTATGTGTAGAGCAGCCTACACATGAAAAATAAGTCAAGGAGGGACTGCTGATCAAGCCTCCTGTTACAAGCAGGCTGCATTTTGCGGGCTTCTTAGGGACTATCACATTTTGTTGGCATTGAAATTATTGGAAAATGAATAGCAATTCACAAGAAATCTGGTTTTCTTCTATAGAAGAACAGGTGCTAAGGCAGCAGAGGTCAAGAAATGTCATGTAAACCTGCAGAAACCATTCAACTAAAAACAAAATGGTGTGGACAATATGCAGTCTGATTGAATAATGCTACATTGCTGGCGTTTTCATCAGGCTGCCATGACAAATTTGCTACACTCTTCAGAGATAAGATAGCTTAGGCTAGTCTCTATTTCACAGAAAGAGTGGCAGAGTCTAAACAGACTGCTTTTCCTCACCTAATTTGATTAATTTCTGATTAGGATGTCAAAGGTAGTCTAGATTCCCCTTGGATTTCTTAGTACTTTCTATTCTGGTTTAGTAAACATGATTTTGGAAGATTAAAAAAACATTAATTCTAGTGCCGTGGTTCCCGACGTGGGGCACCCCCCCCCCCACAGGGGGGCAATTTGATTTTTAAGGGGGGCAATTTGAGAATGAGTTATTAACAGTGAATGGCCTTTTAGGTTTCCTCCGCGTGAAAAGGAGTTCACTTTTTGAATAGTAAGAATTATATGTCCCGTGGGAGGGGGCATCAGGATTTTAGAGATGCTTAGGTGGGGCATGGTCAAAAAAGATTGGGAACCACTGTTCTAGTGGTACAAGGCAGTTAGTTGTTTTTGAACGTAGTACTGACACGGAACCCTATCAACATTAGTCCGTTAAAAAAACCTGTTAACGTTACAAGAAATTCTGGGGATGGAGGAATGTTATTTGCCTTTCAGTTTCAGGGAACTCTTGTGCACAGTTCCTGCCTTTTCGTGTAGGAATTTGCATTACACTTTTGGGGAACTTCCGTCTTCCAAACACTAGCTTGGCCCAACTAGCTCAGTCCACAGCAGTTTGTCTAAAAAATAGCATGGGCAAACTAAATATTCTAAAAGGGTCCATTGATTTAAATGGGTCTACTCTGTGCATGACTTAGTTGGCTAGGTTAATTAACTGAACCTTCATTTCATGTACAAAAATCAATCTTCATTAAAATTTATGAAAATAAATACAGAAAAAGGATGACTGAACATTAGAATAAAAAGAATAGTACAAAACATCTCTGGCTTTTCTTCTTTCATACAAAAAATTTAAATGGGTTGAAATTTGTTAAGGTACAAAATGATGGCATGAACTGGACCCACTAGAATTCTGAGAAGCAGGTCAGACTGGGAGTAGGCTGTTTGACTAAGGCCATTCAAGGGGGACTAAGTTCACCTAAAATTAATAGGAAAACTCCAGATACTATCAAGTGTGCCATATGGATCCCCCCCAACCAGTTATCCATGTGTTTGGACCAACACTAGCAGAAAGCAGCATAAATACAGCATAAAAGTAGGGAGGGAATGATGAATTTCATCTCTATTCCATTTGAGAAGTAAGGCAAGACAGCTACATGAGTAAATTCAGTCATAATCCTAAACTCTTAATCATTCTTGGTATGAGAGGAACTGCAGAAACATCAGACACACAGGACCTCCTTCATCTACACATTCACAGTCAAAGCCAACTGAGGCTATAGTAAAAAAAAAACAACAAAAAAAACCTAAGTGACTGCCACTGAAAAATTACTGTAATTGCAAGTGAAACACAAATGGCCAAATTAAACATTACTTTCTGTGTAATTAAACAGAAGATTGGGTAGGATGGAGAGTTGAAGTAGCTTCCAATACTTGTTTTTTCATTAAGCTGTCTCTCGCTGGTGGTAACATCCCAAGTGGATTTCTGCTCAGGGTGCTCTTGCTTCAGAAATGCGGGAAGGTGATGTTCAGCTATTTGTTCCCCATTCCTCCTGCAACTCTCAGTACTATTCACAACACTTCAGGAGAGTCTCCCAACTATTCAGAGAAGATTTTTAGGGGTACTGGGGGTTCTAAGAAGAGATGAATTTGCCTCTTTTCTGTTGTAGAGCAGGAATCCATGAATGGACCAGAAGCCTTCTGTGGATGGAAGTATCCCTTCCATCTGTAGGAGGCAAAGCCTGCTTGCAAACCACTTAACTTTTTGAATGTTTCACAGGCTTCACATATGTTATCTCAGATACATCAACCCTATAAAGCAAGTCAGTATAATGATCCCCATGCTGCAGTTGTGGGTGTTGGGGCTGCTTACCTAAGGTCACCTGCTGAACCTATGGGAACATCTTCTTTCACATCTCACACTTCTAGACATACCGCTACACCAGATCTCAAAATCTGTCATTCGTACCCCAATCATGATGAATTTGGGGCTTGGAGTATGTAAGAGCTTATGCAAAGAACAAAATCTAGCAAAGAAAATCATTAGCAGGTTTCAAATTAATTAATGTAAAAGCTGCTCTCCCTGTCAGCGAGTAATTAGAAACAGGCTCTGTTCTTATAGCCCCATAACAGCCTGCCATTCCCACTATCAGACAATGCCAAACCACGTCCATATGGTCGTCTGACCAGTCATGTGACTTTTAATACCCACACGATGGCACTAAAATGGCCTATTAGATTTACAGTGTCATTAACCTTCGAAAATAAAATGAGAGTCTGCTCTGGTGCAAAAAAAGAGGGGGGAAAGAGAGAGAGAGACAAAAAATATGCTTGACTGCTGTTGGGTTTCGGGTAACCAGAGTGTGAGGAAATGCTGACAGGGGTCACTGTGGTATAATCTTTCATTCGGCCCCAAAGCTGTCACGCCTTCCCCAGATGTCTAAAGCACAGATATAAATTTTCATTATCCAGCAGAAAAGGGGCAGAGGTACACCAAATGAATTTTTTACCAATCAAATTAGAGCTCATTGCCACATTAAGTGGAAACACTAATATTGTGAAGTTTTCTTGTGGTCATTTATCTATCTCGGTCCAAGTGTAGGAAGTCACCCCACTGAAGCTGAAAAAGGGTTCCCCCTCCCCAAAAAATCAAATTATAGTTTGTATAATTGCGTTCCAGTCACAATAAAATTGAATAAGGGAAAAAAATCCTATTAGAAAAGAACTGGGCTTTATCACAGAAACAAGATTTTTCTGCTTATTTTTAGATTTTAAAAATATATAATAATATTTCATACCACTGAAGTTGAATAAAAATAAATAATTATTTTAATTATCTAAAAACAATAGGAATTCCAAATTATTTTCAAGTTTACCTTACACAAATTCCTTTGAAACCTTAGTTAAAAACAACAACAAAGGGCATACATTAATTTCAAAGGCAGAGATTTAAGCATGTGCCTAAATATTCAATTGAACTCAAGGGGAGCTAAAGTGCTTAACTTTTTGGTCATGCATGCATACCAGACTTCTCCCGACATAAGGACACAAGAACACAAGATACAAGAACTACCCATCTAGCCCAATATTCTGTCTCCAAAAGTGGCCAGCCAGATGCTTCTGGGAACTTCAGAGGCAGGGCATGATGGTCACTGTCATCTTTTGTCTTCGTCTTCTGGCATTCAGAAGCAAATTGTCTCTAAATAAAGAGAGCTTCCATTCTTACTTATAATGGCTAGCTCATAGCCACAATAGACATGAATTCCATGAAGGAATATGTTCTACCCTCTAAAGGCTTTGGCCGAGCCCTTCTGCACTTCCTTGGTCATAGTATCTGAGAGCCGCACATATTCTAAATAGAAGGTGCACAAACCGGAATTATGGCAGAATTATAGTAACCTGTCATTTTATTTCCAGTCTCTTCCCAAATTAAGCTGCAACTGAACTTTTTTGTTATTTCAGCCACAGTTGACTAAAAAAGGAGAACCTCTGTGAAATTTGTCATGAGTAATTCCCAGCACAGAATTTGCCTTTGCCATTGTGCACTGAGCTGATACTTCAGTGAATTTTCTACTACGTCATTAAGATATCTTCTAGAGCAACCAAAACCAGAAGTGTACAAAATCTGACACTTAGGAAAAAGTGATGTGGTAGAAGTTTATAAAATTATAAGATCATTAAAAGTACATAGACACAAACTCTTTTCAGCCATAGATCTTGGAGCAAGCATGCTGCTTCCCGTCCTGACTTCCTTTAAAAACTATTAATGCTCAGCATCTTGAAGATTGCAATAACAGAGAAAGGACAAGCACATGCCGGCCAATGGCTTTAGTCACGGCACTCAGCTATCTATTTAGCTGGTATTGAGTTCAAAAAGAATTGACCTTATCTTATGAACTTCCTTCACTTCAGTGTGACAGCAAATCGATAAGTTAGTAGATAAGGTTACAACCTGTCTGTTACATTTTATTGTGACAGGTGTATAACTTTAAGAAGCTGAAATGTAAATGCTGCTTCCCAGGTCAAAGGCTGTGATGGCTCTACTTATGGTACATTTTCTTGAAAGGATAACGAAAGCTTTTTGTGTGGATGTGGAGTTGAAGGGACTATGTTGGGCTACACAAGTAACCAGGTTGAGGAAGCTGAAGTAAGAAGCAAGCAAGCAAGAAGAAGAGTTTGGATTTGATATCCCACTTTATCACTACCCGAAGGAGTCTCAAAGTGGCTAACATTCTCCTTTCCCTTCCTCCCCAACAACAAACAAACTATGAGGTGAGTGAGGCTGAGAGACTTCAGAGAAGTGTGACTAGCCCAAGGTCACCCAGCAGCTGCATGTGGAGGCGCGGAGACGCAAACCTGGTTCACCAGAGACTACTGTTCTTAACCACTACACCACACTGGCTCTCAAGCAAGCAAGTGCAGGATATAGCATGCAAAACTTTAAGTGGAAGGACTTGTTTGTATGCCATTATCAGTGCACTATCAGTGTGATGAGGAGGAGCCATAGTTCAGTGCTATAGCACAGTGGTCTTCAGTTAGTGGGTTGAGACAAATGAGTGGGTAATGGCCTGATCGAAGGTGGGCCACAACAGCAGCACTACCACTATGCAAATAGATGGTAAAAGATTAAGAAATGAGTTCCCAAATGCATGTTTGGGTTAAAAGTGTGTCCTTGGTCTGAAAAGGTTGAAGATACCTGGTTTTTATCTCTGTCCTAATATTGCCCATAGTTCTTTTTCACAAACTGGAAGAGAGGTCTGGATGACTCCCCAGCTAATTTCCTATTGACCTTGTAGTTCGACTCTGCTGCTATTAATTTGATAATGATAGACCCCCCCAAAAAAAAAAACCCTAATTAAAAGACCGTGCAAAATATGTTGAATTACATATATTGATTAAAGAGAAAACAGCTGGGACCTTATTTAATGCTCCTTGAAGTCAATGAAAAAGTTTTAAAAGGAGTTGGCTCAGTCCTTAATGTCATGCTACTCCTTCCCCTTAAGGAAAACTTTTTTTTTTTTAAATAGAAGAGAAGCACTTAAGACAATGAAGTGCCCTTGGAATACTTGGGTCTTAAGGACATGCTTAAACGCTAGGCCTTTGGCCCTCAGCCTGGAAGTACCAATCACTTCATTATAAGTCTGACCTCTAAAAGACATAAATAGTTCTGCAGGCTTCAGCCACAGTAGGACAAGTATTTTAAATATACACTGAAAAATTATGCTATCAGGGCCTTTGAAACAGAGTAAAATTAAACAGCCTTTGTGCTAATATTTTTCTTCAAAGACAGACGCAAACCATACTTTCCCAATGTCAAAATTATTCTGCTATATAGCTATTAAGTTCCTCTTGGGTGATGGCAGTTTTGGTATCCCTGGAGTTTGGGATGGAGACCGACTGATGTTTTTTGTTTTGGTCAATCCAGGATCCCACTATGGAATTTTGAAGGCGGGGTAGCCAACATGGTGCTTCTCAGATATCGTGGACTACAGATCCCATCATCCTAGACTATTGGCCCTGCTAGCTCAGGGCTCATGCTGATGGGAGCTGTAGTCCACAACATCCGGAAGGAACCACTTTAAATACCCCTGATGAAGGAACTCTGGGACTTACTCCCCCTGCTGAAGATGTTGTCTCTTTCAGACTATGGTCAGTTTCTCATTATTAATATTCACGATTAATGCATTGTGCAGAAATGGGCTATTAGATAAACCATCCACTGCGAAAAGTTTGTCCTCCAACTCCTGCAATTTGGCTGGACTTTGCAACAATTCTGATGGAGCATTGCTGGTAGATTTTGATTTTCTCCAAATAGTGCATTGCCAGAAGTTAGTTAGTTAGTTAGTTAGTTACTTACTTACTTACTTACTTACTTACTTACTTACTTACTTACAGTTTTATTTGACATATCAGGTTTAGACATCAATGTTCTATACTATAAGGATAACTAGGGACTACTCTAGTTTTTCAATTTATTTATCTGGTTCTTTTTGTTCTGATTCTGTAATTAAGCAGTTAAAGCACTGATATGAGTTCTTACTGCCCAAAGATTAGCAGGACATATTTAGTCCATGCCTATTTCTTCAAGCACTATTTTACACTTCAGCCTGCTCACCATATGTGCCTACACCTATGTTTTCTTTGCCACTAATTGCTCCTTTTTGACAATGCCATCTATATGTGCATGCTATTATTGCTCCTTTTATCACCCTAAGCCTATTAATGCCCAGACTTATGGTTCCCAATGGATTTAAAATTAACCAGCTCTCAAAATATTGTTCCATCTTTCAATACCCCCTGTCCTTTTCAGTTTCTAACTTGAGTCGCACATAAATTGGCTGGCTATATTTCTTCCAGAGCCTGTAATCTTAAATGTTTGAAAGTGCAGAGCACCAAAATTTATGAATGCAATACTAATATATCTAGGTGAGGAGAAGAGAAACTTAGGAAACGTGAATAGTTATGCGAGACTTGCTCTTTGCTTACCTTGGGTCAACATCTGCCCTCAGATATGCAAGGAGAACTCCCATTGACTTCAATGGGCCCCATCTGGACATTTCTTTTCAGAAAATAATTTGGCTTTACATGAGTTAAGTGGTTTGTCAATACGATTCCTTAAAGATGACATTACAATGCCATTTTTGTGTTTTATTTGCCTTTACAGGGAAATGGCACCACAACCAGATCTACATGGATGTGGCTACAATACTATTAGCTTTGATTCCCTGTCTATAGTGAGAGAAAGACTCAGTACTACTTTCCAAGTGGAAGGTCCAATCCTGGAGGGTCATGACCAGTCAGTATGGACACTGCTGAGCTGGATAGACCAGTGATCTGATTCAGTTTAAGGCAGTTTTTTGTGTTCTAACATACCTTATTGTACAAGCCATGCTACAGAGATAGACAATGTTCAATTCCCAGAGGGTAAGGTAACGCACAGCACAGCAGGGAGGTAACTTCAGGTTGGAGAATCTTTGTTACTCTTGTTCAACTTTAATTAGAGATGGCAGAAATGTACAAACAGGAATCAGTGGGGGAAAGGGCTTTCAGGTGCACAGTGAGAGTCTTCCTCTCTGTTTTGTGTGGGGACCAAGGCTACCATGGCACACCAGCTCCAGAAATGTAGGGATGGTTGTGTGGGGGAGGTTCCAGGGTTGTTCTGGCTATATGCAATTTCGGCTTTACATGCAATCCCTGGAACCTAACCCCCGCACAACTTCTGAGTTGTCTGTAACTCATACAATTGCATCTTTGTCCTATACCAGACAAAAATAATAATAAATCTCGCTTCAGTCTTCAACTTCCTGCCTGCTTGTTTCTAAGTATACATTCAGATCAGTTGCTACGAACATGCTCTGCAACTATACATAATGAGAAAGTCTATCCAATACACACCATCTTGCACCTTTTTATTCTTTGCACGTTTTTCTGTGCTGTGCGTGTCCACGTGACAGCCTTTACCTCTTGAAATGAAATAGCCACAAA
Source organism: Podarcis vaucheri (assembly GCF_965113315.1). Classification (NCBI taxonomy): domain Eukaryota; kingdom Metazoa; phylum Chordata; class Lepidosauria; order Squamata; family Lacertidae; genus Podarcis; species Podarcis vaucheri. The sequence continues at coordinate 17,419,930 of NC_138763.1, read as the reverse complement.
CATTATCTTCGAGTTACATCCGAACCATACCATCTCATCAGCTCATCCCTTGTGGCCATGGTTGTTATCAGAGAACCAAAATTGGATGGTGACTTGGTAATGAATATTTCGGCATGAGGGCATTTTGCTGTGTGGTCTGTTGAGTGTGCAGACTCCTTGCTTTCATCTGTCTTGAGCCTTTCACTTGACTCTTGACCTTTCCCTTGGCACTGTCCTATCATTTCCTTGATTTCACAAATGTTAGCCTCTCACGTGACCTGTGAACTGTGGCCTTTCACTTGGCCTTTGATCTCATAAATTTTGGAAGCTCATACATGTAATCACAGGACAAATAAGCAAAAGAGCTCAAAGAAAACGTTACTCCTGAATGACATCCCCAAGTGGAAAGCAACAATGAGAGTGACCCAGTTCTGGCAAAATAACTTGGACCTGAGAGGAATGTTCTTGTGTTCTAATCAAATTTGGAAAATACACAGGGGGGAGTATTTATTCAGTAGATCATGTCTGCTAGTCCTTAAACCCTAATAGGTACATCCTGGAATAAGTTGTTTGAGAAAAGCCATTTGAGAAATGTTGGCTTTGGGCACCATCCACTGGGAAAATATCCCGATCAAGTGTCCTTGAAATCAATGGAAGCTATGAAGCAAACTTGTTTAGTCCTGTTTCAGACGGTAGGACCTGAACCAATGGATTCAAGTTACAAGAAAGGAGATTCTGATTAAACATTAGGAAGAACTTTTTAATGGTAAGAGCCATTTGACATAGGAACAGACTGTCTCAGAAGGTGGTGGGCTTTCCTTTACTGGAGGTTTTTAAGCAGAGGCTGGATGGTCATATTTCATTGATGCTTTAGTTGAAATTCATGCATTCCAGGGGGTTGGCACAGATGATCCTTGGGGTATCTACAATTCCACAATTCTATGATTCTATCAGTTGGTTAGAACGTGCTGTTGATAATGCCAAGGCTGCAGGTTTGATCCTTTCATGGGACAGCTGCATATTCCTACTAATTCAAGGGGTTGGACTAGACGATCCTCAGGGTCCCTTCCAACTCTACAGTTCTATAGTTCTACGAACAGATTGTTCAGCAGATGTTCCTAATAGACTTTGTTTGCTTAATGAAAGCATTTTTACTCTACTCTTCAGCTGAAAAGTCTACAGACAACAAAAAACAAAACAAACAAAAACCCAACCCCTAGACTGTCCCTGCCCTCAAGTTTACAGACAGAAAAGGAGAGGGGAAGGGAAGGGAAGGGAAGAGGGAAAATGCAAACTCAGACACATGGGCCACTAGAATGAAACAATTCAGGTAGTCTGATGTAATGAATGCTGCTAGGAGACAGTTGAACAGCCAAATGCAACTGATGTCTCATCAGAGCTGATGGAATAACCCTGCCTCCCTTGTCACTCTTTGCACTCTGCTAAATTGTTGAACAAAGAGTATGTGTGTGTGTTCTTTAACTGAATTTAAGGAAGCAGGACTCAAGGGGGGGAGTTGCAGTGTGGAATGATTTTGTGGATGATTTTGTTCATGGCTTCAGTGCGGATGATTTTGTTCATGGCTTCAGCATCCCACCAAAAGTTAATCAGCATCCAACCATTCCCTATTTCTTTCTGCATTTGAAGTTTTGGGTAGACACTCTTCTGCCTAATTCTTGCAGCTTTAAATACTTTAACTTCTCCATTGAGAAATTACAGGCAGCTCTTACTTCCATCCCTAGGGATATTTAAAAATAAATTCCTACTGTAAAACAGGAAGTGATTCTTTCCATCCTATATATGTATGTCTGTTGTTCTGTTGCATCCACATCCTCCAACACAGTTATCAGTTTCTTCCCCTGTCACTCACCTAACATTATATGCAGTGTAACTGATTTATTATGGAGCTACTGTTGTTGGTTTTTTTATTATTAACCCCTTAGGTTAACAATCTATTGTACAATATATATAACAAATATATTTTGGGCATCAGAAAACATCAGTGTTATCCTGAACGTACTGATGCCTGTCTCATGCACAGCTCATGCAGTTCTGGCTACACAAGAAGCAGCACAAAGAAACTTGAATTGGTATTAGTATATTTGATAATATACTCATCACCCATTACATCTGTGAATTATTAACTATAGTTTCTTAAGCTTTATGGGAACTTTAGTATTTAAAACTAGAAACACAGCTTGAGTACACATCCCTGGGTTTTGACCTAACTAACCTCTTTCAGAAGTCTAATGAAGAAGGGTTTTCTGAGTTACATAATTTCTGCTTAGCCCTTCAAATTACCATAACATTTAATGCCCCCATTTCTAAGCCCTACACTGTAAGGCAAAGCCAAATACACTTGTTTCAGATTCATGACATAATTTGACAAACATGCTGGATTTCTATTCATACACGTGCTATTAACTTGACACATATATAAGAGAACAGACAAAACTTTGTCAATGTGCATATTTGAGAAAAGGCATTATTTCATAGGCGAAATGTGGCCACAGAGCCAGTACAGCAGTCTATTTTAGAGGGGGGAAATCATAAAGTGGTAAGAAGAACCCTGACAACTTTCAGCATCAAATGTGGATTGCAGCTTAGTTTTGGTTGGTTTTCTCTTATGCATGCCTAATTATCTGCCCCTAAATTGCGCCCATGTGATTCACTCAATCTATGGCTACTGCAACTCTGTTACCACAACTCTGGTGGTGCCTTTCAGCAGACTTTTAGAGTAGGTTTTGTGTTCATAAAAGGTATTCAACAAAATAGTTGAGTCAATTCAATTTTTTTAGTTATTCAACTCCAGGTAAGTTTCATTGCAGCTTGGAGAATACTATTGTCCAGGGAGCCCATTTGTTATTGTCTTTCAAAATATGAAAACAAGCGCATCCCAGAAATCAGGAAACTATAGAAAGTGGTCATTTCCAGTTCCCAAGTAAGGCAGATTTTAACTTGCTGCTCCAAACAGGTGCTGCAATATTAGATATCAGATCAATATATGACATAAACCTGTGTAGTGAGACTATAAGTCTTGTGTGTATTTCAGTAGGTGTAGCTAGAGAGTCCAGTGCCACAGGCCCAACAGAGGAATTCAAGCAGCCTTCATTAATTTGCTCATGCTTTTCAATTAGGAAGTATTTGGCTACCGTTCCAAGACACTGAACTCTATTTCCTGCTTCTAATTCTATAGAACCAATTTACTGATAATTTCCTGTCTACATTTGATAAAGTTAGGAGCACATTCAGTTTGTTTAACTCCCTGTTTCACTAGAACAAAGAAACTTCAGCCACAACAGCATTTAATGGAAATTAGGCCAAATATCAATGAAGACTATGGAATGCGGGTGAGCCTTGAATGGCGTTTATCTTGCTAACAGTTTCAAAGTATCCTCCAAGGCTTTTGTGGTTGCCATCTTGACCTCCGAACATATAAAGCACCATTGGCCTGGCCTGCCAAGCCCAGAGCAATTAAGACCACAGGGCTGAGCCACCCATTGGAACTTTTTCTCTTCATTTAGAATCACTGACCTATTGAATATATATAAATGCACACACATGACATAGCTAATTGCAAATACATTTATTCTCAGATCATTTCAATTAATTATAAATACAACCTGAACAAAATAATTTCTAGAAATGAGAATGAGAACTGTTGGGATTCAAACTGCCTGCAACAACTGGTTTATACAAGCATATTTATCACTTGATGTTTTCAGCATTAAGTGATGTTTTGCTTGTGTGAATGAGCCATTCCAGGCCTAATGCTATAAGGAAAGAACTTTCATGTTGCATCAGATACAATGCTTTTCAGTGGAGTCTGGCCACAAATTAATAACTGTGGCTTTGAATAGATCCAGAGTAGAATTAGTCATCAAACACTAAGTATTCAAGGGGATGTGAAAATCATGTGTGAATTGGATCCAATTCACTTAGAATACTTTCATGCAATCTCACTCACTTGATTATGTGTGATTATTCAGTACTGCAAGACAGACACTCTGTACAAGCTTAACTACTTTCTCTTATTAATATTAAGTCACTCTTTGATATACTTAGCTCTGGCATTGAAAACCCATTCAAAGCCTAGTGAGACATGGGTTAAATTAAGCATTTTAAAAAACCTTTCCAATATCTCATATCAAGTGTGGTCTAGTAAACAAACGCCAATCTCTACCTTGGAATCATTAGTAAGTCACTATCAATCAGCTCAGGTTCCTATATTTGTCAAATGGAAATAATAGGGACTTCCCACGCAAAGTTGTTATGAGAAGGAGCAAGGTAATACAGAGAATGCAATGAACTTCCCAAATTTAAGATACAATATAGTGCACAGTTAAGCACCCAAGCCCCGTCAGAATCAATTGTACTTAGGTATATTTAATTAAGTACTTCACAGCTCGGGGCCAAATTATCTGAAGGCTCTCCTTTTCCCTATATACCTGCCTGGGCCCTGAGATCATCTACAGAGGTCATTCTCAAAGTATACATATCAGCTCTTCTCAGATCAGCTTCTCTAATTTATAACTACTGCTCAGGAGAAGACCTCCCAGTGCTCGAAAGATGGTCCTTTAGTGGCCATAACAACTGACTGACTTGAGTATTTCCAATGACTACTATGTTGCTACTATTTGTCTGATTTAATATACTACCACTACTACCACCACCAGAAGTGGCAGCAGCACTACTTTTGCTATCGTTACTACAAATATTTATACAGCACTAGCTGTGTGAAAAGTAAAGGAACATAAGGCAGTTGACATTTTCCTTTAGTATATACCCATTCCTGAGGTTTAAAGACTGTCTCAAGGCAAATCTTTAAAAATGTAGTATAAACACGGACAACTGGGAAACACTGGCCTGCGAGCGCTCCAGTTGGAGAACAGCCTTTACCAAAGGTGTCATGGGCTTTGAAGACACTCAAACTCAGGACGCAAGGGAGAAATGTGCTAAGAGGAAGGCATGCTTGGCAAATCCACACCGTGATCAACTCCTGCCCGGAAACCAATGTCCACACTGTGGAAGGACGTGTGGATCCAGAATTGGCCTCCACGGTCACTTACGGACTCATTGTTAAAAACGTGTTTATGGAAGACAATCTTACTCGGCTACGAGTGATCGCCAAAGAAGAAAGAAGAAGAATTTTCTATTTCCTATAGCCCACATCCCACCTAAGAAGACCATATTTTAATCCAGGTTACATTATCCCTGAAAGAACAGGTTCAGAGTCTGGGATGCTCCTACATCCATCTTTGCCACTGGAGGCTCACATAGCCTCATTGGCTAGGAGTGCCTTCTACCAGCTACAAATGATACACCAACTACAGCCATTCTTGCATGGGGATAGTCTGGCCGCTGTGATTCTGGCACTGGTATCCTCAGTATTTAATTATTGCAATGTAATCTATGTGGGGCTACCCTTGGGCCTGGTCCGGAAGCTCCATCTGGTGCAAAATGCTGTGGCTAGACTATTTATGGGGATACACTATCACCAGCACATAACTCTGGTGCTTTAAAGCTTGTACTGGCCACCCATATTGGGCCAGGTTTATGTTTCTTGTATTAATTTACAAGGCCCTTAGTTTCTTGCATCCAGGATACTTTAGGAACTGCCTCATTCCTTATATCTCGGCTCAATCACCGAGGCCTTGGGAGGAATTACTGTTAGTGGACCCCCAGTGTTCATATGCATAACTCACATTCACCAAGAACTGTCTATTCTATTTTATTTTTTGTTCCAGCAGGCATGTTAAGTCATTTCCACTTTTATAGTTAGCTTTTAAACTGATTTTATCTTTATTGTATGGGTTGAGCTTGATGTACACTGCTTAGAGACCACTGTAACTTAGTGGGATATAAACTGCACATCACCGCTACATGGGGGTGGGGGTGGGGAACAAACATCAGTTAGGATGCCTCCTCTGACACTATTCAAAGCCACAAGGACTGAGATGTATCCTAACATTCTCCAACTGTTTTTGCTTACGTAGTCATAGCGGCACAGCGGAGGTAACAACAAGCTTGGGGCAACGCAAGGTCTGCAGAAGTAAAAACTTTTTAAAGGTCCCTATTGCTACTTGGCATCTCCAGGTATGAAAAGGAAAAAACCTTTTCTGAAACGTTTCTAGTCAGTGTAGACAAAACTGAGCTAGATGGACCAAAGGTCAGACTCAGCATAAGGCACATGGCCGTCTTAAGCATATCTGGCACTGTGGTGCAAAGCTCCCACTGGCGCCGGTGCCCCCCGTTTCCCAGAGTTTTTTGGGAGGACAGTGCTGCCAGTGGGGCTGGAGGAGGCAGGCAGTGGCTGGAGGGCGGCTCCTCTGGTGGGGAAGCGGCGGAGGCTGGCCGCAGCACCTACTGGCTCAGCTGGCCGCTTTGTGCCATGGTGGCCACGGCAGATGGAGGCTCCAGGCGCAGCGCTGCTTCGGCATGGCGGAGGCGGCGAGGGCAGCAAGCTGGTGCTGGGAGGCGCCGCATCCAGCCTCTGCCTCTTCCCTGGCACCCTCCAGAACTTGGCGCCCTGGCACCCTGCGCCACTAGCCTCTATGGGTAAGACGCCCCTGATAAGGCACCTACTTAGGTTCTAATGTTTGTAAAAGAACCCTAGGAGGGGAACCCAAAAGGTCAATGAGGACCGAACATAGCCGCAACAGCCACTGAATGTTGGGGGGGGGGAGAGAGAGAGAGAGAATACTAGTGGGCAAAGGAAATGGAATGATGTGTGCTTAAAAAAGCCATGGCTGGCTGGCAGGCTGGCAGGCACCCTGAGCAGGAGCACTTCGGACTGGCATAGTGATTTACCATGGATGCTTAATGCCTGAACATGGCCAAGGTAGCCTCTGAAAATGCCAGTCTCAGAGAAAGAAGAAATGATTTGACTTTTTCCAATCACCATTCTACGTGTTCCTGACTATATGGGGAATGGGATTAAATACTTGCTTTCAAGGTTTGGTGTCATTTTCTTTCTATAATGCAATGTGAAGGAGGCAAGATAACCTGGATTGAAAGTGATGGTGAACATTACCAGGGTATTCTACAGGGGACCCAGATAGTGACTTTAGCACCCTACTCTTTGAAGTGCATGGAATGATAGCAAAACCAGCATCAGAGTCCATGGTGTAACATTCCTAACACCTGCTTGAATCATTTGCATTTTGATGCAGACCAAAAAAATAAAAATCATACACTTGGGGGGCGGTCGGTCGGGGACGACTGCATTATGAGGCAGTTTTAATGTCAATAAATGCAAAAACAAACCAACAAACCATCTCCCAGCTTTGGCCCACTCATTTTATTATCTTCTGTGCACTTAACAAATATTTTGTCTTTTCATTGACACGTGGTAAGTACAACTAATTTAATCAAAGTATATGTAGTACTTTATCTGAAGGCCCTGGGTTATTTCAGCCATGAACATATTGAGCAGCTGCAGGTGTTGCACTAAATAAAGTAATATAAAGTGTCAAACTGGTAACAGTGGAAGCCCTGTTTCAAGATTCTTGTCTGCTTTTTATTAATAGCCAGATTCTTTTCTATCAGCAGTCACAACAGTCTCTACCTCATTTTTCAAGGAGAATATTTGGACGGGAAAAGATCTATTTTGAAATGACTACCAATGATTTGGTGTCTGCAGCCAGTTTGTAGTTAAATAAGCTTTCAATCTTCTTGCACAAGGGGAGAAGGTAAACCTATGATTCAGAAAAGAGAGGAAACTAGGGGTTACAAAGGTTGGGAGGCCAAGTACTATGAAACAGTCCCCCTCCATCAAGTCAGAAGCCTTGGCAGGATAACTAGAAACAGACCAACCCCTAAATCCTTTAGTTCATGAGCAAGCAGTAAGATAATTAGCTTGAATAAAACTAATATTTCGGTGTTCAGTTTCACTGTTGTAGCGAAGAAGGATTTATTAGTGAGAATGCTGGTGAGAATTTTTTAAAGGAGTGTTTTATTTGAACTACTTTGTTGAAGGGCAAACATATTCACAAGCTGATAACAGAAGATAGAGAACTTAAGTGACACTGTCATCTCATTGGAATCTCTGGCAAAGATGAGAGAATTCAGAAGCATTTGTTCTTGGGAAAGAATTGCAATTAAATTGTGGGTGTGGGGGCATGTTGGACAGGAAACAGATGACCAATGTTGCACCACGAGTTATCAGAAGAATTTTGCATTGGTTATTTCCTTCACTCTCCAGCGCTGGAAGCCATAATAACCCACACAGCCAAGCTGTAAAGAGCTGAAAAACATAGATAATAAACATGCAGAGCCAACTGTGTAAGACAATGAGATTGCTCTTCTTGGGTCCTGGTAAATGCCCAAGGGCTCACCAGCCAATAGAATGGCCATTCTCAACATATCACCCAAGGTGATCAATTGCAGTGGCCACTGAACCATGACTTAGTGCTGAGTGAACAAGCAACAGTGAGTCTTGGGCTCATTAGCACCTTAGAGACCAACTAAGTTTGTTCTGCGTATAAGCGTTCATGTGCATGCACACTTCTACAGATACTTAGTTGGTCTCCAAGGTGCTACTTCACAATTTTTTAATTTTTTAAAATTCATTTAGACTGTGACAGACCAACACGGCTACCTACCTGAATCTTGGGCTCATGTTCTCCTGCCTTCCCTCTCATCCTCCCAGCTGGCTGAGAGCAGAATTTCCACATCATTTACTTTTAATTTCCTTTAGATTTGTTGATTCATCCAAACTGGTAATTGTGATTTATGCTAACCATGGGTAGTTTTTAAAATCCAGTTTCATAACCCATGGTTTGAAGTTGCCTTCTTTTAAAATTGACCATAGCTGGTTATAAGCCATACCCCAAGTTTGGATGAAACAACAAACTGAGTTTACAAGAACCAGAAGCAAAGTCCTCTTCTTGGCTACACAGGAGGAGAGCCTAAGGAGTGTGACAGCTCATTCACATAGTGCTAAGCAATTGTCTGAACATTACCAGTGTGACAGAATTCTTTGCTCAAACACTCTGCCATTTCCGAGTTTAAGGGGACTTGCTGAGAGCACGCAGTGCATTTTTTTCTTCAGAATTATGGTTCATTCATATGCAAATTCATGGAAATATAATCAATTGATTAACCAATTAATTAATAAAACCCCATGAGATCAATTGACTAAGATTTATTTCATTGGCTTTCAGCCATAATGTATATTATGTCTCTGGTTAGTGAAATAAAAATAAAATATTCCAAAGGAAACAACTACATACAGTATGTATGTGACATTTGTGCATGAACACAGACTCATGCAGATAAGCAGCATTAGTTGCCCTGCACTCTTCAGGAAATTCCATCTATTTGGTGAGCTGTTGGCTTACTGAAGAGCATTTCACATGTCATCACCTAATTCAAGCACTGCATTGTGTTGTTTCCACACCCCTCCAACCCCCCCCCCCCTTTAAACAAGCTTTCTTCTTTTTTAAAAACAAACTGTTTGGTTACAAGATGCAGCCCTATTTTGTAAGGAAAGTGATTGTATGTATTTGAATTCTGGGAGGGTGTGCATGTGTGTGGAATAGACACCCTGGGTTCCTTAGAATCTTGTAACGGAGTTGCCTTTGGCAATAAGAATAAGAGGGGGAAGGGCGGCTGGAAACAAGCTGTCTTTTAACACTTCAAACTAGGATGATTTAACAGAGAGTGTCTCAATTCTGCGAGCCCCCCTTCCCAGACTCTACCCAAACAAAGCTACTAATGTGTGGTCATTTTCTTGGCAAACCCACTTGGTGCTGATAACACCCCTGCCTCCTATTCTCCAAGGATCTGGTTGCTGGAAGACTGCTCCGTACCTCATCCCCCTGATGCTTCTGATGCGGGTGATCCTCCGACTGCACGGCGCCAACCACAACATGCTACCCACCGTGAGAGAGCAGGACGCAGGCTGCTCTAGTCAGGAGTTATCGTCTATCATACTGATTGACGAAACCAAGAGTGAGCAGAAAAAATAAACATGAACAGAGGCTGCAGTGTATGGGGCAGTCAGCTGGGAGTTTTAGTATTTGGCCTTGGTGATCCTACTCTCATGGTAGGTTATCTTTTCCTTGTGCTATCATTTATCATAACTTTGAGGGCCAGTGAAAAAGCAAACCCTATGATTTTCCTATTGGGGACATTAATTAAGCACTTCTTTTTTTAGAACTACTTCCTCTGCCCCCCCCCAATAACAATCCCACCACCTCAGACCCTATTCCCTGAAGAACAGTGAAACCCAATCTAAGTACAGTCCTCTTTTCTCCCTCTGTCTCTTTCTCTCTCTCTCTCTCTTTAAAAAAAAACAAAAAAACTTTTATTACAGCAATAGACCATTTCAAGCAATTAACCTTTGCTAAACTGTCAGACCTGGAATTCATACACAGGCATATCCCATCACAAACATTAACTTTCCTTCGGAGCAAAGAAGCTTAAAACACAGCAAGGTCCTTATTATTTGGCAATGGATGCTGCCTTTGTCACTAACAACTCCTCTTGAAATAATGGTGGTTGACTTTTGCAAGCACAAACCAAGTCCTGTATTGATCTTGACAGCCACCATAAAGTACTCCCTGAAGTGTCAGTAACAAAGATGATTTGTATGTGGCTTGCAGTCTTCCAGTGTCCTAATAGCTTTCTCATTCCAACACAGAAAACGCCAAGCATAAACCAGCTGGTTAAAGCTGATACAAGCATTTCTTCTCTCAGCAGGCCATTCTTGCATAACCATTTATTCTGCCGAGTTTTAAAGTGCCTGAAGGATTTAATTATGTACATAGACAACCGCTATAAACTCTATTCTAGGTTTTTATTGACTTTTGTGCTGGGCAGCTCTTAGGCATTTCAATTAAGTGTTTTTATAAGAAAAGCTACAATATTGTAAACTATATATTTTTTCCCTCTCTTTGTAGATAGTTCCAAACAGTTCTGATTGATTGAATGAAGTTTATTTAACAGACAGGGATCTTTAGTATCTTTAAAAACTAGTTGAGAAGATATACACACACAAGATATATTTCAATAGGCTTGGCAGGATGACTAAAAGTATCCGAAGAAAATAGTTTGGTCCTTATGACACAGTCATAACCACATTACTAAACTTAAGGCAAATAGTGGTCAGTTGGGTTAAATCCACAACAGCAAAGTATTTTAGCACCAAAGATACATCTGTGCAGCAGGTTTCTGTCCTAATACTTACAACACTAACTTCCTAGTACTGCAGCACAAAATAAGAAGGGTGGAAAATGAGCACTAGGAACTCAAAGAAGATAAGCAGAGACTCAGAATGCATCTTTTGTTGGAAGGTTCCACTTCAGATTGTTAGTGGAGATCACAAGTCTGAATGCTCTCTAATATAAAAACTTTTCTAAGCATGAGAAACCCAAATATAAAATTTATATCCTGCCATTCATCATAAGTTATCTATGGGCAGAGACATGTAGCAAAATACACACAATAAAATGAATCAATAACCCAACAATTAAAACATGTAAACAGCCTAAAATCTTACACTCACTCTAGCTTTTAAAAATCTTTCTATCCATATACAGTGGTACCTCGGGTTACAGACACTTCAGGTTACAGACTCCACTAACCTAGAAATATTACATCGGGTTAAGAACTTTGCTTCAGGATGAGAACAGAAATCGTGCGGCGGTGGCATGGCGGCAGCAGGAGGCCTCATTAGCTAAAGTGGTACCTCAGGTTAAAAAGAATTTCAGGTTAAGAACGGACCTCCAGAACGAATTAAGTTCTTAGCCTGAGGTACCACTGTACGTGTGTGTGTGTGTGTGTGTGTGTGTGTGTGTGTGAGAGAGAGAGAGAGAGAGAGAGAGAGAGAGAGAGAGAGAAGTATAGTAAAAATATAAAACATGAATGCTACCTACAAGTGATTGAAAATATGTGCATAGGTACACTTTTCAGAGAGCAAGGAATGGATAAGGTGACAATTGTATCCTCAGTGGCAAATTCAGATTTGCTGTGTCATGTGAAAAAACTCTGTATAGATGTGCCCCAAAATGTCAAGCCAATAGTGTGAATTGCTTCAAATCTTTAGGAACGGGAAAAGCTGTTCTCCTCAGTTTCTTCTTTCTAAAGTATTTACGAGGCTTCTGCAAACCTGCCTTCGTTATGATGTGGGATATTTCAATCCCAGCAGGTGGCCGATGGAGACCTTGCCTGCAAAAAAAATATGTAATGCCTTCCCAAGATTTTAACCAGAAACGTGCACCTTCCTGGTGCTCCTAACCATTCTAATTTCCCCTCTCTCCTTAATCTGCTCCGAGAACCATGAGTGTGCATTCAAATCTACCTCAAACATTTCACCCAAAGGCAATGTAATTCCGAAACAAGCAACCAGCATTTTCACAGCTCAGGAGTAATAGATTAATTTGAACCTAATGTTGCTGTAGTTTACTGCTCCAAATGTTCTGGTGTAGACATAGCCTGAAGGCACAGTGTTGTGGCATGCGCAGCTCCTGGAACCGTAGCTACAGTTGGCTTAACATCTGTGCATCACATTTGCCATGCACCTCATTATTGTACACCCCACTGTGCCTACCTGTCCCAGTCAGCTTCCCAGCCACAGGCAATCCAATTCCGTCCCCCTCAACTAAGAATCTTTGTTCTCCTTCTCACTTACTAAATTTTTGCAAAACTCAGGCAATCTATTCGGGGGGCGGGGGGGGGGAGTTTATCCCAGCAAACCTCCTAGTTTCTTTGACTTTAAGTTCTCCATTGGGGTGTTCAGTGGGGGGGGGGGCAGGGGAATACAACATTAGGCTTCTGACATGCCACTGCATAAATTGTGCCATTTGCAGCATCTAATATATAAAAGTCTGTGACTAAGCACAAAAACATGCCATAAAGCATAGAGTTGTTTGTTTGGACTTTAACAAGTTCAGTCTGGATCAATTCTCTGTAAACAAAGGAAGGGTAATTTCCAATGCCAGATAAAAATCCTCGCTGCAGAATTGTTGCTATCCACAATCAAAACCAAGTGAAGTAGCTAGCTTGATATTTTAGAGGTTTTTCATACACAATGATACAGTAAAAGGGACTTTTAGACTCTATTGATACTTTTTGTGCACGTCTGTGGCTATCTCTAACTCTTTTTGTGAATGTGCAGGAATCCAGTATTTAAATCAACTGAGGGTCACAAATGTGCATGAAACATTTGCATTTGAACTTGCACACACTTTTTGTGTCATCTATGGGCAAATGTACTTGGCCTGAAGCCCAACAACCCTCTTTGCCACATAGCTGTGCAGTTTCTAGAACTGGCAAGCTGGGAAGTGTCCTCTATCAAAAGAACGGGAAGGGAACATGGCAACAAAGCCAGTGTAAATCAGCAGGAGTAGTAATGGCAGTAAAGGTTCAAATTGCCAATGCATAGACAACTGGGGTCAAGCTAATCTGGAATGGCCTTCGCCATCTTGCTTGCCAAAGCTGAAAAGAAATATTCCTAACCACTCAGGGCATGTGCACCTCCAGTGACAGAGTCAGGTCTAGGAGCAGCCCCAGACTACACACCTGCTTCTTCCAGGACAGTGGCTTCTCAGACCTTGGAGTCATTCACCCACAATTTACTAACCCTCATCTGGCCCACCAGTGCATCCAAACAGTGATCCAGGACCTGCACTCACAATTCAGATGTTACATAGATTTTATGAAATAAATAAAGCAGTTGAAAGATCAGACAGGAGCAGCAAAGTCACACTACCCCATCCCTCTTCTGATAAAAGCCATCCATTAGGGTGAGCAAGGCTATTTCAGTCCCATATCTAGGTCTGAACCAAGACTGGAATGGGTCTAGGTTAGTAGCTCCCAACTGATGATCCGCAGGCTCTAGGGAGCACACGGCACTGCACACAGAAATGTGTGTTTTAGAAAAACCTGCACACTAAATGCCGACAGATTTTCATGTGGAGTTTTCTTTTTAAAAATGCAAACTGATGTGGAAATATGATAAGCTGCCCTTTAGACTGAGAAACTGAGAAAAAATTATGAAATGAGAGAAAAATGAGAAACTGAAAGGAACAAGATCCACAGGATCATCAATCCCCTCAAGCTGATTCCTATGAAAATCATAATTTCTTTCAGGGTTCTTTTGTCCCCACTGTCAGTACCACCACCACTGTTCATGAAATCAGATAAGAACAGCAGGAGCAGGAGCAGCAGAGACGATTAGATGGTTGATTTCTGGATGTAGGTGTGTGTCTTCTTCTTTTATTACATAGTCTGCAGTAGCATCACTGCAGAGGAGAACGGTAAGAGGCTGGCAGGCCATTGAGAAAGGGTTGCTAAACCAGTTCCACCCACAGTCCAGCGGTTCCCCAACTATGATATACATACACTTTTGGAGGATCCTTTCCCATGTATAATAAAGAGCCTCTGGAGAATATAAATACAGTGGTACCTCAGGTTAAGTACTTAATTTGTTCCAGAGGTCCATACTTAACCTGAAACTGTTCTTAACCTGAAGCACCAATTTAGCTAATGGGGCCTCCTGCTGCCGCTGCACTGCCACTGCACAATTTCTGTTCTCATCCTAAAGCAAAGTTCTTAACCTGAAGCACTATTTCTGGGTTAGCGGAGTCTGTAACCTGAAGCATATGTAACCTGAAGCGTATGTAACCCAAGGTACCACTGTAATATTTTTAATAAAGAAGGAAATAAAACAAGGGTGATGGTTTTTCCTAATTTTATTTTATTTTTCAGCAAGCAAGGTCCACATAAGGAGTACATGAGATAAAACAAGTCGGAGCATTACATTCTACATGGTAGGAGACTCATGCCTCTGAATACCGGTTGCTGCAAACCACCAGAGAGGAGAGTGTTCTTGGGCAGAAGTTCTGCTTGCATGCTTCCTTCAAGTTTTGTTTAATGACTTGTTTCTTTACTAATGGAATTTGGTGCTATGAAAACAGAAAGTTGTATATGCACGTCCCTTCTGTTGTTCCTTCTTTAGGTCCTAGCATAAAAGGAAGGCGTAATTTTCTTTGGCATTAAGACCCTACCCCTCTCAAAAGGCTAACAAATATATAGGGTCTTTTTATATTACTAGTAGAAGGAAATAATAATAATAATAATAATAATAATAATAATAATAATAATAATAATAATAAATAAAGGGAGTTTACTGTAAATAGGAAACAGGCGCAATGGCTTGATTTTTAAAAATCTACTTCTTTGGGAAAATGCAAAAATCTTCCAGAATTCATTTTATCTTCCTAAAATTATAGCATACTTCTTCTAGAAACTTTGCATGAAGCTCAGTTAAAGCTGCTACTTATTGCTACTTATTGTCACGCTTTCTCGTCACCATTCTTACCAGAAAGATTCCTATGAACTGCTTTAGATTTTGACACTCCTTTACAGAACCCCAAATTCCACACCAGAGTCTATCAAAGTGCATGCACATTTCATTACATGCTTGAATTAATTTGGTCTGTATGGAGTTTGTTACCTTTCCAGTTAAAAAAGAAGCATTATTGAGAGCAGACAGTCGGAACATGTTCAATTTAAGTTATCAATAAGAAGGGAGGGGGAATCTTATGGCACAGTCTGCTCCATCTGGCAGTTCCAACTTTTTTGCCAAGAATTTTTTCCCCCTCCTATATAAAAGCTAGCACTTAAAAAAAAAAGTTGGTGGAACATTCTTAAGTATTAAGACTCTGCAGTTGATTTGCAGATAACAAGCAACAACACAGGCTTAAAATATAGCATTTTAAAACCTTAATCTGTTGCATAAGGGAAAAGGTCTGAGTTTGATCTGTAAAAAAACAGGAAACCGTGTTTATCTAAAAGTGTTATCTTTGCTTGGAATACAGAAACTACAGGGGTTTTTTGTTTTGGTTTTTTTTTTCTTTTGCTTTAATGGGCCATGAAAGTGATTTAACGTATTGTTTCAGCCTCCTCAAAATAAATATTAAGCTACATCAATATAGAATTAGACAATAAAAAATGCCAGCAGCCTCACACAAACACAAGCAAAGGGATCTCATAGTGCGTCTGCAAATTTCAGCACTGGGATGTAGGCAGACGATATGAGGGAGACCAAATGCATGCCCTGGCAGACTGGGAACAGAGCCAGGTGGAGAACTGGGCAGATCCACAAGAGACTCAATACAGAGGGAGAGCAAGACATGACCCAGGTCTAATTCAATAAATCCATATGAGGAGTGGGTTCCAAATAGAGGTAAGTAGGCAGCCAACAGAAGGAAAGACTAGATACTGAAAGTGAGAACAGAGTAGGCAGGCAGGTAACAGGAAAAGAATAAAAGATCTAACAAGGCTGGGGAATCAATCAAGAGATGAATGGATATGTCCATTTCTGGTCTGTGGCAGTAGCATGTGTCCATTCATATTTCCATTCCATTTCCACACCCTTCTGCATTTTTCAGAACTGCACTGTTTATTTGTCATATGCATTTTTCACTAAGCTACACATTTTCTGTAATCCAAATGTCTTTTATTTTTGGTTCACATCTTACTCTAAAATATGAAACTTTGCACCCATTTTGGTACATTACTTGTGCTGAGAACTGTAGTGCTAAATTCAGACAAGTGTAAAATAAATAAAAATAAATGAAGAATTCTGCTCCGTGCATTAAAGCGGAAATCAGGTTGGTTTGCTTAGAAATGCAGACCGAACAAAATAATTCCGCATCCCAAGCCAGAGTATTGCTATTGCTTATAGAATGACAAAGGTCTGACCTGGAAGTATTTATAGCTGTGGAATGTGGGAATGTGAGAAGGGGAGACATGCTGGGATCTAGGCTGCTGTGCAGCTTTGAGAAGCTCACCACTAGAGCCTAGCTTACGGCTCAGATCTCAACCAGTCCTGACACTCGATAGATAGTGTCAAATCCATCTGCATTGGCATTTAACAGGGATAATTCTTACATCATTTAAAAAATGCTGTTCAGTTTATTGCTCATTATTTTCAGCAAATGTTGAATATAAATAACCATAGGTCAAAGTAATCGTTTTTCATAACACAATTGCATTGTGCAAATATTTTAATCCACGAATTTAGCCTATGAATAAAGACAACGAGACATGCATATTTTCCAAGCACTTCATTTCCCTTCTCCGAGTGTTTCCTCTTATTTCTGTTGTGCTTTGCATTAAGCTGTCTCATTATATGAAAGACATTATGTCACTTTTCTGTTTATTAGTGGTGTTGGCCCTAGGCCCTAACAATAATACTGGGCCACATACACCCATTTCTGGCAAACAGCCCAGTGATTGAAAAGATTGCTGTGAGCTGAAAAACGAAAGGGAGAATTTAATCATCCACCTAAGCATTTACATTTATTGAGGAGTTAGGAAATTCAATATAACTGTGTAGTGGGGTTCACGTTTTATCTTTGAAATCTTGCATAGAGATGATTATACTGATTCTGATCTACAGCTATGAAAATTATCGCTCAACTTCTGAGAACGGGAGAATATCATATGTCTACACTTGATACGGAAAAATCAAAACCCAGAGCATCTCACTTCTGTATCTCCTTACTTTCCACCAACTACTGTATCCTTAGTAGAGAAAAGAAACTATGTGTGGGTTGATCGTTTTACTAAAAAAGTTCACCTGCTTTCAATCCTGGTAGCAGTTTGACTTCCAAAAGAGGAAGTCAAAATCAGATGGACTGTAATTAATGAGGATATATTTGGGGTTTTCTCACCGTATTCTGCACACAGTCTGGAATGTCAAGAGACAAAATTATCCTGCCTGTTACAGCTGAGCAAAATGCAACTGTGCTGCCGATTTCAATGAAACACCTTCTCCCTAGTTTATTCCATTCAAGCAGGAGCAGAATTTTGCTTTAATTGCCCAGTCCTATAGACTGGAAAGGTGGAAACAACAGGCATAGCATAGCCCTCTTTCAGTGATTGATTTACAAAGCAAATCACAACTAGGACTGTAATGTTGCTCCCGATCACTTAGGCAACTTATTTTTAAACAAAAATATCATTAATACAAGTACTTACAAAACTGCATATGGTAAGCCCCCTCTTAAAGCAGGCACTCCATTCTTTCATAAAGCAGAGAACACATCTTCTAAGATTATGCCAGCTACAACACATACATGTAGACATCACGCAAAGAGAAAGTATGCTTCTTGCTTCAGAACTTTTTCCCCCTCATGTGCAAATGTGTGCAGTTAAAGCACTTGCAATTAATAGGCTCATATTTTTTAATTGACTACTCTGCTTACAACATTTTAAAAGTACCTCTACGTTGGTTCTCACCTCAGTCCCAATCCTTTTACGATCCTGAAGTGGATATAACAACAACCACTTCCATTTCTTCTGCTTAACCAACTGCAGCTCATCTCCCAGCTAATTAAAGGGTTCAGGCAGTCATTCTATCCTTCCCAAGTTCCGAAAGGTTCTCCTTCCTTCCTTCGCTATTTGACCAATCTAAAATGATAATTTCCTCCCAACAATACACTCCTTCCCGAAACAGCACTGATTCTCCCGTAGCAAATGGCCACAATGATTGATAAGTAATTTCTTGCTGCATTTGAGGAGCTCTAGTGGGGGGAAAGCTGTTGCATTCTGAATTCTGTAGGTTTGATGGGCAAGTCTTTATGGAAGTAAGGTTGGAAGCAAGGGCCAAATAGCATTTTGGGAGGATGAGCTACACAGGTAGGATCAATACATTTGGCTCTGCTTTACTATACTCTGAAATCCAGCCACTGTTAAAGGAAGTTTATTAGAGTGTGCAATGTTTTTGGTCCAGAGGTTGACAAATTATGACTCATGAGCTACCAGAGCACGCCAGGCACTTCTGTCTTCCACTGCCTCCCATACACCCCCCATTAGTCTCTGCACATTGAGTGGGACATGTGAAAAGGAGGGCATATGTGTGTAGGATTGTATGCATGTAGTTTTCCCCCCGCATATTCTGCTGCAAAAGTGGATGAGCTGCCTTACAAAATTGAGAAAGTTTTGTAACAATATAAAGAAATCATTTTGTTTGGTTAAGAAAAGAGTTCTGCAGATGCTATGCATTATTAAAATAAATTACTACTGAAGATTGTTAAGCAATTGGAATTAAACCTATTTGGGGGAATTTTTGTTCTTCCACAACACTACCACCCAGAATCAATATAATCTGCCATAATTTTCTTCTTCATATACCACATCCATTTCAAAGGGGCTTGTACAGGAGAACCTTCCAGTGGATATATAACCAGTGACTGTAAGCAAGTAGCTCAGCAGGGGCGGCAAACACTGAAGGACCCAAAGAAGAGAAAGGTGCTTTGAAAAAAGCAATAGAAAATCATTAGCTAATTACCACCAATTCTGTTTTCAGCTTATTTAGCAAACTTTTGAGAGAGGTTTGTTTAATAAAAAAGAATCTATTCCCCCATCTCAAAACCAAGTTAAAATGGGCGAGCAGACATCTCATTCCTACTGGCACACACAAACCTGCATGTGATTAAAGTCAACCATGAGCAGAATTAAGCGTTCAGCTAACAAAAATGGTATCTGTTATCAGAGTTGCAAGAATCTGAGTGTTTGGAGGGGAAATGGAGGCCCACTGACCTGAAGCCCACTCCCTTGGGTCAGTGCATGCTGGGAGGGGAAATAAGCTACAGAGCAGATAATTTTCAGCTTGAATGGTTTTACTTTCTCTACCAGGTCTCACAAAAACAAACTGACAAAACAAGGGACACAAAATTAATGACCCATGCATTCTGTCAATTGACTCTTAGTAACAGTGGCTAGTTCACCTTAATTTCCCCCCTTTCCACTTTGAGTAAGATGCTTTGGGCACAAATCTGGGTAAGAATTGGATTCGTTTTAAATATTCTTCAAAAAACAATGTTCTGATCCCTACAAATACATAAAGTGAAGAAATTTAGACAAATTCTACACATACACACACTTATTACTCACGGTAAAGGTTTCAGCTGGCACAGATGATTCATACTTTCACGCTTTATCCAACTATGCCACATTGGTTGGGTATTTACACTATTTTAAAAGCATTTAAACACTTGGGACACTCTTGAAATGCAAGCATTTACAAGGTTAAAGTTTAATTCCACAGTAAAACTGACAGTGAGGCAAGAGCTCTTGTATGAAGCGAATTCTATTCTGCCGTCTCCTACTTATATTTTATGAAAAGCAAAGCCCAAATTAATGCCAATCCAATAACTCCTAATAAAAGGTTCAAATGCTACAGTTCTCTGTGATGTAGGCATGGCACCTTTTTCCATACAGAAGGCCTGTGTTTTAAAGATGCATGAGAGCAGGAATTCAGCAGCTTTCCCCATCACTGCCTGTAAAAGTTACACTTGTAGCATAGAGCCTCTGTCAGAAGAAATTGGGGCATTAGAATATGAAGGAACACGATTGACTGACCATTAGGCAATTTAGCCAAAGTGTTCAGATTGGAAGTGGCTCTCCAAGATCTCAAACAGAGATGTTTCCCAGGCTCATGACCTCACATCAACTTTTTAAAACTGGAAATGGCAAGGACTGAACCCTAGAACCTTCTTCATGCAAAATATGCAAGTCTTTCACCATGGCAGAACCACCCTACTCTGGGCTAGCATTTTTCCTGATGTGCTAGTTTTCCATGTGCGTGAACTCTCTATATGCAGTGTTCTCACAGGGGAATAATCAAATGTAGAATCCTCCAGTAGCAGTCTCAAGCGGTATGGCCCAGGAACAGCTATGTTGTGTGACTGTGCTGCATGTTGTTCTTTTTGGTTCTTACAAGCTAAGAATTTCTACTACCAATGTTTATTCAAAAAATAGACTTCCCACAGTTCCCCCCCCAAACCTATTCTTCCTTGTCCTGATATAGATGAACATTTGCCCTTTTGCTTCTTTTTGACATTTGCAACATCCGTAAAGCTGTTTTCATATGATTTGGCTTTTAGGCACTTTATCATCTGTCATCTTTATTGTGCAATTAATCATGCTCATTTGTGCTGTGTAATTGAAAAAGAAACAAGGTATTAAGTAAAACACTCCCAGTTCATACTGAAGCTTTTCTAAAATTTTGATGCACTGAAGTTCTAGTAAAATACTCAGCCTCATCCAGTTTCACCAGCTTATTTTTTTTAAACTCAAATCAAACCAGTATAAATAATGGGTAGAATTACGAAGCTGCAGGGAATGTCATTGCAAATTTCCTGGCATTTTCTATGTAACTATAAGTATGACTGGTCTATTTACTGAAAGCCGTATATACTATATAATGTTCACTGAAAACTCATGTAACTAGTGCAATACGATAACCACTAGGGTGCTACTGTGACGTAAAGGATCTGCTACAGTTTTATCCAATTCAAACAGTGGGGGAAATGGCTGTAATAGTTCTGTCCTCAAAACAAATACCTCGCCTGTTCAACTGAACTTGAAATGCAAGGTTATGGATAAGTCATCCAGCAATAAAAATAATTCAGAGGAATAAACAGCATTACACTTCCACGGGATTCAAGTCTTCAATCAATAAAGTTTTAGGAGAAATAAATGAAGAGCTTATGCATCCTTGCATTTCACATAATTCTAATGCTTCGGAGGTGGCCTTTAGGGTTCAGGACGTTTTCCTAACCCCTTTATAAGTGTGCCCCTGAGTGGCATAGTTGTTGCAGCCACTGTGGCAGTACCCATGCTGGACAGGGTCTCTGTAAAGGCTTTCAGACTCATTAGCATATTATACCCCCTTGCAAACAAAACAAAACAAAACTCTGAGAGAGAGATGAAAGGACAAAGCTAATTGGTGCATGAAGCGATTTACTGAAAAGGATTTCCAATGCGTTTCAAGCATCTTCATTCTTCCTTGGGGAAAAATAAATAGTCCTCATCAGTGTTTGCAAAAGGGGCTTAATTAAAAATTATATATACATGTGCACCAGTTATAAAATAGTTACTAATAGGGGCAATATGCTATCATCAAGCAACTGAGGAAGAATATTTTGTCTTCCCAAAGAAGGAACACAAGCATTTGGAATCTGCTGGGAATTGTGACAAACTGTCAATAAATACTTGAGAAAATGAACTGAATAAATGTTTGATTGTTCAACTAATCATACTTTCTCACCCATTGAAAGACAGTGTCTTTGCCCCTCTCTGCTTGGCCCTTGGTCGTTTTTTTTCTGCCTTGCGGTGCAGCCCCACTTCTGATTACAGTAAGATTACACAGAAACAAGGCGCCTCTCAAGGGATGAGGTGTCTCTTGCCATTGTTGTTTTATTGTAGCTCGGCTGAAATGTCCCTCCTCTTTGCCCTGCCCTTCTGCATCAGTTCCTGAAAATATTCTCCTCCTCTGCAAACAGGCACCAGTTTTCTGCTGCTTTCCTGGTGGGGGGAGGAATTTATTTTCTTTCAATTTTTTGTGGGGGGAGGGCACAGCTCTATCCAAACACATGGCCCAAATACTGGGAACCTTTCTGTTGGTTTCTGGCATCCATCTGTCTTGATACACAATGGAGTGTGCCTTGGGGGGTGAAGTTAGCTAGCAGCAGTGAAGCGACCTCCCTGGGGTGCAAGCCTGGGCGGTGTATATGGATGTCCTGGGCTGCCCAGACCCCCCCTCTTGAGAGCCAGTGTGGTGTAGTGGTTAAGAGCAGTAGATTTATAATCTGGGGAACGGGTTCACGTCTCCGCTCCTCCACATGCAGCTGCTGGGTGACCTTGGGCTAGTCACGCTTCTCTGAAGTCTCTCAGCCCCACTCACCTCACAGAGTGTTTGTTGTGGGGGAGGAAGGGAAAGGAGAATGTCAGCCGCTTTGAGACTCCTTCGGGTAGTGATAAAGCGGGATATCAAATCCAAACTCTCTTCTTCTTCTTGGCCTTGCTGATGTGGTCCAAAGAAAACCAGGGCAGTACATTTGGTACCAGTTTGGCTGCAGGAGTTGCCAGAAGGAAGTGTTCATGGTGCCATTCAACTACCTTAGGAACTCCACTCCAGACTTTTGCAGGGTTTACTCCTTAGCCTTTTCTTCTCCTGAAGATATCCCACAAAGCAGAGGAGGTTTTGGATCAGAGTTTTCGCTCTCCTAGAATGGCTACCTTCCCAGGGTGGCAAGCCCACTTCCCTCCACAGCATATGCAGAAATCACCTTCTTGACCGTTGGACCCACTATTGGTCTCATCCGCTCAATCTGTCAGAGCCTCTCTCTGCATGCAGGGGAAGTCCCTAACTCACTAAAGGTTTGAGACCCATTGACTACACTCTCCTGGGGTGTATGGGATGTTAAGGGATGGTTAGTACCTCTGGTGGAAGACAGATCATGCTCCTTCTGGGATAGTTTGTCCATCTTTGGTCCCCACCTGGCACTCGGCTCTCACCTGTGGCTCCTAGAAGCTGTCTGCATGCAATAGCAGCCGCAACCCAGGAACCTTTATGTGGACTCCAGCAAATGCAGGAGCTTCTTGGCGTATGTGTAAAGGGGGACTGAGATATAGACCTCTACTTCCCTCTTTCCCCAAGCTCTGTCATTATTAGCAACTAAACTACATGGAGTAAAAAAATATATTGAGTGTGTTTTAGAACAAAACAGCAAACTTAGCAGCTATTTGTATATCATGGATCTTAGGCCCACTCCAAATAACATTCTTCCATTTCATGCAATTTATATGACTTTTCCAATGAGCTTCTCCCAGACACACGGAGGTATATCTGTCTAATTTTATTTGTTAATGGGGGCTCCCTTGTCCTAGACTGGAAATCAGATACAGTTTTGCTCTATGATGCTCAGTTTACAACAGACGCTCCTTAAAGGAATTTCATCTTTCAAACATTTCTGTGCACTGAAACTTTGTCTGCTTGCTCTTGCCAGAAGATTCATTTGTCAGGACTAGCAGTATCTGACAGCTGATTGCAGAAGAGCCAAACCCAAGGTCCTATGAAGGCTTTGAGACTTTGTTTTATGCAATTTACATTTTGACTATCTCCAGCTATTAGGTTCTGTGCTGCAGTATTGCAATGTGTCCAACTGAAGATGACAAGATCCAAAGTAAGGGCCAGGATCCAGAGATTACTCCATATATGCCAGAGGTAGGCAACCTAAGGCCTGGGGGCCGGATGCAGCCCAATAACCTTCTTAGTCCAGCCCACGGACAGTCCAGGAATCAACATGTTTTTACATGAGTAGAATGTGTCCTTTTATTTAAAATGCATCTCTGGATTATTTGTGGGGCCTGCCTGGTGTTTTTACATGAGCAGAATGTGTGCTTTTATTTAAAATGCATCTCTAGGTTATTTGTGGGGCACAGGAATTTGTACATTTCCCTCCAAAAAATACAGTCCAGCTCACCATATGGTCTGAGGGACAGTGGACCGGCCCACGGCTGAAAAAGGTTGCTGACCCCTGACGTATGCCATCCTGCACAGCAGATGGAAAAGAATCTCAAGGTCAGGTGTCAAGGTTATGGTGCAATCCTCAAAAGGGAAAGCAAGGCTAACCTGGGACACAGCCTCGGAGGTACATCTCAACATCCCTTGTTCAATGCTGCATATGGGATAAACCATGCATGCAGCCAGATAATTGTGAGATGTTTTATTGGGAATGGTTCCAACTACCAAAGAGACATGCTGCTATTTTGCTTTAAAAGGACCTTCTCTCTTCTGCAGTATGAACTGCTCCTGTCTAAATAGCAAAGATGATTCAAGGCAGAGCAAATTCCTGAGCCTACCATGCTTTTCTTTCAAAAGCAGAGTTAGAGCTAGCTGACCAACATGCACTCTTCACTTGATGACTGCAACATTAAGTGAACCTATTATGTGTGAATGAGTTACCACAAATTAGCATAACTTAAAAATCATTCATACAATCCGAAGTCACTCAACACAATGCATTCCATGCACACAATATGATGTCTATTTGAAGTGTTGATCAACAACAGCCAAGTATTGTGTTCCCCTTGCCTATCTCTCTCTCAAAACCATCTGAAGACATTAAGACAGCCAAGTTTTACAAGTGCAACAGGAAATGAGTCAGATCATAGTTCTTAAATTTAAAACTCACCCACTGTCATCAGAACATGTGAATGGTATAAAACAGCTATGTTAATATGGCTAGCATTTACCACTTAAAAATTAACAACTGCTATATGTAGATCTACTGATAGTTTGAGGCAATGGTAGATCCCATGGTTAATCAAGCTGTGGTTGGATTTTTAAGAGACCAGCTACTATTTTCAATATATAACTAACACAGATACTTTTCTCTGAAATAACTCAATTTGAAACCAACATCAACTTTTAATTATATGCCCGCAAATCAGTCTGCCTTATGCAAGCTTCAATAATTAGACCTAATCTTTGACAGGTTGTTCTAGCTTTCCCAATTTCTCTCTAGGGAACACACTTTGGCATGCTGGCAAATAATGTTTGGCTGTCCTCTTCTAGTTGCAGAGAGTGTCATTGTTCTTGGTTAAGTCTGCAAACATCAGGCATAGATTGCTGGAAGCTGGCTACTATAACAGCCCGCATGGCATAAAATCTCAATTCATTATCAGCCTCCATATGCTTCCTCAGTTACTGGGTGGAGTAAGGCAGCATTCATCCTCTTTAAATAGATGCACGACTGAGTAAAATATACAAGAAAGTTCACAGCCATTCCCTTGCTTTGAGCATTGCAGATCTTTGTGTTAAGCTCTGGCAGTGGGAAAGGTTCTCATGCATCTTAAGCTAATGCCAAACTAGTCACAATCTACAAAACTTCAGGTGCGTTCCCAAAAGGACTCGTCCTCCTCTTTTGCAACAGCTATCCAAGTCCAAAATGGGTTTGCCTTGCTGTTCACAGAATGTACTGTTCACAAAGAAGCTGGCATGTAACTACCATTACAAGTGCACACTGAAAAGACAAACACTTTTTGTTACACACACCCTCACGAAAAGCACCACCTAAGAATTCATTTTTCAGGAAGTTTGTGGTTCAAATCTCTCTTTAGCCATTGCTGAAGTGAACTACTCCATGTAAGCTTCACACATACACCAGCAATATAGAGTTTAAGATGTTATAATACTGACATATCTTCTAGGGTTGCTCTGAGGATTACTAAGTATATAGGAACACAGGAAGCTGCCTTAGACCAAGCAGAAGTATTGGTCCATCTAGCTCAGTATTGTCTATACTGACTGACAACAGCTCTCCAGGGTTTCATTCCCGGCTCCACCTGGAGATGCGGGGAGTTGAACTTCTAAATGCATTGCGCTATCACCCTTCTCCCAATGAAGTGTTTTGAACACTGCAATGTACTTCTTTATTATAATCAGCATTTATATCGAAATGGAGTGAGGAACCTGTGACACTCCAGATGTTGCTGGACTACCCATCACCTGTTACCATTTGCCATGCTGGTTGGAGTGTTGGGAAGCAGCAATATTTCCTTACACCTGATAGAACCATCAGTGTGCAGCGGACATAGCACAGCAGCGTAAGCAAAACACAACTCTGTAACAGAAGCATGGACTGATGAAGCCGTGTGGTGTTTCTACTCTTTTTTGTAAGGCCATCTGTAACATGGGTGCCATTTGCTGCAATGGATAGCTGGGTGTAGGCAGGCTCCAAACTTTATGGGCTGCATAACAATGTCAAACACGGAAAGCTTTCCACAGGAAGTGGATAAAACTTCCAGGAGGCTATAGCACTGTGAAGCCAGGAATGTCCACTGAATCATTGAAACAGCCAAGCAAAAATAAATGTGATCAGAATACCATGAGTCACAATGCTAAATAAAGTGCAGAGGAAATGTATAATCAGAAGTCAGTTTTGTGAAACATATTTTAATAGATTATTAATGGCTATAGCAATATGTATGAATAAAAAATAATCTGAAATTAACCAAATATATGTAAACTCCGTAAAAATATTGCTGTACTCACTGTAAAATATAACAAATAAATTCCCAGAGGTGAGTTATTTCATAGCTTTATTCAGTGAGAAAGGGACACGGGTGGCGCTGTGGTTTAAACCACACAGCCTAGGGCTTGCCAATCAGAAGGTTGGCAGTTTGAATTACCGCGACGGGGTGAGCTCCCGTTGCTCGGTTCCTGCTCCTGCCAACCTAGCAGTTCGAAACCATGTCAAAGTGCAAGTAGATAAATAGGTATCGCTTTGGCGGGAAGGTAAACGGTAGTACCGTATGCTGCTCTGGTTCACCAGAAGTGGCTTAGTCATACTGGCCGCATGACCCGGAAGCTGTCTGCGGACAAATGCCGGCTCCCTCGGCCAGCAAAGCGAGATGAGCGCCGCAACCCCAGAGTCATCCACGACTGGACTTAACGGTCAGGGGGTCCCTTTACCTTTACCTTTTATTCAGTGAGAACACTGTTGTGGTTGCTGCCAGACAGGAGATTGGGACGAGAGGACTAGTTTAAGTTGAGTAAAAGACAAGGCCTCCTTTTATGCAAACCCCTTGTGAATATTTGAAAGTTGTTTGTTTTGTTTTTTTAAAGGACTGCTTACACTCATCCTACATAAGACAATTTTTTTTTAGTTCTTCAGTAACAGAAGTTATGAAGCGATAGAAGGCTGGAATAGTTAGCAGCAATGCCATGCTTCACTACCACTCTCATGGCCAATTGTCATGTTTCTTAAGGTGGCATGCCTTTCCGTCCACCTCTAACATTGCAAGAAGTAGGAGGGATTACAGAGCATATAGAACGTAAAAATCTCAGAATTGTGTGGCAAAGCACCTGCCCACTGAAAGTCCCTGCCTTGTGAGGCCCACAGACATCATTTTTAACTTGGTCTTTAAACAGGCATGCTGTTGGAAGCTACTCTGAATTACTCTTTTCCTGACTATAAAATAAAAGAGCAGGAATGACATATCAGTTGCTATGGCGTACAAATGCAGTGATGATGTTGACAAGGCCTTCACTGCAATACACCCATATTTGGAAAGTTTCCCTCAGGGATGAACAATTGGCACCAACTCTACTATTGTTTTAGTGCATTTTTATTTTCCTAGACATAGCGGAAGCTTTAATGATATTGTTGCTACTCAATCTGAGCTTTTATAATTGTTCTCAGACTGATATTGTGCATCATTGAGTATGCTTTTATTAAGTTTTTTGAATTATATAAATTGTAAATCACTTTGAGGCTTTTTTAGTCTAAAGCAATATACAAGTGTAATAAATCAAATCTTTTTTTTTGGTGGCATGGTCAATTTATTGTAGGCCCTTTGGGCATAGTCTTAAGGAAAAGCAACCAGTTCTTTTTTTAAAAAAACCAAACAAATGTTTGTTTGTTTGTTTTTAAAGAATACAATATTGCAAGGCCAGGGGAGAACAGGAAGGCAATCTAAATAACTTTCAAAGATCTTGGATATTTCAGAGTTAGAAACAATGTGGTGACTGCAACTCTTGGGCATTATTAAGCATATGCACCTTGACCTCTTGCCACCTGCTACTTCCAAATAGCCTCTTTGTCCCATCCAAGCAAATTATAAGAATCAACTGGAAAGACTCAAGTAAAGTTGGTTGCAGCAATGCTCATTGCTTGGAGAGCCACATAAATCTGATGACTGATGGGATGATGGCAAATAAATTCTCATTACCATGCTAACTTCGGTTCACTAAATAAATTAGTCATGTCGCCAATGTCGTCACTGCATTCCTGTGCCACAGCAGCTGGACTGCCACTGCTGCTCCTTCTTATGCTCCTCAAATCATAATACTCAAACCAACTTCAAAGGGGGCACTGACAGAATTAATTACTTAATACGTGTGAAGTGCTTTGAGATCCTCAGATGAAAGACGCCGTATAATTACTTCTCCCTGCTTCTCCAGTCTGTGTCAGCAGCAAGCAGAGAGGGAAATGATGGAATCCCAAAGTGTCGGATTTGATTGCATTGCCTTAATGGGGCTTGTGGTAGATTGCAAGGGATTACTTGGGGAAAGATGGTAAAACCTGCTGTGATTTCAGCACTTGCCACTTAGAGGGGTGGGGGGAGTTTTGTCCATATTGCCCATGGAAAAGTGAAAATGTAAGCCTGCCTATCCCTACTTTTACTGGAGATCATCTATTCTGTCGCATGCCGTGATTACATCAAAATAAAATCAAGAGTCATCCTGTTGAATAAGGCCAAAGGTCTGTTTAGTCCAGGCTAAACATGCAACAGTGGCCAGCCAGGTGTTTTGGAGAAGTCCAGAAGTAGGACCATCTCACATTGTCCCCTCTGAGCATGAAGGTACCATATATCTGTCATGGCTTATCCTTCATTACTTTGCCCAATTCCCCCCTAAAGCAATCAAAGGCAATGGCCATCACCATACCTTCTGACAGTTAATTCCGTAAGTCATCTATTCTGTAAAGAAGTAGTCTTTTGTCTATCCTGATTCTATGGCAAATCAAATTTATTGGGTGAATCCTGAGTTTTAGCATTATGAGAGATGAAGAAAATTACAGTATACTTTCTCAGTTCATTATTCTTTTTGTGATGAGTTAACAAGAACTGTACACACTATTCCAAATGCAGCCATGTCATAGAGTTATAGAAGAAAGGCATTATGACACTGACCAGTTTATTTTTTAAATTTATTTTAATAATAATGAACATGGAATTTGTCTTTTTTCACTGCCATAGCAAAATGAGTTGCCATTTTCACTGAAGTATGCAGCACAACCTCAAGTTCTCCTCCTTGTTAGTCATCATCAGAAATGCTTTCATTTGCAGAAGTTGTCCTGATTCATCCTAGCAAGGCTTATTCTTCAATATATTTATTATGCCTTTGACTAATTGACCTGGAAGACATGAGGCTAACAGACATGTAACTTCTTGGCTCCTTACCCTGATCCCTTTCTAAAGAGGTTGTACCAATCCTGAAAAGAGTTTTGTAACATAGTCACTTAAAGAACATGGGGAAATATGATACAAGGGGACATATGATAGACATCAATGAAAGTCTATCATGATATGAAGAAGTAGTGTGAACTTTACTAGCTTGAACCTAGAACTCGGGGTTACCCAATAACAAGCAGAAGGATTCAAGACAAACAAAAGAATGTGCTTCTTCATACAATTCACAATTCACACATGAAATTAATTACCACAATATTTGGTGATGGCTGTTACTCTTTATGCCACCAGGGCACCACACAATGGAACTGCTACCATGATCCTTGATGGTAAAATCATAATAAGGGTTGGGAAGTATACTGCAGCTTGCAACTTCAACCATATCAAATCATGGGCCCTGCTGGCCTTATACAACTCCAGCCTCCAGTTTAGTCCCACAGTCTGAGCAACTTACTAGCCATTAACAGAGGTATTACTAATTCCTAACCTTGATTTACTTCTGCTTCCTTCCTTTTTACTGCCCTCTTTGGAACCTGGCCATCTGCTTGTGGCAATAATAATAATAATAATAATAATAATAATAATAATAAATTTTATTTATATCCCCCCCTCCCCAGCCGAAGCCGGGCTCAGGGCGGCTAACAACAATCAAATAATCCAACATTCTAAAAACATTTCATTATAAAAATTAATTAAAATCAAATTGATGGCAACCATTAAGCAAAATTCTGTGCAGATTGCCAGAGGAGGGAGTCAGGCTGCGCCCTGATCAAAGGCCTGGTGGAAAAGCTCTGTCTTACAGGCCCTGTGGAAAGATGTCAGGTCCCGCAGGGCCCTAGTCTCTTGTGACAGAGCGTTCCACCAGATTGGAGCTGCAGCCGAGAAAGCCCTGGCTCTAGTTGAGGCCAGCCTAACCTCTCTGTGGCCTGGGACCTTCAGGATGTTTTTATTTGCAGACCGTAGGTTCCTCTGTGGGACATACCAGGAGAGGCGGTCCTGTAGATACGAGGGTCCTAGGCCGTATAGAGATGAGATCAGATCACCTTCCGAGCTTCAGTTGCTGCCTTTAGAATTTTACTTCTGGATAGTCTAGGACTGCATTGTCTGCCTGTAGCTCCTTTGACTCCCATCTCTGGAACTTGACTTGTGTCTGTCCTGGATCATTTTATTCACCTCTGGTCACTCAGACTGACAACCATACCCTTGTGAACTCCAAAATTGCTTTCCAAAGAGGATTAGTCAAACTCATGGAGGGCTGGACTATAAATGGCTATCTGGTATGATGGCTAAACAGAACCTCAACATTCAGAGGGAATACAAGTTGCTGAGAAGCTACAGCAGGAGAAGGCTCTTGCTTTCTTGAAATATTAGTGGAACTTTCTAGAAGCATCTGGATTGCTGCCGTGGAAAGCTGGATGCTGAACTTGATCAATGCATTTTACTTGATACAACACGACTCTTCTTATGAGAGCTGTTCACATGAGCTCCAAACTGCAAAATATGCTAAACACATATAGTTGTGCAAAAAATAAATTTAAAAAATCAACACATGTACACACTAGTGAATCATAGAATTTTAGAGTTAGAGTGGGCCAAAGGGTCATCTGGTCCAACCCCCTGCAAGGCACCATGCTTGTGTGAACTAGATCAGGACTGTAGTCCATTTACCTGGTGTGACTGATATTATTTGCACTGAACAAAACACAGACTGACCCAGTCTCTCTTCAGAGCTGCACATGCAAGGAGGCTTCCCAGACCAACAGAACCCTTTCCCAGCTGGCCCAGAACTGTGTGCACCTGTGAAGGTAATGCCCATGAAAGGTTAGATTTAAACTATTATATTGTACTTTTTGGTTTTTCACTTATGCACGTTTTGGGTTACTTAGCTTGGAAATGAATGGTGGGATATAAATGTGACAAAACAAAACTAAAAGGCTGTCTTATTTTATGCAGCAAAGGATTTCCTGGTAGCCTAGATTTTGGCCAGTTATCCCTATTCCTGAAAAAAGTTTGCTCATGCCCTCACATATTTTTTTGCAAACTGCCCTGGGAGGTGGTATAAAATACTTATGATAAACAAACAAACAGCAATAAGTTGCAGTCACTTGAAGGTGCTTTAATTCTGTATTGGAACCAGTGCCTCCTAAGACAAAATCCTCACCAGAGAAACCCCTTTTCATTTGGATGCTTCTTATAGGAATGAAATTACTTTAAGTGAGAATGTTCTTATAATTCTAAACCTGAAAACAACAAACCAGTAGATGGCAGTTTAAACCTGGGTCAGTCAAAACAGCACTTTCCTTTAGACATTCAAATGTGTCATTTTAGTCAGCAAAGTTCTTGTCAGAAAAATGTGTTGTTTCTAACAAAACAAAAAAATGCATATAATAATATCAAAGGAATGCTGTGTTTTTGTTTTACAAAAGTGATCACAATGATACTTGTAAGGAGATTGGCTCCTGTATGTATGTGTGCATGCATGCAGAAAACAAAACAGATCACATTTTTATTGGGTCCACACATGTAAAAGATGCTGTGAGGGAGAATATCAAGCCTCTAGAGCAGTGTTTTGCAAACAATAGGTTGAGACTCACTAGTGGGCGTTGGCTCTTAGTGCCACAGTCGGCCCAGTGCCTCCTCACTTGCCTGCCCTGCCCCTTAGTTATTCCATAGCCTTTGGTTGGGCCAGAATTAGCACCAGCAAGGTGGCCCAGAGACAGAGAAGTTCAGGGAGAAGGCAGGAAGCAAGGTCTCCCTCCTCTGGAGGTCTGGGCCAGCTCTGAGTAGATATCTGGCTGAGCCAGGAGTTTCCCAGCTCACCCATGCTGACTTTGCTGGCTTAACTGCCTCATCCAGCTCAACAGGATAAAGGTAGAGTTGCCATATTTCAGAATTGAAAATCTGGACAGAAAAGTTGCTTGTTTGTTTCGCCCAAGGTTGTTGGACTTTTTTAAAAAGTTACTGAGCCGACACTGCCGACATGAGCTGCCATACATCCGGACAGTTTCAATGGCTGATTGTCAGCTGTGTCCAGGAAATTCCAAACGTATGGCAACCCTAATAAAGCCAAGCCCAGTGGATCGTAAGCAAGAATAAGCCCTGAAAAGGAGGCATTCTGAGGGTGGGGTGGGGGTGGGACAGGAGGGAGAGGGACCCCACACTATTCGGCTCACTAACATGTCATGCCAACCTGGTATATATTAAGTTGGCTGAAAGGGTGGTATAACTCAAACTCTATTTTACAGGTCTGTTTTCCTTCTGCTAGACTTAGGCTGGCTCAGCCAGCAATACCCTTGCTCTTGATTGGAGTTTGGATCCGGTGTACTTTACACTAGCTTAATTGAAGTTAGCCTGACTTACGCTGGTTTCACATACAGTGGTGCCCCGCAAGACGAATGCCTCGCAAGACGGAAAACTTGCTAGACGAAAGAGTTTTCCGTTTTGGAGGTGCTTCACAAAACGAATTTCCTATGGGCTTGCTTCGCAAGACGAAAATGTATTGCGAGTTCCTGCGGGGTTTTTCCCCTCCCCCCTTTTTCTAAGCCGCTTTATCAGCTGATCCGATAAGCCGATAAGCCGCTAAAAGCCGCTAATAGCGCTAATCCGCTAATCCGTCAATAGGCTTGCTTCACAAGACGAAAAAACCGCTAGACGAAGAGAATCACAGAACGGATTCTTTTCGTCTTGCGAGGCACCACTGTACTTTCTAACATGTGAAAATGTAAATAAATAAATCAATCTGATCTAGTCTTCTAGTCCTGTCTTCCAGCGTTCTTGTTACTGGACTGACAAGAGTCCTGAGTGTCCCTTCCAAATCTACAATTCTATGACTGTATGATTCTATTACATTTTATTTTAGCAACAGTCAACACAATTAAGTAACTTTAACAGGCCTGTACGTTTTCTACTGAATAGAGGTGATCTCACACCATTTATGTATTTCAGGAGGTTAGAATCCTTCAGAAAGTTCCAAAATGAGGTGTAGCCACCAAGCATATCATCCTGCATGTCCTCATTGTGGGAGTGTTTGCCCCTTGGCACATCTATAACTCCTTGTATATGTACCAGCAGGAGGACAGACAAACCTGAGCATGCAGCACAAATCAGAGACACATGACCCAATAATACCGGTAAGAACAGGCCCTATGTGATCCAGTTTAATCCAGTGCTGATTCCACTGTCAACAAAAGGATATATTTAGTTTCCAATCTACACTAGCAGATAATCACTTGCCAAGATGAAATCAAAGTCACCTGTGCATTCTGAGCGCACAAACCTTTGATATGCCTAACACTTTCATTACGCTGAAAAAGCTGCTACTTTCTCCATTTATAAAGAATTTATAAAGACAAACAATCTTACTATCTCTATCTGTTTTAATATTTAACTAATCTAAACACTTGGGGAAAACCTTATCTGAAAAGCTCCCTTTCTGAGCGCATTAACTTTGTCTTCCTTGGACTTTTAAGATATCTCTCCTGACTAATACACCTGAAAAGACTGTTTGGAGTCCCTTCGTAAAGTGGCAGTGCAAAGAGCTGAAGGACATTCTTTAGTGGTTATTTGCTATTAGCTGTCCAATGATACTATCTTCTTGTACTTTCCTTAATGAGAAAATAAATAGAATTTGTGCTATATGCAGCTGTGCCTTTCTTCCACTAAAGAATTCACAATGCAGGGGGAGGGGGGGAGAATATATTATCAGGGAGCAAAGCTGGTTTCAAGTAAATGGATTCCTCCCACAAAGTTTTCTTCGAAAAGATTAAAGCACACTGATAGAGCTTACCTAACTCAACAGATTTATGAATAATCAAAGGCACTTGAGGGGAAAAGGCACAGACAATTTCAGAACATTACCTTCGAAGCAAATGTCAATAGCGGACATACATCCTCTCTAGCTACTAAGCAGCCATGTTTTCTATCACATTATTCAATGTAGTTTACTGATTAATCGGTATTTTAAAAACATTTATTAGAATTCTTAATCGATCCAGGTTAATTCTTTTAAAATAATCCAATTGGCTGCCTTAGTTTTTAGTTTAAACAATTACTGAAGACTCTACTTATTATAATCACTGAATGGATTAGTTATATAAATCATTAAATACCCTGTTGTGCCTAGAATGCATGCACTGAACTAAATACGTCTCCAGGCAAATTGCTATATAAACTTCATAAAGAAAACAAAGCAACCCACATATGACGCAACCACCAGCTTCTGAATTAAAACCAAGGTACAAAAGTATGTGAGAAACACATGGAAAAGGCGGGCACTTTCCTATTTTTAATTCAAAATCCTCCACTACCCTAGTCAACATCCAAGGAAAACAGCTTTTTTGTCAGTGTTTATTTTCCCTTATAAAAACCTGTGAATACATTGTATATGTTACCTACAGCTAGTCATTAGAAGCACGCCAGTTTTAAAGCCCACACTAAGAGACCCTTACGGAGAAAGGGCAAAGCCAAAAGCTTCAAGGGCCTTATGGTTATTTTCCAACAACTTGCTATGCTTTTAAATTCCTTGCATGCAAATGTTAAAAGAATTTGAAAACTTAACCCCAACACCACTTCAAATTGCTGATCTGCATATCTTTTATGCTAAAACAGAACAGAACGAAGACAGGCACATGCTCCAATTGACCTGGATTCAACTTCCAAGCTCTTTCTCAGCCAGCCTGTGATCCTTCTGATCAGAACAGTTCAATCCCACTCACCTCAGATTGCAAGCCCACCAGTAGACTTGTGTGTGTTCAAAGGTGATAGTGCTGGGGCCAAAGTGTTGGTGCTGACCTTTAAAGCCCTAAACAGTCTCAGCCCAGTATACCCGAAGGAGCGTCTCCAGCTCCATCACTCAGCTGATGGACACTGAAGTATTACTCCAAGGGTTTTCTAGCAGTTCCCTCACTGTGAGAAGTGAAGTTACCGGGAACCAGGCAGAGGGCCTTCTCAGCAGTGGCACCCTCCCTGTGGAACGTCCTCCCCATCAGATGCCAAGGAGATAAAGAACTACACAACTTTTAGAAAACATCTGAAGGCAGCCCTGTATCAGGAAGTTTTTAATGTTTGACATTTAACTGTGTTTTGTGTGTACTGTAAACTGCCCAGAATTGCTGGGGAAACCAAGCCGAATGGGCACGATATAAATAATGAAATTATTATTAATTATTTTATATACACACACACACACACACACACACACACACACACAATAATGTTGCTACACTTATTTATTAAAAGAATAAAAATGACTGAATTCTGCAAAAAAATAAAAATACAATAGCTGAGATAATTTAATAGTAGGGCCAGCCAACAGCCAACAGTCAAACCAGTTACGCCAAGCCATGTTTTAGTCCTATGTCAGAAGGTGGTCAAAGATTGAATCAGACAGGGGAGCAGGAACTGAGGAGGGCATCCAAAACTGATATGCAACAGCCATGAATGCACATCTTTGTGAAACCTCAGACACAAGACAGCTGATATTGAAGGCAGGTATGAAAGGGAAGAGTGGATATAACATTCCTATGTGATTTAGTTTGCAGTAATGAACATTTTGCCAATAGGTATGATCCATATGGTACTCATCCTCACCAGATATTTTCAGGAGTGAAAACTATGTTTTTAATGTTGCAATTGAGGGGAAGGAGACTTGCAAGACTGAGTGCTCTTTGGACAGCAAATTACAACTATTGCTCCTTTATCTTCCTCAATATGAACTCCAACCCTATTAAACAGCTTTATTCTATTGTGTCATGCCACTTGAGAACAAGGCAGAAGCATGAACTATTATTAGTGTGCAACACATCTGGAAGCCCATGTGCATTAAAGCTAATTCAATCAGGATATGCAAATGCCGCTATAGTAAATCATTTCTTAATTGCAACATGCAATTATACAATGAGACAAGCCTCTCTGTTTTCTCAAATAAGCAACTTATGGGTTGAGTTGACGGAAGCCTTTTAGTTTATTTGGCCTCATCCAGCCCACCAAC
Source organism: Podarcis vaucheri (assembly GCF_965113315.1). Lineage (NCBI taxonomy): Eukaryota > Metazoa > Chordata > Lepidosauria > Squamata > Lacertidae > Podarcis > Podarcis vaucheri. Next base: position 17,383,185 of record NC_138763.1, on the reverse strand, counting down.
TCATGAATGAATGATGTTTTATTTTGAACCAAGTTGGTGTTCAACTACAGCACCACCAGGCTGGAGGGCAGAATGGAAGATCAACCAGGTGTGAAAGGGACTGGAGAGGCAAACAGCACTCAAGCCACTGTATCCCTGCTTCCGACCCACACATCCTTGCTATACATCCTTCTGCTTGATATTAAACTCCCCCAAATACAGTGAGCTAGTGTGCATGGCATACTAAGCTGAACCTTGGCTTAGTGAAACCATGAGAACGTACAAGCTCCCAAAATTGAACTCACAGCTCCCTGATTCTTGTTGCTGCAGCACTGCAAGCCTTGGCTTACAGTGTTGTACAAACCAGGATTTGTGATTAATCTCCCCCCTCACTAACCATGAGCTGTAGCAAACAACTAACCTTGGCTACAGCTCACAGTCAATGAGCTTAACCACGAAGTCCCGGTTTGGAAAATACACTAAGCCAAACCTTGGCTTAGGGCAGCAACTGTGAGCATCTCTGGGGGTGCATGCAACTTTGCACAATCTCACAAAATCAAGGTTGTCATGCCAACCAGGCCATTTTTGTCAGACACACCCAGCAATCATTACCTTTCACAGGCAGTCAATAATTATAAAAAGGAAGTCAGAACCACAGACTCCTAACAGCCACCCTGATGAAAATTCGTAAGTCCCACCTTATCTCTCACATGGGGTAACATAAGACTCGCCCACCTAGTCTAAGTGCTAGGGGCAGATAATTTTGCTGCATTTCTGCATTGGGTATGATTGGAATATTCAGTGTTTCCAGTTGAGGAGGTTCCCAAATACATCCCTGTGTGAGTCACTGTTCTGGTTTAACTACTTCCACTTGGGAGGCACAGTCAGAATTTACATATTAACATAAGGGGTGGGCTTCTACAGGAGAAGATAGTTTTTATTCATACACACTTACCAAGTATCTTTTTATAAGTATTGAAAGTGAAGCACGCCTCCAGTTTTAATTCAGTTTTAATTCAGTTAAGAAGCTGTGTCTTGGTTTATATATTGTTCTGTGTACATGTAACTGACCCCAGGTACATATTCCGATCTCAACAAAGCATTAATTGCTTAATTTCAACAGAATTCAAACTTGCAAAGAAATACCAGAGTAATATTATTCTCATAATACTGTGAGGCAGATCAGACCAAAAGTTGGTGAAGATCAGAGGCGGAGCTAGCTGCTCTGGCACCCAGAGTGGTGCACATGCTATGCAACCGGGGGTGGGGTGAGCCACCAGCGGGGGCTGGGCAAGTTGTGAGCATCCCGGGGGGCAGCACGGCGATGTCACCCCCCCCCAGGGATGATACCCGGGGCGGACCGGCCCCACCTTCCTCTGCTAGTGGGTGAAGGCCACCCATAGAACATCGTGCCAGAGGTCTCCCAAACTGAAACACAAGTGTTTATCTACTACCTGTCCCTCATTGGACTCAGTCTGTTCTTGCCTTCTGAGATTCTGAATTGTGGTCTATGCCTGAATCAATATTCCCCCTACCCACTCCAATATAAAACAAGCTATTTCAGAAGTTCAGGATATTTAAGGGCAGCAAACTGACCCAAGTAATGTTCTTTTCTCTTTAAATGCTTTATTATTCCATTAGCCAAAGAAAGCAATAAGAGAGTAAAAAGGTACAGTGTATTACTTTCAGTTATGTCGGTCTTATCTGAGCAGATTGCAATTATCCTTAGCAGCCCGGGAACATTATTGTAATGTACAGAAAATCAGGATGTTTACTGACTGACAGAACAACTCAAACAATTTCTAACATAGTAAAGTAATTTTACTGTTTCCTTCTGTGGTATTCCTCTAAAGGAGATTGTTCCATATCAAACTCAGTGATAGTCACATGGATATTTTGTAAATGGGAAGCTGAGAACTATGGGGATTGGGTGATTGCTTCCAAAGTCAGCAGTGCTATTCTGATCTCTGTTTGTTCCCAGCACACAATGTGATTCCTACCATGTAATTTGTGTCTTGTAGCCCAGCTCAACAGACATTCAGCTGCCTGGCTATCATGGGTTCAGCAAGGCTTAAAAACCAGATTTTCTGAAGTACTGCTATAGTTTTCCTTTATGTAGGAACAAATGGAGGTACTATGCATTTTTTATAATCCCCACAATGGGGTGAGCTCCCGTTGCTCAGTCCCTGCTCCTGCCAACCTAACAGTTCGAAAGCATGTCAAAGTGCAAGTAGATAAATAGGTACCACTCCGGCGGGAAGGTAAACGGCGTTTCCGTGCGCTGCTCTGCTTCGCCAGAAGCGGCTTAGTCATGCTGGCCACATGACCCAGAAGCTATCTGCGGACAAACATTGGCTCCTCGGCCTATAGAGCGAGATTGGCGCTGCAACTCCAGAGTCGTCCGTGACTGGACCTAATGGTCAGGGGTACCTTTACCTTTACCTTTACTGCAGCCTACCTGCTCATGCTGGGAGGTGCCCATTTAAAATGCTATAACTTTCACTGGCAGCTTGAACTCAGCTCATGATAGTGTGGAGGTTTTAGGGAATAGGCAGTGTTTTCCCCAAAAGCAAACTGATTTTTTGTGGTATACCTCCAAGGCCCCCCATAATCCATAGGGACCCACTCATGCCCTCCCTCTTTGTCTGTTTTGGTACCCAGTGACTCCACACATTAGCTTCAGGCAACAATCTTTTCAGTACTCCTAAGAGATCATCTCTCCTATTGTTTCTGTTTTGGTGCCTTCCCATCTTTGCCCCTTAATGCTAGCTATCCACACTAATAATAAGAAATTATTCATTTGGTTACTTTATTCATATCCAAACTTCCCAAATATCATTCAAAGTTGCTAGCAGCGCAAACCTAACCATGTACTAGTGATTCAATGAGACTAATTCAATTAGGCTTGCTCCTAGATAAGTGAGGTTAAGTTGATACCTTAATTAAACTTCTTGATCATTAAAATATAGAAGGTTAGGCAGCTATCCTTTTTCAGGCCTGAATTGATTGAAGGGACCTAGTCTGGCTAATGGTCAAACACGACCACAATAATACAGGCCCATTTCTTTTTGATCCCTTCAACATTTGGGCATCTTTGAAATTTACACTCCCTTTTGTGGGAATGAACCCTTTTTGGAGCTGGAAATTATGGCATACTTTCTGTGTATGTTTGGCCAGCATCTGAAAATCTAGCCCAATAAGTATTCCAAAACATTTCTAAACATGACTGAGAAAACCCAATATTATTACAAGGAGGTATTTTGTAAAAAGCATTTGCCAAAATAAAATAAAAACAAACCCATCTTATCCTTTCCACTCCACAAAATTAAATTAATTTCACACGTGGAAAAGTAAAACAATCTGCCCTTATAAATTTTATCTTGCTATTGACAATCTGTTCATGGAATCATAGATGAGTGGGACTTTTTTTTTATCTGCAATCATATATATCACCCACATCAGTGACATCATCCAATAAACTTAATTGCCTTTAGTTTGCCTTAACTATTGCATGTTGTTGAGTTCTTGTACAGAATGAAGAGTGGGCATCTTTAAAATTTATGCTGCAGTATAACAACTAACAATTTTGTGCTTCGCAATGTGCAAGTCAATAAGTTGTGCCTCCTTCACCTTTTGTGGAAATCCTGTTGAAACTTCTGGAGCAATTTCTGATCAAGCCACGAGATTTCTTGCCATTTTACTTCCCTGCTGCCAAAACTAGTATATATAAATTTTTCAGCCATTCCCGGTGATGGCTGATATGTTCCTACTAATTCTGCCACTTTATTCACAAAGAAACAAGTGACTCATTTATAATCTGCAAATGTAGAGAACAGGCCAGCAAGCCAGGCATTTAGAGAGGCCCCTAGACTATAATATAATTTTGCCTCAGCAATTCTCCCTCCCCACCGAACTTGAATTTCCAAGGGATTGGCTTTTCAGAGAGCTAATGAAGAAATTGCACATATCCCACAGACAGCAACACATCACTCCAAACCTCATACCAACAATGGAGACTCACATTGTGACTCAAATGGACAATAGAGTGATGTGCCTTTTCCCAGAAACCACTTGGAAGAAGCATCACCCTTTGGATGCACTCAAGTTATTCATGGAAAATACTGGCATACTAAAAGATATTTTTGTTTTAACACTTTAGTCACTTGATTTTTTTATATAGTTCTGCTTCTCCCATTATGCTTTTTCGACACAGAAAGCACATCTGTATAGGAAAAAGCATGAAACCTGTGATGAAGATGTGATAATCACAAACTGGAATAATGCTAAATTTGGTGTGTGTGTTTTAAAAAAGTGTAACAGCACACAGGGAGGAAGTTAACCTTTTTCTCTGCCAATGTCATGATAAAATCACCCCTGTGGTGGCTATTACCTGCAGAAAGTAAGCTCCCAGGGAACAGGCTGTGAGTCCTTCTCAGCAGGGGCACTCACCCCTGATGAGCAAGCAAGTGGAACCGTGGATACCTAATAATTTGGTAGCATCCATATTTAGGGAGGCTGACTGACCATTCTCTATGGATAACTTTTGACTTGAAATTGGGGAGTGGATTAAAGGGGGGAAATTGGAAAGCTACTGGGAGGGAGGGAGTAAAAGTTGGTAAAAGGAAGCTTACCATTTTGTGGTAGCAGCTTCTTAACTTTTTTATTCTGCGAACATAGGTAGCAGCAGAGTTCTTAGCAGCTGCTATTGTGTGTGTACATTATGGCAACCAGTAGGAGTTGTCATTCACCCCCTACCACACAGAATGCCCCTTGAAATGCCAGTTCATCATGATGCTGTATCATTCAGGGTCATCATGGTGGCTCCCAGGAAGTGACCTCTGCAATAACCTTTTGCAGCTACTTGTGTCAGCAGCAAAATAAAAAAGACGAATGAAAGTTAAGGTGTTACCACCGCCACACATTTACTTACTTACTTACTTATTTTCAATTTATAAACCCGTCCTACAGCATAAAGATCCAGGGCAGATTGCAAAAAAATGCCAACATAAAATCAAATAGGTCAACACCAATCATGTTACCCAATTACCATAAAGCTATTTTAACCATAAAGCAAGCTCCTTTGAAACAGTTCAATTTATTATACAGCAGATGAAACATACAACCAGCAGCAGCTCACATAATCTCATCTTATCCAAAAAGCTTGAGTAAAAATATGCATCTTTAACGGGTGCCCAAAATCAAGTGAAGTTGGAGGTAAACACGTCTCCGCAGAGAAATCATTACAGAGGCACAGCACTACCACAAAGAACTATTTTCTTGTACTATTACACCATATATTTGTCCTGGCAGTGGAAACACACGATGAGTCTCCCCTTAAATTTTTGGTTACTTTTTGCACCTTCCCCCCATCACCAAGATCCCCTCTAATTCAACAGTCTAATTATCAGCCCCATAGCAATAGAAGAATGGAATGTGTCCACTTGCAAAGCAAAGATTCCAGCAGTGGGCAATTAAGTTGTTCTCAATTGCCCCACAGTGACAGCTAGCGGTGCCTACCTGAGAATTACTTCACCAGCCATTGGTGTACAAACCTACAGTAAAAGAAGTCACACTGTGCAGCATCACAACAATGCATTTCTATAACATCAAATTGCTAGTTACAGATAGGTAGCCGTGTTGGTCTGCCATAGTCAAAATAAAAAAATTCCTTCCAGTAGCACCTTAAAGACCAACTAAGTTAGTTCTTGGTATACCATCAAATTGCTAGTGTGCCTGTTTCATACAAAACTGTTAAGGTGTTGGATAAGATGGGTGTAAGTTTAACCAGGGATTGGTAAATCTACTGTTTCAATGCTACATTTTATCTTCTGTGTTTGTCATAATTTCGACACTTACAAACTTAACAAGCTTTTTTGTAGAAAGAACTTTTCAATGCATAAATAAAAGTGTAATAAGGAACACATTTTCTTCAAACCTATTAACGAACTCATTTGCTGCATTAATATATACCGTATTTTTCGCTCTATAACACGCACCCGACCATAACACGCACGTAGTTTTTAGAGGAGGAAAATCCGTAGGCATGCCACCCGTAGGCATTCCCTCCATAACACGCACAAACATTTCCCCTTACTTTTTAGAAGGAAAAAAGTGAGTGTTGTGGTGCAAAAAATACGGTACATATATAAGGAGTTTTACTGAACTTAAGCAACCAGTAGATTTCTTTTTTGCGCCATTCATTTGGCACTCGTTTTGATAGAACTCCAAGCAAAATGTTACGAGAGAGGCTACATTTGCCTTTACTTTCAGCTCTGCCAGGAAATACGGGATATGACCAATTCCCACACACTTTTTAAAACATCATCAGTGAAGAATACTTGGACAGAAGAAATTTTGTCTGGTACCAAATCAGAATATAAACAACAAGACATGCCTTAGAGTTTGGATTATATGTTATGAGATGTGTGAGCAGGAAAGAGAATTCGGCACGACACTTATTTTCTACATCGTTGCACGTCCTGGCTGAAATGCATATATTATTTTTAATATATTCTTCAGAAACACACATTACTTTTTAAAAAAGATATCCAGGTGTAAAAGTGATCCACTCAAACATTTTTACATTGCCTCTGCCAGTGTTTCAGTGGTACAGACAAGCTAAAATTTTGTGTGAGTATTAACTATATAGACATATAGTTCTGATTCTTTGGAGGAAAATGTTTACCCAACTTTTGTTTGTTTTCATTGTATTTTGTAATGTTTCGCAGTTTATGAATATTTCAAACAAACAAACAAATAGACCCTGTTTCAGGGAAAACTGGTTGTGCTGGATGAGACAAGCAAGTTCTATTAATTTCAATAGTATTTAAGAGTGACTAGAGGACAACCCAAGGGATGCAGGTGGCGCTGTAAGTTAAACCACAGAGCCTAGGACTTGCTGATCAGAAGGCCGGCAGTTCAAATCCCCATGACGGGGTGAGCTCCCGTTGCTCGGTCCCTGCTCCTGCCAACCTAGCAGTTCGAAAGCACGTCAAAGTACAAGTAGATAAATACGTACTGCTCCAGCAAACGCTCCAGTAAATGGCATTTCCGTGTGCTGCTCTGGTTCACCAGAAGCGGCTTAGTCATGCTGGCCACATGACCCAGAAGCTGTACGGCAGCTCCCTCGGCCAATAAAGCGAGATGAGTGCCATGACTGGACCTAATGGTCAGGGGTCCCTTTACCTTTACCTAGAGGACAACCTGTCTCCTTCATATATCCTTCATAATGTTGGTAAAAGAATGTGTGACAGAACAGCATAGCATTCAGTGTCCCTCTGCTCATCTGCAAGAAGAGCCAATCAAGTACAGGAGGAGTGAAGAGACATTTAACATGATGATGTCTCATTGCCAAATATTACTGGGGAGAAGCATGGTGGAACCATGCATGCCTTATAATGGGTCCTAACTTTATTGACACTGGAGTCACAAAGACTGCGTATAAGACTTGGATTTTGCAAACAATCAGACATGTAGCTTGACTCCTTGAATAAAAGCTTTTATTTTGTATCTTCAATTCATGTAGAAGCAACTTTCAAAAACTAATTTGGACCACAGCCAAAGTTTTAAAATACCTGTTTCAAGCTGACAGATCACTCTAACTAGTCTCTTGATTAGCAGGAGTGCCAGAACAGTGTCTCAATTAGATTTTATCACCAAGTGTCTGTTAAGACTCATGCACCAAGTGTCTGTTAAGACTCATGCACTCACTCATGCCCAGGAAGACTCCCTGAGTGAGTGCTTGAGGGCCCTGCTCTTGCCACCTACCATCTGGCTTGGGGCGGGGCCTGGGGCCTCATAAGGACTGTGTGCTGCTTGCAGCCTGCTGCCCAGGAAGACTCCCTGAGTGAGTGCTTGAGGGCCCTGCTCTTGCCACCTACCATCTGGCTTGGGGCGGGGCCTTTGGCCTCATAAGGACTGTGTGCTGCTTGCGGCCTGCTGCCCAGGAGGACTCCCTGAGTGAGTGCTTGAGGGCCCTGCTCTTGCCACCTACCATCTGGCTTGGGGCGGGGCCTGGGGCCTCATAAGGACTGTGTGCTGCTTGCAGCCTGCTGCCCAGGAAGACTCCCTGAGTGAGTGCTTGAGGGCCCTGCTCTTGCCACCTACCATCTGGCTTGGGGCGGGGCCTTTGGCCTCATAAGGACTGTGTGCTGCTTGCGGCCTGCTGCCCAGGAGGACTCCCTGAGTGAGTGCTTGAGGGCCCTGCTCTTGCCACTTACCATCTGGCTTGGGGCGGGGCCTTTGGCCTCATAAGGACTGTGTGCTGCTTGCGGCCTGCTGCCCAGGAAGACTCCCTGAGTGAGTGCTTGAGGGCCCTGCTCTTGCCACCTACCATCTGGCTTGGGGCGGGGCCTTTGGCCTCATAAGGACTGTGTGCTGCTTGCGGCCTGCTGCCCAGGAAGACTCCCTGAGTGAGTGCTTGAGGGCCCTGCTCTTGCCACCTACCATCTGGCTTGGGGCGGGGCCTTTGGCCTCATAAGGACTGTGTGCTGCTTGCGGCCTGCTGCCCAGGAAGACTCCCTGAGTGAGTGCTTGAGGGCCCTGCTCTTGCCACCTACCATCTGGCTTGGGGCGGGGCCTTTGGCCTCATAAGGACTGTGTGCTGCTTGCGGCCTGCTGCCCAGGAAGACTCCCTGAGTGAGTGCTTGAGGGCCCTGCTCTTGCCACCTACCATCTGGCTTGGGGCGGGGCCTTTGGCCTCATAAGGACTGTGTGCTGCTTGCGGCCTGCTGCCCAGGAAGACTCCCTGAGTGAGTGCTTGAGGGCCCTGCTCTTGCCACCTACCATCTGGCTTGGGGCGGGGCCTTTGGCCTCATAAGGACTGTGTGCTGCTTGCGGCCTGCTGCCCAGGAAGACTCCCTGAGTGAGTGCTTGAGGGCCCTGCTCTTGCCACCTACCATCTGGCTTGGGGCGGGGCCTGGGGCCTCATAAGGACTGTGTGCTGCTTGCGGCCTGCTGCCCAGGAAGACTCCCTGAGTGAGTGCTTGAGGGCCCTGCTCTTGCCACCTACCATCTGGCTTGGGGCGGGGCCTGGGGCCTCATAAGGACTGTGTGCTGCTTGCAGCCTGCTGCCCAGGAAGACTCCCTGAGTGAGTGCTTGAGGGCCCTGCTCTTGCCACTTACCATCTGGCTTGGGGCGGGGCCTGGGGCCTCATAAGGACTGTGTGCTGCTTGCAGCCTGCTGCCCAGGAGGACTCCCTGAGTGAGTGCTTGAGGGCCCTGCTCTTGCCACCTACCATCTGGCTTGGGGCGGGGCCTTTGGCCTCATAAGGACTGTGTGCTGCTTGCAGCCTGCTGCCCAGGAGGACTCCCTGAGTGAGTGCTTGAGGGCCCTGCTCTTGCCACTTACCATCTGGCCTGGGGCGGGGCCTGGGGCCTCATAAGGACTGTGTGCTGCTTGCTGCCTGCTGCCCAGGAAGGCTCCCTGAGTGAGTGCTTGAGGGCCCTGCTCCTCCCTGCCACTTACCACCTGGCCCAGGGCGGGGCCTGACAGGCCTCACTAGGACAGTTGTTACTGCCGGAGAGGCACAGAGTGTTTTTAAAATGTTTTATAAAAATTTTTTTCTGGATTTTTTGTATGTGGGGGGTGGGGGTGGGATTGATGTTTGGTTGGGCTTGGGGAATTATTATTTTTTTATTTTGATGTTTTTGTAATTTTTATATTTTTTGTTTGTATTGTTGTATTGGTTTTGTTTGTTTGTTTAAGGTGTTATTTTGTTTTTAGGGGGAGGGGTCAGGGCTGCCGGGGAGTGGGCCCCAGCCCACAAAATGGCTGGGGCATGTTCCACAGGGGGGGATGCACTGGGACAACCGATCTCAGTGATCACGGGTAGGAGGAGGAGTTACGCTAAGACCAGACCATGTCATTACAGAGGAGGCAGGTTTAGTCGTTGTCTGAGGACTATCCCTGCCTCCGGGTCTGGTCCTGTCCGGACGGATACTAGAATCAGCAAGGGATACCCACATAGCCTGAAGGTGCTGCTGTGCAATGCCAGGTCAATGATTCAGAAGACCACTGCCATCCATGACTTGATCATGGATGGAGGATTTGACCTGGCATGTGTAACAGAGACTTGGTTGGATGAAGCAGATGGGCCTGTTCTTGCCGCTGCTTGTCCACCAGGTTTCTCTTACGCACAGCAACCCAGGTCATGTGGGCGGGGAGGGGGGGTTGCAGTGATTTTTAGGAAGTCATTAGTTTGCACCAGGCGTCCTATTGGGAAGACCCAGTTTTCTGAGTGCATGTTCTGGAAGTTGGGCAATAGGGGCAGTACAGGATTCCTTTTGGTGTACCGACCTCCCCGCTGCGCCAAGGATTCCCTGCCCGAGCTGCTTCAGGTCGTGGCGGATGTTCTCCTGGAGACACCTAGCTTGGTCGTCCTAGGGGATTTTAACATCCATGCCGACACGACCTTACAAGGGGCCGCTCGGGACTTCGTGGAAAGCATGGCCTCCATGGGGCTGTCCCTGAATAAGTCTGGCCCAACCCATAGCCGTGGACATGCCTTGGACCTGGTGTTTACCTCTATGGATGTTGGTGATCTGACACTAAGTAAAAGCGAAACGAAAGAAGTGCCATGGTCAGATCACTTCCTGGTGCAACTGGACTTCTCTGCGACCCATCCCCTCTGCAGGGAGGTGGGACCAATTCGGATGGTCCGCCCCCGCCACTTAATGGATCCAAATGGTTTCCAGAGAGTGGTAGGGGATGCTTTATCCCATGTTGATGGCCTTTCAGCTGATTCCCTGGTGGCCCGCTGGAATGTGGAGTTAACCAGGGCTATTGACTGTTTGGCTCCGAAGCGCCCTCTCCGATTGCATGGAGCCCGGACAGCCCCGTGGTTTTCCACGGATCTGAGGGCAATGAAACAATCGTTGAGACGGCTAGAGCGCCGGTGGCGGAGAACTCATTCCGAATCTGACCGGACACAGGTTAGAGCTCAACGTCGAGCCTACCAAGTGGCGATAGCAACGGCGAAGAAGAATTTCTTCACCGCCTCTATTGCATCTGCAGAAAACAGCAGCAGGAGACTTTTTCAGGTGGTTCACAATTTAGCGGAACCACCTGCAACATCGGGGCCCAGTACGGGCCACATGTTCTCCTGCAATGATTTTGCAAAGTTTTTTGCAGATAAAACCGCTCAGATTCGGGAAGAAGTAGACTCCACCGTGGGAGCAGGGCCGGGGCGGGAGAGTGCAAGAGTTCTGTCTGGTCAAGTTGAGTGGGATCAATTCCAATCTGTTGCCTCCGAGGATGTGGACAGGCTGCTTGGACGAGTGAAACCAACCACCTGTCTCCTGGATCCTTGCCCATCCTGGCTAATAAAAGCAAGCCGGGAAGGGCTGGGCGATGGGCTTCGTGGGGTGGTGAATGCTTCCCTCCGTGAGGGGGCCTTCCCAGACCCGCTGAAAGAGGCGGTTATTAAACCGCTTCTTAAAAAACCATCTCTAGATGCGGCCACGATGGCCAACTATCGCCCAGTCTCAAATCTTCCATTCCTGGGCAAGGTGATTGAGCGAGCGGTTGCCGAACAACTCCAGGCACGCCTGGAAGAAGCGGACCATTTGGATCCCTTCCAGTCGGGATTCAGGCCTCATCATGGGACTGAAACTGCCTTGGTCGCACTGGTTGATGATCTCCGGCGGGCTAGGGACAAAGGTGAGAGCTGTTTCCTAGTTCTGCTGGATCTCTCAGCGGCGTTCGATACCATCGACCATAGCATCCTTCTGGACCGTCTTGAGGGGCTGGGAGCTGGGGGCACTGTTATACAGTGGTTCCGCTCCTTCCTCCTGGGCCGTGTTCAGAAAGTGGTGGTGGGGGATGAGTGTTCAGACCCCTGGGCTCTCACTTGTGGGGTGCCTCAGGGTTCTGTCCTCTCCCCCATGCTTTTCAACATCTACATGCGGCCGCTGGGAGAGATCATCAGGAGGTTTGGGCTGGGTGTTCATCAGTATGCGGATGATACCCAGCTCTACCTCTCTTTTAAATCAGAACCAGTGAAGGCGGTGAAGGTCCTGTGTGAGTGTCTGGAGGCGGTTGGAGGATGGATGGCGGCTAACAGATTGAGGTTGAATCCTGACAAGACAGAAGTACTGTTCTTGGGGGACAGAAGGCGGGCAGGTGTGGAGGATTCCCTGGTCCTGAATGGGGTAACTGTGCCCCTGAAGGACCAGGTGCGCAGCCTGGGAGTCATTTTGGACTCACAGCTGTCCATGGAGGCACAGGTCAAATCTGTGTCCAGGGCAGCTGTTTACCAGCTCCATCTGGTACGTAGGCTGAGACCCTATCTGCCTGCGGACTGTCTCGTGAGAGTGGTGCATGCTCTGGTTATCTCCCGCTTGGACTACTGCAATGCACTCTACGTGGGGCTACCTTTGAAGGTGACTCGGAAACTACAACTAATCCAGAATGCGGCAGCTAGACTGGTGACTGGGAGCGGCCGCCGAGACCATATAACACCGGTCTTGAAAGACCTGCATTGGCTCCCAGTACGTTTCCGAGCACAATTCAAAGTGTTGGTGCTGACCTTTAAAGCCCTAAACGGCCTCGGTCCAGTATACCTGAAGGAGCGTCTCCACCCCCATCATTCTGCCCGGACGCTGAGGTCCAGCGCCGAGGGCCTTCTGGCGGTTCCCTCATTGCGAGAAGCAAAGCTACAGGGAACCAGGCAGAGGGCCTTCTCGGTAGTGGCGCCCGCCCTGTGGAACACCCTTCCAGCAGATGTCAAGGCGATAAACAACTACCTGACATTCAGGAGACATCTTAAGGCAGCCCTGTTCAGGGAAGTTTTTAACGTGTGATATTTTATTGTATTTTTGGTTTTTATGGAAGCCGCCCAGAGTGGCTGGGGAGGCCCAGCCAGATGGGCGGGGTATAAATAATAAATTATTATTATTATTATTATTATTAAATCACCACTTTTCTCAGCAAAATACAAATAAATTGTGGTCAGGAATATTTAGTTTCCTGGATTCATGTATTTCCTCCAAGAAACATGACACTATGTGTGCATGCATCATTCTCATCTTAGGCAAGTTACATGTGTTTTCGTTCTCAGATATTTGAATGTGAGTAGAAAACGATAGCATCAACATCAGACTCAGTTTAGATATCAGGTTTCCCCAACTCAACACTATGGTTTGAAAATGGAACATGGTTTAGGGCAGTGGTGGCCAAACTAGGCCCTCCAGATGTTTTGGGACTACAATTCCCATCATCCCTGACCACTGGTCCTGTTAGCTAGCGATGATGGGAGTTGTAGTCCCAAAACATCTGGAGGATCGAGTTTGGCCGCCACTGGTTTACTACTCCCCTCTCCATTCCATGGTTAACTAAAACGGCAGTTTTCATGTTACATCCCACTCAAAGCTAATCATGGTTTGGGCTAAGCATGTATCGGTAACTATGGCTTGGGGTGGGGTGCAAAATATGGTTTGGGGCAATTCTGGTTAGTGTTCAAATCAGTTTGAACAAAATTGCAAAAGTATGTTAATAGTTTATGAAACAGAGGTGGGCAATCAATGCATGAAAAGGGGGTAAAGGAGGGGAGGGAAAAGGGACTGTAGAACCTTATGTCACGTTCCCAAACTCCAAACCATGGTTTGCAGACTGGAAAACATGTTGTCTGAACTGGCCTGGTTAATGTTTTGGTTTTGTTTCTTTTGTTTGGAGTGTGTGAGACAGACCCCCATTCATTCTTTTGTAAAAACGCTTGACAATACATTAATTTGGATGCATAAATAGTTTGATGTCTTGTCTAGTTTTGGTGTATTGTCTCTGAGTTAATTGTATTCTTCAATCACACTGACAAACAGCTAAAAGCACCAGTATGAAGCACAATGGAAGAAGTTGTTCTGCGCAGGTAGGTATTATTTAGTGATTGGCAATCAAATAGCCCGCTTTGAGGTTCAAATCCTTGATACGTGTGGTCTTTAGGATTTCAAACACGACACTACAATTCAATCCAAACTCAGTCACATTAGCACTTCAGAAAGAACCAGTGATTTGGCAAGGAAATAGTAAGTGTAGACATGTTTATATGAGGTTGAGAGTACCACAGAAAGGGCAACTTTAATTTACCAAAATAATTGTTCAAGAATAAATTGTTCCAATGAAATATTAATTTTGTTCATGTGTAAACTGAAGACAAAGGTTAGCAACTGGGAGGCCCAAATGAAAATAAGGCCCTACCTGGCCTTTCAATTGCCAATTTTAATATAAAATCTAATTTATTGGTTAAATAAATTAGAGAAATTTGAGAGTGTCATACTGGACTCTGAAGAGTGACATGACCTGCTTTAATCAAACTTGTGGCCCTGCAGAAAAGAACTTTCTCATCAGAGATAAAGCATCAAATATAGATTGCTATATGGTTGGTACCAAGTGGAAAACAGTTTCACATCAAGCACATCGTTTGGCTACCATGCTTATCTGTTTCCACATTCCATGTACGTTTTATTCATCAATTATTATTCATTATTATCTTATGAAGAAACCAATGTACCTATGAAATTTGCAGTTCTGTTTCATGGGATCTCAATTATATTGCACAATTTATAAATAAAAAATTGGTTCTGTGTTTTGTTTTGTTTTGAAACCATCAGCTCTTCAGCTCTTTGCCCTTCTTTCGTATCACACCAGTTATAATCCCCTGGTTTCCTCAATGCTTAACCTTCAGTCACTGGGAAACCAGATGGTTAGACAATCAGATAAAACCTCCTGCATTGATTACTTTGTCTCTTCCAAAAGCTTTGAACAATGCATCTCACAACTTTTGTTTTGTAGGGAATGTGATGGCAATTTCCCAAGCTAGACTCAACAGCAGGAGTCCTATTTCCTGGGTCCAGAAAAGATAGAAAATATCACATTTCTACTTTATTCAACCCTTTCAATATCCTCGCCACGCTTCATTACTTTTACAAGTCACCATTCCACTCTAGCAACAAAGATTACAGGGAATCTAACAGGTAAAGGCCTCGAGCGAACATAAAAATGGAGTAGGCCCCAACAGAAGGCACAAGGACTACATGTCTTATCTACTTCATATCTTGGCATTTCTAACCACAAGGCCTACCCTACTGACAGGCCCTGCCGTCCTGAGGCAATGAATCTGTAATAAGATATACAACAAATAATAGGCTTTCCCCCCTTTTGCTGAAAAAATATATACTGAGGTAATTAAATTGTTAACATGATGGATGGTCTCATTTCATATTTGAATTCAAAGTGACTTTCTAGATCATAACAACACGGGAATGACTTCATACTAAAAATGCAATGTCATACCTCATAATGAAACTGAAAAAGGAGCCTGCGGACAGCACATTTAAAAATCAAGTATTTTTTCTTTGGTTTTAAACAAATATTTGTAGAGCGTGCTCACCCTTATATCATATACTTATTTTGCCCATGTAAGAAGTAGAATAAGCTTCTGCACAGCAGCCTTAGTTATTGATATAAATGGGAGACACTGTCAAAGTTTGTAGTAAGTGAACACACTGTGTTTCTTGAAGGTAGGAAGTGCACGGGGGGGATCAGATCTGACAGAAACCGCTATCTGCTGCAAGAGAAGAGGAGAGCAAAAACAGAGAAGGGAGTACTGTATCCGAATGCATCAGAAATACAGCACCAAATGTCAATTACAGCCGTGGGAGCTAAACCAGCTAATTTGAAGCTAGGGAGTCAAGGCTAGTGTAAATCCCCAAAAGGGGGCACTCTGCGGGCATGGGGGGAAGGTCCAGAGAGGGGGGAACTTAGGCTGGATCCTAAGCCCATTTGGCTCTGTCCATGACCTGCCAACGCAGCACAGAACACAATTTTAAAGACTTGCTTTTCCTCTGCCAAGCTTAGGCAGAGCAGCAGCCGGTCCGGTGCTGAACAGGGTTTGGATCTGGTATAACTTTACACCAGCCTAATGGATCCAGGCTTGCTTTATACCAGCTTTTTGTGCTTAGGCTCGCTCCCTAATTCTTCCAGCAGCTACCCTGGTAATAGAACGAGTAATATATTTCCTCCTTAGGGGAAACTAAACATTAAGCTGGCTAACTGAATTGTTAGGAATTGTTGGGATATCTTTCAGGTCACAACGAAAGAAAGAACAGGTAGAAATCAGATAGCGCAAGAAGGTATGGATGAACCATATATGTGTTTGAGGAGGAGGAGCTGAAAAAGACATCCAAAACTCCAAGGGTTTACTATTTTTTACATTCTTCCTATAAAGGTTCCTTTGGTAGCACATTCTGTCATGGCACTGCCATAGAATACACAAATACACACATATCTAGAAGTCTGCTTGCAGAGGTTGATTTACTTGGCAATTTATACCCTATGGCCAAGAAATATACTAACATAGTATATATAATCTGATTTTTAGTCAAGAACTGGATTTTGCATTTCTCTCATTTTCACAGCTGAAACCAGGAAAGCCTGTGGCGAACTGTCTAGCTAATTTAAGACATATTTTGTTTGCTAGTATATTTCTGCTTTATTAAATGTTACTCAGCACATCTCCAGAGGCCTAGCCTAGGTGCAATTGAGTTTACGATACTGAAAGTGTTAATAAATAAAGCACCCATACATTCTGACCATACTTTATTAAAAAAAACAGCAACAACCATAGAACTGTGCCATTAAAAATTATTGTTAACATCTGTTCATTATTTCCCTGTGTGGCCATACATTAGATAAATGCACTTATTCATAACTACATAGTGGTGGACCATTACATCAACATTGACATCAAACAAGGGGGCCTGGATCAGCCAGTGTGTTTGGCATAGCCATGGCTGCTTTTCTGCAATGGAGGAAGCTTACAAATGACAAGTAATTCAGAACAGCACATTACATTTCTTAGGTCTTTACTAAGGGTTTCGTTAAATGAATGAAGTAATGTATACCTACCAACAAGCCCCTGGATTTAGGAAAATATCATAATGGAGATCCACTTAACAAACCTGTAATTAGATTGTCATTGTCATTAACTTCATTTCTCACTAACAGGGTACCTTCTAGTGGAAGCAACCAATGCTGTTAAGCAGGTTATTTATTTTATGTCCTAATTAATCAGTACTGACACTGAGCCACATCCTTCCTCCTTCCTCATTATTTAAATTACCCATTTATATGGATGAACCTCTTTGCTTTGTGCATTTCATTACCACATTAACAGGCTCTCTGAACAAGAATCACCGCTAGCACTTCAACATGTGCTTCCGACAAACGATATATTTGTGCTTTCTCAAGCCTTGCCACTAAAATGTGATACACTGACCTTCAGAATGAGGGACAACCCAATGGCACTGAATTCAACAAGAGAGACCATCTGGGACTCGGCAAAGTCATTGGGAAAAGAGTGAACTTTGCAAACTTCAAAACAACTTTTGGATGTCTCTTAAAGCAAAGAATATTTGAAGAACCTGGATACAATTGACAGGACAAATAAAACTCTGCAGTAAGCAAAAATATGAGAAATATAGCCAAAAATCACCACATCTTTCACAAAAGGTCATAAAAACCAACAGCCGCAGCCAATGGTTTCGGAGAACCTGATGCTGATCTAAATCAGATGTGGATCTGATTAATGGCTGTATCAGAGACCATGTTTGCTGTGTTCAGACATTCACCTAACACAATTTAGAAAAATGGGGGCTTGAAAGGTACCCTTGCACTTTTGCCTCACACATTCAGTCCCCAACCACCCAACTGGATGTGAGTAGAACCCTCTGTATAACTGAGGTCCCTGATGACATAGCAGGGGGGGTTCTAATCACATTTAATTTTATACAAGTTAAAGTCCCTTGCACGCCTTTCACACTCAACACTGGAAGGACAGGGCTAAGGTCCTTTACAGCCACCACTCACACTACTCTCAATCTCTCTTGCTTACCCACACCACTAGTCCTCCTTATTACATACATTAGTGCTTTTATTTATAAAAAAGATTGAAAATTCTGCAAAAGTCATATTCAGAACAAAGCATTCGCACTGAGTGAATGTATAACAAATAATGAATTTCCTTAACCTTTTATTTGCATCACTATTTTTGAGTGAAGGGTATGAGGTACCAAATATGCTTATTCTTGTAGAAATCAAATTGGGTGGAGGGGACTCAGAATATGAGCAGTTTTGGTCTTAGTAATGCTGCCTTTATGCTAAATTTGTTTGGTTAAAAGTCCTACTAAAATAATTCTCAAAGTTTTAGCATGCAGTATCTGTAAATACAATGAGAGCCATAAGGGTCAGGAAGCAAAACACTGGAGCCCATTTATGAGACCTGCCCCATGCCAATTCTGCTGAATTCATTGGCAAATATTGGTCACTGTGTTCTGCCATTAATAAGTATGAAAATATCCAATGAAATGCACATTAATTATCATTACTGGTTTGTTAATGAATAACAGGCTATGATCCTCTGCTTCATCTGAGACATTATTTCTTCCCATGTGATCTAAAGTGTTGATACTGCTAATGTAAAAGGAACACAGAACAGTAGTCATTTATCCTGCAAAATACCTGATGCTTTATCCCACCTCATTCTATCAATCATTAAACCAGTAATGTCCTTTCTGTTATTGCTTTGACATTCATTAACACTCATGTCACAGGAAATCTTTGCAATTAAAAACCTTATTGACTATCTACTGCAGTTTCTCCTTGGCATGTAAGAGCCAGACAATAAATAAAATACAGAAAACAGTAGCATTAAGGTACATAATAAGGCTTTCCTCATGGCAAAATCTGGTGGACATGTGCTGAGCAAGTCCTCCTGAAGTGTTGTTGCCCAGCTCCCATTTAATTACACTGAGGTGTGCACATGAGAGGTTCCTGTGGATTATGCCCTTTGTCTCTCCCATAACGTAATGTGGATGTCAGATTTTACTGAAACATTTAAACAAATTAAGCGAATATTGATAAAATGCTCTTTATCAGTCCTAAATAGCTGAAGGCAATTTTGATAAATACTTAAGTCCGAAGTCCAAACTTTGGAAAGTGAACTTAAAAGAGTACAGAGAAGTTGCTTATTTCTGGATTTATACCACACTTGTTCTCTGATTCTAGTACTCAGTCATCTGAATTGCAGTAACTGACTTGCTAGTAGATGAACACTGCAAAGGATTTGGCCAAAAAGTATTCTAACCCTTTCCAATATACTGGTTCTGCTGAGTTCCAAATACCATCAGAAGGCACCTCTGTCACTCCCATGGGCGGCATTCACCTAACAGAAGCCCTGTGCAATAAGGTTCATTTGTACGATACAGCATTCTTCCCTCTCCACCCTGCCTCCATGTCACCTGAAATTGGTTCTTTGGGTGGTCAGGGAAACACCCAGAACAGTGCATGGGGGAAGGAGGGGGGAGGGTTGCTCTGCTTCGCAAGCTAGAATGCTTCCCCAGACAGAACATCCGCCACAACACAATGCTGAATTGTGCTTCAGTTGCGTCCTTTTCTTCCCCCAAATTATGCTTGCTTGCATTTACAATACCATTCTCCTGTAGGTAATACCAGCAAACTGAAAGAAAACTGGCACCCACCCTGTGGAACACCTTCCCATCAGATGTCAAACAGATAGACAACGACACAACTTTCCAAAGACATCTGAAGGAAGCCTTGTATTGGGAAGTACTGAAAGTTTGACGTTTTGCTGTTTTTATTACATTGTAAGCTGCCCAGAGTGGTTGGGGCAACCCAGTCAAATGGATGAGGAATAGGGAATCAAAGAAGAAGAAGAAGAAGAAGAAGAAGAAGAAGAAGAAGAAGAAGAAGAAGAAGAAGAAGAAGAAGAAGAAGAAGAATAATTCCTATTACATTCCTAGAGGCAGGCAGCTTCCCTAGGTCAGTGTTCAGGCATTAGATGAAACACACATGGGCAAAAGAAACAACTTGTTTTAAACATGAAAGGGCTTGTCTGGAGGTGCAAGAGGATAAAAATGCATAAAACTGTGTAAAAACGGATAAGAATGGACAAGTCTGCTAATATTGAAGGAAGTCCAAAGAAAGTGACAAAGAACAGGAAGCGAGTGCAGACAATAATATATCAATACAAGGAATATATGAGACTGATGACCAATCTATACAAACAGACAGTGCTTTCTTGCTTTCTTCATGCAGGTGTGTGACTTGCAGATAAAAGTTCCTGTGAACTAGCTATGATACTTAAATGACAGTTGCCATCATTACTGTAATTGTGACATCTTGACAAAGGACAGCTGCGGCTATCACTGTTACCATGTAAGCATCCGTTCACTAAAGTTTCTTTATTTGGTATGTTATCATAGTACACAGGGATGTGGAGAGTATAAGCGATACACTTTGTTAGACTTGTTGTTATCAAAAAAGCCCCAGACTTCTGCTAGTAAAAAAAATTAATGAATCACTTCTAAATCTCTAGAAGGAAGACTGCGCTGTCATAAAGGACAATAAAATGATCAACATGGTCCTGCTATAAAAGTGACTAAGGTTGATAAGCTTTTTGCGCTCCTTCTCTATGAACATGAAAAAAGAAAGTGCACAAATAGCACATCAGGTAGTAACTGTTCAGAACATGCTGAAGATTTTGGCCAGGGCTATGTGAATCCTGTAATTCTCCTAAAGCAGAGAGAAAACGCAGAATTTGTTTAAGATCTTAAAACTCAGCTTCCTAAAAATCTGTTTTTCTTCTATGTATCTATCATCTGTCTGTCTGTCTGTCTGTCTGTCTGTCTGTCTGTCTGTCTGTCTATCTATCTATCTATCTATCTATCTATCTATCTATCATTCTTGGTGTAATCTTGGAAGCAAAATATATGCTTGAATAAGATTTCCGATGTTGAGAAGTGGAGCTCCAGCACCCTGTGTAGATTCTTGCCACTCCACATCTATGATATGCAATATAAATTATACAAAATCAGCACAAAATGCAAATGTCCACATAATGCATAGTTTTTACTGGCCAAACAATCCAGGTTTTCTCTGCAGAGAATTTGGATTACTTTGGCACAAAATTTAGGTTTTTATATTTTTGCACAGAGTGCATACTACATGTGGCCAGGTTCCAAAGAAGACAGAGAAAACTGTGTGAGCAACCAAACTTAATGCTTAATTTGTTTTAAAACTGAACAGCAGCAGTAACTGTTCCTGCAAAATCACAAAGTCCTGACCCAATGTTCCACATGGTTCTCTGCCTTAATGCACATTCTTTTGTTAAATCCAGACTACAGTCTGAACTTTAGAACTCAAATAAGGCTAGTGTTGTCATTTTAGGGAGTTTTTCTGTTTTGATAACAAGTATCTAATGCCCACAATAAGCCATTAGATCGTGAACACTAGTGGGTGGCTTACTCCACACATATATGTAGTTATGTTTATCGGTTGTTTTTGTGTTGAATTTATATGGTACATAAATCATACTCTTCAAATCTGTATACAGTGGTACCTCAGGTTAAGTACTTAATTCGTTCCGGATGTCTGTTCTTAACCTGAAACTGTTCTTAACCTGAAGCACCGCTTTAGCTAATGATGCCTCCTGCTGCCGCCGCACCACCGGAGCACGATTTCTGTTCTCATCCTGAAGCAAAGTTCTTAACCTGAAGGACTATTTCTGGGTTAGCAAAGTCTGTAACCTGAAGCGTATGTAACCCGAGGTACCACTGTATACTGCTTTGGAATCTTTTGATGAAGGATAAAATAATTAAGCTCCTTCCCCTCCTTTGTCCAGCTTTCTGTTAGCAGTAAAATAAAAAATGAAAACGAAAACTTATTAGGCTTTCTAAAAGGCCACAGTAGTAAATGGCAGATCTAAGAGGGTGATTCACAAAGGTGTTGTACATCAAGAGGACCACACTGGACTCTCATTCTTTTTCACTAGGCCTTAACTTTAACCTTCCCCGTTTTGCTCTGTTCCACCTCTTTGCTGCTCCCATGTCCTGTGCCTCTTTGTTTCCCTCTGTTCCCAATCTCCCACACTCATTTACTCCTGCAATCTGCTGTCTAACAGAAGGAGGCAGGACAAGGGAGTTTTCCACCTCAGGTGTCTCTAACTTAAGAGAGAAGATGAGAATTGTGTTGCATTCACAATGGATGTGGATGTAAGAAAGAAACACCATCTGTGCCAATTGTGTGATTAGAGAAGACCACTCATTTGTGGTAACATTCCTTCACTTCCTCTCTATAAAATGATTGTGCTCATGAATTGAGGTGAAATCAAAACCTTTAATACAGGCAAAACCTGAGATACTACTTGACAGTGCTGTGATTAAAGTCTGAGAGTACACAAAAGAAGTTTACCAGAACATTCCAGCACCCAAGGTTCAGAATCATATTTCTCCTGGATGACGCTGACACATATTAATGGCTCTTTTTATCCAGAGATAACACAATGGCACTTAAGTTTTCTATTGAAATCCCCATTTAGTTGTGAGCATTTCTATTTTTTAAGGAAGTAGTGACTCACGGTAACATAAGCTATCACAGGAAACAATATAGAAATAATATAAGATAACTCAGTGACGCTGAAACACAACCTTCCTCTGTTCTTTGCCACACGCCCTTCCTGTCAGGTGTACAAAATAGGCACAACATATGAATCACCACCTAGATTCTAGTCTTGTCTATCCTGATTTCTAAAGAATCCTTTATCACAGCTAATAAAACTCATGCTGCTTTTAAAACCATCTTTCCCTAGAAAAACTGTCATCTTTTATCAAGATAACTAGACTGCCTCTACTAAGCTACAACATGGCGCCTGCCACTGCCTGCCAAGCCATTTGTCTATATTCAACAGAGTACTACAAGCCTACATTTAGATGGCTTGCAGTTGAGTGCATCTTAGTGTCAAGGCATCAAAACTGATGGCAGGCCTGATCATTTGAACTGGTTGTTTTTCACGTGACCTGTAGGTTAGTTGGCTGAGCTCACAGCTGCCGGCAGCCAGCAGGTAGCACTGTTGAGTAGCTGGTGAAAATCTGCTGCCCAGTCTTCATTTATGATGATTGCAGGTCACCACCCACATGCCAGCTCCTGCCATGCCTCCATGGAGGCTGCCCACACATGGTGGCTTGAGTGGAATGCCAAAGAATTACAGGTAAAAGAGAGCCGATGGACAGCAGCAAGGAGGAAGAGGAGCACCTGCAGCAGGCAGCACCCAGGTGCATCTGTATGACAAAGGAGGAGCTACTGGGGGCCTCCAACATGGGGCCCATAGAAAGCTAGGTAGCCCTGGTTATGTGATAGCACTTGGCTTTTCTACATGACCATGGGATGCTTCTAGAATGGTTCAGGGAGGTAGGGACTGAAGGCGCTGTACCCTCCACAGTTCTGCTCCTACCTCCAAGACTGTTTCCAGAAAGTAGTTCCAGGAGGCCACCGTTCAACACTATGAGGGCTTTCCTGTCTTTGAGGGCTTTTCCTGTCTATGAGGGCTTTCTT
The DNA here is from genome assembly GCF_965113315.1 of Podarcis vaucheri. Classification (NCBI taxonomy): domain Eukaryota; kingdom Metazoa; phylum Chordata; class Lepidosauria; order Squamata; family Lacertidae; genus Podarcis; species Podarcis vaucheri. Next base: position 17,359,805 of record NC_138763.1, on the reverse strand, counting down.
GTCCCCCATGCTATTTGACATATATATGAAACTGCTAGGAGCTGTCCTCAGAGGTTTTGGAGGGAATTGTCCCCAATATGTGGATGATACCTTGCCCCAAAGGTGCATGCCTAGGAACTTCATTATCCAGTTTTTTGGGAATGCCAAAGACACTCTTCTTTTATCTAGCCTTTGACATCTGGGATGTGTTTTTCAGCACCCACTCTATTACTGTGACTTTAATTTGCTGTAACTGTTTTTAATACTGAATTGTAAAGTGTTATAACCTGCCCTGGAACCTGCTGGTAAAGGGTATGTATTAAATTTGTTGCTACTACTACCATTGATGATGATGATACATGGGAAGCAGTTCTAGAAAAAGCAGAAGGGAATGTCAAGCATCTGAAATATATTGTCACTTTAAATATTAAGAACCTAAGAATAACTTGCTTGATCAGGCCAATGCCCCATCTAGTCTAGCATTCTGTTCTCATAGTGGCCAACCAGATGTCAATGGGAAACAGGCAAGCAGAACATTAACACAAGAGCACTCTCCCAACCTGTGTGCTGTATTGCCTTGTATCAGTTCTGCACAACTTATAACCCACAAAATGAATGCAGTGAACAACAGTTTTTACAGTGCCAGGCAGGCAGCAAATAGGAGGGGTTTATCAAGCCCCTAGTGGGCTACCATATGTGGCTGGTGGGTTGAGTTCTCCTTGATAGACTACAAATTTCGCAGGCTGTTCCAGACATTAAACTGAATCTCCTGTATTGAGCAATGGGAAAATTTATCATTCCATCTAGAAACTGATGGCATTGTGCCAGCAAAAAAGGGTTTTGCTTCATACTTCCTTACCACACCTTGCTAGAAGAGGTCATCCTTTCAATCATCAGACAACTGTATAGCAATAAGTACACAGAAGGATTCATGCCTTATCTTTTCAGTGTTCCACCTGATAATTTTTTATGGAGTCTTTGTTCTTGCTTCAAGTCAAGTGTCACAAGATTTCTTTTTTCTTCCTTTTTAAAAATAATGATGCAACACATTCAATTCTGAAGAACTTAAAAAGAAACCACAATGATGAATAGAACTATGAAGAGACAGGCACAAATCTTCCTGTGTACCCTTTGCTTTCAGATTGCCTGACGACTGAAGATACAATCTCTTCTAACAAGGTGTGGCAAGGAAGTGTTAAGCCAGACACATATCTGCTAGTACAGTGACAACACCTTTCAAACAGAAGATTCTTTCTCTGTTGCTCATTGGTTGCATGCTCTTTCAAAAAGCTGTGGCCCTAGTCAGACATGAGATGCAACCACGTACATGTTAAACACGTTTGCTCATTCACATATATTGGGTGAGCAGATTTACTACTGATTCAAAAAGGACTGCACAGAGAACAAGAGTGAACCTTCCCACCCTTCATTACCTTTCTGTGTTCTATTGCTTTCTGCTGTTTCTCTCTGCCTGACTCATTCCCTGTAGTGGAGCTGGAATGGGGCAGGGTGGGCAGTGAACCACAACGAGGTAAGGTGGCAGAGGGACCTGATTTTACTCCTTTCCATGACAAGCTTCCTTTTGTGTAAAGAACAGCTCTCATCACTGCTTTATGTGTTCACAGGGCTAGAAACCAGAGCCTTTTGCTTATAAGAATCACTTAACAGGCACGATTGTGATACAATTTGGTGATGGAAAAAGCTTATCTGTTAGGCTAAAGTGGGGGCCAATCTAGACTGGCTCATTTCTTAATGGCTTGCTTCCCTTTTCTAGACTATACTTGCTAACATTCCTAAAATGGTCTACTTAAGACTCAGTAAATATTCTTTGATGTTTATTGAGGTGTTAGGATGACCAGTAACATTTATTTTTATGGTATTTAAGTGCATTTTAATCTCAATGAAGCAGGAGAAAGTTTTAGGGACTTTGATTCTTTTCATTTCTTATTTGAAATAATAAATACACACCGGGGGGGGGGGGCAAAGGCAGCTATCAAGATGCCTCAACACAAGCCACTCATGTAAAACAAGAAATTGTGCTTACCAGATACCTCAGGGTCAAACTGGATGCAGCACATTTGCAGATAGAGTCCACTCCCTTACTACCGCTTCCTTTATCTACAAATGCAGCCAGAAGGGCCGCAGGTGCTGTGGAATACTGGGATGGGCAAAGAGAGAGGAAGAGAGCCTTCTTAATCTTTCACTTCTGTCAAACTTCCTGCTAAAGATTACCCCCTGGTACCCCTATTGATGGGATGGTGGAATATACAGGTATAAGAAAATAGTGGGCAGGGTGGCTTTTAGTGCGGAAACTACCAGAAATAAAAGGATTAAGGAGACTCACCTCACCTGTTGCAATGACCTACTGAGGTAATTTGAAAAACAATAAAACACTGGAGGAAATACATGTGAATGAACATCCTTATGTAGGATGGCTTCACACATTACTCATAAACACAGATGCAAAGGGCCATGGGGATCTTTGTTTAGTTGTACTCCTGAGGTCACATGGCTCCAGCCTCATGTGTTGAGGAATAAATTTTGAAGCTATCCCTGTGAAGTGGGAGACCTTTTCTATCTCGTATACTCAGCAGGACTCTAGTAACCGAGTCTTCCAGGGTTCAAAATCACATGGTGAGCCTACATGGGGAAGAAAAAAAAGGCTTCCTCTTCAGACATTGAGGTGCCAGGAGTCGTCATATGACCTTGAAGATAGGTTGTATGTGCTGCCACTCAGCACTGGTACTTCATGCAAGTAACACATGAAGAGGTCTGACACCTATTTCACAATTGTCAATGCAGAAGACATCTGTAGATGCCCCCATGCAGAAACTGCTTTTAATCTCTGACTGTGTAATTCAAATATCAGAGTGGTTAGTTCCGAAAGAATTGGATTCACATCCCAGCTCTGTCTGCTTAGACTCATTGGGGACTGTAAGCAGGTTAATTCTGTTCCACCTTAGTGGAACTTAATCTTACTATAAAAGTAAAGGTCACTGATTCTGAAAAATAAATACAGTGGTACCTCTGCTTAAGAACTTAATTCGTTCCGGAGGTCCGTTCTTAACCTGAAGCTGCTCTTAACCTGAGGTACCACTTTAGCTAATGGGGCCTCCTGCTGCTGCTGCCGCCGCGTTGCCAGCACACGATTTCTGTTCTCATCCTGAGGTAAAGTTCTTAACCCGAGGTACTACTTCCGGGTTAGCGGAGTCTGCAGCCTGAAGTGTTTGTAACCCGAAGCGTTTGTAACCCGAGGTACCACTGTAAATGAGAGAATTATTATCAGTTATGTTTGCACTTGCAAGGGTTAATAAAAGCAATTAATTGCCTCAAATAGGCATACTGTATATTCATCAGTTGATGGCTGCAACAGGAAGTGATGAGAGAGAGAGATAAAAAGAAAGCACCCCTCTTCCTCCTTGGAGCTCTGATTAGACGGCCTGAGAACTATATGAAAGCTATGATCAACACAATGACCAGACCCAGATCTGCTTAGTTTCAGCAGCTGGACTGTATCATGTGCCTTCAGACCACTCTCTGGATTTGCATGTGTCAAACAGCTATTACACATCACTACAGGCAGAGCTTTCCTGTCATCTCAAATACACTGTTTTCCAATGGATATAATTCAGCCATGAGTCACTGAATAGCTACTATACATACATATGTGAATCAATCATCAATCCTGATGACTACTGCATATGGAAAAGTTGCATTTAAAACACATGACATCTAATATGGAAATTCAGTCAGCAGTATATGAAAAGCCCAATGATTTTTCATATAAAATCATTATAAGCAAATTCATCGTCTAATTGCTCTTTCTTGCCAACTCCAGGAAGTGTTTTATACAACTTACTGTGTACTATAATTTTTCTATGAAATGCATCTCTCCATTTTAAAGAGGGAAAAATGCACAACAGATCATCCCCTCTTTACCCTAAGTGCTTGCTGTAAGGAGAAAGAAACCTCCAGACATTTCCCCTTCAGATCACAAAAGGAAATATTAATCAAGGAAAAGATGGGAAATTATGACACTGAGCAACTAAGGCTCAACCCAAATGGCAAAGTTTCAGTAGATCACAGGGTACAGGTGACTATCCATCAAATAACCTATCATAATACACATTAAAATGTCTGGTTTAATCAGGACAGTAGCCAAGAGCAATATTTTTCTGCTGACTTTCAGAATACATGGTACAAAAGCAATTCCCCTGAAACATTACACCATAAGCATGCAAACATTCCTGATTAAGTAGAAGGAATTCTAAAACTTAGGTTTCTAAAAACACCATGATGCCTTCTTATCATGAAACAAATACAAGGATACAAGAAGTTTCTCTGTGAAGTAGATCTGCAGAGTTTCAAGAATTTCTTGATAAATAGTATATTAAAGCCATTGGTATTCTTCATGTGGTGACTATTATAAGCCTGGTCAAAGGCAGCAAGTGAGAATGGAGATAATACAAAGATGATCTCAACAGTTGATTGCAAATTTGGTCTCTATTCTTGGTAATAATCACGAAATGGGTCATTTCCCCACTCTATCATTACTGGTGGAAAGCATTTTAATCAAAACTACTATTTCACCTGTCAACTAGGATCACAGTTGAAGCACAATATAATAGAAGTTTCGGATTTAAATTCTGGGGATTGGGAGTGTTGAAAAGTATTCAAAAACATGTTCTCAAATTATAAAATTTTAATTTGTTTTTAGTGAATCTGAAGTTAAATTTGACTGCTTCGTCTTATATTGTATTAAACCAATAACTGACAGTATGGACCACTACCTCACCTAATCCTTAAAAAAAAGCTCAATATACAAATAATCATAACTGTTCTCCATACAGTTGCATTGTTTCATAGCTGTACTCTCACAAAAGCTTGTTTTCATTAGATTAGTGCTTTTGCACCCCACTTCTTCCATTAAAGGCATGTCTACCTGGTACTGTTCTTGTCATCCTAGTATTTTGGTGGGCAACATCCTTTTACAATCTATGTACATCAAAACTAAAAAGTAAGTTCTGACAACCTGCTTAAGCTGATTTGCAAGTGACAGAAGATGTTTTTAGTTGCCACCTCTTTCCCTTCCTTACAGACCTCTTCAGTTTCCAGTACCAAAACTATCCCATATAGCAGTGTTTCCCAACCGGTGTTCCGTGGCACACTAGTGTGCCGTGAGACGTCGGCTGGTGTGCCGTGGGAGGCAGGCGGGCGAGTCGGGCGGTGAGAGGCGGCGGCGGCGAGGATCCGCGTCGAGCCGGGGGCGGCTCCGCGGTGGTGGTGCCGAGGTTTCTCTCTCCATTCTCCCCTCACACACACACACAGGAAATAACACAGGATCAGCTGACAGGACCCAGCCAATGGGGCGGCGGCGGGGCAGCGCGTGCAAAAGGGAGGAGCGTGAGACAGCGGACGAGGAGGAGGCCGGCATGTCCGGGCAGCAGCAGCAACAACAGCAGCAGCAACTCCCGGCGACGGCTCCTCAAGCCCCGGGCAACCCTACTCCCTCACCGGCCTCGGCCGCCCTCCTGCTCCACCCGCCGCCGCCTCCCCCGCCGCCGGCGGCCACCTCGGCCCCGCTGCCGCCCCCTCCTCCGCCCGCTATCGCCGCCACCACCAGAACAGCCGCCGCCGCCTCAGCTGCCACCGTCCCTCAGTCCCTCGCTCTGCTGCCTCCTCCCCCCCACCCCCAAAGCTTGGAGGTTCCCCGGCAAGGGGGAGGGAAAAAATTGAAAACTTACACTTTCATGCGTCCCTCCCGGCGTGACGCTGCGCGCTGACGTCACGGGGCTGTAATGGTGGTGTGCCGCGAGATTTTTTTCATGAAACAAGTGTGCCTTTGCCCAAAAAAGGTTGGGAAACACTGCCATATAGAATGGCAAGACATCATCATAGGGTGCAACAAAGCTCTTCATAAAGCTAGTACCCTTGTGCCAAAATAATGAAGGAGGCAGGAAGAGAAACAGCAATACTTACTAGTTGTTTTAGTTTATCAAGATTTGGCGAAGGAATATTTCAATAGGTTATGCCAGTTAATGCTCCAGCTTTGCCTCAAGAAACCATGAATATTTGTCAGGCAAATGATTTATGGATTTAGCACTGTGGAACAATGAAGGGAAAGCTTGGCAAACACATACAAAGGCTACAACCTTTCAAAAGGTTCTAGAACAAGCTCATTATTGAACTTTTGAAGTTAGAAACATTTCATCCAGTCTCTATTGCGACTAGCAAAGTGTAACACAAAGGCTACTTCCTTTAGATTACTGTTTGTGGGACTTCATTTCGATGTGGTAATACGGTGGTACCTCGGGTTACAGATGCTTCAGGTTACAGACGCTTCAGGTTACAGACTCCGCTAACCCAGAAATAGTACCTCGGGTTAAGAACTTTGCTTCAGGATGAGAACAGAAATTGCATGGCGGCGGCGCGGCAGCAGCAGCGGGAGGCCCCATTAGCTAAAGTGGTACCTCAGGTTAAGAACAGTTTCAGGTTGAGAACAGACCTCCAGAACGAATTAAGTTCTTAACCCGAGGTACCACTGTACTTGCAATTTTGTGTAGCAGGGTTAATTTTTTTAGAAATGCCTTTTCAGATGAGACTGAGGGGGGATAGTCAACATGCGAAGGAAGACTTCACTGCTTCAGATGTGCACGTATAAACCAGTCCCAAGAGAACATGATTAGAGGTATTCCCGATATGAAACATTTGTTTTTGTTTCAATCTTTCCAATATGCATGGAAGACAATCTGCCTCATTTCAGTTCTTTTAAAATTCAGGCTAAACATGAGCACCAAGTTACAAATTATACATTAATGTATATACACTGAAGAACTGGAAACATTGCTCAATTTTTTGTGGAATTCTGATTGGTCCTAATAAAGTGTAGATATTGCAGGGTTTTTTCTTATGGACCCTCATGGCTGCCTTTGTTTACTATTTAACTTGAGGAGAAAATTCCATAGTTGTTTGTTTGTTTGGGGGGGTTTTTTGAGTGGGGGTTTGAGAGAAATACAACCAATAAAAGGACCTCTCCCATTTGGACGTCTCTTGGAAGAGGCACACTGAGATGCTCCATCTGATATTGTTGGCTGGAGCCATATTAAGCCAGAATTTTGAATTGGTCACAGAAATATACAGGCAGGCAGGCAGTGCAGCTGTGCTGCTGTCAGCAACATTCTGCACCAGCTAAACTTACCAGACCGACTTCAAAAACAGTTCCACATAAAGTGCATCATGAAAAACTAATCTCTGGCTTTGCTAATACAAAGACTACCATGTTTCTCTTTGCATTCGAGTTCTACCTAAGCAGGAGGTTTGATGTTTCTCTTAGGCTTGAGACAGACCTGGTTAATAGGTGGGTTTCATGTTTTCAAAACACGGGAATCAGTTATTGATTCCTTCTTTATCCCAGGATCTCATATTTAGCCTGATAACTGCAACAGAGACTAAGGCTGCAATCTTAACTCCTTCTCAGTGCTGCTAGAGGGAATAGGTATTAAACAGAGGAGTCCTTCAGTTCGGCATCACTGCCATTGAAGCCTCCACTGGGGCAGGGGAAGAGCAGAGCTAGTCACCATTTTCTGGTGAGGGGCTCTCTGCTATAGCCTGCAGCTAGTTCAGCAAAAAAAGGGAGGCACACCCCTTCCAGGGCTGCAGATAGAGTGATGAGTCCAGTGCTCTGCACCCCCAACCCCTCACCAGGATTGCTCTCTAGTCTGCCATCTCCATTCCAAACTGAATCTTTAAGAAACTTCTGGACACTGAATACTCAGCTTCTGGACCTGTAATTTACATCCTGTTAGCTGCTGCAGTTACTGTTCAGCATGCCAGGATCTCAGTCATTGATAGAAAGAGTTAGCTAGAATGCCCTTGTCAGAACAACATATTCTATATTCCCTTGCAAGGGCTGCTAGATAGCAACTTTTTGAATTAAATATCGGAGTACTGAGACCTTGTAGAAGCCTCAGAAGGAAGTAGGTACCAGAGGCAAAAATCGGCAAGTCAAGATAATTGAGTGTGCTCTCAAGCAGAATGGTAGTAACTTCCGCATAAGAGATCACTCCATTTTAGGGAACACTAAGCAGCTCTTTACCCAAACCAATGAATCACTAGATTGGGTGGGAATCTACTAAAACAAGCATGATATTGTAGAAAGAACAATATATACTTTGTCACTATTCTCCCTTAAGCATAAGTAAATGCCTAATTTCATTTTTGCATAAGATATTTGGAAAATTAATATATAAAATGAATGAAAAACATTTGGATTTGATAGCTATATGGGGGAATAAAAAACATTATGGTGTACAATTAACATAGGGCTCAGGAACAGACAGTGAAACCTGGGTCTTTTGACTCCCAATCTCTATCAGAAATATAGTAATTTAATGCCAACCCTTCTGTTTAACAAAAGGCTACTTGCTGTAGAATAGAGTACAGACTATGCTTAACAGAAACAACAACCAAAAATGTTTAAATACAGAAATGTTAACACTTCTGTAATCCGTAATAATTGTCAAGAACCAGCCAGAAAAAGGAAAAAACATCTGACAGTGTCTGGGCTTGCTGCCATGGACTGGATTCACTGTTTGGTGTTGTATAATTTACAAACTTTTGTTCTTTCAACAACTATTCAGAGAATAGAATTGATAAGTAAATATATAGAAAAAAATAACAGAGGAATATAACAACTCCCTTGCACCATCTAAGAGGTGACGGCCTTTTAAAGGGAAAATAATTTTCTAAGACTTGCCAAAGGCAAGAGAACATTAAACAAATCACATAACATGAAAGCTATGAAAAAAATGTTCATGGTATTTTTCAACACACAGGGAAAAAAAGTTCTTTTCAGATGCTACATTGATTAGGAGATAAGCCCTTGCATGCTTATTATACCATCTGAGAAAATAGGCTTGGGATCCTTAGACTGTGTAGAGACATATTTTAAAACTTAAAAATAATCCAGGTGTTAAGACATTGGGGACTTTTTTTCTCTCTGTACTGCATTAGTGTAATGAAACTGAGCAGTAAATCCACAGAACCAAATCATACACATAGCAAGGAAGAAGTAGTTCGATCAGTGAAATCCTTCCTGTGTTCTTATGTCAAGACACATGGCTGGGAAAGTCCTCTGCTTGAGACTCTTCTGAGAGATGGGACTTGGCTACATCAAATGTTTCTCTGACTCAGTAGAAGGAAGTTTCTTTTTTAAAAAAACAATCCTGTTCCAAGCCACCTTCCTACTTACAAATGCAAGATGGATATTCATCATAATTATAAAAATAATCACTAAAATAATAAATTTTAAAAACAGTGGTAATGAGCTGCCGCAAGATGTCAACCTTACACAAACAAATATTAAATATTAAAAATTTAAGTAAGCAAGTAGGTTATTAAAGTACATATATAGTCAAACCATCTTTTCAATGAGTTGGAGCATTCTAGATGAGGCATTGTTACTTCTCACTTGTTCTCCTGCCCCTCCCATTCTTCCTACTTCTCTAACAGATTGCACTTTGTGACTGCAGACCCTACGGTTTTTTTCACCACAGCTAGGATCATACAGCCACAACATGTGCTGTGTACATAACGCTTCACATTCATCACATTCTTATATTGGGGGCATTTGTGTAAGCTCATTGGTCCAAGATACAGTAATGCAAAGGTGTCTGTGGACAAACACAGGCTCCCTTAGCCTGAAGTGAGATGAGTGACACACCCCATAATTGCCTTTGACTGCACCTAACTGCCAGGGGTCATACCAATAGGGAACTTTCCTCAGTACTGGGGGGGGTATACAAGATGGCCACCCCACTCTCTTTCTCATTCAACAGAAAGCACATATTGCCCCATAACCTTTTTTCTAGGAGAGATGGTGACTTAAGGCAGATCCACACCATACATTTAAAGGACACCCAATGCACATTTAAAGCACATGGTTTCCTCCAAACAATCCTGTGAATTGTAGCTTGTTAAGGGTTCTAGGAATTATAGCCCTGTGAAGGGAAACTACAATTCCCAGAATACTTTGAGGGAAGTTGTGTGATTTAAACGTGCCTTTTGGATCTGTCCGCACTTCTTTTTGTCTGGGACATCTGCTCAGAGGCAGCAGTGGATCACTGCCTTAACAACTATACTCTATGCCAAATATTAATGATCATCTAGCCCAACCCTTGTAGTTATACCGCTACTGCTCATTTCAACAGGGCATGCACAACAGAATTTCCCAAAAGACTGTATCAAAAAGCAAGGCGAAGGTCAATGTGGACCCCAAAAGGCTTTAAGGGGCAGTTGGAGGATTTCTTTTTTTCTTTTTTTCTGATTGTCCTGGTCTTGCTGTTGTATCAGGAGAGAAGGTCACATATTAAAAGCTTTGCAAACTTGACTGAGCTTTAGACATTATCCCAGCAGAGCAAAAAGAGGATGCTGCACTCGGAGTAATGGCTGCAGCTGCTCAATGCTGCATGATTAAAAGGGGACATTGGTCTTGCGCTTCTGGACCCACCAATACATGTCCTGGGCGGAGTCAGGAAAGAACTTGCTTCTACATCAAAAACAGGCCACGCTTCCCTACAGAGGCCCACTGCTCCAGGGGTATATTCAGCCAAGAAGAGCTCCTCCACCCAGTTCACTGAAATGAACAGGAGCTGTGCAAGAGCACATCAGATACAACTCCAGTTCATGCCCGTGTCTCAGGAGAGTACCCTAGCAGATAGCATCTTTGGAGTAGAAACACTTCAAAGAGATTTAATTTTAATACATCACTAAACACTTCATTCTTTAGGGTGCCTGTACTTGAAACCAGCCCCCTCCCCCAGGTGAAACCAGCCTAACTCACTACTACCTTTTGAACTCCCTTGGTTACAGACACCCATAGAGACGGTTCTAAGTTTTCAGAACACTCCTGACTCTGGCGGTCATCCAGACCGATACCAAATGGACAATATCAGTGAAAAGCACCTGAACAAAAAATAGGAAGAAAGAGTTACCTTTCTCACAGTTACAACATGAGACCCAAGAAATTGTTTCTTTATTAAACATATTAGCGTCTCGGTACTGTTTACTTACTGATATCCTTGAAGGAATGGAATACAAAGATGAGGGTGTGAATGCTATCTGCCGTATCACTCCTTCCAGGCAGCTGGGACATCGTTTTATTTGCTTTATAGTAACTCATTGCCAAGTGCATACATAAAAGTTAAACAAGCTTTTTAAAAATGATAACGCTGAAAAGACAGTTTTGAAAAAAACATATCTCAACACAAAACAACTTCAAACTCACAGCTTAAAAGGGGTGAAGCAGAGGTTAGTGAAGAGGGTTCCTGCAGTTTGTCCTCTGAGCTATTCCAGTAAAAGTTAAGAGGGTGAGCTGCTTTCAGAACAGAACACACTGGCCTGCATTGTAGGTGGAACTCTAGGACAGTAAGAGGAGGAGTTTGCACCTAAGGAAGAGCAACCTTCTCCTGGCAATGCCAGTATTCTAAAGGAATGCACGTCACCCACTGGCGAATGTATTTTATGCAGGTCTCTCTGGATTTTGTTGCCTTTGCGGTTCTCACTGCTAAATCAAAGCCGAGAAAGAAGCAGCGCAGTGAGAGAGAGAGCACACGTTAGCAAGCTCATGGTCTGAGGCTCGATCCCTGTCATCTCCCACTTAAAAAGAAAGCTGTCAAGTAACAGGACTTGAAAAGAACTCTGCTTGAGAAAATGGAGAGCTGCTGCCAGTCGGCATGGACAACATTGGGCAAGTGGCCTGATCCACACTTTAAGACAGCTTATAAGCCTGACTGGATACTATGTTGGGAGATTCTAGTTTAATGGAAAGTGTTGGCAAGCCCTAGTTTTGAAACAGGATTTACTTTCTAATATCTGTGCTTATTGCTAGAGCCCTATAATATAGAATGAAACAAACAGACTTTTCAGCATGTGCTTATCAAACTTGAGAACCCGGATGCCAGCATTATTAAGAACTATTTTTCAGTTTGCACAAGTAAATCAATCCACCTACTGTACCGCAATGCCTATGTCAGTTCCCAAACATATTTCCTTCTACTTCATGTTCAGTAGCGTTTCAACCCAAAGTAAGATAATATTGTGCTAGTTTTCATGCTAGTTTTGAATATTTAGAATGATTATGTGATACAGCCCTACTGGGATTGTACAGATTCAAACTGCTGGTGGCAGAATAGGATATCTAACTGATTTGCTCTGTATAAAATTCTCCACACTTCTGGATGTTACATTGCTCTGATACATATTTTAGTGAGAAGCTATTTTTGGAGAGGTGATTTAGTGCAAGAAAATGGAAGAAGAGAGGGTTCAGCGCACACGCTTCCTGCTGCTTCACCAATCCCAACTGCTTCTCTGGTAGCAAATTCTACTGTTTAAAAAGTGACATCAGGGTAATGTTACATGCATTTTATTATTATTATTATTATTATTATTATTATTATTATTAACCCTTCATCCTATGATTCCAGGGTGAGTTACAACAACGTAAGTAATACAAATGAAAAACAAATAAAACCAAACCATGTACACAAAAAAGTAGCACAGTAGGGAAATGAATTGTAATCTAGGCCTCATCCTAAAGTATTTAGCTTTTTCTAAATGTGACTAATTTCTGTTTTTCATTATCTTATGAAGAGGAACATTCAAACGGGAAATCCCTTCATCCTGACACTGCCGTTCACGTTGTGCAACATGGTTATCCTAAGTGTGTTATTTTGACTTTAGGGCCAGATTCAACTAACTTGTTTCACTAGCAGAAACCAGCACAATGTCTCCCACTGATGCAACTACATTTCTGCTTGCCCAATGGAATGATCCCCTCACTCTCCTCCCCCTGAGCCCCCCCATCCACTCAGGAAGGTCGGTGGAACCCCCAGTACTGCACAAGAGGAAGATAAATGCAGGCAAGCAGAAATGTAGTTGTCCAGCACGAATAACTCCATCCTTTTACAGAGTTGCACAAATTTTTATCCTGTGCCAACTCTGCAATTCTCTCGGTTTGTATATGGGCAAGTGGGGAATGGCATAAGGATTGGTACCATACAGCCACTGCATGCAACTTGTGACAATCAGGTACACTGAATTATCTCATCCAAGCTCTTGCAAAAGCTGTCATGTAGGAATCCCCAGCAAAAACCTTGACAAAAATGATGTTCTTTCTCCTAGCCATAAGAACATAAGCACCACCTTCTGGATAAGGGCAATGTCCCACAGTGCAGCATCCTGTTCTCACATTGGCCAAACAGAAGCCCATGGCAAGCCCTAAAGCCGCAAAGCAGGACCTGAGCACAACAGCACTCCCTCACTTGTGATTCCCACAACTGGCATTCAGAAGCATACTGCCTCCAAAAATGGAAGTAGATCACAGCCTTATCCACCATTAATTTGTCTAATCCTCTTTTAAAGCCATCCAAGATGGTAGCCACCACTAATTCTCAAGGGAGCAAATTCCACAGTTTAACTACACACTGTGTGAAAAACTACTTTGTCCTGAATCTTCCAACATTCAGCTTAATTCGATGACTCTGGGCTGTAGTATTATGAGAGAAGAGAAAATACTCTCTCTCCACCTCTCTATACTGTGGATACTTTTAAACACTTCTCTATCATGTCTCTTTTAAACACTCCTATCCAGCCCCAGATGCTATGTAACCTTTCCTCAACCTTTCCAATCCCTTGATCATTTTCTGAACCTTTTCCAGTTCTACAATATCCATTTTGATCCAAGGTGGCCAGAAGAGTCCACAAAATATATAGTGTGATCATACCACAGATTTGTATAATGGTTAAAGGTAAAGGATCCCTGGACAGTTAAGTCCAGTCAAAGGCAACTATGGGGTTGCAGTGCTCATCTTGCTTTTCAGGCCAAGGGAGCCAGCATTCGTCCACAGACAGCTTTCTGGGTCATGTGGCCAGCAAGACTAAACCACTTCTGGCGCAACAGGACACCGTGACGAGTGCCAGAGTGCACGGAAATGCCATTTACCTTCCCACCACAGCGGTACGTCTTTATCTACTTGCACTGGTGTGCTTACAAACTGTTAGGTTGGCAGAAGCTGGGATAGAGGAACGGGAGCTCACCCCGTCATGCAGATACAAACTGCCGACCTTCCGATCAACAAGCCCAAGAGGCTCAGTGGTTTAGACCACAGTGCCACCCGCTCCCCCTTGCATAATGGTATTACGATATTGACAGTTTTACAATCAGTTCATTCCCTAGTGAACCATAGCATGGAATTTGTCATTTTCACAGCTGCTGCACACTGGGTCAACATCTACGTTGAACTATCCACCACGACCCCACCAGTTCAAAACCTCATGAGCATGTAGTCATGGCTGGAACGTTAAAACAAAAAAGCTGTATTTAAAATGAAGCTATGGCTGTGTCAGCCACTGATTCAGAAGTTCTCAGTGACTATACAAATCAAGGTCATTCATAATTGCCTCCATCTTTCCCATTCCCTCCCCAGAGAATAATTACTTTGATAAACAAAGTTCTGGTTTATTTTACTTCAGATGCAGAAACGTGCTGCTTTTAGAAAAACATTCAACTTTCTTCCTGCATTAGATGGTTAAGGAGAATATTAGCCAGTGTTCCTTTCACTGTGGAATTGCCATTAGCAGCCAATGTTCTCAACCATTTTCACAGTGGTGAGGAAGAATCCACTGTACTTTAAAGAACAGAACCCAAAATGGCTGGATGAAGCCCATATTCATTTTTTTTAAATGATCTTAACATTGCAGAATGCTGGGTATATTAAGGCAAATTAAGTGATTGCATGCATGGTGAAAGTGTTAGAATAAGAAAACTTTAGAATGCTGCTGAACATGTAATTTAGGAAGTGTTAAAAACCAATTCTACAAACCAAAAGTCTTCTTAACAAGGATTTTTTTAATATTTGCAGAAAGCCGTTGACCAAGTGGTGAGAACTTCCTCCCTTGGGAGGGAATATTCAAGCCAAGGACAGCCATAGAAAAGGTCCTCCAAATGGAGTGTATTTCCAGAAATAAAGGGACACATAACAGGGTCTCTGCAGATTATCTAAATAGGTAAGCATGCTTGCATATGAGAAGATGGGCTTTCACTTATCCTGGTTCTGAACCATTTGCACTTTAAAGGTTATCAGGTCCTTCAAACTGTGCCCAGAAACAAACTGGAAGCCAGTATAGTTGTTTCACAGACTCCATTATTAAATTATCTATATAAAAGTAAAGTTCTGTCTGTTTGAAAGGTGACATTACTTTCATACCATTATTGTTTCTGTAGAAGCCTTGTGCCTCATGTTACTCAGAAATGATGGCTAATTATATCCAAATATAGGCCAAGACCTGTCCCTTGATCTCAGGAATCATTATGGGAAATTTGTTATGATATGTTAAGCAGTGTTCAAATGCATAGCAAATGGACAACTAAACAACTTTCCAAGATATATAGCAGATTATACAAAGCAGAGTAGGTTGAGAGGGTGGGTTGTGTATATATATTTGTGTAATTGTGACTGAATAAGATCAATTTATGGTCAAAATGCATTTGGTATTTGTACAAAATATATAGTTTTTTAATTCTAGTGACACACCAACCTTTGCAGCTATAATATTTCATAAAGTTGAAGGTGCTATGTTCTGAATTGAGCATGGGCCAAAGTGTCAGAAACAGTCCCTCCACTTACTCTGGATGAGTTGAGAACTGGGCAAAAAGCTCTTCTCCACCCTCCTTCTACCCTGTGCACATCAACAAAAGATGTGATCGTTCTTCCATTATACATCTGCTCACTCTCATTTTACCTGCATTTTGGCTTCTACAATAGAATCAGCTGAATGAATAACAGAACATTCTGAGAAGATCACTGTTGCTGGCCATACTAAGGGGATTGGGGTTAAAAAAAGGTCCTTTGTCTGTGTCTTAGAGTGAGTGGCTGGGGTGCATATTAAGAGGAAGGCTCTGTCAAAACCTCTGTTGATGTTCACACTGGGGGATGGGGTTATAGATCCCCCTTTGGAAGTGAGCAGCTGAGATGTATAAGAAGGGAGTGCTCTGAATCACTGTTGGAAGAGGGTATTAAGGAGACCCTTGCCTGTACCTTTGCATAAGAGAATGTAGTCTGTATCAAGGCTAGGACATAAGACTTGCTGCAACACAGTCTTGAAAAAAATGGCTTATTATCTTTCCAAAACGGACAGCATCATAAAAAGTAAGCATCTATTTTGCAGAGTATCAATCACTTTCCTCCACTGGAGAATGACACTGAGGGCATTTTTGTGTGTGTGTACAGACACACACACACACACACACACAGAGAGAGAGAGAGAGAGAGAGAGAGAGCGCACGCAGCAGTGCTGCAAACATCTACAGCTTATACCAAATGACTTCTATTCTGTGAGGTTAAAATGTGTCCAAATGTGACTTTTAAAAAACGCAGTTGGGTGGACCACATAAATTGCCTTGTACCCAATAAAAACTCAAAAGCCTTTCCAGTTTCATCTTTGGGGTTCTAATCTTTTAAAAGCATGTTCCGATAGTATTCATTTGATTTGGGTGAGATTGCTCCTCTGAAGGAATGGCCTGTATGTGCATAGACACACTCGCACATGTGGAATTCCTTTTCAGTAATCCTCAAAGAGCCTTTTGATTTTTACTCCTGATTCGCCAGAAAAGTGTGAGTGAGCAACTGAGATGTGTCCTGGGATTTGGATGGCTCCAAGGTCACCACATACATTTACAGAGAAAACATATGGTTATAGCAAAGCTTTCTGCCGTGTTGTAAAGTGGATTTTGGAGGTGTTTTTCACAGGCTCTTACTCTCAAGTGGGTAAAAACTGTTGAATCCAAGGTGAGCAGAGGGAATTCTATAGTATATAAGGTAGCCTATCAACTATTTCCCCACATGATATCAGAGCAGTTTCAAAGTTATTACTAGCTTCTGCTCCACTCATTAAGCTTATGCAAATTTTTTTCCTGTTCATTTCTCATGGCTAAATTAAAGAAATTGATGTTCTCATAATGAATTATATAGGATTGCTATATGGCTAATTTTTGGACTATTTTTAAAAATTCATTTTAAAGCAAAGGTTTTATTTATTTTGAAAGGCCTGTTCCTTGGACACATTTTTAAACATTTGCCTAAGGGAACATGATCGACGCTGATAGAACAGCTACTTTCTGAGCTGTGGAGAATTTTAAAGGAATATTGCACAGAAAGTGTGATAGATGTGCTTTCCTTAATTTTCTGCAAATTAACAAACCCCAAACATACCATGTAAGTTAGAAAGTCAGTTTCTACAAATTCATTGTGAGCAAAATAAAATACACAAATAAGAGCTGCTTCCAGATGTGGGTTGTGTATCACAAATGGGTCGTTCAGATCTGAATTTTCTGTGTGTGCAACTGGCATGTAAGCCTTCCACATATTCTGTTTCTTCAGTCATGGATATTAAGTTATTATTCTGCTGTTTGCCATCCACTCCAGTGGTGAAGCTCTGGAATGTAACCAGGCTGTGCTTTCTTTCCCCTCCCTTCAATTGCTCTTCCAGTCTACACTCCTTTTTCAATCCTGGGAATGTGTGCAGGTATTTTTTACTAAAAAACCCCCCAAAAACCACCAGAGGTATTCAAGAGCAAATGATATTAGCCGTTAGTTATAAGGTTTCACAATGTTCAAAAAATAGGCATGTCCTTTGGATGGGGGCGTAATATAAATTTATATTTGGATTTAAATATATAGAGCAGGCATAAGCAAACTCTGTCCCTCCAGATGTTTGGGACTACAATTCCCATCATCCCTGACTACTGGTCCTGTTAGCTAGGGATGATGGGAATTGTAATCCCAAACATCTGGAGGGCCGGAGTTTGCCTATGCCTGATATAGAGAAAGACAGAGTTATTGCACAAGAGTGATATTTAGAGTGATCCGCTATTTGATTTGGTGAGGGTGGTTGGCAATATCCAATTTCTTTCTTAGGAATAACTTGTAGGGTGCTGTCGCTATTAGCACCACAATCACACATTCTCTGAGGCACTCAAAAAAAATACAGCAACAATGTAGTACTGAAATTATGAAAGAGACAAGACCTCTGTTTTCCTCTATCTGAAGTCCAGAGTATTTAGATAAATTACAATACCCGAGGTAACCCCCCCCCACACACATCTTAAAGAATAGTGTCTCCAAACCAAGTTCAGGCATGCCTTCAGCATGTAAATAGACTTATTTTATTTGGTATTGGGGGCCACCGGAAGCAAAATGGCTATGTTGTTCTCAGGTGAAGAGCAACTGGAAGTAGAGGTGATGAATGGACAAACCACACACACCTGAACGCAGTAATGAGCTCCCACACCACTTCCCAGATTTTCCACAGTAAGAGAACACCCAGATTAAATGTTCTAAAAGTAATGGAGTCATTTAGATTATTTCCCCCCCCCTTACATTTATATCCTACCTTTCCTCCAAGGATCTCAAGGTAGTGTACAAAGTTCTTCTCTCCTCAGGGACCCTGAGGATCATGTAGTCCAACCCCCCTGCAATGCAGGAAATATTCAGCTATCCCATACAGGGATCAAACCCGCAACCTCGGCGTTATCAGCACCATGCTCTAACCAACTGAGCTATCCAGCTGATCATATGTAGTATCTTGAAATAAAATTTGTTACTTTTTGGATAGCACTGATTTTAATTTCTGAGATGTCTGGTATTTGAATATGAAATACACACACACACACACACACACACACACACACACACACACTTTTGTCTGGCTGATATATAAGCTCAGCTGAATTAATCCCTTCAGCATTGTACGTCACCTGCTGTAATCACTTATGGAGGGGGTAATTAGCTGAAAGAGTCCTATTGTATTGAACCAAGCATTTATGCTAATTATCAGCTTTATTGACTGCTAATTCTAGTTCTCATGCCGCTACCACGGGGTCTTTGAAAAAAGTAAAGCTGCTTTCATAAAGACCAAAAGGTAAACCAGAAGTCAGCAACCATTTTTTCTGGATTCGGGAGACCACTTGTATTTGGCAACTGACGGCTTGCATGCATCGCTATTATTTATTTATGCATCCATTCAGTTCCCATTCCAGTTCAGACCAGTCCCATCTACATTTTTTACCTTTCCTAATCATTTATAAAGCAGTCAGAGTTCCCAAGTCCCATACTAAAATTAAGCAATACTTTGTTGACTCTGATTTTCCTCGATTCACATGACTGGATTGCTAAAGGATGAGTCTGCACATCGTAGTTGACTACTTATTCATCTAGCAATTGGAATTATATAACCGTGCTGCTTTGGCATGTATCCAGGTTTTCTTTGTCAAGAAGACGTTGCCCAACCTGTTTCAACAGGGAAGAGCAGTTGTGGCACTGGGAGATTAGAATCTCTCCAAGCATCCCACTAACAGAATGAATAGCATTTTTCTAGGCAACATTCCCATCAGACCTAAATCGGTCTGCTTCACCGGAGATGGAGCTTGATCTCATAGAGTTATTGAGAAAACTTTTTAGATAAGATACAATAAAAAATGAACTTAATCTTGGATCAAGAGGGCTGGTGAGAGTTCTGTGAGAGTGGATTTTTTTTTAAAAAAACAACACATTTTGTATTAGGTTAATAATATTTTGTCTTATATTTCTTAAATTTAGGACAGCAGTGTCTTAGTGCACCTTCCAGCAGTAGTAGTGCTTTGTGGTAGATTGCTTCACATCAATGCTACTGACTTCCAGCCAATTTACAGCAGCTTTGCAGGAATGTAAGTCAGTAATACAGGTAACTCGCAAGAGCCTCCCAGAGCTTGGTAAGCAAGTCTGAGAGTTTAAAAGTTTTTCTGTGCTGGGAAAACCCTGCACAAAAGGAGCTTTTACACTCTTGGCCTTCTGCGCATTTAATTTGTGTGATTTCAACTAGCCAGTGTTCAGCCATGTGAAGTTGAAATCACAGATGTTAAGTGTGCGTAAGTTGTGAGTTGCCTGTATACGCTTTGATTTCAACAACTAGCGGTTACTACTTTCATCGTCCCATGGACACAGTGAGTAGGGTAGGCTCAAAACAAGATGGAAGAAAAATAAGTGTTTGTGATTTGATTGCATCATTCTGCCATCGATAGTTTGTGGTTGGACCAAATTACATGTAATGTAGACATCATTTATCTTCAGCATATTTTATTTGTTTGAAAGCAGCCTCAGATGGATCAAGTTTGTCGTGGCTGCCACTGTAGATGGGAATCTGTATTTTTGCTCTCCGCTGATAATAGCTGCAATTTTCCATTGGCAAAACAGTACAGGGAGACTGAGATAATCTCCCACCCACTGGTGCTGCACTGGGATCCCCAATTCCCTCCCCACTGAGGTGTGTTTGGCACCTTCACTATGCAGCTTACAGTGAATGATGAAGATTCATCTCTTTACTTTGGCCTTGACATTTGAGATATCTGTTTTCAAGAGCCACCACATTCCTGTGAATGTAATTTGTTTTAACTGTTTTTAATACTGAATTTTAAATAGCTGTAACCTGTCCTTGGATGTGCTGGTGAAGGGTGGG
The DNA here is from genome assembly GCF_965113315.1 of Podarcis vaucheri. NCBI lineage: Eukaryota > Metazoa > Chordata > Lepidosauria > Squamata > Lacertidae > Podarcis > Podarcis vaucheri. Next base: position 17,339,279 of record NC_138763.1, on the reverse strand, counting down.
TAATTAATAATAATCATAATAATAATAATGCTTTTAGCTAACGTGAAAGTCGCTGGAAGTTGAGATCATGGATTTTTCTTGTCACATGTAAACTGATCCTCCCAACTGGAAAGTTTAACTAGTTTACAGAGCAATTTTACGGAGGTCTGCAGGAGAGAATCAGTGGCAAAGGAACCTCAGTTTCCTATGCTCTGCCAGGTTCACATCAGAGACTGACAAGCAGTTTTTGGTTTATGTTTGGATACCAATGAATGCCATTTTGAATCAAGTGGCAGGCTGAAAACATTCCAAATTGCATTGATTTGCACACTTACAAAGATATGACCAACAGATTTGGTGTGACAGTTCCTGAGATTGAGGAGTGGGTTTTGGTCTGCATTTGGACACTGTTGGGCACCATGTTGAATCAAGGTGGTGGACCAAACCATTTCAAATTGCACATATTTGGACAGGAAAAAGTGCAGTCGCATTGACATTTTACCAATTAGAATGCAGTGCCTGTTAAATACCGTATGTGTAAATGGAAAGAGATGTGGGTCCCAGATTTAGTGAAACTTGGGGTGGGTTATTTGCCCACATTCATATTTCAGAGAATTCATTATAAAGATCTTTGGCTTTGGCTCACTTGAACTGATAAAAAAATAAAAACTATAATCTTATGGAACAGCTTCATTTTCCCTACAGACTGGTTATCCAAGCCAATGGAAGTTTTAGGGCTTAACTAATAACATTGAGATTGAAGGAACTGTGCCCAAAAGTTTAAATCTAAATGCTGTCATTTACATTCTAATTTATCTGATGTAGACATTGTTCCATTTTGTTTGTTCCCTGCATACATCTGGATTTTGACATTGTCTGGTATGCAGTAACCTCATAATCATCTTGCAGCTTAAATTGCATTGCTTTAACTCTGTAAACTATATTAATGAATGCTGTCACTTTCCTTTTAAAGACAGCAGATACTAAACTGAATATATTGGTTACATAGTAGAATAGTGGTTACATAAAGCACCATTTATAGGTGAAAAGCTGATCCTGCAAAAATAAAACAACAACAAAATGACCAATCATATGAAATTGGTACTTCAGCACTGGAATTGGATACCACAGAGAGGACATGCTTCAAATGGTGACAGTCAAGCTAATTCAAAATCAAAACCTCATCCGCTAGCTACAAATTACGAGTTTAGTCTTTTATTCAGTGAGTGCAACCCAAAAGCTAAAGTGCACAGTACAATAAATAGTTATTATGAAAAGTGATTCAACTCCATCAATCCAACTAGGATCTTCAAAGTTAAAAGCTAACCCTTATTAACGGGTTAACATTTTGTTTTGAGGCATTTTTCACCTTTGTCCTGCTCATTATGTTTGTACGTGTGCTCACTCCAATGAACGCACAGAGGCCTTCCATATGAACATGTGTTAGTGAGTGTTAGTGAGAGATCATTCCCAGCCCTTCATTACAGTTCTGAAGTCTCCTTTAATTGGAGAAGCTGGAGGCGGAGCCTGAGACTTTCTGTATGCAAAGCATGTGGAACAGAACCCTACATTGACAGAGCTGTGTCGTCCATTGAAATGGATAGGGGAGCCCCCACATGTAGAGATTCCATGTGCCACTGGAACTCCTTTGCATGAAACAGGTAGATAGGTTTTGACTTCTGACGATTAGATGCCCACAATAAAGGCCACATACTGTATATTGTTGCTGCTGACAGATAATCACATGTGGTCTGAAATTTGTTTTAACATGGCCTGGGTTCTGATGGTGAAAAGGGATAATATATTGAAATAAATAATAATACTACAGTAATAATACACTAAGTTTCTGTGTGTAAGGGAGAGAGAAACAGAAAGAATAATAGAAACAGAGAATTGTAGAGTTGGAAGGGACCACGAGGGACATCTAGTCCAGCCGCTTGAAATGCAGGAATATTTTGTCCAATGTGGGGCTCAAACTCACGATCCTAAGATTAAGATTCTCATTCTCTACCAACTGGGGACAAATCCTATAAATGGAGAGCTTGCTTTGTTGTTGAAAATCTTAGTAATCCATCACAAGAGCCCTGAGCCACAAAGAAGAGTATGCAACATCTGCTCAATTTTAAACAAATCTAACTTACAGAGATGAAACTGCATTCACGTAACATTTATTTTTTCAGATATTGTATGATTCCCTCCTCCCTATTTTGTTGCATTAGAAGTTTATGTGGCAAAGTAGCTGTGATGTCTGACCCCTTGACCTTTTACACAGGGAAGTTAAAATTCCAGTTAAATAACCCACTGTTCCATGCCATTCAGAGGAAACCATCTTTTCAAAAAATATGACAGAAATTCTTGTAATAACATTTCCTGAGTACAATCTAGAGACTATTTTGGGGAAACAGTATGAAGTCATAGAAGCAGTGTTATTACCTATGAAGTGTGTGAAATATTAATAAGAGCAATATTCTTTATCACCAAAGAAAGAAGAAACCCACAAAGGGCTCCATTATATTATTTGCTTGATTAAAGTTAGTTAACACTTTGAAAACATGGAACCTTTCCTCCTGAAGGGCATATTAAACAGCAAGGTGAGCACCAGAACTGTGGGTGGGATATCTAAGGTGAATTTCTCTGCTTTCCCCCTGACTGTTAGCATAAGAAAATACCATCCCAATCCTCGCGGTTTTCCTTTTTCAAAAAGGGAAAAGGGAACTACAAAGTTGGACACACAGCCCACTCCATTTTCATAACCTGTTATTCTTTCCCCCTGGAAATACAAGTAGTTACTGGCAATAATGTGTGCTTTTTAAGTGAAACTATTAACATTTGTCCGCCTTAAGCACTCCATTGTTTACTACATTGTTTTCTCAGGTCAGTTGGTCAGGCATTATCTGAGTTATAGGTCAGACACATCCAAAGGGCTACAGGTTAGCTAGAGTCTCTCAGCCCTAGTCTCTCTCTCTCTCTCTCTCTCTCTCTCTCTCTCTCTCTCTCACACACACACACACACACACCTTCCCCAGAGACCTTCACACTAGTAATAGTAAAACTCAGTAGTATGAAAGATAGGGCTTTTATTTTTACACTAGTGTGTGCACAATGTTGTAATTGACCGCTAGAACCTTGTGTAGCTCTAGAACAATAAACACTACTGATACTACTTTAAGAGCTACTTATGCCATCAGAGCCATCAGTGTACATATTGTAAATCACACTGTATCTAGCTCTGGTACTATTTAAAAGATGCTCCATTAAAATACTGCACCTCTTTCCTGAAAGGTTGACATATTACTGCCCATGTCCTACTTGAAGTGATAAATTGTACTGAATGACTGAGTAGGTTATCTTGTTCTAGAAATGGCCAATGTATGAGAATGAACTTTGACCTGTTTAAATGAGGTTTAATACTTATTGGCACAGACCTGGAAGCAGTTCTCTTTGTGACCTGCTGAATGAATGTAATCATGTAAGTTAAATAACTACATACAATGGGACTATGATACATATAGAACTGTTTGTTTCCTTATTCATTGGCCCAGAGTGAACAACAGGAGTTCTACTAAAACTAAATTTGGGGGTAGGATGATTACTGGGTATTCTTAAGATTTCACTGGTAACAATATATGATTTTTGTATCAAATAATTGTGAGTTTTAATATGAAAGCATTTAGATGCAATGAAAAAACAAAAACCTCCTAACTACTATTTCAAGACAAATAGGTTCAATTTAACTTTTCCTCTTTGGCTCGCTTGTGAATATCATCAATTCTAAGGGGCCTTTCCACATGATAATTCAAAGAGTTCTTTCCTTTGTCAATAAAATATCCACCCCGCTCCTGATAATACTTACCTAAACTTGTTCCTCTCAAAATTTCACAGCTCTTTCACCCAAACAGGAGCATCAAATTTGTTTTAGGTGAAACATAGTAACAAATCTACTCTATGTGAAATAAAGCAAGTGAAGATTCTAGTCTTGATGGAAGGCTGATGATAACCTCATTGTGGGGCAATGTTCCTTTTAGCTGAAAGTTTAACTGATATTCCTTACCCACTCTTTTATTTAAACATCTGGCCAGAATGTGAGATGCTAGCTCTAGTGTAAGGGGATCGGGGTTTCCGCAGCTTCCAAAAAATTACAGAGAAATAAACTCACCCTAAGGTTATGAAAATGATGAGGCACTGCTTTTGAATTTGCCACACTGATCAAAAGTGTCTCACTTACAATAATAAATTATCACTGCTGTTGTTAAAAAATGGGTCCTAGTGCATAGTATATAAGACTGTTGTGCAATAGTCTAAAATACAAAGAAGTCACAAATGCTAAAGGTGGGTACATATAAATTAATCCTGACAGTAGTCCATGGAATTATACGCTGCATTTTTCACAATTACATTGTACTCAAAGCAGTTCTCAGAGGAGATAATGTAAATGCAACAGCCATATAATACAGAACAGCAGTTTCCCCCAACCTGGTCCCTTCCAGAATTTTTGGACTTTTATTCCCATCAGCCTTGATACTAGCCATAGTGTCTGGGGTTAATGGGAGTCATAGTTCCAATACGTGGACAGCGTATTGGATTGGAGAAAACTGCACCACCCTACAGTTGACTGTTCAACAATTAACTGCTCATTTTAAATGTATCAAAAGTTTAAATGAACATAAAGCATGCTAATAGGCCAGTTAAAAATATGCAGTACCAATAACATTGCACACACATCGAGCAAAAACTAATATATACATCCTTATAGAGGCTTCCATCTTGGTTTTGTTTTAAACTCCTGGAAACGGGGCTTATTGATATGGAGGTCATACTGAACTTTGCATATAAGGACTCAGCCCTGGACACTTTAAAATAATGCTTTTTTTAAAGGTATTATATAGCATGTTTCAAGTGATTGAAGGATTTCATGCATACCCTCCAACATTTCATAGATTAAAATAGGGACACTCCAAAGTCCTCTGTCCCCAACATTCCACAAGGATGCACTCCACTCTACTCCTGGTGAAGAATAATCTGAAAAAGGGGTTTTTTGTTTGTTTTGTTGTTACATATATATTAGAAACATGTAATTGTACTTCAGTATTTTATCAACAATTCAAAATACAGTGGTACCTTGGGTTACATACGCTTCAGGTTACATACGCTTCAGGTTACAGACTCCGCTAACCCAGAAATAGTACCTCAGGATGAGAACAGAAATCGTGCTCTGGGGGCGCGGCGGCAGCAGGAGGCCCCATTAGCTAAAGTAGTGCTTCAGGTTAAGAACAGTTTCAGGTTAAGAACGTACCTCCGGAACGAATTAAGTACTTAACCCGAGTACCACTGTATACCTTTGCAGCTACAGCAAAAAATATATTGGTGCCTTTGGGCTTGTGTGCATGCATTTATCTACATACGCTCCAGCAATAAAATACATGTGCCATTCAGAGATTTAACTTTTAGGGAATTGAAGAAGAGAGTTGAATCCTGAAGAATGGCTACCCTAGCACCTCAAACTAATATTTCCCCCACCCAATAAGGCATCTACAAAGAGAAAAACCAGAGACTAAACAGTGATTTACTACGGGCAAGGATGGGGAAATTGCCTACTGTCTCTCCTGCTAAATGAAGACAATCGGAGCATACCAACTTTTCCCAGAACATGAAAATGTATGACTACCAGGTAGGCTTTAGTCCTGGAACCTGAACCACTACCTAGAAACTGTCAAAGACTGATTTATGTATGAATGCATTCACCAACTTATCATACGATGGATTGAAGCTGAATATGTGAAACAGTATTGAGTCTGAGGTGATGTCAGGCCAGGTGATATGACAGTTTCGTGAGCCCATTTAAAAAACAACAGCTCATTTTGTCAACCCCTCAGTGATGACACCTGGGGTGAACCGCACTCCCTGCACCTCCCTTTCTCCTCCACTGGCCACCCCACAAGCAGGCAGCAACATTATTTCCTGGGGAATGGGGGATAAACTAGATTTTTTTAAAAAAAACATCTTCAGCAACTTCCAAGACTAAAAGAGAGAGTGCTGAGAGGCCCCGCAGTGCCACTGGGCACAGGACGTCACCCAGCCACCCGCAGCTCAACTTTCTGGTCATCAAAGGCAGGCAAGGCATGCATGCCCGCAAGGGTGCATCGCCACCCAGGAAAAGTGGGTGGGATTAATGGGATCTGCCAAGAGAGAACCGCTTCCCAGTGGCCTCCCCATTTTACGTGAATTCACGTATATGCACTGAGTCTGGGAACGTAACCCCCACATATGGGGGGGGGGTGCCTGCCTGTACTGCAGTCATCTCACGATAAACATCAGTATGTGCAATGACACAAATTATCCCTTGTTTTTCTGTTATACTGAGCTTTCAGGCTTATCTTAATGAATCTACAACTGAACCCAAGTCTCCCAGATCCAGGTCCAGCCAGTTATTCATAAGGACACTACAGGCAAGCATATTGTAGATGTTAAAAAAATGCTTTCATGTTATTTTTCCTGGAAAATTTGGCTTACCCAATGGTGGTAGTGGTGGTTTTATTTTTTAAAATTCCCCCTTAATTTTGTGCTATATAAGAGCAGGTACCATTTTTCACATATTTAACCAGTAATAACTTTTATCACCACGAATTTGCTATTGATTACTTCTTTAACAACAAAATGCATCACAAACAGAAATGAATGAAGCTGTCGAGGAGAAAGTTCTATAGTGGTTTTACTGTCAATGCCTGCCATAAATAACCATGACATCATATGAGTCTTATCTACGGGTTGCTGTTACTGATCGATGGGATCACTCTGGTAGTGTAAATAGCTTCTAATGTCCCATCTTCCACCTTCAAATAGGTTCTGATTATTTATGATAGCTGTTAGGTTACAAGTCTGAGCTGTGGCCTGGATTTATTTTCTACTTATGGCTGCTGTGGATTTCAAGTTAGATAGGATTATTTTTTAGTTAAGATGATGAACTGGGATAAAACTGTCATGAAGCCTGGAAAACCTGTATCTCATATACTCTCTGTAACAATTTGACTGTGAAATCCAAAAAAACCTTGAAGGCTTTCTTTTTCATTAAATCACACAGCACATTATTATTTAAAAAAGAAAAAGAAGACATCTAGCCTAAGACTGTAACCAGTTGTTATCAATCAGGCATGATAGGCCCACCACAATCTATTTGCAACGCACACACTTTAAATTGAATAAAAGTCATGTCCTTCCACCTTGCTATTAAAGTCTGAGCTATATACCCCATATTCCTTGCTAAAATTGTCACGAACATTTAAAAGCCCTGCAACCAAATGTCCTCATTTTTCCCATGGTGACAATGAAAAAGCACCTTTTTTTACACATTCAGTCAAACAAACAAAAAAATTATACACTCCAGAGTAGCAGAAATTTGTAAAAATGATAGATTAACTATTTCTTAAGGTGGGTCATGAGCATAAACTACTCATTTAAGGCAATTTTAAAAACCTCTCTCATACACGCATAAACACAGTTAATTAGCTTTTACTCCTACATAAAAACGGATCTGGAAACAGATGTTAACACTGATTTTAGCTTACCACTTTCTTGGAAAACAGAATAGTGGAGTCAGGTCCACTTTAACAAATTCATTATTTATATTTCCACAGTCACTCAAAGTTCTTCCCTTATCTTCTACTTAGGAAGTGCAGTCAGTCAAGAGATATTCTAAAAGGGAACAGGTCATCTTGCCAGCATCAACAATAATTAATATATGGTTAGCATTCTATGGCTAATTTGTCTAAAAGAAACATCCTTAATGGCCATGAGAGGGGAAAAATCGATGGAAACAAAATGACAACGTGATGAACACACTGATATTCTCATCCTTCACTGACCTTCTCAAGCTGTTCAGTTTTAAAGACACATCCTGACACAGTCCATTATTTTACACGCATCTCATACAAATCACGTCTTGTGGATTATAAGCAATTTAGAGATGTCTAACATTCATAGGGGGGAAATCACACCTGAAAAACCTTGATGCCATTTATTTCAATTGCCTAAGAGTATTGCATGCTCATTGAGCTGCATTCGAACACACATCCCTAACATACCTAAACGATTCCCCTTCATCTCAAGTGGTGAAATGAGATACATGACAAGAGAAGACATCTGATGCCACTCCTGCCAAATTTATTAGCTGAATAGGGGGCCAACAGATACATATCACAGAGGACCAAGCCACACACATCTCTCTCTCTCTCTCTCTCTCTCTCTCACGCACACACACACACACACACACACACACACTCCTGGTGATTGCGGATTCACTGATACCAAATGAATAAAAATTATGTGATAAACACACACACACAAAACAGAAACAAAATTCTGAGGCGATCTACAATATATGGAGAATGAACATGCCATGATGCAACAGTTCACAGAACTATTGTCTCTTCTTTAACATGTAATAAAGCAAGCCAGTAATTTAGTACAGTGGTACCTCCAGTTACGAATTTAATTCGTTCTGGAGGTCCGTTCTTAACCTGAAACTGTTCTTAACTAGAAGCGTGCTTTCGCTAATGGGGCCTCTTGCTGCCACTGCACTGCCGGCACACGATTTCCATTCTCATCCTGGGGCAAAGTTCTCAACTTGAGGTAACTCTTCCAGGTTAGCGGAGTTTGTAACCTGAAGCATTTGCAACTCGAGGTACCACTGTATATAAATTAAGCCCATTATAACTTTAGGATGTTCCAGTTACTATCATAATGCAGTGTTTCTTAAACTTGGGTCCCTAGCTGTTGTTGAACTACAACTCCCCTCATCCCTGATCCCCTGCTAGCTTGATGTGAGCTGTAGTCCAACAACAGCTGAGGACCCAAGTTTGAGAAACACTACAATGTTTAGGTCCACACACTCCACTCCTCCGCCTATGCAAAGGATAGGTAGGTTCTTAACCTCAAAACAATATCGGAAATGGGTTGCCTAAGCCACAAGATAATATTTTAGGTTTGAAACCATCTGAACAATAATGTCACACCCACTCACATTTTAAAGGACTTTATGAAATACGCCACACCAACTTGGAAATCGTATCATGGAGAACTTGTTTCTCTGTGGTAAAGAAGGCAACATGCCTCTTTATGCAGGCTGTCCCTTTATGCATTGTCAAAAACAGAGACTAATAGGTTAACAGGTCTGCACTAAAGCAGCACATGCTAGTTTGTATGGAGAGATACAACTGTAGTAATAATTAGGAAATTTAAATAGAAAGAGAATACATCTCGCCACAGCAAGAAGACTCAGTCTGTTGTTCAGGTGTGAACTGTTGGTGGGCGGTTTCAAACTCAAGTCTTCTTATGATACTTTATCTTCCAACTGTACTTGAATCAGACGAAGAAGAGAAGAAGAGTTTGGATTTGATATCCCGCCTTTCACTCCCCTTAAGGAGTCTCAAAGCGGCTAACAATCTCCTTTCCCTTCCTCCCCCACAACAAACACTCTGTGAGGTGAGTGGGGCGGAGAGACTTCAAAGAAGTGTGACTGGCCCAAGGTCACCCAGCAGCTGCATGTGGAGGAGCGGAGACGCGAACCCGGTTCCCCAGATTACAAGACTACCGCTCTTAACCACTACACCACACTGGCTCTCGACTCTTCCAACAGAGGATCATCTCCTGTAGAGTAGGACACATGGCCGCCCTACATGGCCACCTTTAAAAGCAGCTTTCTTGGCCTTGCCCCAAAGGGGTAGTTGCATATTTCTCCTTTAGGACATACATATTAATTTGGTGGTCATGTTGGCAGAGTGAATTCTGCCCCTGGGAAACATCTGCCTCTCCTTTCACTCTGGGCAACGTCTAGAAGTTTGGCAAGTGGAAGCACAACTTGCTCCTGCTACCTCTCTTGTTGCTTTTCTAGAATGTCCCAAGCAGTTTGTAAGCTATGTAAATTTCCAGCGTGCATCCGCCATGTTTTTGTCCACACTGGAAAAAATGCTTTAATCACAATCTCTGTTTTTAAAAATACCTTCACAAAGTGAATTGGGACACCTCCTGAGAGCAATAATGACTTAGCAAGTTTTGTTTGCAGATCATTTTTAGCCCCTATCTAATCTTCCCCCACTGGAAGAGTAACTAGTGTTTATTATATTTTCTATATGTCCTCAATTTCATATTGCTTAGGTTAGTTAAGCACTTCATTATACCAAATAGGTCTCATGCACTTATCACTGGTGTTTAAAAATATTAATGAGTGTCCAAGACAAGAGAAATAAAAGTAAAAAGCAAACAATTTTGGCTTTGTTGCCAAAAATCTGAATAGCATTTTAAAAAGCAACCATGGAGTAAGCCTCAAAACCAGTAGTATTTATCCTGCAGTTATTAAACCAGTTTGGTTGATAATTCAGGCTGGACCCCCAACATCTCAAGATTTCATTTCTCCACACCATCCAAACAAGCTTCAAATTATATTTGGTACATCTTAATTTAATTTTAAAACACTATGCTAAGAATTCAAGGATTGTGGCCGTGAGACAGTAGTGGTTTTGTCACATCTAGGCACTAGTAGCCACACAGAAAGTGGGGACAAGTCCAGCTAGCCGATGCCAGGGGTGGATGATTTATTGCTTAATGTTCGCAGTGGCAATTGGCCCCCTTCCTGCTGTCACTCATGCCTTGCAAAGATTCTGTCCTAAAGAAGAGGTTCCCCCCTGGTAAAAAGAGATTACAATGCTTGTCATAAAGTGTCTTTTAGTAGAGGGGAACGGGTATGAAAATGGCCAAAGAAAGGAAACAATCAGAAGAGACGAGAAGATGGATGTTCTGTAACCTTTTCTCAGAGACCCGTTTCTTCTGCTTTTTCTCCTGTCTTTAGCAGGTTTTTGTTTTGGCTGATGACAATGCGTAATAGCCTGATAAATTGATTTTGTGAGTCCCCTTTCTCATCTCTTGAGAAGACACTAACTCATTGGGACTTCAGAGGGCTCTCAGAGGCAGAAGACAACAATTAGTTTGTTGGGGATGTCAGAAAGGAGCTTCAAAGTTTCTGGCCAGGGAAAAAAATCCTTTCTGACATATCAGGGCTGACAATGTTGGCAGCTGCTAGAAACTGTGGGACTGGAAACTCCCTCTGAATCCCTCCGGAGCACAGAAAGACGGCAGCATGTTTGCTCTGTATTGCTGTTCTGGCCTCTGCTACATTTTGTTTAAACCATGGAATTTTGTTCATTCACCAAAGGTTTCTACAAAGGGAAAGACACATTAAGCAGATGTATAAAACTATACTTCGACAACCATCAAGGTTCAGAAAGTGCAGAGAAACTGTGTGTGTCTCCCCCATTCCTCAACATGTCTTCCTCATGCTTTTCACTTCCATGGAGAGTTATTTCACTATATAAAAATATACAAAAAAGGCTCGATTTTTATTAGCAATATGCGGAGCACAATTCCCAAAGATAAAGATCAATGTACAGAAAGGAATATGAAGCTTTTTTTCTTTATTATTTTATACTGCATTATAGCATACCAAATGTATGATGTCTTACCATAGGCATGCGACCAGCACATATTAGCATATTTGGGAGTTAACAGTCTATTAACTTGGTTCACAAAAAAAGTTATTTTGACGTAAAACAAAATGTGTTTCATTCCCCTTGAAAAAAGGAAACAAACAAAAACACCCTGGTGATTAAAATGTTTCTTTCACTGCAACCAGCTAAACAGATTTGCTTCATAATGCCAAACTATAAAACACTTTTGTTTAAACTATTTTATTTTTGTTATGATGAACGCATTATTTCTGACTGCTCTTTAAATCGACTTGTGTATGATGAGCACATTGTAGCACAAGCATCAAAGAATACCAGAGAGTTCAATAAGAGAATTTTGCTAAATTTGAAGCTTCTATGTCAGTCTGTGAAACAAGGGATATGAACCAAATGTACAGAATTTTATTTGATCCTATGAAACATTGTCTATATATGCAAAAGTAATTTATTACAAAATTCCACACATTATTCGAATTGTGTAGTGTTGTGTTAGGAATCCTCCTTAGAAATCTTTCATTTGTTTCAGATTACACAGGGCATTTTCCAAGAATTGCAGCAAACTTACTCAGTATGCATATTACTAAGTAGTCACAAAGAGGGTTACATGAATTATAATGTGAGAACTGTGAAAACTCTATTGATCATGCTTTATAAACAGTTTATCTGAGCACAATCTATTAGTCTATCCATATGTCTATCTAACAGAGGGTACTACATACAATCAATACTGCCTAATATGTCTGTTTCCATGATTAATTGCCATTTTCTAATTAGCTTTAGACAATAACTGACATGTAACTAATGGGTTTTACAAAAAAACATGGTTTAATTGAAGGGTGGCCAGTTTAAAAGAAAGGATGTGGAATTTAAGTGTATTAACATGAATATATAATACAACTCTTTTAAACTTGCAGAGAAAAGGTGTTGAGGTTTCCAGTTTTGTAGGAGTATAGGACTACAAATCTGTGCATGCTTTCCTAGGAATAAGTTCCACTGAACACAGTGAGAATTCTAAGTAAACATGTAGAAAACGTGTATAGGGCTGGTTTGTAAATTAATTTGCAGAAATTATAATTTAATGAAAGTATATAGTAGGATAATGATCATCAGCCATTCTCTATCTTTGAAAAGCAAATCCCTCTAAATAATAGTAATTTAAATACCTCCCACCAGGAAGTACAAGTTAATTTTATACTATCATGTGGATAAACATTAGGAAGTATAGACAACAGAACCAACAAATCCTAATTCATTTTACGAATGGAGCAGCAAGCATACAAACATCACAATACACATGGAACTCCTTCCAAATATATGAATTTATATTTAAAATGTGTTTCTTTCCCCCTCCATCATCACTGTATGTAAGAAAGTCAATCTGACAGAACAGAAAATGTGGTTTTTATTTTATTTTTTTAATTATGCACCATCATTTGATCACGCTGTTAATCAAACAGATCCAACTAGCCCTTCCTTCAGTTGCTAGAGTGAACTGAGTTCCATTGAGTTTCACAAACTCTTCAGCACAACAGGAGACTTTTAAAATGCAAACCCTCTAAAATTTAGCAGCACCCCTGAGAGCCACAAATTGAGAGAGATTAATTCTGTGCCCCTGAACCCCTCATTACCAAGAGAGCTGAAGTAGGTCAAATGCAAGTTAATCTGTTAAATTCCACTTTTGTGCATGGATGTTAAAGCAGCCAGCGTGTTGGCAAATGTCTTTAGGCTAAACTGCGAAATTTAATAAATGCATTCCAGGTTAGTAGGGAGTATAATTCCAGTTAACACACTTTAAAAGCAAGACAACCTCTTAACTAGCAACATTGTCCAGAAAAATATATGCATATTTGTATACTGAAACAAAAGTAATAGTGTTACAAATAGATCACATAACAGCCTCATATCCACGAATAATGAAAACCTTATGTTTGGGAAGCTATTTAAAGGTTTGATTATGATAATGACTTCTAGTTATGGGGTGAACTTTTTGTAATGACAAAGACAGCAAAATGTGCAATATTCTTCAGGAAGATGAAGCTGCTCCAACACTTTTAGATTTTAGCATAAACATCAGAAAGAAAGTGTGTATGTGTGTGTATTTTCTAGGAATCACTACCAGTGTTCAAATTTTATCCAATGTTTCTGGGAGGGAAAGAGTTAGAAAAAGCTACACTTTCACTAATGTTACCATTGGTCTAAATTTCAGTTGCAGATAAATTAAGTAGGGAGAAAGACGAAAGATTTCGGTGGAGGTCAAAGTCAGGTGTTCAGTTGACCTGGTTTTAAATCCAGCTTGACCTACATATTTGTTTCCAATGTTTGTTTTGGTCATGCGGCTGTATATTTCCATTTTAGAACTGCAGCGGCCTATTTTAAAAATCACACACATTTAAATGCATTGCCATATGCACATCACATAATTAACAGGTTTTAGATTTAGAATTTAAGCTACAGTTTTACAGCCCTAACATTCTCAGTGTGCAGACACATTATCCACTCACTGGGCTCTTTCTCTCCCCCCATCCTGCCAAACTGGCATGTACACATGTACAAACAGGCACCACATTATTACAAACTGGGGAAACGCAGCCAGATGGGTGGAGTATAAATAAATAAATATATTATTATTATTATTAATTTATTTATTACTACTACTACTACATGGAGTGGAAGCCTGTGGTAGTCTCTATGCATATGCTAAGTCTCCTATGGGAGTCCCTCTGCACTTGGGCACTGCATCCACACTGGGTAAAACTCAGACCTTTAGGATTTAGATGTAAGCTCCTTCTGGACATAAGTCTGTATTTTGTGCTAAGGAATCTGTCAAACATTATCCTGTGCAACACTACCAAGGGTCTTCACTTCCTCCTCAAGTAAAGCAAGTTAAGAAGAAGAAGAAAAGAGGGGGGGGGAGCCTATTCCCAATGGAACAGGACCTAGCCCGGTATATCAGCAGAGCTATAAGAAATGCCACTCAGTTGCGTAACATGGAAGAATTTTTAGAGGTTATGGGCCATATACTTCCTTTTCAGACCCATGCATAACTTTCCTAGATGTCAACAAGAGTTGCACACGTTGACTGAGGGCATTCTATTTCCTGTGGTGGCTTCCCTTAGTATTCCAATTCATCTGGGGGTGACATTTCTATGGATGGTAGTAATTTTCACAAAAAAAGAAAATATGACAAATGCTAAAAACTAGCAGAGAGCCACATAATTGTATGTCAAGGTGATTCCCTAGCATGAGTTTGCCTTTTCATATTTCTCACTTGCTCCTAATGCATCTTCAGCAGGCACACAGCCTGTCAGCCACTTTAGCTAATGATCTCCATTTTGTATGTCAACCTGAGTTCAGCTGCTGCTTTCCAGAGCTATAACATTATCACTCTTGTCCTGAGGAGGGAAAAAATCTTCCTGTAAAATCATATTCAAACCACTTTAAAGAGGGAACGTTTCCATAGTCATTGCGCTGAAGAATGAAATTACAATGAATTAAGTTTGTAATCTTGTTCATTAAGGTTACCAAACACACCACTGAAAGGCCTGCAAGAAGTTATGTCTTTCCTTAGATTACCCCTTCCATAGTAATAAAGTATGTTGCAGTTTGCCCCTAAATTACTCTGCTCAGATTTTCCTTTGATGATTGAAAATTTTATAATCCTGAACCACTGGTTTTTTTTCATGGCTTACTATTTATTACGGTATATTGTACAGTCACATAAATAGCCTAGGGGACAATGGTTTACTATTTATTATGCCGTACAACCACATAAACGCCACAGTGCACAATCCTGCTAAACGCTTTGCAGTCCTATTGATTTCAATGTGGTTAGTCTCCCCATTGAAAACAGTGTGGAATAAAGGACTTAATTTGCACTGATTTGTACCCTTACTGGGTTTTTTCCATATTAAAATAATCCATTTTTAAAATTACTCCTTATTAAGCAACCAATTTACCAGAAACCTTTCCTGCATAAGTCATCAAGGAAATGATTGGGAGTTTCATGAAGGCCCCAATGTGGTGAGGTGCAGACCCTATTCATTTTTTATGGACTTGCTCAAGTGTTCCCTTATCAGGGCTTGCCCTACCATTAGGAAAAATAGGTGACCACCTTGGGCAGCAAATACTGAGGGGCTGCAAGAAAAGTCCCCTCGCTGTTCGGAAAGGAGAAGGGCGCTATCTTGTCCTTCGTCTCAGGCAACAAAGGGTCTTGGGTTGGCTCCACTCCCTGTGGTTTGTGCCCTAAGACCAAAACAAATGACATACATTTCTGAAAGCAAGCACAATTGCTCATCCAATGTTCTGCCACATCACCTGTGCCAATATCCTAGCTATGAGCATGACTACTAAAAGCATTTAGATCAACATAATGTTTAACAGAGGCTTGTGCTTATTGTGGAGTTAATGCTATGATTGCTTGCTAACCACCTCTGTGAATCCTTTTATGTGTTTGGAACCAAAATATAATCATAGTTTTCTGAACCAATGTAACTTCATCTCTCCCCCCCCCGCTCCCCCCACCATTAATGCACTTTTTTCTCCTACCCATCCTCCCTCAGCTTCTGAGATGCATTTGGTAACAATCAAGTTCTTATTTTAAGGAGTCTGAAGATAAGGTATCTGTGAGCTCCACACTTGGGGTAATTGATCACATTTGTTTCCTGTGCATAGGTTAGGCTCCTCTCTCTTGCACTCTCTACTTGGCATGTTTTTCATTACCCTCTGCCTTGTTAGCCTAGTAGAAATGGTCTACTGTAGTGAGCGAAAACAGGACGATACTATTACAAACCACATCTAATCACTGATGGCAGCCTGTCTTTCTCTGGGAACTTTAGTACACTTAAATGCCTTTCTGTGGAGCCCTCCTATGGCTTGAGGCATGCAATTCTTCAGCTTCAAAAATACTCCATTCTGAATCTTAGACTGAATGCATATAGTTGCCCTGATTCCTCTGAATATCCTTGGTTGAACTGAACAAATTGAAATTTTTTTCTAAATAACAATTTATCTGACACGTGTAGCTTATCTCCATTGGTCTTAACTTCTCCCATCTCTTACACATTCTGGAAACTTTACTTTGATATGTGTTTAGAACTGTGTCATTGCATACAGAAAACATCTCTCTCTCTCTCTCTCTCTCTCTCTATATATATATATATATATATGCTTTCGTAGATTTTCACGGGTACAGGAATGCAGGTTTTGGTGTCTTCGGGCGTCTTCCCGTGTAAGAGTCGGGGTGTCTGTGCGACGTTTTAGCAACTAATCTACACTTAATGACCCACCCAGTGTGACGTTTTAGCAACTAATCTACACTTAATGACCCACCCAGTGGTATTCAGAATATCACTCATGAAATCACCCAAGATATCCCTCAAGTAATTAAGGAACAAAAGAAGAAAAGGCACACTAATCTAGGAACTTCCTCTCTGCCCAGAACGTTGGAGGCTATACACCACACCCCTCAACAGTATTTATAGGAACTCAAACACCAGATTCTGCTCTGTTCCAGTAACAAGAAGCCGAAAGCACCAGCCTGAAGATGACGAGTGAGACCTCGTCGAAACGTCGCCCAGACACCCCGACTCTTACACGGGAAGACACCCGAAGACACCAAAACCTGCATATATATCTGTTCCAGTAACAAGAAGCCGAAAGCACCAGCCTGAAGATGACGAGTGAGACCTCGTCGAAACGTCGCCCAGACACCCCGACTCTTACACGGGAAGACACCCGAAGACACCAAAACCTGCATTCCTGTACCCGTGAAAATCTACGAAAGCATATATATATATATATATATATATATATATATATATATATATATATATATATATATATATCAGTGTTTCCAGAACAGCAAATGGCCACCTCAGGTCTGTATTCACAATATTTAGTATAGATTATATTGTCTCGTTCATTGATAAGAATGTGCATAAGTGAGTAAATCTAACCTTTTTCACTCTAACTGTGAACAACATGATTAAAGAATTAATCTGCACCAAATAATCTTAAGTATGCATCCCTAAATCTGTCTCTGAAATCATGTGCATTCTAAACTTGTTTGTTACATAGGAGAAACCAAACTTGCTGAATTGTTTTTAGACACAACGTAACTTGTGATGTTGCGATGAATTACTGCCCATAACAACATATTTACAATGATAATGGCAGTAATTCATAGCAGCATCACAAATGGCACCAACTTATGGCAAACATTTTAAAAACAGTAGAGCCTTATATAGTTTGTTCATTGGTTAATCCAGGCCATATTCAACCTCTGAAAGTGCCCTGTTTTTTATCGTATGAAAATAAAATGTTAATGTTAATGACATAAATTTTGACTACTGACATTATCAATTTCATAGGTACTTCTAGTGAGATGTACATCTTAACCAATTCAAAAGTTGATTTTTCTGTCTTCCATATATTTCTCTAATATTTCTATAAAGTTGATAATGTATTGATTATCACAACCTGAGACAATGTGTTCCAAAGTTCCATTGCATACACTGTCCCTTGTCACCCATGTTTTAGGATAGGCAAACTATCCATTGCTAGACTTTTTCATTTGGTGATCCAGACATGAGGTTTGAAGTTTCACTCTATGTTATAGCTCTTTTTATGTTTATGTGCAGTGTGTGTGTGTGTGTGTGTGCGCGCGCACACACACACACACACGTAAATGTGTGCTTTACAATTCACTCTAAATGCTACACAGCTTAGAAAGGTCTAAATAAATTACTAAGTGACTACATTCTATTTGTCTTCTCCCCACCCCCATGCCCCTGCAATAGGCATTCAGTTTAGTCTATTCATAAGATTCTCTGGTTAAAAACTAGGAAAGCATATTTTCGAGTGTGGGAGAGATGGATATCTCTCTGTGTGTTTCTATTGACACATGTAAATACTTATTCATTCATTTAAAATTAAAAGTATTCTATTTATTGTATATAGTAAATTCATTATCATGGTGGCAGCTATACCAATCACTACAACTCCCATATTTGATTTTTTTTCTTTTAGTTTCTTCTGTTTCCATCTTTAGAACTTAACACACTGGCAGCCTATCCTAGGTAAAAGCTTTTGAAGGGTTTTACCTCTTCTCCGGGTCTAATAAGGTCAGTGACCTTTCGAGTTCCACTATTTCCTCTCCTATCATTAGCCTAAAACGTGCATCAACTATCTCTGATTTTTCTTCATCTCTTCTGCACCCCACCTCCTCCACCGGACTTTGGCTAATTAAGAAGTCAATTTCCTTTCCTCTGATGGGAGTTTTTGATAACAGAAAAATCCCACTCATGAGTAACGTAAAATTGCTAGATTTCCTGGTGAGTGTTTTGTCTCTGCCTCTGTCATTATTCATCACAGTGACAACTCTGTTTCTCACACACAAAGAAACAGACTAGATATTCCTCTGCTGACATTTAGCAGGGTCCAGGACCATGGCAGACAAACCAGACAAACCTTTGCCAACCAGATGCCCTCCAGATGTTGTTTGACTACAATTCCAATAAGCCCTGGCCAGTACAGTCTAAAAGTGGCTGTGCAGTCTTGCTGGCTGAGACCAGTGGGAATTGTAGTGCAGCAGTCTGGTACCATGCTGACAAAGGCCAAACAAGTCTGTAAATCAAGTTGAAAGGGAAAGTATAACCAATTTTTTCCGCATGCTGCTCTAAGATAAGGCTCCTCTCATTTTATATATTTATTTAACTATTAAATTTCTATACCACCTTTCATCCAAGGGTCACAGGACAGTTTACAATACAAAAAACACCAAAAAAAAGTAACAGGAAAAAAATCAAAACAGTAATCCCACTCCCCCCATTTAAAAGGTCATAGATTGTTTAATAAGCCTAAGACCTGAGAGAAGAAGAATGTTTTTGCCTGGCACCTAAGGATATGTAACAAAGGCACAAGGCAAACCTTCACAGGGACAGCATTTCACAAGCAGGGAGCCACAGCAGAAAAGGCCTGTTCTTGTGTTGCCACCCTTGTGTTGTCTTGTGTTGTCTTTTATAGCTAAGAATGTCTATCTTCCTCGGTTTCAGATATATATTCCCCAAGCACTGCGATCCCACGTCCTGCTCTACTTTGGTTAACATATTTGAAGTGAGTGGCTCTCACATTATTCCTCCCCTAGCGCAAGCAGCAGCAACAAAGCATAATCCCTGCTTGGTGTTATGTCCGGACTCAATGGCTCATTTCGCTCTATATGAATATAAAGCAAGATTTCTTCTTAGCTTCCTGGGTGAAACAAACCATGATTCCATGCACAGATGTAATGTTAAGCCATGGATTTTGGTTTGTTATTTCTGCTCCCACTGGGTGAGGAGTAAAGCAGGAGCAATCTTCAAGATCATAACAAACTATTAACCATGACATGGATACTAAACACTGTGGATACCCTTCAGCTGTTGTGGACTACAATTTCCATAATACCTCACCAGCATGGCCAATGGTTAGGGATGATGGGTGTTGTTGTCCATAACATCTGGAGGGTATCCTGTTGGTGACCCTATATATATATATATATGAACATGGCCAATATCTGGCATCCATTGATTTGAGTTGATCAGTGTTGAGTTTCAGATACAAATGTGATGCACATTTGTAATGTGAGAGCAGTGCTGAATACTGAGCATGCTCCTCTGCTCTCTGTACACGTTGAGCATGAAGGCAACAATGAGAGCAGTACTTATTCAGAGTGGCTCAGTTTGTTGTACACAAGTGCAAGAATAATTTCTGAATGTAAGGAAACACAATTTGCACCAAGTTTGACATGTGGCATTAACATGCACGTCTCAGCATGCGGCACCTATAGCAGAAAATGAACACACATTAACTTAATCCTGCATCTTTCATGGCTGACAAGGTCATGAGAAAGGTTTCTGAATCAGTACACACATTTGAGGCCAAATCAACAGTTAGCACTGTAGTAAGGATGCCTTTGCGAATGACTTCTGTATCCCTACATTGCAAGCACACATTAATGTATGTACAGCATTTACATATTTTCACATATTCATATTAAGTTTCCCCTTGAAAAATGTTTCCTGCATCTTTGGATCCTTTGCCTTTTTGTTGTTGTTGTTGTATTTTCATTCTAAAGAAGCTAAGCTCTTGCATCCAAAGACAGCATCAATTTTCCTGGAATCTTAACCAAGCTGAGTTAGCCTACACCTCATCAGGTCATTGATTATAGAGCTCATGTAAGTTTCAGTTCAGCCAGAATATAGTAAGTATGTGATCACATTTCCATTCTAGGCCCAGATTAGCAGCAGCAACAATCAGCACTGCAGATTGCTTCTCAGTGTAGTACTTCTCAAACTGCCTGCAATTGCTCCAGATTACAAACCTAAAACATTCCTTTGCTAGTTGCCAATTAAACGTAAAGGGACCCCTGTTAAGTCCAGTCGTGGACAACTCTAGGGTTGTGGCACTCATCTCGCTTTACTGGCCGAGGTAGCTGGCATTTGTCCGCAGACAGCTCCGGGTCATACGGCCAGCATGACTAAACTGTTTCTGGCGAACCAGAGCAGCGCATGGAAACGCAATTTACCTTCCCGCCGAAGCGGTACCTATTTTCGGACTGCTAGGTTGGCAGGAGCAGGGACCGAGCAACGGGCGCTCACCCCATCGCAGGGATTCGAACCGCCGACCTTCTGATCGGCAAGCCCTAGGCTCTGTGGTTTAGACTACAGCGCCACCCGCATCCAATTGCTCCTTATCAATTCTGACTATGAACCTTGTTTTCAAAGATAATACCTTGTTTTCAAAGATAATAAGAACTTTACATTTTCTAATTGTTAAAACATGTTTTAAGTGTCTTTGCCTCTGATTTAACACCCTTCTGTTCTTCTAGGACAAGAGGACCAAGTTAATGGAAATGTTCACTCTAGCAATGCTAGTGAATGCTGCTGTAATAAGCTGCATATAAACTTGCTTGTATTTGTACATGGTTCCCCCTCCCCCTTTAGCTCAAGCTTGAGATTTCAGTTATTCTGCAAACAAGCCTCAGGAGACATACAATTAAGCTCCCCTGGAGTCTCACCCCTTATAGCGTCCACCTGTAGCCAGACCAAGATAGCATCCCAGCGCAATGAATTAGCACTCTAAGCTGATTAGAGCAGCTTGGCACAACTCTATTTTATTGACACAATGAAGAGAGGACAGAAAAGGGTCTGAAATGAGAAAATCATTTCCATGCTGACTGAATTAAAGGGACAAAAGATCTCCTTGCAGTTGCACCATTCAGTTTGTTGGGAGGGGGAAAAGGAAGCCACTTAATGGATCACAATAGATCTAAGCAGACAGATGAAATTCAAAACTTCAGCATGAGTGCGATTAGCTGTTAAATTTATTCTAAATCATTTTGCTTTATGCATAATTTCAGTGATCATTTAGATCTATTGTTTGGGAAGGGGGAATAAACAATAATGCAAGATTTTTGTCTGCTTAGAGTCTTGGATTTCATTTTTTAAATCACAGCACATTGTTTGGTAATAGGTTTGGCAGCAAAGCTAAATTGGACTTAAACAAATGCTTGTTATGTTTCTTGGTTCAGAGTAGTGAATTAATGCTGTTTAATATATGGGCCGTAATAATACAAGCTCATCTCATTCCCAAGAAGGCTTAAATTGATTCTAAATCATGAGCATTATTTGACATTATTTAACAGAAAATAAACTTACTGCAATTCAGTGTATCAGGAAAATGTATGAGTCTGCGTCATTACAAACAGCTATCTCATTAAATTTCAGTTTACGCTAACAATAATAGGAAAAGAAATCCAAACTGCCAGGGGTTCTTGTGACTGATCTGTATAATTATTTTCAAAACAGGTATGCAATTTGCTTCATGAGTTTCAACCCAGAAATATTCATCTCGTTTCCCCCTCTTACATAGCCTTAAAAACTAAGCTATTAACTGCATTACAATTATCAGTATTGCCATAATTCTGTTTCCTAAATGTTTCAAAATCTGGAGTTGACACTGAAAGCTTTTACAGCTATCAAATTATCATAACCACAATCTATACTTTGGGGGAAAAACACCTATTTGCTTCCAACCTTTGGTTCCATTGTTTTAAAGGCAAAAAGGTCTAGTTTGCACGACACACTAAGGAAAACTTTGACTCCTAAATCTTTAATAGTCTGTGAGTAACTGTCCTTTAATTACAGTTTTTTGTTCGTTTTTACTTTAATTACAGTTTGAACATTTAGCATGAGTGGGCTGTTTGTTTGTTTTTTCAGTTCAGAGTGCGTTTTTCTTTTTCTCTTCTTCTCATTAGATTTTCAAGGACTCTGATTGGGTTCTCCATACAACTAGGGCTATTTTTACATGAAACGAATCAGTAACAGCTGCAGAGGACTGGTTAAAATAACTTAATAACATATTAATGGATTTTTAGTAGTTGTGGCAGCAGCAATGACAATATATTTGTATAGCACTTTAACCATATACTAATACTGCTATAGAGAGTGAGGGTGGGGGGTGGGACAGGTCCCTGCCTACTACAAAAAGGAATATTATCTTTGTGCATTATGTACAATTTATAAAACATTATGGACAATAAAGGTTAAAAGGTGCTGGGAATAACTTGTTTATGCTTTGTTTTGATAGCTCCTATTCATATTACTATAGGAAGTAAATTCTTATCTGCCCCAACGTCTCTGACAGTCAAGGGCACCCCTCATTTTAAGTGGCTGTTCCCTGATTCCTATAGAACATAATGGATGACGTTTATTTCAGACACAATGGATTCAGCAGGTCCCTTGCTTGGAAATGTTGAACTAGTAACCTCAGTAAAGACTTCAGTTATGGAAAGGATGGCAGGCACAGCATTTGGTTAACAGTCCTACCATGAATCCCAGAACTGGATTTTCATTTTAGGAATATTATTGATAGCCACATAACCCTTCAGAGGAAGAAAAATGCAGGGTTAAGTGTTCAAGATCATACAATGGATGACAAAACAGAAATTACTCAAAAAGGGTGTTTCTCCCCCTTCCCCGCTGCCCCCCTTCCAATGGACTGAGCTAAGCACTTTATATAAAAAGTGTGTATATAAAGCTTTGGGATATTTTAACAAACTCAACGTAGTGTAACTTTGCTGACAGCTTGTCACATTTCACTGACTGTTGGTCTGGGATCCTGTGATAACATCTGCATTCACTCAGGGTGAAAGCTTAGCATAAGACACATACACACACACACAAAAGTAGGGCCCTGCCACATAATGTTCCATCATTCTGTCGGTTCTGACATGTCATCTGAATTTTTTTAATCACTAAACACTTTTGGGACTCTGGTCCTTATTATCTTCTCTTAGTTTCTATACGCATATGGCAATGCTGAAAAACTTGAAGTCGGAAAGCAAGGTACTAGTTGGCAGCTTTTTTGCTTGCTTTTTTGGTCTAATCCTCAGGCCTTCATTCATGCTCACTGTTAATCTCTTAAGACATTATAAAACTGTTAGACAAAGAAACATGAATATCTCTGCTCTGCACAAGAATGGGAAGAAACCAAGGAAAATCTGGATCATGCTAAGCTTTTCTTTTCACCACAGAAATGGTAAGTTAAACCTGTTGCATCAAATTAGTTATAATTCTCAATACTAAGACAAACATGGTTCCCCCCCACACACAACTTTTCTTTTTGCCACAAAATAATAGGCAGAAGCAACATTTCAGGGGAAGAAATGCTATTACGACACATCCCTGACATGCAAAAATACAAAAATACCTATCAGAATACGTATAGATGAATTGTCTGATGACACAGCATACATATTATTGTCTTGCCACAAACCCTTTGAAACCTATGTAAAAAGTCTCATCTATGTAAGAAACCAGAAATTGTTCCTTGGACAGCAAAATAATGTTTCGTAGGTCTAGTTCAGGCCATCAGGAAACTGGTGGTTCATCTAGAAAGGTGCCTAAATTTGGGGACTTTCCCTGAGCAGCTGTGTTTTATATTTTCCCAGTTTGGTATGTCTGGAGTGATACCTATGAGAAAGCAGCAACGCAAGCACCTGTGGCACTTAGAGCTGGAAATAAAGGGAGGGAATGGATGCACAACATTTGGACCTAAAGATTTATAGGAAATGAAGACTCACCCAAAAAAAAATGGCACTGGAACCTAATATTATGATTAAAAGCACAGAGCCTTGAAGCAGCGGATAACAGAAGACAAAACAACACAGAATGACCATGCACAACTCCCATTCATTTCACTGAGGAGTCCAACTGCATTGTTGCTTAAATAAGATTTCAATCCATTCATACTGTTATTTCACCAGAGTTGCTGTTTTGGCAGCTGGGTAACCATCATTTTCTCATACTTTACTTCATTGAAATGGTCAGCCCAATGCATGTTTATTCATCTTCAGCAGGCAACACAAGGAACGGCCTTTTCTGTGGTGGCTTTCCACTAGTAGAATGCTCTCACCAAGGAGGCTCAACTGGTGCCTTTGTTACATTTCTTTAGGCACCAGGCGAAAACATTCCTTTTCTTCCAGGCCTTTGGCTAATTAAACAATCTATGGCCTTTTAAACTGTGGAGGGGTGTGGCGATCACACAGGGTCCCCGGACGTTTGACGGTCTATTGATCCCTGTGCCACCACTGTGATTGCTTCCCCGCTGCCACCAACCCGTTTCTCTTGGGTACACACAGAGTCCAGACAGTTGTTAACATTAATCCAAATAAACAAGTTTATTTGATAAGCATTAACAAGCTTATGGTTTCAGATAATTTTTCTTGTCAGTTTCTTAATCTTAGTTTCTTTACCGGCCTATACCTTCCTAATAACGACTAACTGATTATCCCAACTGTCTATCTGACTCCTCTTAACAGATTCTCTCACTCTCTCACATCAAACTATCCCAACCCACAGACTTATCCTCTCTTCTCTAACACCTGACTGACTCCTTAACAACACTAACTCTAACTCCTCCCCTTGGGTTCCCACTTGCCAATCACTTCACACTTATTTAACCCTTTCCTTATGACCCAGCATGATGTCACCTAAGAGGGCAAACACCATAAGAGGGTATTGTTTCATTGTCGTATGTATTTTTGTGCCCTTCTATTGTAAACCGCCCTGTGATCTTTAGATGAAGAGTGGCATCAAAATTTTAACAACAACAACAACAACAACAACAACAACAACAACAACAGAAAGGACAACCTGTTGGGGAAAAATCAAAGTGAGTAAATAAATGTCACACTAGCAGGCTGATCACTTCACTTCACCACCACAGTTACCCACTTAAGTCTTCCAGCCCAAACTGAGGCAAGGTGGAGAGATTATGGAAAAATCTCATTAGTTATTTGACTAATAAAGTGGCCATCAGCCTTGGGATAGTACTGACTTGCCCCTATAAAAGTGAAACATTTAGAAAGCTTTCTCTCCAAGAGAAAGAATGACACTTGAACCTAGCCAAACAAATAACGTATTCAATCACAGGGCCAGGTTTCTCTATCATGCTTCATCCCAAAAGAGTCCAATAAAATATAAAAGCACAAAATACATTTCCTAACCAACTGGTTATAGATTAACTGGTAACCAACAACAAATTCTGGACAATTAAAAGACATCAAAACCCTTTGCCGCTGTTAGGCATTAAAGCAAACATCTAACCCCAGTTTATAAAAGCCTGGGTAAACAAAAGCATCTTCAAATGATATATAAATATGTGAAACAGAGAGGACAAACATATCTCCAAGGGGAGAGCATTCCAGAGTCAGGGTAGTGTCATAGGCAAGGATCTGTTGTGTGCCCCTGTATCATGAATCCTTGGGTGGGATGGGACTATGAGCAGAACACACACACAACAATTATCTTAAGAACTGAGTTTGCTGGTGTTGGAAAAGGCACTCCTGCAGATATTTGGTTCCTAAGTGGTTTAGTGCTTTCCAGACCACGCAGCACCTTGATTTGGGCCCGATAGTATACATTCACCTGTGCAGTGCTTTTAGTATCAGTGTTACATGCTCCTGTCTGGTTGCCCCTGTAAATAACCAGGCAGCTGCATTCTGTGCTAGCTGCAGCTTCCAGACAGCCTTAAGGCAACCTCACAAAACAGTGCATTTCAATAATCCAAACTTGAGATCACCAGATCATAGATTGTGGGTGCCAGCCTACCTTGCCCAGAAATGGCCAGAACTACTGTACTAGCTAGAGGCACTCCTTCCTGCCAAGGTAACCTATACCTAATCAGTTCAAGGTGTACCCTTGAAACTACATACCTGCTCCTTCAAGGCATGTGCTACCCTATACAGAATAGGGCACCTCCCCAATTTCCTAAAAGAAAAACTGCCTATCCACAATGCCTCTGCCTTAGCAGAATTAAGTAAGAGTTTACTGGCTCTCATTCAACCCAACACTGCCTACAGGTATCCATCCAGCAGCCTCTTCTAATTCAGACTGAATGGTGAGATAGAACTTTGCCCTTAGTGCCACAAAATCTGTGAGAGCAGAAAAGACAATGAGATTTAGGAAATGGAGAGGATGAGAAAGGTGTTGGTAAAGATGTCAATAATTAGTTGTGCAAAAGAGAGAAGGAACAAGTTTCCTGAGTTCCCCACCAGGAGTTTCTTGAAAGCCAACTATGATAGTTTTAAAAGGACTTAGGACCAGGAGAATATCAGTGATGACTAGCTATGTACTACCACCTCCAGTATCTCAGAGGCAGTATTCTTCTGAATAACAGCTGCTAGGGAACACAAGTAATGCAAGTGCTTTTGCACCTATGTCATGTTTACAGGTTTTCGACAGACTGCTGTGGGAACAGTATGCTAAACTAGATGGGCTCTTCTTATGTCAGTGCTATGCACAAGTTTCTGGATGTAAATGACAGTTTAGCTTTCTACATTTGCAGACTGTGCTTTACCAATAATATCCAGATTTAAAACTAGATAATTTTTAGTAACAATCTGGGTTTCATGGAACCCTCCAAAGATGGTTCCAAAAGTAGATAAATTCCCAAATGAGAACTCAAAGCTTGTGTCCCTTTAAGGTTCCCGACTAATCTAAATAAAATGGCAAACAATGAAAGGAGACAGGAAAAGGGGATAGAAGAGGCAAGTAAAGCAGCTAGATATTGAAGCAGCTCATCTAATGAGAGGTCACGTGAGGCTTGAACTTCTGGGAAGCCTTGGGTGACTGAACCAGCTTTGAACAGCCCAGTAAGACTAAAAAACTGAACAACATGGCCCTTTGAGGAACAACATTTAATACTGTCACCTAAACTACAGACCTTCTGAAACAAAAGGAATAGCCAGGGTCAGACAGTTGCTGAAAGAGGGAGTACATAGTCAGAGGACAGTGATATACTAAATAACTGGACGTATGACAATACAAGTTCTCCTCCAGTGGGGAAGGAGGACAATGTTAGGAAGCAAAACAGCAGGCAGCTGATAAGAGTTTCAAATGATAAAGAGGTGGAGGATCCTATCCTTAAATGGATGGAAACAATTGTTAATTAGGTAATCAGTGGATGCAGTGTTCATTGGGAAATTGAAATTGAATGGCCAAACAGAAGTATATCCTATTAATGAGTTCCTCTATGTACTTGTCAAAGCTTTGTGTTTTGCACCCACCTGTAGAGTGATGCTAAAGAAGCATGCTTCATGGCTTTGCTTCAGTTGCCAACTGCACAGGGCACAAGGTTAACAACTTAGCTTCTTTACATTCTCCTGTAAAATCCAACATAAATGACCCTCAATCTAAAAGTGAAACCCTGTCCTGGGATCCTTAGTACTTTCCTAGATTGCAGTTCTTTTGCTCTGTCCCATGGTGCTCTCTCTTCTTCTACAGAAGTAAAGGGATCTCATGGATTGCTACGGAAGAATTGCTACGGTAGAATTCCAGAATCTGTGACATTATTTAGCAGGGAAAGCCCAATACATTTTGGCACCTGAGGCAAAACATCCCACCGCCTCCCCCATTATGCAGAGAAGGCATTGAGGCTCTGCAAGGGTGAATAGATGAATATCTATAGTGATACTGCAATCATAGGTTTGATAAAGGCAGGAGCTCATCATCAGGCTAATGTGACAGGAAAGGAGATCAATATAAGAAGGGAGACTTGCTGGGTACCACAACAGGGAGTAGTTGTCTGGTACAGCTGTGTGAATAGGGTGGAGGTCCTGCTAGGCAAGCCCTACATATAGGCTGGATGGTAGACTAGGGCGTTCCGAGACCTCCAAGCTGTGGTACAAAAGGGGGGGGGGGGTAAGGAGAGGAGAAGCATTTTGCCAAAATACCAATGCAAAAGCCAATCTATGACTGGCACAATAATGACCAGTGCCACTGTTGGTTAGTTTCACTGTGTACTATAGCTGAATAAGGCAGCTCCCCTCTTGCTTCTCTTTAAGAATGTCACACTCTCCCAGTGCGTACTTGCGCTCTGTCTCTTCACTGCTTGTTGAGCCATCAAAACACACCTTTGTTTCATTTTGCATGCAGTTTTCACCTCTGACCCAAGAAACTAGTTGTAGGCTTCCTGAACTTTATTGCCTGTTAATAGACTGCTGGCTCTCTTTTCAGCAGTTACAGAAATGCTAAGAAAAGACATTTAATTAAGGCTCACAAAGCCGAAGTCTGAAAAGCAAAGTCAGTATCCTACTTTATTTTTTATTTTTTTTAAAAAAAGAATAATATGTTTGAGGTGCTTTTGATATTCTTTACAAGTTTGTGCCACCCTTTCAACAAATAAGAAAGACATCACTGATTTAATTATCTTCCTATGGAACAATGGTATAACAAGCTGAATAGTGCTAAATGATTGATCTAGGTCATTCATCTTCTCCTTCCATCTATCTACACATTTTGTTTCTTTCGAGGCGTCAGGCTGATGTCCGTGTCACAGAGCAGTCCAGGGCTTTCATCAAACACACCCAGATGATCTTTCCTGCCTACTATTTCATGACACATGGTTATAATTTTGCCCATATTTCTTTGTCATTGCGTGCTATTAGCTACATCTGTTCGGGTTCCCCTCCCTCCTGCTTGATACTGCTAGAGAATAGCAGGTCTTTATCAAAGGTAACCTGTTAATGAAAAGAGGGGTTTTTTGTTCTTATTCTTAGTGTTTTGATGAGTGAACAAATATCTGTCTCAGTTAGGAAAGGACATTCTTATGGAGTACAGATATTATTTTACATTAAATATCATTATTAAAGATGACTTAGCCTCCTGTTTTATGCAACTTACCCAAAGAAAAGTCAGCTAATGTATTAAACTTTATTTTATAAAGGACTTGATATAATATTTGAGCACCTTGCTTTTTTTCTCTTTTGACAAGAGTAATAAACTCTGCTTAGTACAGACATGCACCGAATATCCCAAGTCAACTACGTTGCTTAAGGAAACATGCCCAAACAATCAGCTTTTGACAGCTGCATCTCCTGTTATTTACAATGGCCATCACAGTAATAACTCACCATTTCTATATTAATAAGGCAGTGAAATTTATTATGATGGTATTGAAAAGTTATTAAGTACTGCATCCCATGTGACAAAGTGCCACAGCACTGTCACCATCCAAAAGCAGTTGCCCATCCATCACCAAGCTTTCCAGATGGTCCTGCATCTTTATCGCTCCCAGGTTGGTGACATCACCTGTTCACCCCCTCGAAATTGATGATGAAAGCAAACAGATCTATCTTACTTACATTTACCAAATCAATTTAATTTTACAGGCTGTGGCTTAGTGACATATTGACTGTTTTCCTTAATGGCATCTACTATACTTAACGTAAGGAACTCATCTTTGAATCCCAGCTTGCATAATGTGTCATTTCATAATAAAAATTTTTTATCAACATTTATTTAATGGGAAGAATTATGAGTGTGCGTCAATATCTTTAAAAATATAGTTTCTATGATTATTTTGTCTTTTTCTTCATTTTTAGGTTTTGCATCTTCCTAAGGAGGTGAACTGTATATCTCTCTTTAAAGTAATATCAGGAGCAGTCAGTCAATCTTTCATTTAGTATTAGAATATTATTTTCTTTCAGGGCCAAACTACGCGTTACTTTAAACGTGTGCATTTAAAAGTCTGATGTAAAAAACTACACTTTTTTAAAGCAAAAGCAGCCACCAAAACAGCAAAAGGAGTTTAACTTTCCCTTTGCTTGCTATTTCCCTGCTGAATATTATCTCATTTCCCTGTCCACCCACTGCTATTTTGCCCTGAAATACTACCTTTGGGGGCAACTAGCTTCAGGGGAGATTCTTGGCAGGAAAGTGTTACAGAGGTAAAGGGTGAAATCATCCTCCTGCTGTGGTCAGACTGGAGTCTCATTCAGCTACTTTTGCTACAGAGAGAGAGAATGAGAAGGCAAGAGAGAGAGAGAAAGAGAGAAGGAAGGAAGGAAGGAAGGAAGGAAGGAAGGAAGGAAGGAAGGAAGGAAGGAAGGCCAGTTGTAAGTATGCTTGATAAAGCATGCCTTCCATGTAATGTGTAGTTTTCCCCTTGCTGAGGTTCTTTCACAATATTCCCTATAAGGTAAAGGTAAAAGGTAAAGGACCCCTGGATGGTTATGTCCAGTCAAATACAACTATGGGGTGCAGTGCTCATCTCGCTTCAGGCCGAGGGAGCCAGCATTGGTCCACAGACAGCTTTCTGGTTCATGTGGCCAGTAAGACTAAACCGCTACTGGCGCACGGAAGACCATGACAAGTGCCAAAGGCGCATGGAAACCCCGTTTACCTTCCTGCCACGGTGATACCTATTTATCTACTTGCACTGGTATGCTTTCAAACTGCTAGGTTGGCAGGAGCTGGGGGGAAATGACAGGAGCTCACCTCATTGCGTGGATTCAAGCTGCCAACCTTCTGATCAGCAAAGCCAAGAGGCTCAGCGGTTTAGACCACATTTCCCTTATATTACCTGTATTCAGCAAAAAATCCCAATGGACCCAACAGCTAACATGCATATAACTTTGCTTCAAAATTAGTTAGGCATTCATTCCAAGATTTGCCCAAAGTCTGATCCCTATAAAATGTTTTTACAGTTATGTCTTAAATACTACACCGAGCAGTGCTTGCCATTCAGATTTACAGTTGTTTACTTTGAAAAGAAAGAAGCAGTTTTTAGAGTGGCTACTCCCCATGTCAATATGGGAAGTGGCTATGACACTGGAATGCCCCACTTGATTTCCAGAATACAGACATGACAGAAGCAGCCCTGGATGGACCCATGGATCAGTGTCAATCACATCTCAAGAGAGCCTTCTCCCACATGAGTCAAGCAGCACATTAAGATCTTCCTTAAATATCCTACTCTGTCTGAAGGGTGATGGGTTGCTATAAAAGGCAACCTTTCTCAGCAGTGATGCTAAACACTGAGGAACTCTCTCCCTAGGTATATGCACTTCCCTTCCTCCCTGCTGATTTTTAGGAAGCAGATTTTAGATGGGTCTTATATGGCTCTTATATGGATTTGCATTTATGCCTTTGCACTCAGTCCTGCTTGCAGGCTTTGCACAGGCATCTGGTTGGCTACTGTGAGAACAAAATGCTGAACTAGATGGGCCATTAACTTGATCCAGAAGGCTCATCTTACGTTCTTACTTCATTTCAGGCATTCACATAAAAATATGAATGACTTCCAGATTTTTACAACTTTCGTTGACCTTGGTGGTAGACATATTGTCTGAAATGTTTGCATCAAATATTTATTTTAATATGCATCCCAAAGCATACCTGAAATATTTGGATAAGTTGATATTTCATTCACATTGGTACCAACCCTATGGTTTGTGTATGAGGAGCAGGTTATTGGTGTGATCTACAAGGCAGAGGGCCTTCAAGACTAAAAGGACTGGGATCATTTCCCCATTAAGGAAAGCCACTGCAGAATGTGTCAAACCTCACCCCCAGAGCAAACATCATTGTGTGCCTTCTCCATTGAACTATGCAGCATACAGGGAGCTTTCTGCTGCCATCTTGGACAACATATAAAATCATATTGTTACCACAGTAGACTGCAGATGTAAAAGCCTGAGCATTGCTTGTATTTTGGTTAACTGAATTTGAATTTCATTTATGTCTTTGGTTAAATGATGTTATCTAGCCCCAGCCCTTGGGGCAGCACGATGCAGCATTACTTTTAGTTTGTTTCAATTAATTAATTAAAACATGCAAATAATCATGTCCCAAGTTGTTCACACTTGTAATAAAAATGTGAGGCATTTTCTGTTTTATATTTTGGATCTGATGCCTTCTGTTTCCACTTTCCTAATACCCAGCTCAAGCATTAATATACAATGAATCCGAAAACCACTAGGGATAAACTATGTCTCCATGAACATGATGATTAAATCTTTCAAACCACAGAACAGGAGGAACCAAAATGTTCAACAAGCTGCAGTAGAGAAGAGAGGGAATGAATGCATCTGCACACACATGCAAATTATCCAAGTCCTAGGGAAGGATTTGAAGTTTCCTTTCATAGCATTTTCCAAGTAGTTATTCCTCACATCTTTCCCAAGAAACAAAGTATGGTGAAATCACAACTTTTATGTTTTGTGTTTTTTTAATGTAGGTTGTTTTTTAAATTGCTGACAGCTGTTTAAAATCTGTTTTCTTTGTTGATTAAGAAGCAGGCCGTTCTCTTTTTTGCAGTACAAATACTTGGCCTCAACACATGATTGGCCTGCTGGCAAATACTAAAACTGCAGTGACAAACTGCAAAAAAGCTTGACCTTTGCCTTTGCCCAGTGACCTCTTGTTCGATTTGTACTTTAGCCAAGCAATACCTGATTAGACGATGCTCAGCTTTGGACCCACAAACTGAGATCAAATTCAAATTTATAGCTTTTCATTTAAGCTGCTCTACAGCACTCCAATTATGACCCAAGCAGAACTATGTCACAACATATTTTTTTTGGTCCCACAACACATTGAATACGTGAAGCATTTGAACAAGCACAATATTGCAGACTTCATATGGGCACAATCTTTGTATGGGTATTGCAACATTCTATGGTGTTAGGAGGACTACTAGGTTGTAGTATATATTTCTGCACATTCGATCACAATTTTTAATTATAGTTTTCAATCCTTCCATCGGACCTATTAGGAGAGAGTCATTTAAAAAAGAAAAAAGAAAAAGAGGCCAGTTTTGAACAGCAACTACTTCAAGTTATAAATGCTCCAAACTAGATACTTGTTATTAACTATCAGCAAACTAAGACCCATATGTTTACAAATATTACTCTTATATATTATTAAAAGTTTGCTTTTAAAAGTATGGCTGTTTTTGTATGTTGGGGGGGGGGTTGCTACATTTTAATCCTGGCTGCTTAGTTGAAATCTGTAGATATAAAATATTGAGTACACCCAAACATAAATTGTTAGGGCCAGATTCAACTAAATAATTGTAGCAGCACAATGAGTCCCACTAGCGCATCAGGGTTTCTTTCATCCCCTCCCCCTGCATACCCCACCTGCATACTCATCCCCAGTTCAGTGCATGAGGGGAAGGGACACTGTTCTGTCTGACAAGCATACATTTTTTGTACTGATGGAACAACTGTAATAATGCAATACTGGATTCCTTCCTTAGTAGAGATAACAATGCAAACTATAATTTCCTTCCACCTTTAGCAACAAGATGGAGGGTGTGGCTATATTTATTATGTGCTCTTAAAGAGGCTATATAAATGGCTCTTACAATATTTTTGTTAAGATCACATCAGAGCAATGTTGACTAGAGGTCTCAGTTTCAACATGCCATTTTATTTGCACAGATAGACACATTCTATCTCATCTACCTTGTACCTTGTTTCCAGGAAATCAGCAAGATTCTATGAAAAGCCCTCATGAACTACAAGGTGATATATTTGAGAAGGCATGACCATACTCCCACATAATAAGCAGAATCAAAGCATAAAGTGATAAAGAGCCACCTTGTGGCTTTTCTGCATATACAAGAGAGGTGAGAAAAGAGTAAGACTAGATTTATTTTTAATATGACATATTTTTTAAAAAGAAATGGGAGCCAGAGAAGTTGAACAGTGCCTGGGCATTCCCACTGGATGAATATAATGCTTGCATACTTTGCAGCCACAGACAGGAATGAAACTCTGTGTGGGGAAAAACCCACACAGGGCTCAAGACTGGATAAAAGACAGGCCGCAACTTTATTGGGTTCAGGTTCGCAGTAG
Organism: Podarcis vaucheri; assembly: GCF_965113315.1. Taxonomy (NCBI): domain Eukaryota; kingdom Metazoa; phylum Chordata; class Lepidosauria; order Squamata; family Lacertidae; genus Podarcis; species Podarcis vaucheri. The sequence goes on along the minus strand of NC_138763.1, from coordinate 17,304,605 downwards.
CAAGGCAAGGCATGGCAGGCAGGCAGGCATGGCTCATGTTTCTGACAATTCACATGCTATTTGAGTGAGTGGGTCACCTGCTGGGGAAATGTTGGAAGTTGGAAGGCAACTGCTGTGACAATTTGAACCAGTCCTGTGAGTGCCACCCAAACATCCCGGGATGTGGCAATGGCGGTAAACCTTGAGGTAAACTGATCTATGCCTTTGCTGAGATAGCAGGGAGCCCACACAGCTGTCCTCTTAACTAAGGATCTTGCCTGATGCTCCAGCATCAGATGCAGAATGCAACAAAATGAAATAAATCTGCAGTATGAACCAGACAGAATAAGTAAATGATGGGTTGCTGTGAGGAAGTCAAAAGTCCCAGGAATAGAAAAGCCAGAATATAATGGTCCTGTCCATGGAAGACCTGCCTTATACATGCATGGACGAGTGAAGATAATAGATTCAGGTAGGTAGCCATGTTGGTCTGACGCAGTCAAAATAAATTTTGTTTCTGGGTATAAGCTTTCGTATCTGAAGAAGTGTGCATGCACACAAAGCTTATACCCAGAACAAACTTAGTTGGTCTCTAAGGTGCTACTGGACAATTTTTTTATTTATTTCAAGTAGGGATAACGTCTTCTTCTCACTTGATCAGGCTGAAAGATACTCCCAAGCCATAATGAGCAACTTGCCAAGCTACTGCAAGGTAAAGCTGCCTGGTCAGCTGGTCACTCAGTATACCATGCTCCTTCCACACCCACAGCTAAGTGAAGCAGCTGACTAAGGCAGCTGATTTTGGTGGGAATGACAAAGGAAGAAAACTGCTGCTTATTGCTTTATTTCTACTGTCAATGAGCTTGTGAGATTTTCTGTCTCAGGTTAGGTGTTAAACTTAACCAGGCAGCATTTGAGTTAATTCATAGAGGGTGCAATTTGTTGCTCTGCCTCAGGTGGCTAAATATCTTTGACTGGACTTGCCCCAGTAACAATGGGAACTCTCAATTACAGGTGGTAAAATTTGAATGTGGAAATCCAAAGGACTTTTCTATCTCAAGATCCTCTAGGAGGCACATATTTCTCTGATTTGGGGAGGGGGGATAATAAATGGCCTGATGCTGTCGGGCAAGGAAGAGAGCAGGCCTGGCTCACTGTTGTCTAAGGCCAGACATAATGTGTTGGTAAATGAACCTGGTCCACAAGGAATGGAGGGAATAGGGCAAGGTGGTCATGATATATGAGAAGCTATGAGAATTAGAAGAAACCAAAGGGCATTCTGTTAGGGCTTGACAAGCCACAGGACTCAGAAAGAAGGAGAAGGAAGAATTACCACGACCTAAATTTCCAGGATGACACGCTCATGTACTATTTTAATGGATGGCCTGTGATACTATATACTATAAACAGCATTGCAAACATCATAGTTCTACAAGATGGCTCTCAGGGTACAAAAAGCAAAATCTGCATTCTGGTAATTTTCAAAAAAAAATGACACCATTTTAATGGAAGGATATGTTTTCAGATTATGTGGCATATTCAAAACATCACCAAAAGACAACAAAGGGGGGGGGGAATCCACAAACCATCAAAGCAAGTTCAGATAATGATTGCCTTTTCCTACTTCTCACCATTCATCTTAATGAAGGCATTTGAAATTGCAAAGCCAGGGTGGATTGATGTAGGAGGAAATGTGAGCAATTCACAGTCTCATCTCTACCTAAATGTGTTCTGTTCTATAACAACCCAGAATTATAAGACCCAATATTATCAATCCTTAGATACACCAAAAATGTTATTTCAAAAATATCTGCACTTATCCATTAGGAATCCTGCCTTTATTAAAGGAAACAGATTATCACTGAATATAACACAATAACATATACATTTTCCTACCTCCCATCCATTGCCAGGATCTTTCAGACTTGGGCTATGTTCTCCTACATATGGTCCAAATCTTTCACCCACTTCAATCTTCCTTTTGGCCCATATCCCTAATCCGGCTCCAGGAATATTTGATTCTCGAAGCTCAAACTCTGATGGAATTGGTATGTCATCAGGAATGTATATTGGAGCTTTGTAAGGAGATCCTTCCTTTGGTGTGAAGGCTTCACTTGATGTTGCTGGAGATGATTGTTCGTGAATACTGAGTGACAAAGTGCTTGGTTCTCCATCATTTTCAGATGTTTCTTCCAAAGGAATCTCAGGGAAGCTTTCATATACACACTCATTATCTGAAAAGGATTCCAAACATGAAGGGCAAGATGAGTGGATGTGCTTAAACAGTCTTAAGAGCCTATTTAAAATCAATCAAAGAAGGGGGCAGGCAGACCTTTCTTATTCCATAGTTTAGGCATCACAACTGAAAAGGTCCTTTTCTCTTGTCCTTACCAGTCATACTTTAGTTGGCAAAGGGACAACAAGGAGGAATTCAGAAACAGAGCACAGGTGTCTAGCAGGGTAATATGGGTGGAGATAGTTTCAAAAACACCATAGTCTTGGGCCTTTGAGGGTCAAAGCCAGCAACTGGAATTGAGCCTTTGAACCAAACCGGAAGCCAATCTGCCAAAAGCAGATACAAATCTGGCTACAGTATTCTCAACCAACTGTAGTTTCTAGATTGGGCTGCCCCTGATGACAATGTAGCAGGAATTACAGTATCCAACCTAGAAATGAACGAAGGCATGAATGACAAGGGCTTGATACGATTTCTCTAGAAAAGAGCATATATAGCAAATCACATAAGGGTACTCCAGCCCTGTCAGGAATTTCAAAGGGAAATATAGAAAGTGACCATTAGCAGCACCCAAAACTAATTTCAGATAATTTAACAGCAGAAAATAGCTATGGAACTTATTAGAAATAATTTAATATAAACTATTTGTGTTAGGATTGAACTGCATGTTATGTCAGTAGCATGGAAGCTATCTGAAACAAAACTTTGTGTGATGGCTTTCCCATGTGACAATCATAGCATATAGTATGGCTTGCTATATGGATCACCCAAGCCTGGAAAGAGTGCTCATACCACGACTTGCAGCGTCAACAAATGTGTGATATGGCACTCTATGAGATCCAACCAACCTGTGGAACAACTGTAGCAAAACCATGTTTCTGGAAGCCTCCACACTGCTGTCATGACCACCTCTAAGAACTAATCTGCTGGATCGGAGCAAAGGTCTGTCTCATCTAGCATTCTCTTTCTGCCAGCAACTCTTGGCTGTCAGTCACCCTGGCATATGGTTATTTGGAGCTATGTTGACTAATATGGACGTTCAATTTAGTTATCATGGTTGGCAGGCTAGATCACTCTTTAATGGACTTGTCAAATCCTTAAAACACACACACACACACCTTATATAAGCTAGCAGCCACCACAGTACCTTGTGGCAGTAAATTCATGTTAGTTATGGTGTGGTATACAGCTTCCCTTTGTCTGTCTTGAACCTATTGCCAATTAATTTCACTTGGTGACCCCGAGTTCTAGTATTATGAGAAGTGACCACTGAAGCAGAATTGGGATATTTATTTATATTTATTTTTCACCTTGCCATAAGAGATCAGGGCAGCTTACAATAGTTTATTTTCTCATTGCATGTCTGAGAGATGGTGATTTGCCCACTTTTTCGTAGCTATGGCCTCAGTCCAGTATACCTGAAGGAGCATCTCCACCCCCATCGTTCTGCCCGGACGCTGAGGTCCAGCGCCGAGGGCCTTCTGGCGGTTCCCTCATTGCGAGAAGCAAAGCTACAGGGAACCAGGCAGAGGGCCTTCTTGGTAGTGGCGCCCGCCCTGTGGAACGCCCTCCCACGAGATGTCAAAGCGATAAACAACTACCTGACATTCAGAAGACATCTTAAGTATTATTATTATTATTATGTTCAGTTTTTTTAAAGTTCAGAGTTAGGTCTGCTGTACACATATAGCACAATGAGATGCATCTAAAGTGGCAGAATGAGCTACAGCACTTCAGAAGGGTGCAGGGTGCACTATATATATATACATATTCCCATAGGCTGAAACTACCACAACCAAAATACTTCCTCCCCCCCCCCCCCACCAAAAAAAATACCCCATGCCTTGCAAACAGAAAACTTGCACACCAGGGAGAAATGCTCAGACAAGAGACTTTAGTAGGTGTTGCTGATTTCCTACTTGCAGGGAGTCATTTGTTTTAATGATTTTAAAAGAGAGGGGAACCTTTAGGTCCTGCCTGCAGGCTTCCCAGGGGAAGCCACTCTGAGAACAGGATGCTGGACTAGATGAGTCTTTTAACTGATCCAGCAGGGGTCTTGTTCATAAACTCTGGCTTTTTCAGGTGGTAGGATCAGGTGGTAACTAATGGAAAATACTCTGCTTGAGAAAGCTATTACCAGCCAGAGTAGACAATACAGGGCTAAATGGACAAAGAGTAGTACAGTGGTACCTCGGGTTAAGTACTTAATTCATTCTGGAGGTCCGCTCTTAACCTTAAACTGTTCTTAACCTGAAGCACCACTTTAGCTAATGGGGCCTCCCACTGCTGCTGCGCCGCCACCGCACGATTTCTGTTCTCATCCTGAAGCAAAGTTTTTAACCCGAGGTACTATTTCTGGGTTAGCGGAGTCTATAACCTGAAGCATCTGTAACCCAAGGTACCACTGTAAAAAGCAACTTTCTCCACTTTATTAATGCAATACCATGGTGCCAACATATTACGAAGTTAATCATTCCTGGTCCCTGGCCCAGATTCTCCAGAATAAACTGACCCCTTCGATTACAGGCTGCCACCCCTGATTTTCAGGCATGGGGGAAACCAGAGTTAGGCAAGCAAAGAGGCTTAGTAATCAGATGTCACATTTCTCTCTTACAATTTATTTTAATGGAGGTTTTCTGGTTGGATCTCTCTGCATCTGGCATAAATATGAACATTACAAGTAAACATAACAGTAAAGCAACTGATCAAAAGATCTCCCATCAAAACCCAAACATTCCTTAGTAGCACATTTACAGGGGGGGAAATAGCATCTCCCTTATCAAACTGAACGTATATACCATCGCAACCTTTTTTATGAAAACAATACAATTGTCAACTTGCTAGTGACTTTTGGCAAAATACCTGCAAGAATGTTTCTCAACCAATAATTCATAATGTTTAATTTGATTATAACTGCATTTCTAAACATGTTCCAAATCACCCAGGCTGCACAGGTCAGAGAAAAGTGTACTTTCACACTTTCTGTTAATGAGAGGCTTTCTTTGTTCGCAGAAACCATCCTGTTACGTTCACAAATGGGGCAAGTTCTCATGGGTGCTAAAACTATTTTGCTTCTTGATCTTTCAATCTTTATGAAAACAGATGTTGGGAGGAAAGCATCCTTAATTTCCTCAGCCAACATAATTTATCTCCACATGAAACAAGCCCCAGAAAACCTAAAATTGGGAAGCAAATACACAAACACAATTGTTGCAGTTTTGATTTCCAGGCAGACCTCTTTAAGATCATAAAATTGTCCCTGTTAGGAATTGGGTAATATAATTGCAATGTCTGAGTTGGGGAATAGAATAGATTAGGTAACATGGAAGTTTAGACATTTCCCTTCATTAAACAAAATCCTCATTGCTATTTTGCAATAAAACACGAGCAAGCTTCAAAGGAAACCCTGTAGGAAAGGTTAATTGCTACTAAAAGACCAGGGTAGACACCAGTGTGTGCACATTCTGCACAAATGTGTTATGTTGGCAGGAAAGAATGCACATGACTACGGCTGGGATATTCCTGATGAAGATGATAGAGCAGCTCTGTGCCAAGGCTAATGCCAGAGCTTTAACCTCTGTGGAGCCTGGGGTCAGTTTAAACAGTAACCTAGGCTTCTGTGTGGAATATGAGCAGGGGGGTTGACTTCCTTCCACTTGGACAAATGCTTAACCATTTAGCTGCTTTAGTAGCCTTTTCCATTCCAAAGGCAAAACAAGATTGCAATAGAATGTGTGTGAGAGAGAGTTAGGGAATTTTAAAGCAGTCAGGGCTCCTTAACCTTCAGCGAAGGAGCTAATAATCCAAATACAGAGATAGGCTTGAAGTTAGTAGCTAAATACAGTGCAACAGAAGTCCAGAGGTGTGTGTATTTAGTAATTCCACAAATGTACTCAGTTAATAATTTTTTTTTTTTGCGATGAAGTGCAAAATTCAGCATTTTGAGAATCCTCTCTCTTTTAAGCAAGTTCCAAGCTATTAGGACTGCATGGACAAGTCTGAATGCCTGAAAATTATTTAAAGTGCTTTTCCTACATAAGTAAGAGCGTTACTTTTTTTTAAGTACAGTGGTGCCCCGCAAGACGAATGCCTCGCAAGACGAAAAACTCACTAGACGAAAGGGTTTTTCCGTTTTGCGTTGCTTCGCTAGACGAATTTCCCTATGGGCTTGCTTCGCAAGACGAAAACATCTTGCGCTTTTTTCTTAAAGCCGCTTGAAGAGGCAGTTGCGACGGACCGTGCTTCGCAAGACGAAAAACATCGCAAGACGAAAAGACTCACTGAACGAATTATTTTCGTCTTGCGAGGCACCACTGTAATCCCATCATATGGAGCAGCAGTGTTACCATCACAAACATTACTACCTTTGAACCTTGGGTCTTGAAACAGCATAAATGCCTGGAATAGTATTATTCCCAAACCTTGCTTTTAAAAGCATGTAATTCATGATCATGAAAGGAAGAAAAAAATCATACATATAACTGATCTGTAAATTTCCAGTTTTTCCATTTCTGGCCTTGCAGGAGGCATGTTTCCATTTTTCTCTCAGTTCTTTCGAATTCAGCCAAAGCTAAGCAGTTTTAAGTAGCAATTATTTCATTGGTTGAAAGTGCATGCTTGAAATCAAAAGGTCTTAAAATTTCTTAAGTTTCATTAGATCATGGATTATTATTTTTTTAACAAAAGCATAGCAGTATTGTTTTAATTTCAGGTGTCCTCCACCAGCGTGAATTAAAAGTGTGACTATTAGAATAAGAGCATAACTACCTAAGAAGAACCCGGCTGGATCAGGCCAGTAGCCCATCTAGTCCAGCATCCTCTTCTCACAGTGGCCAACCAGATGCCTCTGGGATGCACACAAGCAAGGTCTAAGCATGACAATATTGCCCCCTCCTGCAGACCCCAGCACCTTTATTTAGAGGCATACTGCCTCCAATGGTGAAGGTAGAACATAGCCATCAGGATTAGTAGCTGCTGATAACCTCTCCTCCATGAATTTGTCCAATCCTCATTTAAAGCCCACCAAGTCAGTGGCCTTCACTACCTCTTGTGGGGGCAAATTCAAGAGTTTAACTATACACCATAAGAAGTGCTCTCTTTTGTCTGCAGTGGCGTAGCGTGGGGGGTGCAGGGGGGGCCGGCCGCACCGGGCGCAACATCTGGGGGTTAGGGTTAGGGGGCGCAAATCCACAGGTTAGGGGGCGCAAATTACTTGCCTTGCCCCGGGTGCTGACAACCTACGCTACGCCACTGTTTGTCTGTCCTGAATCTTCCAACATTCAGCTTCATTTGATGTCCCCAAGCGCTAGTGTTGCAAAACCTTTCTCTGTCCACTTCCTCCACACCATGCATAATGTTCTATCATGCCACCTCTTGCTCTCCTTTTCTGTAAACTAAAAAGGCCCAAATGTTGTAACCTTTCCTCACTGGGGTTGCTGCAGCCCTTTGATCAATATGGTTGCCCTTTTCAGAAGCTTTTCCAATCCCACAATATCCTTTTTGAGGTGAAGTAACCCAGAGGTGGATTTAAGGGAGTGTGTCTGGTTCGTACTAGGTACAGAGCCTTGGGGAGCTACAGGGGAAGCCACAACTATTGTTTAGAATACAGAAAGAGAGGTGGGGGTACCAAATTTGGGTGTCACACAGGGCACCACTGACATTTGAGACCCCAGGGTCCACCACTATATTAACCAGAACTGTATACAGTATACGTAGTGTGGTCACACCATAGATTTGTGCAGCAATATTATGCTCTTGGCAGTTTTATTTTCAGTTTGTTTCCTAATCATCCCTAGCATGGAATCCGCCTTTTTTTTTACAGCTATGGCACATAATAATAATAATAATAATAATAATAATAATAATAATAAATATTTTGTATACCACCCTCCAACTGAAGATCAAAGAGTCATTCGTGACATAAAAATAAAAAATGAGAGCACAAAATACATAATAAAAAACAAGAACAAAAATGAAAATAATCCAATAACACCCCCCAAAACACATTTAAATAGAATGTTGAACAACATCTTCGCCTAGCTTCTAAAGATATGTAATGAAGGCGCCAGGCAAGCCTCCCTGGGGAAAGCATTCCACAAACAGGGAGCCACTGCAGAAAAGGCCGATTCTCATTTTGCCCCCCTCCAGACCTCTCGTGGAGGAGGCACACAAAGAAGTGCCTCACATGATGATCACAGGGCACGGGTCAGTTCATATGGGGAGAGGCAGTCCCTGAGATATTTCTTTACTGGGCCGTTTGGAATGAATCGACATTATGGTTTTTTTCATTTTGATCAGAAACCATTAAACAAATTTACTTTTATAGCACAATCCTATGTATATCTACTGAGAAGTAAGTCTAGCTGAGTCCAATGGGCCCTACTCTCAGGTAAGTGTATATAAGATTGCAGTCTTTGATGCCTGACTGAACTCACATATCAATTGCAAATTCTAAGCTTTTTCACCAAAAGGTTATATTTTTGAAATGAAATTTCAAATATGATTAAGGGATAGATGAACTGTATTCCTAAGGAATCTGTGCAACAAACAAGATCCCCCATATACTGATGAGTTTCACATTATTATATGTTCATGTCAACTGAACCTAATGTAGGTGTGAATGAATCAAGAGCTTGATTATACTTCTGCTACTTGTGCTGAATAGTTGGTTAGACATTCCAGAAGCCCTATGGAATTGTAGAAAACTACTCACCTCATTAATATTATTCAATGTGAGTTATTACCTCCTTCTAGACAGTGTTTGATTTTATTGAGCTATACCAATCCAAATTCTGATAATACTCACTCTGGTGTGCAAGTTGAAAATGTCAATGGAGTTACTTTAAGGTTGACATATATATGTAAGTAAGATTACAATCAGATTTTTGTCATTAGTTGAAATCTATAGTGTTTCTCTTGCCTGTAACAGAGAGGAATATAGGCCACAGAATGTTTAGCATTTCTTTTATCTGTCTATCTTGATGGCAACTTCAGCTTTTACAAAAAGCTTGCTTGCAGCATGGAAATTTTGCAACACTATTCTGTTTTCTTTCTTGCTGCTAACCCATTATTGCAGGGGGGAAATCTGCACAAAGAAAATACTGTGCATATCTAGCAGAAGTGGGAGTTCTAGTAAGTGCCAAACCCATAAAATGTTAGAAAGGCAATACAAAACTAACTACTTCTGGATTTATTTCATTTCAGAAAAGAAAGGGGGGGTTAATAAACAAGTAGGACTTGCGCAACAATGACACTTGACAAATAAGAGGTCCCCTGTTCCTGCTTACTCAAAGAAAAAGAAGGCACACCTTAATAATGTTTAAATAATAATGTACAGGATGCTGGCCTGTTTCATTTTATGAGTAAAATGCCCATCATTGGGTTGAGCACTATGTTTGTGCAGAGGATAATGTGATAATGCAGAGACCTTGGGGCAGTGGGGGGGTACTATTAATTTCATGTCTATCCTACCTTTATTCTGAGAACCTCAAGGAAGGTCCACAGGCAGTCTCCCATCTAGGTACTAACCTGTCAGGGAACTGACATCAGAGGAAAGGGAGTTGGTAGGGCTCCCAGAGACTGGGAGAGAGTCAGCAGCCAAAGCAGGGACAAGGAGGGGGAGCGAGGGGTCTCTGGAGGAGGATCTCAGTAATGCTGAGAGAGACGCAGCAGCCCAGGCAGGAAACAGCAGGGGAGAGAAAGGGGTGAGAGACACATCCAGCGAAAATAGCGGGGAGGTGTCAGAAGCAACTGCAGGGAGACCCATGCTTCGCCGGAAGCTGCCACGTCGTGAGTCCAGGAGACGCGTTTCCGTTAAGGAACTTCTTTGCTGGAAGCGCTTCCGCAGGCAGCCACTGTCAGACACTACTAGTGACTAGAGCAGACATGTCTGAGGAGCTCTGTCACACACAGAGGTTTGTGGGGCCGCACAAACTCTGAAGGGGCACAATTTTAAGCACAAGCAGCTAATCATCCCCTGACAGCAGTCTGACAGTCTTTGTACGCTGCCTGTGCAGGAGAAAGCATCATGAGCAACCCAGCCGGAACCGGAGAGGCAGGGGTTGGAGCTGGTCCAAGCTTGGAAGAAAGGTATCAAGCTCTGGAGGTCCAACTTGCGCTGCAGACGGCGAGGCTCGAGGAGAGAAGGGCTCAGGATGCTGACAAAAAGGGGAGAACCACTCAGTTCCCCAGAAAGGTACCAGGATTGGTGCAGAAGTTTGGGGGGGACCCCAAGGATTACCATGCCTTTAGGACCGAGATGCAATATGCCCTGAATGTGCAGTTTGATGAGTTCCCTGATGAGGAATCGCGAGTTGCTTTCGTAATTGGGCATCTTGAGAAGGGGGCGCGGGACTGGGTTCGACCCCTGATGGCAACGCACAACGATATCCTAAAGGACACTATGAAATTCTTTCGTGCAATGGATATCATGTTTTCCAGCGATATTGAGGAAGGGGTGGTGCGCAGACAGCTAATGGCTTGCAAGCAGGGAAGCAGATCTGTCCGTGAGTACTGGACTGAATTTACCATGCTGATTCACAGATTGGGGTGGGATTTATCGGCAGCACCCATTCAGATGCTATTTGAAGAAGGTCTTTCTTCGGCTGTGAAAGACGAGCTGTCCAGGAGCCCCAGGGCGGTGTCTATGGATCAGCTGACCAAATCTGCGCTGACCATTGGAGCGCGCCAGGAGGCAAGAGCCTTGGAGAGGCGGGAAGGGAGAGGGGAACGTTGGAAGGAGTTACGCATTCCAGACATTCCTGAGCCAGCTTTCCCGCCGGCAGAGCCGATGGAAATCGGAACAGCCCGCGCGCGCGCAGTTTCAAAGCCCAGTGAGGGGGCGAAGAAGGAGGGAAAGGGAGCCCGGAAATGCTATCTCTGCCAACAGCCAGGCCACTTTGCCAGAGTATGCCCCCAGAGGAAGGAATGGCAAGGGATGGTGGGAGCAGTTGAGGGGGGAGAGCAGGGAGAAACGGAGCAGGTAAAAGCCAACGCCTGGTTGCCACCGTCAGGGCACTGCAGCCAGGCCAAAGAGCAGTGAAAGTGCCCGTGCCAGAAGCTCCTCGACCTGCTCTAGTGATTGAAGTGTCGCTAGAGCTGCAAAATGGACACCCCCTAAAAATAAAGGCGCTGTTGGACTCAGGCAGCTCCTGCAATTTTATGAGCAAGGAGTTTGCTGCTGAACATCAGATACAGACTATCCCTTTAAGCAACCCCCTGCAGGTGACCACGATCGATGGCAGGGAACTGTTGGGAGGAGGAGTTAGCTTGCAGACCGTCCCAATGATAATGAGGGTGGCAAGGCACACAGAACTGATAGCGTTTAATGTGGCCACCTTGGGAGGCGCTCCCATTATTTTGGGGATGAGCTGGCTAGCCTTACATGATCCGCTGGTGGGCTGGCATCAAAGAGTGGTTTCCTTCGGTTCAGCACATTGCTTAGAACACTGCAGGGGGGAAAAGGGGTCAGCAGGGGCCCAAGCCACCCTGGCAGGGACTGAAGTAATGGGAAAGGGGAAGGTGCCACCACAGTATGCTGATCTCAGCGACGTGTTCAGCGAGAAGGAAGCTGACCAACTACCCCCGCATAGGCCCTTTGATTGCCAGATCAATTTACTCCCTGGAGCACAGCTTCCTGTAGGCAAGTTGTATGCCATGTCAGACAGGGAAATGCAGGAGTTGCGAGCGTTCATTGACAAGAACCTGAAGAGAGGCTTCATCAGAGAGTCCAAGGCAGCGGGGGGTAGCCCAGTGTTTTTTGTGGATAAAAAAAACACGGACAAGCCGAGACTGGTATGTGACTTTAGGCGGTTAAATGCAGTGACAGAGCCGGCGGCTTTTCCTATGCCCAGGATTGATGATATTTTGACCAGGGTGCGGAAAGGAAAGATTTTTACAAAGCTGGACCTAAGGGGGGCGTACAACCTGATACGTATAAGGAAAGGGGATGAATGGAAGACCACCATGTTCACCCCTTTGGGGGCATTTGAATACCTCGTTATGCCTTTTGGATTACAAACAGGCTCCGCGTGTTTTCAAGCCTTCATGAACCACGTACTGGGGCCTTTGCTCTACAAGAATTGCATGGCCTTCTTAGATGACGTGTTAGTGTATTCGGAGAATGAGGAGCAACATGTGAGAGACGTCAGAGAAGTGTTGAGCAGGCTGCAAGCCAACAAGCTGTGGGTGAAACTGGAGAAGTGTCAGTTTCATACCAAGGAGGTGGAATTCCTGGGGTACCGCTTGTCAGACAAGGGGTTGGCCATGGACCCCGGCAAGGTTCAAGCGGTGCTGGAATGGAAAACACCCAAGACCAAGAAGGATGTGCAGAGGTTCCTAGGGTTTGGAAACTTTTATCGTAAGTTCATCCGAAACTTCGCCCACCTGACGGCGCCCATCACGGACTGTCTCAGCAGTAAAAAGAAGTTTGTTTGGACGGGGGAGGCGGAGCGAGCGTTTGAGGAACTGAAAAGGGCCTTCGCCTCTGATGAACAACTTCTACATGTGGATTTACAAAAAAAGCTGAGGGTCGAAACAGACGCTTCTGACAGAGCCATAGGGGCGGTGCTTCTTCTGCAGCCGGGGAAGGAGGGGTCAGAGTGGCGACCGTGTGCCTTCTTTTCGCGAAAGCTGAACAAATCTGAGAGGAACTACACGGTGTACGACCGGGAACTTCTTGCGATTCATGAGGCCTTCCGGAGATGGAGGCACCTGCTAATTGGTGCACAACAGAAGGTGCAAGTGTGCACGGACCATAAGAATCTAGAGTATTGGAGAACTGCGCGAGTGCTCAACCAACGGCAGTTGAGATGGGCCCAGGAGTTCTCCAAATTTAACTTTGAGATTTGTTACGTACCAGGCCCAGAGAACGTTAGGGCGGACGCTCTCTCACGCAAACCTGAATATTTGGAGGGAGAGGGTGCACCCGAAGAGACCCATGTCCTTCCCGAGGACCGCTGGGTGTGTGGGGCGGCATTGGTGGGGCAAAGGGAACTGGTAGAGGGAACGGTGCAGGATGAATACGCCCAGGACAAACTCAGGGGTCTCAGGAGGGAGGGAGACAAACCCGGGGGTTTTGAGGAGAGAAACGGGGCGTTGTACTACAAGGGAGCGTTATACATACCTGAAGGGGAATTGAGGGAAAAGGTACTCAAGCAACTGCACGATAGCCCCACAGCAGGACATTTTGGGCAACACAAAACCATGTGGCTGGTTACCAGGGAATTCTGGTGGCCCAAGGTCAGGGAAGATGTGCGGGAGTATGTGAGGGGGTGTGACCAATGCCAACGAGCCAAGGGGGAGAGGCGGGCACCGGCAGGTTTATTAGAACCACTACCCACGCCGGAAAGGCCATGGGAGGCAGTGGCAATAGATTTCATGACTGATCTGCCCAGGTCCAAAGGGAAAACAGCCATCATGGTTGTGGTAGACCTGTTAACCAAGATGGCCCACTTTATAGCCTGCTCACATGCGGTCACAGCGGAAGAAACCGCTAAATTGTTTGTGGAAAATGTGTTTAGGCTGCATGGCGCCCCCTTGAGGGTGGTTTCTGACCGAGGGAAACAATTTACTTCCAGGTTCTGGAGGAAGCTCATGAGCTTATTGCATGTAGAGGTGAATTTCTCAACTGCCCGTCATCCAGAAACCAACGGGCAGGCGGAAAGAGCTAATGGTGTCCTCCAGCAATATTTGAGGTGTTATGTGAATGACAGAGAGAATGATTGGGTGGAGAAGCTGGCGTTGGCAGAATTTGCCTACAACAATGCAGAGAACGTGTCCACGGGGATGAGCCCCTTTTTGGCTAATCACGGGTGTCATCCCTGAGCCTTCCCAGGGGGGGAAGGGAAGAACTGGAGCGTTCCAGCCGCAGAACAGTTCGTTGAAGAAATGGAAGCGATCCATCGCCAGCTCCAACTTAATTTAAACAGGGCGAAGGAGGAATATAAGAGGCAGGCAGACAAAACCAGAAGGGAAGGGGAAAGCATTAGGGTGGGGGACCAGGTGTGGCTGTCCACCCAAGGGTTACCATTCAAAGGAGGTTGTAAGAAGTTAAGACCCAAAAGGCTGGGCCCATTTGAAGTCACGCAACAGGTCAACCCAGTGGCTTTCAGACTCCGGTTACCGAACCACATGAAGTTGCACCCAGTGTTCCACAGGTCGTTGCTGTCACCGTATAAAGGGGACAGAGAGGGGAGGGTCAATAGGGGACCAGCTATGGAGGAAAAAGAACACAGCTACCATGTAGCGGAGATTCTCGATTCCAGGTGGAAGGGAGAGCAAGTAGAGTATTTGGTAATGTGGGAAGGGGAGCCGGAGTCGGAAAACACCTGGGTCAGGGCAGAGGATGTAGATGACGAGGTTTTGATTGAAACTTTTCATCAGAGATTCCCTCGTAAACCCCAGCCAGTGGCGAGGTTCCGGAGGGAATACTTCGCCACCACCGACGAAGAAGAAGAGTTGGAGGGGTTCTCTGATTCCGAGGTGGAGGAGGATTCAGCGAGTCGGAACGAAGACCGATGGAGGGAAATGTTCGAGACGTCTGAAGATGAAGAGGATTCTTTTCGGGGTTTCAGCTCCTCACCGCCCAGAGGAGAGAGTAGGGGCGGGGGAGAAGGGGGCCCTGGAGGGGAGGTGGATGTCAGGGAACTGACATCAGAGGAAAGGGAGTTGGTAGGGCTCCCAGAGACTGGGAGAGAGTCAGCAGCCAAAGCAGGGACAAGGAGGGGGAGCGAGGGGTCTCTGGAGGAGGATCTCAGTAATGCTGAGAGAGACGCAGCAGCCCAGGCAGGAAACAGCAGGGGAGAGAAAGGGGTGAGAGACACATCCAGCGAAAATAGCGGGGAGGTGTCAGAAGCAACTGCAGGGAGACCCATGCTTCGCCGGAAGCTGCCACGTCGTGAGTCCAGGAGACGCGTTTCCGTTAAGGAACTTCTTTGCTGGAAGCGCTTCCGCAGGCAGCCACTGTCAGACACTACTAGTGACTAGAGCAGACATGTCTGAGGAGCTCTGTCACACACAGAGGTTTGTGGGGCCGCACAAACTCTGAAGGGGCACAATTTTAAGCACAAGCAGCTAATCATCCCCTGACATAACCATTACCAGATTAGTTCAGCAAGATTGCTGAATTATATGCCATGTCCCAACATGGATCCTACTGTCTTAGAAGTGGAGCATCTTCTGTCCACTCTCAACTGTGTCCGAGTTTAGCTCATTTGCTTTATCCTATAGAATTCAACAAAAGCCAGATCACATATGCAAATCCCCATTTTTTTATTTCCATATCCTGCCCTATATTCTGCTTCTTGATGGGATACTACAGTGGGACAGAATCTTGCACTTGAAAGAATGTGACAAAGAACTAGAGAACAAACTGTAATGTAGTATCTGGATAGAGTCATTCCAGAGTGATACACAGTATTGGAGAATTTTGTTTCATGATTCTACCGTAAGGTAGATGTCAGCACTTGAGCATTAGTGAAATATGATATGCATTCACATTCCAACATATTTAAATTTTAGGTAGAATATTTCATAGTCTGAAAAATCAAAGCAACTGTGGAGTCTGAGATAATCAGAAGTTGCTATCAAAAGTGCAGATGTTATCCTCTTGCTTGCTTCGTTATGCAAATTCAAAACTGAATATGAAAGACAGATTGAGGAGTTAGCATGTGAATTCCCTTGGCTACTGGTCTTTGCTTTTTTTGCTTCTAAGTGGTTGTTCAAGTCTTAAATCAGGATACTACTTATAAGGACCATCTACTCCCATATGGACCTGCTGGTGGTGCTGTGGGTTAAACCACAGAGCCTAGAACTTGCTGATCAGAAGGTCAGCGGTTTGAATCCCCGTGATGGGGTGAGCTTCCGTTGCTTGGTCCCAGCTCCTGCCAACCTAGCAGTTCAAAAGCACCTCAAAGTGGAAGTAGATAAATAGGTACTGCTCCGGCGGGATGGAAAACGGCATTTCCGTGCTCTCCAGACACCGTCACAGTGTTCCGTTGCACCAGAAGTGGTTTAGTCATGCTGGCCACATGACCCTGAAAGCTGTCTGTGGACAAACACTGGCTCCCTTGGCCTGAAGCAAGACGAACACCACTCCCCATAGCCGCCTTTGACTGAGCTTAACTGTCCAGGGTCCTTTGCTTATTTACCTTTTACATGGAGTAAGGTGATCCTGCAGGTGAACTGGCCATAAGCTGTTAAGGGCTTTATATACCAATAGTAACACCTTGAACTTGGCCTGGCAATGCCAAGCACACTGCTAAAACAGGGAGGTTTAGAAGTCTGTAGTGGACTGCCTTGTCGTGTCACCAGTTATGAAGGCTTGCCCTACATCCTGGCTACAGGAATGTCAATGTGGTATTGACTAGGCTGCTGGAATCGTGGAGAGCTGCATTCAAATTCCTGTTCAGCCAACTCACTGAGTGACCTGGAACTGGGTTATTGTGAAGATAAATTGGGGCGAGGGGGGGTCATGTCTGCCACTTTGAGTCCTTGGAAGATGAGTGAGTTAAAAGTTAATTGGTTAGTAAGCACACAGCATCAGTTAACTCACATATATGTGCACACACTGCATGAGCCAGAAATATACATCTTCCCCTGCATCCACCAGATAAATTAGCTAAAAATTCTAATCTGAATTCCGATATAAAAATTCTAATTCTGAATTCCGATATTCACAACCCTCTCTTGTGTAGAATTAATGAATAACACTTGCCATTCTGTTTCTTGAACTGGACTGCTCACATAAGCATTAAAAACGTTAAGAAGCATTAGGAAAAAAAACACTATATAAATGCTATACTTTATTATTATTATTATTATTATTATTATTATTATTATTATTATTATTATTATTATCACCTTATCAGACATGATTTATTTCTATATGCTACTGATATATAGAAAGAGTGTTGACAAAGAATCACCTCCCTGCCCGCCCCAAAAGCACTGAGCTACTGAAGAGGCATAATGAACTGTAGGAAAAGTAAAACACTGATAAAACTGAACACTTTGGAGAATGGACTATAAACCCTGATGCATAGCTGGGTGCAGCTGCAGCTTAAGAAAGATCATTTCTATATGAGTAAGTGGTCATTCTCGGCTAGCAGTTAATACCATGTAATAATACGCTAACTGCATGAGAACTCCACATTGTTTCTGGAACATGTCAATATCAGCTTGCACAATAACTAGCAGCATTTGGGACTCTGGATAGTGTCGGCTGTGTCTAATTGAGTAACACTGTCTAAGGCATTTGACGTGCACCAGACACCGTCTCTTAATTAGGGGCCAATATTGAAAGACTCCGGGTCAAATTCTGCTTTTCAATTACATGGGTGCTGTTCTCCTTGATGTCAGCAGGAGCTGCACCTGCATACCCCTGTTTGGGATTAAGTATGCTGCATTCTATATATAAACTATGGTAATTATTGCAGCAACACAAAACTGAATTTATTTGCAGTTTTAAAATCTCATTTTATATATAGCTCTGGTTCAACCAACTTTGGTCAAGGCATTTATACTATCTATACTTCTCCTCTACTAGAACTCAACTGCAATCATAAGCATGAAAAATTATTTGCAGTTAACAGGGTTTGAACTACAGCATTATATCAACCTGGGAGTGCCATTAAAGTTTTGCACTGGTTGATAAAGTCTGCTCAGCAGAATATGTTCTATTTTGACTTTCAGAATCCTCTCTGGGTAACGTACAAAGTGGAACAAAAGGTAGATGAAAAACTCCCTATATGTAGTATAGCATATAGTATATATAGAATAGAATATACTATATATACTACAGAGTCAACACTGTAAGAAAATCAATGGCCCTACATAGATGAAATAGGCTGCAGTAGTAAGTATCTGGTCCACTAATACTGGTGATATTAAAAATAATAACCTCTAGGGCATTATCATCTGCTTGGTTATGACTCATAACATATCAACTATATTGGCTGGATGGGTAATTACTATTCTTTTCAAGAGAAAAAGGAAGGAAGGAAGGAAGGAAGGAAGGAAGG
This sequence comes from Podarcis vaucheri, assembly GCF_965113315.1. Taxonomy (NCBI): domain Eukaryota; kingdom Metazoa; phylum Chordata; class Lepidosauria; order Squamata; family Lacertidae; genus Podarcis; species Podarcis vaucheri. The sequence goes on along the minus strand of NC_138763.1, from coordinate 17,286,371 downwards.
AAGGAAGGAAGGAAGGAAGGAGGGAGGGACAGAAAGCCAAGGAGAAATGCAGAGGGGGGAGAGGAGAGAGAGAGAGAGAGAGAGAGAGAGAGAGAGAGAGAGAGAGAGAAAGAGAGAGAGAGATGTTTAAAAATGAGGAGGAGGAGGAGGAGGAGGAGGAGGAGGAGGAGGAGGAGAAGAAGAAGAAGAAGAAGAAGAAGAAGAAGAAGAAGAAGAAGAAGAAGAAGAGTAGTAGTAGTTGTAGTAGTAGTAGTAGTTTGGATTTGATATCCCGCCTTTCACTCCCTTTAAGGAGTCTCAAAGCGGCTAACATTCTCCTTTCCCTTCCTCCTCCACAACAAACACTCTGTGAGGTGAGTGGGGCTGAGAGACTTCAGAGAAGTGTGACTGGCCCAAGGTCACCCAGCAGCTGCATGTGGAGGAGCGGAGACGCGAACCCGATCCCCCAGATTACGAGACTACCGCTCTTAACCACTACACCACACTGGTTAGTCCCAAGAGGGAAAAGATGGAAGATAATGGTCTTAGGGCATATTCCAAAGTAACACTTTGTATTTAAACCTTCACGTAATAATTTAGTGTCATTAACATATTAATATAGTGCCATGGGAAAGTTATCAAAATTCTAAGATCCAGCTCAGGGATGTGTCTAGGAAAATAATGCATTTATAAAGTTTCCACTTATCGGAACTCAGTGGTTTAAAAATTAAGGGCACCCTAGATTTGCTGAGATCAGCAAGTTATGACATTCCCAGCCAGCGTAAGTCCTCAACCCGAGCTCAGCTGGACATATACCGGTTTAACATCCACGCTCGCCCTGGACTGGCAGCATTTAAACCAACATAAGTCCTAAAAAGCAGGCATTCCATGGGAGTGATGGGGGAACGGCTGAGGTGGTGTGGGGACCAGTGGCGTAGCGTGGGTTGTCAGCACCCGGGGCAAGGCAAGTAATTTGCACCCCCTAACCCGTGGATTTGCGCCCCCTAACCCTAACCCCCAGATGTTGCGCCCGGTGCGGCCGGGCCCCCCCTGCACCCCCCACGCTACGCCACTGGTGGGGACATACACCGGATCCTAACTCAGTTCAGCGTGGTTAAGTGACCTGGGAACATGGAAGAGCTTATGCCAACAACAAGAATGGTGTAAGTCAAACTCTAAATGCTTGTTTCCCCTCTGCCAGGCTTAAACTGGCTCAGTTATCAGTAGTTCCACTCCTGGATGCACTTTGGATCTGGTGTACTTTAGGCTGGCTTAATTAAAGGCAGCATAAATTATGCTGGCTTCCCATACTTGCTCCCTTAACTGGAATGTAAGAACAATGTAATGTAAAATGTTGATTAAATAAATAGTATATTGAACTGAACAGTCATATCCTGAGCCTGATGAATCGCACACTGAAAAACAGAACTTTCTATTCCACATTCTAGAAATATATATGTACTGAGTCCTACATTAGTACACTTAGCCATGCACTTCAATGTGTGTGGCAATTATGTGTGTTTTACTTCCACCAATAAAGCAAACTGAGATGTCCACTGCATCTTTTATTTTCTTAAGCATTAATATAAAGCATCAACTACAGATATTACTAGTATGGTTGTGATTGTGCATACTGTAGTTACCAGTACATATGCAGCCTCCAGGTTTTGCCTCTGGGCTTGTCAGCAGACAAAAGCTCAGGTCTATGTCACAGGTGAGCTCACAAGCTCTTCCGCTTCTGTATAGACAGGCCTCAGATTTCAACCACCACTGCCCCCAATGATGTACAGTAAACCCAGACAATCTTTAGAACTGACAGCCCAATCCACAAGCCCCTTAAAAACCAAGCATTCTCACTTGAAACAAAATGCAGCTGCATTGAAGTTACCAGGATAAAATCAGCTTAATTCCTAATATTTTGACTTAGCACAATTGTAGAACAGTCTATAAGTGAATTAAACTTTATCTCACAATATATGTATTTTTAAAACAGCCTAGCCTACTTGAAAACATAAAGTCATTAGTAGACCTTCATCTTTTTAAATTGGGATGTCACAAATTAACGCTGGGAATTACACGTTTTCCTGTTTAAAAGAAAGCTGTAATCACAGATGACTATTCCTCCAAATTACAATAAAGATAGATAACAGAATGAATTATAAAACAAAGGTTAGAGACAGAAACTGAGCATTGTGGCGGTAACGACTTTTAATTGGATTCAGTTTATCACATTTTTCAGAGTACCACAGAAGCAGAAGAAAGGATTAGAATTATTTCCACATTTCACTGTTTGGCATAATGAGAAAACAGAGGGAGGTCCTCATCCCTGATGCGTATGGTGAGCCACAGGAGATGTTTAACATGTCAGGATATAGTAGCGTATGGTCCCGAGACACAAATGCGTAGGCTCCATTATAATGTAACAAAGTGTAATCAATTGGGGGGGAAATAGCTAGGTCATGAAAATTTGTTAGGCAAGAGCATAATTTCTAAAAGGAAGTTTAACCCCTTAGTGTCATCAGTGACTTGTATATTTAACCTACAGGAACCTTTTGTTTTTAAAAAAAACCAACAGTAGTGGGGAAAGGTTTTGTTTCCCCCCAAATGATTTATGAATTAATAAAAATTATGGATAATTCTAAGTGACTGTTACTAAAAAGAAAGAGATGTCACCATTTGCATTGGTGGGATGAAATTCTGCAACACCTCATATATAGGGGTTTATCAATTGCAATTTCCTTCTACACAGCTTTGAGGTTCTAGACATCCTGATGTTAAATATTTATGTTTGAACAATATGGTCCTATGCATGTTTATTTAAAAGTAAAACTTGGTGAGATATGCTGACAGATAAGTGTGTTTACGACAGCCACCTAACTACTGCTCCACCAAAAAACCCTTGGGAGCCTTCATTTTCAAACAATCTTAATACCATGGGTGTAGTCGGGGGGCAGATGCCCCCCCCAAAAAAAAATCAATAAAAATACATAGCAAACTGAGGTTCTGCCCCTCCTAACAAAAGGCTTTCCCCTTCCTAACATAAATCCTGGCTACACCCATGCTTAATACTATTACAGAAGACAATGGGCATGTGAGATAAGTGAGAAGGTAATGTGCCTGGGTAACCTGTGTCTTGGCATGTATTTTCATTTAGTAAGACTCAGAATTAGGATTGGTTTCTACAGCTAAAGAAGAAATACCACCCATTTCCAGTTGGCTAAAGCTTTTCCATGCTACATTACTCCTCCTTTTACAGCTATATTTTAGAATTTGCATATCAAACTGCCAAGCTCAACATAGTAAATGACCCTTTACTCCATATGCAATTCCAAATCTATGGGCCTGGTTGGAATCTGACTATGGTCTGGATCCTAAGATAACATAAGGAAATTCATGGAAGGAAATTTCCCCATCTCTTCCCTGTAGCCACTTGCATTCTCCAAAAAGCCTCTCTGGAAAACTGCTGCAGCAATCAATTGATAAGCATTTATTTATTCCCTTGCATTTTATCCTGTATTTCTTCCATCAGGGAACCTAAGGGGAAATGCATGCATGTGGTACCCAGGCAATCACACATCCAGGCACTGACCAGCCACAGACCTGCCTTCATGTAGGAACCAATCCAGATTCCAACATATCAACTGAAACTTTTCGTTCTACGTAAGGGAATTTCCGTTATTTAAGGAAAGGAAAGAGATTTCTTACCACAGCCTAACCATAGCCAGCACCCCATTCACTCAACCCAATGTGAGTGAAGAAGTGCGCCTTCCAAGCCGAAGGTTGAGTTTCAGCAACTTTCCCAAATTTCACAATGAATTATGGTTTTTATTATTAAATGAGTTACCCAGCTTCCACCAATATCTATTTAATAGAAAGAGAACCAATATTCTTTCCAGTACCAGGTTATTCATACCATACATTTATTGTCTACATCAGTGGTTCTCAAAGGGTGTGGCACGCCACACTGGTGTGATAGGAGAGGATAGCGAATATGGCAGGATGATTCAAGGACAATCAAAGAAATATTGAAAAATTTCAGTATAGTGTAATATAGTGCAATATACTATACTATACTAGTGTTTTTCAACCTTTTTTGGGCAAAGGCACACTTGTTTCATGAAAAAAATCACGAGGCACACCACCACTGTGTGCGGAGAGGGAGATGTCAGAGCCCCGCTGCTCTCTATGGGGAATCGGATGAGAGCGGACCGCCTGTCCGCTCTCATCCGATCCCATCCAATCTGATCCCCACCCAGGATGGATGGAAAATAGGGTGGACCCAGTCCAGCGCCCGCCTAGTGGGCGAAAATTTGACTTTTTTTAAAAAAAAAATCTTTTGAATTTTTCAATTTTTCCCACGGCACACCAGGCAACATCTAGCGGCACACTAGTGTGCCGCAGAACAGTGGTTGAAAAACACTGCTATACTATACTATACTATACTATACTATACTATACTATACTATACTATACTATACTATACTATACTATACTATACTATACTATAAAAAAAATTAAATATAACCAAGAACATTGGTTATTCTTCTACAGTTCTACACAACATATTGTTTTGAACAGGGATTTTCAACTCTGATAGATCAGAAAAGACAAAGGTTTCTTTGTGAGATGAGAGTTTGTCTCAAATTAGACGTAATATAAATGAGATTCAGCAAAACAACCTCGCATTTCTCATTGAGTTTGTATACATACTTAAGGTACATGTATATGTTTATAATTGTATTTTTGGAATGATTCATGTTCCTATGTAGCTGCATTGTTTTATACTTTCTGGATGTTCCATGATCCTATTATGACATAGTTGTGTTCTATGTTATAAATCAAGCACTGCTAAGAGTTGTTTCTTTTTGTTTCCCAATATCAATTTTTTAAAAATGGTGTGGCATGAGCAAATGTTTATTCTGAAAGTGTGGCCCAGAGAAAACGTTTGAGAACCACTGGTCTATATGAACAGCCTTGATTTTCTTCAGAAAACCATTTTTAAAATCCTACCTTCAGAAAAATGATACTTTTGCCATTGTGAAATAAAGTTTCAAACACATGATGAGAGGCAAAAATATCTGGGGAGGTTTTGCGCATCCCTGGCATTCATAATGGATCCCTGGATCGAGGCGGATCAGGGCTGCTGATCCTTTTAGATTTGTCAGCAGCCTTTGACATGGTCGATCATGATCTTCTGGACCATCGCCTCGCAGACGTGGGGATACAGGGCATAGCCCGTAACTGGTTGTGCTCTTTTATCTCTGGTCGGGGACAGAGGGTGGCACTAGGGAGGGAAATGTCGTCACGCCACTCCTTGGTGTGTGGAGTGCCACAGGGCGCAATTCTCTCCCCGATGCTTTTTAACATCTTTATGCGCCCCCTTGCCCAGATTATCCGGAGCTTTGGGCTGGGCTGTCACCAATATGCTGATGACACTCAGCTCTATCTGCTGATGGATGGCCACACTGACTCGGCCCCGGACACACTGACCAGATGCTTGGAAGCTGTGGCTGGATGGTTTCGTGGGAGCCAATTGAAACTAAATCCTTCGAAGACAGAGGTCCTATGGCTGGGTCGGGATGGTATGGGGATGAGGGACCAACTCCCTTCTCTTGAGGGGGCCCAGTTAGTGCCATTGCCTTCCGTTAAGAGTTTGGGTGTAATCCTTGACGCCTCCCTTTCCATGGAGGCGCAAGTTACAGCAACAGCCAAGGCGACATTTTTCCACCTTCGCCGCATCAAGCAGTTGGTCCCTTACCTTTCCCGCCCCGACCTGGCCACAGTGATCCATGCGACAGTCATCTCCAGGCTTGACTACTGTAATTCGCTCTATGCGGGGCTGCCCTTGAAGCTGTCCCAGAAACTCCAGCGGGTACAGAATGCTGCAGCGAGGCTCCTCACGGGGTCTCTGCCATGGGAGCATATTCATCCAGTGCTTTACAAGCTGCACTGGCTCCCGGTGGAGTACAGGGTTAGATTTAAGGTGCTGCTTTTGACCTTTAAAGCCCTTCACGGCCTAGGACCCTCGTACCTACGGGACCGCCTTGCCTGGTATGCCCCACGGAGAACCTCAAGGTCCATAAATAACAACACCCTAGTGGTCCCAGGCCCTAAGGAAGTTAGATTGGCTTCAACTAGAGCCAGGGCCTTTTCAGCACTGGCCCCAACTTGGTGGAACGCTCTGTCTCATGAGACCAGGGCCCTGCAGGATCTGATTTCTTTCCGCAGGGCCTGTAAGACAGAGTTGTTCCGCCTGGCCTTTGGCTTGGAGCCAATTTGATTCCCTCCCCCCCCCCATTTTCTTTTTTCTTTTCCTTCTCCTGCAATGAGGCTACATTTTAATATTTTAATGTTCCATTATTTTAATGTTGTATTTTATTTTTGTTTTTAAGTTGTAATCATTCATCTTGTTTTTATTATTGCTTGTAAGCCGCTCTGAGCCCGGCCTTGGCTGGGGAGGGCGGGGTATAAATAAAAAATTATTATTATTATTATTATTATTATTATTATTATTATTATGTGCAGACTGAATGATTAGTGAAGACAGCAACAAATCCCAATTATATAGTATGTATTTCATAGCAGGCTGGTGTTCAGATTTTACATCTAAATGGGTATTAGTAACAATAATAATAATTAGTGAAGTCAGCAACAATTCCCAATTATGTAGTATGTATTTCATAGCAGGCTGGTGTTCAGATTTTACATCTAAATGGGTAATACTCTCCCCTCGCCCCATTCTAGTGATGGTTTAATCATTTGTGGGTTTGCTCTGTATAGCTTTGTTGGAGACAGAGGCTCTTGTAGAACCATCCAACCAGAAAGTCTTTAATTATGTTATTACACTAATAGACCCTTAATTATATGTGGATGCCAGGATGCAACATCACAGTAAGCCCTTGAAATGCTAATAAAAACATGAGAAACCAATCCAGTAATCAGAAAAAGTATCAAATAATTCACCCTACAATGCCATCAACTTGAAAAGAAAAATCAAACCCTGGCAAGAATATTTTCCACCATTTATTTTGCGTGGGAAATTCCAAGCCTTACTTCCCCCACTGGCTACTTGTCAGCCGCCAACCATCATCAAATTTCTCCAAGGTCATAACAATAATAAATAGAACATACTTAGCTGATTGGGAAAGTCATGAATCTTAAGAGGCTGTATAGTATACATGGAGATATATGCCATGACTTACTATGGTATCTTAAGTATATTTATCATAGTTAAATTTGTTTTATTTATTTCTTTTCTTCCCCATCTTTGTCCAGCTTTTGTCCAATAAGGTGATCATATGTCTAAAACCATGCTTGTGGAAATAATTTCAAAATACAAAGTGGGAAATTCCGATCTTGTGGAATTGGTCTTCCACATGAGCAAAGAGGGAGGAGAGAATATATTGGGCTGGTTTTCTTTCTCTTTCATCCTCCTCACTTCATCCTCTTCCTTGCCACAAGTGACAGCTGTGCCCATTGATGAGCAACAGGGGGGATGTGAAGAGGGAGAAAAAAAAAAGCCAAACATATTTCACCTGCCTCCGTTCAACTAGAGATGCAAAGGCCCAGGAAAAAAACACCAGAAAAATACTGTATGTGTGCTTTTTTTCCAAAGACATGTTTTGTTTTGTTTTGTTTTGTTTTGTTTTGGTTTGTTTTGGTTTGGTTTGGTTTCAGAATATGAATAAAAGTTGAAGACACTGTGTATTCACTCCCCACCAAAGGATATCAAAAAATTGCCTCTCTAACACAAGAGCAAGATACATTTCTGCCTCTAGGGGGCACTGCCTTTGTCACAAGAGAATGAAGAAGGATTTTGTGTCTTCTTTGGTTATGGGCTTCTCCTTGTTGTCATAGTTAGCGAATCTATTTCTGTCTTGACTAGGCCTCAAAGAACTGGTAATGGAAGAACCTACAGAGTAACTGAATTTTGTTGCGATCCAATATATTCTGCTGCAAAGACAGAAACTGGTCTATGTTAGGAAATACACCAAATGAAGAAATAAACTAACATGTGAAAAGATGACCCTGCTGAGCTAGAGCTGGGCACATATGGTGGCTGGGAATGTCTTAACTTGGTCATCCCAGAAAATCTAGGGTAATATTGTGCACTTAATTATTAAAACACTGAGTTCAGCTAAGTGGAAACTTTAGTTATAAATGCAGTATTTTCCTAGACAGATCTCTGAGCTGGATCTTATATTTTTTATATTATTGGCACTAAATTATTACTTAACCTTTGACTCTCCAGATGCTTATGAAATGCAAGTCCCATCAGCCCTAGCAACAATGGCTAAGCAAGATTTTCCAGGCTGCATGAAGCATTTGACAGTTCAGAATTGGGGAGGCTTGCAAGTGATCCCTGACTGTCAAATGGGTGGGGAGCACCAGCAACATCATAGCAACCAGCCTGCAATGTGGGGCGGGGGAGGGACCCACATTCTCCTAGATCTTTCACAGTCCTTATTACAGCCTCTCCCCCTGATCCGAGCCGCTTGAGCAGATGTGTCCCACCAATGGACTTTCCATTTCATCTTTATGTAGACAAATCTGCTCCTTTCTGGCCGGGTTGCTTTTAATTCCTCCATCATATATTATCCAATGATCCAACAGTCTTGCAAACTTCAAACTTGTACCTACATATCACGACCTACTATGCTTTGATTCAACTCACTTCTTGAATATATTTCAAGATGAAGCATGTCATGTCTGAAGCTCCATCAGCTGCATTAGTTCACCATGCTGAAATCCTTTGAAAGAAACAACTTGTGTTGATTTGAGCAACAATTAATCATCACATAAATAGAAGGGATAGTAGTTGCAGTTGATAGGGAAAGTGATAGTTGGTTTTGTTGAGAAATTCTCCCTGTTAGGTTCTAGTATTTGAAAGCATACCTTTAATTTTTGTATGAACACAATATGCCTAAATTGGTACCTGGCTGCTGTTGAAATGAAGTCATATTTTGAAGAAAACCCATCACATACATCCAAACACTAACACGGTCATGGATGGGGATACTCAGTTAAATAGATGTTTGTCTAGAAGAGTCATCATCTGGCTAGCATCTCTGCTGAATGTTTCTAAGCAGCTAACTGATGTATACTAAACAAATTTGGTTTGGCTGCAGCTAAAGCCGCCCTGTGGAAATTCTCAACATACATTTGTTTGATTGAGCTGTCATTTTCAGTTGATCTGCTGATGATCTGTGTCACTTTGTTTAAATGTCCTTGCATTTTTTTCTTTATACAGCAAAAAAGAAGAAGAAGAAAAGAGAAAAGAAAGGCACGCTTTCTGTGATGGATTAAATGAAGGTGAAATTCGAGAGTTACTCCTGTTTTCGATTTCTGTGTTCCCAGACAGGTGGGTCTGGAATGACAAAGAACTTCATACGCCAACACTTGAAAAAACAGAATAGAGTAGATGCCCTTATGATTTAAAACATCCACAGATGTGTCAGCTTCCAAATGCTCCTGTTTTAGGAGTCACTGGAATCAGTAACTGGAACAACAAATATTATTTATATAAACTGGGGTAGCAAAAGATCCTAACCTTACAGCCACACATCAAAATCTTTGCACAGGGAAAAGCCATCATGCACACAGCACTTTACAGTACCAACTATTTTTGCTCCACAGAAACCTCTGTGTCTGCATTTTAATGTACTCCAGTTCTCTTCTGCCATTGCTTCAAGCCATTGCAGTTTTCGCACCCTCAATACTACATCCTCATTATACCACTAACTCTGCACCCCTTACTTATGCCCTCTATTTTGTCTTATTTGGCCTTCCCCCAACTACTTAGCCTTCCTGCTACCCCTTCTCTATGCCTCCCGGTAGTAGCTATGGAGCAGGTCTACTACCGGAAGGAGTGTATGAGCAACCCGCTACTAACTCACATGGCACATCTCATCCAAGCCCACTATGCATAGGTTTGAAAAAAAAATCATTCTAAATATTGAATTATGTACAGTGGTAACTTGGGTTACATACGCTTCAGGTTACATACGCTTCAGGTTACAGACTCTGCTAACCCAGAAATAGTACCTCGGGTTAAGAACTTTGCTTCAGGATGAGAAGCTAAAGTGGTGCTTCAGGTTAAGAACAGTTTCAGGTTAAGAACGGACCTCCTGAACGAATTAAGTACGTAACCAGAGGTACCACTGTATATTTTAAGCATTTTCCTTAATTTAAAAAAATATATTTCTAGGATTCCACAATAAAGCTAGGAAAACTCTAACAAGGCATTTCCAGAGGTCTTCAGACTTTGACCATCATTTGATTCCTTTAAAAAAATTCTGATAGACATGTTTACTTTTTAACATCCATGGCCGGAGGATTTCAATACACAAATGCAGCAAATCAGGGAGGTATGCACTCTTCACTTGTCAGGAGAAAACTGTTTACATGAAAATCATGATTGTGTATGATTAGGCTGAAGCAGAAATACTGTTTTGTGTGTGTGTTAATATTTATTACACCAATGACATGCCAGGGATAGACACGGAAACATTTAACCCACAGGCAGGTTAGTAGGAGAGCCAACAAGGTCCTGTCCAGATTTTTCATTGAACATTCAGTCTTATTTAATGGCAATTAGAAACTGGGGGGAAGCTGCTGTTTGGGGAAATATAAATACAGTTCTCCAGCATGCATCCTAACAGTTGGATATGCAAGGAAGCTTTCTAGCTCATGGCACCAGAGGCCTCAACAATCTAGGATTTCCCATTGTAAAGAAAGCAAATTGAAGCTGAAAGGCGCAGTAAGGCTTGCTCTACCTTGCTTTGATCTTCACATGTTTTCCATAATGCCTATATGGGGAAAAAGAAAAAGATGCCCCAACAGAGATCACCAATGTGGTCTTCATTGGTGATCATGGTCACTATGGTGCCCATGGTCTCTGGTTTGGGGGCCCTCATGATTTTTATTTTTATTTTTGCCTGCCGTGTGTGTGTGATTGAGAGAGATGCAGTTGGCCATAAACAGAGGCAGAGATATATGTTGAGCATGTGTCGTGGGAAGGCAGAAGCTAGGAATGTGGGTCTGTGTATGTATAGCCTGAGAGGGAGTGATGCACTTGGGCAGAGAGGGACATGTGAAGTGTGTGTCCGTGAGTGAGTTTTTAACCTGCTATATTAAAAAATATTAAGGAAAATGTTTAAAATTGAAAATAATTAAGGATAAAGAAATTACAGACATGTATAATATAATATATTATAAAATAACCAGGGGAGGAAATGGAGGGAAGTTAAAGAATCTGAGTTATCCCAAAATATGGATTGAATATGGTGTGACAATGTTTTATTTTCTTTTTCTTTTTTCTTTTAATTGTATTTGTTTGTTATGGTTTATATGATGATAATGTTTAAATGTGAAAATTAATTTAAAAATTATAAAAAAGAGGAAGTGAGAGGAGGAGGATCAATATTGTGTGAGCTCCACAATCAGGACCAGCTGACTTCCCATGGCAGCCATTTTGTGACTTGGGCCCACAGTATTTTCTCAAAATTCAAAGTGTTCTCACTGGTCCAAAAGTGTTGGCAACTGTGTCCTACACCCATGTAGACAGGAACTCCTTTGTCAGCAGCAAAACGAGGAGACTATCCTTTTCTCCCTACACCCATAAAAAAGGGGAACAAACTAAAATAAAGTGACCAGGGCTCAGGAACCGTAACAGTGCTGTTAAAAGAAACCACCAAATAAGAGTTCAGGGACACCACTTTATCATGAAATGGTTGAGGGCTGCTCTGCATACTTCTCTGTGGGAAATGCATAAGATGTAAACACATAAAGCGTGTACCTGTGTCTTAGAGCATTAACTGGGCCACAAGACCCAGAAATGTGTACATGAATGTTTAAAGGTATACACATCTTTACATCCGCAGAGTTGTTACCATTTACTTTTTTCCATTTCCATCCTGACTCATCGTCAAATGAGCTCAGGGCACCGTACATTGTGTCCCACCTCACTCCTACTCTGCTTTTGTCCTCACAACAACCCTGTGAGGTAACTTAAGCTGAGAGATTGAGTCAACTTGGGCCTGTGTGGGAAATATGAACCCAGGTCCCTCTGGACTTAAGTCCAATGTTCCAGCCACCTCACTATGTTCCCACAGACATCATTATGCTGCAAGCCTGAGAGTGGCTAAGGTGCATGTGCTTTTCACTCTTCCCACCTTCAAGTATTCTGATGTTCAGTTGCATGGGGGTCTTCTTATTGTCCTTTACAGTCCCTGGTTCAAAGTGGGAAAAGACGATTCTCAAGCCATCAAGGTCCCAGCTCACAGATTCTGTCAGGACATTTGAACCCAGTTGCTTCAGGAAGGAACCTGAAGGGTCAAAAGACACATCCTGCAATAGTTCTCTCTCTCAGTCAGGCCTCTCCATCCTCCTCAGAACACAGAGGCTGGTCCTTGGAGGGCCCTGATTGGTTTTCTACAACAGAGAGAGTTGGGGTCTGTGGTTATAACCACAGAAATGAATCAAGAGAAAGTAGAATAGACTTTATTTTTTCAGTAGGTAGAGATTACTTTAGAATTTTAAACACATACACACTCAAACACCCTGCCAGTAGAAACTAGCAGAGCAGGGAAGAGGCTGGGCCAGAGAAGTCTTTTATTGGAAATTACAACTTTTTATGAGCTGGAGATATTTTGTTTTTAATGTGGGGAAATATTACAAAATGCAAAGGGGGTGGTGGCTTGCAATAGGTACAGTCCACTTTATCACCTCATTCTTCTGGATGTGCAGAGCAGGAGATTTGATCACAGGCCTTCCCAATCAAAGTCCAACTCTCTAGTTACAACTGTAGTTATGGTGTCCCATTGAGCCAGAAGCAGTTTAGTCATGATGGCCAGATGACCTGGAAAGCTGTCTGTGGACAAACATCAGCTCCCTCGGCCTGAAAAGCGAGATGAGGGCCACACCCCATAGTCGCCTTTGACTGGACTTAACCATCCAGGGGTCCTTTTCCTTTACCTACAGTACAGGTTACAGTTGTACCTTGGATCTCAAATGCCTTAGTTCCCGAACAATCGAACACTCACCCGGAAGTGAGTGTTCCAATTTTCGAATGATTTTAGGAAGTCAAACACCTTCCGTGGCTTCTGATTGGCTGCAGGATGCTCTTGCAGCCAATAGGAAACCGTACCTTGGTTTTCAAACAGTTCCGGGAGTCGAACGGACTCTTGGAATACATTCTGTTTGAGAACCAGGTATGATTGTACATGAATTTTTGTGCACACTCTCACAGAACTATGTGTGTCTTAACAACAACCACATGAAGACCAATATCTCCACTGCACATTTATTTCAGTCACTTTCTTGAACATATGCTGAACCTCCCCAACAAAGTTAAGCCAAGGCACGATTGAATAGAAAACCTTCCCTTACTAGCACACACATTAGTAACCTTAGTGACTTCTTCAAGGCCAATACAGAACTTTATGGCTGCACAAGCATTTGATTTCAAGCTTCCCTTTAAAAGCATTATTGTTTGCAGAAATCTTCTATTGAAAATTCACAGTACATTGATAATATTTGTCGCCTACTGTTAAAAGCACAGGAGCACAATCCAGTTTTTTAAAGTTGGCAACCCTATTCCCAATTCCACAGGCCTGTGCCACCATTGCATCTTAAAAAGCAGAGACATCACCTTACCAACAAAGGTCCGTATAGTTAAAGCCATGGTTTTCCCAGAAGTGATGTATAGAAGTGAGAGCTGGACCATAAAGAAGGCTGATTGCCAAAGAATTGATGCTTTTGAATTATAGTGCTGGAGGAGACTCTTGAGAGTCCCATGGACTGCAAGAAGATCAAACCTTTCCATTCTTAAGGTAATCAGCCCTGAGTGCTCACTGGAAGGACAGATCCTGAAGCTGAGGCTCCAATACTTTAGCCACCTCATGAGAAGAGAAGACTCCCTGGAAAAGACCCTGATGTTGGGAAAGATTGAGGGCACAAGAAGAAGGGGACGCAGAGGACGAGATGGTTGGACAGTGTTCTCAAAGCTACAAACATGAGTCTGACCAAACTGCGGGAGGCAGTGGAAGACAGGAGTGCCTGGCGTGCTCTGGTCCATGGGGTCACAAAGAGTTGGACACGACTAAATGACTAAACAACAAAAACGTGCCACCATTAGGTAAGTGGAAATCCAGGGTAGCAAATGGATGGTGCAAAAACCTATCTCTGGACACCCATACAGTTGAGAATCTAGATATTAGCTTCAAGTGACACGACTAAAAGCACAACCTATGACTGTGACACATCTACACAAAAATCAATCAAAGAGAAAGATATTGCTGATTTTTCTGTTGCTTTGACCTAGCTGAGAATCTGTCCCTCTACTGAGCTTGTGACTGCTCAAATGCTTAGTATTTTGTTCTCTAGACATACAGAATCTGAACTGCAAAGCGAAAGAATGAAAAATTCTTCTGAATAAACATAATAAGGGGGGCAGAAAGCAATAATTAAAATGATCCTCATCCTGAATTCATTAATTGCCTTTCACACAATTGTCTCGAAACAAAGTACAATAAAAAGAGCAAAAGCAAGTTAAAAATACAAAAAACAACAACACCACTGATACATTTAAAACAGAAATATCTTCAGAAGTGGGAAAAAGTTCCCAAATAATAGGGAAACTGAGATTTCACTGATACTTTTTATTTTTATAAAAAAAACCTACTCTAAATCCTTTCAGATTATCCTCCCTACTCCACTACCACCCATAGGTCTTGATCACAAAAGACAAAAAACACACTTTGAATTTTGAGATGATATCTTCATTTTTTTTCTTGTTTCCTAAATCTTAAACATTTCAGATGACTGAGGGAGGTGTGCCACTACTTCATTTCCCCTCTCAAATGGCTAAAGATATTTCATTTTTACACTGCTATTAACAAAAATATATTTTTATGTTGGCAAGGGGATTATGTTGGAAGGGAAAGAACTTTCAGCTATTTTCAGGGCTTGTTTTGTGACTGTACCCATTCTCCTTTTTTTGCTACCTATGATAGGCATTGTGTGCTCGCACCCATGACATTTTTATCAAAATATGAGTACTGGCACCTAATTTGTACTTTAAAAACAAACAAAAAACTCTAGTCATATTACTGAAATACCTAAATTAGAAATTCAGTGTACACTTTTCCTTGGAGTATAAACTCCACTGAACACAGTAAGATCTCATTGCAAGTAAACATGCTGCCCAACTACTATCAAAGCTTCCGTCAGGCAGAAAATGTGTGTTTATTTTTACTTAAATGCTGCACTCCGTATTATTTCTGCTTCAAACATAGAAAAGGGAAATTAATGTGCAGTTGAATTAATCTTAGAGGGCCAGCTCCCTCTAGTGGGTTCCCTCCTATGTTGATGGCCCTGGTGGGATAACCTAATGGTCACAGTGCTCTGATTAGGGGTGGGAAATGCCACTTCAAGTTATCACAATTGCCCAGATATAGTATTTCATGGGAAATTGGAATGGTGTTGAAAATTGTAATGGTCACTGGGGGTGGGAGGACATCTTTGGGTTCTCCCTGAGAGTGCCCAAGCGTGCCGTATGGTGACACTGGACTTCTTTCCTCATTCTTTTAATTTCAAATGGGCAATTTTCATCATATGAAAATTTTCATCATATGATACACGGCATACATAAAATTCTCAGGAGGAACTGCATCCAGCTTTTGACCAGACCCAGCTTCAGCCAGGTGGTAGCCTCATGTGCTTCGAGACTATCTTGTTGGACTTGAAAGTGTGCATAAATCAGAAGTTCGTTTGATAAAATTTTTGGCAACAAAGGAATGGGATAGAGACAGCCAACAGCCCATTCCAGTCTTGGAGATTCAGGTGCAGAGTATTGCTGGAGCATTGGAAAACCAGGGAAGAAACCTACACATCTTTGCCCTGCCTTAGTAACTACCGTATTTTTCGCCCCATAGGACGCACTTTTTCCCCTCCAAAAATGAAGGGGAAATGTGTGTGTGTCCTATAGGGCGAATGCAGGCTTTCGCTGAAGCCTGGAGAGCGAGAGGCATCGGTGCGCACCGACCCCTCTCGCTCTCCAGGCTTCAGGAAGCTATCCGCAAGCCTTGCAAGCCCGGTGGGAGTACCCGCGGGCTCACAAGGCTTGCGGGCAGCAGCCTGCAGCCCCCGTGAGTGTCCACAAGCCTTGCGCGCCCGGCAGGAGGTCCCGCCGGGTGCGCGAGGCTTGGGGCGGCAGCCTGTCACCCGAAGCACGGGGAGCCCTCCGGAGGGCTCCCCGTGCTTTGGGCAAGTGTTTGCAAGCCTCGCGCGCCCGGCAGGAGGTCCCGCCGGGTGCGCGAGGCTTGGGGCGGCAGCCTGTCGCCCGAAGCACGAGGAGCCCTCCGGAGGGCTCCCCCTGCTTCGGGCGAGTGTCCGCAAGCCTTGCGCGCCCGGCAGGAGGTCCCGCTGGGTGCGCGAAACTTGGGGCAGCAGCCTGTCGCCCGGAGCACAGGGAGCCCTCTGGAGGGCTCCCCGTGCTTTGGGCGAGTGTCTGCAAGCCTTGCGCGCCCGGCAGGAGGTCCCGCCGGGTGCGCGAGGCTTGGGGCGGCAGCCTGTCGCCCCGAAGCACGGGGAGCCCTCCGGAGGACTCCCCCTGCTTCGGGCAAGTGAGCGCAAGGCTTGGGGCGGCAGCCAGGGCTGGGGGGGGAAATAATTTTTTTTAAATTCATTTCCCCCCCCCAAAAAAATGAGGTGCGTCCTATGGGCCGGTGCGCCTTATAGGACGAAAAATACAGTACTGTCTGTTTAATAATATTATTTTAAATATATTATAAGCCTCATTCGGAACTTTGGTTAATAGGAAAAGTATAAACATTCTGATCAATTAATTAATCCCTCCCTCAACTAGCAAAAGCAAAATATATGCATGTGCCAAATTTGAATAAAATAAGTACATACTGAATCAAGTAGCAAGAATTATAGACTCCGCAGCTACTAAGGGAAGCTAGCTCAAATTCCATGTGTCAGGAGGGAAACTATATATTTTTAATTATTATTATTCTTTTGGAAGTTTCGTTTTCTCAATGAAAATGGAGTCTATTATTACTTCTACATTGGCTACTGCAGCAGAAATCATATCCAGGACAACTTCCTCTTAGGAAGCAATAGTAGGAACCTGTCAGTGCCGAAGACAGATCTATGTCTCTAATTCTAGCATATAACCATTTTTGATTCCATTCTGTTATTTGGGAAACCATCCTGAAGTATGGGCATTGTTTACCACGACATCCAGAGCACCCCAAACCATGCTAGCCTTCCTCTTATCAGAAACAATTTTTTAATGCTGATTAAATATATAATCATTATCTCCTGTCTTTATGGGGAATGTGTGTTGTGTCATTTCCCCTCCTTCTCTTCTCATACATAGTTTTCTAAATAGGCTCAAGGAAAACAGAGTCAATAAAACTAATAAATTTAATGGACCTATTTTTCTGTTGTGGTGGGGACAGAACCCTGGTAACCGGAAAAACTGGGCTAAGATTCGAACAAGGGACACAGGCACAGGGAAGAGAACCACCTATCAGGCCAGAGTCGTACCAGAGTGAAGCTCAGTATTGTGTACACTAAGTAGAAGAAGCTGCCCAGCGTATCAGAGGCCACACTAACTCCTTACATTTAAAACACTGCCATCGGTGCTCTAAAAAAAGTCACATGCATCTTCATTCCCCACTGACAGCCAGTTTAATCTCTAACCAGATCTGGCCCAACTGGATCTGACAGCTGTGGTTCTCAAAGCTGAACTGGTCTGGGCAGCTGAGTGCCATTTTGGATCTTAGATTTTAACATGATTTCAGTAAAGAGGAAGGGCGTAAATCAGGAAGAAGCATGTGGCTCAGACAACTTACATTTTAAAACCCAAGCTATGGTCCGGAGGCACGTGAGGCTTCCATTTTACTGAAGCAAAACTGGCCTGAGTCTGGTTAGGGCCTAGATGGGTAACTATGTAGAAATCAAGCCCATATTCTTACCATGACTGTGAACAGTCATGGCTGTAATTTGTTAAGGGTTCTGAGAGTGGTTAAAACACCCCTATTCCCCTCCTAGAGCTACAATTCCCAGAGTTCCTTGGGAAAGGGGATTTATCGTTAAACCACTCTTGGAATCATTGCTCTGATTACCTGAACTGGAAAACATACATTTCAGGTCTGGACTAAGGCACCATGGCCACCAGTAGCTCCTTTCTGATCGTAATAGTACTGACAATTCAGTCTTTGGCAGTGATAGCTTCTGCTGCAAAAACAGAAGGGAAAGCTACAAGTATGTGCATGTCCTTTCTTTGGATCCTGGCTGTGCTTTCTAATGGGGTACTTGCCATGGTTTTCCTGACAGGCCAGTTGCCAGTTATACTAAAAGCAGCTATCATGACCTTTTGGCTTCACGCGTTGCCAATACCTATTGTACAGGACTCCATCTCTGGCACAGTTTGGAAGAAGGAAGCTGTCCTTCAATAGAGGCACAATATGTGAAACATGGCTGACAACTTTTCTCTTTAAACAGAACAAATCTTTCACTCACAGTGCTGCCTTTATTCCAGCTACAAGGTTGGAGTCTCCTTGAATCTGTTAGAAACCATTCCCGGAGAGAGGAAACAGACACTGTAAATGAACCATGACTCAGTACGTTCCCCTTATACCTGCAAATATCCAATGGGCTCTAAAGAGGCATTTTCTGTTGGGCCTCTTTTCCTCAAACACAAGCTGTTACTCTCTGAGTCATTTGATTTTTAACTAATTCCAGCTATTTTCCATCCTTCTTTGGGAAAGTTTTAAATGTGCTTTCTGTTCTTCTTGCCTCCTTCCTAGTCTTTGTTTGATTGATCGACGAATAGATTGCTGTTTTCCTCCAAGCTAATAAACGAGAAATTTACATATGTTTAAAGGAATGAATATGTGCAAATGAACATTTGCCATTTCTTTTTTATTTCCAGCACAAAATGGCAACTCAATATAATATGGTAAATGTGGTCTCCTGGGAGTAAATCATAAAGAAAACCACCTCACTGCCATTTTCACAGTCTCCTGCCCTACACAATCACTCCCTTGTATAAAGGAGTGGGTTGAAAAAGTACAAGGGACATGAAAAGTATATGGGTTTGGGTTCAGCTAAATATAAGGAGAAGCCTTATGCTATTCTCTCACATTCTCTTCAAACTATAATAAATCCCTCTTCTACAACGCTTGGAAAAACAGATCACTTACAGGTGGTGTAAACCACTAAGATATCATGATGACACCAACACATGCTTAGGGTCACAATTTGCCTAGTCCTCACTTTCTTAAGATGTCATAATGTGGTGGGGAGGAAACAAATATGGTCAGCAGTGCGGGAGAGTCTAGAACAGAAACCACATTTGAACCAAGGAATTGAAGCATTGAGTAAGTGGATGACAACAAGAAGCCACTTACATTTATGAGCATTTTTCAGATGTTCTAACAGAAAACAATAGGCTCATTTCAGACACGGAAATGAATGCATGTAAGATGGATGCTGACCCTGTCGCCATCATGGCATGCCATTTACATGTGAAGGGCTTTAAAATGTATGCAAAGGAGTTTATAAAATGTAAATACATATGGATTTACAATATCTTAACATATTCCAGTGTGTCTAAAGACGAACAGTATGAACATATGCTAATTGTCAACTGTTTTGCCTACTGTTAACCAAGTGGCTGATGGTTTCACCTTGTCCAGGTGATCTTCCCTACATATACTAGGCCCTCCCTTTTCCTTATTTTTTATTCTTTCCTCGTTTGCCCCATGTCATTCCTTAGCCACAATAGGCATGAAACACAGCATGCACTTTCTACGCAGGTGGTAGCTGATTATTATCTCAAGGTAGTTTTCATCCTATAACTCCTATCTACATATGTTTTTAAACACCACAGTGTGTTTTCAGCTAAATCCTCTTGCTATCTTGAGTCGTTGAAATGTCTGCATTTCTCTCTGGAACTATGAACTGTACCCACCACTGGAGATAACTGTGCTGTGCAAAATACCATAGAAACAACTCCTGAAGCTGTACTCACAATAATGAAAAGTGATTAGAATCTCCACTTCATCCATCAGCAAGTAAAGAGAGGGTGCAAACAAGTCCCATTATTTAACCATTCTTTACTACTCTGATTGTGTGTATGAAAGGATTTTTTAAGGGATGACAAATCAAACTAAATTATTTGTAATATGTTACAGTTAAAGATAAGTTACAGTGTTTTTGTAAATCAAAACAAAATGTATTTGGGTTCTGCATCCTTCTGGTTTTCTGCAACTTTCTCACATTTCTCTGATGTGAGATATCAGATTCTGTGCTGTTAAATAACCCACTAATAGCCCCTCCCCGCCACATTCAAGTTATATAGTTTAATAATGGGCATTATTATTAAGCAGGTTCTGTCTGCCTGTTTTCTTGCCTTTCAGTCCCCACCCAAAATTTGGCACAATGAGCAGGTCACACCTACACTTGAGCACGTGTGCACACACACAAACATATAAGTGGTTTTGCTGCATTTAGAAAAGGAAAAAGAGTCAGCATTGCATTTGCTAGTAATGTATGTCCTCCACGACTCTATTTTCCCCCAACTTGTATACTTGCCTAAGACTGGTCATTTGTTACTTGCTACTTCAAATTGATTTCCTTTTGCCTTTGCTTTTTTTCAGCCACAAGTACAGAGACCAAACAGCACAATTTATACCAGCCATCGAGAACCAATCGTTAGATAACCAATCCCGCTACTAAAAATGTTAGAAGTAAAACAATAGTTTAATTTTAACTTGGCTTTCATTTCTTGCTTTACTACAAAAGGTTCAAAGGAAGGCCAAACATTAGAACTCAGTGGCTCTTTAAGCATAATGCCAATTCATACATTACAAAAGAGGCACAGGAACTGTTTCATAGTGGCTTCCATCTGAATACTGGAGAAGCGTAGAACACATGGACTAAGCCAATTGTATGAGGCCTTCCCACTCCTTAGAAGCCCACACTCTTAGGTGAGTATTGAGTGGATTGGAGAGGCCCATGTAATCCTCCAACACTTCACCCTGCTATTCAGTCATGAGCGGAGCTGCCCCAAAGCAAAGGACCATAGTTCACTGGTGGAGTATCTGCCTTGGTGTCTCCAGACAGCACAGGGAAAACCAAGGAGAGCCACTGCCAGTCAATGTTGACAATACTGAGCTAAATGCGTCAATGGTCTGACTCCAGATGTGGTTCCTATGTGGTTCCTAAAACATTCTGCCTGTTGCAGCCCCTAAATGCCCACATCCCACTACTCTGGCACCATCCAGACAATAATCCCTGCCTTTATCTATTTCCCCTGATGGCACTTCATGAAGCAGGGTCACTTCATGATGATGCATGGTGGAACAGTCCATGGACACAGAACATGGCAATATAAACTTGTCTTTGTTTTTGCAATTGGTTTGCATTCAGCAATTTGGATTTAAATCAAAATACTAGTCCGATGCAGAAGGACAAATAGCTCAGTGGTAGAAGGCACATTCTGCACGCAGAATTTACCTGTTTCTATCCCTGGCATCTCCAGCTTAAAGGACATCAGGAGGGAAGCTGGGAAAGACTGTAGCCCAAGACCTTGGGCAGTACAGCTAGATGACCAGATTCATAAGCTGTATGCACACATGAGTGCCACAGCAGGGCTGAAGTGGGGTAGCCATGAGTCCTACTTTATCTTGGATGCCTCAATCACACTATCTCCTTTGAGTACAGAGACTCCATGCAGCATCGATTCCCAACAGTGGCATCCTCCCAGAAGATAGGGTTGCAGAGGTGCAACAGTAAAACTGGTAGCACATTTGCAAAGCTAAGCAGGATCCGGTATGGTTTCAAATTCGATAGGGGACCATGTGTTAAGTTTCCTACATTACAGCGGGTTAGATTATATGACCTTCAAGGTCTCTCCCAACTCTACAATTCAATGATTCTATACTTCTCTCGATTACAAATTTTTACACATAATTCCATTCTGCTCTGTTTCTGCATTAATCTGTGCTTTTAAAAAATGTTTCTGTTAACATACATATTTAAATATGTATTTCCTCCCAAAATAATATTTAGATGTGTCTTATGATTTGTTTAAACTACCAAAAACTGTGTAAGAGAACTGCAAAGTCCTGTAGAGAGCTACATTCCAATCCACACATTAGTCCAAGATACTGAATTCCTCAAGCATCCCTCAAAATGTTGCACTAGGATCGATTGCCTGCAGGTGCTCAGGTAGCCAAGGGGGTGAAAAAACTTGCTTTGAGTGAAGTGTGTCTTTAATTTTAATCCATAAAAAGAACCCTATGCTGCAAATAGCAAAGGTCCGGTAAAGACTGTAGCACTGGAATAGGTAGATAAATGACTCTGTACATATACACTGACAAACTGGACCTTGAGGACTTTTAACTCAGGGAAGAGCACACTCCTTTGATTCGTCAACTATGGGCAACCATACCTATATTATGATATTGGAGAAAGCACAAGGCAGTCCAGAATAGCTATTTTAGCTGAGCCAAGTCTAAAGGAAAAGGAGTTCAAAGAGTTGCATCAACATCTACATTTCGGATGCCTCCAAAGTTCAAGTGGTCTTAGTCAAGGATTCTGAGCTTAATTGTTAAGGAGATACCATGGACTCGCCTCAATGGGGGAGTCCAACCAAAGGCAGGTGCCATCTTTTCCAGAGGAGTGTGTGTTCATGTAATTTTCTGTCCTTATTTAAGATTCATCACTAATTCATCTCTCTCTGTCTCTGCTTCTGTCTTTCTCTCTTTTTAAAAGACACATTAATTCACCCTATGCTATCACATAAAACATGCAGTAAAGGTTTGGGAACTGTGTGTGAGAAAGATGGGGAGAAAAGAAGCTCACCATAGTGGCTGAATGGAAATAAATGCATAATTCAGCCCCTTAAAAAATTGTCCTTGGCATTAATGAGGAACAAATTAGCTACTCTCCTTGGGTGTCTACCAGAAATAATAGTAACAAGTGGAGCCTTACCCCCACCCCTCAGTCGTATGCTCGTTTGTAGATAAGCGCTGCAGAGAGAGGTAAAATTATGTCTTTTAAAAGTTTGCCTTTTTTATGGAGAGATGTAAATGATAGGGTTGGATCTGGGAAGTGTTTCAGAAATGTATATTCCACTGAGACAATGGCTTTTGTCATCAGAAGAAAGAATCAGGGACTATCAAAATGAACCAAAAAGAACAGCAGGCTTAGCCATGGTGTATATTGAATCAGTAAACAATACCCGCACCTTTTTTCAAACTTACTGGATAGCCACAAGGAGGGGGTGATGATGGGCATATCAGAGAGAGCATGTGTGCATGCTCCAGCAATGAATTTGGGAAGTGCATGCACTAATAGCAAAACATTAGGACAAACAAAATTGTTGAAAACTCGGTTAAATATACCACGGTGTACATACACACTTCTGCTTAAGATTTAACAAGGTGGGGGACTTCTAAATATGTGATGACTTTTAGTTTGGAAAAAGAACTAAAAAATGGCTGAGGAGCAGAATAGACAGAGGATTATAAAATTATGCACAGTGTGCAGATAGTCATCTAATTGTACAGTTGGAAGGGAGGGTCCTTGTAGGTCATCTAGTTCAGTCCTCTGTTCAGTGCAAGAAATCCAGCGCTGCAGCATCCTGAAAAGATTGTAATTCAGCCTCTGCTTCAAGACCTCAAGGGAGGGGCAGCTACCAGGTACAGTGGTGCCCCGCAGGACGAATGCCTCGCAAGACGGAAAACTTGCTAGACGAAAGAGTTTTCCGTTTTGGAGGTGCTTCGCAAAACGAATTTCCTATGGGCTTGCTTTGCAAGACGACAATGTCTTGCGAGTTCCTGCTGGTTTTTTCCCCTCCCCCCCTTTTTCTAAGCCGCTAAGCCGCTTATCAGCTGATCCGATCAGCAGATAAGCCGCTAAAAGCCGCTAATAGCGCTAATCCGCCAATGGGCTTGCTTCGCAAAACGAAAAATCCGCTAGACGAAGAGAATCACAGAACGGATTCTTTTCGTCTTCCGAGGCACGACTGTAATTGGTTCCATTGTCTCAGTGGTCATATCTTCCAGAGGTTTTGCCTAATGTTCAGGCAAAATCTATCTTTCTGTAACTGAAACCCATTAGATCTAGTCCTGCCCACTGAGGCAGCAGAGATTTGCCCTCTCCTATGAGACAGCCCTTTAAATATTTGAAGAGCAATATCAAGCCCACCCCCCACCCCTCATATTTACCTATTTGGGCTAAACATACTGCTCTCCACTTTTGTTTCCCTTTTCTGAGCCTACTCCAATTTACCTAGAAATAATGGTTATCAAGAACTATCGTATTTTTCGCTCTATAAGACGCACCAGACCATAAGACACACCTAGTTTTTGGAGGAGGAAAACAAGAAGAAGAAAAATTCTGAATCCCAGAAGCCAGAACAGCAAGAGGGATTGCTGTGCTGCTGTTTTGGATTCTGGGATAGCTGTGCAGCGTGCATTCGCTCCATAAGACACACACACACATTTCCCCTTACTTTTTAGGAGGGAAAAAGTGAGTCTTTTAGAGCAAAAAATACGGTGTTTTACTCTCTCTCAGAATTCTAGAACTCGGAGTTATGCAGAAGATTCAGGACACAATACATAATTACCGTATCTTATGGGATTCACAGTTACCGGATGTGGTAAGATGGCTTTAAATGTGGACATCATTACATAATTTTTACAGGGATAACGCCTTGACGTACAGCATTTCAGGATTTCGCCAGCCACCAAATCCCAGAATTTCTGCCTGAAATCTTTGTAATGAGAAAGCTATTGAGTGGGTGAGGGTGTCTCCCCCCATGGCAAGACAAAATAATGGTGTTGAACTGAGCAAACAAGCAAGCAGGCCTTTGCAACTGAAAGACAGATTTGGTCACAATGCAATTTATTTGTATAATTTAATTAACCTGCCAGTGTCTCATCTATTATGCAGATGCAGATATACTAAGAATACCTATCCTTACATATCTCAAAAGACAAAACAAATGGCTTCAAGAAATGAGGTCTTGGTGTACTGCCTCCACCTCATCCCCTGCACCTCCCGGTCTTGTGCTTGGATCTCTTTCACCATTGCTTTTGTAACTAGCTTCTGGGTAAAATTCATTAATTTTTATTAACAGGGAAAACATTTGTCCCCGTGACAATATTTGCATTGCCTGAATGATTTTCACCTCTGCCACAAGGTGTACTATCGGCTCATACATCACCCGATTACTTGGAGAGCAGAAAGACCCTCAGTCATTAGTGAGTGAATTAAAGATGATCTAAAGAGCTATTAATCACACTGACAAAAGCCTTAATGTTGCTGTGACCCTTCTGGAGCCTGGGGACTAAAAAGGAAGCAGAGGGAGAGAAAATGGAAACATATGTTTTCTCCAAAATAACCTACCTTAGGAGAACTGTCAGAGGGAGAGTCCCGTCAAGTCGAGGAATTTTGCCTCTGGATTATATAGGGAATTGTTTGTATAATCAACCCTCCTCACCCCCACCAGTCCTTTCAATTAATTTGTTTATGATCAATATAAACACTTTATAAGTGGCATGAATGCTGCGCTCACAGCCTAATTTTCTTAATCAGAATCTATTTCCAAATCTGGTTATTCTGTGCTTAAAAAATTATTATTAAAATAAAACAACAAAGCATGCATTTGCCAAACATGCCAATACATTTGAAGAGAATGTACAGGGAGATTATTGCTGCTATTTGTCCTCAAACATTGCCAACCGACCTATTAAACTGCATAATATAAGAAACTATCCTAATTCATTTTAAACACTGCACACGGTGTGCAGAAGAAGGGTGTTTCGGCTTGATTTTAACATTGTTCACTACTAGAGAAGTCTCATTGGTTTCAATAGGACTTAGTCTTGGGAAAGTGTGTTTAAGGTTGCTGCTGTACAGAACCTTATGCATTTTATTCAGATGTAAATTTCACTTGGCTCAGCAGGATGTCCTCATAAGTAAAGTAGCAGCTCTAGAGTTTTGCAATATTTTTACATACTTTAGAGAATAAACTGCTTTGGAGGGGCAAATTTTGATCAAATTCTACCAATTTAATTAGTGTATGTGTGCATGCAAAATTTCATATTTTTACAGTACAGTCCTACACTCAGGATAAGTCTCATTAAGTTCAATGAGACTTACTTCCAAGTGAGTATAGAATTATGGTCATTATTGGAACATTTCCCACTATCCCAGTTATGAATGATGAATTTAAGAAAAACAGGATCCAACTCCTGAAGTTAGCAAGTTAACTAATATTATTGCTTTATAAGTCATCAACAAGATTTTGGGGGTATTTTTATTATTTTTAAAAAGAGCACTGAAAAGTCAATTTTCAAAAGCAAAAGTTTAAAATTTAAACAAGTGCAAATATCAATTTTTGCTGAGGTTTGTGCAAGTGTATGTACCTTAAAATGTTCATATTATTAATTCTGTATTAAGGTTTATAAGACATTTCAATTTCTATATCTCTTTGAAGGGATCATCACAATGACCTGGGTAGCCTTGCCTTTCAAGTCTCCTTGCTGAATGTGGACAAAAGAAGAGCCCCTGTACCTGATCAACAATAAAGCATAAAAGGATGCATAAAAAGATGGAAACACAAAAGAGAATAGGAAAAGGAACAGAGAATTACTGGCCAAGAGCAGCAAGTCAGTAAAAAATGAGCCAGACTTTATTAAGCAAAACAATTCAAATATGGCTGCCAAATAGCCTCAGTGTTTTCCAACTTTTTTGTCTCCCTTCCTTTCTAGAACATTCTTTCATATATTGCTAGGACAAGCAACAAATTATCCCAATTGCAAGGTCAGGTGAAATTTTGGCTTTCCAAGTCTATGATATGAAGTGTTTTGGCAATTAATATGACTCTGTCTATTCATTATTGTTGATGCTTAGAAAGAACCCAAAACAACTGGAAAAGAACCCCAAACCCAGCTTAAGACTAAAACAACCAGCAGATAAGTATAAACATGGCTTGACACCAAGTTTTTAGGGCCAATTCTCAATTTACATTTTGTACCCCAGTATGGAGTCCCAAACACAAAACAGTTACACAAGCCTTTTGTCAAATGGGAAATGAGTTTGGATGTGTAATATTCAGCATCTGCCCCTTCCAGATACTTGGAAGAGAAAAAAATTCCAGCCCCTGCTTTTTAAAGGAACATGCACTGAATTTTCCTTTACACTTGCTAAGAGCCTGAGTACAAATAAGAATCAGCCACCCACCAAAATTATTTATTCCAGAAGAAGAGGAGAAGGTGGAAAAGGAAGAAGAACTGCAACATCCAGCATGAGAGTTTGAGGACCACATTGTGTTGCCTTCATTGGCAAACACTACTCTCATTTTGACTAAGATCACTGGTAAAAATGGTGAAGTCAAATATATTGCCAAACAGTTATAGGTATATATGCTTCAGTTAATCGCTAATCTACCCTGAATTTATATCTATCTACTCACATACACAAATATACAAATAAAGAAAGTCAATGGTGTCAGATGAGGTGGTGTAATCTTATCTGACTATTTTTTATTTATTCATTTGTAACTGCTTTTTATGTTGAAATGGGGCTCAGAAATGTGCACATTTCATAGCCACTAAATGTGCTTGATGTCCTGGGACAAAGGCAGACTTTGGCTTGAGCATCCTAGAACGGGCAGTGCTTGGGATCTGATGCTATTATTCTCAGTTTCCACATTCTGACACTGTTATTGATAAATCCTGACACTGCCTAGCTGAGAAGGTGGAAACTTCAGCATTTGCTCTGAAGTTATCTTGTCCTGTTCTACCATAATTTTTCTAGTTCTGCCACCACTTTCCTGTCTCAGCTGCCCATGCTCAAAATGAAGAGGACTTTAGGCCCATTTTATAAGACTGACTGAGAATGAGGTTTTCCCCAAGAGGCAATTCTAGCTTGCGATGGCATCCTCCAGATAATTCTTGGAATAATTCAATAAGAGTGCTGGGGAGTAGAGAGGTATCTCTTTCAAGACTAGTTCTTTCAAGAATCCCATGAGGTAGCTTAAATTGACAGGTGGTGACTTGCCCAAAGTTATCCTGCAAACTTCATGGTTCTGGAAGAGTAGGGATTTGAACTCAGGTCTGTGTAGTCCAACTCTGATGCTTTAGCCGCTGGCAAGCATGGAACATAAGGTCTGCATTTTCTATCTGGATGTCCTATGTGCAATTGTCTTATAAAAGTTGGACATTCTGTACACACTGATATAACCTGCTGCCAGTCAACTGACATATCTGCTGCCTGATTGTACCACCTTCACAATCGACTTCTATCAAGTTTCCTAGTGGCACTATAATTAACGGATATTTTAATATAATGCTACAAGAAAAATGTTTTATGGAAAGTATCACCTGAGAAACAATGCTAATTGAAGGTCATACTGCTAATAATAATAAAAATACCAAACCCACACACTAAGTTCAGAAATAAAGGAGATCCGGTGGAAATGAAGCGTGTGATGGTAAATAGGAACTGTGTTCACTTGCCGTCATGCACTATAGCTATTAAGCCTTAAGGTCTTAAAGGTACCAAGCAATGCATATGATAAATTCTTCCAAAACATCCCAGCCATAACATAGTTCTTGCTGATTGCTCATTTACCCATAATGCATGCTGTCATAGCAAAGCCTGACAAATGACAGAGAAAGCTCAGGTTATTTTTTACACTGACTGCCAAGCCCCTCACCTCAGATTATTCATTTATTAGGGCAATCACAGAGGCCCGGGTACTTAATATTGTTTTCACCAAATATGAAAATGATCTACTTTCCTATTCTTTAGTTTCTCCTAGGGCAAGCCATTTATCATCAGCTCAGGATAAATGACTGCTTCATTATAGCCATAATTTATGAGATGTTAGAACTAAAGAGCCACACCTAAAGACTTAAAGCTCTAATATGGATTAGAATACAATAATCAATCAATCTAATACACTTTTTTGTTGCTTAGGACTATTTTTGTTTTCAAATGCCTAGAGATTATTTTTTCCCTAGGCCTCAAGTATTCTTCAATCTTCCTTTCTTTACTCAAGTTCCCTTCCAAGTTTTTGAGGAATTACAGGTAAGAAGATCATTACTGGTAAACATTAAAGCCAACTGTGGGCATAGTCCACTGGGATCTGAATACTTGTGCAAGTTCCATTAAAACGAATGGTAACAGTGCAAGCTAAAGAACTCCTCTGTTTTTTGCATTCCTTTCAAAGAGACTTACACAGGAGTCATCATTGATGGATTGTGTCCTGTGGCTACAGTTCAACAAATTTTTGAGGCAATATATTTGCACCATAAGCCAATTTTGATTTCAGTAGAAAATCAACAACTATTTTTTTACACAAACTTTGCATGCATAGAGTATGGGCTGAGTGAACCTATGCAGCAATCTGCTAGTTGTGAAGCAGCTGTGCCATTGGTTCATCATACATTTAACTCCCAACTCAGTGCTGATTTTACTATGCTATTTGCTCAGTGTATTCTGCTCTATGGTGATGGCATAGCTGACTTGTGTACAGGGCATGGTCTGAAGGCATATAACACAGCTTCAGTAATCCTTGCTGAAGCTATATCATATGCTCTGTGCCTGGAGGAGAGATCCTTTGGAACTGTATGGCTCCTAAATAATTAGAAGAATAAATGAATACATAAAGCAATCATATGTCCATTATGCCCTGTGCCCAGTTATGTGCACATGCTCTGGTTTAAGTGAGGCCCAGGAGTTTGCAATGCACAACAGAGGACTCTGATGAAGACAAGCCTCAGGCTGCTTCCTCACAGGGAAACCATCACTGTATTATTCACAGCCCTGTCACCATATTCACAGGATGAATCCTATTCAGTGCCTCCATCTTCCCAGTCTCACAAAAGCCAGTTGAGGGCCCTCTAACAACCAGATATCTCTTCCAGGGAGGCAGAGCCATCCACACAACAGGTTTTGTCAGTCTACATAAGGCTTCAGTTGGCTTTAGCTCCATGCTGAGACAACATCTTCCTGTAGCTACCTTAGCAGGCAAGAGCTTCAACCAGCAGAGCTTAATTAGAGCTCTCCATGGTCCTGTTTTGGTCTACTTTCTATATGTAAGAGCTTTTGATCAGGCATCAGTTACCTTAACTGGACTTGCCCTGCCTTAACCTAACTTGGCTTGCTGTGACTCCCGCCTACCTTGGCCAGACTTAACCATTACTATTTGTTGAAGGAAAGTTAAGTCAAGGCAGGGAAAGTCCAGTTAAGGTAACCAATGTCTGATCATGATCACAGAAGTTGACATGAAGGATGCAGTTTCTCTTGCACTGTGTAGGACTTTGTATGTACTTAGTCCAGACCCCAAAAAGTCTGCCCTCAGAATCTGAAATCAAGCAGGTGAAAAAGGTTTTAATAGAACAACATCATTTATTCCAACTGCAACAAAAAAGAAAAGCTTTTTGAATTTTATTTGCTTGACTGATTTGCAAACCTAGGGTGGTGGCAGTGGGACCCAGGAAGACTGTTGTTGCAGAAGTCATACCTGCCTCATTCTTTCCAGCTGTGGAGCTGTTATAAACAGGAAGGTTCCTGAGGTTGCTACATGGTAGTACCAGGAATTGTAGAAATGCAGGCAGAAGAGCAGACCAGAAAAACCTTGGGGCTGCATTTGAGGGCCACGAAGGAAGGCAAATAAGACCTTTTTTTTCAAAGCCACCCACCCCCAAATATTCTGAAACTCCTGTTAGAAGCATCATCCTCTGGACAAATCACAAGGGGATGAAATCCTTCTACTCAAAATAGCACTTTGCTCTTTAGACAGTGTGTCTGGTTTGTATCTGCATTGTATATTTACCCGCCCCAAGCCAATGCAAACATTATTTTTAAGCTCTGAGTCATGTTCAAAACACTTGCCTAAACGCACTTAACCACTTAAGCCTGATCCTTTTCATGGGGTTTGGCCGGAAATCTACAGTTTATTTTCTTTCTTTTTTAAACACTCATAAGAAAACCAGGTTGAGGATTAAAAGATAAACACTGAGTGGAAAGCAGGTGCAGATTCCAAAGCCTTCAGAAAGTTCTCCCTGCCTTCCTGAGGCCGTGTAGCCTACAGGTGAGACAAATGGCCCCCTGCTGCCGGCATGCAAGCCTTGAGTGATACCTCCAGCAAGGCCTGGTGTCTTGAAATCACTCAGCCTTGAAATTAACATCCCAATAGGGAGGGAGGGAAGCAGTTTCCCCCCTTTTCTCTTTAGATAACAGCAAGCCTACATCTTCAGCACAAGGGAAAATGACAGCAAGGGTACTAAGGAAGAAGGAACATTATGTTCCTGGGAGGAAGTGTTTATTTTCATCTACATAGAGACCTACCAGGGCCAATCCATGCTGCCATTTTTATATGGCACAGTCCACACAAGTTAATTTTCTTATGCTGGCACATTCACATTGCTTAATCTGACAAATGTCTAGATTGTGATCCAGTGAGCTGGAGGCCACATCACTTTTTAAGTTTCCTCCCTTACACCACCCCTCTCCCTTGAGTCAGATGGAGACAGATGCTAGAATAGGAAAAGTGGTACAAAAGAGTGGATGAAAGCTTTGGAATCTGGCTAACATTTTCACTCCCATTCTAAATGAGCCACAGTTTGCTTCTGGGCCTTCATTGTACTCTGGCATTATTTAAATCCTACAATTTTATACTAATAGTAATTGTTTAGGCCAGATTGGCCTAATAAGCTTAATAAAGGACAGAAGATGTTTCATTACAAAATCTTTATGCCATAAATTTACGGAATGCACTCTATGTGTGCCCATCCCTTTAATAGGATGCATAGACTTCCCCCAATCTGATGCCCTCCAGGGTTTTAATATGTACATTCTCTGAAACATGCCTCT
Organism: Podarcis vaucheri; assembly: GCF_965113315.1. Classification (NCBI taxonomy): domain Eukaryota; kingdom Metazoa; phylum Chordata; class Lepidosauria; order Squamata; family Lacertidae; genus Podarcis; species Podarcis vaucheri. Next base: position 17,254,478 of record NC_138763.1, on the reverse strand, counting down.
TTCTTACTTGATTCATGTGCTTCTCATTACAGAAACAGTTTTAAAATTCAAGAGACAAAATGCCCAGGTGCCCAAACCACTTCAGCTTTGAGGACCAGAGGTTTCCAATCCAGTGGGGCGAGAGCCAACTGGAGGTGAAATTGGCTGTCAATGGGTGAAGAAGATGCACATAATTTTTTAGAGCACTGATAGTTCTCCAGTAGCATGATTGTGGCATTCAGCCAAAATGTACTCATCCCTTTTCTGGTTCAGACTTTGGAGTACAGTAAATAATCTGCAAGTTTGAAGCAGATGGACTGTTCCCATTCCTGCTGTTTGCAGGATCAAGCCCCTGAGCAGTTTTGTACTTAATCCCCCGCTTTGGGGGCAATGAGTGATTGGATAAATTAGGCAAATTTTCTTATTTTTTAAAGGTACAAATAGGAAAATGGACAGTCCAAAATTAGGAGGAATCTAGGCTTACACTTGAGCTTGGGATTTTGCTTTAGTGATGTGTATCTCCACCCTGAAAATCTGGACACAATCCAAGCGAAGTTATGCACTCTTAGATCCCACAATTTTTAGTGCAATTAAGAACATGCTCAGTTCTTCTCATTGCAATTGGTGCTTAAAACTGCTTCACCTTGTCTAGGCGGTGAACCTTTTTTTAAAAAAGAAGAAGCAGAAGTTTAATTTGAAGCCTGGCTCACTGTAAGAAGAGTCAGTGTTAGGCTTGGGATGGAGAGCAGCGTCTTGTAAAACTGGAACAAATGTGTGCAAGAAGGACAAGCTGGAGTTGGGCATGCAGAAATTTGGGGGTGATAAACTGGGCTGTCCCCATTCTATAGATTGGACTGTTTTGGGGTCTCTGCCTAGACCTGAAGTAGACTGTCTTGCTGGTGCCAGTAACAGGCTTGGGTGAATGCGCCTTAAAGATGTGTGTCTGCAGCACTTCCCAAAACCACAGTATATGGAACTGCAGTCATAAGCATTAACCAAACGGTCTCAAAATATAGCTGCAGGGTGGGGTGGGGGGAGGCTCGTAAATAATGCTTTGGAAGTGTATTTGATTGAAGTGTATTGCTGGCCTTATTGTCAGAGACCATAATACAACTTTAGACCACATTTCTCTTTTCCACAACCCTTAATATCACTAACACTGGTTTCAGTTGAATTCCAGCTCAAGTCTTTGTTGAGGGGTCATTCTTCAATCCAGCCATTATGTGTAATTCAACATCAGCACTTCAGCAAGAATAAAACAATTTAAGCTCTGCAGTTATATTGTGCATGGGCTATTTTTTCTTTTCTGAACAACTGCCTGGGAATCTGCACATACACACAATTATGCTTATAAACATATTGCTTAAATTTACATATATATTAAGATGCTTGGGACTATCTGACCTACGTGCTCACCATGGTACTGGTAAGATATGTCCTGACGAGAAATCTAAAATTTGATACACAAATAATCAAATAAACGCCAATCTGAACAATCTGAAAATAGGAAATGTGTGATCTAATTCTCAAATTATGGGACCTGAACACTATCCCAAAACAGTTGTGAAATCTGAAGTCTCCATGGTGAGAAGATTGTGGCTCCAAATGAATAAACTACAACATATTAAATGATGCCATTTTCTGTGTATTACCAAAGATGGACATAGAAATCTAAGGACCATTCTCAGCATCTATTTTGTACAACAGGCATTAGGCAGATAAGACAAGATTTAGGAATAACCCTGGACTCAGCAGTTATTAGTAACATGTGTGGACCCTTGGGAGGGGGAAACTCACAATTTGTGAATTCTGCTTCTGCCTTCATTAGTTACATAGGCACTATGTACACCTTACACTAGGCACCATGATGGAAGTTATAAAGTTATTCATGGTATGGAGAAAGTGAACTGAGTTATGGCACCTCCTCAAAGTATACCACACCAGGGATAACAGCAAGAGAAGTTCCCCTTGCGTTTGTCCTTAATTCACACTTCCTCGCCCTATTCTGCTAAAAAGGTCCACATGCTAAGGCAGCCTTTTGCCTGCATCACTTATAGAATCATAGAATTATAGATTTGGAAGGGGCCTTGAGGGGCATCTAGCCCAACCCCCTGTAATGCAGGAATCTTTTGCCTACTATGGGGCTCAAGCCTATGGCCCTGAGATTAAGAGTCTCATGCTCTATCAACTAAGCTATCCCAGGACAGTATTTGATGGATCATGATGAACCAAAAAACTACAGCGGTACCTCGCAAGACGAATGCCTCGCAAGACAAAAAACCCGCTAGACGAAAGGGTTTTTTGTTTTTTGAGCTGCTTCGCAAGACGATTTTCCCTATGGGCTTGCTTCGCAAGACAGAAACGTCTTGCAAGTTTGTTTCCTTTTTCTTAACACCGTTAATACAGTTGCGACTTGACTTCGAGGAGCAACTCATAGCACGCGGTGTGGTAGCCTTTTTTGAAGTTTTTAAAGACTTTGGTGATTTTTGATGCTTTTCCAAAACTTTCCCGCCGCGTGCTTCACAAGACGAAAAAAATCGCAAGACGACAAAACTCGCGGAACGAATTAATTTCGTCTTGCGAGGCACCACTGTAAACTGAATGTGCATCCACCCAAATGTGGATGTTGACTTTCTTTTTAATCATGTTTCACTGTACACTCAGTGAAATGTACACTCAGATGTGCATAAGCAAGCAGCCACAACAAGATGGGGCTCTCAGCAGTTGACCTCCAGCCAGGGGGTCTGAGCAACTATATGTACCTGACTATGCCAATCCCTGTTCACACACCCTTGGAGGGAGGCAATGAGAGGCCCAACTGGACCAAGCCAGTGAAGGAAAGTACAGTAGTTTCAAATTATGCAGACCTGTAATGCAGTAAAGGATTTGGTAGCAGTGTTGACAGTAGGTCTCTGACAGGTATTTGCAGTGCTACCCCAGATTGCATAGGGCTAGGACAAACAGAAGGTTCTCAGGCTGCCATTAGCTGAGCTGTTCAGATTGAGCACATGTTTTACATACAGACAGTCCCAGGTTCTATTTGACAGTTAAGATGATGGGTGACATGAAATGCTTCTTCCCAAAGTCCTGGAAGGTGACCATCAAAGCAAGCAATATTGGGTTAGATGAATAAATAGTCTGGTTATAAGGCAGCATGCTATGTTCTCTATCCTAAGGAGGCATTAGACATAGTAAGACATGTGGGAGGTGAAGTCAAAAGGCTCAGAAAGAGAGAAAAGCCTGTTGATGTGAGAGTGGGGGCTGGGATAATATAGTTGGAAGCAGCAGTGGTCCAGAGGAGTATAAGAACATAAGAAGAGCCCTGCTATATCAGACCTAATCAAGTATTGTTTCATAGTGCCCAGCCACATGCCTATGGGAAGCCCACAAGCAGAACATAAGCTCAGTCACACTTTTGGTAGCCTGAGAGAGGAAAGCAAACTGGAAGTGAGAATGGGCAGAGACACATGTGGTCAGGAGGTTTAGAATTGCACAAGGTTCATGGACTGATTTTAAGTAACCAGCCAGATCTTGGGCTGTAAGCCTCTTGCAAGAAAGAAAGGATATTTGGAGGTTATTTTGGACTCTGTGAACTGAAGACACTATGTACTGGAAAGTCTCCATACATCTTAAAAGAAGGGCAGGATTTTCTCCTCACCTCCCCCCTCCCTGCATTTCATCCCTTTGCAAAGAAAAAAGAAAAACTTAAGTTCTCCCTCTCTTTGCAGTTCACACACCACGCCAAGATAAATTTAAGGTCACCTCTAAGAATAGGTGTTTGGCAGTACAACTATAGACATGCCATTCTTCTGACATACCAAGGAAGAGAGTACAAGCCAAGCCAAGAGTGCAGTTTGACACTGTATAAGAAGGGGACATTCTATTACAGCTCTCTGCACATTAATCTGTGTCTTTGGCTCACGTGCTGTTGTATTGTTAATCATCCTTTTGAAAAGGTGCCCCAACTGATGGTCTCATGCCAGTTTCCCAAGGCTTGCCTGCCATCTTCAGTTAGGTGCAAGGGATGAGAGGATGAGAAGAAATAGTTTCATCCTGGGCAGCCCACCTTTCAAAATGCCACCTGAGCAGAAACTCTAATGTGAAAGACTCTCATCACATGCCCAGCTGAATGCTTCCCTACAGAAACAATTAATATGCACAGAAAAGTATTGTGTGAGGCAAAAAAGGCTAAGCTAAAGCCCTTCTCCCTGATTGTTGCGTTCTACTTTATTGGGAAGTTTTTATATGAGGGAGCATTCAGTCATGCTCTTCCTTACCCAGAAACTGAAACTGTACAATCCACAAGCAGTGTTACCATGTGATGAGCTGTTTGTCTAGAGTACCTTTGATATAGGGTGCATTCCCCCCCCCCCAAGAATAGTGGGCAGGCTTCAGGACTGTGGGATTGACTGCTCTTCATTATAACCCTGAGACCCACTATAACAGGCAATGCATGAGGACAATGCTCCTTCTCAATCAATAGTGGGGATCCTGTTGCCCTCCAAATGTTGTTGGACTATAACTACTATCATATCTGAACACCGTCCATGCCAGCTGGGGCTGCTGGGAGATCATAGAATAATAGAATCTTAGAGTTGGAAGGAACCCAAGGATTATCTAGTCAAGGCTTCCTCAACCCCAGCCCTCCAGATGTTTTTGACCTACAACTCTCACGTTTTCCCTAGCTAGCAGGACCAGTGGTCAGGGATGATGGGAACTGTAGTCTCAAAACATCTGGCAGGCCGAGGTTGAGGAAGCCTGATCTAGTCCAACCCGCTGCAATACAGGAATCTCAGCTAAAGCATCCATGACAGATGGCCATCCAACCTCTGTTTAAAAACCTCCAAGGAAGGAGAGTCCACCACTTCTAGTGGGAGTTGGAGTCCAAGAACATCTGAAAGGTCACAGATTCCACATCCTAGACCTAGAGTAAACCATGGTATATGATTACAGATAGGTAGCCGTGTTGATCTGCCATAGTCAAAATAAAAAAATTCCTTCCAGTAGCACCTTAAAGACCAACTAAGTTAGTTCTAGGTATGAGCTTTCGTGTGCATGCACACTTCTTCAGATACACTGAAACAGAAGTTGCCAGATCCTTCTATATAGTGAGAAGGTGGGGAGGGGTATTACTCAGAAGGGTGGTGGGAATGGGTGATTGGCAGATAGCTGAGATGAGCTTGTTGACGACTCTTAACGACTGCAACAGGTCTTACAGGAAAAGACAAGGGGTGAGAAGGTGAAAAATGGCTAGTCATGTATAATGAGATAAGAATCCAATGTCTCTGTTCAGACCAGGTCTCTCCATGGTTTTAAGTTTGGTAACCATGGAGAGACCTGGTCTGAACAGAGACTAGCCATTTTTCACCTTCTCACCCCTTGCCTTTTCCTGTAAGACCTGTTGCAGTCGTGAAGAGTCGTCAACAGGCTCATCTCAGCTATCTGCCAATCACCCATTCCCACCACCCTTCTGAGTAATACCCCTCCCCACCTTCTCACTATATAGAAGGATCTGGCAACTTCTGTTTCAGTGTATCTGAAGAAGTGTGCATGCACACAAAAGCTCATACCTAGAACTAACTTAGTTGGTCTTTAAGGTGCTACTGGAAGGAATTTTTTTATTTTGACCATGGTTTATGAGACTGAGATTCCTACATCAGAACCAGGTCAGGGAAAGAGTCTCTCCTAAGCACTTATTTATAGTGCATTTAAGATGTGTAAATTCAGAATATGTGCATAATGCCCTAGGTAGCTTGGAACCGAGCTACTTGAAGGGCTGTTTCCTCCCATGCCAATCTGTCCTTCCTTTAAAATCAGCTATTGCAGCCCTCTCGCACGTGCCATTGGCCTTTGAGGTGCAGTTAGTGGCATCGTGCACGAGAAATTTATCTGTAGCAACATCTCATATATGGAACTCCCTCCCCCAATAGGATCTGTTCCTCTGTATTTGTGTTCTGCTGCCACTGGAAGACTTCATTTTTTAAAAACAAGCCTTTGATTCTGCTTTTGCTCTATTGATTTATTTTTAGTTCTGGCTCTTGATGCTCTTTAATTCAGCTTGTAGTCTTAGTTGGCTGTGGTAACATGAGAGAGAGAGAGAGAGAGAGAGAGAGGTTAGCTGCCTTGAGGGGGGAAAGGGTTGCTTTATTTCAACAGGCAAAAATCCAGACATGAAAATTTGCCAATTTTCCAAAATTTTCCTCAGACGCTAATTCCATCATTGGAATCCCGGACATGTCTTGGAAATTCCGGACGTATGGCAACCCTAGATAGAAATAAATCTATATTATATTAGGACCCCTCCCTGCTGAACGTCTGCTGCTACTGAATCTTTTTTTTATTTCAGCAAGCATTTTAAGTCTCATTTTATAGTTTTAATGGATTGTTATATTTCTTGTATTGTTGAGTTACTTGTACGCTGTTTGTAATTAAGCAGTATATAAATTTGTTGAAATTAAATGAATATTTTGTAGGAAAAGGAAATAAAAAGAAAAACACACATGGAAATTATAATATATTAACCTAGTGTTTAATTGGGATGTTTAGCCAACAATAATAAATTATTGTTTTTATCACTTTTGTACTATCGGTGTGTGTGTGTGTGTGTGTGTGTGTGTGTATAGATATATATGTAACACTTCATATGGAACAAAAGGCAATCTCAAAATTTAATCACAATACTCCCGTATTTACTCGAATCTAATGTGCATCTTTTTTGGCCAAATCACATTGAGAAAATTAAGGTGTGCATTAGATTTAATTGCACATTTATATTCACCAGCAAATACTTTCTTTGGTTTCAAGGTTCTGAAAATTGAGGTGTGGATTAGATTTGATGGTGCATTAGACTCGAGTAAATACGGTACTAAGTTACCAATCAGTTTTTAAAGCAACTGAAAATCACAAAGAGTCTTCAATGCACGGAAGTGGTTAATTAATTAACATTAGATATGATTAATAATGAGCTTTGTTTAATAGCAAGTATCTGCCTGCAGGACCGAACAGGGAGGTGGCAGCCCTCAGAGATTAGGCAACTATATTTATCCTGATTGTGTTTGGGATTTTAACACGTTTTGTGTAGGCTGACAAATGGCCTATTAATTATCTAATGTTGGCTGACAATAACAGCTTGATAAAGATGTATGTTTTTGAATTGCAGGATGAAAACAGCAGAGGAAGAGCCCCACTGGGGCTTCGCTGTCTTCAGACTGGGCTCTGAGCCACGAAAGCAAGCAAGACAAAGCCCTATCTCCTGCCACACAGCCTTCGGAGATAAAATATGTCTTGGCATTAGGGACGTTTTCAGAAAACTGCTTCTGCAATATCTGATTAGGAAAAGGAGGAGTATGTCTTTACTAAATTGGGGTTAAGGCATAATCAATATCATATATGGAGTCTCTGGCCTATTCTGCATAAACGAAGGCACTTCATAATATTAAGGAGTCTATAATGCAGAGGAAGCATATGGTAGGACACTACCTCCCTCTCCCCTATTCTCTCTCTTTTTTTATTTAGAACTTTATCTTCCAACCTGTTTGACAGCTGCTCCTAAGTGGTTTCACAGTGCCAAATTATTTTTATGATTGTTTGATGTTTTATTCTTCCATTTCAGTTAATGAGATAGGATCCCACAATGGTCATAATTCAGAGCTGTCAGAACTAAAAAGCATGCTTGTGGCAAGATGGCCTGATGGTAAATAAGGGCTAAAAGCAAGGGATAATAAAAAATTCTCTTATCCAGGACTCTGCTGCGATCAAAACTGTATTTGGATCTCCACCCCTCCCCTGTTAATATTTTATTCAGTCTTTTATCTTACCAGGTACAGGTTTAACAACCAGTTGCATTTCACAACAGATTCGAAGAAAAACCTGTATAATAACAGGATCAGTAAGTATAATGGCGCTTCCCAGCTCCCTCGACTATGTTTCATTTTCCCATCCATTCTTCCTTGGTGAACTTCTTCTCACCTTCACCCCTATCATGGCAGTGCTATCATGTTTGAATAGCAGCAATGGGGAACCTGCAGACCGTGGACCAAATTACAGTGCACAGTGTGTACCTGTCCTCCAGGTTAAATTTTTCCCAAGGTCCAAACAACATGTTGTGAGGAATGCATGGCTGCCCACTGCCCACATGTCATTAATGATGATTAATTGAAGAGAGTGCATCGGGTGACATCCGTGTGCTCAGGTGGGGATGCAGAAGAAGAGGGCCTTCTCGGTGGCTGCTCCCAGGGGCTTTAGAATTCCCTTCCTAGAGAAGCTGGCCTGGTTTCCTCCTTTTTTATTCTGGCAGGCTTTTGGGAACTGACTACCTTTAAGAAAAGGGCTCTTAATAGTGTGCTATACCGTTTTTTTACTATCTGCATTTTAGTAGTTTTGCTTTTTCAATAATTTTTAATTCAATAAATAGTTGATTACTTGTTAACAATAACCTTTTACATGTTTTTAGCTATGTGTGTTTTATCTGTATTTGGGTTTTTTTCTGAGCCTCCTTGAGTCCTGGTTCTGGGTGGAAAGCAGGATAAAGAAACAAACAAACACATTTCTCCCATCTCCCAAGTGTCAACCAATCGTATGGAGCAGGGAAACTAACTGCAGCTTCTTTAAGTAACTGCTACCAGGGAGAAAGGAGGAGGATATGTGTGCCACATCTTCCTAAACAAATAAACAAAGGAAAACCCAACAGTGAAGATTAAAAATGTTTCTGTGGACATAGGAAACTATTTTCAGTCTGCTACATCTGGTTATCACCAAAGCTTTCTTTTTAAAAAAATCCTCAAAATGGCCCTTTATGTTTTATTGTACTTGTCTATATTGTTGTGCACTGCCTTGATATTCTATTTGATTTGGGGGGGGGTATATAAATTCAGGAAACACTTTTCTGTTCCAACAATCTTTGCCAGCTATATATATTGTACATCACCTTGGGACAGATGTGGAAGGAGATTAATAGATAACCATAATAACAACACATGCTAATACAGTGATGCCCCACAAGACGAATGCCTCGCAAGACGGAAAACCTGCTAGACGAAAGGGTTTTCCGTTTTGGAGGTGCTTCACAAAACGAATCTCCTATGGGCTTGCTTCGCAAGACGACAATGTCTTGCGAGTTCCTGCTGGTTTTTTTTCTTCCCCCCCCCTTTTTCTAAGCCGCTAAGCCGCTTATCAGCTGATCCGATCAGCAGATAAGCCGCTAAAAGCTGCTAAAAGCTGCTAATAGCGCTAATCCTCTAATCGTCAATGGGCTTGAAAAAACCGCTAGACGAAGAGAATCACAGAACAGATTCTTTTCGTCTTGCGAGGCACCACTGTAGATATTTAAATAAATATATGAGTTTTCACTTTCTTTTTTAATAGACTCTTATTTTTTTCCCCTCCTTTATGTCCTCTTACCTCCAAATTTTCTTTACAGCAAACCTTTGCCAACATGGCATGCTGTCTAGGCTATCCCTCCCCCACCCTGCCCGCCTTTCTCCTCAACCTTTTCTTGTAATGAAATGTGTAGGATACATAGGCACTGTTTGGAACGCCTCAAGATATTGAGTGCTATATTATAATTCAAGGGCTTGTGTATCATTTGTTGTGCCAAGGGAATAATTTGTCATGTGCTTAGAAGAAACTGTTCGACAAATGACCTTTAGGAGTCCCAGGAAAGGTTTTGCTCTTGGAACTTACTTGTGGGTTGTTGGCTTATACAAATGAAAACTTCCGATCATTCAGAGTTCTTTGCTACAGCTTTATTTCAGGATAAGTAGATCTCTTTCTCTCTCCACTTAGTATTTTATTACTTCCATATGAAATATGGCGAAGTACTGGGGTTTTTCCCCTTCCTCTCTATGTTGTTTTCTTGAACAAACTGTCCCCTTGCCCTCTACGCTGGAGCTGGTATTTGTTCCATTGGAAGAAACATGTATCATGGGGGTACAGGTACCTCTATGTTCTTCCCCCAAGGAAAATAACATATTTAAGGGGGTATTTTTCAACAGTAAAATGACACTGGAGAAAAGTGCTTCTCCCAGGCACCACACTATATGAATTTAGCCTTCCTGGAGCAGCTATTATTTTATCAATATCTATGGGAGATCCTATTCACAGGTCTTCTGTCATGTCTAGTTTGGCCCCTGTTCCCAAATTTTTAAGTCTCCAGGTGGAAATTCATAGTTGTGGATCACCTATCAAAATGTCTCTCTTCATGCTCTTATCTTTCCTTAGCTCACAAATAACATCATTAAAAGGTCACTCTGTCAGTGCTCAGCATGGTGGAATCTGTGGATGTACCGTCAAAATTATCACATTGCCCAATATCAAAATACCTAGCATAAATCCAGTAGTCAATACTCCTTAAAAATGAAGAATTTCACACTTATGAAAGTATAAATGCTTCATTAAAAAAAATTTTATTCCTAACAAATTTCTGTTGGGGTCAATTTCAGTTTTAGGCCTTTGAAAATCAGTTCACACACGCTTGGCAATCACTTGATGGGCACAAGTGGCAGCTTGAATGTGTAAAATGGCCACTGTGGGTCAAAATATCACATGCAGAGCTTTACTAAGACTTTTCAATGGATGTAGTTTGCACATTTAGCTTTAGTAAGTTTTAGTAATTTTTCAGGTCATTGAATGATGATTTATCAAGTAACATATGTGCCCTGAGTTTCCCCACCCTCAAACAGAAAGTGACACACACAGAGCTTCTTCTGGCAATCAACTGCCAAAAAAACAAAATACTGTATCAAAACATGTAGGATAACAAGCCCAAAGATTTCAAATCTTAGAAGAACTACCAAGAGCTTTTGATCACAAAATCAATGTTAATGATATCAATAATTAATGATCACAGCTAATCATTTGTTCAAGCGTCATTTACACACACATATTTTTAAACACAAGCACTGAGATATCTATCCGGACAGTGTGAAGAAATTTGCTCTGGATGAAGCAAAGTTCAGCTACTCACTCCCCCTCTCCCCCCCTCCTAAGGAAAGAAAATTGATGATGCCACCAGTTTAATGCTAATTGATTTATTACCTGCCTAAGCAAATCCTGGGCGATGCAATGGCAGGCTTAGACTTAAAGCAAATGATTTACAAGATAATGTTTGACTCTGCGAAAGGGTAATCAGATCCAGATACAATGGATGATAGGATAATTGAGAAGAAATAAAAGAGGATAAATTGCCGTGTGCTAATGAGTTTAGAGGCCCTAATGGGGAGGACATCAGTTTTAACACTCAGGTTATGAGCTAGGAGCAAGAGTTTTTTGGTGTGTTTTTTACCTCCAGCAGCTAAAGATGTAGTGCCGAAACAAACCAAGATTAATTGTGTCCAACTCACTTACTTAGCCATTCTTTACACTTCAGACAGCTTCCTGTACTAAACACAAGGCTGTTTTTAAACCAGGTTTTAACCAAAGCAGCTCACATCTGCTGGAAGTTCCATGTACCTAGAAATGGGCTGCAATGCCCCCAAGTTGCTTTCTGAGGGCACAGGTGTAACAGCTCCTACTCGCCATCCTCTGTATAAGTTTGCAGGTCTCTGCAGGATCCCGCGAAGCATTCATTCCGCCTTGGTAGAAGTCAGATTTCAAAGCGATTGCCTGAGCAATACTGTCTCACCTCATGATTCATTTTTATATCTCATTCCACTTCCATCCCACATCACCTCCTAGAACCGGGGACACTTTATGGGTCTTTTTGATTACTGCAGCAGCGGGTCTAAATTTTTCAACAGAACAGGGGGGCTCGCCAGCCTTGATGTGGAAATATATTGCAGGAAAAGATGGGGGTACCAGCAAATGAAAAAGACAGTGGAGTGCAATGTTGTCGGTGAGGAATACAGAAAGTGCTTTCCTAAGAGACAGAGACAGAATATATACCTATGTAAGGTTGCCAGCAAATAAAGTTTCATATGATGAAATGCCTCTGAAATGGAGCTCTAGGAAAGGTCGTTGCTCCTCAGGGTGTATCTAGAGACGCATTCAAGTTGTATTTCATCTCGTGTCACTTTTGTTCTTCACTGTCCTGGTACTAATCACCATGCATTTCCCATGCACATTTGCTCCCTGCTCCCAAAACTGCAGATGGGGGTGGGTAGGCAGAAGTTCTGTGCTCAGGTGAGCAAGAGGGTGGGGAGGAGAGAGTATTCTGGGTCAGCTTTCTCAGCTTTTCTTCCCCCACTGTGCCTTTTTTGCTAGTCGCTCAATGCTAGCAGCCTCCATTGCTGAGTAGGCCAGGGAAAAGGGTAAAAAAAAAAAGCAAGAAGAAGACAAGCCCAACATACATTCTCCTCTCTATGAAACCAACCAGTATCCAGCTTTGCAGCAGACCCAACCCCATGGGGTTTTTGATTATGTACTGATTTATAGCTGTTTTCTAAATCAGCCCCTGAACCTGTTGCTTCTCCAGGCCCAAACTGTCCTCTCAACAAGAAGTATTCCCAGCTGAAATCAGGCCACTTTTGGGTGTGCAGGTCATCTGCCTCTTAAGCAAAACTGTTTAACATTCCAGGGGAGGGGGCACACAGGGGCTTTCTTTAAATTTGTTAGGTTTGCAAATCAAAGTATTACAAGAACATGTATGCTTGTGAAGTGATCCATGACCTGCAGAATGGAAGGCAGATCGAGAGTATATGGGTAGGAATTGTAGGAGAGGGAAACAACAATGACCTTACTGTCTGCTATAGACCGCCAAGCCAGGCTGAAGACTTGGGTGATGCCTTCCTACAGCAGATTACCAAACATTCAAAAATGAGAGATATAGTAGTCATGGGAGACTTCAACTATCTTGATATCTGTTGGAAGTCAAACTCTGCCAAGAATGTAAGGTCCAACAAATCCCTCCATTGCCCCCCCCCACAGTTTCATTTCCCAGAAGGTGAAAGAAGTAGCAAGGGGATCATCTGCCTTGGACCTGGTCCTCACCAAGATGGAAGAACCCCTTTAAACCAAATTCTTATTGCCAAAACAAATAACCAGCTTCAGGAGATTTCCCTCAGGATCACAGCTGAGGAGAAAAAGGTTAAAACTCCTTCCAGGTGTACTGGAATCCCAATAATTATGAGCCCCCTTGCCTGCTATTTGAATAATTTTTCAAAAATCGTGCATGTTAACTGCAAATATATGTTCTATGTCCTCTTTAGCTTAGCCCCCAGTACCGCATAGTGTAGCAAGGGCACCTCTTGTCATTCAGCACCTCATGCTGCACATGTATAGCAGAATTTGTGAATGCTTTTCAGCCCTAGGGCTGCATTCCCTTCTGAGCAAGGGGCACACGTCAGTGGTGGGCAGGGCCAAGGCAAAAGTTGGATGGAGCAAGAAATTTTAATTTTACCTTTGCACTGTATTTTTGTTTCTACACACAACTCACACATCCCTTTCTATCACACATCCACACAAGCAAGACACAGAGTAAAAGGACACATTCCAGCCATACAAAAAAACTGAAGGAGGTGCAAAGCAGGGCCAGTGAGGAGGGGGAGTGGTCTTGAGAGAGTTCCAAGGGCCAGGCAGAGAGGTCCAGAGGGCCACATTCAGTTTGCCACCTTTGTAATGCAGAGCATGAGCCAAATCACTATGTGGATAAGGCCTTCTTTCTTCCAACATGGCAAGTGTTCTACTTGAGTATTGCTCTACTTTAGCATTGCCAGTTGCCTGGTGTACATGCTGCACTCATGGAATAGTGCTTAAATCACTAAGCTGTCCTCCCCCCAAAAAACCTACCGAAGAACTTTGCTTATTTTCAGGACCAGCTACCTGCAATGTTACATCGTATACATATATTTCAAATTAGGCTCAGTGCTTTCTTGAACTTCTTTAAATAAACAGTCACCTACAGACCAGATGTTTGACATGGGGCAGGGAGTTGGGGAGAGAATGGTTTCCATCAGCCCTGTCAACTTGAACACCAGTGATTGTCAAACTGGTGCCACTGGAAAGAGCCGAGACATAATATTTTGAGACTTACCATGTTCAATGGAAACTTCTACTCAGCTTTACATTATAGTCCTGCTGAGGTAGAGAATTTCAGCTTCCACCAAAAGTTGAGGTTCAGGGTGGAGTCACAGGTTCACATAACACAATGTCAACTGTGATTTTTCTTATGTGTGTAAGGGTAACCTTCATTTTTTTAAAAAGGTATGTTTATATCGCACCTTTCTACCATTTTGGAACTCAAGGCAGCGTACATCAGGTTCCCATGTGGCTTCCCACCCGATTACTGACCAGACCCAGATCTGCTGAGCTTCATCGAAGTGACTGCATCATGTGCCCACAGACCATGCCTGAATGCATCATTAGTTGTAATACACCTTCTACAACATGCCATCAAAAGGCAAGCCAGAGATGTCACCAATAACTATGATTTTCTGATTCTGATGTGAAAACTGCATTTCTTCTGGTGTCTGGATCAGACAACAGGTTTGAGAATATTGTTGTGACATGGAGAGAGAGAAAAGTGATCGCTGAGTGTGCAAGATGCTGAGTAATTATCAAGCCCATTATTAAGCAACACACAGCAAAGATTCAGATCTGCAGTATATTGGTTTGGGTGATGTTTGTGCTGTTAAATGAGGGATATACACATAAGTTTATTGTGTGAGAAATATTCAAATCTGTTGAGCTCACATCCATTTGGGTGGATAAATGTTCTCAATGATCTGTTTGGGGACCATCTAAAGATCTGTCCTGGGACCTATGCTTTAGAACCTGCTTATAAATGATCTGGGGTTATGGATGAGCAGTGAAGTGGCCAAGTTGGTTGACAACATCAAGTCATTGCTGGTAAGTAGATGCATAGAGTGGTTGAGAAATTGAGTGAATAGGCACCAAACAGTCAAATGTGGTTCAATGGAAGCAGGTGCAAGGTGATGCACATTGGAGCAAACAACCCTCTTCCAACTTCACTGAAAGGGTCTGGATTGGTGGTGACTGGCAAGGAAAGAGATCTTGGGGTTGTGATGGATAGCTCATAGGATGGATAGCTCATAGAGTGGATAGCTCATGCACAATGTCAATCTACTATACAATAGCTATGAGAAAAATTGAGTTTCTTGTCAGGGATCATTAAAAGGGATTGAAAATAAATATACCAACATCACAATGCCCTTGTGTGACCACAACAATGTGCACAAAACTAGGCAGAGTTCTGGTTACTACAATTCAAAAGGGATATTGTACTGCTGGGTAAGGTGCAGAAAAGGGAACTAAGATTATCATAACTCCCCTATGGAGAAAGTTTACAGTATTTAGACATTTTTAGTTGAGGGGGGAAGAGGCAGGTGTACAAAATTATGCACGGTGTAGCTAAAGTGGGTAGAGAAACGTTCTTCTCCCTCACAGTACTAGAAACTGCAATCATCCAACGAAGCTCAGGGGAAGGCAATTCAGATCAGACAAGGACATATTACCACGGGATATGGTGATGGACACCATCTTTTAAAGGGGGATTTAGATAAATTCATGCAGGAAAAAGCTATGAATGGCTACTAGCCATGATGGCTATATACTATAGTACCTCCAGAATAGGAATTGGGTAAACCTCATTCTTGGATGGAGGGGGCATAGTAGCCTCTGCCTACCCCTCCAAAAGATAGACTATCTCTTTAAAGGGATCCGGGAGGAGTGGCTTCGGTCCATACACCCAGGAGGGGGCTTGGCCACAGTATTCCTTAAGGTGACAATCCCTGTGGGGGTCCCCCTATTTAATGTAAGCCATAGGACTGTCCCGCTGCTGGGTTGATTGTGATTCACTTCTGGCAGGAGGCTCGGAAGTCAATGGTATGCCCAGTGCCTATGCCAAACCTCTTACAACTGTAGTCAATAAAGTTGTGGCCTTATCTGACCCAATTTAAACTGTGTTGTGTCTATTCTTCCTATCCAGTGGAGGGGCAGAGTGGGTGTGGAGCCTGGGCATGCAACCATTGGTATCTGGTTGGTCACTAGGAAAGAGGATGTTGGACTGGATACACCAGAAGGGCTCTTCTTATATTCTCAGCATGCAGAGAGGTGTAAAAATATGGAAACAAAAGATGAGATTTGGCACATCTCTTAAAGAAACAAAAATAAAATTGCTTTTCAGTGGTGTGTTACTGTTCATGAGTCATATAGCGGTGCAACTCTATCCACTGTACTGAGAGCTAGAAAGCAAACACACATATATGGAAAACATACCTGGAGACATGGCAAGTGTAAGTACTAATCCAGCCACACATTATTTTTATAGAAAAAAAGCTTACGATGATTATAGATATTCTGTGTGCCAAAGTGGTGATGATTTCAAATAGGTACATCTCAGAGGGGCAGTACTATACACCTCTGACCTTTAGTTGGAGTGTTCAAACATTGCTTGTAATGAGGACTACCAATGAAAGTTCTATGCTGTGCTTGGCTGCACTTTCTATATGAGTGCCAGCAGTAAGATAAATGAAAGACTGGTTCACTGGAGTACTTGTGGTTTGGGGGCTATTGATTTTTGGTCCATTCTCTTTAA
Source organism: Podarcis vaucheri (assembly GCF_965113315.1). Taxonomy (NCBI): domain Eukaryota; kingdom Metazoa; phylum Chordata; class Lepidosauria; order Squamata; family Lacertidae; genus Podarcis; species Podarcis vaucheri. The sequence goes on along the minus strand of NC_138763.1, from coordinate 17,238,010 downwards.
AAGTGAGATCTAAAAAGTTGACAGAGGGTCATTAATTTCATCATATACTTGTCGTCTCATCCATAACCAATCCAGGGACGGAGTGTGCTTGTCACTCTCTGTTTGCACTTTATTTGTTTAGCTTTTTTTCTGAGTGGCTCCACTTCCTCTCTCTCTCTTTTTGCCCTTTTTTGTTTTCTTTCCCCCTTTTTTCTTTCCTTTAAAACAATGCCCCATTGCCAAAATCCTTCTGGGGGGAAATTAAATCAATATGACACTTGTGATTGAAGTATTCTCTTGTTCCATAATAAAGTCTACATTGGGCAAGGCAAATGCTTTTCATTTTGTTGGGGGGGGAGGGTATTAAATCACTCCTGTAAACTTAATCAGTGGACATTAAGCAGTCTAAATTAACACCCATGGATAGGCATTTGGGTCGTAATGGATTAATCAAGATTTTGGACAGTCACAGCCACACACCGGCCTTGTTTGCACATCACGGTAAAGTACTGAAGTATGATTCAACTGCCTAAAACAAACAACAGACTGTAGGTAAGATTTCTCACTAGACATAATGCTAAGTCGGGGATTGTGGTTTGTTTCACCCATGTGCTAGTAGGCAGAAGCAAAAAGACCCAGACTGGCATGTTTGCGCTACTGCACTAATTATGTTTTACTGTGATCAGAACTGGACCAAATCATTTTGCTGCCTAAGGCCATTAACAAGATGGTGATTCCCATTGCAATATGACTGATGACTAAACTAGCACTTGAGCCCTGCTTCCATATTGGTGACTGGACAGTGTCCTCCACTGAATATGAAGGCAGCAAGCTAGCTTATAGGGAGGTAGGACAGGGCTGGTCCTGACTGTGATGTGCATACTGGACCACTTACTTAACTGTGCTTATATGCATTGGAATTAATGTGCTCAATTGAATTTCACTCTACATTTGATGGCGATTACATCTATCTGCCCATCTCCATCTCTATGTAGAGACTGGACTGTCAACCAGTTAAAGATTTTTAGTTGGTCATCTGTCTTTTAACTAACTAATTGTAAAGCCAATCAATTAAATTTAAATATATTTAAATATTATCAAAACATTAACATAGGTTCCTTTTGTAAATAGCTTACAACCAAACAGCTAAAAGTTACCACTCCTTACCAGAAGGTAACATTTTCCATTTTTATTGGAAAATGATACTCATTAATCAGCCAAAGTTAATATGTTGGGAGAAATTTGCACCAAAATCCTGATGAATTTTTATGAGGATTTTAAAACAACCACTTTAAACTGATGCAGAAATGTGGAGAACTGAATTTAGGATTGGAAAAATGAGACACAGAGAAACCAAACGTTACAGATATGCCTATCCCTAGACACCTTTAGGAGTAAAGCTCCCTTAAGGCAGCTCACAGAGTAACAAGTAAAAAATACAATTACAACAATAAAAAGGAATACAATTAAAAACCTCCCCTAAAACTTTAATAAAGCAAGGAATAATAAATACACATTAAGCAGTGAATTCCAAAGTTGTGAGGCTGTCAGAGAATGCCCACCAATTTCACAGAACTTAGTGGCAGGCAAATAAGAAGAGCCTCTGCCACTGGTATTAATGTTTGGGCAGGTTGGTTATGAGTGCAGGTGATCCTTCAAATAATTCAAACCCAAATAATATAAAGTTTTAAGTTGGGCTTTGAAAAGCAACAGCAACATAGGTAGGTAGGTATTACAGCCTAATCTGCAAAGCTATTTGGACATTTGACATACATAGAGCAGCAGTAAAATAAATAAATAAAAAACAAGTGAAATATCTGATGACTAAAAACCAGCAGCAGAAATATGTAGCACAATGCACACATGCTTACTCAGAAGTAAGTTAGGCAACGCCAAGTAAACTTGCAAAGGATTAGGAAGTATGAAACATGTCTCTTAGGATTTTCTGCACTGAATGGTTGATTTAAAATGGACATTGTTAAAACACATTTCTTAATTTCTGGTGCACCTGCCTCGAGACACAGTCCATACACACTGCCTGTTTTGTACCCGACACAGAAGAGTCCATAGAAAGTAAAAGGAAAAGAATGATTAAATACTTGAGATACTGGCGAGAAAATTCAGTATTAATAATATCACAGCCTGCCAGTAAATCTCTGGTTTATAGGTGAAGAAATACATTTCTGCTTTAAAGTGTGTTTTTATATACCCTTGAGTGCCCAACTAGCTGAACTATCAAGGGAGCTCTACATGATTTAGAAGTTAATCCTTCAAATAGCTAACAATTGAATGTCTTGGCTGTTTGTAGTTTCCTACTGCTGGCTAATTTCATTTTTGTTTCATGTGTTCAGCGGCTGAGCATTCCTTGTTCAGAACCCTGACATTCAGGTTGGTAGGGTAGTTAATTCAGTAAAGGAGGCCAGGAACGCTCACACCATTTGTTGGTTTCTGCTAGAACTAGCAGGAGTGGAGTAAAGTCTGTTGTGGAGAAAGAAGGATTTGGTTGCTACTGAGCTAAGTCTGACAAAGTTGGGAATAAACAAAAACACCTTATTCTACAGCTTGGAATTAACATCTATATTTAAAAACACAATGTACTTTTATCTTAAAAGTAGCAAGGCAAAATAGTGTCATGCCATCTTGAAGGCTAGCTGGTCAACAGACTACTTTGTCAGTTGTGTGAAACAAACTACAATGAAATCTATTCAGACATAGGTTACCAGTTCATTTCTGGGTCCAATTCAATGTGATCATATTAGTGTTTAAAGTGCTAAACAACTTAGGTCCCAAATACCTGAGAAACCACTTCCTTCCCTTCTGAGACTCTCCGGTGTTAAGATCAGTGGAAGCAGTCCTCTTGGTAGTTCCACTGCCATTAGAATTTCAATGGTGGTGGTGGCCCAGAAGAGGTCATTTTCTGTGGCAGTCCCAAGCTTGTAGAATTCCCTCCCCACAGAGGGAACCTTGATTATAACTTCTGTCGTAGGCACAAGATGCACCTCTTTACCCTAGCCTTTGACACTTGAGGTATATGTTTTAGAACACACCCTATTCCTGTGACTGTAATTTGTTTCAAACCGATGGTCAATGGAAGGTGGCTGTTGTTATTACCTCAGTTGCACAAAGAGAGCACGTCACACATATCACTGTATGACTGGGGCTTTTTCAGCCCTTACATGTCAAGGTCAGGCTCATATGACCCCACTCCCTTCTCTTCACACACCCATAGAAATTTAAACAGGGCAAGAGTGGTGGTGATAGAAACGGACCAGATTTGGCAGTTGAATCTTACTGATGCTGGTAATGGGGCAGTGTCTTGCACTGCAGCTTAGGGCAGCAGGCTACTTTGGGGGTGCACAGCAGGTCGCAGGGCAATTACTCATAGAATTGTAAGAGTTGGAAGCGGTCCTCAGGGTCATCTAGTCCAACCCCTTGCAATGTAGAAATCTCAATTAAAGCATCCATGACAGATGGCCATCCAAACTCAGCTTAAAAACCTTCAAGGAAGGAGAATCCACCATTTCCCTATTATCACCTCTGATTTGTTAATCACCCTCTAAACCACCATCTCTAGTTGATTTACATATAGGATAATTAATAACTGTTAAAAACACAAACACAATTAATACATTTAAAACAAGACTAAAACTCTGAACCAACAGACACTCATGGTGAAGACCCACTAATCTAGCCAGGAAAGTCTGATGGAACAAAAACGTCTTCTGTTGTTTCTAGAAAGGGCAGATACTGTTCTGAGTTACTGCAGAGCAAGATTCTGAGATCTTTGGACTTTGCAATATAAACGTTCCCACAGATCAGAGCAATCTACTAGGTGCTTGAGGGATATTGTGTAATGCCCCCTCCAGAACATCAGTTGCCCAAGGCAGCTGCCCCCCTCTGCCCAATAGTAGGGCTAGCCCATGTCATCTCTGAAGATAAAGGAGAATCTATTGTAAAGTTTAGTGCACTTTCAATCAATTCCAACTAGTTTCTCTTTCCTTCATCTCTTCCTTTTTCTGTACTTCTAACTCCCCCGTTAAAAAAACAAAACTCCATCTGCTTACACATACATACACAGCATAGTTGACAGTGGATGGCCTCTCTTGTTTCATTCCTTGTCAAAATCTCTAGCATATGGTTTTCAACTATCAGTGTATAATTATTCTTTCCCACCCCTTCCTGGCTAGAATCTTAATCCATTGACTCTGGAGCAAAGTCATTAGCATCAGTGGGAACTGCACCAGAATAAGAGTGGTTTCAGACAAAGGGCGAGTGTATATGTATGAGGTGGCGGTTTTCAAAGCCACTAAGAGATTGTTTTTATAGTATGCGGATTGGCTCTTTGAATTCTTTGACACATCACAGATGCCCAGCAAGACCTCCTGCCTCAACTCAGATTTCATAGGTCTGCTAAGATATGGTGAGCCACAGTCTTCATCACATATTGTGGGTAGAAGGCAATGCATTCCTATTATTATATCTACCGGAATTCAGTATTGTTCCAGTGAATGCAGACTGTAAGGAATAATCGGGTTTTCCTATAAGGAATTCTTCAGTACAAAACCTCAAGGTTTGGGCAGACTGTAGCTTTGACTAATGTTCATTTTTAATATCATTACCATCTCTCTATTCTTCTTTAGACATATGGGCAACAACCCCACACAGTGTAAAGAATGGTTAATGCAGCATTGGATTATGACTACTGTATACTATAGTTTAAAGATGTCTTTTTTCAGTTCATCAGTCTGTTTAAAACTAGAGCTGTGCTGAAATCTGTCCTCCAATTTCTTGAAAGTTCTCTTCCTCTTCTGTTTTTCTGTCTCATTCTTAGAACACTTGATAATGGCTTTAGAATGTTAATGAGTGCAGGATTTTGAGCTTACCTTATGGTTGCAAGGTGACCTGTCTGTTTATGTTTCTTTTCTGTAAACCACTGATGGGGAACCTCTGGCCCATGTCTTGGCCTGACATGGAGTCTAGTTTGGCCCCTGTGGCCACCCCCCCAAAAAACACACACACACCTGTCAATCTTCTGACATCACTAGGCAAGATAACTGCAGCTTAGCTAACACTGCAATCAGATACAGGTCTACACTTACTCTTAGGTAACGGATCAGCAGACTGCAGCCTCAAACTTAGAATATGCAAAATGGAGCAGATCAAATATATTTGAATGTAGTATTAATATATAATAATACTGTGGGGGAGTTGTTATATAAATATAACAAATTTATATAAATTTATATAAATTTGTTATATAAATTTATATAAATATAACAAATATAAATTTGTGTTTTTATATTGTAAACTGATTTTACAATGGAAAAACTGATTGGTTCAAAATTGGGAAAGGAGTACGGCAAGGCTGTATATTGTCTCCCTGCTTATTTAACTTATATGCAGAATTCATCATGCGAAAGGCTGGGCTGGATGAATCCCAAGCTGGAATTAAGATCGCTGGAAGAAATATCAACAACCTCAGGTATGGAGATGACACAACCTTGATGGTGGAAAGTGAGGAGGAGTTAAAGAACCTTTTAATGAGGGTGAAAGAGGAGAGCGCAAAATATGGTCTGAAGCTCAACATCAAAAAAAGAAGATCATGGCCACTGGTCCCATCACCTCCTGACAAATTGAAGGGGAAGAAATGGAGGCAGTGAGAGATTTTAGGTTCTTGGGCTCCATGATCACTGCAGATGGTGACAGCAGCCACAAAATTAAAAGACGCCTGCTCCTTGGGAGAAAGGCGATGGCAAACCTAGACAGCATATTAAAAAGCAGAGACATCACCTTGCCAACAAAGGTCCGAATAGTTAAAGCCATGGTTTTCCCGGTAGTAATGTATGGAAGTGAGAGCTGGACCATAAAGAAGGCTGATCGCCGAAGAATTGATGCTTTTGAATTATGGTGCTGGAGGAGACTCTTGAGAGTCCCATGGACTGCAAAAAGATCAAACGCATCCATTCTTAAGGAAATTAGCCCTGGGTGCTCACTGGAAGGACAGATCGTGAAGCTGAGGCTCCAGTACTTTGGCCACCTCATGAGAAGAGAAGACTCCCTGGAAAAGACCCTGATGTTGGGAAAGATGGAGGGCACAAGGAGAAGGGGACGACAGAGGACGAGATGGTTGGACAGTGTTCTTGAAGCGACAAACATGAGTCTGACCAAGCTGATGGAGGCAGTGGAAGACAGGGGTGCCTGGCGTGCTCTGGTCCATGGGGTCACGAAGAGTCGGACACGACTAAATGACTAAACAACAATAATTGTAAACTGCACTGTGATCTTCATATGAAGGGCAGTATAGAAATTCAATAACAATAATGATGGTATTGGGACATTTATACGCAATCCCACTTTCAATACTGGTGGCCACTTACGCATTGCCAAGGAACAGGAAATGCATTACATACTTACACACATACATACATTGCAAATGCAAACTGAGAGATAATTACTATAATTTAAATGGAAATATAATACATTTCACTGTAGTGGGGAAGACCAGGCGACCTGTTTTGTCTGTTCAGTCTGCTATCTAGGTGATAACTGTTGATGGGCAACCTCAAGGCCCCTGTGGTGCTCTTTACTTATGACTGCTTTATCCTTTAACAGAATTAGGCTGCATTCACATAGCACTGTATTTAATTTTCCTAACTGCTAATTTTCGCATTATATCTGAGCTTTCACATAACATAAAAGCCCCTTCCCGGAATCTAGTGGACATTTAGCACCCATTTCTGTGCTAATGTCTTGGGGGGGGGGGAATCTGTAGGCAATCCCATTAATCCAGAAATTTATGGGAATAAACCATTTTTGGGGTGGTATAACAACACACAGTGCTTTCCTGCTATTTTCAGGGGGGAAACAGAAGCATTCATGTGTGAAAAGGGTGAAGGAGTAGAGATACTGTCCAATGATGTTCACCACACCCGCTGAGCTGTAAATGAAATTTAGCATGAAATGCTGGCATATTGGTCAAAAAGCCACATTTCTGTAATGCAACAGGTACTGCAGTGTGCAAGGATCATTAGAAAACAGGAGAGAATTGCTAGCATTATACTCAGGAAAACTAATGCAATATTCCTCATATCTGAATGCACTCTTAGACCAAACAGCCCTTCAGCAACAGGACTCTGTACAACCCCTTATAGCAGCCTATGGCAAGCTAGTGCCCTCCAGATATTTTAGACTGCAACTCCCATCTGGCTGGGGCTGATGGCAGTAGCAGTTTAAAAACATCTGGAGGGCACCAGGTTGGTGAAGGATGCCTTATAGCGTCTGATAGAAATGGATGATGTTTCAGCAGTTGAGCCATCTAGATCTTTACAGGATTAGGAGGTGGGTTGTTTTTTTCCATTTTGAAAGCCCTATTGGTTTTCCTTCAGCATTCATAACCCCCTCTGTCTTTTGTACGGAGATAAATATGTTTTTTTCCAGGAAGTCATTAATTTCAGAGTTTGAGAAATATGAAATAGACAAAGTGGGTAATTTTTCACACTTAGAACAATTTCCCTATTATATTATGACTATTTTTCTTGCCCTGCTATAAGAGATTAATATGGTTGTTATTTTCTCCACTAATTGGCTTTACAGATTGCCATGGGAGGTAACACCCAATAAAGCCAAACAAGAGAGAAAACACTAACAGGAATGAGCTATCTCATAACAAGAGGGTCTATTCA